>NC_133174.1:62288903-63613139 GCF_040802235.1 Manis javanica
TTTTCACTAAATAGACAACTGCCTCCCAGTATATCCCTAAACTATATACTTTAAAATACACTTCTATAATCCCAATAGGCATGTCTAAAGTATTCAACCTCACTATGAGGGTTTTTTTTTTACACTATGTTCACTCCTGGTATGAAAACTTGCAAATTAACAAAGCACCTTTCATAAGCAGTATGAACGCAGCAGGACTTATTTTTAAATAAATCAACTTTAGTATTTTTGTTTTAAATGCAGTTGCCCCTTGGACAAATAGTGTATTTTATTAACCTTATTTATTTCAAAGTACTGTGTGCCAACATATCCAAATCCATTCCTGTAAACGAGCAGCCAAAATTTTGGCCAGTCATTTTTCAAAAATGACTCATTTGGTCAATGAATGAATGAATGACTGTTTCAGGTAAATTTAATTCCAGGGAGAAAAAGCCAGCAAGAAAAGCAAAGGTGAGATTTACTCTAATTAGGGAATTTGAAACAGATTTTATCACCTGGGGCAATTTAAAGCGTTGTTAGTGATCTCATTTCTCCTATAGTCACTATCATATACTAATATAAATTATGCAGCTTACTATGTTTCTGACCACCACTAAAAGTATTTTTTATTCTCCTAATATGTACACCAATCTTTAAAACTTGTAATTTTTTAAGGTGAAAAGTCACTTAAAAAATATTGTTTGGTACTAATGCATCAGAAGACCTGGTGCTAGGTATAAGCACACACATTATGTTCAATGGAGATACTACATCATAGTACCCAGTTAAGGAAACAACAGACTTTACAAAACTGAATCCTCCAATTCAAATGCTTGTGTATCAACCTAAAAAATAAGCTACATCTCTTAAGTCTGGAAGAAATACTTATTTTTAAAAAGAAAAAGGCATGGTGGGAGAGAGGAATCAAGGTAACCTAACATCAACCAACTTCTGAAGTATTCTGAGCATTTTCAACTTTTGCATGTGTTTGTACTAGCTCCAAACTCAATAGTGTTCTAAAGCAGAGCATGTCAATTAAAGAAAAAATCATAGTTAACATGAAAATGTGTTGTACTGAAAAAGGCATTATTCTGTGTATAAGAACTTCACTGAGAACCTCACAAAGCAGATAATTAATGACATGCAATCCTTGTCAAGAAAGAAAACGTTAGCTCAATAATACTATCACTGAAATGAAAAATAATTAACGCAGTTTTAGAAAAGTTTAATTGCTGAATTTGAGGCCAGGATATAAAGTACCATTCATATATGTAGATACCCAAAGTGTTGGGAATTCTTCATATATAGAATCTTTATTAAAATTTTACAGTATTTGTAACAAATAAACGGTTGGTAACAACCAGACAGCTTATTTATTTTATGAGTAGCAGAGTGGAATTCAGTTCTGTGAAAAGGAAGAAACAGGAGACACTGGGTTCTAGTCTTGGTCATAACATTAACTAGTTATATAAATTTGGTCAATTCATTTAACATCTTGTGCCTCAGGATATCCATCAATATTAAGAGTACTGGATTCAACTTCTACAAGTTACCTTCCAGATTTATGAATCTGTGACTGTAAGATATAACCCAGATCAAATTATAGAAATAAGTCAGAAAAATGAAGCTAAGAACTAGGATGAAAGCTTAGAAGCTATGCCTTGCTCACTGACATTTCACTCATGCACCTCTATTCCCTTTCTGTGACTCTTTTTTTTAAAGAAAATATAAAGTATTCCTCTTTAAAAACAACAGGGCAGGGTTTATGTTTCACTGCCTTTACTTACTGCATGATACCTCTTACCAACCATACAATTTGTGATTATTTCCAATATTGGCCTCCACCACTGCTGATACTACTATAGCAATCAGAGATTATAAAACATCACCTATGTGGCAATGTTAGCATAGCCTCACTTACATTCTTCTATCTTTACCACTTGAAAAGGACAGCAGAAAAAAAAACACAGAAGGATTCAGAAATGCCCCTTATGTGTCTGATCTCTTGGCAGGAAGTCTACTGACTTGCAGCTCACAGACAATTCTGACTTCTACAACCTTCTAAAACAGTTCAATAGAAAGAGTATTAAGTCAACAAATCAAAGCATGGAGACCAAACCAAATGCTGCCAACTCAGAGGATCAACTTAGTTTAAAAAGGAGACCTCTATGATGACATTTCAATGCACTCAAGTACTTTAGACAGTGAATTAAATCTTCGATTACCCTTTAGTTCTTTTATTGTTGAGTTGTATCACTAAATTAGAATTTGGTTCTTACCCACATGAATTCAATTTGACTTGCTTCTCAGTATTCCCAGTAAATCAAAAAAGGACTCAAAAAACCCATAAGGTTCAGGTGTTTACGAAAAAAATTATTAATGTAAAAATGAAAGATTACTGGCAATTTTGGTGTTAACTAGAAAATAAAGCACTTTTTTTAAGGACATGAGTTTTCCACAAAAACTAACTTTTTAAGAGATAGTGAAGCTAATTTTAAACGTTAAAATCACTTGATCAAAAAAGAAAACACTGTATCATCTACACCAATGACTATTACATGATTTCAGCAAAGTAACTTTGTGTTACAGAACCAAACATGCTGACAACTGTGCTTCCTGAACCAGTGTTCTTACAAAGAAATATGACACAGGTGACCATATGTGGATAAAATGAGAGTACCTGTGGCCAGGATTCTCACCTGGCCATGGTTGACTAGCTCACTGCACACCTGTGGGCAATACATGGCTGTTGACTCTATAAAAAGAGCTCCGCCCAATGCTCTGGGCACAAGACGGTGGCAGGGCTGCAAGGCTGCAGGAGAGCAGAGCAGAGAGGCTGGAGTGGTGGCAGTGCCGAGGACAGTGGGCCAGAGGCAGAGACTGGCTTGCTGCATACAGACTCGCTCTGAGTGAATGGGATTCTAGTGACTGACTGACCTGCCACCTGGAAATAAAGTTGGGTATAACCCTTTCACCCCCAAGAACGTTTTGCCTGTCATTTTCTTTGGTCACACTGAATCCATAGCGAACTTGCCCAGGGATGAAACCCATTGGCAAGACACCCTATATACCCAGTTTGTTCAGAAGAGCAGCAGTCTATACCTATTATTCTGTAGTAATTAATATAGCCCTCTTTCACTCTCAAAAGTTTCAGCTTGGATCCATGAGATGGTCACCTCAGATGTAACTGACACTAATGGGAACTCAGGCCAATAAAAAAAATGAAAACTAAATCAGAATTAATTCCTTTCTTCCTAACAGTTAAGTGGAGAGCAATAGGAAAGAGACAGTTTTTCATTCCAGAAAAATTAAAAACATTGAACACAAACATCTCCTTTTCCCCACAGAAAGTATCATGTTCATCACCATGCAACCTACGAGCAGCCCAACCTGTAGGTATGACAGTATTGCAAGAAGTCCACAAGTCTGTATACCACCATGTCCTGTCTACAGGTATCTGTCTCACACGTATGTAGGTGCTATTATGAGGAAAGAAATTAAAATCTTGGGTTGGATTAAATTAAAATCTTCTAAAATACTAGAAAATCTACCACAATATATGTATTTCATACTTCTGAACTATGTATTTCAGGAGCAAAACTACAAGGTCATAAGTGTATTCCCTGATTGTTTAAAATTGCTAAGATTTTTATATTTAAAAAACATGTCCTCAATGAAAGGAAAATGAACTGCTTGATTATCTGGGAAACTTCCATATTCAAGGTTGAGAAAAAAAACAAGGAAAGAAAAAAACAGATAAAAGTATTACTGCTTTCTTATACTGGTTGTTAAAATGACAAGGGATTATGTACGTTGGATGCTTTTTGAAATCAATAGGCCATAAGGTTTTGGTTTTGAAAATCTTTGTGTTTATACAGAAATGTTAAGGAATTAGACTTACAATCCAGTCCTAGGCAGCGGCCCCAAATTCTAGCACCTCATTGGTCTGGATTTGACAGAGGACTTTTCACTTTCTAATCTGTCATCCACTCTATGGTAAATCAAGGGAACAGGAGGCTGGTGAGTGATCTGCTCTATTTCCCAATTTGCTAGCTCTATGAAAAAAGTAATGTACACATTATAATTCCATAAATGCAGATGCCCCATTTGACCTACTGTATTATTGAGGCCTCACTACACGTTCACTAACCTGAAATATCCAACCAGTCTGACACGTCTAGATAACATTTCATTATTAAGCTATTTCTTAAAACCATATCTCATTTTAAATTAGGTTTATCAAATTGTATCACAAGCAGTAACAGCTGACAAAGGAACCAGGACAGATTTTTAAAAAGGGTTAATTGCTAAATAAGTCTCACCTGCTTCATAAAGCAGATTTTTTTTTTTCACTTTAAGTGTTAACAAAAGTTTTTGATGCGACATACCTACAGATTTTATTACAACCTTCTATTTTCTTTGCATTTTCAATCTAATTAGAGAGCAATTAAGCCTAGAGGCATTAACGTTTAGTGACTTCGGCATCAGATAGATCTGGGTTAAAATGAGGGCTCTACCACTCATCAGCTATTTAACTGAGGACAAATTACTTAAGCTCTTCTGAGTTTCAGTTACTTCTGTGAAACAGTTACGAGGCTTTGCTGTGAGGATTACAATATCATGCATGTGAAGCACAGGACTAAGCACATAAACATTCAATACAAGTTAGTTATGATTTAGGCTAACTACCCATCCCAATGTGCCTGGGATAATCCATGTTTGCACCTGTTGTTCAGGCAAAGTTACTGATAATATCCCTTTTGCTCTTAAAAGCATCCTGGCTAAGGTAATAAATTATGTGGTTACCTTAACAATGATGATGAAGGGAGTTAATATACCAATTAGAGCATTATGTATTATGATTTTTTGGATCTGGAAGGAAAAAAATCAAACACCATACAAAACAATGTAAGATTATATTCCTGTAAAATACTCTACTGAACATTTAAACACTACTTACGTATACCCATCCCATTACAACAATGAACTAAGGCAGCAAATTTCTATTTTGTTCTTTCTGTTCTATACTAGTGTTGGTAAGCTTCAGGGAAAATTCAAGTAAAACACTAGTAAGTTCCAGCTACTCAGAAACACTACCCTCCGAATTCCCAGTTAAAAATATTCATTCTCATCATGAAGAATGCCCAACACAACTAACATATATCAAATAAGCCTATCCAATTATAGGGCCTGCAAAACAGAATATTTTTAAACATGCATTCTACACATAAATCATCAGGAGACGCAACAAAAAATAAATTACCTGACTGTTATGACATAGTATTGTAATACAATAAACTGGATTTTAGTTTTCTTCACTTTCTGCTCTAGAAAAAAAAAGAATCCATTATTCTTCCTCTTTTATAATAGACATTTTCTTTGAAATAGACACATCCTAAAAAAAATACACATCCTATATATTTTAGTGTACACACACACACACACACACCACAATCCAACCTAACTCAATTAGTATTAGGGTATTTGGGGGAGATTGAGGTCAGAGGGAACCAGGAATCTCGTATGTTAGATATAAGATTTCCTTTAAAGGCTGAAAGTCAATCTACCTTTAAATATAAACTTGCTTAAAAGAGGCCTGTCCTTATCAGGCCAGTAATTGTTTTCAGATTCTGATACTTTCAAGTACTTATTTGGCACATTACACTAAGCCTACGGCAGGAACTGAAGTATGAATGATCGTCAGGACATCATAGGCTAAAGAATAAAACATTTCTCAGTAAGAGAAGAGTGTCCTAAAATCGTATTTTAAAAAGTGGTCAGATTGGTTTTCCTGGGTACTTTATTTTTACAGTTTAGAAAACTGATTTTAGGGGGGTAATAATCGTGTTTGCCTGCTCTCAAGTCATCCAGGACGGACATAATGTACCTGACAGGGTGATACGAGTAGTTATTTGGTCTTTAATCACCAAGAGTAGAAGAAATGATTAGTAGTAGTACATTTATTTCTTCCTTCCTTCAATCTGAAGCCACTGCGGTTAATTCTGATTGAGGAAATGTGGGCTCCTTATTTCCAGCAAAAGATTATTGTGGGGCCTGGCAAATGGTGGATGACAACCTGGTACAAATGCTTTCTCTTGCTCCAAAACCGAAGAATGACCTAAATAACAATTCTACTAGGCTTCAGATTCCCGGACTAGGAATAAGTATGGTGAAACTGTCTAGGGAAGGAACGTGGCTGTCTCCTCCATCTTGAAATTAATCAGCATAAGGGAAAAAGGGACCGAGTGTTCAGGAAGCAGAAGCCCAACCAGTTAATACTAGTTACTAAAGCTACGGCGTACGTGGCAGGTACCGCCCGCAGAAGCGGAGACCCTTAGGGTTTTTTTTTTTTCCTGAGCTGGGAGGTTGTTGGGTTGCTTGGCTGAGTGAACGGAAATTAACTTGAAAATCATTTGGCCCAATTCCGACCCTTACCCAAGGAAAAACAAACACGATATCGCTTTTCCCTCCCTTTTGGGGTAATCCTTGCAGTGATAACTGGCAAAGAATTTCCCAGGGTTATTGGAGCAAGGGAGTAAACCACATTTGCCTCAGATCCTCAGGGAAAATGTCATCGTGGCCCCAGGGGGGTGCCTAACTGATAGTGCTCAGCAGAAGGGCTCAAAATGGGGTTTTGCAAATCCTGAGAAATCTAAAGGCCCAAGAGTTCCCAGCGTCTGACTTGGAGCAGCCCGATTTTCCCCTCACTTTTCCCAAATTCAAGCCCGCCATGTGAAAAGGGGGGAAGCCTGCAGAGAACCGAGGAAATGAAGAACCTGAGACGATCATGGATTCTCATGCGCGAGGCCAACATTCGAAAATCGCCTCCCCTAAATTCTCAGGGCTCTGGAGGTCCCAGGTTGCGGCTTGCGCGGCCACGGAGAGGAAGTATTACCCACCTCCCTCCCCTTCTTCAAAGAGCCTGCGACCATACCCCCAACTAAAATGGCAGCGGCGACTACGCCACGGAGCCCCCCGCAGCAGCCGGCGCCTGGGGTCCGGAGGCGGCGCTGAGCCCCCGCCACGACGCACCACTTAGGCCATTTTGAGAGACCGAAGCAGCCACAGCTCTGCTGTCTTCCTTTCGCTCTCCATCCATTTCTCAGCGTATTCCCAAGGCTTCACTTACTCGGTTTTAGTGTCGGGATCCGACCCGGTCGGTTCGGCCACCGCCGCCGAGGCTCCTGCGCGCCTCCCCTGCCGCCGCTCTCAGGCCCGCCTCCAATGAGTCGCTGGTGGAGACCCGCCTCTAGTCCAGCGCCTGCTAGGAGACGTTGCTCAGGCAGCCATTATCTTCCCCATTGTTACCAAGCAGCGACAGGAAACGCCTGCCCACAACAGGAAGTGATGATGCCGCGGTCCAGACCCACATCCCCACTCCCAGCTCGTGAGCCAATCCCAGGCGAGTCCTCGGAAAGGCTCGGCGGGAGGAAGAGGCGAACAGCCTGCTACGCCACCAGGAGGGCCGCGGTCTGGAAAAGGAAAGCCGCCGCACCGCCCACCACGTGACAGCCCCACCCTCCTCCGCCATTTTGAATTGTGGCGAGAAACTTGCGTTCGAGACCGGTGGGAATCTCGGTCTTCCCATTTTGAAAGCTGGAGGACGTCAGCCTCAGACTGCGTGAAGCGCTTCGCAGAGAGCGAGACAGGCGGTGCTACTCCAACCTGACGTCGGTTTCACAATTCGGCATCTATTTATTAGGTGTCCTCTGTACGTCAAGCGCTGCTGTAGATGTTGGGGATACAGCGGAAATTTAAAGCAGCCCCAAATCCCAGTTCTCCTGGATCTTTGTTTTCTACTTGGCGGAGGGACAGTTATTACTATAACTGGTGGTAAATGCGAGACAGAAAAACAAAGCGGGGGTGAGGGGATCCGGGAATTGCAGCTTTAAAAGGAATGATCAGAGATGGCCTGAGATGGTAACTCTTGAAATACTTGAAAAGGGGCGGTGATTGCACAAGGGTGAGAAAATCTGATAACACTGGAATTTGTAAAAGAGCTGTTACGGAAGGCCTTTCTTAGATGGTAGTGCTTGAAGGAAGCTAGGGAATGAGCCACATAACATCCAGCTCTGGTGTTCACAGTTAAAGAAAAACCGCCTTACCGTTTTAAGATGTGGCCGTGTTTCTTTTTCCATTTTTCTGTTTGCAGTAATACTCCAGCTACACTATCTTTCTTACTCTGCTTCCAACAAACCAAACTTTCCCCATCTCTACAACTTTACATAAGCTGGAATATTTCCTTTTATATCTTCGTGCTCATCATCCCAGTCTCTTCTCAGCTGTCACCTTCGTAGACTTCCCTAGCCAACCTACTTGAAATAAGTTCCCTGCTTAATTCTCTTTAAAGCACTTAATATAATCCTTTATTTACCTCTTCCTCTTAAGAGCAAATTTATTCGTTTTGTTAAGTTACATTTCCTGCGAGCTCATAGCAGGCAGTCAAGTATTTTTTGAGACAGTGCCTCCTCTGCCGCTCACCGCCTGCCCCCAACCCCGTCAGCGTGATAGCCATTTAATCAGCCTGGAACATTAGTGTTTCACTCCAGGCTATTACAATATCCCTCCTACTTTCCAGCAAGCTTGATATTGACATTTTTGACAGTACGTGTATTAGAGTTTGGTGCTGTGTCTCTACTCAGTTTTTGTCTTATGTTACATAATCATATACCAGAACTTTTACATAGAATGTGTAAAATGAATTCAGTGGCCTGCAATGGCTATTAAGCCTGATTTTGAGCTTATGGCAGTACATTAGCCACTCCTTGATGTATTCTTGAAGCAAATGTGGCCTAACATAAAATATAAAATCATAAAAGAAGCAGAGGAAAATGTTAGTTAATATGTTTATAGCCTTGGGAACATGGCAAGACTTTCTAGACACCATACAAAATCCATACAAGGAATTGCTGTGAAATACGACTTCAGAAATAAAAGTAAAGCTTCTGAATGTCAAAACACAAGGCTAGTAAAGTTAAGACAAATGAAAAACTGGAAAAAAATTTCAACATGACATATGACAAGTAAGGGGTAATACTAGTTTTAATAAAATTTAAAGAAAAATGGCATTTTGACAGAAATGCTACATATATGATAAAAATGTAAACATATGGATAATATCAGCAGTCTATAAAGGACTATTATAAATTGATTTTTAAAAAGATAAATACCCCAATTTAAAAATCTGAAAAAGACATGAATAGGCAATTCAAAAAAGGAGAAAACATTTAGGTAATAAGCATATGGTAATATGTGCAATCTCACTAGCAATCAGAAATGGAAATAAAAACTGATTCCTCCGTTTTGCCTCTCAATGTCAAAGATTAAACATTTCACAATATTAAGAGTTGATGAAGATCCTCTGAAATGGGCACACTTGTATGCTTACTGGTACAAATTGATACATTGTGATATGTGTATCAAATGCCTCAATATACCAATACTATTCGAACAAATGCACATAAAAATTTTATTTTAAGGCGAAGAAGTGGGCGGGTTTGCAAAGATGTATGTAATGAATGTAGGAAGATTTTAATCACAGTGAGGTTTATAATATTGAAATAGTGAAAACAGAAAAATTATTATTCAACAATTAAATACTTTGCAATACATCTACATAATGGACTCCTACATAGCCATTAAAAATGAGTAACTAAATCTCAAAATATGTTACATTTTTAAGGAAAAGAGCAATTTATAAACTAACATGTATGATTCCATTTTTATATTAAAAAGGTGTAAATCATAGAAAAAAGTCTAGATTAGTATGCATACAAATAAAATGTGAAGGGATTATTAGTCATTTTAACTTCTTTACTTCTTTTTGTATTGTGTTGAATATTTTACAATGTACATGTATTAGTATTGGGAGGAAGGGTGATTTTCATTTTGAAAGAAAAATCTGAATGTGAAAAAAAAGAATTTCCCCATCCATCCATTATTCCTTCCGTGCTTCATTCAACTATACCCTTCCTTCTTTCCTTCCTTCCTTTCTGTCTTCCATGTATTCTTCTATGCTGTTTTATAAGAAGTTGTAGAAGTAACTTTGTAAAGTGGTTTATCCCATAATGGTATTCAGTGCCACCCCAGAACCCAAGAAAGCAACCACTGTATAATTCTTATTCAGTTTCTATTCAGGCTTAGTTGCATTTCTCTCCCATGCACTTTTTACACGTGTGCAATGTTCAAGTGGTTTTTACTCCTTCCTGGTGAAATGTACCTTAACAGGAAAAAAAAAAAAAGAACTTCCTAATCTTCCTTCTGTTCATTTATTCAACAAAATGTGTTGATCATCTACTACATGCAGGTTGCTGGGAATAGATTGGTAAACCACAAACAAGACCCTGTCCTTGTGGCCAGACATAGAACAAATACTTATAAATGTTAGGAACATGTGAGTGCAATGGGAGGGGTATATAAAGGGAACATTTAACTTAGAGAATTGCCTTCTTCTTTTTTTTTTAGCTGAGACTTGAATAATGATTGTTAGGAAGGAAAGGAAGATGATAGAGGAAGGGACGGAAAATGAGGGAGGAGACCTCGGGGAGGACTAACCTGTACAAATTCTTCCCTGGGGTGAGAAAATGGAGGCTGAGTATCTGGAAAAACGCTCAATTTCTCTAGAAAATCTGTTTTCTTCATAGCACTTATCTCATAGAAACTTACCTTGTTTATTTATGTTGCTTATTGATTTTATTTCCTTTTCTTTTTATAGTCTGTCAGTGTTCCCACTGGACTGCCTCCAGTGTTCTGTTCTGTGGGAACTGAGCCTTTGCCCCACCCCTTCACTGCCTTGTTTTCCAAGTCTAAAATACATGATAGACAATTGATATTTCTTGAATGAACCAACAAATTACCTTGTAGTTCATATTAGAGATTTTGGATCTTAACCTAAAATCAATGGTAAATTGTTGAAGAGTTTTAGATATCATTAAAAAATGACCTGATAGTTTTTTAAAAAACTGTCTTTATGGCTGTTATGTGCTTGAGACTGCATTTTCTTTATAGTGTGTGTACTTACTATTTTTAAGATTCAAATTCGTTTATCTTTAAGAAACTCGACTGGTTTTGTTTAAAAAAATACCAACAAAATGTGTATTTATTTACTTTAGATACTGCCTCTAATATCTAAGGAGCATTTAAAAATGTTTTGAATAAGAATCACTGGCCAAAATCAATTTAACCAGAAAACCAGTGTTTGCTTCTCAGAGCTTCCATTTTGCCCCAGTTCTCTCCTTTAGGAGCTCACAGTAATATTCAAGATATGAATGAATGAATTCTAAAATATTTTCTTCAGTAAGAAAGGGGAAGATGATCAGTAATTCATTCATTTAGTTAAGGAGACAAGGACCCTGGATGTAGTCATAGTAGGGTGAGGGCCTCCGGAGGGGTCAGGGTGGGATATTTGCAGTCAGAGCAATGTAACTACATGCAAGGAAACCCCCCTACTAAAATTCTATGTTAAACATTAAGCTCTAGAATCATTCTTCAGTGAGATCAGTTAATGTTCTCCAGATAAAGAAGAGTAGCAATGTTTTATTACGCTAACCATTTATAAACATGTGTAAGATTCACTTTAGCATACTAAAAGGCCCAGGCTTATGTGCTGTCTTTCCTCCTTCAGATCTGATGAAGTGATTTTGCAAACTGGGCAACTAATTCAGCATGTAAGCCCAGGCATAAACAACACAGTAAAAGGCAAGAAAGATTCACCTTAAAGATAAGATTGCATTTTAATACCCAAGAAGTTAAGTTGTTAGAAATTCTTAACTTACTCTTTAGCAAACAATACCTCAGCCCACCTTGGGGGCTGAACAGGTGGCCTTGTTTCATGTGCTCCCAGACCAAGATGCTGGTATCTCAGAGAGAAATCTTCAGAGGAAGTTGCTTGTGTTGTTAATTCTAAATATTCAGGGCCCACTTAACAAGTCCACACCCCTAAGTTTTTTTCATGTTCTAGAAAAATCCTGAACTGCCTATAAAACCCCCTAGATAACGCACCACTATGCGCTCTCTTGTCCCCTCCTGGCGTGAGCCAGGAGCTCTATTCTCTCACTTTATCTCTAAATAAAAGCCTGTACCTGTCTCTCGCACCTTGAGTGTTTGTGAAGCTCATTCTTCGGCTTCGTGAACAAGAACCACGGCACCATTAAGCTTTTCATTCAACAATATTTATTGTGTGCTTTGGCATTGTGCTAGGCCTTGGGGCTGTAGATACAACAGATATATTCTCCATCTTGAGGAAGTTTGCAATCCAGAAGAGAGGCATCCTGGCAGGATGTAGTTTCATCTATGTCACTTTGTTAAGATATGTGGAAGCTAAAGCTGAAGCATTGGTTCCATTGCAGGGACCCAGGCGACACTCTTTAGGAAGTCACCCAAGAGTCTGTGTTTATAGAATGTCAGAAGTCCTAAAAATAAATGAAAGATCAGGGGGCGGGGTGATGTACACAAAGCATAAGAATAAAGCCCTTTTATTGCTTACCATCTGTAGAAGGTATTTTTAACCTACAAGCCGTTACAACAGGCATCTTGTATATTCGCCTTAGGCTAAAAGATTACAACTGCTTTCATTCCTAGCAGCACAATGCCATGTTTATACCAGTAGTCTTAATGAAAACCTAGTTGCTCTAGAAACTCAAGTTTTTCCCTTTGAAAAATGTACATAGTGATGCATGTTGTTCCTTCCATAAATACCCTGTATGTTTATTAACTGGGGTTGTTCTCCACCACTAAAATACTCTCTAGAAATAGTATTATTGCAAATATTCAAACATAGCAGAAATGAAATATGTACTGATGCCTGGTTAATTATATTAGTAACAGGGGAACTCAAATTTATTGTCATGCCTTTTTTCCAGCTGTTACAGGAGCATATTAAAGTGAAAGGTCTCCCTTTACATTCTGTGCTTTCTGGGAATATAAAAACAACTTGCCTATTGAGGCAATATCAAGCACCTTGTGTATGCAAATATGATTGGTTTCAGATGCTCTGGTAGAGAAAGCATAGGACAGTTTTCCAACTCATACAAAAAAAACCCCCAAAACCCAGAAAGTAGTCTTCTTTTAACAAATTAAGTGCCATCTAACAGGGAGAAGACAGAAGGCTTGAATTTAAAGAATAAATACCTATCTTATCTCCAATTAGTAATCTATTTTAATAAATAGGTTATTTGCCATTTCAAACTGTGAAGGATAAAATGTTTAAAGTAGACTAGGCTATAACTATGCACTATCTCTGGCATCATAATTTTATACCATTTCTTTTTGGACACAGGAAGACTGTTCCTGCTTCTTATCCTCAGTCACAATAAAAACCTTAATACATCTGGCCCTGCACCCACCTAAATTCTCATCCCTGTAGAGGCCAGCTATAAATCCACTTCCATCTCCACTGTTTTCCACCCTCTCAGTGCTTTCCACTGAGCTCTCTGGTACTGCATATTCCATACTAACATACTCCTGCTTTCTAAGGCTCTTTGTGGAAAGATCTCTCAGCACTTTGACTGAAAGGTGCTAGCTTCCAAAAGACCTCCCCTCCTTCAAGACTGAGGAAAAAAAAAACCAGTGAAGTCTTTTTTTCCTCACAAAGTCTTCATATCTCAAACCCAGAAGCAGAGATGGGAGGGGCAGGTATTAATTAAAATACAGATTCCTAGGCCTCACCCTGGGATTCTGATTCAGATGCTTTAGGGTAGAACTCAGGGATCTTCATTTTAAATACTCTACAGAATATTCAAATGCAGGTTATCTACAGAGAAGTGTTTGAAAGATGGACTTTAGTTAAAACAATAATAGTTACTGTAAGGCTGCGCGCACTGGAGGGAGAAGGCGAAGATAATGCAGACGGAGCAGAGACAGCACCAAGTAGCTCTGTGCCATACGGGGAAGGAACGAACAGCACTTCCTGGATTCCAGTCCCATGATGTGCTGACAAACCCTGGATGCAGAGCCACCTCCATCCAGAAGGAGGAGACCTCTGGCTGTCCATCATCTGACCCTGAGCCAATAAAAATTCCCCACCTACCCCTAGTGCAGCCCACTTCCCCCTCCCTTCCCTGTTCTCTTAAAAACTTCTACCTCCCCTCCTGGGTGTGACTTCCCCCACCTGTGATAGCCAGACCGGAGAACATCACCCGGGAATTGTGCTCTTATTTGAGCACACTGCCTGGCTCTTTGTTGCCTGTCATCACCTGCTTATTTCAGCTAAAATTTATCTTACAGTTACCCTCCATTGCATCCCTACTATGTGCCCAGAACATCATGCACATTATCTCACTTAACTCTCACAAAAAAAAATTCTTGCAAGATGAAATGAGCATTTTACTGTTGAGAAAATGAAGCTTAAAGCAGCAAAACCAAAATTTATATGAGATCTCACAACTGGTAAATAATGGAGATAGGTTTGTACTCTAAGTGAATGAATGCTACTGCTAACAACCTAGATTTCCTAGCTCCTAAACCTGGGCTCAGGTAAATAATACCTTTTAAAAAATATTTTCTTAAAGATGATTGAAAATAGAAGACCCAGCTCTGCTGGAAATATTATTCCTCAGAAGTTCTATATGTCTTATAATACCAAAGATCTTGAATGGGCACGGTCTTTTCTGATCTAAGTTCTCTCCCTCTCCCTTTCTACCACAACTCTTCCTCACTCTTTCTTTACTGAAGAAAAGTTCAGCTAAAGTCGCATTTCTTTGGCTGGGTTAGTACCTTTTTTTCTTCTTGGCAGGACAAAAGCACTTGGAAGTACCTAGAAAAAGGATGCAGTCTCTGACTTCAGGAAAGCTTGGGCAGTGCTCACCTGCTTCTAAGCACTCAAAATAATTCAGCTGTAAGAAAATGGCCATTAATCTTCCATAACTCTGTATTTCAAGAAGAAGTAGAATGCTGTTTAAAAATATACCTAACTCCTAAGTACCTTCATAACATAAGTAGTAGATAATAAAAGGAATATTTATTGTGCATTTAAAATGTGTCAGTTCTGTACTAACACTCAGCAGTCTTATTTATGGCTCACAGGAAACCTCTAATGTAGATGCTTTATACCCATATTAAAATTGGGAAAATTAAAGTGTAAAGTAGTTCTATAAAGCAATAGAGCTAGTAAGTGGAGGAACCAGGCATACAAACTTGAGTCTGTGTGACTTTAGAGTCCAGGTCAGGTGCTTAATCCCTCTATGCAGTCTCCACAAACCAACCGTTTGGAAAAACAGCGTACCTTTTAGATAGAAAAAGAACTGCAAGTGAGTTATTAAAGAGACACACCCACATGATTCAGAATAGGGAGTGAAAAGGAGTATTTTTATTTTGGATGCTTTTGTTTTCTCTGTGGAGTACTGGGCCAGAAGATGCATTCACTTCCTAAATGTGAAGCACCCACCCCCCTTATGGCCATTTTATGGTCAGTGGTAGCTGACCTGCACTAGTCTGAACACTGAGCAGGAAAGAGGAAATACCTGGTCTTCCTTCTCACTCATTGTACTACCTTCTCCATCATGGTCTTTCAGTTGTTCCCACACTGGAAGGCACTTTCAAAGGCAGGATTATTGCATGAATCTGTGTCATTATGAATGCTTACAAACCCTCGTTCTTGATAGAGGTGATCCTATTTCTTAAAGGGCAAAAGTAACAAATCTTCATTTCTCTGATTCTGGATGTTGGAGTCTTGGGTTACTGTTCCATTTTCATAGAAAATATACAAAAATATATACAATAACACAAATATCCTCATACTAAGACACATAACTAGATTCCCTATCTTCTTTGGTCCAGAATTTGGTTCAGTAAGAAGCCTAAAGTCATAAATAGAACATCAGTCTTGGGCAGCAGTGTAGTTGGACTGGTCACTTTCCATTAGTGTAAAGTTGAAATTGTACAATTTGAATGATTCATGCTGCCAGTTGAATAAATGCAGTAAAAGCCAACACACGATGAGGTGAGGAACTTAAGAGACACCAATGTAGTTGGCATTAGCTCCGATCATGTGAGCAAACCTGCCAGACAGACAAAGCTTATTTTGATTGTCCTTTTGGCATTCCTTCCCCAACTAGACTTCCAAGCATCCACCCTAGAAATCTAATTGTCTGTGTTTAGTCAACTTATTTCTAACTGTATTAAAAAGTTTTGGTGTATCCCTTGCTGTCAGTGTTTCTCTCCCCTTTATATTGCAATTGGTGAAAGTGTACATTCATCCATCCTTTTTGAAGTAAAATTTGACCCACCTTTTAAAATTTAAGTACCATTATTTATAAGGTCATTTTGTATCACAATTAGAAATGGAAAAACAATATCACTCTCTATAAATAGACAGTATCAGAAAAATCAATACATAATTAGTAAAATACAGAATGTTCATCTGAATATTACCTAAGATCATGCTGATTACCCTTAACATACTGACTAATATAAGCAAGGGAAACCTAGTTTATGGATTAGTCTTTCTGGAACCCAGTGCTGTCCAGAGATTACTGTGTCATGTTCCTTCCTTCTCTCCCAAATTAAGTCAGTTTTATAGTTTTTCCTTTTAGGGCTCAAGCTTCCTTCGTGGCACATTTCAAAGGGACGATCAGCTCAAATTGAATAAACCAATTCCCAGCTTAGGAGGAAGAATTGGAAGAGATCCTCTCCAGATAATACATGTGGGCTTTAACTCTTGCCTTCTTGAGATAATTGCTGTCTTTTTTCTTGAAACCAGTGATCTCCAAACCTCCAAATCACTGGTGCCAGCCTACGCTGGCAAGTCTGATTCACAAGGACTGTGTGTGTGTGTGTGTGTGTGGTCCAGATATCTGTATTTAAAAACAAGCAAGCAAACAAACCGACCTCCCCAAGTTAAATGTGCAACCTGTTCGGGAACTTTGGTTTACTCAAAAAAGAGAGCTTTGGGGGGAACTATAGCACATTGGCAGGGAAGATATTTTCAGTTGGGAGTGCTTGCTGGCATTTGCCAAGTTACACTGCAGGTGGTTACTACAGGCAAAGTTAATTCTGTAGACTTGAGTACCTAAAGAAGATTTAACTGGGAGTAAATGAGGTATATTATCACTTGAAGAGGATTTCAAAGAAGTACTGCTAGATACAAGAATGAATAGACTGCATGTAGGGAAATTGAAAGCCCAAACCATATGCAAATATTCCAAGCAAATATCTGATAAAGATAGCATTTTAAATCAACTGAATGATAGATTACTTTTTAATCAATGATGTCGAGACAGCTTATACCAAAAAGTACAAAAATAACAACCATATGGATAAAACCGTTGTATACTTAAAAAAAATGAAACTCTTGCAGTTGGTGAAAGTGTACATTCGTCCACCCTTTTTGAAGTGAAATTTGGCATTATGTCCCAAAAGCCTTAAAAATGTGCATGCTCTTTTACTTAGCAATTCTGCGTTTAGGAATTTATCTTAAGGAAATAATCACATAAGTGCACAAAGCTGTATATATAAGACTGCTCATCAGAACATTGATAATAATAATACAAAGATAGAAACAACCAAAATATGGTATTGGCTACATAAATTATGGTACATTTATACAGTGAAATGTATTTCAGAAATGAAATATGAGTACATCTACCTATATTTATTCATATGGAAAGATATTTGTGATATGCTATGGTATGAAAATACAGATCTGGTTAGATAGTCACCAAAATATTAATAGTGTTTATTTCTGGATGTGGGGTTAAGGGTAATTTTTATTTTCTTTTTCATAATTTTTCACATTTTCTGAGAAAATTTACAAGCATGAATTATTTTTAACATAAGGAAAAGCAATAAATATATTTCTTTTTTGCTCATATCCTTTAGCTTACCAGTTCCAATTCTAGAAATTTTTCATAAAGAATCAGAGACATGCACATGCACAAAAATAACACTCAAAGATTATTCACTATGAAATTATTTACAAGAGCAAAAAATTAAAATACCCTCTCTTCAATAATTAGGGTATATTTTGGTTTGTTTTTTAATGTTTTTCTTAAACATCTTAACCATTTTCAAGTGTATAGTTTGGTAGTGTTAAGTATATACACATTGTTGTGAATTAGAGTGTTAATAAATTATGGCATACTTTATGATGGAATATTACAACATCATTAAATGGTTTATTTTAGTTTAATGACATGGAAAATGTTTATGATATATTATCAAGTGAGAAAAACTTGCCTGGTATAATTATATTAGTTTATAATGTGATATGCATAATACATTTCTAATTTTGTTTTAAAGGCATTTTATAAGCATAGGAAAAATAAGTCTGTAAGTATATATATTTAAATGTTAAGATATATATTTCTGGGAACTGATTATTATAGGTGATTATTTTCCAGAGTTTTTGCAAGAAACATGTATTACTTTTGTATTCAGATTAAAAAAAGGTAAATGTTACAAAAGAGAAAGAGGTTTTTATCTCTGGAGTAATCAATTTTTGCTCATCTTCTTGTACATTGCCAATTGTCCATTAGACTATAACTGCCATGTGGCAAAGATCAGGTGTATTTTTTAAAAATTTCCCCTGGTACTTCCTGTCACAGTGTTCTGCTTTAACTACATGTTGACTAATTGCATTCATGCATGTGCATACATATAAGCCTATGTACCTATATGGGCATACATATTTAAGTATGCCAACCTCTTTCTCATCAGTAATGAGAAAAATGGAAGCAAGTTCTTTGAAAAGTGGTGTAGGTCTACAGGCCTTTTGCATATGCTGGGAAAGGGAAGTACTTGTCAAGGCTAAGAGTACAAAGTGACCATTGAAGATTTGGGGATTATACCAGTCAAGTTTGTCGATTTTAGTCCAAGCAATTATTTTCTTATACTATCTCTACTTGGTTGATATTAGGGTCTAGCCCAAATCTTCTGTGGTTCTACTCATTAGCCTATCTGAGCACTTTACTGGAAATCTTTAAATAAGAAGCCACATGCCACTGCAACTGGTAAATGAGCTGTCTGTTCACATTCTGGGCTCCCTGTTACAAGTCAGTGTTAAATCAGCTGACATGAGAAAGGTCTTATCCCGTTGGGAGGCTGGCAAGCAGGACAGGTTTGCAGGTCTTTAGAAACATTTCCTTTTGCATGTCTAGAACTCCATAATCCACATCAAAACTGAGATAAGAGTACAAAGTCTGTACTTCATGATATCAGCACATGCCCAAGAAGGGATATGTGTTAGTCTCTCAAACCACTAAATTATTAAAAAGGCTTCTAAGAAGCTCTTCAGAATCAGACAGCAGAGCTCAAGGATTTATACATTTGATATAAGAAATGGGAGGACAGGATAAAGACCGAATTTGAGCCCTTGACAAATTGATTTTTTTTTTGAGAGGGCATCTCCCATATTTATTGATCAAATGGTTGTTAACAACAATAAAATTCTGTATAGGGGACTCAATGCTCATTCATCAGCCCCATTCACAAGCCTAATTCTCAGCAGTCTCCAATCTTCTGAAGCATAACGAACAAGTTCTTACATGGTGAACAAGTTCTTACATAGTGAATAAGTTTTTACATGGTGAACAGTGCAAGGGCAGTCATATCAGAAACTTTCAGTTTTGATCACGCATCGTGAACTATAAACAATCAAGTCAGATATGATTATTCGTTTGATTTTTATACTTGATTTATATGTGAATCCCACATTTCTCCCTTATTATTGTTATTATTATTATTATTATTATTTTTAATAAAATGCTAAAGTAGTAGGTAGATGCAAGATAAAGGTAGAAAACATAGTTTAGTGGTGTAAGAGGGCAAATGTAGATGATCAGGTCTGTATCTATAGACTAAGTATTAATCCAAGCTAGACAAGGGTGACAAAACATCCACAGATGCAGATTTCTCTCAAAACGGGGGGGGGGGGGGTGAAGTTCTAAGCCTCACCTCTGTTGATCCCCAATTTCTCACCTGATGGCCCCCCTGTGACTGTGCCTGTCTTATGTTGTTCCTCCCTTGAGGAATCTTACCCATCTCTGGCTGACAAATTGACTTTTTAAAAAACAGTTATGGATAGACTCCAAGAAGGGACTAGTGGTTACCAAAGGGGAGGGCAGGTGGGGAGGGAGGGAGAAGGGGATTGAGGGCTATCATGATTGGTGCACATGGTGTGTGTGGAGTCACAAGGAAACAGTGTAGCTCAGAGAAGACAAATAGTAACTCTGTGGCATCTTACTACACTGATGGACAGTGACTGCAATGGGATATTGGGGGGGACTCGATAATAAGGGTGAATGTAATAACTACACTGTTTTTCTTGTGAAACCTTCATAAGAGTGTATATCAATGATACCTTAATAAAAAACATAGTTATGGTGGTGCAAGGAAGGCATGAAAAGTGGAGAACAGAAAGGCAGATCATGGGTTATCCTTAACTATAGCTGCAGCTGAGCTGAGGACATGGGTTGGAGCCTAATCACGACTTGGGCCTTCCCTCAGAGACACAGCAGGTAACTGGGTAGCACTTCTTCTACTTCCTCGATGCCTCTGATAGAGAATTATTGATTCTGAAAGCTCCCGTAGAATGTTTTCACAGAGTGAAATTGGAACTGAAGAGGTGGGAGTTTAGAAATCTGGGCAGATTCCCCAACAGTAAATTTATATTGCCTCATTATATTAACCCATTAGAGGCTGTACCTAGGGGACACACTAATACCACTCCCTTTAATTTATTTATTGGGCTGTCAAGACATAATGTCACATTAAAATGCAAAGCACCATATAGCAGATCTTGGCTTAATATTCTCTCTGCTCATCAGCAAGATCTCTAAGTCTCCCACACCAAAATCCTGGCAGCAGGACCCTTGCTTACAGCAAAGATTTAACAGCAGAGAGCGCTAGTTAGGTCTCATGTGATGCAGCTTTTCTCTATTTTCAAATTAACTAGGATGTGTTACTTGTAAATAATTAAAATCCTAACCCACTTTGAGATCCCCAGCTACATCAGATCTTACGTTGGGAGTGATATCTGCTAAAAATCCTATACTGTGTCTTTTCTGGGGAGATGCAAAAGGGTATCTTTATGATAAAGAAAACATGGGAGCTGGCACAGGAGTCAGTGGGAATTATAGGGATTCTAAGCTATACATTTACTAAAAAAGAGCTTTCTTAGTCCGGAAATCTATAGCTCCACTCATACCCTGGTCCTGCAAACCTTCTCTATCCCTGGCAATGTCTGTACCCTTATAGAACATAATAGCTTCTAATCTAGTGATTATATCCTCCGTCTCACCCTTGCATACTAAGGCACTAAATAAGCATTTGTTAGACGAATGAATAAATAAATCTAGTGAGATGGTATTTCTCAGTGCTAGTGTTAAATTAAGTATAAGTGAGCTTTCAAAATATAGCCCATCTTAAAATGTGTGACCAACTATAGAGAATGGACCCTTGAAAAAGGGGGATTGTCTAAAAGTGACCAGTAAGCCTCTGAGCATCCATTCTAGATACTTTAGCAGCATTGCTTCTAGGCTGAGCCACTCACACACTTTGCCTATTTTTGTTCCTAATACCACAGATTTTTGAAGAGTCAGAAATCTGGCCTTTGTTGTTCTTGAAATCTGCTCACTGGATACTTCTATTGCCTACTGGCTGAATGATTTCATATTTTGGCATTTTATTTTCACATTATCATTGGTCCGGGCAATGCCTGTTCCAAGTTTATAAACATTTATAAATAAATATTCCTTTTCATCCCCATATAGGATTCCTATTGCACTTCCATACTCTCCATATACAACTATTCTAAGGTGTTTAGTGTATGGCTTCTAATTTACAGATATTCTTTCAAAATGTGTGTTGTCTTATGTGCATATCTTTTCAATTGTATATAAGTGACATTATATTGTATATCTCATTTACTTTCAGCTTTGTATTTAAAAGCTCCATCCATGTTGCTATGCGCAGATCTAACTCTCTGCTTTTTTCTGTTGACCCACTCTCCCAGCATCACCAACTCCCCACCACCACAAACTATGCTGTAATGAGCATAGCTCTGTGTGAACCCACGTAATAATTTCTCTGGGATATCAACTCAAGCACAAAATTGCTGGGGTGTGGGACTTGGATTAAACTGCTTCCAGTTTGTTCTTCAGAATGACAGTACAGATCTATACTACCTGCATGAGAGTCCTACAGCCCCAATCTCCATAAGCCCTTGGGATGGCCCTGCTTGCTAACTCTTATCAGTTTAAGAAATATAAAGTGGCATTACATTTTTTTAAAAAGTAATTAATTTATTTATTTTTATAATTTGAAGAACATTATGTTTACTAGGCTCTCCCCTACCCCAAGTCCCCCCACAAACCCCATTACAGTCACTGTCCATCAGCATAGTAAGATGTTGTAGAATCACTACTTGTCTTCTCTGTGTTGCAAAGCCCTCCCCTTTACCCCACCCCCCACATTATACATGCTAATCATAATACATCCTTTCTCCTTCCCCGCCCTTATCCCTCCCTACCCTCCCATTCTCCCCAGTCTCTTTCCCTTTGATAACTGTTAGTCCATTCTTGGGTTCTGTGATTCTGCTACTGTTTTGTTCCTTCAGTTTTTCTTTTGTTCTTATACTCCACAGATGAGTGAAATCATTAGGTATTTGGTTTTCTCCACTTGGCTTATTTCACTGAGCATAATACCCTCTAGCTCCATCCATGTTGTTGCAAATGGTAGGATTTGTTTTCTACTTATGGCTGAATAATATTCCATTGTGTATATGTACCACATCTTCTTTATCCATTCATCTACTGATGGAAACTTAGGTTGCTTCCATTTCTTGGCTGTTGTAGTGCTGCGATAAACATACGGGTGCATCTGTCTTTTTCAAACTGGAGTGCTGCATCCTTAGGGTAAATTCCTAGAAGTTGAATTCCTGGGTCAAATGGTAAGTCTATTTTGAGCATTTTGAGGAACCTCCATACAGCTTTCCACAATGGTTGAACTAATTTACATTCCCACCAACAGTGTAGGAGGGTTCCCCTTTCTCCACAACCTCGCCAATATTTGTTGTTGTTTGTCTTTTGGATGGTGGCCATCCTTACTGGTGTGAGGTGATATCTCATTGTGGTTTTAATTTGCATTTCTCTGATAACTAGTGATGTGGAGCATCTTTTCATATGTCTGTTGGCCATCTGAATTTCTTCTTTGGAGAACTGTCTGTTCAGCTCCTCTGCCCATTTTTGAATTGGATTATTTGCTTTTTGTTTGTTGAGGAGCATGAGCTCTTTATATATTTTGGATGTCAAGCCTTTATTAGATCTGTCATTTATGAAAATATTCTCCCATACTGTAGGGTACTTTTTTGTTCTATTGATGGTGTCCTTTGCTGTACAGAAGCTTTTCAGCTTGATATAGTCCTACTTGTTCATTTTTGCTTTTGTTTTCTTTGCCCAGGGAGATATATTCATGAAGAAGTTGCAAATGTTCACATCCAAGAGATTTTTGCTTATGTTTTTTTCTAAGAGTTTTATGGTTTCATGACTTACATTCAGGTCTTTGATCCTTTTTGAATTTACTTTTGTGTATGGGGTTAGACAGTGATCCAGTTTCATTCTCTTACATGTAGCTGCCCAGTTCTGCCAGCACAATCTCTTGAAGAGACTGTCATTTCCCCATTGTATGTCCATGGCTCCATTATTGAATATTAATTGAACATATATGTTTGGGTTAATGTCTGGAGTCTCTAATCTGTTCCACTGGTCTGTGGCTCTGTTCTTGTGCCAGTACCAAATTGTCTTGATTATGATGGCTTTGTAGTATAGCTTGAAGTTGGGGAGTGAGATCCCAACCACTTTATTCTTCTTTCTCAGGACTGCTTTGGCTAATCGGAGTCTTTGGTGTTTCCATATGAATTTTTGAACTATTTGTTCCAGTTCGTTGAAGAATGTTGTTTGAAATTTAATAGGGATTGCATCAAATCTGTATATTGCTTTGGGCAGGATGGCCATTTTGACGATATTAATTCTTCATAACCAAGAGCATGGGATGAGTTTCCATTTGTTAGTGTCCTCTTTAACTTCTCTTAAGAGTGTCTTATAGTTGTCAGGGTACAGGTTTTTCACTTCTTTGGTTAGGTTTATTCCTAGATATTTTATTCTTTTTGATGCAATTGTGAATGGAATTGTTTTCCTGATTTCTCTTTCTATTGGCTCATTGTTAGTGTATAGGAAAGCCACAGATTTCTCTGTGTTAATTTTGTATCCTGCAACTTTGCCGAATTCCAATATTAGTTCTAGTAGTTTTGGAGTGGAGTCTTTAGGGTTTTTTATTTACAATATCATGTCATCTGCAAATAGTGACAGTTTAACTTCTTCTTTACCAATATGGATTCCTTATATTTCTTTGTTTTGTCTAATTGCCATTGCTAGGACCTCCAGTACTATGTTAAAAAGCAGTGGGGAGAGTGGGCATCCCTGTCTTGTTCCTGATCTCAGAGGAAAAGCTTTCAGCTTCTCGCTGTTCAGTATGATGTTGGCTGGGGGTTTATCATATATGGCCTTTATTATGTTGAGGTACATGCCCTCTATACCCATTTTGGTGAGAGTTTTTAACATGAACGGATGTTGAATTTTGTTGAATGCTTTTTCAGCATCGATGGAGTTGATCATGTGGTTTTGTCATTCTTTTTGTTGATATGGTAGATGATGTTAATGGATTTTTGAATGTTGTACCATCCTTGCATCCCTGGGATGAATCCCACTTGATCATGGTGTATGATCCTTTTGATATATTTTTGAAATCGGTTTGCTAATATTTTGAGTATTTTTGCATCTACGTTCATTAGGGATATTGGTCTGTAATTTTCTTTTTTGGTGGGGTCTTTGCCTGGTTTTGGTATTAGGGTGATGTTGGCTTCATAGAATGAGTTTGGGAGTGTTTCCTCCTCTTCTATTTTTTGGAAAACTTTGAGGAGAATGTGTATTATATCTTCTCTATATGTCTGATAAAATTCCGAGGTAAATCCATCTGGCCGAGGGGTTTTTTTCTTGGGTAGTTTTTTGATTACTGCTTCAATTTCTTTGCTGGTAATTGGTTTGTTTAGATTTTGTGTTTCTTCGTTCGTCAGTCTTGGAAGGTTGTATTTTTCTAGGAAGTTGTCCATTTCTTCTAGGTTTTCCAGCTTCTTAGCATATAGGTTTTCATAGTAGTCTCTAATAATTCTTTGTGTTTCTGTTGGGTCCTTCGTGATGTTTCCTTTCTCATTTCTGATTCTGCTGATGGTTGTTGATTGTCTTTTTCTCTTAATAAGTCTGGCTAGAGGCTTATCTATTTTGTTTATTTTCTCAAAGAACCAGCTCTTGGTTTCATAGCTTTTTTCTATTGTTTTATTCTTCTCAATTTTGTTTATTTCTTCTCTGATCTCATTATGTCCCTCCTTCTGCTGACTTTAGGCTTCATTTGTTCTTCTTTTTCCAATTTTGATAACTGTAATGTTAGACTATTCATTTGGGTTTGTTCTTCCTTCTTTAAATATTCCTGGATTGCTATATACTTTCCTCTTAAGACTGCTTTCACTGCATCCCACAGAAGTTGGGGCTTTGTGTTGTTGTTGTCATTTATTTTCATATATTGCTGGGTCTCCATTTTAATTTGGTCATTGATCCATTGACTATTTAGAAGCGTGTTGTTAAGTTTCCATGTGTTTCTGAGCCTTTTTGCTTTCTTTGAGCAATTTATTTCTAGTTTTATACCTTTGTGGTCTGAAAAGTTGGTTGGTAGAATTTCAATCTTTTTGAATTTACTGAGGCTCTTTTTGTGGCCTAGTATGTGGTCTATTCTGGAGAATGTTCCATGTGCACTTGAGAAGAATGTGTATCCTGTTGCTTTTAGGTGTAGAGTTCTATAGATGTCTATTAGGTCCATCTGTTCTGGTGTGTTGTTCAGTGTCTCTGTGTCCTTACTTATTTTCTGTCTGGTGGATCTGTCCTTTGGAGTGAATGGTGTGTTGAACTCTCCTAAAATGAATGCATTTCAGTCTATTTCCTCCTTTAGTTTTGTTTGTATTTTTTTCACATATGCTGGTGCTCCTTTGTTGGGTGCATATATATTTATAATAGTTATATCCTCTTGTTGGACTGAGACCTTTATCATTACATAATGTCCTTCTTTATCTATTGTTACTTTCTTTGTTTTGAAGTCTATTTTGTCTGATACTAGTACTGCAACACCTGCTTTCTTCTCCCTATTGTTTGCATGAAATATCTTTTTCCATCCCTTGACTTTTAGTCTGTGCATGTCTTTGGGTTTGAGGTGAGTCTCTTGTAAGCAGCATATAGATGGGTCTTGTTGTTTTATACATTCAGTGAGTCTACGTCTTTTGATTGGTGCATTCAGTCCATTTACGTTTTGGGTGATTATTGATAGGTATGTACTTATTGCCTTTTCAGGCTTTAGATTCGTGGTTACCAAAGGTTCCAGTTTACTTTCCCTACTATCTAAGAGTCTAGGTTAACTCACTTAGTATGCTGTTACAAACACAATCTAAAGGTTGTTTTCAATTTCTCCTCCTTTTCCTTCCTCCTTCATTCTTTATATATTAGGTATCAAATTCTGTACTTTTTTTCTATCCCTTGATTGACTTTGGGGATAGTCAATTTAATTTTTCATTTGTCTCGCAATCAGCTGCTGCACCCTCCCTACTGTGGTTTTACTACCTCGGTTTACAGCTATCCAACCCTAGAAACACTTCCATCTATAGCAGTCCCTCCAAAATAGACTGTAGAGATGGTTTGTGGGAGGTAAACTCTCTCAGCTTTTGCTTATCTGGAAATTGTTTAATCCCTCCTTCAAATTTAAATGATAATCTCACTGGATAAAGTAATCTTGGTTCCAGGCCCTTCTGCTTCATGGCATTAAATATATCATGCCACTCCCTTCTGGCCTGTAAGGTTTCTGCTGAGAAGTCTGATGTTAGCCTGATGGGCTTTCCTCTGTATGTGATCTTATTTCTGCCTCTGGCTGCTTTTAACAGTCTGTCCTTATCCTTGATCTTTCCCACTTTAATTACTATGTGTCTTGGTGTTGTATTCCTTGGTTCCCTTGTGTTGGGGGATCTGTGGATCTCCATGGGCTGACAGACTATGTCCTTCCCCAGATTGGGGAAGTTTTCAGCAACTACCTCCTCAAAGATACTTTCTATCCCCTTTTCTCTCTCTTGTTCTTCTGGTATCCCTATAATGCAAATATTGTTCCACTTTGACTGGTCACACAGTTCTCTCAATATTCTTTCATTTTTAGAGATCTTTTTTCTCTCTGTGCCTCAGCTTCTTTGTATTCCTCTTCTCTAGTTTCTATTTCATTTATTGTCTCCTCCACCATATCCAACCTGCTTTTAATACCCTTCATCATGTTTTTTAACGATTGGATCTCTGATCTGAATTCATTCCTGAGTTCTTGGATGTCTTTCCATCCCTCCATTAGGATGTTGATCATTTCTTTTTTGAACTCCCTTTCAGGAGGAATCATGAGGTCTATATCATTTAAATCTTTCTCGGGAGTTGTATTAACAATTTTACTCTGGACAAGGTTCCTTTGGCGTTTCATGTTTGTATATGGCACCCTCTAGTGTCCAGAAGCTCTTTCTGGGGCTGCTCAGCCCCTGAAGCAATGTCGGGGGTTGCAGGGGAGTGGTACTAGTGCCTGGGGGTAGGAAAGAGCTGTTCCCTGCCTCCTGGCCGCTGTGCCTCTCTCCACTGTCTGAGCCAGTGGGCCAGTCACACAGGTATAAGTTTTTGTCCCAGAGCAGCCAGATATGGATCCCTGCTTTCCACAAGCAGCCCGAATCCCAGTCTCCCCAGGAACTCTGCCTGTATTAACTTTCCAACCCAGTATTCATGCAAGTCTCATGAAAGCACCATGAAATGTAGGTTTGTGCTCCCAGCGCAGATCTCCGGAGCTAGGTATTCAATGGTCCCAAGCCTTCCACTCCCTCCCTTCTCTGTTCGTCTTCCTCCCGCTGGTGAGCTGGGGTGGGGGAGGGGCTCTGGTCCTGTGGAACCACAGCTCTGGTATGTTACTCCATTTGCTGAGGTCTGCTCTTTTCTCCAGGTGTGTGCAGTCTGATGCCGTCCTCTTTCCTGTTGCTCTCTCAGGATTAGTTGCACCAATTAAATTTTCTAATTGTATCCAATTTCAGGAGGAAGCCTCTGTCTCTTCTCTCATGCCACCATCTTTAAACTGCTTATATTTTTATGATAGTTATATGCTCTTGTTGGACTGAGCCCTTTGTCATTATGTAGTGTCCTTCTTTATCTCTTGTCACTTTCTTTGTTTAGAAGTCTATTTTGTCTGATACTATTATTGCCGCACCTGCTTTTTTCTCCCTTTTATTTGCTTGAAATATCTTTTTCAATCCCTTGACTTTTAATCTGTGCATGTCTTTGGGTTTGAGGTGAGTCTCTTGTAAACAGCATATAGATGGATCTTGCTTTTTTTTCCTTTTTTTTCAAATTTTGGTAACATTAATCTATAATTACGTGAAGAACATTATGTTTACTAGGCTCCCCCCTTCACCAAGCCCCCCCACATACCCTTTCACAGTCACTGTCCATCAGTGTGGTAAGATGCTGTAAAATCAATACTTGTCTTCTCTGTGTTGCACAGTCCTTCCTGTGCCCCCCCACACACTATACATGCTAGTCATAATGCCCCCTTTCTTTTTCTCTGCCCTTATCTGTCCCTTCCCACCAATCCTCCCCAGTCCCTTTCACTTTGGTAACTATCAGGCCATTCTTGGGTTCTGTGATTCTGCTGCTGTTTTGTTCCTTCAGTTTTCCTTTGGTCTTATACTCCACCAGTAGATGAATGGATAAAGAAGGTGTGGTACATATACACAATGGAATATTTCTCGGCCATAAGAAAAATACAGATCCTACCATTTGCAACAACATGGATGGAGCTGGAGGGTATTATGCTCGGTGAAATAAGACAGGCAGAGAAAGACAAGGGTCTTGCTTTTTTTCCATTCTATTACTCTTGTGTCTTTTAATCGGTGCATTCAGTCCATTTACATTTAGGGTGATTATTGAAAGAAATGTGCTCATTGCCATTGCAGGCTTTAGTTTCATGGTTACGAAAGGTTCAAGGTTAGCTTCTTTAGTATCTTACTGTCTAACTTAACTTGCTTATTGAGCTATTATAAACACAGTCTGATGATTATTTCTCTCCCTTCTTATTCCTCCCCCTCCATTCTTAATATGTTGGGTGTTTTGTTCTGTGCTCTTTTTAGGAGTGCTCCCATCTAGAGAAGTCCATTTAAAATATCCTGTAGAGCTGGTTTGTGGGAGACAAATTCCCTCAACTTTTGCTTGTCTGGGAATTGTTTAATCCTTCCTTCATATTTAAATGATAATCGTGCTGGATACAGTATCCTTGGTTCAAGGCCCTTCTGTTTCACTGCATTAAATATTTTATGCCATTCTCTTCTGTCCTGTAAGGTTTCTGTTGAGAAGTCTGATGATAGCCTGATGTTTTTTCCTTTGTCAGTGATCTTTTTTCTCCCTCTGGCTGCCTTTAATACTCTGTCCTTGTCCTTGATCTTTGCCATTTTAATTATTACATGTCTTGGTGTTGTCCTCTTTGGGTCCCTTCTTTTTGGATTTCTGTGTGCTTCCGTAGTCTGAGCAACCATTTCCTCCCCTAGTTTGGGAAAGTTGTCAGCAATTATTTCTTCAAAGACACTTTCTATCCCTTTTTCTCTGTCTTCCTCTTCTGGTACCCCTATAATGCGGATATTGTTCCTTTTCGATTGGTCACACAGTTCTTTTAATATTCTTTCATTCCTGGGGATCCTTTTATCTCTCTCTGCATCAGTTTCTATGCATTCCTCTTCTCTGGTTTCTTTTCCATCAATGACCTCTTGCATCTTATCCATTCTGCTTATAAATACTTCCAGAGATTGTTTCACTTCTGTAATCTCCCTCTGGATGTCATCCCTTAGCTCTTGTATATTTCTCTGCAGCTCTGTCAGCATGTTTATGATTTTTTTTTTAATTCTTTTTCAGGAAGACCGGCCAGGTCTATCTCCTTCTCAGTGATTGTGGTTTTGCTCTGTTCAAATTTTTCTGCCTTTTCATTGTGATAGAGACAGTTTGCGGAGCTGGCGCAAGTGATTGCTGGGAGAACGTCCCTTCTTGTTGGTTTGTGGCCTTCCTCTCCTGGGAGAATAGTGACCTCTAGCATCTTGTGCTGGGCAAGTGCCTGCAGGCAGGGCTTCTGATTCTTGCCCAGCTGCTATGGAGTTTAGCTCCATGGTTGCTGTGGGTGTAGCCTGCCTCGGGCTGCTGCTCTGATATTGTGGAGCTGCATTGGAGGGGAAACGGTCGGGAGGCTGTTTATCTCCATGACAGGCCTCTGAGCTGCCCTGCTGCCCAGGGGGCTTGGGTGCCCAGAGTTCCCTGGGATTCCCAGCTGCTGGGCTAAGTGTCCTGGGATGCTTCCGTCCAGCTGTGGGGTCCCTGTCCCTGTAAGACTTTCAAAAAGCACTCGCTTTTCTTTGTCCCAGGGTTGCTGGCTTTGAGGACCCACTCATGGGTCTTACTGTCCTGTTTTCCTAGTTTCCAGCACCCTACGTACATACTGTGTCTGTGCTCTGGTGCAGATGGCTAGGGCTGGCTATTTAGCCATCCTGGGCTCCCTCTCCCTCCGTTCTCTGATTAGTCTCCTCTTGCTGGGAGCTGGGGTGAGGGGCGCTTGGGTCCCACCGGGCCACGGCTTGTATCTTACCCCCTTCACAAGACACTGCGTTCTCGCAGGTGTTGATGTAGTGTGGCTGTTATCCTCTGTCTTCTGGTCTCCCTTTTAGGAAGAGTTGTATTTGTTGTATTTTCAAAAATATATGTGGTTTTGAGAGGAGGTTTCCACTGCTCTACTCATGCTGCCATCTTGGCTCCCCCCCTCCCTGAAATTTTGAAGAGCTTGTAGTCAGCCATTACCTGGGGTCTTTCACCAGCCTTTTAAGGAAAATGCTTTGCCTTAAAAGCATGCAGCATAATTGCAAATACCTTTTTCTTTACTTGTGACCTGTAGAAAGGGCATTCAAGATGAAGTGACATTAAGATAGAATCAAATAACTAGTTTTAATTTTCAGAGAATGTTTACCCTTTGAGAAATAAACTGATTATTTTAGAAGGAATGAAAAACAACTTAAGGATATGTTGAGTTAAAAATGTGTATTAAATATACAAATAGTATGTTGTTTATCATATTTTATGACTGGCATTCTTCTTCATAATAGAAATTCAATATTGACCATCCTCCCCTGAGGACTATCACTTTGATTTCTAAGACTGAAATGGAATTATGTGTAAAGAGATCTCTCTCCTGTTACAATTCCATTTTATGCAATTCTATTTATTTTTTAAAAAGACTTTCTCCTGACAAAGTAGTAAGTACACATTATAGAAAATTTGGAAAGTACAGAAAAGTATAAATAAAAATATGAATTACGTACCATCTCTCCACAAGAAACAGTAGATATGGCAAAGAAAGGTAATGCTATTTCTGATTACTGAGAAATCAACTCTTTATCCTTTGTCTGCATTGATTGATAATGCAACTTAGTAATAAACTAACTTCATTCCCACCAGGATTTCATTGATGTAGTGGCTTTTTGAAGGAGATACTAAATGATTATGAAAGAAATGAACCAAGGATGAAACAGGTTCTATGGAAAGTTTTAGCTAGAGATCAGTATATAATCTATTAGTGGCAATGGTTCAAGGGATCAGCCTTGTTTCACCTCATTTCTGGTCTGTTACTTGATCATGTCTTACAGATGTGGCTAAACTTGTAAGCCCTGATCCCACAAGTCCTGCCTGTTCGGAACTATGGTAATATTTTTTATGGAACTAATTTGATGTTAAGGACAAGGACTCAAGAACAGTCATATTTTGATTTAATCCCATTACCTTGTTACAGAAAATACTGAAAAAAAGCCTGGACTGGATCATCGACGGAAAAAAACAAGTGGCACTTGGAGGTCTTGGAGTGTTGAAGCTTTATTTCACACCGGCGGGCTCAGAGGGGAGTAATCTCCCAAAAAGTCTGAACCCTGAACAAAGGAAAAGGGAGCAATTTATACCTTTCTGCTTCCTTATCTGTAACATTCCTACGTGCACAGCAAGCAAGCAGGCAAGGTGGAGGGAGTTTAGGGTGCGAACCTTGGGACCCGGTGCTCAGCAACACGGGGAAACCAAGGGAGTGCTTTTTTTTGTTTGGGTTGAGGAGGGGGTGAGGCAGAGGGGAGCCACCTCGTAAATTACTGTCGTCCTCGTAGTGTTGTTTATGTTGAGGAGGGAGGGACATGAGACAGAGTGGAGCCACCCACTAGGTTGCTGTCCTTGTAAATTTTCCCTATCATTCCCCCCTCTGATGCCCCTTCAAACACTTCGTTTTAGGGGGCATCATCTCCCTGGCTTATGACAGGATCATAGTGGCTCTCCATATACATGAGCTGTCTGGAGGAAATGCATTCCTTGATAAACTTAATGAGCCAGTTAAATATACAGGGTTTCACTAATAGTTTAAGGAACAGCAGACTCTCTGGCCCAGCAAGGCCAGCTAGAAGAGTTGTTAGCCATGGATTCTATTCAAACCATCTCTGGAACTAAGACCTTTTATTTTCTAACATTTTATTCCTATGGTGGATGTTTTCTTTAACTTTGGCTATATAACTCACAACAATCTTTTTAAAGGGCTATACATAAGATTCCCTGTGACATGAACAGGAAGTCCAGTCTTCTACAATTTTGCAACACCACTTTAGCCAGGGAATCAGTTTGATCTTGCAGTTGAATCATGGTGGTTTCAAGCTGCTTTAAATCTTGATCAGCTTCCTCTGTTAGGGCAGTGAGCCTAAAGTCTCTTTATTAGAGCTGGTGTGTCTACTGCAGCTGATCCAGCTGTACTGAGCCCGACTAGAGCAGGGATTAGTAAAGGGGCAGTTTGTTCTGCCTAGGAAATCTCACTGGGGAAAAGGAGGTAGCTCCCGTTAGCCCACTATGCACTTTATAACTTTTATACAATTAAATACTACAGAGAGTTACTTTGGAAATGCAGGCTGAGACTTGGGTCCAGCTAGGAGAGACAGGTAAGCACAGTAAAAGAATTTAACGATTACCCAATAGACAATAGAAAGGGCAACTTTTTTGAGGAATAATCCAGTCCAGGGGTGCAACAGCACAGAGTCCAATGCTCAGAATAAAAGACACCACTCCAATGAGAGCCAGGATCTACAGCGCACAGGTGTCTATTAGTCAGAGGGCAATTGTCAGATGCAGAGGCGGAGAGGATCTGGAGGTCTGGCCGGGCCTCCCGCTGATGTGCTTCTTTGTCAGGATGACAGGCTTTTTTCACTCTGGAATGACGGACTCTTGGAGTGATGCCTGCAACCTTATTCTGTCTAAGCCTATGGTCCTTGTCTCATTCTCCCCTCTACAGATAGAGACCTTAGCTGCTGCTAGGGAAAAGGGGTGATGACCGCTCTAGCTGCTTCATGCTGAGAGGGGGCACAGTACAGGGTGCAGTTAGGTCTCCATCACTGGTCAGTTGAGAGGGCCTCAGAGGGCACTTCTATTATGGAAGGACAAACTTGACAAGATTAAGAATGCATGACTGAATATGAGAACTAGAAATATGAAGAGTCTAATTGAGAATCATAGCTAGGTATCATGGGGAAACTAGAATTCTGGATCAAGTTTACATCTCAATGACTAGTATTAGGATTTAGTATAGATAAGACTGCATTAATGAAACAATATTTTTCTCTAAAGTCACCCTCATTTTTTTTAGAAGTAACCAGGTTAAGAAAATAACACTTGGCTTAATTATTTGCATAAGTGCAGCAAGAAGAGCAATTGATTACATAGGTTCTTTTAAATATGCTTTGCTGGAACTTTTTATAAGGAATTTCAGATTGAACTTTTAAAGGCTTTCTGAGGCCAGAAAGCCAAGCCAGACTTGCCATCAGGCTGTGCGTGCAGTACCTATAGATTTGGGTGAATTCTTCTCTTCTCGAGGTCCCCAAGACATCCTGAAGTTCCTGCACTTGCCAGGAAGTGACCTTCTTTACTCACCTGGTAAGGCTGCTGGGAGCCCCGTAAGCAAGGTACCAGGACAGTTCTTCTAAGGGGCTTTGTTGGCTTTATAAAGTTAACCTTAGTTCCTTAAAGCTATTCATATCTGAGTTTATGCACGTGCTTCTCAGGTATGACATTCTAGTCAAAGCCTTGGTAGTATAACCAGTGTTTTTAATTGGTCTTCTTACAAGGAAGGCAGATTCTTATTGAACTTATGCAAATAAACATACTGCCATGAAATATAAAAATAGTCACTGAAAGTTTTTAAATTCTGGAGGGATTAGGTAGAGAGAAAGATAAATGTTTCAATTCTGCTTATAAAGACAGTCATTTACTAAACTTTTGTCAGCTTAAGAGAAAAAGCTTAAAACACTTTATCAGCAACATTTGAGACAAAAAGATAGAAAATTATTTTCTTTAGTTTACTTAATCTTATGTAACTAAAGGTTACACAGTTGTTAGCAAACTTTAGCTTTTTGTCTTTTTAATATTAAGATCTCAGTTTTTTAAAATACTCCGACAACTCATTGAGACTTTAAGCATGAGAAACTGCTTTGATAAAACAATTAGAGAACTCTGCAGTCTTTCAATATTAAGAGCAGACTAACGGTTAAGAAGACTGTCTTTTTATCTGAAAACAAAATTTTAATTTTGCTGTGTACTTGATACTGAGACTTATTTGCTTTAATTTTATATAGCATGATTATATTTAATTCTTCTAAAACTTTTTACAACTTTCTTCTTAAATTTAGATTTTTCCCTCTAAATAAACAGCTGTACTTTAGAACAAAGTTACTTTCTTTTATTAAAAGACACAGTCTTTAGCATGCAGAACGAATTTCCATTCTTTATACTTTCTCTTATTAAAATATACATTTTTTAACATAGAGAAATGCTTTCCTTATTACTTTAAGTAGTTTTAATTAGAACTTAAACTATTAGGAACTTTAAATTTCAGTGAACACTGAGAAGTAGGCTATTGTAAACTGTTAAGCTAACATTTTTTTAGATTGACAAATTTATGAACACATTTTATAATTTCTGTAACCATGAGCTTTACAGCACAACTCCTCACTAAGCACAAAGTATGTCTTTTTAACTTAGCAAAAATTTAAGGTTTTAGATTACTAAAATTCTCAGGCTGTAAGTACAAAGATTCTCAGGCTGTAGGTAGGTATATACACTGTAACACACAATTATTAAAGTGTTCATTTGCCATACTTATTTAGTTCACTCATTCCTAACAACTATGATAGGTTACTTACAAAACCTTTACTGAATATTAGACAAAGCCAAGCCTCTAAGCATTTTATTCTTGAAAGATTTAGCAGATAACATCAACTTAAATGACTTTAGGTAAACTTAGGCAGCTGATAACTATAAGGACATGTCTGTTTCAGTTTAACTTAAATTAGTATTAATGCTTAATATTTTCTATTAGAATTTTCTGGGAGTTTTAGAATGCCCAGTTTTCACAAATGCTTGTCTTTAAATCAGTTTCATTAATACCATCCAGAGGCAGAAAGATATTTTCATTTACACACTTAGAACTTAGACACACAAACATACATACTGAGACATGATGATAAGGTTCCCTCTGGCAGCCATCCGACATTGAAAGCGGGCTACTCGCTAGAACAAAAAGTCTGCTACCGACCCTCCCAGACTTCCACACTGAGGTTGTTAGCTCTTCCCCTGATATCTTTAACCTGTAAAAGAGTGGTTAGATCAAATGTTCCCTCCAGCGGCCAGCCAATGTTGAAGGACGGCCACTCGGAGGTGCAGAAAACATGAAATTTTCTCTTCCTGACATCCGTGCTCAGATTGTGAGCTCTCTCCCTAACATCTGGGAAATGGTCTGTCATGAGAGACAAGGGGGTCATCTGCGTCTGTCTCATTTCTTCTGTCAACAACAAGACTAAGACAAACACGACAAACAACAAACAGGCACCTACAGAGAAGAATCTGCCACAGCCGCAAAGGCAAAACTGAAAGTAAGTTGAGGGCCTGTCAGACTGCAGTAGCAGTCGACTTTCCTCACAGTTGGGGACTTCATCCTCCAGATGGGGGCAAGGGACGTCTCCCAAGACCCCTGATCGATGACCCACCAGAGCGTCCGCCTAAGTCAATGCTGACCCTGATACAGATTGGAGCTCCTACAGGCTTATACAGGCTTCAGGCTTGTTCATGAACAAAAACACTGAGACACAAACAGACAAAGACAGACAGATAATTGAGTGTATTCACCAGCCGGCACAGGGCCCTCTGGGTCTGGGGTCCAGGGGTTCTCTGGGATCCTGGGACCTCTCGCAGTAGTCAGGAGATAAAGGCTGATGCTGTTGTCTTAGCACCATTAGCTGGACTGTATTAATTCTACCTTTGACAAAAGTCATCAGTCTATTGAGGATACATGGTCCAAAGGTAAGCAGGAGTAACAGTATTACTAGAGGCTTGTATTTAGCATGGAGAACTATCAGTTGGACGGCCTCCACGCGGTCTCTGACAAACTGGACCAGTCTGTTGATAATACAGGGCCCAAGGGTTAGTAACAGGATTAGGATGGCATGGGGTCCTTGAATATTAAAGATTAATTTCCTGCCTTGATTTCTCTCTGGGACACTGGCGCCTGCCTCTCTGAGTCTGATCAGGCATTCCTGGATTTCCTGGATGCCTGCTCTCGCCTCTTGTGAGAGGGGATACTGCCGCTGTCTTTGTGGCTCCAAGTGTAAGAATATCGTAATTTATCTTCCATTTACTCCTCTTGCATGGGCCCATGTCTCCTGAGTTGTCCTGGGTAAGGAGGGTTGCAGCGAGATACTCTTTGACCGAGAATAGTTGCAGTCTTTTTCACTGAAGAGGGCTATAGGGAGGGTGACCACAGAGTGTTATGCCCCTGTGTTAATTATAAAAGTCATGTTTTGGCCCCTCACTTTCATTATGACGATGAGCTCACTGGGGCTGAGTGCAAGAGAGCCCAGTCCTTGTCAGTCTGAGTCTGCTTCTGCCAGGCCAGTGAGCCTTTCCTCACGGGGCTCTTCCTGGCAGCAACTGGGCTTTGGGGCTTTGCCTCGTTTGGGGCATTCATCCTTCTAATGCCTTACCCCCACCTTTTGTTTTGTTTTGTTTTTACAGTAAGCACAATGGTCTCTGGCTAGGGGGGTCCTGGGCTTCCCCCCTCTAGGTGGCTGGCTTCTCTCTGCCTTCTGCTTATCCGTCTCTTTCAGGGCAGCTGCCAGGAGACTTGCCTTTTGTTTTCCTCTCTGTCGGCCTGAACTTCTCTGTTTAGATTTTTTTTTGGCAATTTCAGTTATCTCAGTGAAGCACTCAAACTTTTGGAGCTTTCATCTGATGTCTGGGACAGCTTGAGCTATGAATGTGGTGTTTACTATCTGCTGGGTCTTTGGTGACTCAGAGTTGAAAGGGGTGTAGATTCAATAATTTTCACACAGTCTCTCATAATAGTCTCCAGGAGACTCTTCTGGTTGTTGAGTGACTGAAAAAACATTAGTCATGTTCATAGGTTTTTTTCGACCCAGCTTTGATCTCCTGGAGGAGAGCGTCCTGATATTGGTGGATCTGGTGCTGTCCCTCAGGGGTGGTGAAGTCCCTCTTGGGGTGTTCCTCAGGGACAGCAATTTCAGCCTATGCACCCTGACCAAGGACCCCAGCTGCCTCTTCTCTTCTATTGTGAACAGGACACTGAGAAGTTGTTGACAGTTTTTTTTTTAAGTTGGCTGATTGATTTGGAAGAGGGGTTACATAAGATCAACTAGGGCTTATGGTTTTCCTGACAGGGTTTCAATTGTGGAGAAGGGTTGATAGTAAAACATGGACTGGCTGGGCTGGATGGTCTCATACTTATTATGTCTTTCAGGCCCTGCATCTCTTGCACTGGCATTCTGAAGGGCATCTTCTCCCAGCTGAGGGTGCAGTCAGGCTGCTGGTCCAGGGGGAAGTGGGTTCACTGGTCTGGAGTTGGCAGGGAGTCTGATGGTGATGAGGTATCAGGGACCAGGGTCTGGGTGCTGATGGCCTTGGAGGCACATAAGGCAGGGGCAATATTAGCTCTTCCTCTGGATCACCAGTAAAAATGTGCGGAGGCTCAGACTTCTGTTGTTTCTTTGCAGGCTTCTTTGTTGAGGCAACTAAGACCCTACTCTATCCTTGCCTGTTGCAAGCGAATTGCACCCAAGGGGAAAGAGTCTGGGCAGTTGCTAACTGGGAATTAAAGTATGGGAACTGATTAGGATGACTTGGATCTCTAGGGATGACACGCCAGGCTCAGCGGATTGTTGGGACATCTAGGGTTCCTTCTGGAGGCCACCCTACACTAAAGGTTGGCAATACAGATTCACACAGGGTTTTCAACCTGCCAGGAGTTAATTTTACTCTGTTGTTTTCTGAAAATCTCTTTCTGAAATTTTTGATCATAGTGTCAAGGACTGTGAGTTTACTATGCCCTGACCCCATGATGTATCCGTGGACGGTGCTGCGACAACAGACAAGGGAGGGGTGTCTCCTCTAGAGAGGAGACCAGTCAGATGCCCGTCCATTCGCGCTCCTCGCGGAGACTTTGGTCAGGTGTACCTGTATAAGTCCCAGGCAGGGTCAGCTGAAGCTGAATCACCGATATGCCCTGACAACTGACCGTGAAAGCAGATGAGGGCCCATGCAGATTCTGTAGTGCAGGCTGTGGAATCACAGATTCAGTGCAGACTGAATAATTTCAGCTGCCCTGCACACTCACTCACACACACACACACCCAGGCAGACCAGAGTTTAAACATACCCCCCCCCCCTGGAATGTCTGAAGGGTCCCCACCAGTAAGATGGCAAACTTCCGGCTTCTTTTCGGGGTCCTCGGTTCCCGCCGGCACCACCTGAAGCCCAATCACCTCTCGCCCCCCTCCCAATCCCAGCACCTAGCCAACAGCCACCAGCCCCATAGAAGTAACACCACAATCACCCTATGCCCCTTCCTATATAACCCAGTACCTTTCCCTAATAAAGCGGAACTCTCCTGTGAATTGCTGTTGTGTGTCGCTCCTTTCCTTTCATTGGTGCCGAAACCCGGGAGACGGGACACCCCAACTGGGCCCCGTCTTCCCCCAACACCAGCAGCAGCTTGCCCTCGTCCTCTTTTTCCGGTGCTGGCTCATCACACTCACCACTCCTCTCTGGCCTTTAGGTAAGTTTCCCCCCCCCACCCTGGGGTGGGCCACTCTTCCCTGAGCTATTGCAGTGCCATTGACCGTGATCGTCCGGCAAGGCTCTGACGCTCGGGGACGAGGAGGGAACGCTCCCCGCCTCAGGCCTTCACGGCTGCGGCAGACCCTCAGACCCCTCCTCCAAAAGCCATAAACCCCCGCCTCAGCTGAAACTTTTTAAGCAAAATCTCCCCGGGGTGGGCCACTCTTCCCTGAGCTATCGCAGTGCCATTGACTGTGATCGTCCGGCAAGGCCCTGACGCTCGGGGACGAGGAGGGAGCGCTCCCCGCCTCAGGCCTTCATGGCTGCGGCAGACCCTCAGGCCCCTCCCCCGACAGCCATAAATCCCCGCCTCAGGCCTTCACGGCTGCAGCGGACACTCAGGCCCCTCCTCCAAAAGCCATAAACCCCCACCTCAGGCCTTCACAGCTGCAGCAGACTCTCAGCCCCCCCCCCAACAGCCATAAATGAGGTGACTCCTTTGTGGATGAGAACGCTCCCTTTCCCGCCCCCTCCTCCTTCTGTTCCGTCCGCCGAAACCTGTTCGGTCTGCCAAAAACGCCTAGCGCTAGGTACCTCGTGACTCCGGCACTCTGCCTTCTTAGGGAAGTCTGGGTGATGACCCACACTTCCCAAGAAATTCCGACTCGTATACGAGTTTCCGCAGCCCACCAAGGATCATCGGGGACGCCCTTTGTCTCCTTGTGGTCTGCCTCCAGTCCGAGGATCTCCGTTTGTCTTCCCCTGTTTGTCTCCTTCTCTGTCCTTTAGCCATGGGAGCCTCCTCATCCCTCCCTGAAAGTTCACCTCTTGAATGCCTGCTTAAGCATCTGGCTATCCTCTCCCTGACGCCTGATATAAAACCAAAACTTCTCCGTAAATATTGGTTCCAAGATTGGCCGACATACCCCCTAGACAATAACAACCAATGGCCCGCAGGGGGAACTCTTGATCCTAACATCACTCGCAATCTCTTTACTGCCAGCGCCTGAAAAAATGGAAGGAGATTCCCTATATCGAAGCTTTTCGCCTCCTAGCTCAAAATCCCAGCCTCTGCACCACCTGCTCCCCGCCCCAAGTTCTCCTAGCCTGCAAGCCGTCTCCCTCCCCTCCACACACTCCCAGTCCCTCTTCAATTACCTTTGACCCGGCCCACGAGCCTCTGCCATACAGACTTCCCCCTTCGGCCCCTCCCCCTCCTACAAACCCTCCACCCTCCGCCACCGCTGCCGCCTCTTTCCCCATGGCAGAAGCCTCCCGTCCTCTCCCTTCCCCTTCTTCTCCTACAACAGCCCATCCCCCTTCCTCTACCGCCGCCACCGCTGCTGCTTTCCCCGCGGCAGAAGCTTCCCATCCTCTCCCTTCCCCTTCTTCTCCTACAACATCCCCTCCCCCTTCCTCTATCACCGCCACCACCTCCACCCCCGCAGAAGCCTCCCATCCTCTCCCCTCCCCCTCCTCCACCATCTCCTCCTGCACCTCACCACCTCCTCCTCCGTCCCCCTCACCTTCCCCCCTCCCGCAAATCGAGCCTGAGCCTTTCAGCCCCCCTCTAACTAAGTTCCAAGAGCCTCGTCCGTCTTTGCCCCCTCAGATTCGGTCCCGAGGGCCTCCCAAAATTATCGCGGCTTTGCCCCCATCACCTGTTTCCCCCACACAGACTGAGCCAGAACCCTTCAGTCCCCCTCAGACTCGGTCCCGAGGGCCTCCCAAAATTATCGCCCTGCTCCGGGAAGTAGCAGGATCCGAAGGCATCATGCGCGTTCACGTCCCTTTCTCCTTAGGAGATTTAGCCCAACTAGAGAAACGCCTAGGTTCCTTTTCCACTGATCCCACGACCTACATCAGGGAGTTTCAATGGACCCTCCAGTCTTACAGCCTCATGCATCATGACATTTTCATGCTCCTGGCCAATACTCTCCTCCCTGAGGAGCGTAGACGAGCTTGGGACTTCGCCCAAACGCATGCTACTGAAACCCACAGGACTGACCCCACCTGTCCCCCTGGTCCCACTGCTGTCCCCGAACAAGACCCACACTGGGATTATAACACTGCCGTGGGTCTCCACTCTCGAGATATTTTTGCCTCCTGCTTAATAGCAGGTCTAAAAAAGGCAGCTCGTAAAGTAGTCAATTTTCAAAAGCTCCAAGACATAATTCAAAAGAGAGACGAAACCTCCTCCGAGTTCTTAGATAGACTCACTCAAGCCCTATTACAGTATACCAGCCTGGACCCAGAAACACCTGAAGGAAGACAGGTCCTTATGACATACTTCCTAGCTCAAAGCTACCCCAACATTAAAGCTAAACTCAAAAAGTTAGAACAGGGCCCCGCTACCCCACAGACTGAGATCCTAACAGTGGCCTTTAAAGTCTTCCATAACCAGGAGGAGGAGAAAGAATGCTGTAAACAAAAAGCTGATCAGGCCAATTTCCAGATGTTGGCCCAGCTGATAAAACCACAACCTGGGCGCCCCTCTACAGACAAGCCCCCCCCAGGAGCTTGTTTCAAGTGCAGAAAAGAGGGACATTGGTCAAGGGCATGCCCCTCCCCCAGATCTCCTACCACCCCATGCCCCAGATGCCACAAAAAGGGCCACTGGGGGTCTGATTGCCCAACCACCCGAAGGGGAGGCTGGATGAACAACCCCCATCCTAAGCCCGCCATAGTGGGGCTGGCAGAAGAAGATTGATGGGGCCCGGGGGCTTCTCGCCCGACCATTTCCATCACCAAACAGGAGCCCAGGGTTACTTTAACAGTAGACGGTCGCCCCATCTCCTTCCTCCTAGATACAGGAGCCACCTTCTCAGTCTTGCGAGAATACCGGGGCCCTACCACGCCAGCCATTACTCCTATAGTCGGGGTAGGAGGTAAACATTTTCCCATTAAACCCCCCCCTTTTATGCACAATCCTAGACAGTCCCATACCTTTCTCCCACTCCTTCCTAGTTATGCCCCAGTGTCCCATCCCTTTACTAGGACGGGACATCCTTTCCCTCCTCCACGTTTCCATAACTATATCCAATCCCACAGCCCCCAGTACTCCCTTTCTGATGGCCCTCATAGCCGACAACCCCCCTCTACCCAATGAAAGCTCCGGTTCTGCCCTTATACACCCTGTAAATCCCAAAGTTTGGGACATTACAAGCCCCTCCATGGCCCTATGTTCCCCTGCCTCTATCAAATTACGTGACCCTTCTCAGTATATCTGTCAGGCCCAATACCCCCTAACCACTTCAGCCCTCATAGGCCTCCAACCCATCATTCAAGATCTCTTAAACAAAAACTACCTCAGACCCACTCACTCCCCATTTAATACCCCCATATTAGCTGTTAAAAAAAACAACGGATCTTTCCGCCTTGTCCAAGACCTTCGCCTCATCAACATAGCCGTTGTCCTTATCCATCCCTTAGTTCCAAATCCATACACCCTTTTATCGCAGATCCCTGCTTCCGCATCCCACTTCTCAGTCCTAGATCTCAAGGACGCATTTTTTTCTATCCCTCTAGACCCCTTCTCCCAAGATTTTTTTGCCTTCACCTGGACGGACCCATACACCAGACATTCTGTACAACTTACTTGGACAGTTTTACCACAAGGCTTCCGAGATAGTCCCCATATTTTTGGACAAGTCCTAGCTCAAGACCTCAAACAGTTTCACCATGATCACCCCGAGTCCACTTTATTACAATATGTAGATGATCTTCTGCTCTGCAGTCCCTCGTGGGAACAGTCTCAACTTGACACTGCGTCTCTACTTAACCTTCTAGCTTCCAGAGGTTACTGAGTATCCCCTGTCAAAGCTCAAATTTCTTCTCCTTCTGTCACTTACCTTGGATTCCTTCTGTCTCAACAAAGAAAGTCCATTACCTTAGACAGAAAACGACTCCTCTCTGACCTGCCTGTTCCCAAAACCAAGACAGAAATCCTTTCCTTTCTAGGCTTGGCTGGGTATTTTAGAGCGTGGATCCCTAACTTCTCCCTGTTGGCAAGACCCCTATATGACCTCAGCAAGGGTCCCCCTGAAGAACCATTATCATCCTCACCCCGACACTCCTTCATTAAGCTCCGTCAAGCCCTTGTAGAAGCTCTAGCTCTCCATCTCCCTGATTTGTCAAAACCCTTCTCATTATACATTCATGAGAGGTCCAGTCAAGCTCTAGGAGACCTAGGCCAATATTATGGCCCATCCTTTGCCCCAGTAGCTTATCTCTCCAAGCAATTAGACCCCACAGTTCGGGGATGGGCCCCCTGTCTACGGGCATTAGCCGCTGGACAGCTCTTGCAGAAAGAAGCTCATAAACTAACATTCGGAGCACCCCTTACCATTCTGTCCCCACATTACCTAAAAGATTTCTTAACCTACAAAACTTTACAGACTCTCCCTCCCTCCAGACTCCTGACCTTACTGTCCTCTTTCCTCCAAAATCCACACATTTCTTTCCTCCCCTGCCCGCCCCTGAATCCGGCCACTCTTCTTCCTCTGCCCTACTCTCCTCATACTCCCTCGCATGATTGCCTGGAAGCCCTTCACAACTTCCTTCCGTGCCACTCCACGATCTCTGAAGGAGCCCTCTCACACTCTGACCTCATCTGGTTTACTGATGGGTCCTCCTTTAAACATGAGGGCATCCACTACTCAGGATATGCAGTAGTCTCCCTCGAAGATGTCATTGAAGCACGAGCCCTACCCCCTGGTACAACCAATCAGCAGGCTGAACTCATTGCAGCCACCAGAGCTTGCACTCTGGCCCGGGACACGTCTCTCACATTGTACACTGACTCCAAGTACGTATTCCACATTCTCTTTTCCCACGCGGCAGTATGGAAAGAACGAGGCCTCCTCACCACAAAAGGGAATTCCATAACTAATTCAGCCTTAATTACTAAACTTCTAGAGGCTTCACAACTCCCACACCGACTAGGCATAGTCCACTGCAAATCACATCAAAAAGATGACTCCCCCATTGCAAGAGGTAACAACAAGGCCGACAGAGTAGCCCGGTCAGTTGCCCTATCAGAAAATGCACCAGACAACAATCCGTCTGCCCTTGCAGTTTTAGCCTTATCACAAGACGCCCTCTGCTCTCAGGACAAAGAGTCTCTCTTCCGCCTCTTACATGACCTGTTCCATCCCAGCCCCCAATCCTTAATCCATTTTTTACAATCTTTTTTTCCTCTCTCTCCTGAAGACAAAACCCTACTTAACCAAATCACCTGCAAGTGCACCATCTGCCAACGCACTAACCCTAATACCCCCCTCAAAGCCCGACCCTTCCCAGCTCATCAAGCAAGGGGTAATGTCCCTGCTGCAGATTGGCAAATAGACTTCACTAACATGCCCCCTGTATGATGTACCAGATACCTACTCGTGCCAGTAGATACATTTTCAGAATGGGTCGAAGCTTTCCCCACCACTAACAAACGAGCATCCGTAGTTGCCTCTATCCTCCTCACCCAGATCTTTCCTAGGTTCGGGATGCCCACTTCCCTCCAATCAGATAACGGCCCTGAGTTCACTGCCCAAATTATCCAGAACCTCTCCAAGTCGCTCTCACTCCCCTGGCATTTACATTGTCCTTATCGACCACAAGCTTCAGGAAAAGTAGAAAGAGCCAATAGAACTCTAAAAGACATCCTGACCAAACTATCTCTAGAACTACACCTTGACTGGGTTCAGTTACTTCCCTTAGCTCTACTCCGCATTCGAGCCCTCCCAAAGAAACCTTCCTTCTTGTCGCCCTTTGAGATCATGTACGGCCGCCCGATTCTACCCCCGGGGCTCCCTTCCCACAAAGGACCAATTCCTCCCAATATAGCCCTTCCACTACTCTCTCTCCTCTGCACTGAATTGTGGAAATATCAGGATTGGCTCCTTCCTGATCCATCCGCCTCCCAAAATCCTCCTGTCTTACAGCCTGGCCAACTAGTGTTTTATAAGCCACCAGAAGATCAGCCCTGTCTCACCCTGAAATGGGAAGGTCCACACCCAGTTATTCTCTGCACCCCCTTGGCCGCCAAGCTCTCACTGCCTGATAACTCTGTCACCCCTTGGATTCATATCTCCAGGTTGAAACCAAATACCCAAGACCCACCTTCTCTGGACACCCAAGACCCATCAGTCACAATCCAGAGTCCTTTGGATACAGCCCAAGACGCTGTCTACTCTACCACGCCTCATCCCTCTGATCCCTTGAAGCTCCGCATCTCCCGTGCATCCCCTTTGCCATCCATACCTGAATCATGACTTTTTCCTCCTTTACTGCTCTCTCGCTTTTTCCCCTCATTCCTATTGTCTTCCCTGCTGCCCCACCCTCCTTTGTATGGTGATTCAAAGTCAAGCAGACTTACACACAGCATCAAACAAAAGTTACTGCCCTCATTGCCACATCAGACTGCCCTCTGAAAGGCTGCTCTGAGCCTTTGTACCTCCACTTTCCTCCCTCCACCGAAGTATTCATTTACAGCTACCTTTATTCTCCCTACCTCTGCTTCCTCTATGACCAAAGACAAGCCTATTGCAGGTGATGGCAAGACACCTATGGGGGATGCCCCTACTGGTCTTGCACCATTCACTACATGGGTGACTTCTAGTACCCACAGTATTACTCCTCCAACCGTTTCATGAAATATCCCAACGGCTCATTCTCCTTATCAATCCCAGATCCCTGGGACTCTCGATGGGCTGCTGGAGTAACAGCCTCAGTTTACTACAAGGGGTCCTCGACCCCCCATGGTACCCTTCATATCTCTCGAGAGTATGTTCCCTCTCGCTCCCAGATCTCTCAAGTTGCATCAGATATCAGACATTCCGAGAAAGTCATTATCCAAACTCTTGATGGCACCTCTTCATCTTCTTATTCCTCCTACTCTTGGTTACAGCTCATTCAAGACACCACCATCTTTCTCAACCACACCCTCAACACCGCCAATTGTTTCTTGTGTGCATCACTACAGCGCCCACTGCTGGCCGCTGTGCCCCTCAATATTTCCAACTACTCCTTCCATGCAGAAGGACAACCCCTCCGTCCCCTGGCAGACATACCCCTATGGGAACCAGAATACCCAGATAATCTCACCATCCACCACTGTGTAGGCCCAACTCCACCCCCCTCCAGTGCACTTCACTGCCTCTCTATCTACACCCCTACCTCCGGCTCTAAGACTTTTACACAACCGGGACACTTCTTTTGGTGTAATGGCAGCCTTTTCAACTCACTACCTCTCAACTCTGATACACCCTGCATTCTCGTCACCCTAATCCCACAGCTTACACTTTACAGCATGGCAGAATTCCTTGAGCTCCAACCTCCCTTGCACTCACGCACAAAAAGGGCTGCTTTCCTTCCCATCATGGTCGGTATCTCTTTAATCACCTCAGCCATTGGGGTGGGGTTTTCAGGAGGAGCCTTGGGTCACTCTCTATGGGCAGTTAGAGATCTCGACGCCAAACTTGAGGGAGCCCTGACATCCACTGCCGATTCCCTAGCCTCTCTCCAAAGACAGGTCACTTCGCTAGCTAAAGTCACCCTTCAAAACCGGCGGGCCCTAGATCTGCTTACAGCCAAGAAGGGCGGCACCTGCGTCTTCCTCCAGGAAGAGTGCTGCTATTACATCAACAAATCCGGCATTGTAGAAACTGACATCACCAAACTCACTGACCTTGCCTCCAGCCTCCACTCTGCTTCCAATTCCAACCCATTCTCTTCAATACTAACAAACCCCCTCCTCACCTGGCTCTGGCCCATTGCAGGCCCCATAATAGTCATTCTTCTCGTCTGTCTCTTCTTACCCTGTATAATAAAGTTCATCAAATCCCAAGTCGGAAAAATCTCTAATCAAGCTTTCAACCAGCTTTTACTCAGGAACTACCAGCTTCTGGCCACAGAAGACCCCTCACCCTCACGTGACCTCCTCACCACATGCTGAGATGGACCCCTCTCTCCGCTGGAAACTGTTCCTGGAAACAATGGCCGCAGACGCCTGGCTCCTGACACCCATATCCTCTTGGCACCATTGGAATCAACAGGTCCTCAACCTATGGTTACAGGGAACCTTCATTGATTTCCAACCTGAAGGAGTCCACATCTACTCATCCTTACTGTGGGGAGTCCTATCAACCCTTTCCTCCCAATCCTCAAACCCTCACTCCCTTCTCCGCCCCTGTTCAGCAGGAAGCAGTCAGAGAGAAAGCAACGTCCACAAACCCATAGAGGAGAAAGGGGGGAATGAAGGGTCCCCACCAGTAAGATGGCAAACTTCCGGCTTCTTTTCGGGGTCCTCGGTTCCCGCCGGCACCACCTGAAGCCCAATCACCTCTCGCCCTCCTCCCAATCCCAGCACCTAGCCAACAGCCACCAGCCCCGTAGAAGTAACACCACAATCACCCTATGCCCCTTCCTATATAACCCAGTACCTTTCCCTAATAAAGCGGAACTCTCCGGTGAATTGCTGTTGTGTGTCCCTCCTTTCCTTTCAATGTCTACCTATGAGACTTCTAATAAGCCTCCCGGGAGGTGATCAGGCTCCCCTTCCACCCCAATGGGTGGGACTGGCTGGGTCAGGTGCCCTGGGGCCTTACTGGATTCAACTTCAGAACCAGGTCCTCACATGCCAAGCCTCCTTGAGTCTGGTGGGAACAGCAGAGCGGGTCTGGCCCAGGGCGACCGGGTGGGAGACTGCCAAAAGGTCAGGCAGGGCGCGTCTTCTCCGTTGCGATCTCCTGTTCCATCACCACCCCACCGTTGCCCCAAACCGGTGGCAACAAAGGGCCGGCGTGGTTGGGTTTCCCGGTCAGGGAACCAAATGTTACGGGAAATACTGAAAAAAAGCCTGGACTGGATCATAGACGGAAAAAACTAAGTGGCACTCGGAGGTCTTGGAGTGTTGAGGCTTTATTTCACACCAGCGGGCTCAGAGGGGAGTAATCTCCCAAAAAGTCTGAACCCTGAACAAAGGAAAAGGGAGCAATTTATACCTTTCTGCTTCCTTATCTGTAACATTCCTACATGCACAGCAAGTGAGCAGGCAAGGGGGAGGGAGTTTAGGGAGCAAACCTTGGGACCCAGTGCTCAGCAGCACTGGGAAACCAAGGGAGTGTTTTTTTTTGTTTGGGTTAAGGTGGGGGCAAGGCAGAGAGGAGCCACCTCCTAAATTACTGTCCTCCTAGTGTTGTTTATGTTGAGGAGGGAGGGGTGTGAGACAGAGTGGAGCCACCCGCTAGGTTGCTGTCCTTGTAAATTTTCCCTATCAACCTCTCTCATATAAGGGTCATAAAGGAGGAAGGACAGATACTGTAAGTACAGGGAAAGGAAATCCCGGGGCAAAATACCTCTAAAAACCAAAATCAGGCAAAAGGAGAAATAAAGTTTAAAACCCATTTATTGCTCACAAACTGCAGTTCCAGGCCATATTTCCTCTCTGCTCCAGCAGCAACCACACTGGCCCTCCCCCTCACCTCTCAGGTACAGATAAGCCCTCTGTTGCCCAGGTAATTACCCATTGATAATGTAGATGAACTTCTCCACCCCTGAGGAAAGATGCAAATACACTAAAGCCGTACTTCTTTCCACGTCTCAATGCCTATTGGTATACAGATATACTAAAGCCAGGCGAGGTATTCTGGAAATGTTTCAATTTTACCCGCAATCCACCCTTCCAGAAATGTCACCTTACAATTTACTTGATCCCCCTTTTCCGACCAATCTAGTTTACTCATTTCTAAAAATCATGCTAGATTGCTCACAAAACTTTTACCAAACATTAGACAAAGTCAAGCCTCTCTTTAAACATTATTTTCTTGACAACAGCAACACAATCATAATTCTCAAGCCAGAGGATTCAGCTAGGTTCAAAGTCCCATGCAGATTAAGTCCAAAGCTCGTCCATTACAGCCGTCATGCAGCAGCTGCATCCAGGGGTCACATCCAGAACACAAAGACCATAGAAGCAAATAACCATGATTGTTGAGGGCCAATTTGCTGTTATTACAGGAATACACAGAAGGCTAGCTTCCAGGCCTTTTCCCCAAGGTGCCAGAAGAGCCAGCCATCGCTGATCCATGTGTTGAAATGTCCAGAGCCATGTCCATTTTACTCCTAATTGCTGCATCCATCCTTACAACACATGTCCAGTAAAGTGGGTACCTTGATCGCTTTCAGTAACTGGTGACTGACCATAGGCTGCAGACAGATGCTCTAGGCCTCTCTTGGTGGTTTGCTGATCTGCACAACATGCAGGGCACTTCTTCCGGGCTCAGCTGATTCCTTCAAAGGTGAAAGACAAGCCACACCGATGGGCCCACATTGTCTTTTGAGGTGTCTGTGCCATGCCACTCTGTGGCCTTTGGGTCCAGACTTGCACCCACCCCATGATGGGATAGGAGGTTATTACCTTGGTTGGAGCTGTTCTGGTGATGGGCTCTGTAGCTAGCAAGGCATGGTGCATAGTAGCCAGTTGCTTCCCTAGCAAGGTGACCCAGACCTCCGCTCCTTTCCATGGTTGTGCTCAGGCTCTGGCTGGCAACAAGAGCAGCAGCACTGGCAGAAGCAGTAGCCTTAGGCTAGGGCCACAGGCTGGGGTCGGCATGGCCAGCAGTGGTGGTGGTGCCTCCACAATCACATGAGTGTAGACACACGTCCCTTGGTGCGAGTGCCACTTCTCCCCATCATTTCCAGGGGCAGCCCTCCCAAAGGTCACACCCATTATGACAGACCTTGGGTTCACAGGTATCTTGCCAACTACGCCAATTGTAAGTACAGGGAAGGAAATCCCGGGGCAAAATACCTCTAAAAACCAAAATCAGTCAAAGGGAGAAATAAAGTTTAAAACCCATTTATTGCTCACAAACTGCAGTCCCAGGCAGTCTTTCTTCTCTGCTCCAGCAGCAACCACACTGGCCCTCCCCCTCACCTCTCAGGTACAGATAAGCCCTCTGTTGCCCAGGTAATCACCCATTGATATGGAGATGAACTTCTTCACCCCCGAGGAAAGATGCAAATGCACTAAAGCCATACTTCTATCCACCTCTGAATGGCTATTGATATGCAGATATACTACAGCCAGGTGAGATATTCTGGAAATGTTTCAATTTTACCCACAGATACAAATTAAGACACTGCTTTGTGAATTAGAGGACTTAGTGCACAGTATGCTATTACAGGGCCTTGTGATAAAGCAAGGCTTTGGTACATGAGAGATGTAAGGTCCAAAGACTACTGTTTCCTGCTAAGTCCCAATCTTATTAGTGGTTGACCACTGGATTGATAAGAACTATGAAGTACCTGAAATATCAAATGAAGGATACAATAAAGCAAGATGGCTGGGCACACAGGAAACTCTGGCTTAGTGTTTTAATCTCTCTGAATGGTAGAACAGCACTAAAGAGGTAGGCATCTAGAATATATGACCTTATAACTCTCGCTGACAATCCCACCACACTAGTAACCGTGGTTCAGGGGATCTGCGCCAGTCAGTTTGCTAGGTTCTCCTTGAGGGAAGAAGTGGAGAAAAGGAAGCTGTAATCTTTCTCTTTCATTCTCACTTTGTGCATAACAGCCACTCTGAGAGAGGAAGCTGTGCATATAGGTGGATATTCCCACAAAGGCATGCGAATCAGATGGTGCTAATTCTCTCATAGATAGGAAATTCATGAAAATGTATTTTAAGGACACAAGTTTTATCCTCAGATAGTTGGGATGGACAGGCTCATATCTTGTCTTCTTGCAATATTTAGATATTTTTTGTAGTGCTCCCTCCAGTCCCTCAGTCCTTTCTAAGTGCCCCCTCTTTCCCCTCATAATGCATCCCACATATTTATTTTCATTTTCATTTTCCTTTGACTCCTGTATTCCTAACAATCTAATCTATTCCCTCTTATGAAAAGGCATCTCTCATTTATAACAACTGTAAAGGAGTGCAGAGAGCATTAAGAGTCAGGAAAAAGAACTAATAAAACTTAGCTAAACCTTAACAGCAGACCATTCCAGAATAGTAAGAGATTCAATGTCTAAACTTAGAGAGAGGCCAGATCAAAGGAAGAGAGAGCGAGAGGCCAGCCAAGGGCTATTTGAATCCTGGTTTACTAAATCCCCATGGTTTACAACCCTGATATCCACCCTGGCAGGGCCCTTGCTTATTTTTATACTGCTTCTCACTTTAGGTCCCTGTATCTTAAACCGGCTAATAGCCTTTGTTAGGGAAAGAGTGAGTGCTGTTCAGGTGCTAATGCTGAGACCGCAGTCTCATTCACTCACACAGCAGGAAGAAACAAACATTCCATGATTGGAATGGTCAAAGGAAAGTGGGGAAATGTAGAATCTAAGCATTAGTAAGATTAGTAAATTAGCATAAGCATAGCCATCTTAGAAACCTAGAAACCATTTTTCTGAGGGTGTGACTCAGGAAGAAGAGAAAAAATAAAATAAAAAAAACCTGGGCCTGGGTAAGGCCTTGAAAAACAAGTTAATCATGGGCACCGGGTGGTGGGCAGCTGTGACCCTTGGTCAGCTAACCTTGGTCAGTTAATCTTACATACCAAGCTTATCGTGCAGAACCTCCCTAACCATTGAGGAGTAGTCTTACCCTGCCCTTGCTTAACCCCAGGATGTATGTCTTGCAAGAATAATGTATAGTTGTGGAAAATTACTATGAGTTAAGTGCTTTGAAAATGCTATATAAACCCTTGGCTCTGAGTGCTCGGGGTCCTTGTTGAGACCCGCTGCGTCGGGCTGACTTGGACCCCAGCTAGCTGGCTGAATAAAGACTTTGCTTGAATTTACATCTCCATGCCTGTGTAATTTGTTCTCTGGAGAAGCCTCGGAAGCCTGGATCCTAACATTTGGGGGCTCGTCCGGGATACGAGCGACTTCCCTGAGAACAAAGGATGGCTGGAGGCAAGGTCTAACTGTCCGGACGGGGCAGTGTAATTCGAGGGTCGCCCCCTCGTGTCTGCATAAATCCATTATAAAGCGGGAGTCGCCATCCCGTGTATGGTCTCGGGTTAGTGGTCCCGAGTGAGGAAGTCTGGGCTGGTAGTCCCGGCCCCCAGGTTAGCGACCCTGGGTAAAAGTCCAGGTAACCAATCCTGGCCCTAGGGTCCGAGTGACTCGGCCTTAGGAAGGCAAATCCAATCGGCAGAAAACTGGTGCCCGAGGAGGAAAAGATAGAGCTCGTCACCCTGCGGCAGTCCGAGTGGACGCCCTTCGGTAGAATTACGAGAGTTTTTGAGGACCCTGAAAGTGGTGAGTGTGGTGCGCACCAGAGTGAGAGAAGGACCAGTCCGAACGAGTGCGATCAGATGTGGTGTGTGTGTTTGGTGTTATCATTGATTGTTTTACTGTGTTTTGGTTTTGGTTTATATTTCTTTTTGCACTTCTCATTTTAAGTTTCCTTGTTCTAAGGTTCTCCTGCTCTCTCCGTTCCTCCTTTCTGCCACTACATCATTCCCCATGGGCACGGGTCGGGCAATTAAGAGCCATTAGGGTGCCCGCCGCTAGAAGACTCCCGTGACAGGATAAGGGGGTCACAGCCGCGAATCCCAGATAAATTCGCGTCTCCCGCGGAAGAAAAACTGTGCAACGACAGGCACTTGTTCACAAGCACATACAACAGTCATTTTGTTTGAAGTGGCATCTTCATCCTTCGCCTTTGTCTCCCTCATATTCTTTTTCCTTCTTCTTTCTCACCATGGGTCAGACTCAGGCTACTCCTAAGAGTCTGATCCTCTCCCATTTCCCCAAGGTCAAGGAACAGGCCTTAAGTATGAGCCTTGGCATCAAGAAGGGTAAGCTCGACACCTTTTGCTCAGTCGAGTGGCCTTCCTTCGGAGTAGGCTGACCGGCCCAGGGGTCTCTTTCTTTGGACCTTATTGGCAAGATCAAAGCCATTATCTCCCGGCCAGGTCCTGAGGGCCACCCTGACCAACTTCCCTATATTCTTGTCTGGGAAAATTTGGCCGAGAATCCCCCTTCCTGGTTGGAGCCCTTTTTGGTGGAGAAACCTCATACTGACCCACAAAAGACCTCCATCCTAGTTGCCCAGGAAAAATTAAAGCCCTCTGATTGCAGGGCCAGAAATCCTGTGCGCCCAAGTGCGCCGCCTGTCCTCCCTGACAGTTCTCCTCTTTACCCCCTCCCGCCGATTGAGCAGCCACCCCCGTATGCAGAGGAGAGGGGTGAAGCTGCCGGGGGGATAGAAAATGCAGCTAGGGAACCCAGCGGGAACCAGGCGGCTGCAGCTTCCCCAGATTCTTCAGCAGAGGGAGGCGGGAGGCCGAAAAGAGCTTCCTCACACTCCCCCGCCCTGGCCCCACGTTGGGCGCTAGGTAGAACTGGAGGAATGCAGCTAAGGTCTCGAGGGGCCAGGGAACAAGAAAGGGAGGCTCCCTCCTTCACCTCAGAAGGAGCGGTGCCGGTTCTGCCTGTGCATGCCATCGGTACCGGCATTGCTCAGCAATATCAATATTGGCCCTTTTCATCTAGTGACCTTTATAATTGGAGGACTCAGAATCCTCCCTTCTCAGAGGACCCCAAGTGTCTTATAGGTTTAGTGGAGTCCATTATGTTTACCCATCGTCCCACATGGGACGACTGCCAGCAATTAATCCACACTCTCTTCACAACGGAAGAACGAGAGCGTATCCTCAATGAAGCCAGGAAAAATGTCCTCGGAGAAAATGGAAGACCCACTACCCTCCAGCCCATCATCGACGAGGCATTCCCACTTACGTGCCCAGATTGGGACTTCGGAACTGCAGAAGGTAGGGAGCGTCTCCGGGTCTACCGCCAGACTCTGATGACCGGTCTCCGGGCGGCCGCCAGACGGCCCACTAACTTGGCTAAGGTAAAAACTATTGTTCAGGGGGAAATGGAAAGCCCAGTCGCGTATCTGGAAAGGCTGTTTGATGCTTACCGGCAGTATACTCCCATAAACCCAGAAGCAGAGGAACATAGGTCAGCTGTAGTCCTCTCATTCATCAACCAGGCAGCCCCCGATATCTGGAGAAAACTCCATAAGCGGGAGGACCTAGGGGAGATCTCTATTAGGGAACTGCTGCAGCAGGCGGAGAAAGTCTTCAATGCTAGAGAAACTCTGGAAGATAGAGAAGAAAGGCTGAGGAAAGAGAAATGGGTAATGCAGGAGAAAAATAGGAAGGAAGACAGAGAATTTCAGAAAAGGGAGAACAAGAAGCAGAGGGAGGAGATGGCCAGGATATTCCTGGCCGGGGTGAAGGAGAGCCCTAGGCCACCTCGAGGAACAGGACCCCGTCAATCCCGACTAGGACAAGATCAGTGCGCCCTGTATAAGAAATATGGACATTGGAAGAGGGAGTACCCCCAAAGGAGGGAACAAGGGAGAGGGAACCCTGTTAAGACCCTGCACCTAGGAGAGGAGGATTGATGGGGACGGGGCTTGGCACCCCTCCCCGAGTCCTGGGTAACCCTGTGTGTGGAGGGGACTCCCATTGGGTTTATGGTAGATACTGGGGCACAGTATTCAGTTCTCAACCAGGCCCATGGCCCCCTAAATCCAGGACGCACAAGTATAGTCCAGGGAGCGACAGGGTCCAGGAAATGTGCCTGGACTACTAACAGAAAAGTGGACCTAGGAAGGCATCAGGTCTCTCACTCATTCCTGGTCGTACCTGAAAGCCCCGCACTGTTGCTGGACAGAGACTTATTAACCAAGGTCGGGGCTCGCATTCATTTTGAACCCGAAGGGATAAAAATCATGGACAAAGAAGGGCAGCCCCTACAACCGGCGCATGTGTTAACTCTTTCCCTGGCCGATGAACATCGTCTGTTTCAGGCGGATCAAGAAAAGGGGGGCCAGGGAGAGATAGACTCTTGGGTACAGAAGTTCCCTTCCGCATGGGCTGAGACCGGAGGAATTGGTCTCGCCAAACACCTATCCCCGGTCGTTGTTCAACTCAAAGCCGCAGCTCTACCCATCCGGGTCCAGCAATATCCAATGCCAGAAGAGGCTAGGAAAGGGATAGCACCCCATATCCATAGACTGTTAGAGACAGGAATCCTTAAGACCTGCCAATCTGCATGGAATACGCCTCTGCTTCCAGTGAGGAAGCCTGGCAGTAAAGATTATAGGCCAGTGCAAGACTTGCGGAAAGTCAATGAGAGGGTAGAAGACATCCATCCTACAGTGCCTAACCCTTACACCTTACTCAGCCACCTGACACCCACGCATGTGTGGTATACTACTCTGGACCTGAAAGATGCCTTCTTTAGTATTCCACTCTCTGAAGTTAGTCAGCCTTTGTTTGCCTTTGAGTGGCAAGAGCCAGGGGGAGGAAGAAAAGGGCAGCTTACCTGGATTAGACTGCCTCAGGGCTTTAAGAACTCTCCCACCTTATTCAATGAAGCCCTAAGCCAGGACTTGGAGCCCTTTTGCAGGAGCCACCCCCACGTGACGTTGTTGCAGTATGTAGATGACCTGTTGCTGGCCACAGAAACCTGTAAAGAGTGCGAAGAAGCCACGGGGAACTTGCTGGCTGAACTAGGTGAACTGGGATATCGAGCCAGTGCCAAGAAAGCCCACATCTGTCAGAGGTCAGTAGTCTACTTGGGGTACAAAATATCTAATGGGGCCAGGTGGCTAACACAGGCCATGAAGCAAACTGTCCTGGCTATCCCCGTCCCTTCCTCACCCCGGGGAGTGAGAGAATTTCTTGGCTCAGCCGGGTTTTGCAGGCTCTGGATTCCAGGGTACACAGAAATAGCCCGACTGCTATATGAAGCAACCAAAGAAGGGCCGGGCTGGCAATGGACTCAGGAACAACAAGAGGCGTTTGACAGACTAAAAGAAGCTCTCCTCCGTGCCCCCACCCTATCTCTGCCAGACCCAGAAAAACCCTTTATCCTGTTAGTAGATGAAAAGAAGGGAGTGGCTAAAGGAGTTCTGGCTCAGCAGCTGGGCCCGTGGAAGAGACCTGTGGCTTATTTGTCCAAGCGGCTAGACCCAGTGGCCTCCGGGTGGCCACCTTGTCTGCGTATCCTAGCAGCCATCGCTCTACTGGTAAAAGAGGCAGACAAGCTGACTTTTGGCCAAAATCTGAGAATAACAGCCCCACATACCGTGGAGGGGATCCTCAAGCATCCTCCGGGAAAATGGATGATGAACGCAAGACTCACCTACTATCAAGGGCTCCTACTAGATTCTCCCCGAATCGCCTTCTCTGACCTGGTAACCCTAAATCCTGCCACCCTTCTGCTGGACCCAGATGTGACGACCCTCATCCATGACTGTAGAGATATCATTTCCGAAATTATCCAGGTGCGAGCAGACCTGAAAGACACACCGTTACTGAACTGTGAGCTAAATTGGTATACGGATGGGAGCAGCTTTGTGCAGGAGGGGGTCAGGAGAGCAGGGGCAGCAGTAGTAACCCACAACGGGGAAGTTGTCTGGAGCACAGCTCTGCCCCCTGGCACCTCAGCACAGAAGGCGGAACTTATTGCTCTTGCTGAGGCCCTGGAAAGAGCAGAAGGAAAGCGGGCCAACATTTACACAGAGAGCAGATACGCCTTTGGCACTGTCCATGTCCACGGTGCCATCTACCGAGAAAGAGGATTCCGTTCCGCGGAAGAGAAGGGAGTGAGGAATCTGCAAGAAGTCCAAAGACTATTAGCTGCTGTTGAAAAACCTAAAGCAGTAGCAGTTATACATGTACCGGGCCACCAATCAAAGAAGACACCCGAGGCCATCGGCAACAGCCATGCAGATGCGGAAGCTAAGAGGGCAGCCCTCTCGGACTCTCTTGTGCTTGCGGCCCTCGAAATACCCATACCTGAACTGCCCGCACTGCCGCCCAAACCTGAGTATTCCCCTCAAGATCTTGAGTGGATTAGGAAACAAGTCCTGGGGGAAGTGTTTGGAGAGGGACATTGGGGTAGGGAACAGGAGGGTAGATTGATCTTGCCAGAAGCATTAGGACAGTACCTGCTTGCTAATCTGCATAAGTCCACCCATCTAGGTGGAAAAAAACTGCTCAGCCTTTTCCAGTCTGCGCAGTTGGTGTTTCCCCACCAGAATGAGGTAACTCGCCAGATCATGAAAGAATGCAGTAGCTGTGCAATGCTAAGACCAGCCCCAAGAGGGCTGCACCCAGCAGGTACCCGGGAAAGGGGGAGGGCTCCAGGGAGGAATTGGGAAATAGACTTCACCGAAATAAAACCAGGGAAGTATGGATACAGGTATTTGCTAGTTATGGTAGATACTTTCTCTGGGTGGGTGGTGGCCTTTCCAACCAAGCATGAGACTAGCCAGGTAGTAGCAAAAAGATTAATTGAAGAAATCATCCCCAGATATGGGGTCCCTGAAGCAATAGGTTCCAATAACGGCCCGGCTTTCGTTAGCAAAGTCCTGCAAGGACTAGCCCTAGCTTTGGGAGTAGATTGGAAGTTACATTGTGCTTATAACCCACAAAGCTCTGGGCAGGTAGAGAGAATGAATCGGACCTTGAAAGAGACCCTTTCTAAATTTGTATTGGAGACTGGTGGGGACTGGGTGACTCTCCTTCCCTTAGCCATCTTCCGCGCTCGGAACTCCCCCTATGTACATGGTTTAACTCCATTCGAGATAATGTATGGGGCCCCTCCACCTATAACTCAATGAGTGCAGCTTCCTGATGCAGAGGACCCGGCCCCTGACTATTTGAATGTGTTGCAAGTTCTTGCTAAAGTGCAGCAAGAAATCTGGCCCCTGATCAGAGCATATTATGAGGGCGGGAAAATTCCGAGCCTGGAACATGGCATAGTCCCAGGGGATATAGTATGGGTCAAAAGACATCAAGTGAAGACTCTCGAGCCTAGGTGGAAAGGACCTTATGTTGTATTGTTTACCACCCCCACTGCTCTCAAGGTTGATGGTATCGCTCCCTGGGTACACCACACCCACGTTCGGAAAGTCCTGCCTCATAAAGACCCAGGGGCCCGTAAGGAAAAGTGGAAGGTGCAGCAGCATCCTGCCAATCCCCTAAAACTACACTTAAGCTGAAGATGAAAGAGATCCTGCTAATAAGCTCCTTAGTATGGATCTCCACAGGAGCCACATCTGTGGGGATCAGAGGCACCAACCCCCATCAACCAAGGAACCTGACCTGGATGCTGATTGATAGTGACAATGGGGAAGTCATCAACTCCACACAACACAGTGCGCCAGTCGGAACCTGGTGGCCTGACCTGTATTTCTGCTTTCGACAGATCAACCCCATTTACCGATCCATCCCTCCAAATTTGGCTCGCTCCCATGGGTTTTATGCTTGCCCAGGAACAGGTAAAGGGAGGCACTGTGGGGGGGGGGCATGACTTCTTTTGTGCCAGCTGGGACTGTGTAACCTCGAACGATGGGGATTGGAGATGGACAGTTACAAAAATCGATTCTGTCAAATTTACTTATGTCAACAAGGGCATCCCTCGTCACCAGCCTATGACCCTTTACAAAACCAAGGCTTGTGACAAAACAGACCAGGATTGGGTAAGAGTTCAATTCACCAAGACGGGCAAAAACACTGAGGTATGGCGCTGGATAAATGGACTAGCGTGGGGAATGGTGTATTATAAATATGGGGGGCATGCTGGCTCGACCCTCATCATTAAATTAACCGTGTCAACTCCCACCGCTGCCGTAGGTCCCAACTCGGTTATAAATCCCCAGAAACCTTCAATCCAGGACAAGGGCCTGAGCAAAAAGGTTGAGAAAATGCCAACCAGAACGCTTGCTACAGAGCCCACGAGAGGACCGGGTCCATCAACCTCTGGGTTATGGGCCAAGCACACCCCCTCCGGGTTAGATAATCCCATGTGGGAAATGGTGCAGGCAGTTGTAGAGACTCTTAACCACACCACTTCCTCCCTCACCGATCCCTGTTGGCTATGCTACCCAGGTTCACCCCCCTTCTATGAGGCAATCGGGATAAATGGCTCCTACACTATCAACAACTCCCATCCCACTTACTGGGACGGGAGACCGTGGGGACTTACAATCGCTCAAGTGTCAGTCGTTGGTACGTGTGTAGGCACAGTCCCGACGACCCAGAGCCAGTTATGCTCCTCCTATAATAACACTACGTGGGAGCAGGGAAAGTGGATTATACCCTCCTCGGGCTGGTGGCTCTGCTCAAAGACAGGCCTCACTCCGGCCCTATCCACCTCTGTGTTCAATGCTAACAGTGAGTTTTGTGTGCTGGTGGCCCTTCTACCTCGCCTAATGTATCATTCTCATGAATCTCTCCTTTCTTATTGGGAAGAAAGGCTGAGCCCCCACCGGAGCAAGAGGGAGGTTGTTACCACCCTGACCATTGGGACCTTCTTCACCTTAGGGATGGCAGGGGCAAGCACGGGGGTTGCAGCCCTTGTAACTCGAGAAAAGGGGCTCACATCCCTGAGGCTGGCAATCGACAGAGACCTAGAACAACTCCGACAGACAATATCAGACCTAGAGCAATCCCTCACCTCCTTGTCCGAGGTGATCCTACAGAACTGAAGAGGCCTGGACCTCTTGTTCTTAAAGGAAGGTGGGTTATGCGCAGCCTTAAGAGAAGAGTGCTGTTTCTATGTAGACAAAACGGGTGCAGTCAGAGATTCCTTGGCCAAACTTAAAAAAGATTTAGAGAAGAGGCGTAAAGAATATGAAAGTAGCGAAGGCTGGTTTGAGTCTTGGTTCAAATACAAGCCTTGGTTTGCTACCCTTCTCTCGGCCATTGCGGGGCCGCTCGTCATCCTGCTGTTGCTGTTTATGATTGGCCCGTGCATAATTAACAGGCTTGTTAAGTTTGTGCAGGAAAGAATTGACACTGTCCAACTCTTAGTCCTTCGTCAAAGATATCAGGACCCAGATGCCGCTGTGGAAGATTCCACAGTCTAATCAAGAAAAGGGGGGAAATGTAAAGGAGTGCAGAGAGCATTAAGAGTCAGGAAAAAGAACTAATAAAACTTAGCTAAACCTTAACAGCAGACCATTCCAGAATAGTAAGAGATTCAATGTCTAAACTTAGAGAGAGGCCAGATCAAAGGAAGAGAGAGCGAGAGGCCAGCCAAGGGCTATTTGAATCCTGGTTTACTAAATCCCCATGGTTTACAACCCTGATATCCACCCTGGCAGGGCCCTTGCTTATTTTTATACTGCTTCTCACTTTAGGTCCCTGTATCTTAAACCGGCTAATAGCCTTTGTTAGGGAAAGAGTGAGTGCTGTTCAGGTGCTAATGCTGAGACCGCAGTCTCATTCACTCACACAGCAGGAAGAAACAAACATTCCATGATTGGAATGGTCAAAGGAAAGTGGGGAAATGTAGAATCTAAGCATTAGTAAGATTAGTAAATTAGCATAAGCATAGCCATCTTAGAAACCTAGAAACCATTTTTCTGAGGGTGTGACTCAGGAAGAAGAGAAAAAATAAAATAAAAAAAACCTGGGCCTGGGTAAGGCCTTGAAAAACAAGTTAATCATGGGCACCGGGTGGTGGGCAGCTGTGACCCTTGGTCAGCTAACCTTGGTCAGTTAATCCTACATACCAAGCTTATCGTGCAGAACCTCCCTAACCATTGAGGAGTAGTCTTACCCTGCCCTTGCTTAACCCCAGGATGTATGTCTTGCAAGAATAATGTATAGTTGTGGAAAATTACTATGAGTTAAGTGCTTTGAAAATGCTATATAAACCCTTGGCTCTGAGTGCTCGGGGTCCTTGTTGAAACCCGCTGCGTCGGGCTGACTTGGACCCCAGCTATCTGGCTGAATAAAGACTTTGCTTGAATTTACATCTCCATGCCTGTGTAGTTTGTTCTCTGGAGAAGCCTCAGAAGCCTGGACCCTAACACAACAAGCTCTCTGAATGAAATTCATAGCCTAGCAGTCCTCATAGTACAATATCCTGCTCATCTATGTATGTCTGTGTTCCTAATAAAGTCCTAAGGGTCTTTTTCTAAGTGACAGTGGCTGCTGTTGTTGCTGTCTACTTTAGATTCTTTAGGACTATAAAACCTGCCTTTTAGGGAGGTTCACCCGTTGTCCTCACAAATGACCTAACAAGTAAAGTATGATCAACAAATCCCTGAACTGATGCTGTTATTGCTGCTTCCAAAATTCTGTGCTAGTCAGTGAGCAGTGGTATGTCCTCAGACATTTTCTGTCTCAAAACTTTGTCTTCCCTTGGATTTTCAATTCTCTAGGTCTTGCATAACCTGTAGTACAATGTTCTTTTGGCTTTCTTTTTTTTCCCCAGCAGCAGTAGCATATGACTCCAGCTGTTCCATTTCCTTCTGTTTTTCCCCTATTTATTTCTTAAGGTCCTGTGTTTTCTCTACCATGTGTAAAACTAACTATTTTCTGGATCATAGTGGCATTTTTCCTTTCTTTCCCTTTCTTTTTATTTGGTATTGACATTTGTTTTCCTAACACACTCCTTCAGGTTTTGCTTTATGGGATCCCTCCCATAGTGACAGCTATATAAAGAAAAGATGTTCCAGGTCTGCAGAAAGCATTCACTGTTCAACTAAACTTCCTTGCCCATCTTTACATCTCCAAAAAGGGAAATTTCTTCCAGGATGTATCTTTGCATCATTCCAATATGCAAGGCAGACCACACCCATATATACTTGTAAGATAAATTCTAGCCAAAATAAGCAGGCAAAGAGAGGCAACAAAGGGCCAGGTAGTTTATTTGAATGCAAATTCCTGGGTAATGTTCCGTGGTCTGGCTTCACAGGCCGGGGAAGCCACACTCAGCAGGGCAGGCAGCGAGTTTTTAAAGAAGGTAGGGGGAGGCAGAGCTTAGATTTACAGCGGTGTGAGGATTGGCTAGTTTAAGGGACATTTTCAGGTTGGGAGGGGGCAGCAGCCAGGGACTTTGGCACATCATCAGTGTCTGACTTGCTCACTCCTCTCACCAGTGCCTTCAACCTTACATTTCAGCCTTTTGGTCATAATGGGTGATGACTTGATTTGGCTGACAAGAGGCGTCATGGGGGGGGGGGTGTTTTGTAGCATGTAGTTACATTGCTCTGACTGCAAATATCTTGCCTTGCTTTCTCCAGAGGCTCTCACTTTATTCTGTCTAAGCTTATGGTCTCTGTCTCATTTTCTCCTCTACAGATAGACTCTAGCTGCTGCCAGGGAAAAGGAGCGACGACCACTCTGGCTGCTTCATGCTGAGAAGGGGTGCAGTAAAGGGTGCAGCTAGGTTTTTATCACTGGTCAGTTGAGAGGGCCTCAGAATGTTGGTGTTTCTATTCTGGAAGGACAAACTTGATGAGATTAAGAATGCATGGCTGAATATGAGAACTAGAAATATGAAGAGTCTAATTGAGAATCATAGCCAGGTATCATGGGGAAACTAAAATTCTGGATCGAGTTTACATCTCAATGACTAGTATTAGGATTTAGTATAGATAAGAGAGCTTTATTGAAACAATACTTTTCTCTAAAATCACCCTTATTTTTATTAGAAGCAGCTAGATTAAGAAAATAATTAAAGTTGGCTTGATTATTTGCATAAGTGCAGCAAGAAGAGCAATTGATTGATTACATAGGCTCTTTTAAATGTGCTTTAAGAATTTCAGATTGAACTTTTAAAGGCTTCTTGAGGCCAGAAAACTAAGCCAGACTTGCCATCAGGTTGTGCCTGCAGTACTTATAGATTTGGGTGAATTCTTCTCTTCTCGACGTCTCCAAGACATTTTGAGGTTCCTGCTCTTGTCAGGAAGTGACCTTCTTTACTCACCTGGTAAGGCTGCTGGTAACTCTGTAAGCAAGGTACCAGGCCAGTTCTCCCAAGGGGCTTTGTTGGCTTTATAAAGTCAATCTAAGTTTTTTAAAGTTGTCTGTTCATATCTGACTTTACACACATGTCTCTCAGGTATGACATTCCAGTTAAAGCTTTGATAATATAACTAGTGTTTCTACTTGGTCTTCTTACAGTGAAAGCAGATTCTTATTGAATTCGTGCAAATAAACATACTGTCATGAAATATAAAAATAGTCACTGAGAGTTTTTTTTTAATTCTGGAAGGATCAGGTAGAGAGAAAGATAAAGTTTCAATTCTGCTTATAAAGGCAGTCATTTACTACACTGTTGTCAACTTAAGAGAAAAAGCTTAAAACACTTTATCAGCAACATTTGAAACAAAAAGCCACAAAATCATCTTCTTTAGTTTACTTAATCTTATGTAACTAATACTTGTTCTGCTGAAATCTAGTTCTTTACAAGCTTAAGAGTAATAAAACAGTGACTATAAATAATAAAAGACTTACAAATGCTAATGGTTAAAGATCTGATGAGAGCTTACTGTAAGACAGTTGACATAAGGAAATTCTGATATTTCTGTAACACAAAACATTCACTAACAAAGTTTAGCATTATTCTTTTTGACAGTGCTTTTAGGTAATTAAGCAGGTAATTATATATCAGATAAATTAGCTAAATTAGCCAAATACTTTCTCCAATGAGAAAAAGTTCCTCTGACATGTTCCAGGGGCCCTCTGGAAAATATCAGAGTTAACTAGAGGTACAAGTACCTTTTTGAATTTGTTGGGAAACTGTTAAAAGTTTTAAGGCACTTGCTTAAATAGGATTATAGGTTGCTATGAAGCAATACTTATTTAACCAGAATGACAACAAAATACCTCAAAGGCAAATAAAGAAGGTTACACAGTTGTTAGCAAACTTTAGCTTTTAGTCCTTTTAATATTAAGATCTCATTTTCTTAAATGCTCTGACAACTCATTGAGACTTTAAGCATGAGAAACTGCTTTGATAAAACAATTAGACAACTTTTTGCAATTTTTTAATATTAAGAGCAGACTAACAGTTAAGAAAACTTTGTCTTTTTAACTGAAAACAAAATTCTAATTTTGCTGTATACTTTATACCGAGACTCATTTACTTTAATTTTATATAGCATGACCATATTAAATTCTTCCCCAAACTTTCTACAACCTTTTCACATTTAGATTTCTCCCTCTAAATAAACAGCTGTACTTTAGAACAAAGTTATTTTCTTTTATGAAAAGACACGTTCTTTACCATGCAGAAATGTTTTCCTTATAACTTTAAGTAGTTTTAATTAGAACTTAAAACTATTAGGTACCTTAATTTTTAGTGAACACTGAGAAGTAGGCTATTATAAACTGTTACACTAGCATTCTTTGGATTGACAACTTTATGAACATTTTATAATTTCTGTTAAGTATGAGCTTTACAACACAATCTCTCACTAAGCACAAAGTATATCTTTTTAACTCAGGAAAGTTTTAAGGTTTTAGGTTATTATAAAGATTTCTAGGCTGTAGATAGATATACACACTGTAACACACAATTAAAAAGGTGTTCACTTGCCACACTTATTTAGTGCACTCATTCAAAACAACTATGCTAGATTACTTACAAGACTTTCACTGAATATTAGACAAAGACAACCCTTTAAGCATTCTATTCTTTTATATATATATATATTTTTTATTTTGGTATCATTAATCAACAATTACATAAAGAAGATTATGATTACTAGGCTCCCCCTTAACCAACTTCCCCCCACATACCGCTTCACAGTCACTGTCCATCTTTGTAGTAAGATGCTGTAAAATCACTACTAGTCTTCTCTGTGTTACACAGCCCTCCCCGTGCCCCCCTACACTATACATGCTAATTGTAATGCCCCCTTTCTTTTTCCCCGACCTTGTCCCTCCCTTCCCACCCATCTTCCCCAGTCCCTTTCCCTTTGGTAACTATTAGTCCATTCTTGAGTTCTGTGATTCTGCTGCTGTTTTGTTCCTTCAGTTTTCCTTTGTTCTTATACTCAATATTTGAGTGTAATCATTTGGTACTTGTCTATCCCCACCTGGCTTATTTCACTGAGCACAATACCCTTTAGCTCCATCCATGTTGTTGCAAATGGTAGGATCTGTTTCTTTCTTATGGCTGAGTAATATTCCATTGTCTATATGTACCACATCTTCTTTATCCATTCATCTACAGATGGACATTTATGTTGCTTCCATATCTTGGCTATTGTAAATAGTGCAGTGATAAACAAAGGGTTGCATCTGTCTTTCAAACTGGAGGGCTGCATCTTTAGGGTAAATTCCTAGAAGTGGAATTCCTGGGTCAAATGGTAATTCTATTTTGAGTTTTTTGAGGAACCCACATACTGCTTTCCACAATGGCTGAACTAATTTACATTCCCACCAGCAGTGTAGGAGGGTTCTCCTTTCACCACAACCTCACCAACATTTGTTGTTTGTCTTTTGGATGGTAGCCATCCTTACTGGTGTGAGGTCATATCTCATTGTGGTTTTAATTTGCATTTCTCTGATGACAAGCGATGTGGAGCATCTTTTCATGTGTCTGTTGGCCATCTGAATTTCTTCTTTAGAGAACTGTCTATTCAGCTCCTCTGCCCATTTTTTAATTGGATTATTTGCTTTCTGTTTGTTGAGGTGTGGGAGCTCTTTATATATTTTGGATGTCAACCCTATATCGGATCTGTCAATTATGAATATGTTCTCCCATACTGTAGGATACCTTTTTGTTCTATTGATGGTGTCCTTTGCTGCACAGAAGATTTTTAGCTTTATATGGTCCCACTTGTTCATTTTTGCTTTTGTTTCCCTTGCCTGGGGAGATATGTTCATGAAGAAGTCAGTCATCATTATGTCCATGAGATTTTTGCCTATGTTTTTTTCTAAGAGTTTTATGGATTCATGACTTACATTCAGATCTTACATCCATTTAGAATTTACTTTTGTGTGTGGGATTAGACCGTGATCCAGTTTCATTCTCTTACATGTAGCGTCCACTTTTGCCAGCACTATCTGTTGAAGGACTGTCATTTCCCCATTGTATGTCCATGCTCCTCTATCATATATTAATTGGCTATATATGTTTGGGTTAATGTTTGGAGTCTCTATTCTGTTTCACTGGTTGGTGGGCCTGTTCTTGTGCCAGTACCAAATTGTGTTGATTACTGTGACTTTGAAGTAGAGCTTGAAGTTGGGGAGTGAGATCCCCACAACTTTATTCATCTTTCTCAGGATTGATTTAGCTATTTGGAGGCTTTGCTGGTTCCATATGAATTTTTGAACTGTTTTTCCAGTTATTGAAGAATGCTGTTGGTAATTTGATAAGGATTGCATCAAATCTGTATATTGCTTTGGGCAGGATGGCCATTTTGATGATATTAATTCTTCCTAGCCAGGAGTATGGGATGAGTTTTCATTTGTTAGTGTCCTCTTTAATTTCTCTTAAGAGTGTCCTGTAGTTTTCAGGCTATAGGTCTTCCACTTCCTTGGTTAGGTTTATTCCTAGGTATTTTATTCTTTTTGATGCAATTGTGAATGGAATTGTTTTCCTGATTTCTCTTTCTATTGGTTCATTGTTAGTGTATAGGAAAGCCACAGATTTCCATGTGTTAATTTTGTATCCTGCTACTTTGCTGAATTCCGATATCAGTTCTAGTAGTTTTGCAGTGGAGTCTTTAGGGTTTTGTATGTACAGTATCATGTCATCTGCAAATAGTGACAGTTTGACTTCTACTTTACCAATCTGGATTCCTTGTATTTCTTTGTTTTGTCTGATTGCCGTGGCTAGGACCTCCAGTACCATGTTGAATAACAGCGGGGAGAGTGGGCATCCCTGTCTTGTTCCCGATCTCAGAGGAAAAGCTTTCAGCCTCTCGCTGTTCAGTATGATGTTACCTGTGGGTTTATCATATATGGCCTTTATTATGTTGCGGTACTTGCCCTCTATGCCCATTTTGTTGAGTTTTTATCATGAATGGATGTTGAATTTTGTTGAATGCTTTTTCAGCATCTATGGAGATGCTCATGTGGTTTTTGTCCTTCCTTTGGTTGATGTGGTGGATGATGTTGATGGATTTTCGAATGTTGTACCATGATTTTACCCCTGGGATGAATCCCACTTGGTCATGGTGTATAATCCTTTTGATGTATTTTTGAATTTGGTTTGATAATAGTTAATTGAGAATTTTGCATCTACATTCATCAGAGATATTGGTCTGCAGTTTTCTTTTTTGGTGGGGTCTTTGCCTGGTTTTGGTATTAGGGTAATGTTGGCTTTGTAGAATGAGTTTGGGAGTATTCCTTCCTCTTCTATTTTTTGGAAAACTTTAAGGAGAATGGGTATTATGTCTTCTCGGTATGTTTGATAAAATTCCGAGGTAAATCCATCTGGCCCCAGGGTTTAATTAATTACCCCTTCAATTTCATTGCAAGTAATTGGTCTGTTTAAATTTTCTGTTTCTTTCTAGGTCAGTCTTGGAAGGTTGTATTTTTCTAGGAAGTTTTCCATTTCTCCCAGGGTTACCAGCTTGTTAGCATATAGGTTTTCAAAGTAGTCCTAATAATTCTTTGTATTTCTGTGGGGTCCATGACCATTTTTCCTTTCTCATTTCTGATTCTGTTGATGTGTATTGACTCTCTTTTTCTCTTAATAAGTCTGGCTGGAGGCTTATCTATTTTGTTTCTTTTCTCTAATAGCCAGCTCTTGGTTTCATTGATTTTTTTCTATTTTTTTATTATTCTCAATTTTATTTATTTCTTCTCTGATCTTTATTATGTCTTTCTGTCTGCTGACCTTAGGCCTCATTTGTTCTTCTTTTTCCAATTTCGATAATTGTGATAGACTATTCATTTGGGATCATTCTTCCTTCTTTAATTATGCCTGCATTGTTGGCCACAGGGTAGAGCCAAGATGGCGGCATGAATAGAGCAGCGGAAATCTCCTCCCAAAACCACATATCACATATATTTATGAAAATATAACAAAGACAACTCTTCTTAGAATAGAGACCAGAGGACACAGGAAAACATCCAGACCACATCCACACCTGCGAGAACCCAGCCCCTCATGAAGGGGGTAAGATACAAGCCCCAGCCTTGCAGGACCTGAGAACCCCTCCCCCCAGCTCCCAGCGGGAGGAGAGGAGTTGGAGCAGGTAAGGAGAGGGAGCCCAGGACTGCTGAACACCCAGCCTCAGCCATCCGCACCAGAATGCCAACAGTGCATGCGTGAGGTGCTGGATACTAGGGAAACAGGGCAGCTAGACCAGTGAGTAGGTCCCTGAAGCCAGTGCCGTAAGACAAAGAAAAGCGAGTGGCTTTTTTTTTTTTTTGAGAGTGCTTTTTGGAAGTCTTAAAGGGACAGGGACCCCAAAACTGGACCAAAGCATCCTGGGACACTTAGTCCAGAGGCAGGAAATCTGGGGATCTCTGGGCATTCTAACTCCCTGGGCAACAGGGAGCACAGAGGCCCCTCACGGAGATAAATAGCCTCCCCGCCGTTCCCCCTCCAACGCAGCTCCACCATTTTGGAGCATCAGCCTGAGGCACGCAACACCCACAGCAACAGCAGAGATAAACTCCATAGCAGCCGGGCAGGAATCAGATGCCCAGCACAAGCCACTAGAGGTCGCTGTTCTCCCAGGAGAGGAAGGCCACAAACCAACAAGAAGGGAAGTTCTTCTAGCCATCACTTGTCCCAGCTCTGCAAACTATTTCTATCACCATGAAAAGGCAAAATTACAGGCAAACCAAGATCACAGAGACAACACAAGAGAAGGAGACAGACCTAACCAGTCTTCCTGAAAAAGAATTCAAAATAAAAATCATAAACATGCTGACGGAGATGCAGAGAAATATGCAAGAGCTAAGGGATGAAGTCTGGAGAGAGATCACAGATGCCAGGAAGGAGATTACAGAAGTGAAACAAACTCTGGAAGGATTTATAAGCAGAATGGATAAGATGCAAGAGGCCACTGATGGAATAGAAACCAGAGAACAGGAATGCATAGAAGCTGACATAGAGAGAGATAAAAGGATCTCCAAGAATGAAACAATATTAAGAGAACTGTGTGACCAATCCAAAAGGAACAATATCCGTATTATAGGGGTACCAGAAGAAGAAGAGAAAGAAAAAGGGATAGAAAGTGTCTTTGAAGAAATAATTGCTGAAAACTTCCCCAAACAGACCACAGAAATACACAGAACTCCCAACAGAAAGGACCCAAGGAGAACAACACCAAGACACATAATAATTAAAATGGCAAAGATCAAGGACAAGGAAAGAGTTTTAAAGACAGCTAGAGAGAAAAAGGTCACCTATAAAGGAAAACCCATCAGGCTATCACCAGAAATCTCCACAGAAACCTTACAGGACAGAAGAGAATGGCATGATGTATTTAATGCAATGAAACAGAGGGGCCTTGAACCAAGGATACTGTATCCAGCATGATTATCATTTAAATATGATGGAGGGATTAAACAATTTCCAGATAAGCAAAAGTTGAGGGAATTTGCCTCCCACAAACCACCACTACAGGGCATCTTACAGGGACTGCTCTAGATGGGAGTACTCTTAAAAAGAGCACAGAACAAAACACCCAACATATGAAGAATGGAGGAGGAAGAATAAGAAGGGAGAGAAGAAAAGAATCTCCAGACAGTGTACATAACAGCTCAATAAGCAAGCTAAGTTAAGCAGTAAGATACTAAAGAGGCTAACCCTGAACCTTTGGTAACCAAGTATTTAAAGCCTGCAATGGCAAAATGTACATATCTTTCAATAGTCACTCTAAATGCAAATGGAATTAATGCACCAATCAAAAGACACAGAGTAATAGAATGGATAAAAAAGTAAGACCCATCTATACGCTGCTTACAAGAAACTCACCTCAAACCCAAAGACATGCCCAGACTAAAAGTCAAGGGATGAAAAAACATATTTCAGGCAAACAACAGAGAGAAGAAAGCAGGGGTTGCAGTACTAATATTAGACAAAATAGACTTCAAAATAAAGAAAGTAACAAGAGGTAAAGAAGGACACTACATAATGATAAAGGGCTCAGTCCAACAAGAGGATATAACCACTCTAAATATATATGCACCCAACACAGGAACACCAGCATATGTGAAACAAATACTAACAGAACTAAAGGGGGAAATAGACTGCAATGCATTCATCTTAGGAGACTTCAACTCACCACTCACTCCAAAGGACAGATCCACCAGACAGAAAATAAGTAAGGACTCAGAGGCACTGAACAACACACTAGAACAGATGGACCTAATAGACATCTATAGAACTCTACATCCAAAAGCAACAGGATACACATTCTTCTCAAGTGCACATGGAACATTCTCCAGAATAGACCACATACTAGGCCACAAAAAGAGCCTCAGTAAATTCAAAAAGATTGAAATCCTACCAGCCAACTTTTCAGACCACAAAGGTATAAAACTAGAAATAAATTGTACAAAGAAAGCAAAAAGGCGGAAAAACACATGGAGGCTTAACAGCATGCTCCTAAATTATCAATGGATCAATGACCAAATTAAAATGGAGAAGCCCCATTTCTGTGGGATGCAGCAAAACCAGTCTTAAGAGGAAAGTATACAGCAATCCAGGCATACTTAAAGAAGGAAGAACAATCCCAAATGAATAGTCTAATGTCACAATTATTGAAATTGGAAAAAGAAGAACAAATGAGGCCTAAAGTCAGCAGAAGGAGGGACACAATAAAAATCAGAGAAGAAATAAACAAAATTGAGAAGAATAAAACAATAGCAAAAATCAATGTAACCAAGAGCTGGTTCTTTGAGAAAATAAACAAAATAGATAAGCTTCTAGCCAAACTTATTAAGAGAAAAAGAGAATCAACACGAATGAACAGAATCAGAAATGAGAACAGAAAAATCATGACAGCCTCACAGAAATACAAAGAATTATTAAAGTTTACTATGAAAACATATATGCCAACAAGCTGGAAAACCTAGAAGAAATGGATAGTTTCCTAGAAAAATACAACCTTCCAAGACTGACCAAGGAAGAAACACAAAAGTTAAACAAACCAATTACGAGCAAAGAAGTTGAAATGGAAATCAAAAAACTACCCAAGAACAAAACCCCTGGGCTGGACAGATTTACCTCGGAATTTTATCAGACACACAGAGAAGACATAATACCCATTCTCCTTAACGTTTTCCAAGAGTAAACCAATCCAGCGAGATTGATTGTCCAAGGGATACGAAGGCCCAGCCTCATAGCAAAGAAAGATTAGCTTCTATTTGAGAACTTCCCGGGACAAATATAGAGTAGTCAAGTTAGAAATGAGACACCACGATGGGATCTGAGCCTCTGCTTTTGAAGGATGGTTCCCCATGTTTGGGCTACTTCACAACTAATCCCGCTGAGAGGAGCACCCAGTGTCCCAAGTGTGCCAAGTCAGAGGAGACGTCTTGGGAGCCTGGGTGAGGGACGTCTCCCATACTGCAGAGCCAGGGGCAGGCTGGATGCCCACAGAGGGTGGGCTGGATGCCCAAGGGACTGGATTCCCCCACCTGGACATACGTACGATTTGTAATAGACCAGGTGAAACAGTTAGGAAGGGAGGCAGACCAGGGGAAACTGAGGGACTCACTGGAAAATAGTCAATGCAGTGGAGAGCAGGCTGAGGTCCCGGGTCGGGGAAGGAGTGTGTGGGGCCACTGGTGGCCGGTTGGGGCCCCATACTCACTCTTTTTCCTGGGTTTCAGCACCAAATGTAAGATAAATTCTAGCTGAAATAAGCAGGTGAAGAGAGGCAACAAAGGGCCAGGTAGTTTATTTGAACGCAAATTCTCGGGTGATGTTCTGTGGTCTGGCTATCACAGGCCAGGGAAGTCACACTCAGCAGGGCAGGCAGCAAGATTTTAAAGAAGTTAGGGGGAGGCAGAACTTAGATTTACAGCGGTGTGAGGATTGGCTAGCTTATGGCACATTTTTAAGGTTTGGAGGGGGCAGCAGCCAGAAACTTTAGCACATCATCAGTGTCTGACATGCCCACTCCTCTCCCCAGTGCCTTCAACCTTACAATACTGAAATCCTGCTTTGCTGATTTCATCTTTTCTCCTCTTCCTCTACACCCCTAACTCCCTAAATGCCATGAACATCTTTCTTCCTGGACCAGGCCATATCTACTTCCCCATGAAAATGCAGCATGTCACCTGAAACTCACTAAATTATGCTTTAAGTATCCTACACTGTTCACCATGGTCTTTCTCTCTCTTGATTATTTTCTGAATATTTTGTAAGCAGTGATCAAGGGAAGGATTGTAATTTGCTCTTATAAATGACACTTTGCAGTCTTCAGAGCACACCTCAATAGCTTTATGAATTTGAACTCCCTTGTTGGGAGGAGGTGAGGTAATTCCAGTTTACTCGTATTTTCTCTTTTCTGTTAAATGTCTTTGACCCGAATTGTCTTCCTTGATATGATAACAGAAAATATACACTCTTCTTTCCTTGTCTCATATCAAAAGCTTTTAGGCCTGGGGACATTTTTGTGGGTACATCCTTTTTTTCTTTTTCATATAGGCTGGATTTGACTTCTAATATATTAAGCATTCTCTGCATTCATTTCCTGACAATCCTCTAGTTTGCCTTTTCACATTTATAAAGCTAAAATCGTGTCCTGGGCTGTGGTTCTCTGTTCATTTAAAACACACTGTACTTGCTCTGCCTGCTGCAAAGGTCCTTATGCTGTTGCTGTGCCAACTAAAGTCTCAAGGCCAAGACATTACTGCTTCAGTCTTTTCTTAGTGCATTGTTTTTTTTCTTTTTGTTCTGAACATTTTTCTGTATTTTTGGTCACTTATTTCACTGTTTTTCTTTTCTGCCACCTCAATCTTAGAAGCAGCCATATTTCCCAGGTATTTATGGATCTCACACTTCTTAGTCTGGTTTCCCATAAAGTTTATCATCTTTTGGTTCTTTGAAATCCACAATCAAGATTGCAGTCTACCTAAAGGATAATCAGAAACAATACAAGAACTTGTGGTAGGGAAAGTGGGCCTTAGGAGCATGGCCCACAAGCCACATACATCTCCAGGTGAGTCACACTATATGACCCTCTTACAATGAATGCAATTCAGAACAAGGTAAAGAGCAACATAATATGAATAAATGATACCACCTACTAACATAAATAATCCTTGCCCACCAAAGTTCTATGGCGATGACAGAAAAACAAAATGTAAAAAGGGGGACAGGAATCTATGTTATCCAAAATTATACCACTGTGTAAAGAGAAAGTGTATGTCCAGAAAAAGGACAGAGGTTTTATTCATAATAATGAAACAATAGAAATAATCCAAATGTCCATTAAGAGAGGAATGGATAAACCAATTGTGGAATTTTACTACATGGAATACTACTCAGCAAAAAAAAATTAGGTTAAACATTTCTAGCAAGAGTATTTCATAGGTACTGTTATTTACTTTATGTTGCATCACATCAAGAGGCACACTGTAATGTCAGGTTGTCCTAAGCAAAGTTTGAACACTTGGCTAAGATGTCTCCATTGACAAAAAACATTCTCTTTCTAATTAGTAAGTTATCAGTGGTATGATACTTTCAGATGTTACTCATACACTGTTCTCTAACAACTTTTCATCCAAAAATTTTTAATATCCATTGATGATCCGCATCCAAATAAATTATTATACTGGGGTCACAAAGATGATTTTCTAATTCTATCATCTTTTTATGTTTATTAGCTGCTATTCTTATGTAAAGAAAAACATTTCCTTGATCACTTAAAGGTTGTATATTTTCAAAGATATCAGTGTAGGAAGCTCCTGAACTCACTTTTTCCCATGCACACAACAAATCTACTATATATGAATAATTCCCTCTAAAGGGGACAAAGAAACTGGATAAACAGAGCCTCTGCAACACGGGACAGAACCAACCAGATAGAAGATGCAGAGATATGGTCTCACTAAGGTAAAAAACCCAAAATTCAGGTACCACATTTCACGGTCATGAGGGATATCAAAGGTACAGAACATTTCTCTAAGTAGCAACAGATTTGAGCTCCACATCAGACACCCCAGCCCTTAATCCTGCACAGGAGAGATGAGCCCCAAAACACCTGGCTTTGAAAACCAACAGGGAACATGTCCAGGAAAACTGTGGAACTATAGGGAAAGGAAAACCTGCATTTAAAGGGCTAGTGCACAGACTCACTCCACCCAGAAGCCAGGACAAAAACATACCGAAAAGTGCATAGACCATAGGAAAAGAAGGCCCACTTAATAATACTGGATCACCTCCTGAAGAGACAGGAGGCACCTTGGCCTCTCCACAGGCACTAGGACACTGAATGCAGCCACATTTGCTATCTCATTCTGCCATGTTGATCTTGGCACAGACCAATATGATTTTGGAATCCGCCTTCTGGACTAATAATACTGGAGACATACCCTGCTGAGTCCTGTGGAACCCTATGCTTTGGCTAGACCTCAAGGCTGACAGGATGACAACTGCATCCACCAGCATGTCCACAGCAGTTGTAGTTGGGCCTGACAGACACTTGGGTCAGGGAACAGCCCTGCCCTTGAGTGTACCTGAAGCAGTTGTAGCTCTGCCACAATAAAAGGGTGCATGAGGCCCACACAAGGGACACCACTGGAGCATCTGGCTTTGATGGCTAGGTGTGACTATACCTCTGGGCCCCACAGGATATCTCCTACATAAGGCAAATCCTTCAAGACCAAGAGACATAGCTAAACTACCTAATATATAGAAACAAACAGAGAGAGAGGCAAACAAAGAAGACAGAGGATTATGTTCCAAATAGGGACAAAATCTTAGGAAAAAAACTAAACAAAGTGGAGCTAAAAAATCTACCCAATAAAGAGTTCAAAGTAATGGTCATAAAGATACTGAGCTGGAAGAAGAATGGATGAATACAGTGAGAACATCAAAAAAAAGGTAGAAAATATAAGGAAGTACCAACTAGAGTTGAAGAAAACAGTAACAGAAATGAAAAAATACACTAGATGGAATAAATAGCATATTAGATAGTACAGAAGAATGGATCAGTGATCTGGAAGGCAAGGTAGTGGAAATCACCCAAACTGAACAGTAAAAAGTTTTTTTCAGGCCAGAAGGGAGTGGAATGATATATTCAAAGTGCTGAAAGGAAAAAACTTAACAACCAAGAATATTCTGCATGGCAAGGTTATGATTCAGAACCGAAAGGGAGATAAGAGATTTCCAGACAAGTAAAAGGTAAAGGAGTTCATTACCAGTAAAGTTGCTTATAAGAAATGTTAAAGGGACCTCTTTAAGCAGGAAATAAATGGCCATAACTAGAAATCAGAAAATATATGAAAAACCTCACTTTTAAAGGCAAGCACACAGTGAGTAGGAAGGTTAAAAGACAAAGTAAGAAAATAAACTATAATGACAATAATTAGGTAAGGGATACACAAAATAAGAATATGTAAAGTGTGATGTCAAAAACATAAAACTTGTGTGTGTGGGAAAAGTATTGGTTTTAGAATGCATTCAAATTTAAGTGAGCACCGATTTAAAATAAACTCCTACATACATAGGTGGTTATATATGAAAATCATAACCACACACCTAAAACCTATAATAGATACACAAAAATAAAGAAAACAGAGGCCAAATATAATACTGCACTAGTCATCAAATAATGAGAGAAGAGTACAAGAGAGGAAGAAAAGAACAGAGAACTACAAAAACAACCAGAAAACAATTAATTAAATGGCAGTAAGTATATACCTATCTATAATTACCTTAAGTGTAAATGGACTGATGCACCAGTCAAAGGACATATGTGGCCGAATGGATAAAGAAACAAGATTTATCTATATGCTGATTACAAAACACTCACTTCAGAACTAAAGATATACATAGATTGAAAGTGAAGGGATGGAAAAAGATATTTCATGCAAAGAAAAGGGAGAAAAAGATGGAAGCAGCCAGTACTAATATCAGACAAAATAGACTTCAAAACAAAGAAAGTAACTAGAGACAAAGAAGGATATTACACAGTGATAAAGGGATCAGTCCAACATGAGGATATAACAATTGTAAATATCTGTGCACCCAACATAGAAGCACCTAAATACACATTCAAATACTAACAAACATAAAGGGGGAAATAGCAACACAATCATACTAGGGGATTTTAACACCCCACTTACATCTATGGACAGATCTTCCAGACAGAAAATAAATAAGGAAACAGAGGCAGTGAACAACACATTAGATCAGATGGACTTAACAGATATTTACAAAACATTCTACTCCAAAGTAGCAGGATGCACATTTTTCTCAAGTGCACATGGAATCTTCTCCAGAATAGATCACATATTAGGATACAAAAAGAGCCTCACTCAATTCAAAATGATTGAAACTGTATTAAGCATCTTCTCAGACCACAATGGTATGAAACTAGAAATAAATTACAGAAACAAAATAAAAAAAAGCCTACAAACACATGGATGCTAAACAGCATGCTTCTAAATAATCAATGGAGCAATTAACAAATTAAAACAAATCAAACAATACATGGAGACAAATGAAAACAATACAACAGTTTAAAATATGTGGGATGCAACAGAAGCAGTTCTAAGAGGGAAGTACATAACAATGCAGGCTTACCTCAAGAAACAAGAACAATCCCATATAAATAATTTAACTCAAAGTAAATGAACTAGAAAAAGGAGAAGAAATGAAATCCAAGGTTAGTAGAAGGAGGGACATAATGAACATCAGAGCAGAAATAAATGAAATAGAGAACAATAAAACAATAGGAAAAGTCAATGAAACAAAGATCTGATTTTTCAAGAAGATAAACAAAGTAGACAAACCCCTAGCCAGATTTCAAGAAAAAAGAATGAGGACACAAGCAAAATCAGAAATGAAAAGGCAGAAGTTACACCTGACACCCCAGAAATACAAAGAATTATTACAGAATTCTATGAAAACTTATGTGCCAATAAATTGGGCAAACTAGAGAAAATGGGCAAATTACTAGAAATGTACAACCTTCTAAGACTGACCCATTAAGAAATAGAAAATATCAGACCAATTACCAGTAATGAAACTGAATTGTTAATAAAAAAAAAAATCTCAAAACACAAAATTCCAGGACCAGATGGCTTCACAGTTGAACTCTCCCAAACATTTAAAGAAGAGCTAACACCCATCTTTCTTAAACTACTCCAAAAAATATAAGAGGACAGAATACTTCCAAACTCATTCCATGAAGCCAGCGTCACTCTAATACCCAAGTCAGGTAAAGTTAGTATAAAAAAATTACAGACCAATATTCCTAATGAATGTAGATGCAAAAATCCCCAACAATATATTAGTAAAACAGTTTTGAAAAATAGCTCAGAAGGATCATCCATCACAACCAAGGGGAATTTATTCCAGGGATTTAAAGATGGTACAATATTTGCAAATCAATCAATGTGATAAACCACATTAATAAATGAAAGACTATAAATCACATGATCATCTTAATAGATGCTGAAAAAGCATTGGACAAAATTTAGCATCCAGTCATGATAAAACCTCTCAATAAAATGGATATAGAGAGAATGTACCTCAACATAATTAAGGCTGGGATGAAAAACCCACAGATAACATCATACTCAATGATAAAAAGATGGACGCTTTTCCTCTAAGATGAGGAACAAGACAAGGATGTCCACTCTTACCACTTTTATTCCATATAGTGCTGCAAGACCTAGCCACAGTAATCAGACAAGGAAAAGAGATAAACGTAATCCAAATCAGTAAGGAAGAAGTGAAACTCTCACTATTTGCACATGACATCATACTGTACAGTGAAAACCCTAAAGACACCACCAAAAGTCTATTTGAATTAATAACTGGATTCAGCACAGTTGCAGGATACAAAATCATACAGAAATCTGTTGGGTTCTTATATACTAACAATGAACTAACAGAAAATAAATCTGGAAAACACTTCTATTTACAATTGCATCGAATAGAATAAAATACCTAGGAAAAAACCTAACCAAGGAGGTGAAAGACCTGTACTCTGAAAACTATAAGACACTCATGAGAAAAATTAAGGAAGACACAAATAAATGGAACTATATCCCATGTTCATGGATAGGAAAAATAAATATTGTCAAAATGGAAATCCTGCCCAAAGCAACTTACAGATTCAATGCAATTCCTATAAAATACCAATGGCGAGGAGATTCAAGATGGTAGCATGAGAGGTGAGACAGAGAACTCCTCCCAAAACCATAAATAGTATGAAAATATAGTTAATTAATACAACTAACCCTTAAACAGCAACAAGAAAGAAGGCTGAACCAGACTGCATACAGACCTCAAGAGCAGAACAGACCTCACGCAACAGGGTAACATACCAAAGCCTTAATTCGGTGGGACCCAAGCCCTTCCCCCATCCCAGCTCACCAGCAGGAGGAAGAGAAATGGAGTGGGAAGGGGGTGAAAGCCTGGGACTGCTGAACACCTAGCCCTGGATATCTAATTTGTGAGCAGAAACCTACATTGTGTGGTGCTCTGGAGGATGAGGAGCTGGGACAGGTGGAGTGCTTGAGAGACTGAGATTCTGGCCGTTTGTGGAGGAGGGGATCCACATCCGGCCGCTCTGTGACAGAGGAAAGGTAGGTCGTCTGAGAGGCTTCCTAGCAGTGAGAGGGCTGCTGTAGGGGCAGGGTTTGCATGGAGCTTACTGTGCAGGAGAAGGGAGAGCTGGACAAGGTTGTTTGGGCATGCTGTGCCCAGCAGGTTGGGAACTTTGAGGAGCTTCAGGTACTCCAACCTCCTGGCTGGCTGCTCAGCTCAGAGGCCCCCCACTGTGACACGCAGCCTGCCGAGCCTTCCTCCTGGCCTAATGGAACCTGCCTGCAAACCGGCAATCACTGTGCTGTTGTCAGGCCAGCCAGAGGGAGGGGCCACCTACAACAGCTAGAGATGCAAAGCACAGAGGCTTACACCTGTGTGCTTGGCCCACTGGCTCTGATACTGGAGATAGGCATTGCACATGGTAATCAGGAAACATATCTTTCCTCCCCCCAGGCACCAGCTCCACTCCCCTATACCCCTCAACCTCACTCTAGAGGCTAAGCAGCCCCAGAGACTGGAGCTTCTGGGCACCAGAGGACACCACATAGAAATATGAAATGCCAAAAGAAACTGGTTCAGACCCAAATCTCACAAACCCTAGAAAAACAGCCAAATGAAACTGAACTCTCCAATATTCCTGAAAGAACATTCAAAATAAAAACCATAAACATGCTTAAGGAGGTACAGAAAAATATTCAAGAACTCAGGAATGTATTTAAGTTGGAGATTCAATCATTAAGAAATTCCGTATATGAAATGAAACATACAATGGAGGGATTTAAAAGCAGATTAGATGTAGTAGAAGAGATGGTAAATGGAATAGAAATTAGAGAAGAGGAATACAAAGAAGCTGAGGCATAGAGAGAAAAAAGGATCTCTAAGAATGAAAGAATATTGAGAGAAATGTGTGACCAATCCAAATGGAACAATATTCGCATTATAGGGGTACCAGAAGAAGAAGAGAGAGAAAAAGGGATAGAAAGTGTCTTTGAGGAGGTAATTGCTGAAAATTTTCCTAATCTGGGGAAGGAGATAGTCTCTCACGCCATGGAGGTGTGCAGATCTCCCAGCACAAAGGACCCAAGGAAAACAACATCAAGACATATAATAATTAAAATGGCAAAGATCAAGGATAAAGACAAACTTTTAAAAGCAGCTAGAGAGAGAAAAAAGATCACATACAAAGGAAAACCCATCAGGCTATCATCAGATTTCTCAACAGAAACCTTACAGGCCAGAAGGGAATGGCATGATATATTTAATGCAATGAAGCAGAAGGGCCTTGAACCAAGAATACTCTACCGGGCAATGTTATCATTTAAATTTGAAGGAGGGATTAAACAATTCCCAGATGAGCAAAAGCTAAGAGAATTTACCTCCCACAAACCACTTCTACAGTGCATTGTGGAGAGTCTCCTAAAGATGGAAGTATTACTAAGGCTAAATAAATGTCACCCAAGGGATAGACAAAGAGTACAGAATATGATTCACAACATACAAAAATGGAGGAGGAAGAAAAAGGAGGAAAAAAAAGAATCTTTAGGTTGTGTTTGTAATAGCATACAAAGTGAGTTAGACTGTTAGATAGTAAGGGAATTACCCTTGAACCTTTGGTAACAACAAATCTGAAGCCTGCAATGACAATAAGTACATACCTACTGATAATCACCCTAAATGTAAATGGTCTGAATGCACCAATCAAAAGACATAGTGGCACTGAATGGATAAAAAAACAAGACCCTTCTATATGCTGCCTACAAAAGACTCACTTCAAACCCGAAAGACATACACAGACTGAAAGTAAAGGGATAGAAAAAGATATTTCATGCAACTAATAAGGAGAAAAAACCAGGAGTTGAAGTACTTGATCAGACAAAATAGACTTCAAAACAAAGAAAGTAACAAGAGAAAAAGAAGGACATTACATAGTGATAAAAGTGTCAGTCCAACAAGAGAACACAACTATTACAAATAGCTATGCACACAACACAGGATCACCTACATATGTGAAACAAATACTAACAGAATTAAAGGGGGAAATAGAATGCAATGCATTCATTTTAGGAGACTTCAACACACCACTCCAAAGGGCAGATCAACCAGACAGAAGGTAAGTAAAGAGACAGAGGCACCTAACAACATATTAGAACAGATGGACCTAACGGACATCTACAGATACACATTCTCCTCAAGTGCACATGGAACATTTTCAAGAGTAGGTCATATACTAGGCCACAAAAAGAACCTCAGTAAATTCAGAAACATTGAAATTGTACCAAGCAGCTTCTCAGATCACAGAGGTATGAAACTAGAAATAAGTTACACAAAGAAAATGAAAAAGCCCACAAACACATGGAGGCTTAATAACATGCTCTTAAATAATCAATGGATCAATGATCAAATGAAAACAGAGATTGAGCAATATATGATCACAAATAACAACAATGATTCAACACCACAAAATCTGTGGGACACAGCAAAGGTCATGTTAAGAGGGAAATTTATTGCAATACAGGCCTACCTCAGGAAAGAAGAACAATCCCAAATGAACAGTCTAAACTTGCAATTAATGAAACTAGAAAAGGAAGAACAAATGAGGCCCAAAGTCAGTAGGAGGGACATAATAAAGATTAAAGCAGAAATAAATAAAATCGAGAAGAATAAATCAATAGAAATGATCAATAAAAGCAGGAGCTGGTTCTTCCAAGAAAATAAACAAAATAGATAAAACCCCTAGCCAGACTTATCAAGAAAAAAAGAGAGTCTGCACACATAACCAGAAACAGAAATGAGAAAGGGAAAATCATTACGGACACCACATAAATACAAAGAATTATGAGAGAATACTATGAAAAATTATATGGTAATGAACTGGATAACCTAGAAGAAATGGACAGCTTTCTAGAAAAATACAACCTTCCATGGCTGACCAAGGAAGAAACAGAAAATCTCAATAAACCAATTACCAGCAGAGAAATTGAATTGATAATCAAAAAACTACCTCAGAACAAAAGGCTGAAGCAGATGGTTTCACTGCTGAATTTTGTCAAACATTTAGTGAAGACTTAATACCCATCCTCCTTAAAGTTTTCCAAAAATTAGAAGAGGAGGGAATACTCCCAAATTCATTCTACGATGCCAACATCACTCTAATACCAAAACCAGGCAAAGACACCACAAAAGAAGAAAGTTACAGACCACTATTCCTGATGAACATAGATGCAAAAATACACAACAAAATATTAACAAACAGAATTCAAAAATACATCATAAAGATCATTCAACATGATCAACTGGGATTCATGCCAGGGATGCAAGGATGGTACAACATTCGAATATCCATCAACATCATCTACCACATCAACAAAAAGAAGGACAAAAACCACATGATCATTGCCATAGATGCTGAAAAAGGATTTGACAAAATTCAACATCCATTCATGACAAAAACTCTCAACAAAATGGGAGTAGAGGGCAAGTACTTCAACATAATAAAGGCTGTATAATACAAACCCAGAGCCAACATTATACTTAACAGCAAGAAGCTGAAAGCTTTTCCTTTAAGATCGGGAACAAGACAAGGATGCCCACTCTCTTCTCTTTCATTCAACATAGTTCTGGAGATCCCAACCACGGCAATCAGACAACCCAAAGAAATAAAAGGCATCCAGATTGGTAAGGAAGAAGTCAAACTGTCCGTGTTTGCAGATGACATGATATTGTACATAAAACACCCTGAAGAATCCACTCCAAAACTACTAGATCTAATATCTGAATTCAGCAAAGTTGTGGGATACAAAATTAATATGCAGAAATAGCACAATTAATAAATTCTGTAACAGAGAATAAATATGTATTTTATTCTTTTCTTCTCTTAACTGATTTTAAAAATACTGCATAGAAGTACAAAAATCCATTAAAAAATTAGTCATGTGAATGAATGTATAGTAGAGGAAATATAGTCAATATTTGTAATATCACTGTATGTTGACAGATGATAACTGCACTTACCATGGTGAGCATTTAGCAATGTGTATAATTGTTGAATCACTATATTGCACACTGGAAACTAATATAATCTTGAATATCAGGTATATTTCAATTAAAAAATGATAATTTAAAAACTTATGTTGGGCTTATTAACATAAAGATGCAATCTGAAGGAAAATCATACTATAAAGGGTGGGAGTTAGGGGATTAAGTGGAGCAAGTCTCTGCATACTATTGGAATTAAACTGGTATCAATTTAAATTTGACTTTTTAAATTAGGATGTAAATTGTAATTCCTGGAACATTCATTAATAAAACATTTCTTTTAAATATAGTTTTTAAATGTTTTTATTTTTATTTTATCAAATGTACATCACAGTGGTTCAACAGTCCCCTCACTCCCCTCTCAACCCCACCCACACCCCTCCCCCTTGGTAACCACTAGTCACTTCTCAGTGTCTGTGAGTCTACTGCTGTTTTGTTCCTTCTGTTTTGCTTTGTTTATACACTCCACAAATAAATGAAATCATATGGTATGTGTTTTTCTCCACCTGGTTTATTTCACTGAGTATAAAACCCTCTAGACACATCCTTGTTGTTGCAAATGGCAGAATTTCGTTTATTTTTATGGCTGAACAATATTCCATTGTGTATATGCATCACCTCTTCTTTATCCACTCATCTATTGACAGACACGTAGGTTGCTTCCATATCTTGGCTATTGCAAACAGTGCAGCAATAAACATAGGGGTGCATATGTCTCTTCAAATCAGTTATTTTGTATTCTTCATGTAAATTCTTAGGAATGGAATTACTGGGTCAAACGGTATTTCTATTTTTAGTTTTTTGAGGAAACTCCATACTACTTTCCACAGTGGTTGCGCCAATTTGCAGTCCCATCAACAGTGTAGGAGGGTTCCTATTTCTCTGCACCCTCGTCCGCATCTGTTATTTCTTGTCTTTTAGATAGTGGCCATTCTAACTGCTGCGAGGTGATAATCACATTGTGGTTTTAGTTTGCATTTCCCTGATGATTAATGATGTGGAGCATCTTTTCATGTGCCTGTTGGCCATTTGTATTTCTTCTTTGGAGAAGTGTCTGTTCAGATCCTCTGCCCATTTTTTTGATTGGGTTATTTGTTTTTTTGGGTGTTGAGGCATATGAGTACTTTATATATTTTGGATGCTAACGCCTTACCATATAAATCCTTTAGGAATATAATCTCCCATACTGTACAATGCCTTTTTGTTCAGCTGATGGTGTCCTTTGTTGTACAGAAGCTTTTTAGTTTGATGTAGTCCCATTTGTTCATTTTTACTTTTGTTTCCCTTGCCCAGGGAGATATGCTCATGAAAAAGTTGCTCATGTTTATATTCAAGAGAGTTTTCCCTATGTTTTCTTCTAAGAGTTTTATGATTTCATGATTTACATTCAGGTCTTTGCTCCAAGTTTACTTTCTTTTTAAAATTATTAAGATATCATTGATATACAATCTTATGTTCAGGTTTCATATGAACAACATTGTGGTTACTACATTCCCCCCTATTATCAAGTCCTCACCACATACCCTATAACAGTCACTGTCCTTCAGCATAGTAAGATGTTGTACAGTCACTACTTGTCTCTTCTCTGTTCTATACTGGCTTCCCCACGCCCCCCCCCCTTACGTGTGCTAATCATAGTACCCCATAATCCCCTTATCCCTTCCTTCCAACCTCCCCAACCCCTTTCCCTCTGGTAACCACTAGTCCATTCTTGGGTTCTGTGAGTCCGCTATTGTTCTGTTCCTTCAGTTTTTTCTTTGTTCTTATACTCTACAGATGAGTAAAATCATTTGATACTTGTCTTTTTCCACCTGGCTTATTTCACTGAGCATAATACCCTCTAGCTCCATCCATGTTGTTGCAAATGGTAGGATTTGTTTTCTTCTTATGGCTGAATAATATTCCATTGTGTATATGTACCACCTCTTCTATATCCATTCATCTACTGATGGACACTTAGGTTGCTTCCATGTCTTGGCTATTGTAAATAGTGCTGCGACAAACATAGGAGTACCTATATCTTTTTGAATCTGACATCCTGTATTCTTAGGGTAAATTCCTAGAAGTGGAATTCCTGGGTGAAATGGTATTTCTATTTTTAGTTTTATGAGGAACCTCCACACTGCTTTCTGCAATGGATGAGCTAATTTACATTCCGACCTGCAGGGTAGGAGGGTTCCCCTTTCTCCACATCCTTGCCAGCATTTGTTGTTGTTTGTATTTTGGATGCTGGCCATCCTAACTGGTGTAAGGTGATATCTCATTGTGGTTTTAATTTGCATTTCCCTGATGATTAGTGATGTGGAGCATCTTTTCATGAGCCTGTTGGCCATCTGAATTTCTTCTTTGGAGAAGTGTCTGTTTAGATACTCTGCCCATTTTTTAATTGGGTTATTTGCTTTTTGGGTATTGAGATGTGTGAGCTCTTTATATATTTTGGATGTTAATCCCTTATCAGATATACCATTTATGAATATATTCTCCCATACTTTAGGATGCCTTTTTGTTCTACTGATGGTTTCCTTTGGTGTATAGAACCTTTTTAGTTTGAGGTAGTCCTACTTGTCCACTTTTGCTTTTGTTTCCCTTGAGTGAGGAGATATGTTCAGGAAAAAGTTGTTCATGTTTGTATTCAAGAGATTTTTATTTTTTATTTTTTATTTTGGAATCATTAATCTACAATTACAGAAAGAACATTGTTTACTAGGTTCCCCCCTTCACCAAGTCCCCCTCACATACCCCTTCACAGTCACTGTCCATCTGTGTAGTAAGATGCTGTAAAATCACTACTTGTCTTCTCTGTGTTGCGCAGCCCTCCCCGTGTCCCCCAAGCACTATATATGTGAATCATAATGCCCACTTTCTTTTCCCCCACCCTTATTCCACCCTCCCCACCCATCCTCCCCAGTCCCTTTCCCTTTGGTAACTATTAGTCCATTTTTGGGTTCTGTGATTCTGCTGCTGTTTTGTTCCTTCAGTTTTCCTTTGTTCTTATACTCCACATATGAGTGAAATCATTTGGTACTTGTTCTTCTCCGCATGGCTAATTTCACTGAGCATAATACCCTCTAGCTCCATCCATGTTGTTGTGAATGGTAGGATCTGTTTTTTTCTTATGGCTGCATAATATTTCATTGGGTATATGTACCACATCTTCTTTATCCATTCATCTACTGATGGACATTTAGGTTGCTTCCATATCTTGGCTATTGAAACAATGCAGTGATAAACATAAGGGTGCATCTGTCTTTTTCAAACTAGAGTGCTGCATTCTTAGGGTAAATTCCTAGAAGTGGAATTCCTGGGTCAAATGGTATTTCTATTTTGAGCATTCTGAGGAACCTCCATACTGCTTTCCACAATGGTTGAACTAGTTTACATTCCCACCAGCAGTGTAGGAGGGTTCCCCTTTCTCCACAACGTCGCCAACATTTGTAGTTGTTTGTCTTTTCAATGATGTCGATCCTTACTGGTGTGAGGTGATATCTCATTGTGGTTTTAATTTGCATTTCTCTGATGATTAGCGACGTGGAGCATCTTTTCATGTGCCTGTTGGCCATCTGGATTTCTTCTTTAGAGAACTGTCTATTCAGCTCTTCTGCCCATTTTTGAATTGGATTATTTGCTTTTTGTTTGTTGAGGCATGTGAGCTCTTTATATATTTTGGATGTCAATCCTTTATCGGAGCTGTCATTTATGAATATGTTCTCCCATACTGTAGGATACCTTTTGGTTCTATTGATGGTGTCCTTTGCTGTACAGAAGCTTTTCAGCTTGATACAGTCCCACTTGTTCATTTTCGCCTTTGTTTCCCTTGCCTGGGGAGATATGTTTATGAAGAAGTCACTCATGTTTATGTCCGTGAGATTTCTGCCTATGTTGTGTTCTAAAAGTTTTATGGTTTCATGACTTACACTCAGGTGTTTGATCCATTTGGAGTTTACTATTGTTTATGGGGTTAGACAGTGATCCAGTTTCATTCTCTTACATGTAGCTGTCCAGTTTTGCCAGCACCATCTGTTGAAGAGACTGTCATTTCCCCATTGTATGTCCATGGCTCCTTTATCAAATATTAATTGGCCATATATGTTTGGGTTAATGTTTGGAGTCTCTATTCTGTTTCACTGGTCTGTGGGTCTGTTCTTGTGCCAGTACCAAATTGTCTTGATTACTATGGCTTTGTAGTAGAGCTTGAAGTTGGGGAGCGAGATCCCCCCCCACTTTATTCTTCCTTCTCAGATTGCATTGGCTATTCGGGGTCTTTGACAGTTCCATATGAATTTTTGAACTATTTGTTCCAGTTCATTGGAGAATGCTGTTGGTAATGTGATAGAGATTGCATCGAATCTGTATATTGCTTTGGGCAGGATGGCCATTTTGATGATATTAATTCTTCCTATCCAAGAACATGGGATGAGTTTCCATTTGTTAGTGACCTGTTTAATTTCTCTTAAGAGTGTCTTGTAGTTTTCAGGGTATAGGTCTTTTACTTCCTTGGTTAGGTTTTATTCCTAGGTATTTTATTCTTTTTGATGCTAATGCGAATGGAATTCTTTTCCTGATTTCTCTTTCTATTAGTTCATTGTTAGTGTATAGGATAACTACAGATTTGTGTGTGTTGATTTTGTATCCTGCAACTTTGCTGAATTCTGATATTAGTTCTAGTAGTTTTGCAGTGGAGTCTTTAGGATTTTTTATGTACAATATCATGTCATCTGCAAATAGTGACTGTTTGACTTCTACTTTACCAATCTGGATTCCTTGTATTTCTTTGTTTTGTCTGATTGCCGTGGCTAGGACCTCCAGTACCACGTTGAATAACAGTGGGGAGAGTGGGCATCCCTGTCTTGTTCCTGATCTCAGAGGAAAAGCTTTCAGCCTCTCACTGTTCAGTATGATGTTAGCTGTGAGTTTATCATATATGGCCTTTATTATGTTGAGGTACGTGACCTCTATGCCCATTTTGTTGAGAGTTTTTATCATGAATGGATGTTGAATTTTGGCGAATGCTTTTTCAGCATCTATGGAGATGTTCATGTGGTTTTTGTCCTTCTTTTCGTTGATGTGGTGGATGATGTTGATGGATATTCGAATGTTGTACCATCCTTGCGTCCCTGGGATGAATCCCCCTTGGTCATGGTGTATGATCCTCTTGATGTATTTTTGAATTCGGTTTGCTAATATTTTGTTGAGTATTTTTGCATCTATGTTCATCAGGGTTATTGGTCTGTAGTTTTCTTTTTTGGTGGGGTCTTTGCCTGGTTTTGGTATTAGGGTGATGTTGGCTTCATAGAATGAGTTTGGTAATATTCCCTCCTCTTCCATTATTTGGAAAACTTTAAGGAGAATGGGTATAATGTCTTCTCTGTATGTCTGATAAAATTCCCAGGTTAATCCATCTGGCCCGAGGGTTTTATTCCTGGGTATTTTTTTGATTACCGCTTCAATCTCATTGCTGGTAATTGGTCTGTTTAGATTTTCTGGGTCAGTCTTGGAAGGTTGTATTTTTCTAGGACGTTGTCCATTTCTCCTAGGTTTTCCAACTTGTTAGCATATAGGTTTTCATAGTATTTTCTAATAATTCTTTGTATTTCTGTAGTGTCCTTCGTGATTTTTCCTTTCTCATTTCTGATTCTGTTGATTTGTTTTGATTCTCTTTTTCTCTTAATAAGTCTGGCTAGAGGTTTATCTCTTTTGTTTATTCTCTCGAAGAACCAGCTCTTGGTTTCATTGATTTTTTCTATTGTTTTATTCTTCTCAATTTTATTTATTTCTTCTCTGATCTTTATTATGTCCCTCCTTCTGCTGACCTTAGGCCTCAATTGTTCCTCTATTTCCAATTTCGATAATTGTGACATTAGACTATTCATTTGGGATTGTTCTTCCTTGTTTAAATATGCCTGGATTGCTATATACTTTCCTCTTAAGACTGCTTTCGCTGCATCCCACAGTAGTTGGGGCTTTGTGTTGTTGTTGTCATTTGTTTCCATATATTGCTGGATCTCCATTTTAATTTGGTCATTGATCCATTGATTATTTAGGAGCATGTTGTTAAGCCTCCATATGTTTTTCAGCATTTTTGCTTTCTTTGTACAATTTATTTCTAGTTTTATACCTTTGTGGTCTGAAAAGTTGGCTGGTAGGATTTCAATCTTTTTGAATTTACTGAGTCTCTTTTTGTGGGCTAGTATGTGGTCTATTCTGGAGAATGTTCCATGTGCACTTGAGAAGAATGCATATCCTGTTGCTTTTGGATGTAGAGTTTTATAGATGTCTATTAGGTCCATCTGTTCTAGTGTGTTGTTCAGTGCCTCTGTGTCCTTACTTATTTTCTGTCTGGTGGATCTGTTCTTTGGAGTGAGTGGTATGTTGAAGTCTCCCAGAATGAATGCATTGCATTCTACTTCCTCCTTTAATTCTGTTAGTATTTGTTTCAGATATGTTGGTGCTCCTGTATTCAGTGCATATATGTTTATAATGGTTATGTCCTCTTGTTGGACTGAGACCTTTATCATTATGTAATGTTCTTCTTTATCTCTTGTTAATTTCTTTATTTTGAGGTCTATTTTATCTGATACTAGTATTGCAACACCTTCTTTTTTCTCTCTGTTGTTTGCATGAAATATGTTTCTGCAACCCTTGACTTTTAGTCTGTGCATGCCTTTGGGTTTGAGGTGAGTCTCTTGTAATCAGAATATAGATGGGTCTTGCTTTTTTATCCATTCTGTTACTCTGTGTCTTTTGATTGGTGTATTCAGTCCATTTACATTTAAGGTGATTATTGAAAGATATGTACTTATTGCCACTGCAGGCATTAGATTTGTGGTTACCAAAGGTTCAAGCTTAGCTTGTTTACTACCTTACTGTCTGACCTCACTTGCTTATTGAGCTGTTATAAACACAGTCTGATGATTATTTCTTTCCCTTCTTTTTCCTCCTCCTCCATTCTTCATATGTTGGGTGTTTTGTTCTGTCCTCTTTTTAGGAGTGCTCCCATCTAGAGCAGTCCCTCTAAGATACCCTGTAGAGGTGGTTTGTGGGAGGTAAATTCCCTCAACTTTTGCTCGTGTGGGAATTGTTTAATCCATCCTTCATATTTAAATGATAATCATGCTGGATACAGTATCCTTGGTTCAAGGCCCTTCTGTTTCATTGCATTAAATATATCATGCCATTCTCTTCTGGCCTGTAAGGTTTCTGTTGAGAAGTCTGATGATAGCCTGATGGGTTTTCCTTTGTAGGTGACCTTTTTACTCTCTCTGGCTGCCTTTAATACTCTGTCCCTGTCCTTTATCTTTGCCGTTTTAATTATTATGTGTCTTGGTGTTGACCTCTTTTGATCCCGTCTCTTGGGAGTTCTGTGTGCAACCATAGTCTGAGCAACTATTTCCACCCCCAGTTTGGGACGTTCTCAGCAATTATTTCTTCAAAGACACTTTCTATCCCTTTTTCTCTCTCTTCTTCCTATGGTACCCCTATAACATAGATTTTGTTCCTTTTGGATTGGTCACACAGTTCTCTTAATATTGTTTTATTCCTGGAGATCCTTTTATCTCTCTCTGCATCAGCTTCTATGCATTCCTGTTCTCTGGTTTCTATTCCATCAAGGACCTCTTGCATCTTATCCATTCTGCTTATAAATCCTTCCAGAGTTTGTTTCACTTCTGTTATCTCTCTCCAGACATCTCTGATCTCCCTCCTGATGTGTGTAATCTCCCTCCAGACTTCTTCCCTTAGCTCTTGCATTTTTCTCTGCAGCTTTGTCAGCATGTTTTTAATTTTAATTTTGAATTCTTTTTCAGGGAGACTGGTTAGGTCTGCCTATGCAGAACCTTTCTCAGGTGTAACTTTCTTTGTCTGGAGCAGATTTTTTTGCCTTTTTATGGTGATTGCAGTGGCTGTAGGCAGGTTGCGGGTGTGTCAGCTGGGAGAAGAAATTCCTTTCCTACTTTCTGGATTCCTTGCCCTTCTCCGCTGCCTGTGTCGGCTACCTGCACTCCTGGAGCAGTCACCAAGTTAATCTCCTAAGCTGCTGTGGGTGGGGTGTCCATCCTCGGTTATGTTTATTTCTAGGTACTTAATTCTTTTAGATGCAATTTTAAATGTCATTTTTTTCCTGATTTCTCTTTCAGCTAGTTCATTGTTAGTGTATAGGAATGCAACAGATTTCTGTGTTTTAATTTTGTATCCTGTAACTTTGCTAAATTCAGTTATTAGTTCTAGTAGTTTTGAGGTGGATTATTTAGAGTTTTTTATGTACAATATCATGTCATCTACAGTGACAGCTTAACTTTTTCCTTACCAGTCTGAATGCCTTTTATTTCTTTGTGTTGTCTGATTGCTGTACCTAGGACCTCCAGTACCATGTTCAATAAAAGTGGTGAAAGTGGGTTTCATTGTCTTTTTCCCAATCTTAGAGCAAAAGCTTTCAGCTTTTCAATATTAAGTATGATGTTGGCTGTGTGTTGGTCATATGTTGCCTTTATTATGTTGAGGTTCACACTCTCTATGCTCATTTTGTTAAGAGTTTTTATCATGAATGGATGTTGAATTTTGTCAAATGCTTTTTCAGCATCATTTGAAATGATCATGTAATTTTTTCCTTTTTGTTGATGTGATATATAATACTGATTTATAAATATTGTACTGTCATTGTATCCCTGGAATAAATCCCACTTGGTCATGATGGATAATATTTTTTATGTATCTTTTTATTTGGTTTACTAATACTATGTTGAGGATTTTTGCATCTATGCTCATCAGGGATATTGGTCTGTAATATTTTTTTCTGTGCTGTCTTTGTCTGATTTTGGTATTAGAATGATGCTGGCCTCGTAGAATGAGTTTGGAAGTATTCGCTCCTCTTCTAAATTTTGAAATACTTTAAGAAGGATAGGTAGTAGCTCTTCTTTTAATGTTTAAAAAAATTCAGCTGTGAAGCCTTTTGGGCCAGAGCCTTTGTTCTTAAGTAGTGTTTTGATTACCAATTCGATTCAATTGCTGGTAATTGGCCTATTCAGATTCTCTGTTTCTTCCTGAGTCATTCTTGGAAGGTTGTATTTCTCTAGATAGTTGTCCATTTCTTCTTTGTTGTTCAATTTATTGGCATGTAACTTTTCATAGTATTCTCTAATCATTCTTTGTAATTCTGTAGTGTCTGTAGTGATTTTTCCTTTCTCATTTCTGATTCTGTTTATGTGTGTAGACTCTCTTTTTTTCTTGATAAGTCTGGCTAAGGGGTTTTCTATTTTGTTTATTATCTCAAGGAACCAGCTCCTGGTTTCATTGATTCTTGCTATTGTTTTATTCTTCTCAATTTTATTTATTTCTTCTCTGATCTTTATTATGTCCCTCCTTCTACTGACTTTCAGTTTCCTTTATTCTTCTTTGTCTGGTTTCTTTAATTGTGATTTTAGGCTTTTTATTTGGGATTGTTCTTGTTTCTTGAGGCAAGCCTGTATTGCCATATACTTCCCTCTTAGAACTGCCTTTACCACATCCCACAGATTTTGGGCTATTGTGTTTCTGTTTTCATTTGTCTCCATGTATTGCTTGATTTCTATTTTAATTTGTCCATTGATCCATTGATTATTTAAAAGCATGTTTTTTATCCTCCATATGCTTGACTTTTTGTGTAATTTATTTCTAGTTTCATACCATTGTGGTCTGAGAATCTGCTTGACACAATTTTAATCTTTTTGAATTTTCTGAGGCTCTCTTTGTGGCCTAGTATATGATCTGTTCTGGAGAATATCCCATGTACACTTGAGAAAAAAGTGTATCCTGCTTCTTTTGGGTGGAGTGTTCTGTAGATATCTGTTAAGACCATTTGATCTCATGTATTGTTCAGTGCCTCTGTTTCCTTATCTATTTTCTTTCTGGTTGATCTGTCTATTGATGTGAGTGGTGTGTTAAAGTGACCCAAAGTGAATGTGTTGCAATCTATTTCTTCCTTTAATTCTGTTAGTATTTGTCTTACATACTTAGGAGCTTCTATTTTGGGTGGATAGGTATTTATAATGGTTATATCCTCTGTTTGGAGTGACCCCTTCTCATTATGTAATGTCCTTCTTTGTTTTGAAATCTATTTTGTCTGATACAAGTACTGCAACTGCTGCTTTTTCCTCCTTTTTGTTTGCATGTATTATCTTTTCCGTCCCTTCACTTTTAGTCTGTGTAAGTCTTTGGGTTTGAACTGAGTCTCTTGTAGGCAGCATATAGTTGTGTCTTGTTTCCTTATGCATTCTGCCACTCTATGTCTTTTGATTGGTGCATTCAGTCCACTTGCATTTAAGGTGATTATTGATAGCTGTGTACTGATTGCCATTTTATTGTTTTCAACTGTGTTTCTTATATCTACTCTCACTTTCTTCCTCTCTTATATTCTTCTGTTGTTATTGATGCTTTCTTTAGTGTTGTCATTGCATTTCTCTTTCTTTTTAAATTTTATTTATTTATTTTTGTGTGTATTTATTGTAGGTTTTAGTTTTGTGGCTACCAAAGGTTCAAGGATAGCTTCTTTACTCTATAATGGTCTATCTTAAATTGCTGATTACTCTGTTTCAAACACAATCTAAATGTATTTTTTCATTCTTCTTCCTTCTCCACATTTTTCATATTAGATCTCATAACCTGTATTTTTTGTGTAATCCTTGCCCAATTTTGTATACAGTTGATTTTGCTCCTTTTGTTTTGTTTTAATTTCATACTTGCTTGGTAATTAGTTGGTCTACTACATTTACTGTGGGTTTATTTTCACTGGGCAAAGCTATTTATCCCTAGGGTCATTTCCATCTATAGCAATCTCTTTAACATATCATGTAATACTGGCTTAGCGGTCGTGAATTCTCTCAGCTTTTGCTTATTGGAAATTGTTTAATCCCTGCTTCAAATTTAAATAATATTTTAGTGTAGAGGATTCTTGGTTGGAGATCCTTTTGTTTCAGTACATTAAATATATCATGCCACTCCCTTCCTACCTGAAGAGTTTCTATTGAGAAGTCTGCTGATGGCCTGATGGGATTTCCTTTATAATTAATCTTTTTTCTCTCTTTGGCTGCTTTCAACACTCTCTCTTTGTTTTAGTCTTTGCCATTTAAATTACTATATGTCTTTGCATTGTTTTTCTGGGGTTCCTTTTGTTAGGGGATCTCTGTGCTTCCATGACCTGAGTCTATTTCCTTCCCTAAATTGGGGATGTTTTCAACAAGTGTTCCCTTAACAGACTTCCTACTCCTTTGTCTTTCTCTTCTCTTCCTGGTACCCCTATTATGTGAATATTATTTCCTTTGGATTGGTCACATAGCTCTTTTATTATTCTTTCATTCCTAGGGATCCTTTCTCCTCTCTGTTCCTCAGCTTGTTTTCTTGTTCCCTAATTTCTATTTCATTTATCATATCCTCTACATGCTCTTATCTACTTTAAAATCCTTCCATTGTAGGTTTCAGTTCAGATATTGTGTTCCTCAGCTCTGAGTGGCCTTTTTTCAGGTTTTTAATCTTTTTGTTGATGTCCTCCTTGAGATCTTGAATACCTTTCTGTCAATCCATGAGCATGTTTATGACTTTTATTTTGAAATCTTTATCAAGAAGATTGGTGATCTCTGTTTCATTTAGTCTTCTTTTTTGGAGTTCTGTCTTGTAATTTTGTTTGGATCACATTCCTCTGCCTGCTCATCTTGTCAGGGATTCTGTTTCTTTCTTTGTATTAGATGTCTCTGCTATGCTTTCTGGTCTGAAGACTAATAACTTTATGAAGAAGGTGTGGTATGGTGCCCAGAAGCTCAAGATTCTTTACTTTCTAGTGCCTGGTTATATTTTGTGGGGGTCCTATTTGTTGGCATGCTGTGGGTGGGACACCTTTATCTCTGGCTACTGTAGTGGTCTAAATCTGGGTGGGAAGTTTGCTTGGCTGCTGCCTTTGTTATCTGCTCAGGAATCTCTGTTGAGCTTGCTCTAGTTAGGGCTACCCTCTGCCTGTCCTGCAGCAATGGCAGGGCTGCAGGGTTTATGTGGCAGGTGGACCAATATGGCCCACTAAGATGCACAACACTGGATTTCGACACCCACAGGGAGGAAGGAGGTCTTCGTATTGCCTCCTCCAAGCATCTCTCTCTTTGGGCTGAAATGGAGCCAAGCAAGCTGGGAGAGTCTTCCTCTACCTTCCAGGCAGCAAAGTCTGATGCTGCTAATGTGCCAAGTGGCTTGGTTCCTGGCAGTGCACAGGGAGATGCCTTGGGGCTCCATTGTCAGCAAGGGGAATGGAGTGTCTGGAGCTGCCGAGAGCTCCCATTCTGTTGGGCTAAGGAAGAGCTGGTGAGGCGTCCTCCACCTGCCCTTTCTTCTGAGAAGAGAGTTCCAACCAACCTTTGTCACTCTGGTGCCACTCCAACTGCTGGGAAGCCTTTCAAATTTCAGCCTCTGCTTTGGCTCTCACGACTGGCAGATCATGGCTGCCCTCCACACTGGGTGTAGTCTCTGTCTCCCAGAGTTTGCTTGCCCCTAGTTTCCAGCTCCAATAATCACCAATACCCAATCTAATGTGGGCTCATGTTCCAAGAGCAGATCTCCAGGACCAGTTGTGAAACATTCCTGGACTCCTACACCCTCCTCACTCCATTCCTCCTCTCTCTCACCTGAAGGCTGGTGTGGAGGGATCACTTGGGTTCTACTTGATCTCAGCTCTGCCACCTCAACCTTCTCTGTGTGGTCCTCTCTTCTTCCTCAGGTGTAGGTGGTCTGTTCTGAAGTCTTCAGGTCATTTTCAGGTCCAGTTGCACTTGCTGTATTTTCTTTTTATGTGTTTTTGGGAGGAGGTTTCCATCATACCTTCCTATACTACCATCTTTAATCTCATCTCTTAAATATAGTTTTGAAAATATCCTACAATAATTTAAATGGTATATGAGAAAATATCTAATTAACACAAAAGTCAGCAATGAAGAGGGAACTGAGGGCCAAGGAAGACAAGAGACATGTATGAAAAAAATACCTAGAGAACACACATAAATCCAACCACATCAAACATTGCATTAAATGAATCAAACAACCCAGCCAATACAAGATATTGTCAAATTGGATAAAAGAAACACAAAAACTAACTCTGTTGTCTAGAAGAAATAGTCTTAAGTTTTCCCCAGCTTTTTTGAGTTATAATTCATAAATAAGATTGTATATATTTAAAACAAGAGATATAATTTCTGTTTGAAGACATGAAAAGATTTAAAGTGAAAAGGTGGAAAAAGATACACCATGGAAACAGTAACCAACAGAAAGTTGAAACTGCTATCCTGTCACACAAAATAGTCTTTAAGACAACAATGTTACTACAAACAAAGAGAAATATTTTATGAGAAAAAATTCAATTTATCAGGAAGATATGATTACTATATAAACATACTCATATGTAACAACACAGCCTTAAAATACATAAAAGAAAATGACAGAATTGGGTGGAATAGACAATTTGACAATAATAGTTGGAAACTGCCATATCTCATTCTAAATAATAGATAGAACCCTTAAACGGTTAATCAGCAAAGGTAAAATTCTTGAACAACCTTATCAATCAACTTGATGGGCTGATATCTATAGAACACTCCACCTAATCACACTACAATTTGCATCCTTTCCAAAAGCACATGACATATTCCTCAGGATGGACCATATCTGAGCCCATAAAGCAATCTTAACAATTTCAAAGGATTGAAAGTATGGAAAGCATGTTAGCTGGCCACCAGGATATTAAATTGGAAATCAACAAGAGAAGGACACTGGGAAAATACACAAATACTTGGAAATCACACAATATAAATCCAAATATTGCTTAGATCAAAGAAGAAATCCCAAAGGAGATTAGAAAGTATTTTGAACTGAATGAAAATGAAAACACAAGGCATTAAAATTTGTGAGATATAGCTAAAGTACTGCTTAGAGTAAAATGTATTGTTCTAAACACCATTATTACCAAAGAAATTCTCAATCAGTAATCTAAGCTTACAAAAGAAGTTCTCAGTTAGTAATCTAAGATTTCACCTTCATAACCTAGAAAAAGAGCAAACTGAACCAATAGGAAAGAAAATGAAGGTAGGAAGTAATAAAGATAGTAGACAAACAAAATTCTAAACAAAAAGTAATTTGGAAAAACAATGAAACCAAAAGTTGACTTTTTGAAAAGATCAATGAAATGGACAAACCTTTAGCTAGACAGACCAAGACAAATGAGAGAAGAAAAATATTACCAAAACCAGGAAAAGGAGAGGAGATGTCACCACTGAACATGTAGAAATTAAGAGGATTATAAAGGAATTATAAACAAATTTATTCCAATAAATTAGAAATTCAGATTAAATAGGCAAATTCCTGAAAGATGCAAATACCAAAACTGATTCAAGAAGAAACATAAAATCTGAATACATTTATAACCACTAAAGAAATTTAATTTGTAATAAAATTTCCCACAAAGAAAAATCCTAGACCCAAATGGCTTCCTTGATAAGGTCAATCAAACATTTAAAAAAGATGTAATATCAATACTCCAAAACTCTTCCAAAAAACAAAAAGGAAGGATCACTTTCCATCTCATTTTGAGGGCAATATTAACCTGACATTAAAGCCTGAAAATAGACCAATATACCTCATGATTATACGTGCAGAAATTGTCAACAAAATATTAGCAAATCCAATGCAGCAACATATAAACAGAATCAAAAAATAAATATAAGTGGGATTTATCCTAGGAAGGCAAGGTTGTTTTAGTGTATGAAAATCAAGTAAGCAATGTACTATATTAATAGAATAGAATAAAGAAAACAGGATCATCAGATATATGCTGTCACCATTTATATGTCAACATTTTACTGGAGGTTCTAGCCAGGGCAATAAGGCCAGAAAAACAAATAAATAGCATACAGATTAGAAAGGAAGAAGTAAAATTGTCTCTATTTACAAGTTATCTGATGTCATATATAGAAAAATCCCAAGAAATACACAGAAAATCTTTTAGAACTAATGTTTGGCAAGTTTTCAAGATACAGCATAAAAATATAAAATTCAGTTTAATCTTTATGTAATAGTGGGTTCTCAATAATTTGTTTCTCAAAAAGTTAAACATGGAAGTACCATATAATTCTGTAATTCTACTTGTAGGTGTATACACCAAGTAATTGAAAGCCAGTGTTTAAACAAAAACTTGTACATGAATATTCATAGCAACACTATTCACAATTGCCAGAAGGTGGAAAAAAACCAAATGTTCATCAGTTAATGAAGGGATAACGTAAGTGTGGTATGTCCATACAATGGAATATTATTCAGCCATAAAAAGCAATAGAGTATTGATACATGCTCTAACATAGATAAACCTCAAAAACATCTAAATGAAAGGAAGACCACATACTGTATGATCTCATTATGTGAAATATGGAAAGACAAATATATAGAGACAAAGTAGATTAGCGATTTTCTTGAGTTGGAGCTGGGAACAGAGATTCCATGTGAACAGAAATAAGGATTCTTACTAGAATAATGAAAAGATTCTAAATCTGGTTTTTATTGATGGTTGAACAATTCAGTAAATTTACTAAAATCATTGAATTTTACACTTAACTAGGTGAATTTTTTGGAATGTAAATTATATCTCAATATATAATGCCTCAATATCTACATAGGCTTTGCCATGGCTATGAGGTTAAAAACAACTGATTCCCAAAAGTTTTCATTTTACCCATTATAGAATCAAGGTAAAATCACTCATCTCATCTCTCTTATAATTCTTTCCAAGTAATCAATTGAAAATATTTCATTTTAAGAAAAGCAAACTATTTTAAAGTTGCTTTATCCACTATCAATGGGAAAGACTGAAAGTGGTCAGGTCTTCTCCTGGCCAACAGTACATATCAACAAGGAATTGTAAGAGACTGCCAAGTTGCTGATTTTCAGATAAGCAGATGCTGCCCTGTGATTTATTTGATCCACTGGAAATTTTCTTTCTCATTTTGGTAATTTCAAGAATGAAAATATTTTAAAGCAGTTTGAATTTGAACTTGCAAACGATCTACAAATTTGTTCCTGTGTACTTAAGTAGTGAGAATAAATGTTTTCTTCTTTTAATTTGAAATTTAACATAGGAAGAAAGGAAAATGTGTTCATTTTCTAAGAACCAGAGGCAATTGCAATTTCGATCCCCAACACTCAATTTCCTGAGGGCATTCAGTGACTGAATTGTTAAAACTCTGTTATAAAATGCAGAATGATGGTTTTCTTTCTTTCTAGAACTTTCTGGGAAAATATATAGAAACAGGTGCATATTTTAAATAATTTAAGGTTCAGAATGGTTTACTATATTAAGTTGTACCGATATAAATTATTATATATGAATATTTATGCATTTTAAGTTTAGAAACAATGCCTGAGTTTGGAAGGCACTTGTAGGGACCACTTCAAGAGAATGAAAATTAGGCCCAGTGAGATTAACTCAAAACCAAAGATAAGTGGGGACTGTCTGCACTTTATGTAAGTGTGTTTGTGAAGGGCTTAGATAACTCATAATTGGTATAATTATTACAAAAGATGGGAAGTATTTCTACTCATTGGCTGAAATCACACAGAAATGTGGTAGTAGAATGACACACCTTATCCTTCACATACCTGCCCATTTTGAAACTAGTTATGTTCTTCCTGATGATTTTTTTCATTTGAACTATTTTTAAAGTTGCACATAGTCAAACTCAACATTTTGTATTGTATGATCTTAAGTTTGTATAATTAAAATTTCTGTAAAATGTGACCAAACTGGAACACATAAAGCATTGCTCTCTGACCTCATCTCTCTACTCCTTTCTAGCCACACTGGCTCTCTTCTAGTTCATTGGTACTACATTCTTTCTCCTGCCAAACAATATTTTCATGTGGTGTTTTTGGGAGTCACCCACTCTCACCTCCATCTTCCTGTTTACCTAGGCAAATGCTACTTATCTTTAGGTTGCTAGCCCCAGTATCAGATCAAGTTTCTTTGCCAGTGGTTCTCATAAAAGTATGTTCCCTTACTTCAGAGTTCTTATTTCAGTTTTAAATTATATGTTCATAATCAAAGCGATTTTTGACTAATGTATGTTTCATAAGACAGTCAAAATCCCATTTTGCTCACCATGGCATCCTTAGTACATAGTCCAGTTACTGGCACATAGTAGGTGATCAATAATAATTTGTTGAATTAATTGATTAATGAACAAATGCTCATAGCTGCATCAGTAATTTTGCCACAGCAGGGCAGATTATACATTGAATCATGGGTTTTAAATTAAAAGGAAGGGCCCTCCAATATAATAGCTAATAGAGCATTTTATATGCATACCAGCCACTACTTTAAATGCTTTATTATCTCATTTAATTCTCCCTGTAATCCTGTAACATAGGTGCCATAATTATTCCCATTTTGGTGATGGTAAAAATGAGGTAGTGTCTTCACTGTTAGCAAGAGGGAAGCTTGGATTCAATCTCAGGCAGTCTACTTTACACTGCATACTCTTAAATGCTAAGCCATTTAGCCCAACATCCTTATTTTGGAGATGGGGAAATTGAGGCTCACAAGGGAAGTGACTTGTCCAAGTTCTCACAGCCAGGAACAGAACCCAGCTGTCTTAATTTATAATTTATAACTTTTAACTACCTCACTCTGCCACTGGTAATAAATTAACTCTAATAATATAACTGTTATGTATATTATTATATGCAATTATTAAGCATATTATATGTTTAATATAATGACTTTCAATTTTATCTTTAGAATGGCATCTTCTTCTAAATAAAGATCAAATAAATAAAGATCAAAGGCTCTTTGAGCCAGGAGTTTACTAATTTTCTTAGTTCATAGCCTAATAAAAAGCAAATACTTGGGTATAGGGAGCTGGAGTGATTTCTAAGGAATCTAAATTAGAACTATTAGGAAAACACTTGTGCACATCTGTTAAAGAATAGCAAGTGTTAGGTATTACCTGAATGCCCACTTGGTGCCAAGATTTCACAAGTGTCATCTTTAATCCATGGTAAATCTATATTATACTAGGTATTTTGGAGCAGGGATTAGGACACAGAATAATTTAATTTGTCCCAAATCACACAGCTAGTTAAGTGGTGGATCTAGGCTCTCAACTTGGATTCTAAAATAGGGGAAACAAAGAAGGTGAGATATTGGTTACTGGGAGTGTCATTTTGTGACATTGGTTCCTCCATAACAATGGATGGAGGCTTTTTCTTCTTGGGTGTTTAAGGACAGCAAATTATTAGTTACTTTATATGTGATTATTCAACTTAAACTGATCAGTGGGTGTTTTTCTATTTAAATTATTAAATTTTACCTCTCTGTTTTATCTGTGGGCTCCTAGAGAACAAGGCATGTGCTTTATATTTAAATTTTTCATTTTCTTAGCATCTAGCACAATACCTGATGCAGAATCAAATATTTAATGAATTATTTTTAATGTCAGTATTAATATTTATTTTATTTTGCAAGTGGTATGCAACATGGCTTATGCTGGAAATAAATGTCTTGAGTTAGGGATATGGGCTTGTGATGGGATAAGCATAGAGGAATTTGTCAGCTCTGATGAAGGTCTTTGAAGACTATTAGTTGTGTGATCTTGAGGAAGTTTATTTCACCTCTTTGTGTCCCAATTTTCTTAAATGTAAAATAGGTAAGATGCGTCCCTTGCAGTGCTGTTGTGAGAAATGATAATTCATGTAGAGTGCCTGACACAAAATAGACAATAAATAAATGATAGTTGTCATTATCTTGGGTCAGTGGAAAGGAAGAGATAGACTAAGAAACTCCATTATGATGTGGGGATGTTTCAGGGAATTTATGCCCCTAATACAGAAGTTACTGATCAGTGAGTCCTCCGAAATTTTATGAAAAATTACAAGTATGTTCATTTTCCTGGGGCAAAGGCCCATTGATTTCATTAGATTCCCAAAGTGGTATGTGGACTAAAAAGCTTAATAACTGTAATTCCAATTACTTTAAATAGAATACTGTGTTTAAACTGTGTCATAATCACTCCTCCCCCAAATTAAGTTCATCAGAAGGTCAATTTCCAGACAGATCAAATGTCCTTATTCAAAGAACCTGCCATCTTCTCCCTAAGCTCTGATACTATCTCAACTTTGGCCAAGGGAGAAAAAAAAAAGGGAAGTTAAACCATTGGGAAAGAATGGGACCGCTCAACCTCTCCAACCCTGACATTATTTTAGTTTAAGAAGAATCTTTCTCTAGAGCCACATTCACCAGAATACACCTCTGAATCCTGCACAGAGTGAAGAATATACATTTGTAATTTCAATCACGTAAGGAACTCATAGAGGTTGGAATAAATAAAGCTTCAGAACATTAGAGGGCTCCAGTCCTGGGGGACTTCACTGCCCGGCTCCTAGTTCTTTATCTTCTTCCACTCCTTTAGCCCTGAAACTCAAAATCTCTTTTTACTTTTAGTAATGAGTTGGGAGGTTGGTTTCAGTCTCTCATGGTCCATAGTGAAGAGAAAAAGACAATGTGGTGCATTTTTAATAACGGATGGTCTGATTGTGTTTGGGTGATAAAATGATCTGTGAATTGATATTGAGTAGTTTATTTAAAAAATATCTTTACATAGCAAAATAAAAAATTAGGTACTCTATAGACTCCCACTTGATATTAGGACAATGTTACAATAATCCAGGTTAGATACCATGAACATTTGAATTAAGGCATTGCCAATGGGGTAGAAAGGCCAGACAGAGAATTGATAGCGGCCAACTGGATGTGAAAATGAGAGAAAGGAGTCACTGGTGAACCTTGCTCTCTCTCTTGGGTCACTAATTGGAGGAGTGGCAGCATCATTCACTGGGCTAGAGCACACTTGGAAGGTAAAGGGATTATGAAATGATCTTGAATATACAAGTCTGAGGAACTTGCAGGATATCCAAGTAGTGATGGCCAGCCTATAACTGGAAATATAGGCTAGGAAATCAGGAGGGATTTGTAGAAATCTAGGTGGTAGTTGAAGTGGTGGAAGAAAAGGTGAGAAGAGAGCACCACTGATCATCCAGTGAGAAGAGAGCACTTCTCTCTTATACACAGTTTTCAATTTCTTTGAGTAATGATATTGAAAACCAAGGAAGTGGCTATTGGCTTGTATGTGCCACAGTGACCTTCCTGTGGTGGGGCATGTCTATAGGCTCTGATGGGTGGCTTAGATGGTCTGGGGACTTGGGAGCAAAGTCCAGTCTTTCTAGACATAGCCCATATTAAAATACTGAGCACAGTGAGAATAGAACTTGGCAAAGTCCTCATTAAAGGAAACAAGGTCCAAAGGTAAGTGGTAAATAAAATGATGTAGGAATTGTAGGGAAATATGGAAAACCTGACATTTTTTTGGGTACCAGGCAAATCAGCAATTATTTCTTTTAATAGACAGCTTTGACACTTTGAAGGCAACGCATCTCTGCAGAATTCATCTGGACCTCAAAACAAGGACACCGTTTATTCTATGGCCTTTGAAGACTGGACACACTAGAAATGATTCTCCAGTTTGGGAGGGAAAAGAATCTCCTGCAAAAACTCTAGCCCAGTGTTTCTCAAACTTTAACATGCATAGAAATCACCTACGAATTTTATTAAAATTCAAATCCTGATTCAGTAGGATTGGTGTAAGACCTGGGAATCAGCATTTCTAACAAGTTCCCAGGCAGTTGTAATGCTGCTCATCCTACACAAAGTGTTACTCAAAGCAAGGTAAGAACCTTCTATGGCAGTTGGACATTGATCAGTGGACTTGTCTTAAACAGGGTATCAAGCTTTTGTAATTCTTTTCTTTTTCCCTATGTTAGGCTTGTTTTGAAATGTAATTTTACATGCTTAATCAAATACTTTAGGGCCTTTATTTTGCAAATCTTTTATCCACTTCACTTCTTAAGAAATTGTTTCTTATTGTGTTTTATAGTAGTATCAATCTGTGATGAACTGGAGAAAAAAATTGGCCCCTTACTACAGACAATTTGAAAAATTCTGCTCTATACAATGAGGAACTTCTTGTTTTGGTCATAGAATTTAATTAGAAATGGTTTGATTTCTCTTACATATGATTCTAAAGCAGTATTTTAAACTTTTCCTTTTATTTATTCCATAAACAATAACAAAACTCAACTAGGTAACATTATGACAATTTCACCATACACTCAGTCACAAATATTTAAAACCTTTGCAACAAGAACAACAAAACCAGAGGTGTTACAAGAATAATTTACAAGAAAATCTATAAAACAGCAAGAAGCTCACAAATGTTCATTTTCTTTTGCACAATATCACTACACTCTTTCACAACATGTTTTGTGTTACAAAATTCCAACAAAAGTGTATTTTTTCTTTGTATTGTGGTTTCTAAAACCAGAAACTTTGAAGTAAATATCCTTTTATTAGCACCTAGTGGTGCAAAAAAAGGAAAACTCACATACAGACACTTCACAGCACTTTTCTAAGAAAAATATACACTTACAAAATATGTTACAAATTGGCACACTTAAAAATATACAAGATTTTGTAGGTGTCTTAAGAGTGATCCCTAAGCTTAATACTTTAATGGACTCTACAGATTATTTATAAAGCTTAACTCTTAAAGAAAAAGTCAAATAATTTCCTAACATTTTAAAGTTGCAGTGTCATATGTCAAACAGAAACTTAGGATACATTAATGAAAAAAAAGGGCCTCTAACATTTTTATTTTAAAATTTCTTAAATGTTTTAGGGGCTTGGGAGTAGAGGAAAAAAATGAGAATAATTTTCTTTAGCACCATAAATCAGTAACTTACTAAAGAGGTGCATTCAGTTTTATGGAAGTTAAATTAAGGACTAGTACATTCAAAACTCTGTAGGCAGCAAACTCTAGTCAGTGCTTCAGGTATCCCAGCAGAGCATCTTAATCTTTGTATCTTCCTTACTGGGAGTCAAAAACAAAAGCCTTTTTCTAGTTTCATTCTAAGCCTTTCCTTTTGTGCTGTAAAACCAGGCATCCCTCAAAGAGGCAGAATGATTTAAACATCTCCTTTCTTCTTTTGGAAGGGGTTGTCTAAGTCTCAGAAACCACTAACCCTCTCAGATGAACAGATATCATTTCCATCTCATGCTGATGAGTATTTCTTCAGTATCTATTTACTCAGATACTGATTTTAAAGGCCTAGTCCACATCTTAATCTATGTATTAAGCCTCTCTTACATTGTCCTTCTCCAGTGTTTTACCTCTTAGTTATGATTCTGAAACCAAGAGTACATCTCAAGTATTGTGTAGCTACAATGGGAGCTCTGCTTCATGACTGCAGCTACTGTTTAATGCTCTGAGTAAAAACTGTGCCTTAAAGGGTAGCCTGAGTACTGCCATCAGAATAATCCATGGTGGCTGAGGACCCTCAAGATGATGACAGTGTTTCCCAAGTTAAGCAGTTTAACTAAAATTTTTCTCCCTTATTCAGGTACTTGAGAAACCTTTACAAAATCCCTGGCCTACATTGTATTGATAAGATCCCTAATTTGTTACTACAATGCTTGATTTTGGTACTAAACTTTCTAAACATAATCATTGGTTTAGTGAACTTTATGATTAGAAAACAAATCTCATATTAGTTTTATTTCATAAAAAGGACATATTCCTGTAGTGATGAGCAATCATTTAAAAAAAATCACAAAATGAAAACAAAAACTCCTTAAATTAGATAACTTCTTTATAATACAGGAGAAAACAAACATTTCTAGTTCTAGCATTGGTTAGGACTAGCTAGTGCTACTTTCTCATCTTCAGAGCAGAAACTTAGCTCTCATCAATTCTTGGAACTGTCCCGAGAGCATCTGTAATGAAAATGTTGTGGATCTGCATTAGACTGGTTCAGGTTGGTAAGAGTAAGCTTGGTTATGAGGTCCTTGGATATGGTTTTTCTCCTTGAGGCAGTAAATGCTAAATAGAACCCACTAAAACCAAAATTCACTGGTTAGAACTGCAGAACCTTATATAACAGGACATAGGATTGCTGGCCAGAGTTGTTTACAGCTTCTGAAGCATCCTGTATGCTTCTTTCTCTTCCATACACATATACCTGCCTCCCTTACTTCCCTCCCCTTGCACACCTACAGATGCTTCCCAGCAAGGAAAAAGGTCAGAGAAGGTGAAAGTTGTCACAAAAGCCCACCTAGTACCAAGGACTTCAAGGAAATGAATAAAGAAGTGGAAGTGATGGTCATGGTAGTGTAGGAGTTTCTAAAGCATTTAGGAGAAGTAAGGCCTTAACACATAATTACACAGAATAACATGAACTCATAAGAGAAATCTGGGAAAAAGCAGCATATGTGAGTAAGCTAGTATATGAGACACTGGAGAGGCCACTCATTCAAGTCAGTTTTCCCAACCCAAACAATTTCCAAAGTCTCAAAGAACCTTGATCAAGGCCCCTGTTTCAGCACCAGAGCTCATATAGTCCAGCAACTAACCAGGGCAGAAAGGGGATCAGATCTATTCTTACAGATCTTCAAGGAAAAGGAGGTTTCAACTTTACTCAGTAATGTGATATAATTCTGTATGTGCATGTATGTGCTTTTAAAATTAGATTTGAAAGTGGCCAAGGCAATTAAAGGTAATTAAGAGTGAGAAGGTTCTCCTCTGAAATTCCAAAAGAAAGTAGCCTGGCCAAGGTTCTTATATTCTGACACTTTGGGGAAGTGCAATATAATATTACAAAAGAAGAAAATCTCCAAGAAGAGAAGCCTGAGATGAAGTATGAAGAATAAGGGAGAATACCATTTCCATGAAAGTAAAGAATAAATGGGATTCTGTTGGGATGGTATTAGTGGGAAGCAGTTTCTCAGCGAAGAGAGCTTAGGAGGGAGTGGCAATCAGGAATTTGAGAGCAAGGATAATTCTAATATCTGCCTTGAGATATCAGTGATAGGGCAAAACACTATTTTTATATCATTGTCCTTCATTCCACTAAGGTAGCTGGTTGAATAAAGGATCTCCAAGAAGTCAGGTGTACTATGTTGCAACAGGAAGAAAAATAATTGTGAGAGCAGAGACAAGACTAATAAAGCCCTAAAGACTGAAGAACTGAGAATGTAATATACTGAGAGGTATATTAAATGCAAGTAATTAAGAGAATAAGGATCTTCTGCCTTGTCCTATTGCTCATTTCTCAAAGTCAGTTTCTTGTTGTGTTTTACTACAAAATGATTGGTTAGGACTTACTAATTTATGTTAAAAGCCTATAACTCACTGTAGGCCAATAAAAAAGGTGCTTAAAAATGGCAATTCTGTTTGGCAAAAGGGATGAACCATGCCCTAGGACTGGCCCCTACTGGGCTCCATAGGAGCAACTGAAAGAGTATCCATTCCAAAGTACTCATGATAGCAAGTTCTGACAAGGGAACTGTTTTCAACAGTTTTAGACTATCACTCTATCCCATTCCCACCCCATTCTCCAAAGCAGAACTGATATGGAGAAGAATGGGAGAACTGCTTGTATATTTGTTTTTATGAAACACATTGTACTCATGGAACATTTTCTTTATTTCTTTTAATTGCTATCTTTTGATTACATAGAGACAACTCCATTCCTGTAACCCAGCAGGTGACTTGAGGTCTGGAGTCTTGGGGATCACAGTACAGGCAGCGTTGTTAGTGGTTCCAAACCAAAATTTAGCTGCCAAACAGAACAAACAAAAATGAAAATGAAAAAGAAACAAAGACCAGTTCCTTGGAACCAGCCATAGCATTATGTATTAACAGCTAGCTACCAGAGTGGAGAAACAGAAGAAAGTGTTCTAGTTTGATTATTTTCCCCTTTGGATGGCAGCTGCAGAGTAGGAGACATGTTTCATCTGGTGCCTTTCCACTAAGTAATTTTCCAGGACTAACCACACACTAAGTGTCAAAGCCTAGGAACAGGCCTGAAGCAGCATCACAAAATGCTCCTCACCCACTCATCCCCACAGACACACACATCACACCATCAGGAACACAGGCTTGTTGTTTTACTACCTAGCTGTAAGTATTAGAGCAGGCTGGTGAAAGGAATCATGGACTGGGGAGTGCATATACTTATATATGTGTCAGGTTTCCTTCCATTTCTCTCTGACTACTTTCAAATGTTGCTTCTCTGTTTGTGAATATATTTAGGTGGCAATGACTAGGTAGGTTCATATTTTGCTTAAAATTTTTCTTTTGAAACGTCTTCCCTTTTTTTAAATCCCCTTTTCCCCCACCCACTTATTCTCCACCCTCCCACCCACAGCCTATATATTCACAAGTTAATAACTTAGTAACAATATTAGTAAGAATAGCAAGAGTAACAACAACAACAACCAACAACATTAATAATATTAATCCCTTATATCTGTATAGCACTTTATGATCTACAAAGTGCTTTCACATGTTATCTCATCTGTGCCATAATGCATCAGTCATTGGACACACAGGCCTTCAACTGTGCAAGGGAAATAGATCAAATGTCACTAGTGAAGTGGTGAATAAAGGGGAAGAACAAGCTAGTAGTGAGGGATGTTAGAGCTGTGAATTTTTTTAAAAAGTGGGAGAAGGCTGAATAAATAAATGTGATTTCAAAACTTTATATAAAAAACTGACATTTAAGTTCAGTGTGTGGCATCAAATACTGGTCATCCTCAGACTAAGTATAGATGGCCTTGATTAGTTCATACCACAGATTATTCAGTTTATCTGATATATATACGTACATAATTCATAGGAGTCGAACTGAGATGCCTTAATATTTTCTTTAAATGACATTGGCATTGCAAGATTAAACACTTAAAGAACACTAAAGCCATGATATGAATGCACTTTTGACAAAACTGGAATAAAACACTTAGGGAACTACTTAAATAAATGCAATCTATGATCTTTGTTTATCAATAGTGTTGATTTTATAGCTATTTTATAATTTATCCCAGACTATTATAAAATATATAAAACTGAGATATAAAGTATCAGCAATATAACTTTGCACTTTAAATAATTTTCAGCTACAGATTTTGCTTTTAGAAAAGAAACTTTAAAGCAGCTGTTTTGTTTTCCTGTAAAAGGTTCTGTAAATGCATATACTTGGGTCCCTGATGAACTTAGCTGTTGCGACTTCCAGATTTTTCTAACATTTTAACACTTAGACAATGGAACAAACAAACAAACTTTTATCTTACCTTGTTTAACTGTTCATGTTTCCACACAGGACAGCAGAGTTAAAAAATTTTAAAAGTATGTAGGCATATATATATAATTTTTTTTAATTCATTAATGAGCTTTAAATAGTGGGGCGAATTTGTGAGATGAAGTAAGGAAACTTGGCACACTTCAAACAGTACCCTTTAACTTCTGGTAAGTTGTGTAACACAACGTATTTTTCCACTGTGATCTACAGGTGCTATCCACATAAGTGGGGGTCATTAATAGCAAGAATCACTGGAATGTTTCTAGTAAATCAACAGGGAAAAGCTCCCAGGTACTCACAACCAAATGTTGATATAGAGGTAAAAATATATACAATACAGTCACTTGTTTGTAGTTTGGCACAATGTTTTCCTTTTTTCCATGGGCAAATAGTGCATAAACTACTTGTGCAACTGTATGACTTTTTAAGTCTTTTACATAGAATATCAGATTTAAGTTTGCTTTCAAAGACTTATTCCCACACTTAAAAATTTTTTTCTTTAAGCACTTACATGTCAACATACATACCACAAGGCATATTTTGAAAGAAATAAAACACAAACATCAAATGTCTTTCTGGAAAATGGGGCTGTCTTCTTCAAACACAGGTAAAACCAAAAATGCTGTTTCTGCTTTTAGGAGATTGTAGTCAGAATCCCTGCAGAAAAACCAAACAATTTATGCCATCTTAGTTAGCTTTAGTGTATGTCCCATAAAGGGATCATACAATCTAAATTTGTTTACATCATACTAGATGCTATATGATACAGAAAAAGATACAAATAGCAGGGGGCACTAGAAAGCACTTCTAATTGCCACATGATGACATTTTGTTTTCCAAATTATGCTCTTTTTGCTTAAATGTTCTTGGATTTTTGTCTATACAACTTTTAAATTCTGTTGCTCAAAATTTTCTTACTGCAAAGCCCTTCCCTTCCCAAAATCATTCAGGAGCATATTTTAGTTCTATATTCTCATAAGTAAAAATTAGTGCTGAATAGCAGAAAAAGTAGCCTTTGTTAGAGTTTATCCCTAGCCAAGCCCCAACAAAATTGCTCAATCTTTTGGGTGGCTTAAAGGTGCAGGGATTTTCACGCACTTCTTTCTTTTCTTTTTTAATTTGAAAAAGAAGGAAATGGGACAGTTTCTCTCATGCAAACTTTTGCTTTTAAGAGGGACAAAATGAAGGACAGCGGGTTTAGCAGGTTGTAGGAAAGCTAAGGGTGCATCATCTCAGCCATATTGGTGCAGTATTACCTCAGTTTTTCAAAAGAAGCTGTCCCAGCCTCATCCTTGTGGACCTGTTCTCGCTCCATGCGCTTTCCCTTAAACTTCTCATCTCTCAGGGCCTTCGAGCTGGATTTGTGACGATACAATTTTTTGTGTGTAGGTCCATTATTGCTTAAAGTGCTCAGATTATTATACTTTTTATCAAAGAAGGCAGAGCGAGAGTCCTCGTTATAGCCAGGCATGTTTACATGACCAGGATCACCTATTGCTGCTTTCACATTGCTTTTGCTCACACCCTTGATGGACCTGTGATTTTTAGTGGCTCCTAAGGACCCACTGTTGACCTTTTTCTTAGATTCCTGTGGTGTCCCAGCCAATATTTTGAGGGTTTTTAATTTTAGGCTATTGGACTCAGGGGAGTGGAATATGTTGGGGTCCCCATGGTGCTCCATGGGTTCCCAAAGGGGCTCTATGGAGGCCATCATGAATCTCTGCACATCTGCCATACCAGAAGCAATGTTGGACAAGATGTAGGAAGGCTCCTGAAATTCCCGTTGGTCATCATCCAGGAGACTGTTGGTATTGGTGCCCATGCTCTTGTCACTCCAGCCTGAGCTACTCTCCTTTCCCAAAGCCCAATCTCCTGTAAGTCCCTTCTGACTTGGCATCTTCATAGAGGCTGCAGAGCCACCATGTTGGATATATTCAGCCAATGTCTTCTCTGTGGAGGATATGCTGTTGATTTGTCCTCCCCCACGGCCAATGCCAATTTGCATTTTCTCTCCACTGACTGAAGCCATGTATTTACCTTTTTTTGTTGATTTAGGGACCTGACGGGAGGTTTTTCCCAATGGCTTTTCAATCCCTTTGTTGTTGGTTTTGGGGGCTTTTTTCCTGGTGTTTTTCTGAGAAGGGCTTTGATTCATAGCTCCAGTCTTGCTGGGTGAATTTTTCTTTCTTGATTTTGACACTTTGTTGTTGGTACTCATTTGACCAGCTGGATCATTAAATGTTGATAGGCAAGGGGGTTTTTGGAGTGGGCTGACAGAATCCTCATCATTGAACATATGGAACTGAAACTGATGGTTATTTAAAGTAAATCCATCATCCACTTGGACCTGCTGGGAAAGGGTACTGCAATTCCACTTGATTTTCTCCAAACTGCCCAGTGATCCTCGGGCACCTTCTTGGAACCCCTTCAGTGTTCCCAGTGTCTTGATACTCTCACATATGGTAATTTGAGGGGACAGACTGGGGGTATCAGGTGGGGACATCTCTGAGAGGGAAGAGTGACGGAATTTGTCAGGAGTAAAGTTGGAGATATCTAGGAGGTCAGTGGACTCCTTTAGTGGTGCTATTTCATCAGTGTTCTGCTGGATCACCAGTTTGGGGCTGCAATGGGCCAGGAATTCATCAGTGATGTCATCATCAACATCTTTTTCACAGGACTTCAGGCTTAAGGAGCAATAACTGCTTGAGTTGACAGAAAGTGGGGCCATCAAATCAAAGCTAAAATCTGTATTGACTGGGTCCTGCTGGAAAGGAAAGCAGATCTCTCCATTATTCAAGTGATATAGTTGGTAAGAGTCTTCAGATGGGAGCTCAGTGTCTTGCACAGAGGCATATAGGACCTTGTTGCAACTACTGCCACCACTATTGAGGCAGATTCGATTGTATGTTGTAGCTGTGAGATTATTTTCCATGGAGACTACTTGGGAGACTCCAAATTCACTGGATTGGGTTGGAGCTGTTTCTCTTGAGACTTCAGTGATGAATTCCTGGGGGCCAGAAGTATGCTTGTCAGGCCACACATTCCCATAGTTGCTTGATTCCATTTTGAAGTTTTGGGATGACTGCTGCAGCTCAGACTCAGAGGGTGAGGAAAGCACACAGTCTTGGGCAGGTTGGAGAGGTACAAATGATTTTTCTGTTTGGGTGAGGCTGCTTTCATTTTGCTCTGGAGAATGATGAGTGAAGTACGAGATACCAGTGTTATTTGACAAGTCAGAAACATCCAACAATGTCTGCAGATACCCTCCAGGGATAACAGGTATGTTAGTGGCAACATTAGAAGATGAGAGAGGCATTTCAGAAGAGCAGGTAGTTGGTAGGAAAGTACAATTCTTAGCAACTTTTGCCTCATGAAATTCAGATCGATGAGAACTGTTTGACGTCCCAGGAATAGCTTCATTCTTCAAATTAACCTTGGAGGATTGGTCTTCCAAAAGAGGGCCCAGTTGAACAACTGGTTTGCTTTCTTGCCCAGCTTTGATTTTCTTGGATTTTAACCTGGATTCACTTTTAAATTTGATTTTGTTGAGCACTTTCCTCTCTGTCCCCTTAAATTCTGCATCTTGGACTTTGATTTTCAAAGAGTCGGGGCCTATGATGTCATTTAAATGTGATTCACTTGCACAGCTGGGGTCAGCTAGAGGTACTGACTTTAGGGTACTTTTCAGGCCTCCATCTTCTTTACTACTAGTAGTTTGCCACTGATTACTGCAAAATGATACCTGCTTACCACTTGCTGAAGTTTCCATGGATGGGATTCTTTGAATCCTGTGCCTGTTGCCAAGCTTAGATTTTCGTTTGCGAGCAGGTGGTGAAAATGACACTTCAAAGCTACCTGATTCAAAGCTTTGCTTTTGGCATAATGGTGTCTTGTTGGAGTCTGTGTTGCCGTTTCTCTGCTTCTTCCTTTTCTGCCAGAAGCCCTTCAAGGGGGATAGCCTGGCATATTTGTTGAGCTGATTCTCACTCAAATTCACTGTTGTCTCACTTGCATTCACCTTACCCAACTTCACCAGCATGCTCTTCTCACCTTTAAAGCGATTGATGATGATGTATTTGATGATAACAGGGGGCTCCTTACGGGTTACTTTTCTTCTCTTTTTGGGACACCATTCATCATCATCTTCCTCTTTGGAACCACCTGGCAGCCATTCTTTCCTCTCATTTACTTTTTCACCCTCTAGTGAGTCGACATCATATAGATAATCTTCACTGTACCTGACTTTTCTCTTGGCTCGTAGCCCATAGTTCTGCTGGAAGGAGGAGTTGCCAGAATTAGTGCCTCGAGCCATATATCGGCTACAGTCTTTGATCTCCCCCATGGCATCATAAGAGACCTCAATGAAAGAACTGTCATTACTGAAATTCCCTAATGCTTCCAAGGAATTGGTGAGATGGCCCTGCTTTGGATTCTTAAATTGGCCTACCTCAGTCCCACTGCATGGCTTATTTAAGGCAGATTTTTCTCCATTATCCTTTCCATCTTTCACTTCTACACCTTTGTCTTCCTGTCCTTCTTCTTTGCCTTTCTTCTTGTCCACATTTTTATCTTCTTCCCCCCAGATGATGCTCACATCAGGGACCTTGAATTGGGAAAGATCACTGCTCTGCTTCAGGGTCCCACTCTTAGGCTCCCTCTTGGGGCAGGTAGTAAAGACACTGGGAAAAAAGTTGAATTGGGCATCCTCTTGCATCAGAAGGGTGGTCTTGTCTCGAACATTGTCCTGGAAGGACTCATATCTAATTTTCAGGGAGCAGACATCACTGCCCAGTGTTGACTCATCATCATCAAACATGTAGTTATCCACATCTTCTTCAGAGAATAGGTTGACAGACAGCTCATTCTTAGAACAGAGGTCAAGCAGTTCAATCTTACTCTCACTAATGAAAGTCTCAAAGTAACCCCAATCCTGATTGGAATTTGCCAGCAAAGCCTCTTCTGTATTGCACTTATCTAACAGTAATGCCTCATAATAATTTTTCTGAGCTGGATCTTCCAAGTCAATGTCAGGTTTCTCAGCTTCTCGTCTATCTCCTGCCCTTGATTTGTGTAGGGGGAAGCCTAGGAGCTGGTCTGAGAGCAGCTGCTCTCCATATTTCATGTTTTCTCCAGCATTAATACACTGAATGCCTATATCAGAGACTGCACAGGTTTCATAATCCCTGTTTAGATCACCAACTTTCAGACTGATCCCTGGCTCAGGATCCACTGCATCCTTGGATTCCATGAAACAGCCCAAGCAAGTCCGGATGGGCTGCATGAGGCAGTCTCCATTCAGATCTGACATGCTTGTAGGCTCCATTATGGCAAATGGAGCTTTCTCACACTCACTGGGCAGTGACCATGTGTTCAGGCCTTTTGCAACACCAGATGTAAGGGAGATGGCATTCACAGAAGTACTATTAGCAGTATGCTCAGGTGCTTCAATCAGGTCCAGAGGAGATGGAGGGCTCTGCATACAGGGTTTCTTAGAGGGAAGAGGCAGGAGACCCCTGGGATATATCAGGGTCTCTTTCTGAACCACTGGCATAGGCTGGACTGGTACAGCAGCTTCTAGAGCTGCAAGTGACTTCATTGCCACATCCTGGTCCTCTGAGTCTAGAGAAAACAGAAAGAAATAACAGGAATAAAGTTAAAGGTCTTAGACCAGACTCATTAACGCTCTTTCCATTGATCAGTTTCTGGTACTTAATCTTGTATAAGCTAAGTTTCAGTTTCTCTAGCTTTAGAACTGGAAACTGCAAAATTAAAGAGTGACTCTGATTTTATATTGAACATTCATGCATGTGAAAAATAATATTTCTGTAGGTTCACCTTTTCCTTCAGAGACAGGCAGAGCTCTCCTCAGAAATGAAGAAAGAATTTACTGCTTGATCAGTTGGAAAGTCAAGGATTTCAGAGTGGGAAAATGCTCAGATGGGATATTCATAGTTTGGGGCTATGAGACTCAATCATATCCTTCAGATCTTTGTTTTGGAGCTCCTACTGAATCTAGACATTCCAAGCTTCACATCAGAGCATATTTCTAATTCACTAGGAATTCTGAGGAACTTAAGTATTCATCTGACAGAGATGATTTGGGAGAGTAAATCTCTGAGTGGAATTATATACCTCTTAGAGATCCTTCTAGCCCAGTTAGAGATTTGGTGGAACAAAATTTAAGATTAGCATCAATCTCACAGGCATCCTAGTGGATACTGAAATTTATAGTAATAACAAAGGACTACTGGGAGAGATATTATGTACTATAATTAAATTCTCTTACCATTTTCTTTGACCCCATTAATCAGAGGGTTTTCTCCATTGGCTGAGGCAACAACAGCCTTATCTTCTTGGTTATCCATGAATGTAACTTCTTATTGTTTCATTCCAAGTTGAAATGCTGTCCAACCTGCACATTTCAAATATATAATATCATTCATTAAATTTGTCTTTTCTCTATTTTAAGGTTATTTTAGTTAGAGAGGTCCTAAAAGACTTACTGGAATTTACCTGTTTCCAGACTGGCTTCATTAAATTCTTGTTTTTGTTTCATAGTTTGCACCTGCCATTTGGAAACTCATAATTTATTCATACATCCTAGATCCTTCTGTCTTCTCTAGGTCACCACACTATTCAAAACTGATATCTGAGGAAGCAGGCACATTCACACCTTCTTTTAGATAGTAACCATTTAATCTAATGATGGTCAATCGATTAAGAAGGAGGCAATAGGGAGTCCAGAGGAACCTGAGATAAGGGGTGTGTATGTGTGGACATTAACTTTATTTCTGTCTGCCTCATTTCTACTTCAGATGATCTGAAGCTCTTAAAAAACAAGCCGATTCATACATACACACAAACATTCAGTATACTCAGATTTTCTCTCTCTGTGCCTTAAGATTTGACTGTTAGGGATGAAAGAAGCAGAGAATTCCTTCCTTGGTTTCACAACTTTCGTGATCTTAACTCTGTTTTTGACGAGTATTCCTCCAAGCTCACAGCAACATTTTATTTACTTTTATTTTTTTGCCATTTCAATACAATTGTATTGAACAAAATGGAATGAAGCTTCAAAAACTAATTGAAACATGATGCAATAACAGTAATTTAACAACAGCAACATGGATTAGTTATAAAATTACTAAAGACCTTGACATAGAGAATATAACATACAAAGTTTCTAAAAATTTCTGATATGTAGCAGGTGTTCCTTTATTATTTTTTGAATGAATAAGGAATTTGGTTTTGTTATATATAGATATTTAATATGTGACTAGATTATATTTCAATTCAGCTGGAAAGGGTTGGATTGTTGAATAAAACCTGGGATTAACTGCTCTCTGTGTGGGATTTTAAAATGTGACTACAAAGAAGATCTGGAGTTTCTGAAAAGTTCTTACTATCATCTCGTATTTTTAGGGCACAAACACATCTATAGCCCCTAATCTGCTGCTCAACTACCTGGGTGGTAGGTAGTAAAAAATGATAGGAGACAAGGCCACCTTATATGATGGTATCTACCATGTGTCACTACAACATCTATAAACCCTTATTTATTCCAAATCCCCTTTTCCTAGACCTTCTCCTCAGCCAAATAGCCATCTCTTTATTAAAAAGCACAAATTACTGATGGCCAAGCAGCTATTAAAAGAATCTCAATTGCATACTCATTTATCCTAATACATGCATATACTATAAAAGATAGGTCCAGCATTGAGGGAACAAGAAGCAGTAAGCAAACAGAATTTTACATGTTTCAATCTATATGATATTTTACCTACCACAGCCTTTTCCCTTATCTGTAAAATAAGAAGTCTACATTAGGCAATCATCCAATTTTAAAAATGTTAGATGACCCTGGGTTTCCCCTCACATTTATGTATCAGAATTGTCAAACTTTCTTCTTATTTTATACAAGACCTGACTTGAGAGGAGCCAATAAACCAGAGGTTCCAGGGAAAAGAGAAAGACACACTTACTTGTTGTATTTATGAAGAAAGAAGGGCTGGAGATTTCTAAAAGGTGGAGAAGAGTGCCTAGTAATGTCAAAATCCCCATCCGTTGGCAAGTAGGGCTCATTTGTGGTGGAACTGAATGAACAGATAAGATGGCTATGCCTCTGCTTCTGCTTCAGAGAGAATCCTATGGGTCAGATGGAATTATACTGCCATCATGGACTGCTCTCTGCATCTTTCTTTGTATAGGGAACTCAATAGAATAGAGGTATCATTTTGCCCCTCTTTAACCCCTCCACTAATTCCATCTTGGCAGGGACTTGATAAGGGGCAAATTATTTGCAGATACCAATAATTTAGTTTCTTCTTGCCCCTTATGCCTAAGGCTAACTACAAGGAGGTCCATTTTTTAAATTATTTATTTGATTTTTTTTTAAGAGGGCATCTCTCATATTTATTGATCAAATGGTTGTTAACAACAATAAAATTCTGTGCACAATCGTTAATCCATCTCAAGCCTAATTCTCATCAGTCTCCAATTTTCTGAAGCATAACGAACAAGTTCTTACATGGTGAATGAATTCTTACATAGTGAATAAGTTCTTACATGGTGAACAGTACAAGGGCAGTCATCACAGAAACTTTCGGTTTTGATCATGCATTATGAATTATAAACAATCAGGTCAAATATGAATATTCGTTTGATTTTTATACTTGATTTATATGTGGATCCCACATTTCTCCCTTTATTATTATTATTATTATTATTTTTAATAAAATGCTGAAGGGGTAGGTAGATGCAAGATAAAGGTAGAAAACATAGTTTAGTGTTGTAAGAGAGCAATTGTAGATGATCAGGTGTGTGCCTGTAGACTATGTGTTAATCCAAGCTAGACAAGGGCCTTAAAACATCCACAGATGCAGAAGATTTCTCTCAAAACAAGGGGGGGTGAGGTTCTAAGCCTCACCACTGTTGATCCCCAAATTCTCACCTGATGGCCCCCCTGCGACTGTGCCTGTCTTAGGTTGTTCCTCCCTTGAGGAATCTTACCCGTCTCTGGCTAACCAGTCATCTTCAAGGAAGTCCATTTTTTATCACTAGGAAGACTTTGGCACAGAGAAACAAAAATTAAATAAGGTCATAAAATAACATAATGGCACATCTATGAAAAGAATCCAAGTCTTCTGACCAAGAGACCAAGTATATTTTTCTTAAAACACAAAATGATTTCTCTGTAATTCTTACCACTTTCAACTGCTCACCAAAACAATGCTGTAGAAATACAAGTTTCTATATGTTACTGATCTATACTTCTACCACCTTTCAGGTAATTAAATAAAGAACAGCTGCTTCATACAAGTATTAATTATTATTAGTAAAAACTACTGTACCGTAAAAATATGTAGAAGTAATAGACTTAAGTATCAAGAGTTAAGTATCTTGTCAGATAGGACAAGAACACTATGACAGGGGATATATTATTGCCGTTGTAACTGTACTTGGGGGTGTTATTTACCTAAGACCATAAATTTCTTCTAATAGAAAAATCTGACAAAACACCCAGGATTTATGATTCTGAAGTAAAGGGCATCTTAAAGGGTTAAGAACAGAGGAAATACATTTTGGCAAGAGATAAAGGAGAGGTGGCGATGGGTATTGGGAGCTTGATGAGTTGGGAAGGGGAGAGGAAGGGAATTAATACTCCTAGATGCTAGGCTGAATACACTTGCAGAAATTATCTCATTTGTACTTATAATCACCTTTAAGGCTGGCTCTACTGGGTTCCCATTTTTTTCAAAAGGGAAAACTGAGTATTACAGATATTAATTTAATGATTATCAATTATTTGGGCTTTTGTTCTATAGAATTGAAAGCTAAACCTTGAGCAGACAATCCTTTAGTCCTTTCCTATGACTTTTCAAATGTCAGCTCTAAATGAGACAACCTAAAGGTATATATTTTCCCATGTTTTTATTTATTTGTACCTTGGCTGCTTATAAAAATGATTTGGGAGAGGGATTATATATATATATTTGTTACTACAATACAAACAGCTCTGGGCTTGCTTTAGGTTTGCCCCACTGATCAGAGTTTCAGGACAATAAATATTGTGGTGTTTAAAAAATCTATTTAGATATTTAGTGTTAGCTAAAATTGATTGGTACTTTTTGAATAATATACTAAAAACTGCTTTGCTGATCATGGTAAATCAAGCTATGTAATGGCATTGAAATAACATTAGCATGGAGACAGCATACTTTGGAGCAAGGAAAAGCTCAGTTAAACCAGAAAAGCACCCTCTCCTACCTGTCCTTCCTCTCAGTTGGGCCTAAGGAGAGGTCATAGATCTTGTCCCTGTAGGCTGCTATATGCTCTTCCCCAGAAGCCTTTAACCCTCAGGTCTCAGAGTCTAGATGACCTATACCAGCATTTGTGCTGGGGGACTGTCCTTGGCCTTTTCCAACAGGCAAAATAAAGCACGGCAAGAAAGTAAATCATGTGTCTGCCTATGGACCTGGGACCAACATAGCCTTTGGGGTTTGAGTAGTGCTGATCTCTGAGATACCAGTTTAAATCAATTCAACAACTTGACTAGGACCACCTGTGGTCATGGCAGTGTACCAGGCAGTGCAGTGGAAGACAGGTGAATGAGACCAGATCCATGTTCTTAAGTTGCTCAGATTCTATTGAAGAAAATAAGCCATAGACAAATTCTAATATACATGGAAAGAGAAGCAAAAAGTTTCTAGGGGAGTTCCAAATGGAGAGAAATTATCCTACTTCTAGAAAGGAGGGAGGGAGGTCAGAAAGGCTTCACTAGTAGCAGCAGCATTTGAGATGAACCTTGATGGATGGTCTCTCTGGAGGTGGGGATGGGAAAGAATGGAGGAGAGGAAGGCATTCTAGGATGAAGGAACTTCAGGAGATGCCGTGAGTCTCTCCCCATTCAAGTCTATCCGGTAAACAACTGCTACAGAATCACAGGCCTGTCAACTTGCCTTAAACATTTCTGTTTTGCTTTGCATATAATACCCTTCTCAATTAACCCTCAACTTTTCAAATTGCATTCTCCTTTCATTGTGTTCACTTTCCTCTAGGTCCCCAAAGATTCTAACTCTCTCTCCTCCCTTAATACACTAGAACCTTTTTTGCTTCCCAATGTCTTGCACTTGATGATATTCTCTCTGCATGGAATGCCTCCTCTCACCCTCTCCCCTTCCCCTACTACATCTCTTCCTCTCCTTCCTAGCCTTCCTTTCACCTCCATCTCTGATTCCCCACTCAATTTCTTCCTTATGTCTTCCTTGGTCCTCCCCACTGCAAACAAAACCAGTCTCTTCCCTTCCCTGTGTTCCCAAAGATTATTATTATTGATCTCCTGTGTTTATTATCTCACATAAGCATTACTTCTTTATATCTGATATCCTCAAAAGACTAAGCACTCCCCACCTCCACTGAGCCTAGCTCACATAGAGCTTAGAACATGGTATGTACTATGTAAAAGTTGATTAGACAATGATATTGAATGGTAGAAAAAGATGGGGAAGAATTTGGGGAACAGTAAGTATTTGTCTAAAATATCAGGTATGCACAAGAAGATATGGTGAAAAGATAAGAGCTGTACTGTGGAGGCCACCTTAATCTTAATTCAGGAAGACACTGAAGGGTTTTAAGCAGAGGAATGCTGTGATCAAAATATTAGGACCAGTGAGAGTGAGAGAATCAAATGTAGGGAACTAGGTTAGGAGACAATGTTTAGGTATGAGAGATCAAGATTAGAATTAGGGAGGAGAAAATAGGGATGGAAAGGAGAAATTAGATTTGAGTAGAACTATAGAAGTGTGCTGTATAGAATTGGAAAATGATTTGGATATGGTAGGTGAGGGAGTAAGAGTCAGCATATAAAGAGAAGAGAGAGGCCAAGGAGTGAATAGATGGTTGTGAAAGGGGGATTGCAGGTGATTGGCTTCCAGGCCAGAATAGCCTCAGAAATATGGGTTCCAGGATCTTCATGAGAATAAAGCAAGATGAGTAATAAGCCCAATCATTAGGTCCAACATGGACAATTAAGCTGACAGGGGTCTTAGCTGTCATACTGGACAGGTGACAACTGACCAGCAAGCTGTTATAGATGGAAAATCTCTAGGTTTGTTTAGGGACTGAAATGCAGCAATGAGATGGGACTGCTGTAGCAAACAGGTCCACAGAAGGTTTCCAGGCTAGCCTAATCAAGCTCTGTCTACTCTGATTCTTCCCAATTCAGCTCCAGGCAGTATGATGGATGACAGAATCAGCAATAGTACAGAAAGCATATTCTTACCTATAATGCTATTTGGCTAATTCCATTTTCTAATACCTACCAGGATTTTTAAGATACTAGTTTAGAGATATGGAAGTATGATGCTTTTAAGTACCAAAAACATGCTTAAATGATAAAGATTCCAAAATTCAAAATATATGCACAAAAAACCCAAGTAGAAGAGGGGATATTATGTAGTAGATAGAGTACAACCACTAACTACCTACCTGAGTGTCCTCAGGCAAGTAGATTATATCTAAGGGCTCTTCTGGCTTTGAGCAATCTGGAATTCATTTAATTTTTGTTTTTTAATTAAAAAATTAAATTACATGTCTTCACATATATGAAGAGTTCTGATTTAAGTTTTGTTTGATACTGAGATAAGCCTAAGATACAAACATGAGGGAACTCTTTACTCTCTTCCTCTTCCATCTGATTTTTGTACATTCCTACCCCAATCCTGTCAGAGGCAGTAAACAGGGTGTTGCTGCTGGTGATAGGAATGTATGCTCCACCTGCCTTTTCTTTCAGCAGCCACTAGTCTAAGGAGGGGGCATCTCTTTGCTGTCAGGCTCCTGGGTAGCAGCTATAATTGCTGCATTTTTGTTTAAGCTCAGTGACTCAACATTTGGGTCTCCTTTCTTCTTTTCTCCCTTACCCCACTTCTCTTATCTGCACCATCCTTTGTGACATTACCCTAAAGAAAACTTCAAAAAGAGCAAGTGTATAAGACCATGAATCAATGAGAAAGTATGTGAAAATGCATTGTCTATGTTAAAACTCTATACGGATGCCAGAAAACCTAATATGCAATAAGTCCTGAGTTAGGGTAGAAGGAAACAAGCAGAGGCATTCGTGGGCTCAAGTCAGGAATAGCCAGCCTTCCCACTAATCTTAACTTCTAAATTTTTAGACTATAGCTCAACTGTACAGGCATATATTAAGAATCCCTTTTCCTTTGCAAAATAAGTTTATTTTTAGGACTTCTCTTGCCTACTTTCTCAGTCCAAGGAGCAAGTGGTAGAGAAGTCCAGTCACTGTTTATTACAGGTGAAGAATGGGGTATTTCTTTACAAAAAGAGTCCCTTATTTCTTTTCGCCAGACCCACAGGGCAGTATAATGGCACATTAAGAACAGAGAGACCAACCTGGAACACCCATTGGTGTGAACAGGATGGTGAATCCTTGGAAGGACCATGCCACTGTAGCCTGGCACTTTGTGAGAATGGGTTTATACAAAAACTATGTCCTAATCACAGAGTGCCTTCATTGCCAGGCAGCACTGAGTCATATTCAATGCTTGAGTGCAATTAACTGTAGGTTGAATTATCTTTTGACTTTCTCCATATGGTTTCTAATCTCTTTTCTTACTACTAATCTATCCTGTTAATTACATTTTAAAATGTTATTAAACTCCTTTCAGAAATATAATCACTGAACCACAGGTTTAGAAGGATCTTGGAAGATAGTCTAATTGAAATTCTCGATGGAGTAACCAAATCCCAGAAAGGAGAAACTACTTGCCAATGTCACACAGTGAGTTGGCAACACATACACATCCTTAGAAATGTTCCCATAGCACCAAGTTAACTATCAGGTGGAATATAAGTTATAAATAAAAATAATCACTAATCAGAGGACCATTAACTTTTTGTCTTTACTGGAGGAAATGCTGTCACAATTAAGAAAAATGTTCTTGCTTATCCCAAGAGGGGCAAGGGACCAGGGTGAGGAATAAGCCAAGCCCCCAAATCCATCTGGGAAGGAGGCACTGTTCTTTCAGCCTCTAGATTCTACGGCTCTGTGTTGTAACCTCGTCCAAACACTGTATTTTTCCCTTCTACGCACACAGGATATTCATCTACACTCAAAAAAAATCATGGTGTTTTTCTTCTTGTGGAAGCATGATGCTGTATACTGGACCAGAATTGGAAGATAAGCAGAGCTGAGAAGTCATTTGATCTGAATGTGCTAAAATAAATTCAACTGTTTAATAATAACTAGTTAAAACACCACTTGAAATTTTGGATGGGGGTTGAGGGACTAGAAATACCACAAGAGGTAAAAAGGTTTTTGAAAATGTCCCAAGTTAGCATAGTTTTATTTTATAGTATTTTACTATTTCTTACTTCACTCTAACCTCAAAGCAGGAGACAATGTACAGAAATAACATCAAATTAATTACTATATTTATTTAGAACCCCAAGAATTACACACATATCTACTTACTTCTTGATAGATCACCTATTTTTAGGTAAGTAAACAAGCATCATCTGTATGTGGTTCCAAGTAAATTGAAGATATCACATAACTAAACACAAAACATCCCATGAGCAAAAGTGACTACTAGCATGGCACAGGAATTTGGACGCAATCTTGGTCCTACTGAAGTCTTCCTGTGAGATGCTGGGTTAGCTGTTACAACAACCTGGGGTCTCAGTTTCACCATTCATAAAATCCCTGGTCTTCCTTTCTAATTTTGGAGATAGTTCAAAGCTTTCTCAGCATGTGTACTTGCAGGAGGGGTACCTGTCCTCTATTTTAAGCAGTGAAAAACAGCATAGTTCCACATTGATGATCTGTGGATCTGGGCTTAGTTGAGCACCACACTTCCTTACCTCTCTTGGCTATGTGGAAATCAGTACCAACAGATGATTTGAAATGTGGGGCTGTCATGTGAGTGTGGACATATGCTAACTATTTCCAAGATTATTAAATACCTATTTTATATGTTAGACTATGCCATGAGGAAAACAGAAGTGAGAAGCACAATCTCTACAGCCAAGGCACTTATAGTCTAGGAGAGGTAGAAATGTACTTGGCATAGCAGGTATCTTTCAGTGTGATAAATCTTAGATTGGCTCAAATGTTTAATTCTATGTTTTTATTTTACTTTCAAATTACTCTCCTAGGCTTTTCCTACTCCAGGTCTTCCAGATATTGGTCCAACTAGGGGTTCTTTCAAGGTTAAAATATCCTTTTGATCCACTTTCATAAGGCTTAGAAAAATAAATGCATCTTTGATCACTCCACGAAGACAAGTGCAACTTCCCACTCAACTCTGGACTTGTTCTTCTCTAAATACACAGCTGCTCAGCAAACTCTAGCAAGTGTTAAGACTTCTGCTTCAAATCCCACTCCACCCTTATCATACTCCTTTTGCAGATAAGCTTGTAGTAGAACTTGGCAGCCACTCTCAAACTGATAGGCTGGTAGATGCCTGGACATTTTCACAACAGAAGATCTGCACTGCCACAGGTCAGAGGGCCCAGACATCCTCCACCAGCAGGTGAATTCTGCCGGGGTATCTTTTGTGTAGTTTCTTATATTTAAATAAAAATTCTTCAGGATGAGTTTACCCATTTACAAAAATCTGTTACAACTACTAGAGAAGTTTTATTCAATACAGGAAAGGAAAATTCCAATAACCCAACAGAAACACTCAGAAACCCAATGTCATATATTCATAAGTTCATGCATTCCCTTCCCATAAGAAGAATTTTTCTCATATTCCTTTAGTTTTCTACATGGGTCCAGGAATGGCTATCCAGGAACAAGGGAAAGGATAGGGGATCAATGGGGGAGACATCAAAAAAGAAGAAGGGTTAGATCTAAGAATAAATATGTTGTCATTCTAGTTAGAGTTCTGCAGTAGCCTAGCAAATATGTATCATTATTATCTTTCTATTCTGACTCCTGGCAGTTCATTACTTTCACCCATAACCAAGGCAACAAAAAAGCCTTCATAGCACCAGAGTCTCTGAAATAGCTCCCTGGGGTATGTTCTCCAACCCCCAGCTCAAGCCAATTCTGGCTGATGCCCAAAGCCATGCAGATGGTGTCCTGGGGTCCTATGTGCACTAAAGTCTGTATAGGAGACCCCCAATGCACATGCAATTCAAAGCCCACATTTGCTGAACATCAGCATTTGGCTCTGCAGGACTCTTCACAATTCCAACAGCCAAGTCCACAGTAGGGACGAACTTCTAAGAGCCAGGCGTCTGGAGGTTCATCTACTGATAGGCAAAACAAGTCCTAGAGAAGGAAAGAATGGGTGCTGTTATTTCCTAGTGATTCTGGTTTTCTCAGGTTCCTTTGTTATCTTTTCTGGATGTAGTCCCATGAGTTCATTTTTGCTTTTGTTTCCCTTTCTCGAGGAGATGGGTTCAGGAAGACGTTGCTCATGCTTATGTTCAGGAGATGTTTGCCTATGTTGTGTTCTAAGAGTTTTATGGTTTCATGACTTACATTCAAATCTTCAATCCATTTCAAGCTCACTTTTGTGTATGGGGTTAAACAATAATCCAGTTTCATTCTCTTGCATGTAACTGTCCAGTTTTACCAACACCAGCTGTTGAAGAGGCTGTCATTTCCCCATTGTATGTCCATGGCTCCTTTATCATATATAGACATATATATTTGTTTATTTACTTTTATTTTTTATTTTGGTATCATTAATCTACAATTATATGAAGAACATTATGTTTACTAGGCTCTCCCCTTCACCAAGCCCAAGCCCCCCCTCCCACATACCCCATCAGCGTAGTAAGATGCTGTAAAATCACTACTTGTCTTCTCTGTGTTGCACATATTAATTGACCATGTATGGTTGGGTTTATATCAGGGCTCTCTAGTCTGTTCCGTTGGTCTATGGGTCTGTTCTTGTGCCAGTACCAAACTGTCTTGATTACTCTGGCTTTGTAGTATAGCTTGAAGTTGGGGAGTGTAATTCCCCCTGCTTTATTCTTCCTTCTCAGGATTGCTTTGGCTATTCAAGGTATTTTGTGGTTCCATATGAATTTTAGGATGATTTTCTCTAGTTTGTTGAAGAATGTTGTTGGTATTTTGATTAGAATTGTATTGAATCTATAGATTGCTTTAGGCAGGATGGCCATTTTGACAATATTAATTCTTCTTATCTATGAGCATGGGATGTGTTTCCATTTATTGGTATCTTCTTTAATTTCTCTCATGAGTGTTTTGTAGTTTTCAGAGTATAGGTCTTTCACTTCCTTGGTTAGGTTTATTCCTAGGTATTTTATTCTTTTTGATGCTATTGTGAATGGAATTGTTTTCCCGATTTCTCTCTCTGCTAGTTCATTGTTAGTGTATAGGAATGCCACAGATTTCTGTGTATTAATTTTGTATCCTGCAACTCTGCTGAATTCAGATATTAGATCTAGTAGTTTTGGAGTGGATTCTTTAGGGTTTTTTATGTACAATATCATGTCATTTGCAAACAGGGACAGTTTAACTTCTTCCTTGCCAATCTGGATGCCTTTTATTTCTTTGTGTTGTCTGATTGCCATCGATAGGACCTCCAGTACTCTGTTGAATAGAAGTGGGGAGAGTGGGCATCCTTGTCCCATTCCCGATCTTAAAGGAAAAGCTTTCAGCTTCTCACTGTTAAGTATAATGTTGGCTGTGGGTTTGTCATATATGGCCTTTATTATGTTGAGGTACTTGCCCTCTATACCCACTTTGTTAAGAGTTTTTATCATGAATGGATGTTGAATTTTGTCAAATGCTTTTTCAGCATCTATGGAGATGATTATGTGGTTTTTGTCCTTTTTGTTGATGTGGTGGATGATGTTGATGGATTATCAAATGTTGTACCATCCTTGCATCCCTGGCATAAATCCAACTTGATCATTATGGATGATCTTTTTGACATATTTTTGAATTCAGTTTGCTAATATGTTGTTGAGTATTTTTGCATCTATGTTCATCAGGGATATTTTTTGACATATTTTTTTTTTGAATATTTTTTGACATATTTTTGAATTCAGTTTGCTAATATGTTGTTGAGTATTTTTGCATCTATGTTCATCAGGGATATTGGTCTGCAATTTTCCTTTTTTGTGGTGTCTTTGCCTCAGTTTTGATATTAGAGTGATGCTGGCCTCATAGAATGAGTTTGGAAGTATTCCGTCCTCTTCTATTTTTTGGAAAACTTTAAGGAGAATGGGTATTAGGTCTTTACTAAATGTTTGAAAAAATTCAGTGGTTTAGCCACCTGGTCCAGGAGTTCTGTTCTTAGGTAGGTTTTTGATTACCAGTTCAATTTTGTTACTGGTAATTCATCTGTTCATATTTTCTGTTTCTTCCTTGGTCAGCCTTGGTAAGTTGTATTTTTCTAGAAAGTTGTCCATTTCTTCTAGGTTATCCAGTTTGTTAGCATATAATTTTTCATAGTATTCTCTAATAATTCTTTGTATTTCTGTGGTGTTGGTAGTGATTTTTCCTTTCTCATTTCTGATTCTGTTTATGTGTGCAGACTCTCTTTTTTTCTTGATAAGTCTTGCTAAGGGTTTATCTATTTTGTTTATTTTCTCAAAGAACCAGCTCTTGCTTTCATTGATTCTTTCTATTGTTTTATTCTTCTCAATTTTATTTATTTCTGCTCTAGTCTTTATTATGTCCCTCCTTCTACTGACTTCGGGCCTCATTTGTTGTTCTTTTTCTAGTTTCAATAATTGTGAGTTTAGGCTGCTTATATGGGATTGTTCTTTCTTGAGGTAGGCCTGTATTGCAATATACTTTCCTCTTAGCACAGTGTTGGCTGCGTCCCATAGATTTTGTGGTGTTAAATTATTGTTGTCATTTGTCTCCATATATTGCTTGATCTCTGTTTTTATTTGGTCATTGATCCATTGGTTATTTAGGAGCATGTTGTCAAGCCTCCATGTGTTTGTGGGATTTTTCATTTTCTTTGGATAATTTATTTCTAGTTTCACAGCTTTCTGATCTGAGAAACTGGTTGGTACAATTTCAATATTTTTGAATTTACTGAGGCTCTTTTGTGGCATAGTATATGATCAATTCTTGAAAATGGTCCATGTGCACTTGAGAAGAATGTGTACTCTGTTGCTTTTGGGTGTAGAGTTCTGTAGATGTCTGGTAGGTCCATCTGTTCTATTGTGTTGTTCAGTGGCTCTGTCTCCTTACTTATCTTCTGTCTGGTTGATCTGTCCTTCAGAGTGAGTGGAGTGTTGAAGTCTCCTAGAATGAATGTATTGCATTCTATTTCCCCTTTTAATTCTGTTAGTATTTGTTTCACATATGTAGGTGCTCCTGTGTTGGGAGCATAGATGTTTATAATGGTTATATCTTCTTGTTGGATTGACCCCTTTATCATTATGTAATGTCCTTCTTTGTCTCTTGTTACTTTCTGTGTTTTGAAGTCTATTTAGTCTGATACAAGTATTGCAACTCCTGCTTTTTCTCTCTGTTAGTTGCATGAAATATCTTTTTCCATCCCTTCACTTTTAGTCTGTGTATGTCTTTGAGTTTAAAGTGAGTCTCTTGCAGGCAGCATATAGATAGGTCTTGTTTTTTTTTATCCATTCAGTGACTCTATGTCTTGTGATTGGTGCATTCAGTCCATTTACATTTAGGGTGATTATTTATAGGTATGTACTTATTGCCATTGCAGGCTTTAGATTCGTGGTTACCAAAGGTTCAAGGTTAATTTCCTTACTATCTAAGAGTCTAACTTAACTCACTTAATATGCTGTTACAAACACAATCTAAAGGTTATTTTCTTTTTCTCTTCCTTTTACTTCCTCCTCCATTCTTTATATATAAGGTATCATATTCTGTATTCTTTGTCTATCCCTTGATTGACTTTGGGGATAGTTAACTTAATTTTGTATTTGCTTAGTAATTAGCTGTTCTACTTTCTTTACTGTGGTTTTATTTCCTCTGGTGACAGCTATTAAACCTTAGGAACACTTCCATGTATAGCAGTCCCTCCAAAATAGACTGTAGAGATAGTTTCTGGGAGGTAAATTCTCTCAGCTTTTGCTTATCTGGAAATTGTTTAATCCCTCCTTCAAATTTAAATGATAATCTTGCTGGATAAAGTAATCTTGGTTCCAGGTCCTTCTGCTTCATGGCATTAAATACATCATGCCACTCCTTTCTGGCCTGTAAGGTTTCTGCTGAGAAGTCTGATGTTAGACTGATGGGCTTTCCTTTGTATGTGATCTTATTTCTTTCTATGGCTGCTTTTAATAGTCTGTCGTTATCCTTGATCTTCGCCAATTTTATTACTATATGTCTTGGTGCTGTCTTCCTTGGGTCCCTTGTGTTGGGAGATCTGTGGATCTCCATGGCCTCAGAGACTATCTCCTTCCCCAGACTGGGGAAGTTTTCAGCAACTACCTCCTCAAAGACACTTTCTTTCCCTTTCTCTTTCTCTTCTTCTTCTGGTATCCCTATAATGTGAATATTGTTCCCTTTGGATTGGTCACACAGTTCTCTCAATATTCTTTCATTCTTAGAGATCCTTTTTTTCTTTCTGTGCCTCAACTTCTTTGTATTCCTCTTCTCTAGTTTCTATTTCATTTATCATCTCCTCCACTGTATCCAATCTGCTTTTAATACCCTCCATCATGCTCTTCAGCGACTGTATCTCCAACCTGAATTCATTCCTGAGTTCTTGGATATCTTTCCACACCTCCATTAGCATGTTGATGATTTTTATTTTGAACTCCCTTTCAGGAAGAATCATAAGGTCCATGTCATTTAAATTTTTCTCCAGGGTTATATTAATTTTACTCTGGACCAGGTTACTTTGGTGTTTCATATTTGTATATGGTGCCCTCTAGTGTCCAGAAGCTCTACTCTGGAGCTGCTCAGCCCCTGAAGCAATGTCGAGGGTCGCAGGGGAGCAGTATTGGTGCCCTGTTCCATGAGGTCTGCTATTTTCTCCAGGTGTATGCAGTCTGGCTCCATCCTCTTTCTTGTTGCTCTCTCAGGATTAGTTGCCCCAACTATATTTTCTAATTGTATCCAGTTTTAGGAGGAAGCCTTTGCATCTCCTCTCATGCCACCATCTTTCCTTTGTTGTCTTTTCTATCTACTTGTAGAGCCAAGTGTTTCTCAGAGGGAGTATTGTCTGCAACTACAGCATCTGTTTACCTTTTCTGGGCCAATAGCTGGGCTTACTTGCAACTTTTAACCTGCGTTGTTCCATATAGTAGCCAGTAGACATATGTAGCTATTTAAGTATAAATTAAAATTAAATAAAATTAAAATTTTAGTTCCTCAGTAGCACATCATGTTTGAAGTGCTAAGTACTCTGATGTGGCTAGTGGTTACCATCTTGGACAGCACAGATACAGAACATTTTCAATATCAAAGAAAGTTTTACTAAACAGCACTATTATTTTTACTCCCTAATTGTCTAGTGACCTCCTCTATTTGGACAGGTTGGTTTAGGATTTTATTTATCTTAATGGTCTCAAGCACAGAAGGTTGATGTCATTATAGTACTCTGTTAATCAGTAATCCAAACAAAGTTCCTTTGCCATTATTCATTTATTCCCATTTATTCCTACACTCTTTCACAGGTAACCATTCTAATATGGTAAATGTGCACCTTTGTTTGTATGTGTTCTTTTAAAAAGGTGTATGGTTCCATATATATATTTAAACCTTATATAAATGGTATCATGCTATAGACCTCATTCTTTTAATTTTTATTCTACTTCTATGTGTATATCTAATCTGTTGTCTTTATCTGCCACATGATGCTATATGGTATGCACCCACCATATTTTACCTATTTGCTCATATTATTGTAGACACCCAGGATGCCTGGCCTAGCACTTTACAGAACTCTTGGCACAAGTTCCTGACTTCACAGAAAATCTTCAGAGGAAATCATAACCAAAAGTACTTGTAATTTGAGTATGTGACCTCTTTTTTTCTTGAGAGGGCATCTCTCATATTTATTGATCAAATGGTTGTTAACAACAATAAAATTCTGTATAGGGGACTCAATGCACAATCATTCATCAACCCCAAGCCTAATTCTCAACAGTCTCCAATCTTCTGAAGCATAACAAACAAGTTCTTACATGGTGAACAAGTTCTTACATAGTGAATAAGTTCTTACATGGTGAACAGTGCAAGGGCAGTCATATCACAGAAACTTTTGGTTTTGATCACACATCATGAACTATAAACAATCAGGTCAGATATGATTACTCATTTGATTTTTATACTTGACTTATATGTGAATCCCACATTTCTCCCTTATTATTATTATTTTTTAATAAAATGCTGAAGTGGTAGGTAGATGCAAGATAAAGATAGAAAACATAATTTAGTGCCTTGCAAAAGAGGGCAAATGTAGATGATCAGGTCTGTGCCTATAGACTAAGTATTAATCCAAGCTAGACAAGGGCAACAAAACATCCACTGATGCAGAAGATTTCTCTCAAAACAGGGGGGGTGACCTCATTTTAATTGTTGGTACCTTAACTCCCTGGACAATACATCTTTGTCTTATCCTTCAATATTCTAACTTAGTGATATTACTCTTTGACTGTTATTGGTCATGGTCCATATATTGCTTGGCTCTGGTCTTGTATGAGGTGTCTTCCCTATTCCTAATTTCAAATAATGATTTTCTACTGGTTTTGGCTCTGATTACCTAGACTCAGGTTATTAGTTTATGAGTCCTTTATCTCTTCTGCTTATTTCTGACTCTTCATATAGTTCCTTTTCTTTACCTTGCTGCCACTCAAGACTCAGTTTGACAGGTAGTTTCCTGACCAAAGTTTTTACTAAGAAGTGTGGGTTAGGACCCTAATGGAGACAGGAGTGCTGTACTGACAGCCAGAGACATCCAGGGCCTAATGGGAGGTTTTACTTTCTGTATTAGCTTGACACACCAGGGAAATAACCTTTTAATCCAGTGCAGCATATTTCATTTATTGTAGTGTTACCTAGTTTGAAGATGTTATGAAAACCATCCTCAGAGAGATTTAAGATTTCAGAAACATCCTGAGTTTGAACTTCAACTACTCCAGCAGGCTAAAACACTGGGATATGACCTTTTAGGCACTTCATATGCCAGGCACTATTAGGCCAGATAATGTCATGTGAAATTAGAATGTTTGTCTCCTGGGGAAGGAGGAGGGTTAGTGGGAAGGAAAGGTTGAGGGTATGTGTTTTAATTACAATCATCTGTCAGTGCTAATGACCTAACATTAAAAAAAATGATTAATCTACAGATATACAAAGAAGAAATAGAACAGGGAACTCTTGATTAAGGTGGTAGATAGAGACTAAATGTTTGTTCCAATCAACTCTGATAAGGATGTAGACAAATTGGAATTCATTTAGAGGAAACATCCAGAACAAGGGGACCCAAAACTGATATTAAACTAAGGAAAGAAAATTCAAGAAATGCATTTTCTGCCTTCAAATACCTGAAGAGCTACTGCAAAAAAAGCAAAACTGAACTTATTTAGTCAGACCACAATGGAAGTAACTCGAAGACCAAAGATTGCAGCTCAACACAAGGATCAAGAGAAATGTCCAAAAATGAAATGGGTGCTGGGGAAGGAGCATAGAAAAAGATATAGTGAGTTCCCAATCACTAGCAGTATTCAAGCAGAGGCTGGGCAACAGGCAACATTAAAGAACCATCTTAAGCATTGGATGGAAAAGCTGTACTAGATGACTAACTCTGATACTTTGTAATTCAATGTGAGAGAAAGAAAATCAGTTGTATAAATCTGAAACAAATTCAAGGAGCTTTAAAGAGGATGTAACAGAAAATACAGCAAACCAAATAAATTTAGGCCCTACTGAAGATACCCAGACATGTGTGTGAGAAAGAATAACAGAAGACACTCTGATGCCGAATACCACCTTGGATATGGGCCAATAGTAACAAAGAGCATGGCCTGCCCATGGACGCAAGCCATGCCAAAGCACATTTTTATAAAGGACAGAGACGAACAAGGAGCTCTGGGCACTAGAGGACTTCTGTAGTTAAAAAAACTCTTTAGGACCCAATCTATAGTTTTTTCTCAGCAAAACTCATGACAGTTTTCCCAAAACAATTAAGATACATATAAATTGGCCAAGGCAGATGAGGGTTCTTGCTGTCAGCACCTTTGCACTTCCTTCCTTCCTAACCTAAAAAGACAAAAACATGTTTTCTCCAGGAGGGTTCTGCCACATTTCTCCATAGCTCTGCCCAAAGTTTGAAAGTCTGATGATGACATGGCACTTTACTTGGCTGGATTTTATTGCCTGCTATTCTCTTCAATTTCTCTTTGAGCCCAGACTCGATTACAGTCAAGGTTTGCAGGAGGCAAACAACATGCAGTAAACCTGCCACGGTGCCAATTAAGGGAAACCATACTCTGAAAATTAAACTGAAAATCAAATGCCAATATTATGAAGAGAAACTAGCAGCTTCCTCAGAAACAATGAAAAAATAAAAGCAGAGAGCAAAACAGAAAACAAAAACAAAAACGAAAACCCTGCTCTTAGCCTAGCAATGCAGCCCATCCTGTTATATAACATTCCACCTCCCATATTTGCACATTCTATATCTTTCTCAAATTACTTATATTTTAGCACATTTATAATAGAGATATCTTAATGTTGATTTCATAAATTTTACTTAGTGGCACATGGCTACTCTAGGTTTCTAAGACAACAAATGTACTTTGCCTGAGCCACCCAGAATATCATTACTGTTCACAGTCTTCAGGTCTCACTTGTGTGTTGACAGGACAAGAGGTACTTTGTGGCCTAGGGAATGGCTCCAGCATGATGGTGGTGATAGCTAGCATTAGAATTAGTTGGCCTGAAATTCTTAACTTCACAGATCAAATCTATTTCAGTAAATCTGGGCTATGGAATCAAAGATACCAAATCAACTTTAGGGCTATAGTCCCCAAATAGGTACCTGTTACTGTTTGTTATATGTACATTGCCTAGTACAAGGCTTAGTAAATACCAGTTCCATTAATTTTTCTCCTTTTTTCTCTCTATGCCTACTTCAGTTCCAGTGGCAGTGGTACATATGATAAAATAATAATAGTGATAATAATAGCTGATATTTAAACTTTATATTTAAATACCTATCTTCCTTTGGAAATGTAGAAGTAGGGGTAGGGAAATAAATTAATCAGTATTGAAAGAAGTCAGTAGTTTGGCTTTTAGTCCCAGCTCTGCCACTTTGTAGCTATGTGATGCTGCGGACATCTATTTAAATTCTCTGAGCTCCAGTTTCCTCATCTTTCAAAAGTAATGGTACCTCATAGGGTTGCTGTGAGAGTTAATTGGTTTATATATATAAAGTAGTACAGTGCCTGGGTCCTAAAAAGTGGCAGTTGTCATCTTATTCTCTCTTCCCAATTCCAGAGTACCATTTAAAATATTCTTGACAGGATACTCTTAAATTGGGAAGCAGAATCCCTAGGATCTTGAGATAGTACAAAGCATGGGGCACATAATCCAGTGTTGAAAGCAAGTCAACAGGTTGATAGAGGAGAACTACCTGAATGGAGAAGTCTGGTCCTTCATCTTGCCTGCTCCTCTCTAAAATATTTTGTGGTAACAGAAGCAATGGGAATGGTAAAGTTTCTGCAATCTATTTGGTGCCTGCAAAGTATTGCTGAGTGGAGAGGGGGATGTAGAATATGGTGGGACATGGTTTAAGATAAATTGAAATACCTTGCATTCTGCCATGCAGCCAAGCTCCCTGTGGCTGCAGATGGCGTGGTTTTACACTCCTACTTTTTATTCCCTGGCCTTCTAGCCACTCCCTAATAGGGCTATCCTAGTGGCCATATCTTGCCTATTCCTCACATCTGACAAGCTGATGCTGTCAAATCTCAAAACACCCTGAGGTAGAATCCAGAATTGATTTGGGTTTTTAGGTGGAAAGGGAGGAGAGAACGGGGAGGAACCAGTAGGATTCTGCACCCAGGACGCTGATGACAAAAGTCTCTCCTACATTTCACCTCCAGCCCCTACTTGGGGAAAGAGATAACCCTCTTCTTCCACTACCTGCTCTGTTTAGCCTCTTTTACTCACTGACAGTTTCTATCCTTCTTATTGTCTCACCTAGCTGTGCAACAAGGAGGACTCAAGCTTTCTGTACTATCTCTAGCATCATCTATTCCCTGTGGATATGAAGGAAACAGGACTTTCTTGGGGGGAAAAAAGTCATTAAACTTTCATTCCAAGTCCTCAACTCCTTAGCTTCTCAGATATCCACTGTCCTCATGTTTTCCAAGTGCTTATCTAGCTGCTTATTCAGTTTTTAAAAAGGCAGCTAGTTATTGGAATGATGGCTCGGATGTGTGGGGTAATTAGAAGGAAGAGATCAAGCTACAATTACACTTTTTAGCCAGAAAAAAAAATCAGATTGTGATGAAATCCCAGCAGAAAACATAAAGTCTGCACTTTCTAAACCTGCTACTCAACCAAATACAGCTGTTAAAAATATTGTCTTTGCTGTACATGTATATCTATAACAATGTTGTCATTAGTATTCAGATATGATATAACCCTGCCCATCCCAAAGATACATACTCAGAAGAACTTGCTCCAGGAATGGAGGATTCTATACTGATACAACTGCAGCTCACCTGGTTACCATTTATGTCCACAGTATGGAAAGGAAGGAGACCAACATTTATTGAATGATATTCTAAGTACTTTAAATATATTTATCACTTTAACTCAAACAACAGTCTTGTGAGATATGTATTATTATCTCCTTCAGTAGACAAGGGAACTCAGACTCAGAGAAAGTTAAGTAGCTCTTCAGGCCCACTTAGCTAGCTGACAGGGAATCAGGATTCGAACCTAGCACTGAATTACTCCAAAGCTCACAGTCATGCCATTTATCAGAGGCTTCTGAGATGCCTCAGCTGAGGGCCAGGGTTCAGTCTTTGGTGGGACCATAAAAGTGAATTGACTCACCCCAAGACCTATAGGGCAACTTCAATTCAATTCAATAACATGTTGCTCTAAACAATCAAGTTGATCTCTGTACATGCAAAACATCCCTTGAAAGGAGAGTAAGAAGGAAAGAAGTTGTAGTAGGTTCCTAATTTGAAGAACACCTGAAATCAAGGGTTAGCATTTGAAGTACTTTGTCACCCAGAAGTTTGTCAGATCAAGCTTACCAAAAACAAAAACAAACCGAATACAATAGTGTGTTACCCATGAACATATTTTTGCACAGTTAAGGAAGTCATATATATTATTTTTCCATTGCCAGTTCTAATTAAAGTTAAGGGGTTAAGTGAATATAGTAGCAGGACTACAGAAGGCTTTACAGTTTTAGTAAAACTATCACTTCCATCCTGACACTTGAACCACACTGTGAGTCAGAAAAATAAGTATTATCATCACTATTTACAGATGAGAAAACTAAGACCAGGGAAGTAATAATATAAAGTAGTTGAGATGAAGCTACGTTGACCCTGAAGTTATGAATCCTTTCTTCAATACATTTTTAAGAAAGGAAGTGACATGATTTAATTAAGACAATAGCTCACCTGAAAATATGCTCCATAGTTTTTCTTCAGGTACTTTTCTTGAGTTAGTTAAGAATAAGATGAATGTGATGGAATTGCTGACTCTTCCCTTACCTGGCTACCTCTTCACCTAACAAGATTCCTCTGAACTCTAAGGACCACTAGCGCCCAAAGGAAGCAGCCTGATTTAAAGGCTGATATAAGAAGGAAGGAAGAGTAAGCTGATGAGTCACAGGAGAGAGGTACAGCAAATTCCCCTTTTCCTGCCCCTTCCCTTACTGGCCCCTTTTCATTTTTGATCCAACTATTTTTCCAGTTTTCTTGTCTAACCAGTTTTGTGCTATCATTCACCTTTTCTGCTCACAAAATGTTCCAACATATTTACAGCTGAAATAATGGTACCACATTCAGATAGGGCAGTCCCAACCCAAGCCTACCTCACAATTTGTCTGAATTGGTGTTTTTTTTTCTAGGATGCTGGGCCTTGAAAAAGTAAAAGCCAGTATTATAAAGACGGTGATGGAAATGTGATCAAGTCATTAACAATTCAGAACCCCTCTGGGACTACTAGCTAATAAAAGGCACCTTGCCATTTGCAAACATGTCACAGAATCAGTTTAGAGTCTGTCATTTTTCTAAAGCCATGCTCATTTCTGAGCTTGCTCTGTGAGCGAGGCATTCTTGGGTTCATGGAATATGGAAAACTGAGACTAAGGAGTTGGAGTTTTTCAGTCAATGGGTATGGAGAATTGAAAATTTTTCAGGTGGGTTATGACAAAGTCTGTTGCTATTTCTTACCTCTGCCCCAAGCCTGAGTGTATGAGGGCTCAATCTTGTCACCTCAGGATGGCAGCTCTTACTGCTGACACTATCTAAAATCTCTGCAGTTACCCAATTGTCACCCAGAAGTTTTGGAGTGATAAGGCAATGTTGTGATTTGATTTCATCTTAATGGAGTGGCCACAGTAGGCTCAGCATTGTATTATCTGAAATTACTGTGGAGAATTATGTGGTAACTTATAGCCAGTGATTTCCAAACACTTAATTGCAGTTAAGTGATTTCTTTGGTATGTTCCACATGCTTTATTTATACTGAAAAACATTTTATATTCATTTACTTATTTAACCACAAAAGTGATTAAGGGCAAGGGGACCCAAGATATATACAGTACTTCACCTGAAAAGATTTTGTTGGCCTTTGTACTCCCTTGGATAGAATCCTGGCCCTGTTGAACAGAGAAGGAAACCCATCAAAGCAGAAGGAGAATTTCTTCAAAAACATGAGCATGCCATTATTTCTTCATGTACTTCAGAGCAAGGTACAGTGTTCATGTGTCTGGTATGCATGAACGGGTGTCATGCACAGCATTTGCCCATGAATGGCAGTAAACAATTCTCAAATTAACACCTCTCACATTATATCTTTCATTTTCTCTTAAGTTCTGCCAAGTGAAGCTATACCATCATCAAGGTTCATAGAGAAATATACGGATGTAGATTTTGAACCAGTTAAACTGGGGTCACATCACCCTTAGAAAGGAGCTCACTTTATTCCTAGAGAGTAGGATTACCTTACATTACAATGAATAAGTCAACTTTTTAAGGTTAAAAATATAATATTTCTCCAGGACAGGTTATACATTTGATTTTCTAGCTGCTGACCACTCCCCCAACATAACATAACCCCAACCCAATTGTAGGAAGTTATGTGAAATAAAATCCAGGCTGCTATTTAAGCAGCTGCTGATGAGACTGGGTTAAATTCGATAAAATAGCAACTACTTAAACAGCAAGCTGGGGAAAATTTTGCTATCTTTAGATGAATCTTAACCCTAAGCTGACCTATCACCTCATGATATCTAATATTAGGTATTAGGGTACTAAAATTTATTCATCACTTACTGTGTGCTAGAGATTTTATATTGATTTGCATTTAACCCTTACAAAAGTTCTGTGAAGTAGGTCGGAATTAATGTTGCCATTTTATAAATGAGAAAAGTAAAGCTTCTCAGAGAATTTAAGTAACTAGCCCAGAGTCACAGCCTTATTACCATCATTCTAGGCCAATATTTTCAGGTCACATTCAGAAATTTTAATGGAGGGAAGATACAGTATGTGTGTGTGTGTGTGTGTGTGTGTGTGTGTGTGTGTGTGTGTGTAAAAGTGAACAGTACTTTCCTGAGTAACTAAGAACAAATTGCTACTTTAATATTTTTCTCTTATCTTTATGTAACTTCTCCTTCATTTATAGCCTTTGTAGGTTATATTTTATTCAGTTTTGACACTTTCTTAATTTCCTTTCCGAGACAATATAGGCCTTCATTTTAACTCAGTTGTACTACCGTAAATGCTGGGTTCTCTAGCTCTGGGAAAGCCTAGAGAGGGGAGATTCTTCTTGCACGTGCTTACTGCTGAAAACAGGTCAGTTGCAGAAGTTATTCACTGACTCAGCTTTGGGAATCCATTATATTTTAAGCCTATAAGCTAAGCTTTTAATGTTAAAATTTGTTCCTAGCTGACAGAAGCTTTTTCACAAAAATCACTTCTGATGGCAGAGTTCTGACAGATTAAATAAGATGTGACCTGGTCTTCTGACCCCCATTTTTCTTGTTCTCTTTTCTTTTGCCATATATTGTTTTCAATAGTCCTTCTCCATGCCTGCCACCACATCCTACAAGGGGAGCTAACAAATGGGCTTTTATTAGTAGGTGCCTGTCTATTCCAACTCACCTTGCATGTTCCTTCCTAACACAGCATTCTCTTACCAGTTTCCTGGCTTAGGAACTCACAATGAGTTATCATTGCTTATTTTATAAAATCCAGTCTTCTCTGTTGGCTTTTAAGAACTTCCATAATCTGGCTCCACTGTACCTCAGCAGCCTTACCTAGCACCATGCTCAGCACTGGGCATGTTTACTGTCCCAACATGCACAGAGTCTCCCTGCCTTCTTCTTCTCTGCCTCTGTAAACCCCACCTTGCAAGGCCCAGCCCACTAACAAAATAAGAATTTTTAAACAATTTTTTCTGTTTTGTGGACCCAATCAGAATCTGAGCTACTAGAAAGCAGGCTTTCAGGATTTTACACCTACCACCATACAATGCTCCTAGCACAAAGGGCATGCAATGAGGGATCACTAAATCCTTGTTGCTTGAGTCCCCCAAAATATTTCCTTATATAGTTTATACTTGGAAATGACTAGAAATGTAAATTTGGTTTTCATTTGAGTTTATTACATTTACTAATTGCCTTTAATGTACTTTCTTCACCAGAGCTAGTCTGCTTTAATTACTCCTGGCATTCTTTTGGGAATTTCACCAAGATACTAAGGGAAAATGAAATTTAATTACACTCAAGTGATGTAATCTCTATTGGCTTATGTACCAAACACATATAAAGGTTGGATTTTTTTCTTTCGTTATGCTAACTTTAAACAGAGTTTCCAAATGAGCTGAACCTAAGCAAATTTGGGTCTATAAACAGGCCTGAAACTACACAAGATATTTTAGTTGGAAGCACAGTTTACAGATGTGGTAAAATTTAGCGCTTTTTTATATTTTGTGGCTAATCTTGTAAAACTGTCTTATATTTTCATAGCACTTTATAGGTTATAAAATATCTCATCTCTGTTGTTTTATTTGTGCAATAAAACTATGAAGTAGGTATTACTGTTTTGTGTAAAGTGAAACAAATTCAGTCAGAGAAGTTCAGAAACCTACCCAAGGTCTCAAAGCTAGGAAGTGATAGAAATAAGAGCTGAACCCAGGGTATAGAGAAGATGGGCAGGGAAGGGAGTGTATAGTACAGTGGGGGTCCTAGTGACTCAACTGAACATCAGCTATGTGCTAGGTACTGTCAGATGACACAAATATGAACGACTGTCCTTACTCTAAAGGCACATAAATGTTTGAGAAATATATGTAAAGAATGGACACCTGTTAGTTAAAATAAAACTAAGTCTTAAATGCAGTTTTCAAACCTGTGTTCTTTCTGTTATTCCACACTGCACCCCACAATTCTGTTGCAAGTGCCCAGCTCCCACTTACTACCTTCTGTCTCTTTCCCTTTAGCTTTCAGAGGCCACCTTTTGCAATATATGCAAAGTATCTAAGTAGACTTTGGTGAAACTTCATGGCTCTCTCTAGAGAGAGAATAAGAGCATACTTGTTGGAAAGGAACATTGGGAGAGGTTGCTAGGATCTCCTGCAGAGACAACTGAATCAGAAGGTTAGTGGTGTGAACAGATGAGAGCAGTTTTGTATTTTTGTCCATTGTCAAATAGGCAGTGGGTACCAAACAACAAACCATAATAAGTATGTTTGAGAGAGGAAGTCAAAGGGAGGATAGAGGGAGGGTAGAGGGAGATAAACATAGGGAATGAGAAGATGGAGAGAGAACAAGGAGAGAAGTCTCAGGTTCAGTGTAAATGAAATTTATACTAAGATTTACCCTCTTACTAGGGTGTGGTGTAGCTCTGTTAGTGGAGGTCAGTGGTTTTTGATACTTGCTATTCTTGAGAACAGGGCAGGGATGGACTGAAAATTTGGTAAGTTTTCACAGTGTAGGAAGCCAACCAGATGACATGGACATTTGAAAGCCTGGACAGTAGGTAAGAACCTGGGTGCCCTTAATCTGATGGTAGCTGTTACCCAGAGGCTAAATCCAGACATCAAAGAGGTTGAAGAGAAGGTGGCTTAAAGACACATGCTCTTCATTTACTTTAAACTCCTCTAATTTACAGTGCCAGAGAGAGGCCTTCAGGACCTGGCAGTATCTCCTAGACAAGGCAAAGTCCTTATTACCAGGACAAAGAGTTCTGAAACTCTTTCAGACTTGCAAGAAGGATCCCTCAGAGCTTAGGTTTGGAAATTGAGGAACTAATATTTTAAGCTACTGAGCAAGTTAGAATATCTTAATAAAGTATATTTCACATTCTGAGTTGACCAAGCCAGGTGGCAGGAGGTTCAGGGGTTTAGGTCCCTGCTATCATTTCTGACCTCCACAAGGATTGGCACATCAGAGCATCCTAAGAGTCATTCCAACTACAGAACATTCCCTCATATGAGGCCATCTGCTTGGGCCCTTATTTCCCACCATATCACATCTCAACATTTTTGCATGGTTTTTGAGACCTGCCCAAGAACAATTCCTTCTGCCCTAGTTATTAGGCTTGGCCTCATTACTCCACAGACATGCTCTTCCTCCCACCTACCCATGTGCTTTCACTGCCAGATCTGTCTGGAATCCCTCTCCTCTGCAGCTTACCCAGTGAAATTATATCTATATAGTAGTCTACCTTCTTATAGCCTTTCCTATTAGAGACTTTTGAAGAGCAAGTGTGATCTGCAGTAAGAAGCCAGGATAAGGGAAGCAGTGTGGTGGAGAATTTAAAATAGTAGTACAGGATTATGAGAAAATTTGAATTCAGGATCCAGGTTTGTCATTAGTTAGAGTAAATGACTTTGGCAAAGTTATCTAAGCTTCAAGCATTTGTTTATTTTCTACTATATTATTCATTATCTATCTTCCATATGCTAGTTGTTGATGAATCCTATCTGGATCTTGCCATTGAGGATTTTATAGTCTAATAAATGTGATATGTATATAAATAATTAGAATTAAAACAAAAAAAGTGGTTCAATATCAAGACAGCATTATAGAAAGTTCCTGAAGAGGTCAGAGGATGTTAAAATTAAATTTCCCTTTGTTGAAAATAGCATTTGAACTTGGCCTTGAAGCATGAATGGAAATATTCTAAGCATCAAATAATGTATAGGAAATGTTAGGAAAGTATAAGATGCTATACAAATGCATGGACTAGTAATTTAACTGGTGTGAGGAGTAGGAGATGTTTTTCTAAGGAATGATAAGGTGGGGCAAGGAGTGTTTCAATCCCTTAATTCTTTAGGCACAACCTGCCAGATACTTTACTTCAGAAGAAGCAGTGAGCTCCCTTGATGTCAGGGCCTCCATCTAATCTGGTCTTTTCCTCCAGAACACAGAAGAGTCTACATTACAATGGACATGAAAACTTTCCAGTGTCACCTGGAACATGGGGCTCAGAAGAGCCTCAGATAATGCTCAGTAAGTCTGGCAGGAGAAGGCCAGTCTGAGGAGAACCACTGACATGGCTCATGTACCTTTAAGATAAAGAGTAAAAGAATATACCAGCAAGAGAAAATGAGCTAATTTTAGCTTTACATAGAATAAGGGCAACTGCCTCAAGTCCCACCCTTGGGTGGCTGGCAAAGGGTGGGAGGGTAGGGGGTGGCTACAGCAGCTATGCAGGTACGAAGCAGAAGAGGAGCCTGAGAGCAGCTAAAATACTCTTAACGTGCACTCCCTCACCAAAGTTCCATCAGGAGGCTTGTTGTTCATCTCTAAGAGGCACCCTCCCCTCAAACTGTTCTCCAATCTGTTGCCTGACATTGCCACCTGGGTTCAGGTAATACAGACTATTTGGTATATGATTCTAGCAGTTGCAGGTATGAGTATGTGTGCTTCCTCAGGATGACCCTTTTTGTCCCCCTCCATACAAGGAAATCATCTGGGTGCACAATGCCCAAGCTTCCATTCCAGTCTTTTTCTTCATCCTTAGAGGACAATTATTATTATAATTATTTTATTTTGGTAACATTAATATACAATCACATGAGCAACACTGTGGTTACTAGATTCCCCCCATTATCAAGTATCCCCCAACATACCCCATTACAGTCACTGAGAGGACAATTATTTTTGTTTTGGAAAGAAAAGATCTGGGTTTGGCTGGGCATTAGCCCAGTATTTAGCTTGAAATGATATTCCAACCATATTCAGGTTCACATAAATTCATCTCAATTCAATTCTGACTCAAATTCACTGTTGGTATTAGTCATCACAATATTAATCATAGTCTTTCTTCCATTGGGCCTTGCTCAGGATTTGCTGGGAAGCACCTGTCTGTGCTTTCCTCCAAAGGCTCAATTCTGCCCTTCCCTTACCAAAGGTGAAACAATCTTGCTTGTGCAAAACACCCTGAGAAATACATAGCTACTGATAAGAAAGTACAATGTCAAATTGGAGAGGTCAGTTCTAGTGACAAAATCATCCCTATCACAGAGAAAAATAAAATCCTTTGGCTGGCTTCTGGCAACTGAGGTCTTAGAATGTTTTCTTATGCTACTAACTGATAATAGCACTGGGTATGCTTGAAGCCTTGAACCACACTATGCCAGCTTGTCTAGATAGTTTATGTAAAAAATATGACTTATGGTGAACACTTGCTTTCCTTCTGGGATATCTGGAGTTTTGGTAACTGCAATCAGTCACTGCAGTTACCCCAATAAAACCCCTTAACTTTTAGGCTCAAACCTAAAATATACTTTGCATGTATTTCTGCAGTTCATTGCCGGGGGATTAAGTATGTCCTGAATGAATTACTCCATTGAGAGAGGACCCTTGGAAGCTTGCACCTGATCTCCTCCAGCCTGTATATGATGCATCTTTTCCTTTATTGAACCTGTTTTTTTGTCCTGTAGCTGTAATAAACCATAGTCTGATTATAATGAGTTCTGAGTCCTATGAGGCCTTCTAGAACATCAGTGAACCTGGGAGTTGTCTTGGGGACCACCAATACCGGCCTTACAGTGTTATGAGGATTATCACGTCCTCTTCACATATAAGGAAACTGAGTTTCAGAGGTATCGAATGACTTTCCCAAGAGTAGAGTTAGTGCTTGAGCTGAAACTAGAACACAGTTTTTTTTTCCTCCAAATCCCATGCTTTTTCTATTACATTAAACTACTCCTTCTAAAAATTTTGTTGAGGTTGGAAGAGTAAACTGATATCAGAGGTCTCTTTCAGTTCTGACAATCCATAACTATATGTCCAAAAGCCCACATGAATAAAAAGGAGGAAGTAGAACTAAAAAATGCAAAGTTTATTTAAGTCATCTTCCCTATTTCCCCTTTGCACACCTCACTTTTATACCAGGGTGTCCAGGGCTTTACTAACACTACAAGAATGCATGGGAAAATAAAAATTATACCTTAAAGAATAACTAGTCCTATTATGCATACTTTCCCCAAGGCATTCTGTCTAGTCCTTGACAAATAAAACTGTACATATGGATTTGAGAAAGATACTGGTTGGGTTTGTTCAGTGTCATAATTATGATAAGAATGGAAGAGAAAGTTTATAGACTTCCCTGACCTGATGCTACCAACATAACCTTGCTTTGCTCTAAACTCCCAAAGGGCTGGCTTTGTCACTCAATACCCCCCATACATCTGTATAGTGTTCTGTGAATTGTGGATGAGGAGATTGTGCCTAGGCAGGATAATATAAAGCTTATTAAATAAATATCCTTTTATAAAATTTAATATTTATATGTTTTAAAGAGAACACTAAAGGAAATGAATGAGTTAGGCTTCAGACTTGCTTCTATCCCCAACATTAAAATATCACTGGGTGAGTTTCAAAGCCCTGGCCTGAGTTTTTCTTTGCCATGCTGGGCAGTTTTCCACTAAGCAGGGGAAGTGAGCAGACACCCACCTGTGTAACAATCCATCTTATCCTTGGCAATGGCTTCCTAAAGGTCTTTCTGTTCTGAGTTTGGCATTAGCAAGTCATTTCACTACAATGTGTGGGGTTTTTCACAGATTTATATCACTTAGAAAAGAAGTATGCTTGTCTATGTGGAGAATGTTGTTTGTATAGTGTCGGGGGGGATAGAATTTAATTTGTCCAAAGATATAAAAAAACTTCTGAGAAAGCACTTAAAGATAGCTGAACATATCAAGATTTTTTATCATACACAGAAAAGAATATTTGGAGAGAAAGGAGGAAGAGGCAGTGCAATTACTTATAAAGATATTTTCAGGGACAGACCAGCATGTTGTATCTCATATCCATTACTAAAACTGGGCTCTCCAGGAGAAAAGGTAGATCATTTGCTCTTAATGAAAAACTCAAGTTTTGAGAAACTATTACTAACCTGAGTCCAGCAACTGCCCCTATACACAGCTATACACACCTAGCCAGATGAACACACAACATTCATAAACTAAGGACACTCTTTAACTCCACCTTTGTTTACAAACAAACAAACAAAGCACATAATTTACTAAATATTTCCAACAGGAGGAGGAGGAAAAATGCACAACTTAGAGGCAAAAGAAAGTAGGTAATTGAAAAGAAGGTTGTTAACACACACACACACACACGCACACACACATCATCAAATATTTTCAGTTAAGCCATGCCCCTTTAACTGGAAGAAGATAAAGGTTGGAGCCATGAATATTGTAGAGTCCCTTCTCTACTTGCCCTATACTTACTCTGGCTCCTCTGAAGATCCACTCTATATGACCAGTTATAAAGTGAGACCTACCTAGCAAATTAAAGCTACTGCTTTTTGGTCTGGGTTTCAGTTTCCTCAAATGTAAAATGAAGGGGCAGAACTGCACCTCCCAAGTCAGCTAATATCCTATAATTGTTTGATTATATTACAAACAACTATGCATGCCACATGTCACAAGGCAGATGCCAAAGATGCTTTCAAGCCTTACTTATATACAGATGACACATACACATGGGGCTTTTCTTTATGCTTCAGAAAAGGCAGAGGAGTCCAGAAGGTCAAAGTTTTCTCAAATGCAGATAAATAAGCTGAGAAGATTACCATAAATAGATGTTTTTTTCCCCAGTTTGCCTCTAATTTCTTAATGTATTTCATATTATTTATCTTATGTTGATCTTTGTAAACAACCCTGTGATTGTGAGTGGGCAGGTATTATCCCTATTTTACAGATGATGTACAGGTTGAACACAAGATAGCTGGTGTCAGAATCCAAGCATCAAGGTTTCAAGCTTCTACTTTGCAGTGAGGTCAACAAGGGACTCAAACATGACATGATGTTGCATAGCCCATTCCAAGTCAAAACTTTTATATAACCCAAAGTTTATCATTGCACAAGTTTATCTGTTGGAATGCTTGCCAACATGAAACCCAAGCTAACTTCCTGAATAAGTAGGAAGGTATATGCTAGAAGCAATAAGTCTTATATTCTATTTCCAGATTTTGGCTCAAATATTCTTTTAGCAAGAAAAGAGAAGAGGGAAGGGTGATACAATTTTAACAGTCCCCCAGAATCTTCCAGATTTCCAGCTCTCAGGGTGCCAGCAAGTACCCCGCCATCTAGTGGTCATTTTCAGAAATTTCATCTTCCTGGTTCCCTTAGGCGGAGACTTTTTGTGGATATTCCATTTTCCATCCGCAAGGAATATGGTATGAAAGTGATCACTATTCCAATGGAGCTCAGCAGCAGAGACCCCACTGAACCATATACAAGTCCTTGAGCCAGACTTCTTGGGAAGGGATTGCATTAAAAGTTAGTGGTTTAAACAAAATGTAACATTCAATCCAGCAAATGCACTCAGGTATATACCCAAGTGAACTGAAAATGTATGTCTACAAAAAAACCTTCATGTAGATGTTCATAGCACCTTTAGTAATAATTTCCAAAAATTATAAATAATCAAGATGTCCTTGACAGAAGAATGGGTAAGCATCTTTACAACAGAATATTACTTAGTGATAAGAAGAAACTATTTAGAAGAGCCACTCATTCACACAACATGGATGAGTCTAAAATGCATTTTGCTAAGAAACAGAAGGCATACACAAAAGGCTACATATTTCATGTTCATATATTATATGTTCATTTCATATTCTATTCATATCACACTCCAGAAAATGTAAAGCCATAGGGATGTGATACCCATCACTAGTTTCCAGGTGTTGGGGAAAAGGGGACTGGCTGATAACAAAGGGGATGCACAAAGGAATTTTGAGAGTGATAGAACTTTTCTGTAGGGTGATGAGTACAAGACACTACGCACTTGTCAAAACCTATGGAACTATAATTCACAGAGAATGAGCCCTAATATATGCAAACTTAAAAATCAATCAGGGTGTTAAGGGATCCAGGATGGAATGCAGGCTGTGATAAATGAATCTTACTGTATTACAAATTTGTGACATAACTGCAGTGCATGGGGTATGAAGTTGACTTAACTTTGGAAAATTGTGTTTTGATGGGAAACTATAAGGGTGAAGATAAAAGGACCACACATACACAATGTAATTGGTCAATTTGTTTCTTATGGGGTATGAGTGAACAATTTTGAAAATACTTTACATGTATACTTGGGTTAAACAAATAAATAAATGGATGGTGGATACTGAAATCCAGGCTGCTCACTGTTAGAGAGGGAGTTACAGATTAACAAGAAAGGAAGGTTAGAACGAACCTTGTAGTATGGAATTAGAGTTGTAGACATTAGTATGAACCTATGTTTAACTTTACATATATACAAATGGATAGATAGATACAAGATACAGAAAGAATTATAGATATATATATGTATACATGGGATAGTTTACAAGCATATATCCTAGCTCTGTCCTACATTGGCTTGTAACAATTCTCCAATAAAAGGAACCAGGGTTCTTTGGAGAAATGGCTGAATCTAGGGCTAGTGGAGGGAAACTACCAGATGAATCTTCAATATCTTGTAGTACCAGAAAATAAATAAGTACTAAAAAAATAAAAGGAAGGGAGCATTTCAAAGGGACATAGGGACCAACTTGAAAGAATTCCTATTGGTCAAAGCTGGAACAATCTGAGCAACAAAATATATTAGGTAATAAATTTTGGATTAAAACCCAAAGTATAAAATAAATGTATGTGAGTCCATACACATATGAATGAATGAATAAATAGATAAATGGTGGAGAAGAGACATCTTCCTCACAGATGATTCCAAAAATATATGTAGATACTCCCCCTTCAAAGAGAGCAAGCTTTGGTATGGGCTGGACTTAGTGATTTACTTCCAAAGAATAGAGAATGGGAAGGCAAAAAAAAGTAACTTTAGAGTGGACAAACATGGCAAACACTGCCTTAACCAAGTGATTGAAGTTAGTAATGATAGTTATTAGTGATAAATCTTTTAGGTATTATGTACCTCTTGATATAATGTGATATTAAAGGCACTTTCCTTGTGGTATGCTTCAAAACCAAGAACCCCAGTGTAATCTGAGAAAAACATCAGAGTAACACAAATTGGGGGACCTTCTGCAAAACATGTGACCAGTACTCTACAAAAATGTCAAAGTTAGGAAAAACTGAGAAACTGCCACAGATCAGGGAAGACTAAGGACACATGATAATTAAATGTAATGTGGAAACCTGGATTGGATCCTGGCATTAAAAAAAAGACATTAATGGAAAAACTGATGAAATCTGAGAGAAGTTTGGAGTTTAGTTAATGGTAATATACCAATGTTGGTTTATTAGTTTTGATAAATGTACCATAGTAATGTAAGATGATAACATTAGAGGAAACTGGATGAGGAGTGTATAGGAACTCTACTATTTTTGCAACTTTTATGTAAATATAAAATTAATCAAAGTAAAGTTTTTAAAAGAAAGCTAAACCATATGGAGTATGTGAAAGTATTCACACACACACACACACACACACACACACACACACACACACACACACATAGCTAGTAGCTTAAACAGAAATGTATATCAAATTCCTCTTTAACATACAGCTAGGGAGGAAGAACAATGTTCTGAAGGCAGAGGTCCAACATTATCTGACTTTGTGACCTTTAGCAAGTTTCTTTTTTCAGTTCTGGGCTTGATTTTTCCATCTGTACCATGAGGGGTTGAACCAGATGGTCTCCAAAGTCCTTTTCAGATCTACTCATTCTGGGCTCGTTTTTAGCTGTGGTGTGGGAGGCAAGAAAAGACCCCAAAAGCTTCCCCTGGGTTTGCTTAATGATACCAGCTGCTTTACCAACACAAGCTCAAAGTAAAATGTTCCATGTGATTTCCATTTGCCAGCAATCCCAGGGAATGAGTTCAGTAAGAAGTAAGATGGAACTGTGAAGAAGTCCTTTCTGAGCAAAGTTCTGTGTTCTCCAAGAAATGAGGGCAATGTGAAAGCCATCTATATGTGGTGTTGAAGAATAAGGGAAAAGAGCCAAAACTTGTATTTCCATGGTAAAGATAAAAGTTTTTTTCTGGCTAAGCCATGGCTGCTCAACCATACTGGCTAAGTTAGGACACACTGCAGGTAAGTAAAAGTGCCTTCAATATGTCACTTTCTGTTCACCAGATATAGGGAGATGATATTTAGAGCAAGTAATGCCCACCTCTCAGAAGAGAGTTTTGGGGCCACATGGGGCCAATCACAATATTATTGCTGCCTACTCTTGAAGGTCCTTTGTCCAGCCAACCTTCAAGGAAATATCACTCCCTAGAACCAGCATGTGCTTCAGACCTTGACATAACTTCATTGGCTTTTTAGGAAAGAGATGGCTGACAAAGATGTGCACCCTCACTTTCGAAGATAGTGACTGTGTGTGATAAATATATATACTCACACACAGTACACCAACCTCAAAACTAAAGGGCTAAATCACCATCTTTTTTTTAATCCAAGTATAGTTGATATACAATCTTATATTAGTTTCAAATATACAATAAACTGGTTCAACAGTTACCCATATTATTAAATCCTCCCCACAACTAGTGTGGCTACTGTCTATCAACATAGGAAGATGTTACAGAATCATTGACTGTATTCTTCATGCTATACTACTATCCCTGTAACCAACCTACATTATGACTGAGAATTTTTGTGCCCTTTTATCCCCCTCAACCTCCCCAACCACCCACCCAACCTCTCCACATGGTAACCACCAGTCACTTCTCAGTGTCTATGGGTTTGCTGTTGTTTTGTTCCTTCTGTTTTGCTTTGTATTTATGTTCCACAAATAAGTGAAATCATATGGTGTTTGTCATTCTCTGCCTGGTTTATTTCACTTAGCATAATACCCTCTGGATATATCCATGTTGTTGCAAATGGCAAGATTTCTTCTTTTTATGGCTGAATAATATTCTATTTTGTATATGCACCAGCTCTCCTTTATCCATTTACCTATGTATGGATGGACACTTAGGTTTCTCCTATATCTTGGCTATTGCAAATAATGCAGCAATAAACATAAAGGTGCATATATCTTTTCAAATCAGGAATTTTGTTTTCTTCAGGTAAATTCCTAGAATTGATAGATTGAACAGTATTTTCATTTTTAGTTTTTTGAGGAACCTCCATACTGCTTTCCACAGTGGCTGCACCAACTGTCATTCCCACCAGTAGTGTAGGAGGGTTCACATTTTTCCACATCCTCGCCAAAACTTTTGATTTCTTGTCTTTTGGATAGTGGCTATTCTAATTGGTCTGTGGTGATATTTCATTGTGATTGTGATTTGCATTTCCACGATGATTAGTGATGTGGAGTATCTTTTCATGTGCCTGTTGACTATTTGTATTTCTTCTTTGGAGAAATGTCTGTTTGGGTCCTCTGCCTATTTTTTAATCATTTTTGTTGTTGTTGAGGCATATAAGCTCTTTATATATTTTGGATGTCAACCCTCTATTGGATAAATCATTTACAAATATTTTGTTGTTGTTGAGGCATATAAGCTCTTTATATATTTTGGATGTCAACCCTCTATTAGATAAATCATTACAAACATGTAGGTTGCCTTTTTGTTCTGCTGATGGTGTCCTTTGCTGTGCAGAAGCTTTTTAGTTTGATGTACTCCCACTTGTTCATTTTTTTATTTTTTATTTTTTATTTTGTTTCCCTTGTCTGTGGAGATGTGCCCAGGAAAAACTGCTCATACTTATGTTCAAGAGATTTTTGCCTATGTGTTCTTCTAAGAGTTTTATGGTTTCATGGCTTACATTCAGGTCTTTGATCCATTTCAAGTTTACTTTTGTGTATGGAGTTAGGCAGTAATCCAGTTAGTTTCATTCTCTTGCATGTACCTGGCCAGTTTTCCCAAGACCAGTCCTTGAAGAGGCTCTTTTCCCCATTGTAATTTCATAGCTCCTCATCATATATAACTGACCATATATGTCTGAATTTATATCTGGGCTGTCTATTCTGTTCCATTGATCTATGGGACTGTTGTGATAGTACTATTCTGTTTTTATTACTGTAGCTTTGTAGTAGAGCTTGAAGTCAGGGAGCATAATACCCCCAGCTTTGTTCTTCTTTCTTAGGATTAGTTTGGCTATTTGGGGTTTTGGTTCCATATGAATTTTAAAACTATTTGTTTTAGTTCATAGAAAAATGCTATTGGAATTTTGATAGGGATTGCATTGAATCTGTAAGTTGCTTTGAGCAGGATGGTCATTTGACAATAGTAGTTCTTCCTATCCATGACCATAGGATAGATTTCCATTTATTTGTGTTTTCTTTAATTTCTCTCATGGGTCTCTTGTAGTTTTCAGAGTATAGATCTTTCACTTCCTTGGTTACATTTATTCCTGGGTATTTTATTCTTTTGTGTTTTCCTTATTTCTCTTTTTGTTAGTTCATTGTTAGTACATAGGAATGCAACAGCTAACAAAGTAATGCAACAGATGTCTGTGTATTAATTTTGCATCCCGCAACTTTGCTGAATCCAATAATTAGTTTTAATAGTTTTTTCATGGAGTCTTTAGGGTTTTATACACATAGTATGATGTCTTCTGCAAAGAATGACAGGTTTACTTCTTCCTCATCAGTTTGGATGCCTTTTATCTCTTTATCTTGTCTAACTGCCATGGCTAGGACCTCCAGTACTATGTTGAATAAAGTGGTGAGAGTGGACATCCTTGTCTTATTCCTGATCTTAGATGAAATGCTTTTAGATTTTCACTATTGAGTATGATGTTAGCTGTGGGTTTGTTGTATATGGCCTTTATTATGTTGAGGTGCATGTCCTCTATACCCATTTTGTTGAGAGTTTTTATCATGAATGGTTGTAGAATTTTTTCAAATGCTTTTTCAGAATCTATTGAAATGATAATGTGGTTTTTATCCTTTTTGTTAATGTGGTGTGTGATATTGATTGATTTACAAATATTATACCATCCTTACATTCCTGGAATTAGTCCCACTTGGTCATGATGGATGATCCTTTTGATGTGTTTTTGAATTCGGTTTGCTAATATTTTGTTGAGGATTTTTGCACATATCTTCATCAGGTATAGTGGTCTAAAATGTTCTTTTTTTGTAGAGGCTTTGTCCACTTTTGGTATTAGAGTGATGCAGGTCTCAGAGAATGAGTTTGGAACTATTCCCTCCTCTTCTACTTTTTGGAATACTAAAGATGGATGAATAGTAGCTCTTTAAATGTTTGGAAGGATTCAGCTGTGAAGCCATCTATCTGGTCCTGAAATTCTGTATTTTGGGAGTTTTTTTATTACCAATGCAATTTCATTGCTGGTAACTGGTCTGTTCAGATTTTCTGTTTCTTTCCAGGTCAGTCTTGGAAGATTGTATTTTTTAAGAAAATTGTCCATTTCTTCTAGGTTGTCTAAGTTATTAGCATATTATTTTTCATAGTATTCTCTACTAATTCTTTGTATTTCTTTGGTATCCATTTTGACTATTCCTTTGTTTCCAATTTTGTTTATTTGTGTATTCTCTCTTTTTTTCTTGATAAGTCTGGCTAGGGGTTTATCAATTTTGTTTATTTTCTCAAAGAACCAGCCCTTCATTTTATAAATTCTTCTGTTGTGATCTTTATTAGGTCCTTCCTTCTACTAACTCTGGGTTTCACTTGCTCTTCTTTTTCTAGTTTCTCTGATTGTGAGTTTTGACTGTTTATTTGGAATTGTTGTTGTTAAATCCGTATCTTATAAAAGATTTAGACTGCCAAAAGTCATTGTAGCCTTCTCCAGCCTGCCTATAGCTTAAGGAAAGATTAAAATAATAGAGGTGAAAAATAAGCCTCCCCTTCTATGGAGATTTCTGAATTTTATCAACCTGAAAGAGAAATAAGGAGTACTTCACTTAGAAAGGAACACAAGGCTATTACTGTCATGCCACATTTAACTGTTCTTAAGCATAATAGTTGCTCTTATACTTCATTCTTCCAACTTCCAGCAGGCATACCTGTCACTATGTCAGATAAACTGATAACCTCTGGCTTTTGCCTGAAGTTATGGCTTTGAAACCAAAGAGCCTTTCCATAGGTTTTTACTAGGACAGAGTCTTTTTTTATATTTTATTTCATTTTATTTTTATTATTTTTTATTTTAGTATCATTAATCTACAATTATAAGAGCAAGATTATGTTTACTAGACTCCCCCAATATCAAGTCCCCACCACATACCTCATTAGAGTAACTCTCCATCAGTTACTCTAATAAGATGCTAGAATCACTACTTGTCTTCTCTGTGTTATACGGTGCTTCCCGTGAACCCACCCCCACATTATGGGTGCTAATCGTAATGCCCCTTTTTCCCCTTCTCCCTCACTTCCCACCCATCCACCCCAGCTCCTTTCCCTTTGGTAACTGTTAGTCCATTCTTGGGTTCTGTGATTCTGCTGCTGTTTTGTTCCTTCAGTGTTTTCTTTGTTCTTATACTCCACAGATGAGTGAAATCATTTGATACTTGTCTTTCTCCACCTGGCTTATTTCACTGAGCATAATACCCTCTAGCTCCATCCAAGTTGTTGCAAATTGTACGATTTGTTTTCTTCTTATGGCTGAATAATACTCCATTGTGTATATGTACCACATCTTCTTTATCCATTCATCTACTGATGGACACATAGGTTGCTTCCATTTCTTGGCTATTGTAAAGAGTGCTGCGATAAACATAGGGGTGCATCTGTTTTTTTCAAACTGGGCTGCTGCATTCTTAGGGTAAATTCCTAGAAATGGATTTCCTGGGTCCAATGATATTTCTATTTTGAGCTTTTTGAGGAACCTCCATACTGCTTTCCACAGTGTTGAACTAGTTTACATTTCCACCAGCAGTGTAGGAGGGTTTCCCTTTCTCCAAAACCTAACCAACATCTGTTGTTGCTTGTCTTTTGTATGGTGGCAATCCTTACTGGTGTGAGGTGATATCTCATTGTGGTTTTAATTTGCATTTCTCTGATGATTAGCAATGTGGAGAATCTTTTTATGTGCCTGTTGGCCATCTGATTTTCTTCTTTGAAGGAGTGTCTGTTCACCTCCTCTGCTCAATTTTTTTTTTTTGCAGAGAGATCTTTATTGCAACATTATTAATTAATGAGGGGACTCATATTTCCAAAATGGAATGTTATATAAACACTTTTAAAATGAAATAGATGAATGTGTCCTGAAATGAAAAGATTTCCAAAATATTGCGAGGTACAAAAAGCAAGGACATGTTTTATGATTCCATTTATGCTTTCATGAAATATAAATACGCACCTTGTGTATATAGGTGTGTATATAAAGTTTCAGGAAGGATGTATTAAAAACAATAAATGGAAGACTGAATATTCACTTGGGTATCTGGGGATAAATGAAACATTTACACTACATTTTATACCTTTCTGCATTGTTTGAACTATTTGGAACACATATGCACCAACTTCAACATTCTTTAAAGCTGATATTGATGATTTTTTTTGTAGTATAAAAGAGAACTTTATTGGCTTTTTCTTCTTTAACACCGTGTCTTTTCCTTTATCCCACCTTCACGAAGCACTGGGTTCTCGCAGGTGTGGATGTGGTCTGGATGTTGTCCTGTGTCCTCTGGTCTCTATTCTAGGAAGAGTTGTCTTTGTTATATTTTCATAAATATATGTGGTTTTGGGAGGAGATTTTCACTGCTCTACTCATGTCACCATCTTGGCTCCACCCCTCCTCTGCCCATTTTTTAATTGGATTTTTTGTTTTTTGTGTGTTGAGGTGTGTGAACTCTTTATATGTTTTGGATGTCAACCCTTTATTGGATCTGTCATTTATGAAAATATTCTCCCATACTATACGATGCCTTTTTGTTCTCTTGGTAGTGTCCTTTGCTGTATAGAAGCTTTTCAGCTTGATATAGTCTGACTTGTTCATTTTTGCTTTTGTTTCCCTTGTTCATGAAGAAGTCACTCATGTTTATGTCCAAGAGAATTTTGCCTATGTTTTCCTCCAAGAGTTTTATGGTTTCATTACTTACATTCAGGTCCTTGATCCATTTCGAATTTACTTTTGTGTATGGGGTTAGACAATAATCCAGTCTCATTCTCTTACATGTAGCTGTCCAGTTTTGCCAACAAGAGCTTTGGAGGAGGCTGTCATTTACCACTGTATGTGCATGGCTCCTTTATCATATATTAATTGAGTGTATATGTTTGTGTTAATATCTGGACTCTCTATTCTGTTCCATTGGTCTATAGTTCTATCCTTGCGATGGTACCAAATTGTCTTGATTACTGTGGGTTTGTAGTAGAGATCAAAGTGGGGAAGAGAGATACCCTTGTGTTATTCTTCCTTCTCAGGATTGCTTTGGCTATTTGGGGTCTTTGTGGTACTGGATGAATTTTAGAACTATTTGTTCCAGATCGTTGAAGAATGCTGTTGATATATTTATAGGGATTGCAATGAATCTGTAGATTGCTTTAGGCAGGATGGCCATTTTGACAATATTAATTCTTCCTAGCCAAGAGCATGGGATGAGTTTCCATTTGATAGTGTCCTCTATAATTTCTCTTAAGAGTGTCTTGTAGTTTTCAGGGTATAGATCATTCTCTTCCTTGGTTAGGTTTATTCCTAGGTATTTTATTCTTTTTTTGGCTTTTTTTATTTGGTTATAATTAATTTACAATTATATGAAGAACATTGTGTTTACTAGGCTCTTCCCTTCATCAAGTCCCCCCTACAAACCTCATTACAGTCACAGTCCATCAGCGTAGCAAGATGTTGTAGAATCACTACTTGTCTTCTCTGTGTTGCACAGCCCTTTCCCCCACATTATACATGCTAATCATAATACCCCCTTTCTTCTTCCCCTCCCTTATCTCTCTCTACCCCCCCATTCTCCACAGTCCCCTTCCCTTTGGTAACTGTTAGTCCATTCTTGGGTTCTGTGATTCTGCTGCTGTTTTGTTCATTCAGTTTTTCTTTGTTCTTTTACTCCACATATGAGTGAAATAATTTGGTATTTGACTTTCTCTGCTTGGCTTATTTCACTGAGCATAATACCTTCTAGCTCCATCCATGTCGTTGCAAATTGTAGGATTTGTTTTCTTCTTGTGGCTGAATAATATTCTATTGTGTATATGTACCATATCTTCTTTATCCATTCATCTACTGATGACACTTAGGTTGCTTCCATTTCTTGGCTATTGTAAATAGTGCTGTGATAAACATAGGGGTGCATCTGTCTTTTTCAAACTGGGCTGCTTCATTCTTAGGGTAAATTCCTAGAAGTGGAATTCCTGGGTCAAATGGTAAGTCTATTTTGAGCATTTTGAGGAACCTCCATACTGCTTTCCACAATGGCTGAACTAATTTACATTCCCACCAGCAGTGTAGGAGGGTTCCCCTTTCTCCACAACCTCACCAACATTTGTTGTTGTTTGTCTTTTGGATGGTAGCCATCCTTACTGGTGTGAAGTGATATCTGATTGTGGTTTTAATTTGCATTTCTCTGATGACAAGCGATATGGAGCATCTTTTCATGTGTCTGTTGGTCATCTGAATTTCTTCTTTGGAGAACTGTCTGTTCAGCTCCTCTACCCATTTTTTAATTGGATTATTTGCTTTTTGTTTGTTGAGGTGTGTGAGCTCTTTATATATTTTGGATGTCAAGCTTTTATTGGATCTGTCATTTACAAATATATTCTCCTATCCTGTAGGTTACCTTTTGGTTCTATTGATGGTGTCCTTTGCTATACAGAAGCTTTTCAGATTGATGTAGTCCCACTTGTTCATTTTTGCTTTTGTTTTCCTTGCCCAGGGAGATACGTTAATGAAGAAGTCACTCATGTTTACGTCCAAGAGATTTTTCCCTATGTTTTTTTCTATGAGTTTTATGGTTTCATGACTTACATTCAGGTCTTTGATCCATTTTGAATTTACTTTTGTGTATGGGATTAGACAGTGATCCAGTTTCATTCTCTTACATGTAGCTCTCCAGTTTTGCCAGCATCATCTGCTGAAGAGGCTGGAATTTCCCCATTGTATGTCCATGGTCCTTTATCATATATTAATTGACCATATATGTTTGGGTTAATATTTGGAGTCTCTAATCTGTTCCACTGGTCTGTGGCTCTGTTCTTGTGCCAGTACCAAACTGTCTTGATTACTATGGCTTTGTAGTAGAGCTTGAAGTTGGGGAGTGAGATCCCCCCCCACTTTATTCTTTCTCAGGATTGCTTTGGCTATTCAGGGTCTTTGGTGTTTCCATATGAATTTTTGAACAATTTGTTCCAGTTTGTTGAAGAATGTTGTTGGTAATTTGATAGGGATTGCATCAAATCTGTATATTGCTTTAGGCAGGATGGCCATTTTGACGATATTAATTCTTCCTAGCCAAGAGCATGGAATGAGTTTCCATTTGTTAGTGTCCTCTTTAATTTCTCTTAAATGTGTCTTATTGTTTTCAGGGTATAGGTCTTTCACTTCCTTGGTTAGGTTTATTCCTAGGTATTTTATTCTTTTTGATGCAATTGTGAATGGAATTGTTTTCCTGATTTCTCTTTCTATTGGCTCATTGTTAGTGTATAGAAAAGCCACAGATTTCTGTGTGTTAATTTTGTATCCTGCAACTTTGCTGTGTTCCAATATCAGTTCTAGTACTTTTGGAGTGGAGTCCTTAGGGTTTTTTATGTACAATATCATGTCACTGCAAATAGTGACAGTTTAACTTCTTCTTTACCAATCTGGATTCCTTGTATTTCTTTGTTTTGTCTAATTGCCATGGCTAGGACCTCCAGTACTGTGTTGAATAACAGTGGGGAGAGTGGGCATCCCTGTCTTGTTTCCGATCTCAGAGGTAAAGCTTTCAGCCTCTCACTGTTCAGTATGTTAGCTGTGAGTTTATCATATATGGCCTTTATTATGTTGAGGTACTTGCCCTCTATACCCATTTTGTTGATAGTGTTTATCATGAATGGATGTCGAATTTTGTTGAACGCTTTTTCAGCATCTATGGAGATGATCATGTGGGTTTTTTTTTGTCCTCCTTTTTGTTTATGTGGTGGATGATGTTGATGAATTTTCAAATGTTGTACCATCCTTGCATCCCTGGGATAAATCACACTTGGTCATGGTGTATGATCCTTTTGACATATTTTTGAATTCGGTTTACTAATATTTTATTGAGTATTTTTGCATCTACATTCATGAGGGATATTGGTCCGTAGTTTTCTTTTTTGGTGGGGTCTTTGCCTGGTTTTGGTATTAGGGTGATGTTGGCTTCATAGAATGAGTTTGGGAGTATTAACTCCTCTTCTATTTTTTGGCAAACTTTAAGGAGAATGAGTATTATGTCTTCTCTGTATGTTTGATAAAATTCCGAGTTACATCCATCTGGCCCAGGGGTTTTGTTCTTGGGTAGTTTTTTGATTACTGCTTCAATTTCTTTGCTCATAATTGGTTTCTTTAACTTTTGTGTTTCTTCCTTAGTCAGTCTTGGAAGGTTGTATTTTTCTAGGAAGTTGTCCTTTTCTTCTAGGTTTTCCAGCTGATTAGCATATATGTTTTCATAGTAGTCTTTAATAATACTTCATATTTCTTTGGAGTGTGTCATGACTTTTCAACCTCATTTCTGATTTTGTTGATGTGTGTTGATTATTTAGGAGCATGTTGCTAAGCCTCCATGTGTTTGTGAGCCTTTTTGTTTTCTTTGTACAATTTATTTCTAGTTTTATACCTTTGTGGTCTGAAAAGTTGGTTGGTAGGATTTCAATTTTTTTGAATTTACTCATGCTCTTTTTGTGGCCTAGTATGTAGTCTATTCTGGAGAATGTTCCATGTGCACTTGAGAAGAATGTGTATCCTGTTGCTTTTGGATGTAGAGTTCTATAGATGTCTATTAGGTCCATCTGTTCTAGTTTGTTGTTCAGTGCCTCTGTGTCCTTACTTATTTTCTGTCTGGTGGCTCTGTCCTTTGGAGTGAGTGGTGTGTTGAAGTCTCCCAAAATGAATGCATTGCATTCTATTTCCTCCTTTAATTCTGTTAGTATTTGTTTAACATATCTTGGTGCTCCTGTATCGGGTGCATATATGTTTATAATGGTTATATCCTCTTGTTGGACTGAGTCCTTTATCATTATGTAATGTCCTTCTTTATCTCTTGTGACTTTCTTTGTTTTGAAGTCTATTTTGTCTGATACTAGTATTGCAACACCTGCTTTTATCTCCCTGTTGTTTGCATGAATATCTTTTTCCATCCCTTGACTTTTAGTCTGTGCATGTCTTTGGGTTTGAGGTGAGTCTCTTGTAAGCAGCATATAGATGACTCCTGCTTTTTTATCCATTATATTACTCTATGTCTTTTGATTGGTGCATTCAGTCCATTTACATTCAGGGTGACTATTGAAAGATATGTACTTATTGCCATTTCAGCCTTTAGATTCGTGGTTACCAAAGGTTCAACGTTAGCTTCTTTACTATCTTACTGTCTAACTGAATTCACTTATTGAGCTGTTGTAAACACTGTTTGGTGATTCTTTATTTCTCTCTCTTCTTATTCCTCCTCCTGCATTCTTTATATGTTGATTGTTTTATTCTGTTGTCTTTTGTGTTTCCTGTAACTGCTTTTGTGCATAGTTGATTTTATTTTTTGACTTTAGTTGGTATTTGGTTGGTCTGCTTTCTTTGCTGTGATTTTACTTTCTCTAGTGACATCTATTTAGTCTTTGGAGGGCCCCCATCTACAGCAGTCCCTCTAAAATACCCTGTAGACATGGTTTGTGGGAGGCAAATTCCCTCAACTTTTGCTTTTCTGGAAATTGTTTAATCCCTCCTTCATATTTAAATGATAATCTTTCTGGATACAGTATTCTTGGTTCAAGGCCCTTCTGTTTCATTGCATTAAATATATCATGCCATTCTCTTCTGGCCTGTACGGTTTCTGTTGAGAAGTGTGATGATAGCCTGATGAGTTTTCCTTTGTAGGTGACTTTTTACCTCTCTCTAGCTGCCTTTAAAACCCTGTCCTTGTCTTTGATCTTTGCCATTTTATTCATTATGTGTCTTGGTGTTGTCCTCCTTGGGTCCCTTCTGTTGGGAGTTCTCTGTACTTCCTTGGTCTGATCAATCATTTTATTTCCCAGTTTGGGGAAGTTTTCAGCCATTATTTCTTCAAAGACACTTTCTGTCCCTTTTTCTCTCTCTTCTTCCTCTGGTACCCCTATAATGTGGATATTGTTCATTTTGCATTGGTCACACAGTTCTCTTAATATTGTTTCACTCCTTGAGATCCTTTTATATCTCTCTGCATCAGCTTCTATGCATTCCTGTTCTCTGGTTTCTATTCCCACAATGGCCTTTTTCATCTTATCCCTTCTGCTCATAAATCCTTCCAGAGATTGTTTCATTTCTGTAATCTCACTCTGGATGTCATCCCTTAGCTATTGCATATTTCTCTGCAGCTCTGTCAACATGGTTATGACCTTTATTTTGAATTCTTTTTTAGGAATATTGGTTAGGTCTATCTCCTTCTCAGAGGTTGACTCTGTGATTTTGGTCTGTATCAAATTCTTATGCCTTTTCATGGTGCTAGAGATAAGTTGTGGGGAGCAGGCGCATGTGTCAGCTGGAGAACATCCATTCTTGCTGGTTTGTGTACTTCCTCTCCTGGGAGAACAGCGACTTCTATCAGCTTGTGCTGGGCAGCTGCATGCAATGGGGTCTCTGATTCTTGCCCAACCGCTGTATAGTTTAGCTCTGTGGTTGCTGTGGGTGTGGCCTGCCTCAGGCTGCTGCTCCAATATGGTGGAGCCACGACAGAGGGGAAACAGCTGGGAGGCTGTTTATCTCTGTGAGGGGCCTCTGAGCTGTGCTGCTTATCAGGGGTTAGGTCGCCTGGAGTTTCCCGGGATTACCAGATCCTGGCCTATGTGTCCCAGGATGCTTCTGTCCAGCTGTGGGTCACTGTCTTTAAGACTTTCAAAAAGCACTCACTTTTCTTTGTCCCAGGGGAGCCAGCTGCGGGGATCCACTCACAGGTCTTACTGTCCTATTTCCCTAGTTTCCAGCACACCACACACTGTGTGTCTATGCCCTGGTGTGGATGGCTAGGGATGGCTATTTAGCAGTCCTGGGCTCCCTCTCCCTCCCCACTCTGAGTCCTCTCCTTCTGCTGGGAGCTGGGGTGAAGGGCACTCGGGTCCCACTGGGCCACGGCTTGTATCTTACCCCCTTCACGAGGCACTGGGTTCTCACAGGTGTGGATGTAGTCTGGCTATTGTCCTGTGTCTTCTGGTCTCTCTTTAAGGAAGAGTTGTATTTGTTGTATTTTCAAAACTATATATGGTTTTGGGAGGAGATTTCTGCTGCCATCTTGGCTCCACTCCTATTTTATTCTTTTTGATGCAATTGTGAATTGAATTGTTTTCCTGATTTCTCTTTCTGCTAGTTCATCATTAGTGTATACGAATGCAACAGATTTTTGTGTATTAATTTTGTATCCTGCAACTTTGCTGAATTCAGATATTAGTTCTCGTAGTTTTGGAGTGGAGTCTTTAGGGTTTCTTACGTACAGTATCATGTCATCTGCAAATAGTGACAATTTAACTTCTTCTTTACCAATATGGATGCCTTGTATTTGTTTGTTTTGTCAGATTGCCATAGCAAGTACCTCCAGTAGTATGTTGAATAATAGTGGGGAGAGTGGGTCTCCCTGTCTTGTTCCTGATTTTAGGTAAAAAGCCTTCAGCTTTTCACAGTTTAGTATGATTTTGACTGTGGGTTTTTCATATACGGCCTTTATTATGTTGAGGTACTTCACCTCTATACCCATATTGAGAGTTTTTATCATGAATGGATATTGAATTTTGTTGAATGCTTTTTCAGCATCTGTGGAGATGATCATGTGGTCTCTGTGCTTCTTTATGTTGATGTGGTAGATGATGCTGATGGATATTTGTATGTTGTACCAACCTTGCATCCCTAAAATGAATACAACTTGATTATGGTGTATGATCCTCTTGACGTATTTTTAAATTCAGTTTCCTAATATTTTGTTGAGTATTTTTGCATCTATGTTCATTAGGGATATTGGTGTGTAATTTTTTTTTTTGTGGGGTTCTTTGTCTGGTTTTAGTGTTAGAGTGATGCTGGCTTCATGGAATGAGTTTGGAAGTATTCCCTCCTCTTCTATTTTTTGGACAACTTTAAGGAGAATGGGTATTATGCCTTCTCTTTATGTCTGATAAAATTCATTTGTGAATCCATCTAGCCTTGGGGTTTGTTATTGGGTTGATTTCTGATTACCAATTCAATTTTATTGCTGGTACTTGGTCTGTTTAGATTTTCTTTTTCTTCCTGTGTCATTCTTGGAAGGCTGTATTTTTCTAGGAAGTTGTCCATTTCTTCCAGGTCATCCAGTTTGTTAGCATATAGATTTTCATAGTGTTCTCTAATAATTCTTTGTATTTCTGTTGGGCCTATCGTGACTTTTCCTTTCTCATTTCTGATTCGGATAATGTGTGTAGATTCTCTTTTACTCTTAATAAGTCTGGCTAGGGGTTTATCTATTTTGTTTATTTTATCAAAGAAACAGCTCTTGGTTTCATTGATTTATTTCTGTTGTTTTATTCTCAAATCTATTTATTTCTTCTGTGATCTTTATTATGTCCCTCCATCTGCTGACTTTGGGCCTCATTTGTTCTTCTTTATCCAGTTTCAATAATTGTGACTTTAAACTATTCATTTGGGATAGTTATTCCTTCTTTAAATAGGCCTGGATTGCTATATACTTTCCTCTTAGAACTGCCTTCTCTGCATCCCACAGAAGTTGGGGCTTTGTGCTCTTATTGTCAGTTGTCTCCATATATTGCTTGATCTCTGTTTTAATTTGGTCATTGATCCATTGATTATTTAGGAGCATGTTGTTAAGCCTCCATGTATTTGTGAGCCTTTTTGTTTTCTTTGTGCAATTTATTTCTAGTTTTCTACATTTGTGATCTGAGAAGTTGGTTGGCAGAATTTCAATCTTTTTGAATTTACTGAGGATATGTTTGTGGTCTAGTATGTGATCTCTTCTGGAAAATATTCCATGTGCATGTTAGAAAAATATGTATCCTGCCTCTTTTGGGTGTAGAGTTCTGTAGATGTCTGTTAGGTCCATCTGTTCTAGTGTGTTGTTCAGTGCCTCTGTGTCCTTACTTATTTTCTGTCTGGCTGATCTGTCCTTTGTAGTGAGTGGTGTGTTGATGTCTCCTAGAATAAGTGCATTGCATTTTATTTCCTCTTTTAATTCTGTTAGTATTTGTTTCACATATGTCAGTGTTCCTGTGTTGGGAACATAGATACTTCTAATGGTTATATCCTCTTGTTGGACTGACCCCTTTATCATTATGTAATGTCCTTCTTCATCTCTTGTTACTTTCTTTGTTTTGAAGTCTATTTTGTCTGATACAAGTACTGAAAAACCTGCTTTTTTCTCCCTATTGTTTGGCCTGTAATGTTTTTCCATTTCTTCACTTTCAGTCTGTGTTTGTCTTTCGGTTTGAGGTGAATCTCTTGTAAGCTGCATATAGCTGGGTCTTGCTTTTTTCTGCATTCTATTACTCTATGTCTTTTGATGGGTTCATTCAGTCCATTTACATTCATGGTGATTACCAATAGATATGTATGTATTGCCATTGCAGGCTTTCGATTTGTGGTTACCAAAGGTTCAAGGTTGGCTTCTTTACTATCTAAACTTCTAACTTTAATTCACTTATTATGCTATTATAAACACAGTCTGATGATTCTTTTTTTCTCTCCCTTCTTCTTCTTCCTCCTCCTCCATTCTTTATATGTTGGGTGTTTAATTCTGTATTCTTTTGTGTTTCCTTTGACTGCTTTTGTGGATAGTTGATTTTATTTTTTGCCTTTAGTCAGTATTTGATTGGTCTGCTTTCTTTGCTATGATTTTATTCTCTCTGATGACATCTATTTAGTCTTAAGAGTGTTTCCATCTAGAGAAGTCCCTTTAAAATCCCGTGTAGAGATGGTTTGTGGGAGGTAAATTCCCTCAACTTTTGCTTGTCTGGGAATTGTTTAATCCCTCCTTCAAATTTAAATGATAGTTGTGCTGGATACAGTATTCTTGGTTCAAGGCCCTTCTGTTTTAGTGCATTAAATATATCATGCTATTGTCTTCTGGTCTGTAAGATTTCTGTTGAGAAGTCTGATGATAGCCTGGTGGTTTTTCCTTTGTAGGTGATCTTTTTCTGTCTCTGGCTGCCTTTCATACTCTGTCCTTTTCTTTGAACTTTGCATTTGAAGTATTATATGTCTTGGTGTTGTCCTCCTTGGGTCCCTTGTGTTGGGAGATCTGTGGCCTTCCATGGTTTGAGAGACTATTTCCTTCCCCAGCTTGGGGAAGTTTCCAGCAATTATTTCTTCAAAGACACTTTCTATCCTTTTTTCTCTCTCTTCTTCTTCTGGCACCCCTATAGTGAGAATATTGTTCCTATTGGATGGTCACATCATTCTCTTAATATTCTTTCATTCCTGGAGATCCTTTTATTTCTCTCTGCCTCAACTTCTTTGTATTCCTGTTCTCTTATTTCTATTCCATTAACAGTCTCTTGCACCTCATCCAGTCTGCTCTTAAGACCTTCTGTCATTTGTTTCATTTCTCTTATCTCCCTCTGGACTTCATCCCTTAGTTCTTGCACATTTCTCTGCAGGTCCATCAGCATGGTTATGACTTTTATTTTGAATTATTTTTCTGGATGATTGGTAATATCTATCTCACCAGGCTCTCTCTCTGAGGTTGTCTGAGTGATTCTTGACTGGACCAGATTCTTCTGCTTTTGCATGGTGATAGAGGTGGTCTTAGGCAGGTGGCGCATGTGTCAGCTGGGAGAACAAAGACCCTTTCTGCTTGCTGGTCGCCTTGCCCTTCTCCCTGCCTGTGTCAGTTACCTGCACACAGGGAGTAGTTTCTCGGATAACACCCTGAGCGTCCATGGGCAGCGAAGCCCTCGTGATAGCCTAGAGCCGTGCGGGGGTCGCAGATGCACTGGGTGTGGTCTCCTCTGAGAATGGCGCCCCTTCGTGCCTTCTGGACCTTTCTCTGGCTTCTGCTGCCTGTGCCATTTATTCGCAGAGTGGGAGCAGTTTCTATGATAGTCTTCTGAGCTACCTACCATAGGTGGGTCAGCCCTCAGGATAGCCTAGATCCCTGTGGGTGGTCGAAGATGCCCTGGGTGTGTTCTCCTGTGAGAATGGCACCCCTTTGTGCCTTCTGGACCTTGCCCTGGCTTCCTCTGTCTGTCCCAGTTAGCTGTGTGTTGGGAGGGGACTCTGTGTTTTTGCTATGGGTGGGGCTGTTCTCTGACTGCTCCGCAGCTGTTGTGGGTCAGCCAGTTTGCTTTCAGATCTGGCTTGGGGGAATGAATGGCAGGCTGATTATTGCTGTGAGGGACTTTGGGGCTGGGTTACTGCCCAGGAGGTTAGGGCACCTGAAGTTCCTTAAGATTCCCAGCCTGCTGGGCTGAGTGTGCTGGGATGATTTTGTCCAGCTGGTAATCCCTTGTCCATTTAAGACTTTTAAAAAGCACCCACTTTTCTGTTGTCCAAGGGGAGCCAGCTGTGAGGACCAGCTACCAGTCTCCATCTCAGATTTTACTTTTTTGTTTCTCTAATATCCAGCACATCATGCAATGTGTGTCTGTGCTCCCAGTGCAGATTACTAGGGCTTATTTTTTAGCAGTCCTGTGCTTCCACTCCCTCCCACTCTAATTCTTTTCCTCCCACCTGTAAGCTGGTGTGTGGGGAGGGCTCAGGTCCTGCTGGGTCATGGCTTTGTTTCTTACCCTTTTTGTGAGATGCTGAGTTCTTGCAAATGTAGATGTAGCCTGGCTGTTTTACTGTATCTTCTGGTATCTCTTTTAGGAGTAGTTATATTTGTTGTATTTTCAAATATATATATATATATATGATTTTGGGAGGAAATTTCTACCACCCTACTCACACCGCCATCTTGAGCCCCTCCCTTAGGAAGCGTCTTGTTCCATCTTTGTGTTTATATAATTTTTGTAAAGAGCAACATGGACATCTGAGCCCAGATACTATAATTTCTTAATCATGTTTTTAAAATCTTTTAAAAACTTTCCTCTAGTACATTTGCTTCCAATACAGAAGCTCCAGTTAGAAGGTGATATAGTAGAGGCTTTTAATTTTAATTTCTACACTTTTTCCCCCACAAAGAAACAGAAGTATGATTATTCCTTCTATTAACATATTCCTATTGATGCTACCTTAAGATATTTAGTGTCATGGACAGTATTCAATAATGCAATAGTCACAGGGTAAATGGGAAAATAAATGAAAGGAGAAATCAGAGAGAAAGAGGTAGAGAGAAGAGCAAAAAAAAGGGGGGGTGAAGTGGAGAAGAATAAAAGGAAAGATGGAAAGAAAAGAGGGAAAATACAAGAGAGAAAAACAGGAAGAAAAAGAAGTACTGGAAAAAAATGACAGTGAAATAAGAATGCAATAAATAATGCCTCAAATTGCTACAGCTTTTTGTTTTTATTTAGTAATGATACTATAGGCCTAATAATATTTGGTTATAAGTGATGAGCAGATTTTATTCCAATTGCTATCTGTGTGCAGAGGGAGATTTTCACAAAGGCCTCAATGAAGACCTCACTGTCCTTCACAATAAGTCCACAGACTCTTCTCAACCCAGCTATAGGGTCTTATTAGAAAAGGGAGTTAATGATCCAAATTTTTGCTAGTTGTAGAGAAGCCAACAAAACGTGCTTCCGACCATCCATGGAATAAAAGATCACCTATTCCTTTTCCCCTTTGCTATTTATACTACCAGCCAGTAGCACATGCATGCACATGAGCACAAGTGCATGCACACACACACACACAGTTCCTCAAATACGGGGTATAGCTGGCCTAAAACAATAAGTTTTCAAAAACCAATAAAAAGAACATTACATATTTTTAAAAGTAAATTCAGCAAGAAAATGTAACAATTTAAAACATATACGCACCTAATGTCAAAGCCCCAAAATATGTAAAGCAAAAACTGACAGAATTGAAGGGAGAAACAGTTCTAAAATAAGAGTTGGATACTTCAATATCCCACTTTTAATAACGGATAGAACTAAACGGATGATAGATGAAGAAATAGAGGACTTGAACAACACCATAAGCTAAAAAATGCCTAACAAAAATATAGAGAACACTACACACAACAGCAGCAGAATACACATTCTTCTCAAGTGCACATAAAACATTCTCCAGGATAGGTCATTTTTGGGCCATAAAACAAGTCTCAAAAAACAAAAAAAACCCCTGAAATCATACAAAGTATATTTTACAATTAGATATTAAAAATAGAAAACTAGAAACTCACAAGTATGTGGAAATTAAACAATATACTCAAACAATTAATGGGTCAAAGAAGAAATCACAAGGGAAATTAGAAAATGCTTTGAAAAATGAGCAGAATATAATTTAGTCTTTCTATTTGTACTCTTCATTTTGATCCTGCTGTCTTTTCCCAGCCAGTTTACCTGAGAAAATTATGAAAATGTTTTGATTTTGTACCTAACAAAATCATCAAATCATAATTATACAAAACAAAGCAAAAAAGAAAATACATTGAGATGAAAACAAAAACAACACATCAAAAGTTATGGAATGCACTGAAAGCAGTGCTCAGAAAAAAATTTACAACACCAATATTTAAAATGAAGAAAGATCTCAAATGAATAACCTGAATTTATGGCTTAAGAAACTACAAAAAGATGATCAAACTATGCCTAAAGACAGCAGAAGGAAGGAAATGATAAAGATCAGAATGCAGGTAAATGTAATAGATAATAGAAAAACAATAGAATCAATGAAATTTTTATTTGGTTCTTTGAAAATACTAACATTTACAAACCACTAGATAGACTGATTAGGAAAAAAGAATATAAGACTCAAATTACTAAAATCAGAAGTGAAAGTGGACACATTACTATCGACCTTACAGAAATAAAAAGGGTTATAAGAACATCATGAACAATTGTATGCAAACAAAATAGATAAACTAGATAAATGGGCAAATTCCTAGAAATACACAAACTAACAAAATTGACTCATATAGAAACAGAAAATCTGAGCAGATCTATAACAAGAGATTAAATCAGTAATCATAAAGCTCCCAACAAAGAAAAGGTCCAGGTCTAAACAGTTTCATTGGTGAATTCTATCAAACATTTAAAGAATTAATAACAATTATCCTCAAGAGACATTTCCTAACTCGTTCTATGAGGCCAGCAGTACTCTAACAACAAAGACAAGGACATCGCAAGAAAAGAAAACTACAGGCCAATATCTCTTATGAATATAGATGCAAAAATCTTCAACAAACTACTAGCAGGAAGAATCTAGCAGCATTTTAAATGGATTATACACCAAATAAATTCCAGTGGTATTTATTCTAGGAATGAAAGGGTGGCCCAACACATAAAAATATATCAGTATAATAAACCACATTAATAGAATGATGAAGAAAACATCACATGATCATTTCAATTGATACCAAGCAATGATTTGGCAAAATCCTACAATATTTTATGATAAAAACATTCAACAAACTGTGAATAGAAGAGAATGTCTCAACATGATAAAGAGCATTTATGAAAAACTCACAACTAACATCAAACTAGATGAGAGTCTGAAAGCTTTCCTTCTGAAATCAAGAACAAGGCAAGGATGTCCATTTTCTGCAGTTTCCATTTAAAATTGTACTGACAATTTTAGCCAAAGAAATAGGGTAATAATCAGAAATAAAAGCATCCAAATTGGAAAGGAAGTTGTAAAACAATCTTCAGTGGCAAGTGACATGACCTTTTATATATAATATCCTAAGAAACAATCCTCAAAAACACTATTGGAGCTAATAAGTGAATTCAACAATGTAGCAGGATATGAAATCAGCAAAGAGAAATCAGTTGTATTCTGGGAGGGAAAAAAAGATGTCAGAGTAGGAAGGCAAGGTGGAAACCTATTCCCACACACACACCAAGGAAGCAACTACAGCAGATACAAGTAAACCTAAAAATGAACTGAAGACCGCAGAACAGACCACTTATAACTGGTGAAAAAGAGAAGACCACACAGAGAAGGGTAAAGTGGCAGTATCCTGATAGAGCAGGAGCCCAGCCCTTCCCTTAACTAAGCTCACAGGTGGGAGAAAGAGGAATGGAGTGGAGAGGGGATAGGTGCCCAGGAACTTTGCAGGCCTGGTCCCAGAGATCTTCTCTGGGAACAGAAGTCCACATTGCATTGGGTTCTGGTGATTAGTGGGGCTGGACACCAGGAAGAATTTAAGCACTGTGGGAGGCTGATACTTCTGCCACTTGTGGAGGACAGGCACACTCCACTGGTCCTGCAGAGGCCCAAAAGAGGTGGCAGTTTGAAAGAATTGCCAGCAGCAGAAGCAGTGCCAGTGGGGGTGAGGGCTGGACAGAGCTCTCTCTGCAGGAGAAAGGGCAAGTAGATGATAGTTCCCCAGCCCTCCCTTGACCCAAAATGTCAAGTACTGTTGGGAGCCCCATCCCCCTTGCTGGCTTCTCAGCCTAGAGGTGCTTCCCTCCACACCATTGGTGCACCTGCCCACTTGGCCCAGTAGCATAAAACTTTGCTGCCTGGCAGGCAGAGGGGGGTTTTCACAGCTTCCTTGGCCTGCTATCATCCCAATTAGAGAGGCACCTGCAAGAGCCAGCCACGAGTGCTCCTTCCTCATAACAGGCAGCACAGCCTGGTGCTGGAAGCCCCACCTCCATCACCCCATGTCCGGAGGAGTCACCCCTGCTGTGTTACTGTGCAACTTGCTGCCAGCATGCATACACCTGCAGCTGTGTAACTGTTCCATTCACCCCATTAATGCAGTAGCCCAGCCATTACAGCAGGGCAGGCAGAGAGTGGCCCCACCCATAACAATCAGAACAGAAGCCCCACTGCACTGATCACAAAGTGCCGACTGAGGCAAAGTGCCATCTGTAGCAGACTGAGATACATCACTGCTGGCAGAGAGACAGAAAGGTGGCCTTGCTCACCAACAGCAACTGGGGTACCACTGCAAAGAGAACCAGGTGCTGGAGAGTAGAGTTCTGGGCTTCTTGGCACCACAGAATGCCATTTCATAAAGCCATTACTTTCTAGACCAGAAAGTGTAGCAGATCCATCTAATACAAAGGAAGAAACCATGACAAAATGAGGAGGCAGAGGAATTGGTTCAAACAAAACTAAAGGATAAGGCACTAGAAAGATGGCTAAATGAAACAGATCAACAATCTTGATAAGATTAAAAATGTAACAGTCATAAAAATGCTCACTGATCTTCAGAAAAGCATTGAAGATCTCAGAGAGGACTTCAGTAAAGAAATACAAGAGCTGAAAAAGAGTCAGTCAGAGCTAAAGAATAAAGTAACTGATAAGAAATATAAAATAGAAGGAATGAATGATAGACCGCTGCAAGTAGAGGAGACAATCAATGAGATGCAAATTAGAGAACAGGAACCTAATGAAGAGGAACAGGAAAAAGAATCTGCAGGGATGAAAGAATGCCAAAAAAGCTGAGTGACAACTCCAAATGAAACAATATTTGCATAATAGAGGTATCAGAAGGAGGAGAGAGACATAAAGGGATAGAAGATCTCTTTGAGGAAATAGTTGGTGAAAATTTCCCCAATTGGGAGAATGAAATAGACACTCAGGTCTTGAAAGTTCAGAGAATAACTAATAAAAGAACCCCAGGAATCCAAGGAGAAAACACCAAGACATGTAAGTAATTGAAATGGCAAATATAAAAGAAGGAGAGAGTTCAGAAAGCAACCAGAGAGAGAAAAAGATTACTTAGAAGGGAAACCCCATCAGGCTATCAGAAGACTTTTTGGCCGAAACTTTACTAGACATAGGGAGTGGCATGAAATATTTAATGTACTGAAACAGAAGGACCTTCAACCAAGAATCCTCTACCCAGCAAGACTGTCATTCAAATTTGAATGAGAGCTTAAACATTTCCCAGATAAATGAAGGCTGAAGGAATTTATAACCACTAAACTGGCATTACAGGATATGTTAAAGGAACTTCTGTAGATGGAAATATTTCTAAGCCTAAAAGTTTCTACCAGTGAAAATAAACCACAGTAAATGTTGTAGATCAGTTACTTACCAAGCAAGTATGAAATTAAAACAAAACAAAAGTAGTAAAACCAACTATACAAAAAATCAGTCAAGGGCTACACAATAAATGCAAATTATGACATCTAACACATAAAGTACGGACAAGGAAGAAAAAAAAGAAGTACTTTTAGAGTACTGTTTGAAATAGTGCAAACGTCAACTGATAGACTGTTCTATAGTTAGGAAGCTGGCTATCCTTGAGTGTTATGGTAATCACAAACTTAAAGCCTATCATAGATACAAATATTAAAGGAGATAAGTCCAACCAGAACTCTAAAGAAAACCATCAAAAAACAAGAGAAGAGTATAATATAGGAAGAAAGGGACAAAGAGAAGATATGAAAAGATACAGAAAACAGTTAATAAAATGGCAATAAGTACATACCTATCAATAATTACCTTAAATGTAAATGGACAGAATGTACCAATCAAAAGACATAGAGTGCCAGAATGGATAAAGAAACAAGACCCATCTATATGCTGCCTACAACAGACTCATTTCAGACCAACAGACTGAAAGTGAAGGGATGAAAAAAAAACTTCATGAAAACAGGGAAAAAAAATCAAGAGTAGTAGTAGTACTTATATCAGAAAAAATAGACTTCAAAACAATGAAAGTAACAAGACACAAAGAAGGACACTAAAATGATAAAGGAATCACTCCAACAAGAAGATATGACTATTGTAAGTATATATGTACCCAACATAGGAGCAACTAAATATGTAAAACAAATACAGAAATTAAGGGGGAAATAGACTGGAACTCATTCATTTTAGGAGACTTTAGCACACCACGCAAAACAATAGACAGATTAGACAGATGGTCTTAACAGATATCTACAGAACATTCCACCCAAAAGCAGCAGGATTCACATTTTCTCAAGGGTATGTGGAAAGTCCAGCAGAATGGATTATACACTAGGCCACAAAAAGAGCCTCTATCAATTCAGAATGATTGAAATTGTATCAAGCAACTCCTCAGACCAAAATGGCATGAAATGAGAAATACATTACACAAAGAAAACACAAAAGCCTACAAACACATAGAGGCTAAACAAAAGGCTTCGCAATAATCAAAGAGTCAATGACCAAATTAAAACAGAAATCAAACAATACACAGAGACAAATGAAAACAAAAATACAACAGTCCAAAATCTGTGAGACACCACAAAAGTAGTTCTAAGAGAGAAGTTTATAACAATACAGGCCTACCTTAAGAAATAAGAACAATTCCAAAGAGTCCAAACTCACAATTAAAGAAACTAGAAAATGAAGAACAAGTTATGAAGAAAATGAAGAAACCCAAAGTTGGTAGAAGGAGAGCCATAATAAAGATCAGGGAAATAGATGGCAGTGTAAGAAGGCAAGGCAGAAACCTCCTCCCCAAATCATGTAGAACACCAAAATACATCAAATACAATTAAACCTGAAAACAACTGCAGAACTGACTACTTACATCTAGGGAAGAAGAGAACACCTCACAGAAAACAGTAAAGAGGCAAAACTGTGATCCAGAGGGACTCAAGCCTGCCCCCCACCACAGCCCACAGGTGGGAGAAAGAGGAATTGAGCATGGAGGGAGCAGGAGACCAGGACTTCTGAACACCTGTCCATGGAGAACTTCTCAGGGAACATCAACCCACACTACGTGGTGCTCTGGTGATTGGTGGGGCTGGACAACAGAGACAGGCAGCACAATCAGGGAGGCTGAGATCCCAGCTGCCTATGGAGAAAAGTCACACTCTACCAGGGCCCCTGGGAAAGAAAGCAGAGTGGGCAGTTTGAAAGACTTTCCAGCAGTGAGAGGGATGCCAGAGGGGCAAGGATTGCACAGTGCTCTCTGTTTAGGAGAAAGGTCAGGTGGACAATACCTCCACAGCTCACCCTCAGCCCAACAGTTTGGGAGCTCTAAGGAACTCCCTCTTCCCAGCAAGCACTGGCTGCACTTGCCTGCAGCCCCCACCATAGCTGCAGGCTGGGCAGAAGGCTACTCTGCCCATGCCAGTTCTAGCAGCACAGCATCAAGCCTCCCCCATGTCCATGCAGTCAATTTGATCTGGCAGTGGAGGCAAGCATTGCAGCCAGGAAGGCAGCTTTCTTGGCCCCGTTTTGTCCTAGCCAGGAAAGTACTGTGGGAGCCAGCCTCAGGAGTTCCTTCCTCCAAGCAGGAGCCATTCCTGCTTGCCTGTGGTCCCCACCATTGCTTCAGGCCAGGGGGAGGGCAGCTCTACACATAGAAACACCAGTGGCACAGCCTCAAGTATTCTTGCTCATGCAATCAGCTGATAGCCACACAACTCACCTGAAATCAGATCACTACAAGCCAAACATAAGGTGCCCCATCTACTGCATGCCAACAGATGGGGATCCTGCATAGGAAATTGAGCCTCTGAGCACTAGAGGGTGCATCCTACACAAAGCTACAATTCCACAGGAAACACTAAAAAAAAGAGGCAGAGGAATTTGGTCCAAACAAAACTATAAGAGAAGACATCAGAAAGAGGGCAGAGTGAAACAGAAATCACAAATTTTCTTGATAAAGACTTTAGTGAAAGTCATACACATGCTCATGGATCGACAGAAAAATACTCAAAATCTCAGGGAGGACCTCAGCAAAATGAAAGAAGACCACCAAAAGAGTCACTCAGAGCTGAAGCATACAGTATCTGAAATAAAAAATACAATGGAGAGAATTAATAGCAGGTTTTTACAAGTTGAAGTTGTAAGTGACCTGAAAATTAGGGAGCAAGAAAACAATGAAGCCAAAAAACAGAGAGAAAAAAGGATCTATAGGAAAGAAAGAATGATAATAGAGCTGTGTGAGTAATCCAAGCAGAACAATATTTGCATTATAGGGATACCAGAAGAAGAAGAGAGAGATAAAGGGATAGAAAGCCTCTTTGAGGCAATAATTGTTGAAAACTTCCCCAAACTGTGGAAGGAAATAGACTCTCATCAAGGAAGCCCAGTGATCCCCTAACAAAAGTAACCATATGAAGATAACACCAAGACATATAATAATTAAAATGGCAAAGATCAAGGACAAGGAGAGAGTATTGAAAGCAGCCAGAGAGAGAAAAAGGATTACTTATAAAGGATATCCCATCAGGCTATCATCAGACTTCTCAAAAGAAACTTTACAGATCAGAAGGGAGTGAACTGATATACTTAATGTATTGAAACAGAAGGATATTCAACCAAGAATACTCTACCCAGAAAGATTATCATTTAAATTTGAAGCAAGGATTAAACAATTTTTAGATAAACAAAAGGAGTTAATTCAGTACCACCAAGCTAGCCCTGCAAAATATGTTAAAGGGACTGCTCTAGATGGAAATGTTCCTAAGGCTAAATAGCTGTCACCAGAGAAAAAAAACTCACAGTAAATGTGTAGACCAATTAATTAACAAGAAAGTATGAAATTAAATCAAACAGTCAAAAATCAGTCAAGGGATAAATAAAGAGTGCAGAATATGACAGCAAATTTATAAAATGTGGAGAGGGAAGAAGAAGAAGGGGGGGAAAGTAGCTTTAGGTTCTGTTTGATAATAGAGTAATCAGCTATTTATGATAGACTGTTAGATAGTAAGGAAGTTATCCTTGAGGCTTTGTTAACCACAAATCTAAAGTCTACAATGGCAATAAGTACATACTTATTGATAATCACCTTAAATGTAAATAGACTAAAGGCACCAATCAAAAGACATAGAATGGCAGAATTAATAAGAAAACAAGATCAATCTAGATGCTGCCTGACAGAGACTCATTTCAGACCCAAAGACAAATACAGAATAAAAATGAAGGGATGGAAGCAGATATTTCATGAAAATAATAGGGAGAAAGAGCAGGAGTAGCTGTAGTTGTATCAGACAAAATAGATTTCAAAATAAAGAAAGTAACAAGACACAAAGACGGGCATTACACAGTGATAAACAGGTCAGCACAACAAGAGGCTAAAACCATTATAAATATCTATGCACCCAATATAGGAGCATGTAAACATGTAAAACAAATACTAAAAGTTTTAAAGGGGGAAACAGACTGAAACAAATTCATTTTAGGAGACTCTAATACACCACTGATACCAACAAAAAATCAATCAGACAGAAAATAAGGAAACAGAGGCACTGAACAATACATTAGAACAAATGGACCTAACAGATATCTACAGAACATTTCACCCAAAAGCAGCAGGATACACATTCTTCTCACATGTACATGGAATGTTCTCCACGATAGGTCACATACTAGGACACAAAAAGAGCCTCAATAAATTAAAAAAGATTGACACTGTATCAAGTGGCTTCTCAGACCACAATGGTATGAAACTAAAAATAAGTTAAACAAAGCAAACAAAAAAGCCTATAATCACATGGAGGTTTAACAACATGCTTCTAAAAAATCTATGGATCAAGAACCAAATTAAAATAGAGATTAAGCAATATATGGAGACAAATGAAACAACAACTCAACAGCCCAAAACCTGTGGTATTCCATGAAGGCACTTGTAAGAGGAAAGTACATAGCAATACAGGCTTACCTCAAAAAACAAGAACAAACCCAAATAAACAGTCTAAAATCACAATTAAGGAAACTAGAAAGAGAAGAAAAAATGACGTCCAAAGTCAGAAGAATGGGGGACATAAAAAGATCAGAGCATAAATAAATAAAATTGAGGAAATTAAAACAATAGAAAGAATCAATAAAACTAGGAGCTGGTTCTTTGAGAAAATAAACAAAAATGATAAACCCTGAGCCAGAATCATCAAAAGAATAGAGAGGGTGCAACATAAACAGAATCAGAAATGAAAAAGGAATAATCACAATGGACACCACAGAAATACAAAGAATTATTAGAGAATACTATGAAGAATTATATGCCAATAAATTTGACAACCTAGAAGACATGGATAACTTTCTAGAAAAATACTACCTTCAAAGACTGACCCAGTAAGAAACAGAAAACCTGCATAGATCAATTAGCAGCAGTGAAATTGAATAGGTAATCAAAAAACAATCTAAGAACAAAACCCTGTCCCAGATGGCTTCATGGCTGAATTTTATCAAACATTTAAAGAAGAGCTAATACCCATCTTTGTTAAAGTATTTAAAAAAGTAGAAGAGGAGGGAATACTTCCAAACTCATTCTATGAGGCCAACAGAGCTCTTATATCAAAACCATTAAAAGACATCACAAAAATTATAGACCCATATCCTTGATGAACATAGATGCAAAAACCCTCAACAAAATATTAGTAAACAGAATCCAAAAATACATAAAAAAGTTCATTCATCATGATGAAGTGGGACTTATTCCAAGGATGCAAAGATGGTAAAATATTCAAAATCCATCAATATCATACATCATATCAACAAAGAGAATGACAAACACCACATGATTATCTCAATAAATGCTAGAAAAGCAGTTGACATCCATTCATGATAAAAACTCTTAACAAAATGGGTATAGAGAATATGTACCTCAACATAATAAAGGCTATTTATGACAAACCACAACCAACATCATACTTAATACCAAAAAGATGAAACTTTTGCTCTAAGATCAGGAACAACACAAGGATGCCCACTCTCACCACTATTGTTCAACATAGTACAGGAGGTCCTAGCCATGGCAATCAGACAAAGAGATAAAAGGCATCCAAATTGGTAAAGAAGAAGTTAAACTGTCACTTTTTGCAGACATGATATTATAGATAGAAAACCCTAAAGACGCCACTAAAAACCTATTAGTACCATAACTGAATTCAGCAAAGTTGCAGGATACAAAATTAATACACAGACATCTGTTGCATTCCTATTTACTAACAATGAACTAGCAAAAAGCAAAATCAGGAAAGCAATTCAAATTACAACTGCATCCAAAAGAATAAAATACACAGGAATAAACATAACCAAGGAAGTGAAAGATCTATACTCTGAAAACTATAAGAGACCCATGAGAGAAATTAAAGAAGACACAAATAAGTGGAAATCTATCCTGTGGTCATGGATAGGAAAAATTAATATCAAATGACCATCCTGCCCAAAGCTACATACATATTCAATACAATCCCTATCAAAATTCTAACAGTATTTTTCAATGAACTAAAATAAATAGTTCTAAAAGTCATATGGAACCAAAAAAGACCCCAAATAGCCAAACTAATCCTGAGAAAGAAGAACAAAGCTAAGGAATTATGCTCCCTGACTTCAAGCTGTACAACAAAGCCACAGTAATCAAAACAATTTGGTACTGGCATAAGAACAGACCCATGTACCAATGGAAGAGAACAGAGATCCCAGATATAAACCTGCACATATATGGTCAATTAATATGAGATAAAGGAACCATGGATATACAATAGGGAAAAGAAAATCTCTTCAACAGCTGGTGTTGGCAAAACTGGACAGCTACATGTAAGAGAATGAAACTGGATTATTGTCTAACTCCATACACAAAAGTAAAGTCAAAATGGATCAAATACCAGAATGTAAGTCATGAAACCATAAAACTCATAAAACAAAGCATAAGCAAAAATCTCCTGAATATAAACATGAGCAACTTTTTCAAGAACACATCTCTTTGGGCAAGGGAAACAAAATAAAAAAATGAACAAGTGGGATAACATCAGACTAAAAAGAACACCATCAGCAGAATAAAAAGGCTTCCTACAGTATGGGAGAATATATTCATAAATGATTTATCTGATAAAAGGTTAATATCCAAAATATATAAAGAACACCCAAAAAGCATATAACCTGATTAAAAAGTGAGCAGAGGACCTGAACAGACATTTCTCCAAAGAAGAAATACAAACAGGCACATGAAAAAATACTCCACATCACTATTCATCAGGGAAATGCAAATTAAAACCACAATGAGATATCACCTCATATCAGTTAGGATAGCCACTATCCACAAGACAAGAAACAACAAATGCTAGCAAGAATTCAGAGAAAGGGGACCCTCCTACACTGTTGGTGGTAGTGTAAATTAGTTCAATCATTGTGGAAAGCAATATGGAGGTTCCTCAGAAAACTTAAAATTGAAATTCCATTTGACCCAGTAATTCCTCTCCTAGGAATTTAACCAAAGAAAACAGGATTCCAGATTCAAAAAAACACATGCACCCCTATGTTTATTGCAGCACTATTTACAATAGCCAATATATGGAAGCAACCTAAGTGTCCATCGATAGATGGATGGATCAATAAGAAGTGGTACATACACAGAATGGAAAATTATTTAGCCATTAAATGAAAAGAAATCCTGCCCTTGGCAACAACATGGAAGGATGTAGAGGGTATTATGTACAGTGAAATAAACCAGGTGGAGAAAGACAAATATCAAATGATTTCACTCATTTGTGGTATATAAAAACAAACAAAACAGAAGGAACAAAATAGCAATATATTCATAGATGCTGAGAAAGGCCTAGTGGTTACCAAAGGGGAGGGGTTGAAGAGGGTGAGTACAGAGGGAGAAGGGGATTAAGGGGTGCTACCATTCACAATCACAGTATAGGTAGGTCATGGGGATGGTAGCACAGCTTGGAGACTACAGTTAATGACTCTACAACACCTAACTACACTTACAGACAGTGACTACAATGGAGGGGGTGAGGTCTTGATAATGTGGGTCACTGTTGAACCACTGCGTAGTGTATGTGAAACCATCATAAGATTGTATATTCATGATACTTTAATAAAAAATCAAGGCAGAAATAAATAAAATAGAGAATAATAATATAATAGAAAGATGAAACCAAGAGCTGGCTCTTTGAGAAAATTAACAACATAGACAAACCACTAGCCAGACTTATCAAGAAAAATAGAGAAAGGACACAAATAAGCAACATGAGAAACAAAAAAGGAATAGTCACAACAGATACCACAGAAATAGAAAGAACCATTAGAGAATTCTATGAAAGATTATATGCCAATAAATTGGACAACTTAGAAGAAGTGAACGAATTCCTAGAAAAATACAACCTTCCATGATCGACACAGGAAGAAATAGAAAATCTGATCAGACCAAACACCAGCAATGAAATTGAATTGGTAATAAAAAAACTCAAACAAACAAAAGTCCAATACCAGATGACTTCACAACTGGGTTCTATCAAGCATTTAAAGGAGAGCTAAAACTCGTCTTTCTTATAGTATTCAGAAAAGTAGAAGAGGAGGGAATACTTCCAAACTCATTATGTGAGGCCAGAAATATCAAAAATAGACAAAGACACTATAACAAAGAAAATTTTAGACCAATATCCCTCATGAAGACACATGCAAAAATCATCAAGAAAATACTGGCAAACAGAATAAAAAAATACATCAAAAGGGTCATCCATCATGATGAAGTGGGATTTATTCCATGGATGCAGGGATGGTGTAATATTTGTAAAGCAATCAATGTTATATACCACATTAAGAAAAAGGATAAAAACCACATGATCATCTCCATAGATGCTAAAAAAGCATTTGACAAAATTCAACATCCACTCATGATAAAAACTCAGCAGAATTTATATAGAGGGTAGGCACGTCAACATAATAAAGGCCATATATGACAAACCCACAGCTAACATCATACTCAATGCTGAAAAGCTGAAAGCTTTTCCTCCGAGATCAGGAGCAAGACAAGGATTCCCATTCTCAACAATTTTATATAACATAGTACTGTAGGTCCTAGGCATGGCAAATCACATAACACAAAGAGATAAAAGACATCCACATTAATAAGAAAGAAGTAAAACTGTCACTATTTGAAAATGGCATCATACTATGTGTAGAAAACCCTAAAGACTCGACCAAGAAACTATTAGAACTAATCACTGGATGCAGCAAAGTTGAAGGATACAAAATTAATACCCAGGCATCTGTTGCACTCCTATGTTCCAACAATGAATTACCAGAATGGGAAATCAGGAAAGCAATTCTATGTAAAATTGCATCAAAAAGAATAAAATACCCAGGAATAAATCTAACCAAGGAGGTGAAAGACCTATATTCTGAGAAGTGTAAGAGACTCATGATAGAAATTAAATAAGACACAAAGAGAGATGGAATTCTATCCTGTGGTCATGGATAAGAAGAATGCATATTTTCAAAATGGCCATCCTGTTGAATGCAACTTACAGATTACATGCAATCCTTATCAAAATACCAACAGCATTTTTCAGTGAACTAGAACAAAGAATCGTAAAATTCATATGGAACCACAAAAGGCCCCAAATAGCCATAGCAATCCTATGAAGTACAAAGCTGGGAGGATTATGCTCCCTCATTTCAAGCTCTACTATAAATCTACAATAATCAAAAAGTATGATACTGTCACAAGAACAGACCCATAGGTCCATAGAATAGAATAGTGAGCACAGAGATAAACCCACACGTATATGGCCAGTTAACATACAATAGAGGAGCCATTAATATATACAGTGGGGCATGACAGTTTTTTCAATAACTGGTGTTAGGACAACTGGACAGCTACATGCAAGAGAATGAAACTCTAACTGCATACAGAAAAAGTAGACATGAATCAAAGACCTCAATAAGACATGAAACCATAAAACTGTTAGATTAAAACACAGGCAAAAATCTCTTCAACATAAACATGAGCAATTTTTTTCCTGTACAAATCTTCTTGGACAAGGGAAACAAAATAAAAAATGAACAAGTGGGACTACATCAAACTAAAAAGCTTCTGTATAGCAAAGGACACCATCAACAGAACAAAATGGTAACCTACATTATGGAAGAATGTATGCATAAATCATTCATCTGATAAGGGGTTAAAATAAAAAATATATAAAGAGCTCATATGCCTCAACATCAAAAAACCCCCAAATAACCAGATTAAAAATGGGCTGAGGACCTGAACATTTCTCCAAAAAGACATACAGATGGCTAACAGGCACATGGACAAATGCTCCACATAACTAATCATCAGGAAAATGCTTATCAAAGCCACAATGAGATTATCACCTCACACTAGTTAGGATGTCCATTATCCAAAAGACAAGAAATAAAAAGTGTTGGCGAGGATGTGGATAAATGGGAACCATTCTACACTATTGGTGGGAATGTCAATTGGTGCAACCACTGTGGAAAGCAGTATGGAGGGCCCTCAAAATACTGAAAATAGAAATATCATATGACTCAGTAATTTCACTTCTAGGAATTTAACCAAGGAAAACAAAATCCCTGTTTTGGAAATATATATGCACCCCTTTGTTTATCTCCACATTATTTACAGTAGCCATGACATGGAAGCAATCTAAATGTCTATGAATAGAATGAATGGATAAAGGAGATGTGGTACACATACAAAATAGAATATAATTCAGGTATAAAAATAAGTAATCCTGCCATTTGCAACAACATGAATGCACCTAGAGGGTATTATGCTCAGTGAAATAAGTCAGGCAGAGAAAGTCATATACTATATGATTTCACCTATTTGTGGAATCTGAAAACAAAACAAAGTAACAGTAGACTCATAAACACTGAGAAGGACTGGTGCTTACCATGGGAAGGGTTGATGGGGTGGAAAGGGACTGTGATGGGGATAATAGGGCACAAAAATTCTCAATCATAATATAAGTTGGTCACATGGATGATAGTACAGTATGGATAATATAGCCAATGACTCTATAATACATTCCTATGTTGAGAGATAGTAACTGCACTACTGGGTGTGAGATTTTACTAATATGGGTAACCTTTGAACCACTGTGTTGTATACTTGAAACCCATATAAAATTGTATATCCAAGACACTTCAATAAAAAAAATCAGTTGTATTCTTATATACTGGCATGAGCAATCCTAAAAGGAAATTAAAGAACCAATTGCATGCTCAATTAATTTTATTTGTTCAATGAATACACTTTTTAAATTGTTATTTTAGATATCTAATATGCTTATCAGTATCTCAAGAGCTTTTCCCTCCTGTCATTAAGTTATGTGAAAAAAACCAATTCTATCATTTGGATAGAGTATAGCATGTTAATTTATTTATAACAGAACAATTGTTTCCAATTTTAAAATAAAGAGCATTGTGATGAAGTAAAAAAGGAAATAATTTCACTTACAATGGTATCAAAAATAGAGAAATAGTTATGGAGAAATTTAACCAGGTGGTGTAAGACTTGAACACTGAAAACTATAAGACACTGTTGAAACAAATTAAATAACACATAACTGAATTGAAAGACATTCTGTGTTCCTGTATGGGAAGACTTAATATTGTTAAGATAGCAGTATTCCTAAAACAATCTACAGATTCAGTATAGTCACTATCAAAGTCCCAGTGGCCACTCTTCAAAAACAGAAAGGCTAATCCAGAAATTCATATTGAATTACAAGGAGCTCAGAATAGCCAATAGTTTTGAAAAAGAATAACATATTGGGAAGACTCACATATACCATTTTTGAATTTAATGTAAAGCTATAGGAAACAAAACAGTGTGGTACTGACACAGGGATAGGATCAATGGAATAGAATTGAGATTCCAGAAATACACCCATACACTTATGGTTATTTGAGTTTGACAGGGATGCTGAGGCCATTTAATGAGGAAAGAATAGTCTCTTCAACAAATGCTGCTGTGACAAATGGATAGCGACATACAAAAGAATGAAATGTACCCTTACATCACACCATATAGAAAAAATTACTGAAAATAGATTGAAAACTTAAATGTAAGAGCTAAAACTATAAACCTCTTAGGTGAAAACCATAGGGGGAAATCTTTATGACCTTGGGCTTGGCAATAGTTTCTTAGAGAAGAGACCAAAAATACAATTAAGAAAAGAAAAAAATAGATAAAATTGAGTTCATCAAAGTAAAAACTTTTGTGCCTCAAAGGACACTATCTAGAAAGGGAAAATGCAATCCACAAAATGGGAGGAAATCTCTGGTATCCAGAATATATAAAGAACTCTTAAGATTAACAAAAAAGACAAACAATGTGGGCAAAGAATTTGAATAGACATTTCTCTAAAGAAGATATACAAATGGCCAAGAAGCAATGAAAAAATTCCCAATGTCATTAGTCATCAGAGAAATTCAAATAAAAACTACAGTGTTATACCACTTCACACACACTAGGATGGCTACAGTAGTAATTAAAAAGGAACTGAAGTATTGATGCAGATGTGAAGTTGGAATACTGACACATTACTGGTAGAAATATAAAATGCTGCGGTGATCGTAGAAAACAGTTTGGTGGTTCCTCAGAAAGTTAAACAGAAATACCATATGATCCTGCAATTCCAATCCTAGGTGTATACCCAAAAAATTGAAAGCCAGTGTTCAAACAAAAACTTATACATGAATATTCTTAACACTTTTCACAATATCCAAGAGATGAAAATAATCCAATTAGCCATCAGTTAACGAATGGATAGCCTAAGTGTGGTATATCCATACAATGGAATGTTAAATCATAAAAAGGAATGAAGTGTTGATACATGCAATAACATGGATTAACCTTGAAAACATTCTAAGTGAAAGAAGTCATCCACAAAGGGTCATATGTTGTATCACTCTATCTATATGAGATATCAAAAATAGGGAAATACATAATCAGAAAGCAGGTTTGTGGTTACCAGGGGTTGAGGGGAAGTTGGAAGTGAGAAGTGAGTGCATAATAGGTAGGGGGTTTCATTTTGGAGGTGATAAAAATGTCTGGAACTAGAAAGTGGTAATGTTTGCACAACATTGCTAATGTACTAAATGCCACTGAATTGTATACTTTAAAGTAGTTAAAATGGTGAGTTTAATGTTGTATTAATTTTGCCTCAATTTTAAGAAACAGTAAAAGACTGTGCTTTTATACTTTCACAACTTACTGACATTTAGGGGAGAGTTTGGAATGAAACTCCCTCTGCTTATATTGCTTGATAGGCCCAAAAACAATTAGGCAAACTGCTACAGATAAAATGTAGGAGAAAGAGTGCTGAACTAGGAGTCAGGAGGAATGTAAGTACAAGTCCTAGCTTGCCACTAGTTTGCATGCGACCTCGGTAAAATCCTTTTTTGCTAGCCCCCAGTTTCTCCTTCTGTAAAATGAGTGTATGGAGCAGGGGGCTTAAGGATCAGTAAGGACACCTCTATCCTGAACAATTTGATTCTAAGTGAAACATTTGTTCAATGAAAGCAATTGTAAGGCCTCTATTAGCATTACTAAAAGTTAAAAAGAACTCCTCTTCCTGTTCTCACTTACTTTTTAAAAGTGCACGCAAGAAATATCATTTCTGTTGTACAGTTCTATGAGTTTTGATAAACACACACAGTGTTATCTCCACTACCACAAAATTAGGATACAGAACAGTTCCATCACTACAGAAATTCTCTTGTGCTCCCCCTTTGAAGGCAATCCCTCCCCAAGTCTCTGATAACAACTCACCTGTTGTTTGTCCCTATAATTTTATCTTTTTCATAATGTCTCATCCTTTTTTATATCTGAAAAATATTTACTGTATGGATAGATCATACAATAGAATTCATTTAATTGGTACTGTACTGATGGACATTTTGGTTGTTTCCCATCTTTTGTATCAAAGGTGACCAGATACTAAGCACTTACTGTGTGCCAGGCCCAATGCTAAAAGTCTTTTATTCATTCCTGTTTATAATAACCCGATAACATTGTTAGGTAGCCACTATTAAGGTCATCTTTCTGAAAAACAAACATCTCAGAGAAGTTGAATAACTTGCCCAAGTCTCACAGCTAATAAACAGCAAAGCTAGAGTTAAAACTCAAATCTAGCACACTCTCCTCAATCTCATTAATACATCCCCACACTCTGACATATAATTAGGGCTAGTAACAATATTTTTTTAAGATAAATAAGTTTAATGTAGTTTTTCTTCTTTTTTTATGAGTCAGAGTTGATGCATTATTAATTAAAGTTCACAGTTTACAAGAGGGTTCACTCTTTGTACATTCTGTGAGTTTTAGCAAATGTATAATGATATGTAGCTGTCATTAGAGTATAACACAGAATAGTTTCATTGCCCTTAAAATCCCTTATGCTCCACCTATTCATCCCTCCTCCCCTCTCCTTGAGCATCTGACAATCACTGATCTGCTTACTGTTTCAATAGTTTTGACTTTACCAGAATGTCATATAGTTAGAATCTTACAGTATGTTGCTTTTTTAGATCGGCTTTTTTCATTTAGTGATATGCCCTTAATGGGTTTGCTAAGGCATTTATGAGCCATCATTCTGGACCTGATGATCAAATCTCAAGCAGCCAGCTTGCATAATTGTAATCTGAAAGGTTTCTCCATTTGAGAGCATCAGATCCTCAGTTAATGATTCTTTCATCCTTCTAGTAGTTGGTATGGAGGCTCCTTTTATTCTTTAATTTGATATTTCATAATTTTCATGGTATGATAGCTTATTTCTTTTTACTGCTGAATAATAATCTGTTGTATGGATGTACCAAGTATGCTTATCCTTCACCTATTGAGGGACATCTTGATTTTTTCTAAGTTTTGGCTATTATAATCAAAGTTGCTACAAACATTTGTGTACAGGTTTTTGTCTGGACATACATTTTCAACTCATTTGGGTAAACACGAAGGTGCACAGTTACTGGTTCATGTGATAAGAGTGTGTTTACTTTTGTAGGAAACTGACAAACTGTCTTCCAATGCCTGTGACATTTTTCAGTCCCATTCAACAATGAGTTCCTGTTGGCCCACATCCTTAACAGCATTTGGTGGTGTCCGTGTTTTGGATTTTTGCCATTCTAATAGGTATACCTACTATATTATATAGTGGTATGTCATTGTTATTGTTTTATACATAGCTGAATTTTTTAGTGTGGTAAAAAAATATTACCATAAAATTTACCATCTAAACCTTTAAAGTATGCAGTTCAGTAGTGTTAAGTATATTTACATTACTGTGAAAAAGATCTCCAGAATCTCCTTATCTTACAGAACTGAAACTCTATACTCGTTGAACAACAATTCCTCTTTATTCTCTTGCCCCATACCCTGGTAACCACTATTCTATTTTCTATATCTGTAACTCCAACTACTTTAGTTACTTCATGTAAGTGGACTCAAATAGTATTTGTCCTTTTGTGACTGGCCTATTTCACTTAACATAATGACCTCAAGGTTCATAAGTATTGTAGCATGTGATGGAATCCATTTCCTTTTCATAGGCTGCATAGTATTTCATTATATGTATACACCACAATTTGTTCATCAATGCATCAGTCAATGAACTTTTGGGTTGCTTCTACCTCTTGGCTATTGTGAATAGTACTGTTATGAATATGGGTGTGCTCATTTGATGTTTTATCTTACAATTTCCTGATGACATAAGATGTTCAGCATCTTTTCATATGTTTCTTTGCCATTGGTATCTCTTCTGTTCAGATCTTCTACCCATTTTTTAATTGAGGGTTTATTATTATTTAGTTTTTAAAGTTCTTTACATATTTCAGATATCACTACTTTAGCAGATAGATGTTTAGAATTTTTTTCTCCCAGTATTTGATTTGTCTTTTTGTTCTCTTTGCAGTGTCTTCCACAGAGCAGAAGTTTTAAATTTTAGTGAAGTTCAACTTACCAATTTTTCTTACAGGTTGTGTTTTTGGTGTTGTGTCTAAAAAGCCATCTCCAAACCCAATGTCACATAGATTTTTTTCCTATGTCATCAGATAGAAGATTAGTAGTTTGCATTTTACATTTTGGTCTATTGTGCATTTGAGTTAATTTTTGTGGAAAATGAATGTCTGTGTCTATATTCACATTTTTTGCGTGGACAGCCAGTTATTCCACCAGTACTTTCTGAGAAGACTATCATGTCTCCATTGAATTGCATTTTCTCTTTTGTAAAAGGTCAGTTGGCTATATTTGTGTGTGATTATCCTGTTCCATTCATCTAAGTGTGTATTCTTTTGCTAATACCACACTGTCTTGATTATTGTAGATTTATAATAGGTCTTGAAGTTATTGTCAGTCCAATAGCTTTGCTCTTTTCCTTCAATATTGTGTTGGCTAATCAGTCATCTGCCTTTCCATATAAACTTTAGAATCAGTTTGTTGATATCCACCAAATAAATTACTGGGATTTGATTGAGATGAATCTATAGGTCAAGTTGGGAAGAACTGACATCTTGACAACACTGTGTCTTTCTATCCATGTACATGGATATCTCTCCATTTATTTAAATCTTCTTTGATTTCTTTCATTAGAAGTTTGTTGTTTTACTTACATAGACAATATTTTTGTCTTCCATATTTTGTTAGGTTTATAACTAAGTACCAATTTTTGGTGCTAATGTAGATGGTATTGTGTTTTTTTAATTGAGGTGTCATTGATATACAATCTTATATTGGTTTCAAGTATACAACACAGTGATTTGAAGGTTGCCCATATTAGTAAATCCCCACCCCGACTAGTACAGCTGCTATCTCTCAACATAGGAAGATGTTAAAGAATCACTAACTATATTCTCCATGCTATACAATTATCCAGGTGACCAACTTACATTATGACTGATAATTTTTGTGCTGTTTTATCTCCTTCATCCTCCCTACCCACCCATCCCATCCTCTCCCCCATGGTAAGCACCAGTCCTTCTCAGTGTCTGTGACTCTGCTGCTATTTTGTTCATTTTGTTTTGTTTTCAGATTCCACAAATAGGTGAAATCATGTGGTATTTGTCTTTCTTTCCAGGCTTATTTCACTTACCATAATACTCTCTAGGTCAATCCATGTTGTTAGAAATGGCAGGATTTCTTATTATTAAGGCGAAATAATATTCCATTGAGTCTGTACCACATCTTCTTTATTTATTCATCTATTCATGAATACCTAGGTTGCTTCCATATCATGGCTATTGTAAATGATGTGGAGATATAAACAAAGGGGTGCATATATATTTCCCAAACAGGGATTTTGTTTTTTTTCTTGGGTAAATTCCTAGATGTGGAATTACTGGGCATTCATGGTATTTCTAGTTTTAGATTTTTAAGGAACCTAGATAATGCTTTCCACAGTGGCCACTAATTGACATTCCTACCAATAGTGTAGGAGGGTTCCCTTTTTTTCACATCCTCACCAACACTTTTCAGTTCTTGTCTTTTGGAGTGTGGACATCCTAACTAGTGTGAGGTGATATCTCATTGTGGTTTTTATAAGCATTTTCCTGATGATTAGTAATGTGGAGCATCTTTTGATGTGCCTTTTGGCCATCTGTATGTCTTCTGTGGAGAAATATCTGTTCAGGTCCCCTGCCCATTTTTTAATCAGGTTATTTGTTTTTTTTGGTGTTGAGGTGTATGAGCTCTTTATGTATTTTTTATCTTAACCCCTTATTGGATAAATCATTTATGAATCTTTCATTCTATTAATGGTGTCCTTTGCTGCACAGAAGCTTTTTAGTTTGATATAGTCCCACTTGTTCATTTTTTACTTTCTTTCAATTGTCTGAGATGTGTCCAGGAAAAATTGCTCATGCTTTTGTTGAAGAGATTTTTGCCTGTTATTATCTAAAACTTTTATGGTTTCATATCTTATTGAGGTCTTTGATCCATGTTGAGTTTATTTTGTGTATGGAGGTAGACAGTAATTGCATTTCATTCTCTTGCATGTAGCTGTCCAGTTTTCCCAACACCAGTTATTGAAGAGACTGTCTTTTCCCCATTGAATATTCATGGCTCCTTTATTGTATATTAATTGATAATATATGTGTGGATTTATATCTGAGTTCTCTAGTCTGTTCTATGTACTTATGTATCTGTTCTTGTGCCAGTACCATAATTTTTTTATTACTGTAACTTTGTAGTAGAGCTTAAAGTGAGGGAATATAATCCCCCCAGCTCTGTCTGTCTTTTTCAGGAATGCTTTAGCTATTTGAGGTCTTTTGTGGTTCCATCTGAATTTTAGGATTCTTTAGTTCATTGAAAAATGCTCTTGAAGTTTTGATGGGGATTGCATTGAATCTGTAAATTGCTTTGAGCAGGATGACCATTTTGACAATAGTAATTCTTATCCATGAGCATGAGATAGATTTCTATGTGTGTCTACTTTAATTTCTCCCATGAGTGTTTTACAGTTTTCAGAGTACTGGTCTTTTACCTCCTTGGTTAGATTTATTCTTAGGTATTTTACCCTTTTTGATGGAATTTTAAAGGGAACTTTTTCCTGATTTCTCTTTGTGCTAATTCATAGTTGGTATATGAGAATGCAACAGAAGTCTGTGTATTTTTGCTGAATCCAGTTATTAGTTCTAATAGTGTTTTGGTGGAGTCTTTAGGGTTTCTTATATACAGCATGATGTTATCTGCAAATAGTGACAGTTTTACTTCTTTCTTACCAATTTGGATGCCTTTTATTTGTTTGTGTTGTCTGATTGCCATGTCTAGGGCCTCCAGTACTATGTTGAATAAAAATGGTAAGAGTTAACATCCTTGTCTTGTTCCTGATCTTAGAGAAAAAACGTTCAGCTTATCACCAATAGTATGATATTCCCTATGGCTTTGTCTTCATTATGTTGAGGTACGTACCCTCTATACCTATTTTGTTGAGAGTTTTTATCATGAATAGATGTTAAATTTTGTCAAATACTTTTTCAGCATCTACAGAGATAATCATGTGTTCTTATCCTTCATTTTTTTTCTTTAATGAGTCTTTTTTTTTGGTATCATTAACCTACAATTACATGAAGAACGTTATGTTTACTAGGCTACCCCCTTCACCAAGTCCCCCCACATACCCATTCACAGTCACTGTCTGTCAGCGTAGTAAGATGCTGTAAAATCACTACTTGTCTTCTCTGTGTTGCACAGCCCTCCCCATGCTGCCCCCACCACCACTATACTTGCTAATCATAATGCCCCCTTTCTTTTCTCCACCCTTATCCCTCCCTTCCCACCCATACTCCCCAGTCCCTTTCACTTTGGTAACAGTTAGTCCATTCTTGGGTTCTGTGATTCTGCTGCTGTTTTGTTCCTTCAGTTTTCCTTTGTTCTTATACTCCACATATGAGTGAAATCATTTGATACTTGTCTTTCTCTGCCTGGCTTATTTCACTGAGCATTATACCCCCTAGCTCCATCCATGTTGTTGCAAATGGTAGGATCTGTTTTTCTCATATGGCTAAGTAATATTCCATTGTGTATATGTACCACATCTTCTTTATCCATTCATCTACTGATCGACATTTAGGTTGCTTCCATATCTTGGCTATTGTAAATAGTGCTGTGATAAACATAGGGGTGCATCTGTCTTTTTCAAACTGGGCTGCTGCATTCTTAGGGTAAATTCCTAGAAGTGAAATTCCTGGGCGAATGGTATGTGTATTTTGAGCATTTTGAGGAAGCTCCATACTGCTTTCCACAATGGTTGAACTAATTTACATTACCACCAGCAGTGTAGGAGGGTTCCCCTTTCTCCACAATCTTGCCAACATTTGTTGTTGTTTGACTTTTGGATGGTGGCCAGCCTTATCAGTGTGAGGTGATATCTCATTGTGGTTTTAATTTGCATTTCTCTGATGACAAGCGATATGGAGCATCTTTTCATGTGTCTGTTGGCCGTCTGAATTTCTTCTTTAGAGAACTGTCTATTCAGCTCCTCTGCCCATTTTTTAATTGGATTATTTGCTTTTTGTTTGTTGAGGTGTGTGAGCTCTTTATATTTTTTGGATGTCAACCCTTTATCGAATCTGTCATTTATGAATATATTCTCCCATACTGTAGGATACCTTTTTCTTCTATTGATGGTGTCCTTTGCTGTACAGAAGCTTTTTAGCTTGATATAGTCCCACTTGTTCATTTTTGCTCTTGTTTCCCTTGCCTGAGGAGATATGTTCATGAAGAAGTCACTCATGTTTATGTCCATGAGACTTTTGCCTATGTTTTTTTCTAAGAGTTTTATGGTTTCGTGACTTACATTCAGGTCTTTGATCCATTTGGAGTTTACTTTTGCATATGGGGTTAGACAGTGATCCAGTTTCATTCTCTTACATGTAGCTGTCCAGTTTTGCCAGCACCATCTGTTGAAGAGGCTGGCATTTCCCCATTGTATGTCCATGGCTCCTTTATTGTATATTAATTGACCATATATGTTTGGGTTAATGTTTGGAGTCTCTATTCTGTTCCACTGGTCTGTGGCTCTGTTCTTGTGCCAGTACCAAATTGTCTTGATTACTGCGGCTTTGTAGTAGAGCTTGAAGATGGGGAGTGAAATACCCCCAACTTTATTCTTCCTTCTCAGGATTGCTTTGGCTATTCAGGGTCTTTGGTGTTTCCAAATGAATTTTTGAACTATTTGTTCCAGTTCATTGAAAAATGCTGTTGGTAATTTGATAGGGAGTGCATCAAATCTGCATATTGTTTTGGGCAGGATAGCCATTTTTACAATATTAATTCCTCCTAGGCAGGCGCATGGGATGAGTTTCCATTTGTTAGTGACCTCTTTAATTTCTCTTGAGAGTTTCTTATAGTTTTCAGGGTATAGGTCTTTCACTTCCTTGGTTAGGATTATTCCTAGGTATTTTATTCTTTTTGATGGTATTGTGAATGGAATAGTTTTTCTGATTTCTCTTTCTATTAGTTCATTGTTAGTGTATAGGAAAGCCACAGATTTCTGTGTGTTAATTTTGTATCCTGCAACTTTGCTGAATTCTGATATTAGTTCTAGAAGTTTTGGAGTGGAGTCTTTAGGGTTTTTTATGTACAATATCATGTCATCTGCAAATAGTGACAGTTTGACTTATTCTTTACCAATCTGTATTCCTTCTATTTCTTTATTTTGTCTAATTGCTCTGGCTACGACCTCCAGTACTATGTTGAACAACAGTGGGGAGAGTGGGCATCCCTGTCTTGTTCCCGATCTCAGAGGAAAAGCTTTCAGCCTCTCGCTGTTCAGTATGATGTTAGCTGTGGATTTATCATATATGGCCTATATTATGTTGAGGTACTTGCCCTCAATGCCCATTTTGTTGAGAGTTTTTACCATGAATACATGTTGAATTTTGTCGAATGCTTTTTCAGCATCTATGGAGATGATCATGTGGTTTGTCCTTCTTTTTGTTTATGTGGTGGATGATGTTGATGGATTTTCGAATGTTGTACCATCCTTGCATCCCTTGGATGAATCCCACTTGGTCATGGTGTATTATCCTTTTGATGTATTTTTGAATTCGGTTTGCTAATATTTTGTTGAGTATTTTTGCATCTATGTTCATCAGGGATATTGGTTTTTAATTTTCTTTTTTGGTGGGGTCTTTGCCTGGTTTTGGTATTACGGTGATGTTGGCTTCTTAGAATGAGTTTAGGAGTATTCCTTCCTCTTCTATTTTTTGGAAAACTTTAAGGAGAATAGGTATTATGTCTTCTCTGTGTGTCTGATAATATTCCGAGGTAAATCCATCTAGCCCGGGGTTTGTTTCTTGGGTAGTTTTTTTATTACCACTTCTATTTCATTGCTGGTAATTGGTCTGTTTAGATTTTCTGTTTCTTTCTGGGTCAGGCTTGGAAGGTTTTATTTTTCTAGGAAGTTGTCCATTTCTCCTAGGTTTTCCAGCTTGTTAGCATATAGGTTTTCATAGTATTCTCTAATAATTTGTATTTCTGTGGGATCCATCGTGATTTTTCCTTTCTTGTTTCTGATTCTATTGATGTGTGTTGACTCTAGTTTACTCTTAATGAGTCTGTCTGGCTAGTGGCTTATCTATTTTGTTTATGTTCTCCAAGAACCAGCTGTTGGTTTCATTGATTTTTTATATTGTTTTATTCTTCTCAATTTTATTTATTTCTTCTCTGATCTTATTGTGTCCCTTCATCTGCTGACCTTAGGCTTCATTTGTTCTTCTTTTTCCAATTTTGATAACTGTGACATTAGACTATTCATTTGGGATTGTTCTTCCTTCTTTAAATATGCCTGGATTGCTATATACTTTCCTCTTAGGACTGCTTTTGCTGCATCCCACAGAAGTTGGGGCTTGTTGTTTTTGTCATTTGTTTCCATATATTGCTGGATCTCCATTTTAATTTGGTCTTTGATCCATTGTTTATTTAGGAGCATGTTGTTAAGCCTCCATATGTTTGTGAGCCTGTTTGCTTTCTTTGTATTATTTATTTCTAGTTTTATACCTTTGTGGTCTGAAAAGTTGGTTGGTAGGATTTTGAATTCACTGATGCTCTTTTTGTGGCCTAGTATGTGGTCTATTCTGGAGAATGTTCCATGTGCAATTGAGAAGAATGTTTATCCTGTTGCTTTTGGATGTAGAGTTCTATAGATGTCTATTAGGTCCATCTGTTCTAGTTTGTTGTTCAGTGCCTCTGTGTCCTTACTTATTTTCTGTCTGGTGGATCTGTCCTTTTGAGTGAGTGGTGTGTTGAAGTCTCCCAAAATGAATGCATTGCATTCTATTTCCTCCTTTAATTCTGTTAGTATTTGTTTAACATATCTTGGTGCTCCTGTATCGGGTGCATATATGTTTATAATGGTTATATCCTCTTGTTGGACTGAGTCCTTTATCATTATGTAATGTCCTTCTTTATCTCTTGTTACTTTCTTTGTTTTGAAGTCTATTTATTCTGATACTAGTACTGCAACAACTGCTTTTTTCTCCCTGTTGTTTGCATGAATATCTTTTTCCATCCCTTGACTTTTAGTCTGTGCATGTCTTTGGGTTTGAGGTGCGTTTCTTGTAAGCAGCATATAGATGGGTCTTGCTTTTTTATCCATTGTTACTCTGTGCCTTTTGATTGGTGCATTCAGTCCATTTACATTTAGGGTGACTATTGAAAGATATGTACTTATTGCCATTGCAGGCTTTAGATTTGTGGTTACCAAAGGTTCAAGGTTAGCTTCTTTACTACCTTACTGTCTAACTTAACTCGCTTATTGAGCTATTATAAACAGAGTCTGATGATTATTTCTCTCCCTTCTTATTCCTCCTCCTCCATTGTGTCCTTGACCTTGATGTTTGCCATTTTAATTATTATGTGTCTTGGTGTTGTCCTCTTTGAGTCCCTTCTCCTGGGGTTTCTGTGTGCTTCCATAGTCTGAGCAACCATTTCCTCCCCCAGTTTGTGGAAGTTCTCAGCAATTATTTCTTCAAAGCCACTTTCTATCCCTTTTTCTCTCTGTTCTTCTTCTGGTACTCCTATAAGGCAGATATTTTTCCTTTTGCATTGGTCACATAGTTCTCTTAATATTGTTTCATTCCTGGAGATCCTTTTATCTCTCTCTGCATCAGCTTCTATGCATTCCTGTCCTCCTGTTTCTTTCCATCAATGGCCTCTTGCATCTTATCCATTCTGCTCATAAATCCTTCCAGAGATTGTTTCATTTCTGTAATCTCCCTCCAAATGTCATCCCTTAGGTCTTGTATATTTCTCTGCAGCTCTGTCAGCATGTTTACGATTGTTATTTTGAATTCTTTTTCAGGGAGACTGGTTAGGTCTGTCTCTGAAGATCCTCTCTCAGGTGTTGTCTGAACTATTTTGGACTGGACTAAGTTTTTTGCCTTTTCATGGTGATAGCGGAGGCTGTAGGCAGGTTGTGGGAGTGGCAGGCATGCCAGGTATGCTCCTTCACAATGGTGGTGCCTGTGCTGCACAACTGTGTGCCAGTAGTGGCCTTCGGGTCTGGCCCGGGTGGCTGTGCATTGGGCTGGAATTCTGGTCGGCTCCTGGGAGTGCGGATTCTCCCTCTGACACTGGTGCAGGTGTGCATGGGCCTTTCCCTTGCCCCTCTGGTGCTGCTGGTGCTGGCACACGTGGTCCGCTCCCAGGCTGCTTGGTCGCCACTCCTGAGGGCTCGTGCAGACCTCTCCTGGGCTCCTCTGGTGCCACTGCCTCCGGCACGCGCGGGCCGCTCCTGGGCTGTGCGGTCACCACTTCAGCAGGCTTGCACGAGCTGCTCCCTGTCCCCTCTGGTGCCGCCGGCACACACGAGCCACTCCCGGTCTCCTCCGGCGCTGCCGCCCCCAGCGCATGCTGCCACTCTCCCACTACTGGGCTGGTGTGTCGAGGTCTGCGCCAGTTGGGGGAACGACTGGCAGGCTGCTTAGTGCCGTGATGGGCTTCAGAGCTGTGCTGTTGCCCAGGGGGTTATGGCACCTAAAGTTCCCTGGGATTCCCAGCTTCTGGCTAAGTGTGCTGGGACGACTTTGCCCAGCTGTGGGGTCCCTGTCTCTTTAAGACTTGCAAAATGCACTCACTTTTCTTTTGTCTCAGGGGCACTGGTTGCATGGACCTGCCCTCAGGTTTTGCTTTTCCGTTTCTCTAATATTCAGCACCCTGTGCATCTTGTGTCTGTGCTCCGGGTGCAGATTTCTAGAGTTGGTTGTTTAGCAGTCCTGGGCTTTCACTCCCTTCCTGTTCTGATTCCTTTCTTCCTGCTGGGTTCTGGGGTGGAGGAGCATTCGGGTCCCGCCTGGCCATGGCTTGTATCTTACGCCTTTTGTGTGATGTTGAGTCCTTGCAGATGTAGATGTATCCTGGCTGTTGTACTGTATCCACCGGTGTCTCTTTTAGGAATAGTTGTATTTATTGTATTTTCATAAATATGTACGTTTTTGGGAGATTTCCACTGAACTACTCATCCCGCCATCTTCCCATGATCTTATCCTTCTTTTTGTTATAGTGGTATATGACATAAATTGATTTACAAATATTATAACATCCTTGCATCCCTGGAATAAATCCCACTTGACCATGATGGATAATCCTTTTGATGTATTTTTCAGTTTGGTTTGCTAATATTTTGAGGATTTTTGCATGCATGTTCATTGGTCTAAGATTTTGTTTTTGACCAGCAGTGTCTTTGTCTTGTTTTGGTATTAGAGTGATGCTGGCCTCACAGAATGAGTTTGAAAGTATTCCTTCCTCTTCTACTTTTCAGAATACTTGAAGAATGATGGGTATTAGCCCTTCTTTAAATGTTTGGTAGAACTCAACTGTGAAGCCATCTGGATTGGACTTTTATTTGGTGGGAGTTTTTTGATTACCAGTTCAATTTCATTGCTGGTAATTGGTCTGTTAAGATTTTCTGTTTCTTCCTGGGTGAATCTTGGAAGGTCATTTTTTTTTTAGGATTTTGTGCACTTCTATGTTGTCCAATTTATTGGCATATAATCTTTCATAGAATTCTCTATTAATTCTTTGTATTTCTGTGGTATCTGTTGTGGCTATTCCTTTTTTTGTTTCTGATTTTGTTTATTTGTGTCCTGTCTCTATTTTTCTTGATAAGTCTGGCTAGTGGTTTGTCTATGTTTATTTTCTCAAAGAACCAGCTCTTGGTTTCATTTATTTTTTGACTATATTATTCTTCTCTATTTTATTTATTTCTGCTCTGATATTTATTATGCCTCTCCTTGCTAACTTTGGGTTTCATTTGTTCTTCATTTTCTAATTTCTTTGTGTTTGGACTATTTATTTTGGATTGTTCTTGTTTCTTAAGGTAGGCATATTGATATATATTTCTCTCTTATAACTGCTTTTGCAGTGTCCCACAGATTTTGGACAATTGTAGTTCTGTTTTCATTTGTCTCTCTGTATTGCTTGATTTCTGTTTTAATTTGATCATTGATCCATTGATTATTTAGAAGCATTTTGTTTTGATTCTATGTGTTTGTAGGCTTTTTCATTTTCTTTGTGTAATTTATTTCTAGTTTCATACCATTTTGGTTTGAGAAGTTGCTTTATGCAATTTCAATAATTTGGAATTGATAGAGGCTCTTTTTGTGGCCCAGTATGTGATCCATTCTGGAGAACGTTCTACATACCCTTGAGAAAAATGTGTATATTGCTGCTTTGGGGTGGAATGTTCCATTGATCTTTGTTAAGTCCATCTGATCTAATGTATTGTTCAGTGCCTCTGTTTCCTCATTTATCTTCTGCCTGGTCTGTCTATTGATGGGTGTGGTGTGTTAGTCTCCTAAAATGAATGAGTTTCAGTCTATTTCCCTCTGTAATTCTTTATTTGTTTAACATATTTAGGCTCTCATATTGGATGCATAGATATACCCTTTCATTGGATTTATCCCTTTATCATGTAATATCCTTCTTTGTTGTCATTTTCTTTGTTTTGAAATCTATTTTGTCTGATATAAGTATTGCTACTCCTGCTTTTTTCTCCATATTATTTGCATGAAATATCTGCTTCCGTCCCTTCACTTTCAGTCTGTGTATGTCTCTGGGTCTGAAATGAGTCTCCTGTAGGCAGCATATAGATGGGTCTTGTTTCTTTATCCATTCTGCCACTCTATGCCTTTTGATTGGTGTATTCAGTCAATTTACATTTATCATAATTATTGATAAGTATGTACTTATTGCCACTTTATTAATTGTATTCTGTTTATTTTTTATAGCTCCTCTCTGTTATTTTCTTCCTCTCTTATACTCTTTTTTAATGGCTTTTAGTGTTGTGGTTAGATTTCTATTTTTAAATTTTTTTTGTATCTATTATAGGTTTTAGATTTGTGGTAACAAAAGGTTCAAGGATAGCTTCCTGACTAGGTAACAGTCTATGTTAAGTTGCTGATTGCTCTATTTCAAACACAATCTAAAAGTACATTATTCTTCTTTTTCCTCTTCCACAGTTTATGTATTAGATTTCATAATATGCACTTCTTTTGTACCCCTTTATTGATTTGGTATAGTTGGTTTTTCTACTTTTGTTTTGCTTTAATTTCATAATTGCTTGGTCATTAATTGGTCTACTACCTTTACTGTGGGTTTAATTTCAACTGATGTAAACTGTTTAGCCTCACGAATATTTCCATCTACAGCGGTCTCTTTAACATCTCCGGTAATGCTGGTTTAGTTGTTATAAATTCTTTGAGTTGTTATGAATTGATTTGTCTGGAAATTTTAAATCCCTGCATCAAATTTGAATGATAATCTTGCTGGGTAGGGCATTCTTGATTGAAGGTCCTTCTGTTTCAGTACATTAAATATTTCATGCCACTCGCTTCGGGCCTCTAACATTTCTGCTGAGAAGTCTGCTGATAGTCTGATAAAGTTTCCCTTATAAGTAATCTTTTTACTCTGGCTGCTTTCAGTACTCTCTCCTTATCTTTAATCTTTGCCATTTTAACTATTGTATATCTTGGTGTTGTCTTCCTGGGTTTTCTTCTGCCAGAGGTTCTCCTTGCTTCAATGAGCTGAGTGTCTCATTCCTTCCCCAGATTGGAAAACTTTTCATCAATTTTTTTTCCCAAAGAGACTTTCTATCAATATGTCTCTCTCTTCTCTTTCTGGTACCCCTATTATGCAAATATTGCTTCATTTGGATTTTATCTCTTTTATTATTCTTTCATTCTTAGAGATCCATTTTTCTTTGTTCCTCCACTTTGTTGTGTTCTTGTTCTCTAATTTCCATCTTATTGTCTCCTCTACTTGTAGCAATCTATTATTCATTCCCTCCATTGTATGTTTCATTTCAGTTAGTGTATTCTTCAGCTCTGAGAGGTTCTTTTTCACCTCTTGTATCACTTTATTGAAGTCCTCCCTGAGATCTTTAATATATTTCTGCAGATCAGTGAGCATATTTATGAGTTTTATTTTGAAATCTTTATCAAGAAGTTTGGTGATCTTGGTTTCATATTTCATTAAGCCCTCTTTCTGGTGTCTTATCCTGTAGTTTTTTTTTTCAAACATATTCCTCTGCCTCCTCATTTTTTCACGGTTTATGTGTTTCTTCCTTTGTATTAGATGGATCTGCTATGCTTCCTGGTCTAGAGAGTAATGGTTTTATGAAAAAGGCATCCTGTATTGTTCAGAATCTCAGTACTCTTTCCTCTCCAGTGCTGGTTTTCCTTTGCTGCGGGGCCACAGTTGCTGTTGGGGGGCAATATGCAGGGTCACCTTTCTGTCTGTCTGCTGGCAGTGGTTTATCTCAGGTGGCTGAGGCCAGCAGTTTGCCTCAGTCAGCTCACTGTGATCAAAGCAGTGGCTTCTGCTGGGATCAATGTGGATGGGGCTGCCTTTTGCCTGCCCTGCAGTGATAGTGGGTTAACAGGATGGGTTGGGTGGTGGCATGGTGAGTTGTACAACAGCATTATTCTCAGGTTCACAGTGGTGACAAGTTGCCTAGTTGCAGAGCATACGGGCACTCAGCAGCAGTGGTGAGTTGTGACTGAGAGTGATATGGATGTGTGGAGGCAGTGATTCACATGGTGGAAGGGCACGCAATTGTGAGGGGAAGCAGCAGTAGTGAGTTATCCTGTGAGAGGCCGCACCTGCAGCACAAGCAGCTAGTCATGCTGCGGCGGCATGCTGCTGCAGCATCGAATCATACATGTACTCCCTAGCAGTAGTGAAGCAAGGAGTTAGACACCCATGGGGAGGAAGGTGCTCTCAGACCTGGCTTCTGCAGGAGCCTTTCCAGTTTGGATGAAAGAGGGCCATGAAAACTGGGAGTCTCCCTCTGTCTTCCAGGCAGTAGAGTCCAATGCTGCTGGGCTGGTGGTCTAGTGTGTCAGTGGTGCACAGGGAAGTACCTCTGGGCTTTGCTTCCAGTGAGGGGCATCTGGGGCCCCCAAGAGTGCATGACCCATTGGGTCAAGGGAGGGCTGGGGAGGTATTATCTACCCATCCTTTCTCCTGCAGAAATAGCTCCATCCAATCCTTGCCCCTCTTGCTCCCCTCCCACTGCTGGCAAGTCTTTCAAACTGCTACCTCTGTTTTGAGTCTCAGTGGGACCAGTGAAGCATGCCTGTTCGTCACAGGGGGTTGGTGTCTCAGTGTCTCAGTGTTCCAACTATCACTGGTGTCTAGTCCTGCTATTCACCAGAACCCAATACAATGTGGACTCATGTTCCCAGAGAAGATCTCCAGGTCCAGGTGTGCAGAGTGTCTGAGTGCCTATCCCCTCCCCACTCCACTGCTCTTCCTTCTGCCTGTGGGCTGGGATGGGGGAAGGGCTTGGTTCCCACTCAGTTGTGGCTCTGCTACTTTACCCTTTTTTGTGTGGTCTTTTCTTCTTCCTCATGTGTAGGTGGTCTGTTCTGCAGTCTTCAGTTCATTTTTCCATTTAGTTGTATTTGCTGTAGTTGCTTACTTGGTGTGTGTGTGAGAGTAGGTTTTTCTCTTTCCTTCTTGCTCTGCCATGTTGAGCCTCTGATGATTTCTCTATTTCAGGCACACACCACAAGTACTCTTTTTTCTTCTTCTTTCTCCACTTTGTTTATTAGATGTCATAATATGCATTTTTTGGGTGTGTTATTGTGTTTTAAATTTGAAGTTCTAATTGTTGCTGGTATATGAGAGCAACTGAGTTTTGTATATTAACCCTCATATCCTACAACCCTGCTACAATCATTTATTATTTCAAGGGGGTTTTTCTTTGTTGAGTGTTTGGGATTTTCTACATAGACAATCATGTCATCTGTAAACAAAGATAGCTTTATTTATTATTTCCTAATATCTTTTATTTCATTTTCTTGTCTTACTGCATTATTTGGGACTTTCCAGTACAATATGTATTCAGAGTGGTGAGAGTGGATATGCTTGTCTTTCTCCTTATCTTAGCAGGAAAGCACATAGTTGTCATCATTAGGTATGTTGGTAGCTATTGTTTATCAAATTGAGGAAGTTCCCTCTATTCCTAGTTTGCTAAGAGTTTTTATCATTACAGGGCATTAGATTTGTCAAAAGCTTTCTTCATCTGTTGATATGATGTGATTTTTCTTCTCTACCTTGTTCATGTGATGGATTAATTGTATTTCAAATGTTGAACAAGTCTTGCATACCTGAAATAAATTCTACTTGGTTGTGGTCTATAATTTTTATACATTGCTGGGCTCATTTGCTATTTTATTAAAGATTTCTGCATCTCTGTTCATGAGAGATACTGGTATGTAGTTTTCCTTTCTCGTCTTTGTCTAGTTTTGGTATCAGAGTAAAGATGGCCTTATGAAATGGCTTAGGAAGAATCCCCTCTACTTCAATTTTCTGGAAGAGATTGAAGAGCATTGTTATAATTTATTCTTAAATGTTTGGTAGAATTCACCAGTGAACCAGTTTCAGCCTGGTGCTTTCTGTTTTAGAAGGTTAATTATTGATGGAATTATCTTTAATTGATATGGAGGACCTAATAGCTTTTACATATGGCATTCTAAAGCCCTCTTACCTCTATACGAAGATGGAAATGGAAAGGAGCTTTTTATTGGAGAAAGAAGTCCACTTCTGCCTTTATTAAAAAGTTCTAACATTTTTCTCCTACACCCAGACCATTATTTCCTCTAGGAATTAAAAAGCAAAAACAAAGGTTATAGTTAACATTTTAGGACCATAGGTGAAGGCAAAGGCAACTATCCATATCAGGTGTATGAGTTGGAATCTATGTATCATGGAACTCTGTTCTATAGGAAACTTGAGCAGAATTTTGCCAAAAATTTTGCCAGAAAAAAGCAGAGAGCCAAGTTTGCATTCTGTTACCTTCTTATTTTATGGAATCTTCAGAGGAGTTGGTTACCCCCAGAACTCCAAAATTTAGCTGATTAGCCTGATGTACCAAACCAATAATTTTGGGACAATGCTGGACCAAAGAACACTAAGCAGAAACATTAGTTCAGTGACTTCATTTAACAGATGTGGAAACCAATTCTTATGACATACTGGAGCTTGAACCCAGGTTTCCTGATGTCGAATCCACTGTTATTTCTACTCTACTATAATACACACTGCTTTTGTAGCAACCACCCCACCCCTACCACCAAACCCTGCCAAATACCCTGAGTTTCAAGACTTTCCAGCATCAGTCACACTTGCTCTCATGCAGTGTTTAGTACACAGTGGGTACTTATTATGTTTTTTGGTTTACTGCATGTGAAGGAGTGGAAATAAGAGAGCTGAGTAATAAATAGTGGAACCCAGGAAACTCAAAGTCAATTATTGGTGGAATTGGCTTTTAAACAGGATTATAAAATAATTCTATGAGAGTAGCCTCTATCAAGAGGAAGAAAAAAATATATCAACATGACTTTGGTATTTTTGAAAAGTAGAAAATTTCAATGTATTTTCTTCTATAGACAGAGAAAGATGATTGCAAGCTATAAATTGAATCATCCTTGTACTATTTGAAAGCTGTATTCCTTTGTAATTAGGATTTTTAAAGAAAATTACAGTTGTAGAAAGCTCATCTCAAGGATAAGAGGTCTTTCTGTTATTTTAATTTTTAATAAATGCTAGGCTTCAAGGATAAAATGGAAGAGACGTGGGAGTGGGGCCTTTCTAGGGTGTCTACCATAGTAACATACATTTGTATGCAAATTACTATTTTTGCTTAATCTGGTGCCATTCATATAGCTCTAAGCTTAAAACCGACCCACTGTGTTATACCTTAGTCTTGACAGGAAGAAATAAAAGTAAAAGTAACCTAGTTAAAGTTTTGGGGAGTATGAAAAGAACTCTGAATTGAGCATTAGGAGATCTAGGTTCTATTCCTAGCTCTAACATTATTGGTTCACTTTAAGCAATCAATTTATCTTCTAGACCTTAGTTTCCTCATGTGTAAAATGGTCCTAATAACTTCTAAGTGTCATTCTTAAGATCAAATAAAATAGCACAAATGAAGTTTATCAAGTAGTCTAGAAATGTACAAAAGTGACATAATGCCTAATCAGAGAGCAATCTCATTTGCTTCTTCCAAAGCTCAATTACCAAATCAAAGGACTGTAATATAAGGTCCAAGGGTTACTCATACTGGCTACTACTTATTGAGTACCTACAACATCCCAGGCACTGAATTTTATATACCTTATCTCATGTAATATTTACGACATTTAATATTAACAACTATGTAAGAGAAATTACTATCATCCTCATACTTCAAAGGAGAAAAGCGAGGCACATGAAAGAAGCAGCAACACAGCCAAGGTCCCATAGTAAGTATCTGAAAGAGAAATTCAAAGCCAGGTTTGTTTAAATCCTAAAGCTATACTTTTATGTCCCTTTGTAGTCCAGATCACAAAAAGACTTGTTCTAATTGTATGTATAAACAGTAAATTTTAAATCTCTCAGCCTGGCATTCAAGGTCTTCCAGGATAAGGTTTACATTGTTTACCTTTCCAATGTAATCTCTCAATATGGCTTTTCCTTTCATTTTCTCTTTCCTTCCATATACCATCTGTAGGCCTTGTGCCATAGGACTGGCTCCTTTCAATAAGAAGTGCTTAAGAGAGCTTCCTACTTGAAGTAGAAATTATCTCCATTTCACGGTCAAATTACTGATAGCATTCCCTTATGTCTGGTGTTAAAAACTTCAACTCATATATTTAGCATAATCTTATGGACAAATTCAAACCCCCCACCAGCTATAGGTATTTACTTAGAGCTCTACTACTTCTATTAGCTAGTAGGAGTTGTCATACAGCCGAGATTGAGGTGACTAGCAGTCAGGGATAAGACTTGATTTGCGTACTGTCAACAGAAGTCATCTAAACAAAGTGGTGTTACTTAGCTATCATTCTGAGCCTGTAACATAGTTAGATTCCTCAAACCCACCTCCCTACTAGACTTGGAGAGGAGACTAGAAGCATCAAATAGCCAGTTCCCCACTTTCTTGGCTCCCCATAGCACAGTAACAGGATTCCCTTGTTCTTCATAGGGTACCTGGATGCTAAGCTCCTGAGTGATGTAGGGAGAAAGATTCTGAGCTCCCTGCCTTCCAGGCATCAAGAAAAACCTGCAAGGAATTCCCATTTGAACATAAGAGAAGGCAAAAATCTAGCTTCAAAGAGAACATTTACATGATTCAACTAATTCCTCCCCTTCCAACCAGATATCTAAATGATTATTTGCTGAAAAATATGCTGCCAAGATTTAGTAAAGATTAGAGAGAAGGCAGAATTGGGCTCTGAGAGTAATTAAGAGGTAGAGTCTCATGTTATCAGTATTTCTAGCATTCATCCTCAGTAAATAGTAACTAAGATATTTAAGAACCTATTCTATTCACTATTAATCACTAACAATAACTCATTTGGTACATACAATTTATATACCTGATCTAAACAACATCAAAACTTAATTAAAATTATACACACACATACATGCATCTCCCACACCAAATTAATATATAGTTTCCCTAGCCTAATAGGCTCTTAAAAATGTATTTAAACTTCTTTGTTAGAGCCTAAAGGTAAAATTGATCTTTAATCTTCATTGTGTTTAATATTTCATATTCTTTTGATAAAAATGAATTAAGATATTGAATCCATTGTAAAGATGACAAATCAGGCTCATTTTCTCTTCATTCAAGGATGATGAAAGAAATGGGTCAGCTAAATATTACATAGGACAATGATACCAAGAGAAGGAGGGGCAGGCTAAAGAAGATCTATGTCAGGGCTGCAAGAAGCCGAGCAAGTCTCAGGAGGACAAGAAAAAAAAGAAAAGTTTAGAGTAAAAGAATATCACAGGGAAGATAAGACTAGTGAAAGATACCTAAAAAGAAGGAGAGAGTAGCAATAAAAGCTCATCATTTATCCCATTTTACAGAAACCCGGATAGCTTAATTGCTTGTACAAGGTCATAAAAGAGCAGAACTAGGACCAGAGGCCAAGTCTTTTGACTCCACGTTCAGTGCAACTGCAGCCTTCTCTGCTGGTGTGATGGGTCACTGGTTGCCTGAGTTGGGAAAACCTGCTGTAGTGAACAAAGCACAAGTCTAAGAGTAATATTACTTTTTAATCCCAGAGAATATTGGCCTAGTTATTTAGTTTCTTTATACCTTAGTTACTCCTGCCATCAAACAACAATCATAATAGGCCAAAAATTTCCAGGGAGGATGTGAGGCTAAAGAAGAAAGGTGAGAAAAAACTTAAAAATTGTTTCATTTAATTGAGAATCTTTAAGGAGCTGCAATAATTAGATGGCACAGCCTTAATTAAACAAAAAGGTAGAAAGCAAACAATCCAGATCCTCCACACTACTCTGCATTAAATCCAAAATTTAAGCAAAACAAAAAACAAAATGAAAGGAACATGTATAAAATAACATGCTAAAAAATAACCACACTGCAAATAACCACACTGTCCACAGGTCTGTGAGATAAGGTGCTTTACCAAGTGCTGCCCACAGGTGCCACCAGAGACAAGAGCAATTCCATGCATTCTAAAGGCAAGTTTTATGAACTTTGACAATGGGTGAGATTAAACCCATATTCTATTTAAAATAGTAATCTATTGAAGATAATAAGTGTCTTATGAAAGCATCTAGGTAAGAACACATAAATACATGAATATAAACATACGCATATCTCAAAACTAGTGGTTTAGTAGCTGTATCAGAACTAGAAGCAGGTTTCTTCTTTCAGAGTTCAGTCCACTAGAATATTTCCATTATAGCAGGAATTTTCATCTGTATCATATGTAGTTTCATTGACGTGTTGCCAGCATCACCAGTGCTAAGTTTTTCTGTACTCAATAAAACTCAGGTTTTATGGAGCACATGTATTCATTTAGCATATATTAAGGACTCAATAAATACATTTAATGCATTTATTTCAGTTGTAAAGGCCAAATAAGATAAGGGTATTGAATACATTTTGTTTATCATAAATGGTAATACACATGAAAATGGATCATGAAAATTATAATCATAGCATTTCAGAGCTTAATAATACCTTATTATTGGTCTAGATACTGCTAATCAGTACCAGAATTTCTGAATAGATTTGTCAGAAAAAAGATTTATTGTCATTTCTGTAGCACATCTCAAGAAAGTGGACCATGAGTTACCTCTTCCCACTCCAAGGAACTGGTACTGTAAGGATATTGACATGTTCATGTATTTAGTCATCATAACAAGTTGCCAAGGTAGGAATTACTGTCCTACTTTGCAGGTAGGAAAACTCCAGGTTCAGCAAGTTTAATTGGGAGGCCCAAGTGGAAAAGCTAAGAACAGGCCATTAATAAGTTAGATCCTCTTATTTATTGAAGTATCATTAATATACAATCTTACATTGATTTCAAGTATATAACACAGTGATTGAACAGTTAACTATATTATTAAATCCTCACTAACTCTAGAGAAGTTACTATCTGTCAACATAGGAAGATGTTACAGAACCCTTGGCTGTAATCTCCATGCTGTACTACCATCCCTGTGACCAAGTTATATTGTGATTGAGAATTTTTGTGCACCTTTATCCCCCTCACCCTCCCCACTCACCCATCCCAATCCCTCCCCCATGGTAACCACCACCCACTCACTCCTCAGTGTCTATGAGTCTACTGCTGTTTTGTTCATTTTGTTTTGTTTTCATACTCTACAAATAAGTGAAATCATACTGTATTTGTCTTTCTTCACCTGGCTTATTTCATTTAGCATAATACCTTCTAGGTCCATCCATGTTGTTGCAAATGGCAGGATTTCTTTTCTGTTTATGGCCGAATAATATTCCATTGTGTATATGTACCACATTTTCTTTAACCATTCATCTACTGATGGGCACTTAGGTTGTTATCATGTCTTGGCTATTGTAAATAGTGCAACAATAAACATAAGGGTGCATATGTGTTTTTGAATCAGGAATTTTGTTTTCTTCAGATAAATTCTTAGAAGTGAAATTACTGTAGATCCTCTTATTTTACAGTTAAGTATATATTTGTACTTTCTAGTTTGTATCTTGCATGACTATGCATGAACATCTCAGTATCTCTGGAAACAACTGTAATAGGAACATAAAGTCATCTTGTTGGTTAAAAGTCAACATTTGCAGTAGTGTTGTGGAATCCAAACTGTTATAGAGGTTCGCAATAGTACTATGGATCCAGATTCAAATATTCTGAAATACTTTTTTCTACTTCAACACCTAGTTATGTGCCAGGTCCCATTCTATTCACTGTGGGGAACAAGAGAACAGCATAGTCACTGTCCTTGGGGAGCTTCCTATTTACCTAGGAATTCTGTGACTGATACATGTGAAACAATTAACAAATAATATAAGGAAAAATATGTAATTTACACAAACCAACCAGCCAAAAATACACAACTGAATATGTAACTGACATGAAACAATTACAGAACAATGTGAACTCAATATACAATTGACTTCCCACTTTTTAACTCTGTGTTGGTTCATAAGTAACACCCTATACTTTCTTGTGCTGTCATGGAGCCTCAAGGAACTTTCCACTGGCTTTAATTTCTAGACAAAGTGGCCTAAACTCTGGGACTGGCTTGGCAATGTTCCAGTCCCTGCTGCCAGTGAGCTGCCTCGCTCTTACAGAGAGACCCTGAGAGGGCACAAATGAAATAAATTAATAAAATAAGTTAATGGAATAAATCATGTCAATTTAAATCACTAATCAAGAAGACTCAATCTAATCAATATTTCTATAAAAATGCATATTTGATTTCTTATATAGAATTATATATTATATAAATTATATATAAAATATAAATTTATTATATATACCTTAATATATTTTCTTTCCAACTCAAACACAGAGGATTTATTTTTAGAAGATATGTAGGTATACAAAGGGGTGCTTTATATTTTACATTTCTATGATTAATTTCCAGCTTCACCATGAAACTGAATGATTTTTAAAACTTTCATGCATAAAAGTTAACTGAAGATGGAGGAAAAAAAGATGGTGGCATGAGAAGTGTGGCAGAAATCTCCCCAAACCATATATATTTTGAAAATACAGCAAACACAACTATTCCTAGAAGAGTGACCAGAAGTAAGAGGGCACCAGCTAGACTACATATGCAAGAAGTGAACATCTCACAGAAAAGGGTAAGGTAAAAAGTTGTGACCCCGTGGGACCTGAGCACTCCCCTCACCCCAGCCCACTGGCTGGAGGAAAAAAATCAGAGCAGAAGGCAGTGGAAGCACAGGACTGCTAAATACCCACTCCTAGAAATCCACTCCAGGACCACAAACACACATTGCATGGTGCTCTGGACATTAGAGGGAGTGAAAACAGAGACTGAGACTGCAAACAGATACCCACAACCAGCTTCCCAGGGACAAAAGAAAGGTGGGTGCTTTGAAAGACTTCTCAACAGTCAGAAGGCTGCTAAAGGAGGCAAGGGTTTAGGAGAACGAACAGGTGGACAAAATCAGCCCAGCACACTCAACTCAGGAGGCTGGGAACTTTCAGGAACTTCAGGCACTCCATCCACCTGGTTGGCAATGCAGCCCCAAGATCCCCCACTGTGATAAGCAGCCTGCTGAACCTTCTTCCCAACTGGCACCTGCATGCAAACCTGCTGTTCCTGCCATTTCCACACGCCAGACGGAGGGCAGCCCCACCTACAACAACTACACAGCTAGCACAGAGGCTTCTCCCTGCATGCAGCTAACCTACCCAAACAGCAGAGACAGGCAGAGTGACCAGGAAGCATGAAACGTCTTTGTTCTCACACAAAACCCACGCTGCTCGCCTGCAACTCAGCCATTGCCACAGGCCATTCTGAGGGCCACCCTGCCCATGGCAGCTTAGGGGATCAACCCGGAGGCTGCTCCCTGTGCATGGATAACTGACCCAGACAGCAGAGACAGGCATGGTGACTGGGAAGTAAGAAAGGGCTTTGTCCTCACAGCAGATTCCTGTGCTGCCCACCTGTGGCCCTGATTGCCCTAGAATATCACGAGGGCTGACCCAACCACAGCAGTTTAGGGGATTAACCCACAGTCTGCTCTCTGTATACAGTTACACAGCACAGACAGCAGAGATAGGCACTGTGACCGGCAAGCAGTAAGGGACTTTGTTCTAAAAGCTGACACACGTGCCACTCACTGGCAACCACTCCCATCACTCCAAGTCTATGAAAAGGCAGAAGAAACATTTTTAATCCCAAATCCCTCAAATTCCAGAAAGAGGGCATGGTCAGACTGAAGTCACCAATCTTCCTGAAATAGAATTCAAGTAAATTCATAAGTATGCTCATGGAGCTACAGAAAAATATTGAAGAGCTAAGGGACAAATTCAGGAGGGAGATAACTGAAATGAAACAAACAATGGAGGGATTTAAAAGAAGATAAGATGAGGTAGAGGAGACAGTAAATGGAACAGAAATTAGAGAACAGGAATACAGAAAAGCTGAGGCAGAGAGAGAAAAAAGGATCTCTAGGAATAAAAGAATATTAAGAGAACTGTGTAATGAATCCAAAGGGAGAAATATATGCATTATAGGGATACCAGGAGAAGAAGGGAGAATAAAAGGGATAGAATGTATCTTTGAAGAAATAATTACTGAAAACTTCCACAATCTGGGGAAGGAGATAGTCTCTCAAACCATGGAAGCCCAAAGATCTCCCAACACAAGGGACCCAAGGAGGACAACACTTAGACATATAATAATTAAAATGGCAAAGATCAAAGACAATGACAGAGTATTAAGAACAGCCAGTGAGAGGAAAAAGGTCACCTACAAAGGAAAATCCATCAGGCTAACATCAGAATTCTCAGCAGAAACATTACAGGCCAGAAGGGAGTGGTATGACATATTTAATGCAATAAAACCAAAGGGCCTCAAACCAAGAATACTCTACCCAGCAAGATTATCACTTAACTATGAAGGAGAAATTAAACAATTTCCAGATAAGCAAAAGTTGAGGGAATTTACCTCCCACAAACCATCTCTACAGTGTATTTTAAAGGGATTGCTCTAGATGGAACTGTGCCTAAGGCTAAATAGCTATTACCAGAGAAAATAAAACCACAGCAAGGAAGTAGGCCAATTAAATACTAACCAAATGCTAAATTAAATCAGCTACCCACAAAGTTAGTCAAGGGATACACAAAGAGTACAGAATATGGTACCTAACATATTAAGAGAGGAGGAGGAAGAAAAAGAAGGGAGGAGGAAGAATCGTCTGATTGTCTTGATAACAGCACAATATGTGTTAAAGTAGACTGTTAGAGAGTAAAGAAACTGCCACTGAACTTTTGGTAACCATAAACACAAAGCCTGCAATGGCAATAAGTACATATCTATCAATAGTTGCCCTAAATGCAAATGGACTGAAAGCACCAATCAAAACACATAGGTACAGAATGGATAAAAAAAGGAAGACCCATTTATATTCTGCCTACAAGAGACACACTTCAAATCCAAACACAAACACAGACTAAAAGTGAAGGGATGGAAAAAGATGTTTCATGCCAATAATAGGGTGAGAAAAGCAGGAGTTGCAATACTTGTATCAGACAAAATAGACTTCAAAACAGAGAAAGCAAAAAGAAACAATGGAGGACATTATATAATGATGAAGGGGTCAGTTCAACAAGATATAACCATTATAAATATCTATGCACCCACACAGGAAGACCTAATTATGTGAAACAAATACTACCAGAAACAAAGAGGGAAATAGAATGCAATGCATTCATTATAGGAGACTTCAACACACCATTCACTCCAAAGTACAGATCAGGCAGACAGAAAATAAGTAAGGAGACAGAGGCACTGAACAACACACTAGAACAGATGGACCTAACAGACATCTATAGAACACTCCATCCAAAAGCAGCAGGAAACACATCCTTCTCAAGTGCACATGGAACATTTTCAAGAACAGATCACATACTAGGCCACAAAAAGAGCATCAGCAAATTGAAAAAGATTGAAATTGTATCAAACAACTTCTCAGATCACAAAGGTATGAAACTAGAAATAAACTGTACAAAGAAAATAAAAAGGCTCACAAACCTATGGGGGCTTAACAACATGTTCCTAAATAATCAATGGATCAATGACCAAATTAAAACAGAGATCAAGCAATATATGGAGACAAATGACAACAAAAGCACAATGCCCCAAATTCTGTGGGATGCAGCAAAGGCAATTATAAGAGGGAAGTATATAGCAATCCAGAACTATTAAAAACGAAGACCAATCCCAAATGAACAGTCTCAATTCACAATTATTGAAACTGGAAAAAAAAGAACAAATGACACCCAAGGTCAGTAGAAGTAGGGACATACTAAAGATCAGAGAACAAATAAATAAAATTGAGAAGAGAAAAACAATAAAAAGAATCAATGAAATGAAGACCTGGCTCTTTGAAAAAATAAACAAAATAGATAAACTCCTAGCCAGACTTATCAAGAAAAAAGGAGAATCTAAACACATAAACAGAATCAGAAATGAGAAAGAAAAAATCACTGAGGATAACACAGAAATACAAAGAATTATTAGAGAATACTATGAAAAATTATTTGCTAAAAAACTGGATAACTAGAAGAAATGGACAAACTTCAATAAAAATACAATCTTCCCAGACTAACCCAGGAAGAAATAGAAAATCTGAACAGATTAGCATCAATTAAATTGAATCAGTAATAAAAAAATTACCCAAAAACAAAACCCCCATACCACTTCACCACTGAATTTTATCAGACATTTAGAGAAGATATAATACCCATACTCCTTAAAGGTTCCAAAAAATAGAAAACGAAGGAGTAATTCCAAACTCATTCTATGAAGCCAGCATCACTCTAATGCCAAAACCAAGCAAAGGCAGACAAAAAAGAAAATTACAGACCAATATCCCTGATGATTATAGATGTAAAAATACTCAACAAAATATTAGCAAACCGAATTCAAAAACACATCAAGAGGACCATACATCATGATAAGTTGGATTCATCCCAGTGATGCAAGGATGGTACAACATTCAAAAATCCATTAACATCATCAACTACATCAGGAAAAAGGACAAAAATCACATGATCATCTCCATAGATGCTGAAAAAGTGTTTGAAAAATTCAACATCCTTTCATGATAAAAACTCTCAACAAAATGAGTATAGAGGGAAAGTACCTCAACATAATAAAGGTCACATATGACAAACCTGCACAAACATCATACTTAACAGTGAGAAGCTGAAAGCCTTCCTTTAAGACGGGGAGCAAGACAAGGATGCCCACTCTCCCCACTTTTATTCAACATATAACTCGAGGCCCTAGTCATGGCAATCAGACAACACAAAGAAATAAAAGGCATCCAGATTGGTAAAGAACAAGTTAAACTGTCACACTGCAGATGACATGATACTGTACACAAAAAACCCTAAAGAATCCACTCCCAAACTGCTAGAACTAATACCTGAATTCATCCAAGTTGCAGGATACAAAATTAATACACAGAAATCTGTTGCATTCCTATGCACTAACGATGAAGTAGAAGAAATAAAAATTAGGAAAACAATTCCATTCACAATTGCATCAAAAAGAATAAAATACCTAGGAATTAACCTAACCAAGGAAGTGAAAGACCTGTACCCAACTACAAGTCACTCTTGTGAGAAATTAAAGAGGACACTAATGAATGGAAATTCATACCATGCCCTTGGGTAGGAAGAATTAATATTCTCAAAATGGCCATCCTGCCTAAAGCAATCTACAGATTCAATGGAAGCCCTATCAAAATACCAAGAGCATTCTTCAATGAAGTGGAACAAATAGTTCTAAAATTTATATGGAACCACAAAAGACCCCAAATAACCAAAGCAATTATGGGAAGGAAGAGTAAAGTAGGGGGCATTACACTCCCCAACTTTGAACTCTACTACAAAGCCACAGTAATCAAGACGATTTGGTACTGGCACAAGAACAGACTCATAGATGAATGCAGCAGACTAAACAGCCCAGATATAAACCGACATATATATGAACAATTAAAGGAGCCATGGACATACAATGGGGAAATGACAGCCCCTTCAACAGCTTGTGTTGGCAAAACTGGACAGCTACATGTAAGAGAATGAAACTGGATTACTATCTAACTCCATACACAAAAGTAAACTCGAAATGAATCAAAGACCTGAATGTAAGTCATGAAGCCATAAAACTCTTAGAAGAAAACTTACGGAAAACTCTCTTGAATATAAACACGAGCAACTTTTTCATGGCTATATCTCCTCAGGCAAGGGAAACAAAAGCAAAAATGAACAATTGGGACTGTATCAAACCAAAAAGCTTCTGTATAGCAACGGACACCACCAATAGAACAAAAAGGCATCCTACAGTATGGGAGAATATATTCATAGATGACATATCCAATAAAGGGGTTGACATTCAAAATATATGAAGAGCTCACATGCCTCAACAAACAAAAAGGAAATAAACTGATTTAAAAAATGGGCAGAGGATCTGAACACAACTTCTCCAAAGAATTCAGATGGCCAACAGGCACATGAAAAGATGCTCCACATCACTAATCATCAGAGAAATACTAATTAATACCACAATGAGATATCATCTCACACCAGTAAGGATAGCCAACATTCAAAAGACAAACAACAACAAATGCTGGTGAGGATGTGGAGAAAGGGGAACCCTCCTAAACTGCTGGTGGGAATGTAAATTAGTTTAACCATTGTGGAAAGCAGTACAGAGGTTTCTTAAAAAACTAAAAATAGAAATACCACTTGTCCCAAGAAATCCACTTCTAGGAATTTACCCTAAGAATGCAGCAGCCCAGTTTGAAAAAGACAGATGCACCCCTATGTTTATCGCAGCACTCTTTACAATAACCAAGAAATGGAAGCAACCTTTGTGTCCATTAGTAGATGAATGGATAAAGAAGATGTGGTACATTTACACAATGGAATATTATTCAGCCATAAGAAGAAAACAAATCCTACCATTTGCAACAATCTGGATGGAGCTACAGTGTATTATGCTCAGTGAAATAAGCCAGGTGGAGAAAGACAAGAACTAAATGATTTCACTCATCTGTGGAGCATAACAACAAAGCAAAACTGAAGGAACAAAACAGCAGCAGACTCACAGAACCAGGAATAGACTAACAGTTACCAATGGGAATGGGACTAGCGAGGATGGGTGGGGAGGGAGGGATAAGAGGATTCAGGGGCATTATGATTAGCATACATAATATAGTGAGGAAGTGTAGCACAGTGAAGCTTACTATGCTGATGGATAGTGACTGTAATGGGGTAAATGGTGGGGAATTGATAATAGGGGGTATGTAGTAACCACAATGTTGTGAAATCTAAGCATAAGGTTGCATATTAATGATACCTTAATATAAATAAGTAAATAAAATTATACAAGTTGATAGTAAAAAAAATGCTAACTGAAATAAATCATTCTAGGATCACTGGGAAATATCTAGAATTAAAGCCACTACCTTATTTCCGTCAAAGGCACAATCATTTCAGGGTTTCAAATATGAGTGCCTGAGAGACATTCTTGTGCCCTGAATCTATTGAGTTTCCAAAGATAATCTCTATTGAATCTTTTTGCAATGCTTATAGTATCCTATGCTAGGCCTTTGTTGTTTCATGGTTGGATTAAGACAATAGCTTTCTAGCTTCTCTGTCACCAAAATATTTTCTACACTGTGAGTAAAACACTGTCTTGAAAAATGTCCCTTTGCACATGTCCTTGTCTTCCTACTCAAAAATCATTAGTGATTCCTCACTGCTCCAGTGGCTCCTTAGCCTGCCATTAAGGTGCTTTATGTTCAGAACCTACAGTATTTCTACATCCTCTCTCCCTACTCCCTCTTATGAATTTTTGTCCCCTAAACAAACTTAAACTTACTGCCTATCCCACTGAACAGTGTTTCTATTTCTGTCTCTGCACTGTAACACTATCATTAACCACATAGGGAATTAATTCCATTGTTTTCTTTGTTTAAATCCTAGTTTTCCTTCACCATCCTGTTAAGTCCTACCTTTTTCAAAGGTTTCTCAACTACCTTAGCTCCCAATGACCTCTTTCTTCCTTCTAAAATTTATGTATTAAACTTTTCCCAGCTTTATTGAGATATAATTGACATAAAATTTTGTGTAAGATTAAAGTATGTGATATGTTGATATGATGCACTTAAATATTGCAAAATGGCTACCATATTAGCATTAGTTAACACCACCATTACCTCACTTAACTATCGTTTCTTTTTTTGTGGTGACACTTGATATACTCTCTGAACAACTTTCAAGTAAATAATACAGAATAGTTAACTATAATTACCTAAAATAATGTAATTCTGTACATTAGATGCCTCGAACTTATTCATCTTTTTACTGGAAATTTGTACCCTTTGACCAATATCTCCCCCATTTTCTCCACCCCCGCCCCAAGATCCTGGCAGTCACCATTCTACTCCTTGTTTCTATGAGTTTGGCCTTTTTTAGATCCCACATATACATGAAATCACACTGTATTTGTCTTTCTCTGTCTGGCTTATTTCACTTAGCATAATACCCTCAAGGTCCACCCAATGTTATCATAAATTGCAGAATTTCTTTCATTCTCATGGCTGAATTATATATACCTATACTTACATTTACATCTATATCTATCTATATTTTTTAATCCATTCATCCATTGAAAGATACATAGTTTGTTTTTCATATATTAGGTATTGTGAATAATGCTGCAATGAACATGGGAATGCAGATATCTTTTTTAGATATCGAATTCATTTCATTTGGATATATATCCGGAAGTGGTATTGCTGGATCATAGGGTAATGCTATTTGTGATTTTTTGAGGAACTTCCATACTCTTTACAGTGGCTGAACAAACTTACCTTCCCATCAACAATGCACATGGGTTCCCTGTTCTCTACATCTGCCCCAACACTTACCTTTGCCTTTTTAGTGATACCCATCCTAAAAGGTGTGAAGTGGTATCTGATTTTGAAGTGGTTTTCATTTGCATTTCCCTGATAATTCGTGATGTTGAGCACCTTTCTTGAACCTGTGGGCCATTTGTACATATTCTTTGAAAAAGCATCTATTCAGTACTTTTGTCCATTTTTAAAATTAGATTACTATTTTTTGTTATTGAGTTGTGTGAGTTCCTTATATATTTTGGACATTAACCCCTTATCAAGTATATGATTTGCAGATATTTTCTCCAATTCTGTAGGCTGCCCTTTCATTGTGTTGATTGTTTCTCACCCAAAATAATGAATATTCATGCTATTTTGAATCAAAATGATCTGTCTTAAGTTAAATAAGCATACCTTTAAAGCTTATAAATCTAAGTTTTTTAAATAAATAAATCAAACCAAGTCATCAGATATAATGGGCTGTAGTTTTCTTTCTTTGTGGTGTCTTTGCCTGGTTTTGGTATTAGAGTGATGCTGGTTTCATAGAATGAGTTTGGAAGTATACCCTCCTCTTCTATTTTTTGGAAAACTTTAGAGCATGGATATTATGTCTTCTCTAAATGTCTGATAAAATTCAATGGTGAATCCTTTTGGTCTGGGGTTTTTGTTCTTGGGTAGTTTTTTGATTACTGATTCAATTTCATTGCTAGTAACTGGTCTGTTTAGATTTTCTGTTCCTTCCTTGGTCAGTCTTGAAAGGTTGTATTTTTCTGGAAAGCTGTCCATTTCTTCTACGTTTTTCAGCTTGTTAGCACATAGATTTTCATAGTATTCTCTAATAATTCTTTGTATTTCCATCATGTCCATCATGATTTTTTCTTTCTCATTTCTGATTCTGTTTATGTGTGCACATTCTCCTTTTTTCTTAATAAATCTGGCTAGGGGTTAATCTATTTTGTTTATTTTCTCAAAGAACCAGCTCTTGGTTTCATTAATTTGTTCTATTGTTTTATTCTTCTCAATTTTATTTATTTCTTCCCAGATCTTCATTAAGTCCCTCCTTCTGCTAACTTTGGGCTACATTTGTTCTTCTTTTTCCAGTTTCTATAATTATGAATTCAGACTATTCATTTGGGATTGTTCTTCCTTCTTTAAATAGGCCTCGATTGCTATATACTTCCCTCTATATTGCTATATGCATCCCACAGAAGTTGGGGCATTGTGCTGTTGTTTTCATTTGTCTCTACATATTGCTTGATCTCTGTTTTAATTTGGTCATTGATCCATTGATTAGGAGCATGTTGTTAAGCCTCCATGTGTTTGTGAGCCTTTTTGTTTTCTTGGTACAATTTATTTCTAGCTTTATACCCTTGTGATCTGAGAAGTTGGTTGGTACAATTTTAATCTTTTTTAATTTACTGAGGCTCTTTTTGAGGCCCAGTATGTTGTCTATTCAGGAAAATGTTCCATGTGCACTGGAAAAGAATGTGTGCCCTGCAGCTTTTGGGTGGAGAGTTCTGTAGATATCTGTTAAGTCCATCTCTTTTAATGTGTTGTTCAATGCCTCTGTCTCCTTACTTATTTTCTGTCTGTTTGATCTTTTGTTTGGAGTGAGAGGAGTGTGGAAGTCTCCTAGATTGAATGTATCACATTCTATTTCCCCTTTTAATCCTGTTAGTATTTGTTTCACATATGTAGGTGCTCCTGTGTTGGGTGCATAGATATTGATAATGGTTATATCCTCTTGTAGGATTGACATCTTTATCATTATGTAATGTCCTTCTTTGTCTCTTGTGACTTTCTTTGTTTTGAAGTCTATTTTGACTGATACAAGTACCATAACACCTGCTTTTTTCTCCCTATTAGTTTCATGAAATATATTTTTCCATCCCTTCACTTTTAGTCTGTGTATGTCTGCGTTTGAAGTGAATCTCTTATAGGCAGCATATAGTTGGGTCTTGTTTTTTTATCCATTCAGTGACTATGTCTTTTGATTGGTGTATTCAGACCATTTACATTTAAGGTGATTATTAATAGGTATGTACTTGCTGCCATTGCAGACTTTAGATTCTTGGATACCAAAGGTTCAAGGTAACTTCCTTACTATCTAAGAGTCTAACTTAACTCACTTAGTATGCTATTGCAAACACAATTGAAAGGTTATTTTTTCCCTCCTTTTCTTCCTCCTCCATTCTTTATATATAAGGTATCATATTCTGTACTCTTTGTCTATCACTTTTTATTACCTCTGATGATACCTATTTAACCTTAGGAACACTTCCACCTTTAGCAGTCCCTCCAAAACACACTGTATAGATGGTTTGTGGATGGTAAATTCTCCCAGCTTTTGCTTATCTGGAAATTGTTTAATCCCTCCTTCAAATTTAAATTGTAATCTTGCCAGATAAAGTATTCTTGGTTCAATGCCCTTCTGTTTCATTGCATTAAACATATCATTTCACTCCCTTCTTGTCTATAAGGTTTCTGCTGAGAAGTCTGATGATAGCCTGATGGGTTTTCCTTTGTATGTGATCTTATTTCTCTCTCTGGCTGCTTTTAATACTCTGTCCTTATCCTTGATCTTTGCCATTTTAATTATTATGTGTCTTGGTGTTGTCCTCCTTGGGTCCCTTGTGTTGGGATATCTGTGTACCTCCATGGTCTGAGAGACTATCTCCTTCCCCAGATTGGGGAAGATTTCAGCAATTACTTCCTCAAAGACACATTCTATCTCTTTTTCTCTTTTTCTTCTGGTACCCCTCTAATATAAATATTGTTTCATTTGGTTTGGTGATACAATTCTCTTAGTATTCTTTCATTCTTAGAGATCCTTTTTTCTCTCTGTGCCTCAGGTTCTTTGTGTTCCTCTTCCCTAGTTTCTATTTCATTTATCGTCTCCTCCACCATATATAATCTGCTTTTAATAGCCTACATTGTGTTCTTCAATGATTGGATCTCCATCCTAAATTCGTTCCTGAGTTCTTGAATATTTTTCTGTATCTCCATGAGCATATTAATGACTTTTATTTTGAAATCTCTTTCTGGAAGATTCATGAGGTCAATTTCATTTGAATCTTTCTAAGTTGTATTCACAATTTTGCTTTGAACTAGGTTCATTTGACACTTCATAATTTGTCTGTGGTGCTTGCTGGTGCCCAGAAGCTCTACTCTCCGGAGCTGCTCAGCCCCTGGAGCAATGCCAGGGGTCGCAGGGGAGTGGTGTTGGTGCCTGGTTGGAGGAAAGAGCTGTTTCCTGCTTCCCAGCTGCTATGCCTGTCTCCACTGCTGGAACCAGTGGGCTGAACACACAGGTGTAAGCCTCTATGCTTTGTGTTGTACCTGCCATAGGCGGGGCTTCCCTCTGACTGGCCTGACACCAGGGCAGGTTTTGCCAGTTTGTGAGCCTGAGCCAGATGCATGCTAGCCAGGAGAAAGACACAGCAGGCTGTGTATCACAGTGGAGGCCTTGCAGCTCTGTAGCCAGCCAGAGGGATGGAGATCCTGAAGATCATTTAAACTCCCAACCTTCTGGGCAATGTGCAGCTGGACAATTTTGTCTCCCTGTCCTTTGTCCTAAGCAGTAAGCTCTGTGCAATCCTTGCCCCTTTAGCAGCCCTCTCACTTTTAGGAAGTCTCTCGGACTGCCCACCCAGATCAGCCAGATATTAATCCCTGTTTTCCACAAGCAGTTGGAATCTCCATCTCTCCAGGTATTCTGCCTGTCTTAGCTTTCCAACCACACTAAATCACCAGAGCACCATACAATGTAGGTTCATGCTTCCAGAGCAGATCTCCAGGTCTAGGTGTTCAGCAGCTCCAGGCCTCCACTCCCTCTCTGCTCTGTTTATCTTCCTCCCGCCAGTGAGCTCGGGTGGGGGAAGGGCTTGGGCCCTACTGGCTCACATCTTTGGTATGTTACCCTGTTCCATGAGGTCTGCTCTTTTCTCCAGGTGTATGCAGTCTGTTGTAGCCTTCTTTCCTGTTGCTCTTTCAGGATTAGTTCCCATAATACTCTTATGATAGAAACACTCAGAAAATTAGGATTAGAAGGAAATGTCCTCAAGTTGAAAAAAGGCTTCTACAAAATCCCATAGTTAATGTCATACTTAATGTTGAAAGACTTAGTGTGCTCCCCCTAAGAACAGGAACAAGACAACAATGCCCACTCATTCCATTTTTATTCAACATCGTATTGGAGTTTCTATCCAGAGCAACTGGGTAAGAAAAAGAAATAAAAATATTCACACTATAAAGGAAGAAATAAAGCTAAATCTACTCATAGATGACATAATTTTATATATATAAAATATTATATATATATATATATATATATAGTCCTAAGAAAGCACTAAAAATATGGGAATTAATAAGATGGGCTTAGCAATGTTCTAGGAAATAGTCCAATATACAAAAAATTGTATTTCTATACACTTGCAACAACCCAAAAATGAAATCAAGAAAACAATTCCATTTACAATAGCATTAAAAATAAGAAAATAGGAAGAAATTTAACATAAGAAGTATAAGATTTGTACATTGAAAACTATAAAATTTTTGAAAGAAATTTTAAAAGATAAAAAATTGAAAGACATCCATGTTTGTAGATCAGAATATTTAATATTGTTGGGATGTTAATACTTCCCAAATTGACATACAGATTTAGCTTAATCCCTCCCAAATTCCCAGGTGACTTTTTGTAGAAACTGACAAGCTGACTCTAAAATTTATATGAAAATTCAAGGGTCCCAAAACAGCCAAACAACCTCGAAAAGAACAAAGTTGGAAGAATCACACTTCCTGATTTCAAACCTTACTACAAAGCTACAGTAGTCAAGATAGTGTGGTGCTGGCAAAATAATAGACTATGGGCCAGTGGAATAGAGTTGAGAGTTCAGAAATAAAGGTTTATATTTATGGTCAATTGATTTTTGACAAAGGTGTCAAGACCACTTGGTAGAAGAAAGGATAGTCTTTTCCACAAATGGTTCTAGGAAAACTGGATACCTACATGCAAAAGAATGAAGGCGGACCCCTTCCTCACACTGTACATAAAAATTAACTTAAAATGGATCAAAGACATAAATATAAGAGCAAAAACTATAAAACCTCAGAAGAAAACCTTGAATTCTCATGACCTTGGTTCAACGATGTTTCTTAGATATGACAATGAAGGCACAAGCAGCAAAAGAATAAATCGGTAAGTTGAACTTCAAAATTGAAATCTTTTGTGCTGCAAAGGGCATCATAAAAAATGGACAAATGGCCCATAGGATGTGGGAAAATATTTGCAGCCACATATCTGATAAGGGACATATATCCAGAAAATATAAATACCTACAACTTAGCAATATGGGCAAATGATTTGAATAGACATTTCTCCAAAGATGACATACAAATGGGCAACAGGCACATGAAAATATGCTCAACATCATTAATCATGAGTGAAATACAAATAAAAATCACAATGAGATACAACTTCATACCTACTAGGTTGGCTATTATCACAGAGACAGACAATAACAATGTTGGTAAGGATGTAGAGAAACTGGAACCCTCCTACATGACAAGCAGGAATGTGAAATGGTGTGGCTGCTCTGGAAAACAGTTTGCCAGTTTCTTAAAAGTTACCATGTAACCCAGCAAATCCACTTAGCTGAAAACATATGACCACAGAAAAACGTACATTAATGTACATAGCAGCATTATTTTCAGTAGTCAAAATGTGTTAACTCAAATGTCCTTCATTATGTATGGATAAACAATGTGACATATGCAAACAATGGAATATTATTCAGTCATTGTATTACTCAGGATTCTCCAAAGAAACAGAACCAACAAATTTATGTATCTATTTATTATAGAACTTGTTTTACATGGTTATGGAGGCCAAGAAGACCCACAATCTTCTGTCTGCAAGCTGAAGGAAATGGCAAGAAATGGAGGTCCCAGAATCCAAAGGCCCAAGAACCAGAAGCTCCAATGTCAAAGGGCAGAAGAGGATATATATCCCAGCTCAAGAAGAGAAAAAATTCTCCTTCCTCTGCCTTTTTGTTCTATTCAGGCCCTCAGGGGATTGGATGATACCCACCCACACTGGTAAGGTAGGATTTTCTTTGCTTAGACTAATGATTCAAATGCTAATATTTTCTGGAAACACCCTCAGCCAGAAATCATGTTTACCAGCCATCTGGGCATTCTTAGCCCAGTGAAGTTGGCACATAAAATTAACCATCACAGTCATGAAGAGGAATGAAGTACTGATACATGCTATAACATAGATGAACCTCAAAAACATGCCAAGTTGTGGGTAAAATGGCAATATTTCCAGAATCTCTTGCCTGGCCTTAGTCCATCTCCATATCAATAGGTGTTCACAAGAGGGTTGGAGAGCAAGCATGCACCGGAACTGGAGAGGTTTGGTGGGGTCCTTTTTGCAGCCGGGTCACAAGAGACACTGGCAAGCAGAAGTAGATGACTGCCTTAAGCAATAAATATGTTTTTCCCACTTTATTTCTCCATTTGACTGATTTTTGCTTCAAAGGTTATTTGCCCCTGGCTGGGAACATATTTTCCTCCTGGAGTTACACAAGTGAAAGAAGCCAAAAACAAAGGCCACATAGTGTATGATTCTGTTTATAAGAAATGCCCAGAATAGGCAAATACACACAGACAGAAAGTAGATCAATGGTTGCCTAGTGTTGGGAGTAGTGGGGAATAACTGTCAATGTATAATGGGGTTTCTTTCATCAGGGACAGCGTTCTAAAATTAGATTGTGGTGGTGGTTGTAAGACCCTATAAATATACTAAAGAACACGGAATTGTGTACTTTAAATGGGTGAACCCTATGGTATGCTAATTATATCTCAATAAAGGTGTTAATAAATAACTCATCTGTACTCCAAAAATATCAATGTCTTAAAAGACAAGTAACTTTGAGGAACTATTCTAGGTTAAAGGAGATTAGAGTTGTGACAACTGAATGTTACACATGATTTGAGATTTTCCTTTGTATAAAGAACATTATTGTAACAATGATTAAATTCCTGATTGTGGGTAAAATTGTAACATTTCTGGAATATCTTGCCTGGCTTTAGTGCATTTGCATATCCTCAGGGGTGGAGAGAATTTCATCTCCATATCAATGGATAATTACCTGGGCAACCGAGGGTGTGTCTGAACCTGAGATTTTAAAGGGAGGGGCTTGCTTGCTTGCTTGATTCTTCAGGAGCAGAGGAGAGAGACGGCCCTGGACTGCAGTTTGTGAGGAATAAGCGAGTTTTAAACTTTATTTCTCCCTTTGACTGATTTCGGTTTTTAGAGGTATTTTGCCCTGGGATTTCCTCTCCCTGGACTTATATCTGGTGGCAGTTGGCAGGGTGCCTCTGAACCTGAAATCTGTCATAATGGGTACAACCTTTGGGAGGGCTGTTCCTGTAGATGGTGGGGAGGCCCCAGTGGATGCAATGGCAGAGGGTGCCTCTTCACCTATTATCCCCCCAGCTGTGCGATTTCCAAATTGGGAACCCCTAGTGGGGAATTGATCTAGGGTAAAGTACCTCTTAGAGGGGTGGGGCTTTCCCCATAACTGGGGAAGGATGGAAACACTGGAAGCTGCAGAATTAGCCCTACGTGAGTTGGAAGACAGCGTGTAGACTTAGGGGGCTGTGTAGCGGCTGGCATTGTAGCGGCTGGTCTCTTTTCATTGAAATAGTAGAAAATTTTATACAGGAGAAAGAGAGGATCATTGAGGGACTTAGGCAGGAGAGAGACACATTTCAGCATCACTTGGAGGAGCTGGGCGATAACCTATGAGATGCTGTTAAAGAAGAGAGACAGTTACTGGAAAGGCAGGTCACGCTCCTAGAAGATTCCTTAGCAGTGGTGAGGGGGGAGACAATGGGAAAAGCTGCGTTGCAGGAGACTGTAGGGGAGGGGGAGGAAAGAGTGGTGCCTTCAGCCCTGGAAATGGTGGAGGAGGAGCCGTTGGTGGGCAAGCCCGAGGGAGAAGAGGAGGCGGGGTCATTGGCAGATCTTCTACCCAGGCCACTGCTGGATGTACCATCTTCTCCTGTTTTAAAGGCCTGCCCAGCTGTAATTAAGAAAATAAAAACAAAATAACGCAGGCTACTCAGGGGGAGGAGCAGCCCCCTCCCCAGGTTGTGGAGCACTCCACATTCCACCCCTATACCCAGGATGAGCTGGTGGATAGGAGCGTCCGGTATAGGCAGAGGTCATCAGAATCTCTACCTACATGGCTTTTATGTCTCTGGGATATGGGGGTGGAAAAAATTATTGTGTCAGGTACTGAGATGAGTAGAATGGCTTACCTGATGACTCACCCTTCCCTCCTGCAGTGGTTTCAAAATGCCCATCATGCCTCAGGGAATCAGACACTCCTGGAATGGCTGACAGCTGCCATTAGGATAGTTTGGCCTAATCAGGGTGATTTACCATATTTTCCCAGTACTTGAAAAACATGTGCAGAGCTCCAACAGGTGCTGTGGGAATTGGGTATGAAAAACATCATCTATAATATGGACCCCCTGGGCCCTGATGAGGAGGTGTTCACTATAGGAATGAGAAACCTGGTGCTGCTACAGCTCCCACATCTCTCTTTGGGTCCCTAGTGAACACTCTTGCCCCCCACCTAGGGCAACCCATAAGTGGGGATACTCATACTTTAGCAGATCTGGGGGAGGTTGAAACAATAAGGGCACAGATGGAAGTATGGGCCATGACTTAAAGGAGAAGTACAAAAGGCCCCATGAAGGTCTCAAGGACCCAGATGTGGGTTGATTTTATAAAGGCCAGGGTAGTGAAAGAAAACCTGGATGGGCAGCCCAATAGAATATTGTTAGAACTGTGGCACCAGTTAATGCCAAAGCAGCAGTTCCAGCTGCTGAGGTCCAGGACACGGAAATCAGAGTCAAGGCCTCATGCCCAGCCTGTGTCCCTGCAAAACTCATGGAGGACAGTACTCAGGATTCGCTTGAGCCCTCACTCCCACAGGGAGGGGATGAAAGTCTGGTGTACTAGACCAGAACAAGATCCCATTCCTGCCACTGTTTTTTCACAAGACCACTGTCTTGCATGTATCCTACCTGATGGAGAAGACTTGCCTATGCTGGTGTCATTAAAACATGTATCTTTTCACCCTTAAGGTTGTTTTCTCCTATAGTCCTTGTGGCCTGATGCGCACCCTGTCTGCAGCTGCCACATGATGATTGTTCTGAACCTTCAGCTACTGCCTGCCTGTGGAATGGACGAGCTATGGATTTAATGTGCACAAGACTTTGAACCTAGCTGAATCCTCCAGCTTGAAGATTGTCATAAATTTATTGCTGTTGCTACTGTTATGTCATTAATCTGGTCACAATGCTCCAGTTTTCTCATCCAGGGACCATTGCGGAAAAAGAGGAATGAGTAGATGGTAAGGTGAGATTACTGGAGGGGTAACCTGTGGGTAAAAGTATAATATTTCCAGAATATCTCGCCTGGCTTTAGTGCATTTGCATATCCTCAGGGGTGGAGAGAATTTCATCTCCATATCAATGGATAATTACCTGGGAAACTGAGGGTGTGTCTGAACCTGAGAGTTTAAAGGGAGGGGCTTGCTTGCTTGCCTGCTTGCTTCTTCAGGAGCAGAGGGGAGAGACGGCCATGGACTACAGTTTGTAAACAATAAACGGGTTTTAAACTTTATTTCTCCCTTTGACTGATTTTGGTTTTTAGAGGTATTTTGCCCCAGGATTTCCTCTCCCTGGACTTACACTGATTTTGATCATTGTACTATGGTTATTAAAGATAATTATCTTGTTTCTAGGGAAAATATGGTAGTACTAGAGGTGTAAAGGGGCATCATAAATGCTACTATTCTCAAAGGGCTCAGGAAAAATAAGGGAGAGAAATAGCAACGCCCACACATAGAGGAAAGATGATAATATGAATGAGAAAATAGTTGGGGATGGAGGGAGAAGGATAAAGTAAATGTGAAAATGTTAAAATTTGGGAGATCTGGGTGAAGTATATACAAGATTTTATTCTATTTATTTTTGCAAATTTTCTGTAAGTATGAAACTATTTCAAAATGTAAAAACTAAAGGAAAAAAACCACTTATATCAGCTGTATACATTTAGAGGTCTGAAAATTCACTCTTCTTTACCAAAGTTTAATTGCTTCCCTCTTAGTTGGTGTTTATATCATTCAAGTCCTGAGGGCAAGTTTCTATATTGGGTATATAAGAATCATTCTATTCAAGCTGCAACAAGCTCTCCAAGGAGCAACAAAATCTGATAAAGATGTCCTTGAGGCATAACAGTAATGCTACAGGTCTGGAGAACCTGGATTGAAAGAGCTCAAAGAAGCCAAAGTGCTAGTATCTCATTAATTTAAAGATATTCCTAAGAGAAAGTTAGGGAACCATGATTGCTGTTGTTAGCTATTTAGATGAAAATTCCAAGGTACACAAAGGAGTTAAAATATCTTTGTCACTCCAGGAAAGCTGAGAACCCAATCCATAACCATCATTACCAGTTAAGGGCTCACTCACTAACCTATACTGCCTCTTCAAAATACTCCTTGCAGTATAAAAAGGTTTATTGTCTTTTTCTTATTTCCCACAAACTTCCCATCAGGTACTATTTCCTATAGTCAGGACTTTCTCTTTTCTGTCCTCGCCCCACCAAAGTGCCTTAAAATTATGCCACACAATGTAACACAATCTTTTTAGAACTTATTAACCATCTTCTTAACTTTGACTGTAGGCCTAGATTGTTTAGCACAGACTTATGATTTCTTCCAACACAGTACAATAGAAGATAAAGGGTTAATTTGGACACCCAGAGCAGTGGTAGTATTACCAGCTTCCGTCAGTGTCAGATATAGCCTTGAAGCAAGTACAAAGAAAAACAAGTGCTGTTACAGCCTGTACTGATATAATGAATGATATGGTAGAATAAGCACTGAAATACAGTACTACAGTGAATATTTGAAGGTTGTCAGGAGAGTGGATCTTGAAGGTTCTCATCACAAGAAAATAAATATTTTGTAACCTTTTATGGTGACAGATGGTGACTAAACTTATTGTGGTGATCATTTCACAGTATGTACAAGTGTTGAATCACTATGTTGTACACCTGGAACTGACATAATGTATGTCAGTTATACCTCAATAAAATTTTTTTAAAAGAATAAGCACCGAAAAAAAAATACAAATAATGTTACAGAAATCAGCATGGCTTAGATCAGTCTAGAAGTTGAGTGGGTATCATAATCATGGGTATCATAATCATCTAAGGAACTTAGTAGGGAAGCAAAAGCCAATCCTCTATCCTACTTCAACAAGCTTGGGCCTCTGTGTTCCTCATCAGCTCACCAGGTGATTCTTGTGCATCCAAAAGTTTGAGAATCACTGATTTGTGTGAAGCTTCATGTGTCACCCCTTTGTGTGACTTTGGCCAAGTTACAAGTCTGAGCCTCAATTTCTATACATGTTTTAAAATAAAGGGGATTGGACTAGGTGAATTTCTAAAGGTTCCTTTTAGTTCTGAAATTTTGTGCTTCTAATATTGTGTATTGTTGTGGGGACGATTAATTCCTAAAGAAATACACAGCAAAAGCCTCACTGAGTTTGGTACAGTGTGAAATTAGTCAGATATAGACCTTGACCTCCAAAGATTTGTTTCTAAGAAAGCTGTCACACTTTTGCCATTCTGCCCTGTACTTTCTATGTATCTACCCCACTGAGTATAAGCCATACCTTTTACATAAATTCAAATTAATGTCCACTTTGGCTGTCCCCTTCACTGATAAGAACAGATGAGGCCCAGACAAGTTAAATGACCTCAAGCTTACCATCACTAAAGCTGAGGTAAAATGCTAGTTTTATCTAGTCCCTGTGAAGGGTCAGAATTACCAACCCCCTGCCATCCAGGCTGCCTGATGAATCAAAAAGGTGGTGAAGGTGTGGCAGGCCTGAAACATGTAACAAGAGAATCTGGTGGGTGCAGTCAATACTGATTTCTGCCTTGTTCCCACCCTGTAATTCTCACATCTAAAGCTAGGACCCAACATCCATCGTAGGTGTTGAATCGGTTCATCCTCTAGGTAGAGTTAAGTATTCCTGGATCCATTACTTAGAAACACTAATCCAAAATGGCTACACTGTTTCTCTGCCATGATGCCCTATTTCTGATAACCAGGTTCTTGCCTAGTTCATTGCAACCCAACCTCTCTATTGTGTCCCAAATCCAGTAACTAAATCCCTGTCCAATACCCCAGCCCTCTAGAACTGAGGTCCTTTTTTGTCCTATCAGTACTCCTAGGAATAGAGAGGTCCTGTCTCTGACATCTTCCTAATTCCTTTGAGTTCACACTATGTGTTAATATGATCTCACTACAGATTACTACCTTTGTCTATCCAGCTCTCTCTTACCTGGGGTCTTTCCACTTACTTCCCCAATCCATTGTATGAATCTAAATTGTCTTAGAGTTCTGGCCATCTTAGTCAACATGTGACTTAGCCCCAGTCTGTGAAGTTGGTTGCTAGGCTGTCAAGGGGAGTAAGATGACAGCATCTTAGTGCTTTATGCACTGAACATCACTGGGCTCCCCTCTATTACTTGGAATAAGTTTCTGAGCCTGCCAGAAGGGGTGAATAGCAGTGATCCAGATTAACAGAGATTCTAGTTACTGAGATAGTACTAGGTGAAGATAGGATTTAGAACTGCCAGGAACCAATTTTACTGCTGGGAGTTTAGCATGGAGATAAATGAAGAATTTCACTAAGCTGCAGCCCAGGAGCTCAAATCACCAGCACAGTTAACTGATATTCTCTTAATTCCAGCTTTCCTTCCAATGCATAGATGAAGGTCAGTATAAGTGATTTCCTCTGGAGAATACCGTAGCAAACTGAAATCATTTGCAGAGGGTCTGTTTTTAGAAGTGTCAAAGACATAAGAATATAAACATCAGAATAAGAAAATGTTCTGATCATGTTGCCTGTCATACATAATCTGTGGTTTGAAAATAAATGCTGTCAAAATAGAATCAGGTTCATTCCTCCATGTATTACCCTTTGTGTCCAAATATGTAGCATGTCAGATGGCTCATTTACCTTGAAAAAAGCTGCTTATAAACATCTAACTCATTCTCAGTATCTAATACCTACCTGTTCAGTTAAACAGCAGCTATTCTGGTTCGCTTAAACTACTAATATAGTGTTAAAGATCCAGTGTCAGAATTGTAGATGATCTTGGCCACTTATATTAAAATTATTACTTGTCTGATTTCTTAGGCCTGGTTTTATATCTTCCAGGCTCAAATTTGCAAATAAATGAACAGACAGACAGACAGGTAGATAGATAGCTTCTAGTAACTACTTATTGGCCATGTTCACAAAGTACTAGCATGTAGACAGGTACTTAGATAAACTTTCTGATCAAGAATGATTATAAAACAAGTAGTTGTACGCAGATAAATATTTAACAACCAGTTTAATGAGTGGGGTGGTGAAAATTGTTGCCTTTGCTGATTCCCTTGGAGTAAATGCTCTCACCATGGCTAACTGCAAGCTACCAATCACTGAACATGAATGTGGAGTTGGGATGTTATGTGCACAATTGATTGTTAAGAGTTGGTGCAAGTCAGCTCCAATACATCACTGGATATATGCCAGAAATAAATCAGGTCAGATTCCTTTTCATCCCACTTCACACCGAAGGGAAAGAAAGCTATTCCCAAGATATTTTGTATTGTTGCCTTCATGGGTAGACAGTACATGAGGCAGGTTTAAACAATGAGCTATCCCATACAATTGATACATACAGTTTCTTAATAAGTAGTGAAGAAAATAGTATGTTTAATACCACATCTTCAGTGAGGAGATAAGAATAGAGAAAGAGAGCCACAAAGACAATAATGAAAATGGGTTGGAGACAGGTTCAAGTTACTTGGCTCTTCAAGCATGTAAAAAAGAAGGTTGTAAAGTAGAGAAAGAAGGTGGGTGGGTTTCCAGAAAGATTATTCTTTAGTAAGAAAGATTTTTAACCTATTTTGGATGAGACAAAAGGAGGAGGGGGAGGAATATGACTAATCTCCAATAGGACAGAAAAAAATATGGGACTTAAACTGCAGTGGAATAGGTAACAGTGGTTGTAGGAATATGCACCATACAAAACTTCAAGTACTATATCATTTCAATGACTCCCATTCTGTTGTGCTATGGATATCCAGTAGAAGTTAAAACTGACCATAAAACTGACCAACCCACTCTAGGCTTTCAAGTGTAGGAAAGGAAGTGGAAGTCTACATTGGTGTTGTCATAAAATGAATGTTACTAACTTGCTGTGTAATTTCTGGCCAGTTTCCTTCTTCTTGATATCTGATTTCTTCTCAAAAACAGCAGACTTTAAATAACAGTAATACCTTCTATCTCACAAATAAGATGGCTTATGATAGTTTCTAGTTTTAGTGGTCTTCTTGCCTACCAGGCAATTGTGAAAAAGTAAATTAAGCTGCAGTCACTTAGGGCAACAAACCACTGTATGAAAATGTGTTACTTTGAGGTTTTGTCATCCTAAACCTTAAAAGGAAAATAAATTCTCGTCTTTGCTACAGCCCCTGAAATTTTACCCCATTTAATCTCCTTTCCTCATTTGTACTGTGGAATCAGCAGCCAAAAATCCCCATCAGGGACCATCTTTTCTTCTGTGCATCTAAAACTGGAACAACTCATGATTTACAACGTCTAACCATGCTGAGAAGCCACTTTGCACAATTGCCTAGGAAAGGCATAATATATGGGACAGGAATTAATTTGCCCCAATCTTCTGTGTATTACAATAGTCCTATATACCAGCAAACACAAAACCTGTTTTTCTAAAAATCTCCCTTATGCTAACCAAATTCTTATTTTGGCTATCTTATTTGGCTCTCTATTCTCTTAACAGAAACAGACTGTAATTGTAATTTTTCTGTTTCCTGCTTTTGTCACATTCTATGATTCTTTGAATCCAACAGAAAAAGAATGGATGGAAGACGAAGAATGTTTTGTTTTGCTCCTCTTTCTTCCTACCATTTCTGCATTTTTTCAAAGGTACTTTTTCATCTACAAAGGCAATCACCAGAAATGCAAACACCAGAGAAGGGCTGAGCAGACCACTGTGAAGAGAGCAAAACAAAAGTAGAAATACAGTCTGAAAATGAAAGGGTCAGGCTATCATAGATTAGTCATCCAGGGGGATAATGATTACATGTAACTCTCTGCTCAGGTTCTTATAAGAGGAAGGAATGAATGAGACATTGAAAGAAAAAAATAAACCCTAAGCTCATCAGAAAGCCACAGTAACTTCTTATTTAGATGGTATAACAGTTATCTGTCTATAAATATGTATGTGTATGTATATGTATATGTGAGTTCATGTGTATGTGTGTTTCCCAAAGAACTGGTGAGAAAGAAGAGTGGTAACCATTGTAGATGGAATCTGTAATTAAAATATTTCCCAAATAGCAAATACCATGGATTTAAAAGCCTTGTATCTGAAAGAAAAACTGGTTTCAGTCCAGAATAAAGTGGAATCTGAGTAATTATAAATTTTAATTAAAGGAATTAAAAATGGAACCCAGGAAATACTGATGTTTTGATCTAGATGTATGTGTATGCACAATGTGTATATAGCCTGTATAAACCCTGTATATAGATGAATCTGGTCCCTACAATCTGGGTGATAACTCTAACCAGACTGAACATGGAAAAATCAAAGGCTTAGAACCCAGTTTCTTTAAATTTAAAAACATTTTAAATTGAGTTTTTTAAAAAGAAATTTCTTATGGTACTAGATATTAAGTTAAATAGAAAATTAGTTTAAAACAACAGAACTAAAGTGGGATAGTTTTACTTTAAATTTGTTTTTCAAAAAACGTTTTGAAAACATGCATATACCTTGTAATTAATATTTTATTGTGCTCCCAATGAAGATTTCTCTATATCTGGACTGGTCACCACATCAGCCAGGTTGCCAATCCAGTTTCCTTCAACAGGTGCTATTAACAACACATGGCAATGATACATTGGTGTCCTTTGAAAGCTTCAGACAGTGTACACAGCTTTTGCTCTGCTCCAGGGTATTTACTTTTTCTTTAAACTGTTGGGTTTTTAGGGTTCTGCCTTAAGCTCTAAGTCTTGATGAAATTGAAGAACTTCCTACCAGACTGCATCACACCATACCTGGGTATAAAAGAAAACAGGATTCTAATACATCATTTATAGTATCATCCTCATATATCATTATAGTATAAAGAGAATATGGAATGGCAAAAAACTAATGAAAACCTAAAAAGCATGAGTATAAGTCTATCATTTTAACTCTTCTGTATAGTTTTATGACAAAATTATAGTAATTTGCTCAATCCTTACTTAAGATATAAACAATATCCTTCTTTTCTTCAAGCAGTGCAGTCTATTGTCACTATGAACTGAGTCCAGTTGCAATTAAAAATAATTATCCTGGAAAAATAAATATGTATTCCTCATACTGTGATAATCTTACTAAGTTATTAAAGATTACTCTTATCTCTTCTCAGTATCTTGTACCACTTAGAACAATTCACATAATTTGCCTTGAATTGTTCTTATTCCTCTTCACCTAATGAGACAAAAAATTAGGGGGTGGCAAGGGGGTTTAACTCTGCATTTCCTAAATAGCTTTTCACATAGTTGGTATTTAAAGCCTACTTTCAGAATGACCTTTTGGGGAGATTCTCAAGATGGCTACATGAGTAGGGTGGCAGAAATCTCCTCCCAAAACCATATATATTTTGAAAGTACAACAAGTACAACAATTCCTAAAAGAGTGACTAGAAGATATAGCACATGAACCAGTCTACATCTGCAAGAACCCAACATTTCACAGAAAAGGGTAAGATACAAAGCTGTGACCCAGCAGGACCTGAGCACCCCCCCCCCACCGCAGCTCACTGGTGGGAGGAAAAGAATAAGAGTGGGGAGGGAGTGGAAGGACAGGACTGCTAAATAACCAGCCCTAGTAATCTGCACTGAGAACACAGACACACATTGCATGGTGTACTGGATATTAGAGAAATGGAAAAGCAAAATCTGAGACTAAGACTGCGAACAGGTTCCCACCGCCGGCTGTCCTGGGACAAAAGGAAAGCGTGGACTTTAAAAGTCTTAAAGGGACAAGGGGTTAACAGGTGGCCAAATCATCCTGGCACCCTTAGCCCAGCAGGCTGGGAACTTTAAGGAACTTCAGGCGCCTTAATCCCTGGCAGAAACGCAGCTCCAAAGCTCCTCATGGCAATAAACAGCCTGTCGTTCACTTGCCCCCACTGGCACTGCAAGCAAACCAGCTAATCTGCCATTTCTGCAGAAGAGCTGGAGAGCAGCCCTGCCCACAGCAACCATGCAGAGGCTTCTCCCAGCACGTGGCTAACCAGGCCAGACCCAGAGGCTGCCCATGCCCACAGTTGACCGGCACAGACAGTGGAGACCGGTGAACAGTCCGGAAGGAACAAAGGGGCTTTCTTCTTGTGACGAACATGCGCTGCCCACCTGCAACCCCTGCAAGTGCCCTAGGCCATCCTGAGGGCTGCCCCACCCATGGCAGTTCAGAGGATTAACCCACAGGCCAACCCCTGCACCCGCCTAACCAGCACAGGCAGAGGAAACTGGCGTGGAGTTCAAGAAGCATGTAGGAGCTCTGTTCTCATGGCAAACACATGCTGCTCACCTGCAACCACTGCCAGTGTCCAAGGCCATCCTGAGAGCTGCCCCGCACATGGCATCTCAGGGAGTTAATCCAGAGGCTGCTCCCAGTGTGCAGTTGACTGGCACAGGCAATGGAGATAGGCAAGGAGACCAGCAAGCAGTAAAGGGACTTTGTTATCCCAGCTGACACACACACCACTCACCGGCAATCCCTTCCATTGCCATGAAAAAGCAGAAGAACCTTGTTCAGTCCAAAACCCCTCAAACACCAGAGAGAGGACCTGGTGAAATAAAAATCACCAATTTTCCTGAAAAAGCACTCAAAATAAAACTCATAAGCATGCTGCTGCAGCTACAGAGAAATATTCAAGAGCTTAGGGATGAAGTCCGAAGGGAGATAAGAGAAATTAAACAAACAATGGAAGGATTTATGAGCAGAATGGATGAGGTGCAAGAGACTGCTCATGGAACAGAAATCAGAGAACAGGAATACAGATAACCTGAGGTAGAGAGAGAGAAAAGGATCTCTAGGAATTAAAGAATATTAAGAGAACTGTGTGACCAATCCAGGTGGAACAATATTCACATTATAGTGGTACCAGAAGGAGAAGAGAGAGAAAAAGTGATAGAAAGTGTATTTGAGGAAATAATTGCTGAAAACTTCCCCAATCTGGAGAAGGAAATAGCCTCTCAGACCACAAAAGTCCACAGATCTCCCAACACAAGGGACCCAAGGAGGACAACATGAAGACATATAATTAAAATGTCAAAGATCAAAGACAAGGACAGAGCATTAAAGGCAGCCAGAGAGAGAAAAAAGTCTACCTACAAAGGAAAACCCATCAGGCTATCATCAGAATTTTCAACAGAAACCTTAAAGGCCAGAAGAGAATGGCATGATATATTCAGTGAAATGAAACAGAAGGGCCTTAAACCAAGAATACTGTATCCAGCATGATTATCATTTAAATATGATGGAGGGATTAAACAATTCCCAGACAAGCAAAAGTTGAGGGAATATACTTCCCACAAACCATCTCTACAGTGCATTTTAAAGGGATTACTCTAGATGAAAGTGCTCCTAAGGCTAAGTAGATATCACCAGAGAAAATAAAACCACAGCATAGAGAGTAGATGAATCAAATACTTACTAAAGCAAAATAAAAGCAGCTATCTACAACATCAGTCAAGGGAAACACAAAAGAGTACAGAATAAAACACCTAACATATAAAGAGTAGAGGAGGAACAAAAAGAAGGGAGAAAAATAATCAATGGACTGTGTTTATAATAGCATAATAAGTGAATTAAGTCAGATGGTTAGAAAATAAAGAAGCTACCCTTGAGCCTTTGGTAACCATGAATCCAAAGCCTGCAATGGCAATAAGTACATATCTATTGATAATCAACCTAAATGTAAATGGACTGAATGCACCAATCAAAAGACATAGAGTTACTGAATGGATAAAAAGAAGATCCATATATATGCTGCTTACAAGAGACTCACATCAAACCCAAAGACAACTACAGACTAAAAGTCAAGGGATGGAAAAAGATATTTCATGGCAATAATAGGGAGAAAAAAGTAGGTGCTGCACTACTTGTATTAGGCAAAATAGACTTCAAAACAAAGAAAGTAACAACAGACAAAGAAGGACATTAAAAATGATAAAGGGGACAGTCCAACAAGAGGACATAACCATTATAAATATCTATGAACCCAACACAGAGGCACCTATGTATGTGAAACAAATACCAACAGAATTAAAGGAGCAAAAAGAATGCAATGTATTCATTTTAGGAGACTTCAACACACCACTCTAAAAGACAGATCAACCAGACAGAAAATAAGTAAGTAGATAACGGCACTGAACAACACACTAGAACAGATGGACCTAACAGACATATATAGAATACTCCACCCAAAAGCAGCAGGATACACATTTTCCTCAAGTGCACATGGAACATTTTCCAGTAGAGACCACATAGTAGGCCACAAAAATAACCTCAGTAAATTCAAGAAGATTGAAATTCTACCAACCACCTTCTCAGATCACAAACGCAGAAAACTAGAAATAAATTGCACAAAGAAAACAAAAAGGCTCACAAACACATGGAGGCTTAAAAATATGTTCCAAATATGCAATGGATCAACAACCAAATTAAAATAGACATCAAACAATATATGGGGACAAATGAAAACAGCACAACACCTGAATTTCTGTGGACACACTGGAGGCAGTTCTAAGAGGAAAGGATATAGCAATCAAGGCCTATTTAAGGAAGGAAAAACAATACCAAATGAATAGTTAAAAGCTACAATTATAGAAACTGGACAAAGAAGAACAAACGAGGCCCAAAGTCAACAGAAGGAGGGATATATTAAAGATCAGAGAAGAAATAAAATTGAGAAGAATAAAACAAAAGAAAAAATTAATGAAATCAAGAGCTGGTTCTTTGAGTAAATAAACAAAATAGATAAATTGCTAGCAGACTTATTAAGAGAAAAAGAGAATCTACACACATAAACAGAATCAGAAATTAGAAAGGAAAAATCACTACAGACACCACAGGTATACAAAGAATTATTCGAGAATACTATGAAAATCTATATGCTAACAAAGTGGATAACCTAGAAGAAATGTACAACTTTCTAGAAAAATACAACCTTCTAAGATTGACCAAGGAAGCAATAGGAAATCTAAGTAGACCAATTACCAGCAATGAAATTGAATCAGTAATAAAAAAAACTACCCAGGAACAAAACTCCTGCATAAGAAGGATTCACCACTGAATTTTATCAGACATTCAGAGAAGACATAAACTCCATTCTCCTTTAAATTTCCCAAAAATAGGACAGGAGGGCATAGTACCAAACTCATTCTATAAAACCAGCATCATCCTAATATCAAAACCAGGCAAAGACAGCAGAAAAAAAGAACACTACAAACCAATATCTCTGATGAACATGATCAAGTGGGATTCATCACAGGAATGCAAGGTTGGTACAATCTTTGAAAAATCCATCAACATCATCCACCACATCAACAAAAAGAAGGGCAAAAAATACATGATCATCTCCATAGACACTGAAAAAGCATTTGACAAGATTCAACATCCATTCACTATAAAAACTCTCAATAAAATGGGTATAAAGGGCAAGTGCCTAAACATAATAAAGGCCATATATGACAAACCCACAACCAACATTATACTTAACAGTGAGAAGATGAAAGCTTTTCCTCTGAGATTGGGAACAAGACAGGGATGCCCACTCTCCTGGCTTTTATTCAGCATAGTACTGGAGGTCCTAGCCACAGCAATTAGACAAAACAAAGAAATAAAAGGCATGCAGATTGGTAAGGAAGAAGTCAAACCGTCACCGTTTACAGATGACATGATATTGCACATAAGAAACCCTAAAGACTACACTCTGAAACTACTAGAACTAATATGTGAATTCAGCAAAGTTGCAGGATACAAAACTAATACACAGAAATCTGTTGCATACCTCTACACTAACAATGAACTAGCAGAAAGAGAAATCAGGAAAACAATTCCATTCACAATGGCATCAAAAAGATTAAAATACCTAGGAATAAACCTATCCAAGGAAGTGAAAGACCTATACCCTGACAACTACAAGACTCTCTTAAGAGAAATTAAAGAGGAGACTAATAAATGGGAATTCATTCCATGCTCTTGGCCAGGAAGAATTAATATTGTTAAAATGGCCATCCTGCCTAAAGCAATCTACAGATTCAATGCAATCTCTATCAAAATACCAAAGCATTCTTCAATGAACTAGAACAAATAGTTCTAAAATTCATATGGAACTACAAAAGACCCCAAATAGCCAAAGCAATCCTGAGAAGGAAGAACAAAGCGGAGGGCATCTCGCTTCCCAACTTCAAGCTCTACTACAAAGCCACAGTAATCAACACAATTTGGTACTGACACAAGAACAGACCAGTAGACCAGTGGAGCAGAATAGAGAGTCTACATATTTAAACCAAACATATATGGTCAATTAATATACAATAAAGGAGCCATGGATATACAATGGGGGAAATGACAGCCTTTAAACAGCTTGTGTTGGCAAAACTGGACAGCCTCATGTAAGGGAATGAAACTGGATTACTGTCTAAATCCATACACAAAAGTAAACTCGAAATGGATCAAAGACTTGAATGTAAGTTGTGAAACCATAAAACTCTTAGAAAAAAACATAGGCAAAAATCTCTTGGACATAATCATGAGCAACTTCTTCATGAACATATCTCCCCGGGCAAGGGAAACAAAAGCAAAAATGAGCAAGTGGGACTATATCAAGGTGAAAATCTTCTGTACATCAAAGGACACCATCAGCAGAACAAAAAGGCATCCTACAGTATGGGAGAATATATTCATAAATCACATATCCAATAAAGGCTTGATACCCAAAATATATAAAGAGCTCATGCACCTCAACAAACTAAAGGCAAATAATCTAATTAAAAAATGGGCAGAGGATGTGAACAGACACTTCTCCAAAGAAGAAATTCAGATGGCCAACAGACACATGAAAAGATGCTCCACATCACTAGTCATCAGGGAAATGCAAATTCAAACCACAATGAGATATTACCGCACACCAGTAAGGATCACCACCATCCAAAAGACAAACAACAACAAATGTTGGTGAGGTTGTGGAGAAAGGGGTACCCTCCTACACTGCTGGTGGGAATGTAAATTAGTTCAACCATTGTGGAAAGGAATATGGAGGTTCCTCAAAAAGCTCAAAATAGAAATACCATTTGACCCAGGAATTCCACTTCTAGGAATTTACCCTAAGAATGCAGCAGCCCAGTTTGAAAAAGAGATATGCACCCCTATGTTTATCGCAGCACTATTTACCATAGCCAAGAAATGGAAGCAACCTAAGTGTCCATCAGTAGATTAATGGATAAAGAAAATGTGGTACACATACACAATGGAATATTGTTCACGCATAAGAAGAAAACAAATTCTACCATTTGCAACAACATGGATGGAGCTAGAGGGTATTATGCTCAGTGAAACAAGCCAGGCAGAGAAAGACAAGTACCAAATGATTTCACTCATATGTGGAGTATAAGAACAAAGAAAAAACTGAAGGAAGAAAACAGTAGCATAATCACAGAACCCAAGAATGGACTAACAGTTACCAAAGGGAAAGGGACCTGGAGAGGATGGGTGGGAAGGAAGGGATAAGGGGGGTGGGAGAAAGAAAGAGGGCATTATGGTTAGCATATATAATGTGTGTGTGGGGGACACAGGGAGGGCTCTACAACACAGAGAAGAGAAGTAGTGATTCTACAGTATCTTACTATTCTGATGGACAGTGACTGTAATGGGGCTGTGAGGGGGGACTTGGTGAAGGGGGTGCCTAGTAAACATAATGTTCCTCATGTAATTGTAGATTAATGATACCCCCAAAAAGACATCCTACAGTATGGGAAAATATATTCATTAATGACATATCCAATAGGGGGTTGACATCCAAAATATACAAAGAGCTCATGCACCTCAACAAACAAAAAGCAAATAATCCAATTAAAAATTGGGCATAGGAGCTAAACAGACACTTCTCCAAAAAAGGAATTCAGACAGCCAACAGGCACATGAAAAGATGCTCTACATTGCTAATCATCAGAGAAATGCAAATTAAAACCTCAATGAGATATCACCTCACACCTGTAAGGATGGCCAACATACAAAAGAAAAAACAACAACAAATGTTGGTGAGGATGTGGAGAAAGGGGAACCCTCCTACAGTGCTGGTGGGAATGTAAATTAATTCAACCATTGTGGAAAGCAGTATGGAGGTTCCTCAAAAAACTAAAATAGAAATACCATTTGACCCAGGAATTCCACTTCTAGGAATTTACCTTAAGAATGCAGGAGCCCACTTTGAGAAAAACATGTGCACCCCTATGTTTGTCACAGCACTATTTACAATAGCCATGAAATAGAAGCAATGTAAGTGTCCATCAGTAGATGAATGGATAAGGAAGATAGGGTGCATATACACAATGGAATATTATTCAGCCATAAGAAGAAAACAAATCCTACCATCTGCAACAACATGGATGGAGCTACAGGCTATTATATTCAGTGAAATAAGCCAGGTGGAAAAAGACAAGTATCAAATGATTTCGCCATCTATAAGTATAAGAACAAAGCAAAAAGTGAAGGAACAAAACAGCAGCAGACTCACAGAACCCAAGAATGGACTAACAGTTACCAAATGTAAAGGGACTGGGGAGGATGGGTGGGAAGGGGGGGGTAAAGGGGAAAAAGGGGCATTACAATTAGCACACATAATGTATTGTGGTTGTACGGGGAAGGCAATATAAGACAGAAGTTGTGATTCTATATCATTTTACTACACTCATGGACAGTGACTGTAATGGGTTATGTGGTAGGGGCTTGATAATGGGCAGAGTGTAGTAACCATAATGTTGCTCATGTAGTTGTACATTAATGATACCAAAAAAAAAAAAACAATGCTCACCCCCCAAAAAGAAAAAAAATAGAATGACCTTTCGGGTCCTCTCCTATAGAATTGAGAGTACCATCCTGGCTTCAGACTCTTCTTTGGGTCATATCCCTGGAGTGCCTTCTAAGTGTAACTCTTGCACTTTTCATTGATTATCCTGGGATTTTGAATTATCATTAATGAAAGGTCCCAAAACTTATGAGTCCTGAAATTTTGCATACTTTCCCCCACCTCGTAAGTCTCCTTCCACTCCACACTGCTCACCACAAGAGAACAGCTAATAGTTGCTGGCAGTAAATTTTCTCAACTACCCTGGTAAGAACTCATGAATACAGGGGTGCTACAGAGGAATGACTGAGGAAATTTCTAGTCCACAAATGACTTGCCTGATTTCTCTTTAAATGAGCTTGTTAACAAGCCTTGGTTCATCTAAACCACAATAGCAAACCTTCTCTATACTTTTGGCTGTAACTATGTCATAACTCTAAAACACACTGGAAGAGTTGCTGTTTCTGATTTGACAGTTATTAGATCTCTGATTCTATTCAGCAATTCAACAAGCACTGTTGGGATGCCTCCTATGTACAAGGTGAAGTAGAAAGAAATACAAACATGAGAGACTAGGATATCTCTGTAACTGCATCTAGTAATAATCTACCACCATTTATCCAGCAAAAACAGTTGGACATGAATGTTTTAAATGGGCCAGGGATTGCTCTAATTGGTTAGTGGTTGCTAGATATACCAATGGAGGTAGGTAAATAAATAAGCTACACAAACCCTACCATGGCAGCTACTTGTAAAGATAATTAATGGTCATCTACATATATATCACTTGTTAACTATAAAGTGCTTAAGTGCTCTCTGGCTACAGGAAATAGGATCTCTGAATTAGACCTCATTCATTTGAGTATCTACAATATTCATGACCTGGTAATCAGTGCTGAGGGGGAGGAGAAACATAGTACAGTGGAAACCATGATAAGTAAGGATGATCAGATCATATTTTCCCCTTGAGTATAAAATAGAAGCTGCACCTCTTGCCCTCCACTATGCTATGCCTTGTTTTCCCCCTTCAGGTAATGGACAATCACCTGTGAGGATACACAAGGATTAAAAGCAAAAATGAAGGTGCTGTTTCCAAAAAAAACCAGACAAGTTCTCAACTGAGACACTGTTCAAATACCTCACATTCTACATCCTTGGTTTGTGTGAGGGATAGAAATCCCAATCAAGAGAGTCAAGCACATTGGTATATAACAGATATAGACCAAAAGCTCAAGGTATATTGATGGGGAGTAAGGAATGAAGGAGACAGTGAGCAAGGGAGGAAGAAAAAGTGAAGTTGCTAAGTATATGTGCCTATGTGGCCAATCAAGTAGCAAGTGAACCAACATCTACTGTTTCCAGTATGCCCAGGGCTATTTCAGCATTGTACAAGAATTCAAATAGACAATTTATTTGAACACTGACAAAAACTGAGCCTTTCCTCCTAAAAGTGAGTTATAATTTGACTTAAAAATAAACACTAAAAATCCAAAGGGAAAAAAATCCCTATACACCAAACCCCCTAAACCTTAATTGTAACTTTTTCCCTCAAAACATTTCCAATTATCAGCTCCCAGTAACCAGTATAATGGAAGAGGAGGCACCAAACTCATTTCATTAAGCAACTGAGTCTTTCCACACAAGCAGTAGAGAAGATTCTTTTCTAACAGCGATTTGGTTACTCATCTAATGCTTACTTAATGTAAGTGTTTTCAGAAAACCTGCTACGAGAGTTTTCAAATAGAAACAATTAGCACCCATTGTAATTAGCATCTTCTTTCCCAAAGATAGAGCCTCTACTTTGCCAGGAACCGTTGATTCTCCTTCCAGCTACCCTCAGTTGCAACAGCTGCTAGCTAAAGGGCCCAGCTTTAAAGGATAAAACCATCTTCAATTTTATTTATCACTATTTCCCCTTATTCCTCTCAACTTTTTAATACAAGCCCCTGTCTCCAGGCAGAAAGAATAAATAATAAGCCTGCCCATCACTGTATAGAACTTAGTCATAAGCCCCTTCAACTCACTTAAGGGATGTACACTATTCTGTTTTCAGTCTGTCCAAATTCTATTTGAATTTTAAGCCCAGTGGAAGTTCCACCTCTACCACAAAAAATCTTCTCAAGATCATTCTGGCCTATGGTTATCCTGCTTATGGATTACTTTACTAGCTCTGTATACTACTCATTTCTCTCTTATCATACAGTACTTAGTATTATTACCTATTTCAAGTGTATCCTATCTAGAAATTATGACATGAAGATAACAGAGGGACCCGAGGGTGCTTGGCCTGGAGCAGAGAAGATTCAGGAGCACATCAAGTAAATATATTTTTAAATAATTGAAGATTGGTCATATGGAAGAAGAATTAATAGTTAACCTTTGTTGCTTCAGAAGAGAGATTTTGGAGGGAGGTACCTTTCAAGGCTACATAAGCAAGTTATAAATGTTTATTGTGTACTATGTTCCATGTACTAACTTGGGCACCTGCCCACATCTTGTCTCATTTAACTATAGAAGGATTTTCTAAAAATATAAATGGGTAACAATGAAATAGAGTGCCTTACAAAGTAATCAGCACTTTTCATCATAATTGTTGGAGGTAAAGATCCTGTCAGGGGCAATGAGAAATGAATGGGATGGGACTAGAAAATTTGAAATGCCCATTTTAAGGCTGATGTTATATGGGATCTGCCAATAAAGCAATAAAATGAATTTGTCTTTAGAATACAAATCCAAGTACTTGCATATACATATGTTCTATTTCAAAGAAGTTACCCTAGAAAACTTGAGCTCAGTTCCAAAAGAGAAAGCTGCTCCACCCTTAAAGAATAAAGGCCTGTCATCTCAAAGTAGATTCTAAGCAACATGCTGTAGGCTCTGGAGACAATCTCTAGGGAGGAGTGCCAAAAACACACTTAAGTAATGGCAGTTTTGAGAGAATAATATAAATTCCCTGAAGTAACCAACTTGGAAGGGAACAATATGCTTTGCATGTGCAACCATTGTTTTTTAAAAGCAAATATTTATTACTTTATAATCACAGCCAATACACATTGTCTCTCCACCTCAATTACAAGTGCCTGTTGGCAAAGAAACTTTCAAGGCGTCAGTGTGCAGTCTGTTACTCCCCATTCACAGCTTTTAAAAGGTATCCATATCAACTAAAGGTTATAAGTTAATTAATAAAAATAATAGTAATGATAACTAGATAATATACAATTAAAATTGGAGCACATACAATGTATGAGACACCTGCTGAGCATATATATTCATCTTACACATTGAATGGCTCTTCAGTCAATTAAATGGTAAGCAACTCAGAAGCTTAACTGACTCTTCATTCCTCCAACTGAATTGCTCATTCTAATGCTGAATTATTTCTTTGCCTTATAATCACTGATACAGCTCATATCTAGTCAAGACTGCTTATTTACAAATTTTATTCTCCATTCTTGTAGACCAACGCCCTTCCTTTTGAAAGACATTCAAAAGTTATGATTATTTTCTTTGCCTGATTTTTCTCCTGTGGTGATATTGTATCCTTATATATTTAAAACATGATCATTATTTATCTTTTGCAAAACTACTAGTTGGGTAAGTAATTAACACAAATAGTCTACTCTCCCATGTGAAGCTAGCTGACAAAGAAGCCAGATGCTTAATATTGGGCCCATGTACTCAAAACACTTTGGACTTGAAGCACATTAATAATTGTATTAGTTTCCTGTGGCTGCTGTAACAAATTAATACAAATGTGGTGGCATAAAACAATAGCAATTCATTCTCTCACAGTTCAAGAGGCCAGAGGGTAAAATCAAAGTGTCATTAGGGCACACTTTCCTCTGGGGGATCCAGGGGATAATCCATTCCTTGCAGCTTCTGTTGGCTGCCACGATTCCTTGACTTGTAGCCACATTTTTCTCTGCTCCATCTTCACATTGCCTTTGCCTCCAGATGTCTCTTTCCCTCTGTGTGCCTTTTACCTTCCCTTGCTTCTTTATTATGAGGACACATGTGATGGCATTTAAGACCCACCTAGATAATTCAGGGTAATCTCCTCATTTTGAGGTCCTTAACTTCATTACATATACACAGACTCTTTTTTCAAATAAGGTGTCTTTCACAGGTTCTGGGGATTAGGACATTGAAAAATCTCTTTTGGGGTTACCATTCAGCCCACCATAATAATCACTGCTTAAAAAATGAAGATAATTACTAATTCTCCAAAAAAGTTACAAATGGCTGAAAAACCAATAAGAAGGTCTTAGTAAAAAACTGATCATTTAAAAGATAGCAGTAATTGCTAATATGCTTAAAATAGAAAATAGAGATATTACTAAAATATACAAATAACCATATATTTAATCTTTTCAGCCCCATCCACACCAGCCTATAAAGAAAGAATAGGTGGTGGGGTTCAAGATGGTGGCATGAGTAGGGTGGCAGAAATCTACTCCCAAAACCATATATATTTTTTAAAATACAACAATTACAACAACTCCTAAAAGACAGACCAGAAGATACAGTACACTAACCAGGCTACATCTACATCTGCAAGAACTCAGCATCTCACAGAAAGGGTAAGATACAAAGCTGTGAACTGGCAGGACCCAAGCACTCCCCCCACCCAAGCTCACTGGTAGGAGGAAAAGAATCAGAGTGGGGAGGGAGTGGAAGCATAGGACTGCTAAATAACCAGCCCTAGTAATCTGCACCAGGAGCAATGACACACATTGCATGGTGTACTGGATATTAGAGAAACGGAAAAGTAAAATCCGAGATGAAGAATGCAGGTGGGTCCCCATGACTGGCTCCCCTGGGAAAAAAGAAAAGCGAGTGCTTTTTAAAAGTCTTAAAGGGACAAGGGCTTAACAGCTGGCCAAAATCATCCTGGCACACACAGCCCAGCAGGCTGGTAATCCTAAGGAACTTCAGGTGCCCCAACCCCCTGGGGCATAACCCAGCCCTGAAGCCCCTCATGGCGATAAACAGCCTGCCATTCATTCCCTTCATCTGGTGTGGCAAGCAAACCAGTTGACCCACCATAGCTGCGGAGCAGCTAGAGAACAGCTCCGCCCACAGCAACCACCCAGAGTCTCCTCCCACCATGCTTCTAACTGGGACAGACCCAGAGGCTGCCACCAGTGTGTAGCTGCCCAGCACAGACAGAGACAACTGGAGCAAGGTCTGGAAGGCACAAAGAGGTGCCGTTCTCCCAGGAGAATACACCCTATGCGTCTGCCACTGGGGTGCCACTAGCTCTAGGGTAGCCCAGGGGATGCCCCACCCATGGAAGCTCAGGAGATTATCCCAGTGACAGCTCCCTGTGTGTAGGTAACCGGCACAGGCAATGGAAGCTGGAGCAAGGTCCAGAAGGCACGGAGGGGAGCCATTCTCTCGAGAGAACACACCCTATGTGTCTGCCATACCCTGCAGGGCTCTAGGCTACCCCCAAGGGCCGCCCCCCCACTGCAGCTCAGGAGATTATCCCACAGACTGCTCCTGGAGTGTGGATAACTGAAACAGGCAGCAGAGAAGGGCAAGGTGACCAGCAAGCAGGAAGGGACTTTGTTCTCCCAGCTAACACACACACCACCTGCCTGTGACAACCTCTATTGCCATGAAAAGGCAGAAGAATCTGGTCCAGTCAAAAATCACACAGACAACACCAGAGAGAGGGCCTGGTTAGATAGATGTAACCAATCGTCCTGAAAAAGAATTCAAAATAAAAGTCATAACCATGCTGGCATACCTGCAGAGAAATATGCAAGAGCTAAGGGATGAAGTCTGGAGGGAGATAACAGAAATGAAACAATCAGTAGAAGGACTTAAGAGCAGACTGGATGAGGTGCAAGAGATCGCTGATTGAATAGAAATCAGAGAACAGGAATACAGAGAAGCTGAGGCAGAGAGAGACAAAAAGATCTCTAGGAATAAAAGAATATTAAGAGAACTGTGTGACCAAACCAAACAACAATATATGCATTATAGGGGTACCAGAACAAGAAGAGAGAGAAAAAGGGATAGAAAGTGTTTTGAAGAAATAATTGCTGAAAAGTTCTGCAAGCTGGAGAAAGAAATAGTCTCTCAGACCATGGAAGTCCACAGATCTTCCAACACAAGGGACTCAAGGAGGAAAACACCAAGACATATAATAATTAAAATGGCAAAGAACAAAGACAAGGACAGAGTATTAAAGGCAGCCAGAGAGAGAAAAAGATCACCTACAAAGGAAAACCCATAAGGCTATCATCAGACTTCTCAGCAAAAACCTTACAGGCCAGAAGAGAATGGCATTATATATTTAATGCAATGAAACAGAAGGGCCTTGAACCAAGAATACTGTATCCATCACGATTATCATTTAAATTTGAAGGAGGAATTAAACAATTCACTGACAAGCAAAAGTTGAGGAAATTTGCCTCCCACAAACCACCTCTACTGGATATTTTAAAGGGACTGCTCTAAATGGAAGCACTCCTAAGGCTAAATAGATGTCATCAGAGAAAATAAAATCACAGCAAAGAAAGCAGACCAACCAAATAATAACTAAAAGCAAAAAAACAAAATCAAATATTCACAAAAGCAGTCAAAGGAAACACAACGAAGTATAGAATAAAACACCTAACATATAAAGAATGAAGAAGGAAGAATAAGAAGGGAGAGAAATAAAGAATCATCAAACTGTGTTTATAATAGCCTAATAAGGGAGTTAAGTTATATGCTTAGATAGTCCAGAAGCTACCTTTGAACCTTTGGTAACCATGAAATCAAAGCCTGCTATGGCAATAAGTACATATATTTGGATAATCACCATAAATGTAAATGGACTGAATTCACCAACCAAAAACCATAGAGTAATAGAGTGGATAAAAAAGCAAGACCCATCTATATTCTGCTTACAGGAGACTCACCTCAAACCCAAAGACATACACAGACTAAAGTGAAGGGATGGAAAAATATATATTATGAAAACAATAGAGAGAAAAAAGCAGGTGTTGCAGTACTTCTATCAGACAAAATACACTTCAAAACAAAGAAAGAAGCAAGAGAAAAAGAAAGACAATATATAATGATAAAGGCATCAGTCCAGCAAGACCATGTAACCATTATAAATATCAATGCACCCAAAACAGGAGCACTGATATGTGAAACAAATAGTGACATAATTAAAGGAGGAAATAAAACACAATGCATTCTTTCTAGGAGACTTCAACACACCACTCACTCCAATGGACAGATCAACAAGACATAAAATAATTAAGGACACAGAGGCACTGAACAACACACTAGAACAGACAGACCTAACAGACATCTACAAAACTCTACAACCAAAATCAGCAGGATACACATTCTTTTCAAGTACACATGGAACATTTTCCAGAATAGACCACGTACGAAGCCAAAAAAGAGCCTCAGTAAATTCAGAAAGATTGAAATTCTACCAACCACCTTCTCAGATGACAAAGGTAGCAATGAGAAATAAATTGTAAAAAGAAAACAAAAAGGCTCCCAAACACATGGAGGCTTAACAACATGCTCCAAAATAATCAATGACCAAATTTAGAGATCAAACAATACATGGAGACAAATGACAACAGCACAGAGCCCCACTTCTGTGGGATGCAGTGAAGGCAGTTCTAAGAGGAAAGTATATAGCAATCAAGGGCTATTTAAAGGAGGAACAATCCCAAATGAATAGTCTAAAGTCACGATTATTGAAACAGAAAAAGGAAGAACAAATGAGGTCTAAAATCAGCAGAAGGAGGGACACAATAAAGATCAGAGAAGAAATAAATAAAATTGAGAAGAATAAAATAACATAAAAAATCAATGAAATCAAGAGCTGGTTCTTTGACAAAATAAACAAAATAGACAAACAGCAGACTTAATAAGAGAAAAATAGAATCTACACACATAAACAGAATCAGAAATGAGAAAAGAAATATCATGATGGACACCACAGAAATACAAAGAATTATTAGAGAATACTATGAAAATCTATATGCTAACAATCTGGATAACCAAGAAGAAATGGACAACTTCCTAGAAAAATACAACCTTCCAAGACTGACCAAGGAAGAAACAGAAAATCTAAGCAGAGTAATTACCAGCAACAAACTGAAGTGGTAACCAAATAGTACCCAAGAAAAAAACTACCAGACCAGATGGATTCACCATTGAATTTTATCACATAGAGAAGACATAATACGCATTATCCTTAAAGTTTTCCAAAAAATAGAAGAGTAGCGAGTACTTTGAAGCACATTCTATGAAGCCAGCATCAGTCTACAACCAAAACCAGGCAAAGAACCCTAGAGAAAAGAAAATTACACCCCCATGTCCCTGATAAACATAGATGCAAAAATATTTCACAAAATATTATCAAACTGAATTCAAAAATACATCAAGAGGATCATACACCATGATCAAGTGGGATTCAAACCAGGGATGCAAGGATGGTACAACATACAAAAATCCATCAACATCATCCACCACATCAACAAAAAGAAGGACAAAAACCACATGATCATCTCCATAGATGCTGAAAAAGCATTTGACAAAATTCAACATCCACTTATGATAAAGACTACCAATAAAATGGGTATAGAGGGCATGTACATCAACATAATAAAGACCATATATATCAAACCCACAGCCAACATCATACTTAACAGTGAGAAGCTGAAAGCTTTTCACCTAAGATTGGGAAAAAGACAGTGATTCCCAATCTCCCCAATCTTATTCAACATAGTACTGGAGGTCCTAGCCATGGAAATCAGAAAATAGAAAGAAATACAAGGCATCCAGATTGGTAACAAACAGGTCAAACTGCCCCTGTTTGCAGATGACATGATATTGTACATAAAAAACCCTAAAGACACCACTCCAAAGCTACTAGAACTAATATCTGAATTCAGCAAAGTTGCAGGACATAAAATTAATACATAGAAATCTGTTGCTTACCTATACACTAATGATGAACTAGCAGAAAGATAAATCAGGAAAACAATTCCATTCACAATTGCATCAAAAAGAATAAAATACCTAGGAGTAAACCCATCCAAGGAAGTGGAAGTACTATACCCTGAAAAATACAAGACACTCTTAAGAGAAATTAAAGAGGACACTTACAAATGGAAACTCATCCCACACTTTTGGCTAGGAACAATTAATATTATCAAAATGGCCACCCTGTCTAAAGCAATTTCCAGATTCAATGCAATCCCTATCAAAATACTAACAGCATTCTTCAACGAACTGGAACAAATATTTCTAAAATTCACATGGAACCACAAAAGACTCCAAATAGCCAAAGCAATCCTGAGAAGGAAGAATAAAGCAGGGAGGATCTCGCTCCCCAACCTTAAGCTCTACTACAAAGCCACAGTAATCAAGACAATTTGGTACTGGGACAAAAACAGACTCACAGACCAGTGGAACAGAATAGAGAGTCCAGATATTAATGCAAACATATATGGTCAATTACTATACGATATAGGAGCCATGGATATGCAATGAGGAAATGACAGTGTCTTCCACAGCTGGTGCTGGCAAAACTGGACAGCTACATGTAAGAGAATGAAAATGGATCATTGTCTAACCCCATACACAAAAGTAAATTCTAAATGGATCAAAGACCTGGATGTAAGTCATGAAACCATAAAACGCTTAGAAGAAAGCATAGGCAAAAATCTCTTGGACATAAACATGAGTGACTTCTTCATGAACATATCTCCCCGGGCAAGGGAAATAAAAGCAAAAATGTACAAGTGGGACTATATCAAGCTGAAAAGCTTCTGTATAGCAAAGGACACCATCAATAGAACAAAAAGGCATCCTACAGTATGGGAGAATATATTCGTAAATGACAGATCTGATAAAGCACTGACATCCAAAATATATAAAGAGCTCACACACCTCAACAAACAAAAAGCAAATAATCCAATTCAAAAATGAGCAGAGGATCTGAACAGACACTTCTTCAAAGGAAAATTTCTGATGGCCAACAGGCACATGAAATGATGCTCCACATCGCTAATCATCAGAGAAATGCAAATTTAAACCTAAATGAGATATCACCTCACACCAGTAAGGGTGGCCACCATCCTAAAGACAAACAAAAACAAATGTTGGCAAGGTTGTGGAGAAAGGGGAACCCTCCTACACTGCTGGTAGGAATGTAAATTTGTTCAACCATTGTGGAAAGCAATATGGAGTTTCCTCATAAAACTCAAAATAGAAATACCATTTGACCCAGGATTTTCACTTCTAGGAATTTACCCTAAGAATGCAGCAGCCCAGTTTGAAACAGACATATGCACCCCTATGTTTATTACAGCACTATTTAAAGTAGCCAAGAAATGGAAGCAACCTAAATGTCCATCAGTAGATGAATGGATAAAGAAAATGTTGTAAATATACATAATGGAATAATATTCAGTCATAAGAAGGAAACAAATCCTACCATTTGCAACAACAGGGATGGAGCTAGAGGGTATTATGCTTAGTCAAATAAGCCAGGTGGAAAAAGAAAAGTATCAAATGATTTCACTCATCTGTGGAGTAGAAGAACAAAGACAAAAACTGAGGGAACAAAACAGCAGCAGACTCACAGAACCCAAGAATGGACTAACAGTTTTCAGAGGGAAAGGGACCAGGGAGGATGGGTGGGAAGGGAGGGATAAGGGGAAAAAAGGGGGCATTATGATTATCAGACATAATGGAGAGGGGTGCATGGGGAAGGCTGTACGTGAAAGAGAAGACAAGTAGTGATTCTATAGCATTTTATTACACTGATGGACAGTGACTGTAATGTGGTATGTTGGGGGGAGTTGATGATGGGGGCAGTCTAGTAAACATAATGTTGCTCATGTAATTGTAGATTAATGATACCAAAATTAAAAAAAAGAAAGTACAGCTGACAATGTCACTATGTTTAAAACAATAAATATAAACCTACAAAACTATGGACTTTCAATGAAAGATTATCTTGAGATTGAAGGATGCTAGGTCTATGTATGGAAATCAGGAAGAATAGAGGACATCTGTGCTTTAAAGATATCTTTAAAATGAGGTGATTTTGGAGGAAGGATTAAAGATGGTGGAATAGGAAGGCAAGATGGAAACCTCCTCTCTAACACATATAAAAGAGGAAACTACAGCAAATGCCAATAGACCTGAGAACAACCTGAAGACTGCAGAACGGATCCCCTACACCTGGGGAAGAAGAGAGGGCCACACAGAAAAGGAAGAAATGGCAAAGCCATGATTGAGCAGGACCCAAGCCCCCTCCCCCACCCCACAATCTGGGCTACAAGCAGGAGAAAGAGGAATGGAGCAGGGAGGGGTTAGGGGTCAATGAGTGCTATATACCTGGCCCTGGAGATCTTCTCCAGATGCACAAGCACACATTACACTGTGTTCTGTTGATTACTGGACCAGACACCAGGGGCAGGTGGAATACTCTGAGAGGCTGAGACTCCAGCCAATGTGGACAGCAGACACGTTCCACTGGTCCTAAGACCAAAAGCAGAGGTGGCAGTTTGAAATTGTTGCCAGGAGTGGGAGGATTACCAGAGGTGGTAAGGGTTGGATGGATCTCTCTCCTCAGGAGAAAGGGAACGTGGGAGATACCTCCACATCCCTTCCTCAGCCCAACAGATTGGGAACTCCAGGAAGCCCCAAATGCTCCATCCCCCTTGCTGGCAATGCAGCCCCAAGGCACCTCCCTGTGCATGGCCTGGAACCAATCCACTTGGCCCAGTGGCAGCATCTGATTTTGCTGCCTGGCAGGTAAACTCTCACAGCTTGCTTGGCTCCATGTCAGCCCAACCAGAGAAGTGTTTGGAAGAGCCAGCTCTAAGAGCTCCTTCCTCCCTGTGGGTGTCCAAACCCAGTGCTGTGCATGGGGCCCCTCAGTCTGCCCACCCCATTAATTGTGCAGCCCTACCATTGCTTCAGGCCAGGCAGAGGGTGGCCATGCACACTGTAAGCTCAACAGAGATTCCTGGGCAGATCACAAAGGCACCGAATCAGACAAACTCCCCACCCAGACATAGACTACTATAGAAACCAGACAGAACAGCAGTCCTGCCCACAGCATGCCAACAGCAGGGCCTACACAAAATAAAACCAGGCACTAGAGAGTAAAGTATCTTGAGCTTCTGGGCACCATAGGACACCTTCTTAGTAAAGTTATTACTCTTTAGACCAAAAAGCATAGCAGATACATCTATTACAAAGGAAGAAACACAAAATCCCTGACAAGATGAGTAGGCAAAGGAATGTGATCCAAACAAAACTACAAGACCGAACCCCAGAAAGAGGGCTAAATGAAACAGAGATCATCAATCTTCTTGATAAAGATTTCAAAATAAAATTCATAAACATGCTCACTGATTTACAGAAAAGTGTTCAGGATCTCAGGGAGGACTTCAATAAAGAGATACAAAACCTGAAAAAGAGCCACTCAGAGCTGAAGAGTACTGTATCTGAAGTGAAACATACATGGAGGGATTTAAAAATAGATTAGGTCATGTAGAGGAGATGGTAAATAAAATAGAAATTAGAGAACAAGAAAACAAAGAAACTGAGGAACAGAGAAAAAAGGATCTCTAGGACTGAAAGAATGATAAGAGAGCTATGTGACCAATCCAAAGGAAACAATATTTGCATAACAGGGGTACCAGGAGGAGAAGAGAAAGACAAAGGGACAGAAAGTCTCTTTAAGGACATAATTGTTGAAAACTTCCCCAAACTGGGGATGCAAATAGACACTCAGGTCATGGAAACACAGAGATCTCCTAACAAAAGGAACCCCAGCAAGACAACACCAACACATATAATAATTAAAATGGTGAAGATCAAGGATAAGGACAGAGTGTTGAAAGCAGCCAAAGAGAGAAAAAATATTATTATAAAGGAAATCCCATCAGGCTATCAGCAGACTTCTCAATAGAAACTCTTCAGGCAAGAAGGGAGTAGCATGATATATTTAATGTACTGAAGCAGAAGGACCTCCAACCAAGAATTCTCTGCACTTAAAGATATCATTTAAATTTGAAGGAGGGATTAAACAATTTCCAGATAAACAAAAGTTGAAGGAATTCACCACCACTAAACTATCTAACATGATATGTTAAAGATATTGCTATAGATGAAAATGACCCTAAGGCTAAATAGCTTTCACCAGTGAAAATAAACTCATAGTAAAGGTACTAGACCAACTCATTACCAAGCAAGTATGAAATTAAAACAAAAAAAGAAGCAAAATAAACTATACACAAAATTAGTCAAGGGATACACTAGAAGTGCAGATTATGACATCTATTACAAAATATGTGGAGGAGGAAGATGAAAAAAAAGTACCTTTAGATTGTGTTTGAAATGGAGTAATCAGCAATTTAAGGTAGGCTATTATATATTTGAGAAGCTATCCTTGAACCTTTGGTGACCAGAAAACTAAAGCCTACAATAAATATAAACACACAAAAATAAATAAATTTTAAAAAGACTGAGAAATCCAATTACAACACTAAAGAAAACCATCAGTAGTAAGAGGAGAGTATAAGAGATGGAGAAAGGAAAAGAGAGAAGATTTTAAAAATCCACAAGATCAATAAATGGCAATAAGTACATATCTATCAATAATAACCTTAAATGCAAATGGACTGAATGCACCAGTCAAAAGTCACAGAATGGCTGAATGGATATGGAAACAAGATCCATTTATATGCTGTCTACAAAAGACTCATTTCAGGCCCAAAGACATACACAGACTAAAAGTAAAGGGATGGAAAAGATAATACATACAAATGTTAGGCAGAAAAAAGCAGGAGTAGCAGTACTTAGACAAAATAGATTTCAAAACAAGAAAGTAACTAGAGACAAAGGGGGATCATTACATAATGATAAAGGTATCAGTCCAACAAGATACAACCATTATAAATATCTATGCACCCAACATAGGAGCACCTATATATGTAAAACAAATACTAACAGAATTAAAGGGGGAATAGATTGTAACACATTGATTTTAGAAGACTTTAACACACCACTCCCATCAATAGACAGATAAACCAGAGAGAAAATAAATAAGGAAAGAGAGGCACTGAGCAATACATAATATCAAATGGTCTTAGCAGATATCTACAGACCATTCCACCCGAAAGCAGCAGGATACACATTTTTGTAAAGTGTACATGTATGTATTCCAGAATAGATTACATTCTAGACTACAACAAAAGCCTCAATAAATTAGAAAAGATTGAAATTGTATCAAGCAGCATATCAGAACACAATGGCATGAAATTAGAAATAAATTACACAGAGAAAACAAAAAAATTTACAAACACATGGAGGCTAAACAACATGCTTTTAAATAATCAATGGATCAATGAACAAATTAAAACAGAAATCAAGCAAGACATGGGGACAAATGAAAACAAAAACACAACAGCCCAAAACCTGTGATATGCAGCAAAGGCAATTCTAAGAGGAGAAAACATAGCAATATAGGCTTACCTCAAGAAAAATCCCAAGTAAACAGTCTAAAATTAAAATTAAAGAAACCAGAAAAAGAAAATAAATGAAATCGAAAGTCAGTAGAAGGAGGGACATAATAAAGATCAGAGCATAAATAAATGAAATAGAGAATAATAATACAATAGAAAAAAATCAGTGAAACCAGGAACTGGTTCTTTGAGAAAATAAACAACATAGATAAACCCCTAGCCAGACTTATCAAGAAAAAAAGAGAATGAACACACATAAACAGAATCTGAAATGAAGAAGGAATAATCCCAACGGATAACATAGAACACAAAGAATTATTAGAGAATACGAAGAAAAACTATATGACAATAAATTGGACAAATTAAAGAACTGGAAAACGTTCTAAAAAAAAAAAAAAACAACCACCAAAGACTGATCTGGGAAGAGACAGAAAATCTGAACAGACCAATAACCATCAATGAAATTGAACTGGTAATCAAAAAACTCCCCCAAAACAAAACACCAGGGACAGACAGCAGTTCTACCAAACATTTAAAGAAGAGCTAATACCCATCCTTCTTAAAGCATTCCAAAATGAAGAAGAGAAGGGAATACTTCCAAACTCATTCTATGAGGCCAGCATCACTCTAATAACAAAACCAAAAATATCACAAAAAAGAAAATGACAGACCAATATCCCTGATGAACATATGTGCAAAATTCCTCAACAAAATATTAGCAAACCGAATTCAAAAGTACATAAAAAAGATCATCCATCACCACCAAGTGGATTTTATTTCAGGAATGCAAGGATGGTACAATATTCATAAATCCACTAATATCATACACCACATTAACAAAAGGAAAGATAAAAACTACATGATCATCTCAATAGATGCTGAAAAAGCATTTGATAAAACTCAACATCCATTCATAAGAACTCTCAACAAAATGGGTATAGAGGGCAACATAATAAAGGCTATATATGACAAATCCACAGCCAGCATCATAGTTAATAGCAAAAAGCTTAAAGCTTTTCCTCTAAGACCAGGAGCAAGACAAGGATGCCAACCCTCACCACTTTATTCAACATAGTACTGGAGGTCCTAGCCACAGCAATCTGACAACCCAAAGAGATAAAATGCATCCAAATTGGTAAAGAAGAAGTTAAATTCTCACTATTTGCAGATGACATGATATTATAGATAGAAAACCCTAAAATCCACCAAAAAACTACTAGAACTAATAATTGAATTCAGCAAAGTTGCAGGATACAAAATACACAGAAATCTGCATCATTCTATATACTAACAATGAACAAGCTGAAAGGGAAATCAGGACAACAACTCCATTTACATTTTATAAATAAGAATGAAATATGTAGGAATAAGCCTAACCAAGGAGGTGAAAGATATTTAGTCTGAAAACTAAAAGACACTCATGAGAGAAATTAAAGAAGACACCAAAAAATGGCAATGTATCCCATGCTTATGGATAGGAAGAATTAATCTTGCCAAAATGGCCATGCTGCCCAAAGCAATTTACAGATTCATTGCAATCCCTATCAAAGCACCAGTAGCATTCTTCAATGAACTACAACAGTTCTAATTTCATATGAAACCACAAAAGATCCCAAATACCAAAGCAATCCTGAGAAAGAAGAAGAAAGCTGGGTGGATTATGCTTTCTGACTTCAAGCTCTACTACAAAGTCACAGTAATCAAAAAAATTTGGCACTGGCACAAGAACAGACCCACAAATTAATGGAACAGAATAGAGGGCCCAGATTTAAACACACACATCTATGGCCAATTAATATATGTTAAAGGCACCATGAATATATAATGGGGACAAGATGCCTCTTCAACAACTGATGTTGGCAACACTGGACAGCTACATATAAGAGAATGAAATTGGATTACTGTCTAACTCCATACACAAAACTAAACTTGAAATGGATCAAAGACCTGAATGTAAGTCATGAAACCATAAAACTCTTAGAAGAAAACATAGGCAAAAAATCTCTTGCATATAAGCATGAGCAATTTTTTCCTGGACACATCTCCTCTGGCAAGGGAAACAAATAAAAAATGAACAAGTGGGACTATATCAAACTAAAAAGCTTCTGTACAGCAAAGGACACCGTCAGCAGAACAAAATGTCATCCTACAGTATGGGAAAATATATTCATAAATGACTCATCTGATAAGGGGTTAAGCTAAAAAATATATAAAGAGCTCATATGCCTCAACACCAAAAAAATAAATAACCTGATTAAAAAATGGGCAGTGGACCTTAACAAACATTTCTCCAAAGAAGCCATACAGATGGCCAACAGGCACTTGAAAAGATACTCCACATCACTAATCATCAGGGAAATGCAAATTAAAACCACAATGAGATATCACCTCACATCAGTTAGGATGGCCAACATCCAAAAGACAAGAAACAACAAATGCTGGCAAGGATGCGGAGAAATAGGAACCCTCCTACACTGTTGGTGGGACTGAAAATTGGTGCAACTGCTGTGGAAAGCAGTATGGAGGTTTCTCAGAAAACTAAAAATAGAAATACCATTTTACCCAGTAATTCCACTCTTAGGAATTTACCTAAAGAAAACAAAATCCATGATTCAAAAAGACATATGCACCCCTATATTTATTGCAGCACTATTTACAATAGCCAAGATATGGAAGCAACCTAAGTGTCCATCAGTAGATCAATGGATAAAGAACAAGTGGTACATATACAAAACTGGATATTAGTCAGCCATAAAAGAAAAAGAAATCCTGCCATTTGCATGGCATGGATAGATTTAGAGGGTATGCTCAGTGAAATAAGCCAGGTGGAGAAAGACAAATACCATATGATTTCACTTATTTGTGGAACATAAAAACACAGTAAAACAGAAGGAACAAAACAGCATTATACTCATAGACACTGAGAAGTGACTAGTGGTTACCAAGGGGGAGGGTAGTGGGTGGGGGTGGGGGAGAGAGAGAGGGGGATGGTTGAACCACTGTGATGTACATTTGATCATAAAAAATATAAAAAAACAGGTGATATTCTCATCAGTTAGGGATGAAGGTGGGGTATCTTCAACCCACATTGGTGATGATAACTCACCAAACCAAGGATTCTAGTAGCAACACTTCAATTCCACAGTTCTAAAAAATACAGGTATTTGTTTACTCATTTTAAAGTACTTGGCAAACACTCTAGAGGCAAACACATTTAGAGGAATGTGCTAAATGCTGTAGAGCAGTGGTCTTAAAACTGTCATGAAGATTTTTCAGTGGCTAAGGAGTCAATGATAGTTTCAAGGGAATCCATTTGAAGATGGTCAACTTCTAGATGTATTTTTTCCTAAATCTGAACTGCCTGAGAAAGAATTTGTGTTTAAGGAGTCCCCTTCCACCCTGGCCCTTCAATATCTTTATGAAAGAAATGTATATTTTACCTATTTTGCATGATAATATGTGCAAAGACCCAGGGTATAAAAACCTCCAGGGCACGAAATGAAGGAATAATTCCAAATATTGGTGTAGGTGTTAAGAAAGTCCATTATTCTATTAACTGGGTAATGCATACTTTTGCAAGACATACAGCATCTAATTCTTTACCTTGAGCAAAATTAAAGGAGGATGTTCAGCTTATAAACTACTAAAGTAATTTTTGACAATAGATCATGTAATTTGTGGCCAATAACTTCAAAGGAGTTCAAATAAGTGGATAACATTTAAAAATAAAACTTGTTTCTCATTCCAATTTCATAAGCAAGTTTATAATCACATATATTAAAAATACAAAAACATGAAAACTGATGCTGTGATATTCTTGCAATAATTAGCATTTATACACATATACATCCACTAATCAAAAATAAGTCCTGTCCATTTCACTAATATATATTTGCTGTAAAAGTTTTATAATTTTAATGAAAACTAAATCCAGAAGAACTTTTAACCCTTAGGGATTTAGGGCCTCAGAAAAACTCTTTTTTAAATTTTTATATTTATATATACACATAAAACAGACAAATACACACACACATATATATAAACACTATATATATATATATAATGTATAGTGTATATATACTTTTTATACTCACGCACATAGTTTAAAACAGCTTGGGATACAATATCTTGAGAGGTAAAACAGCTGTAGAAGTTTAGACAAACAAGAAAAGCAGCATTGCATTACCAAGAAAAGCTTTATGAAAGCATAGTTGAGTTTTTCAGTATAATTTGGTTATTCAATATTAAGGCATTCAAGATTTAGCACTTGCTGTAGCAAGGCACTATCATGTAAAGTTTCAAAATGAATGAAACAAGGACTCTGTCTCTTAGATTGTGTAATTTGGTTAACTAGGATAAGAATGGTAAAGATTTTAATAGGCAGAGATGGAAGATAAGTAGTCCACAAGTGGAGAGATTTAATTTGTGGCCAATAACAAATTAAAAGAGGTGGTGGAGGAAAGAGGCAGAAAAGGCAAAAAAATGGTCAATGAAGAACACATCGCCCAAAAGCAGGATACCCGACATTTAGCCATTTACGAGTGTCATAAAAATATAAGGTTTCAAATTGAAGCACCTAACCCCTTAGATCTCTAAATTGCAATGGATATAGTGCTGAGAAAAACTAAGTTAAAGCTACAGAATTCTGTTACATATCAAATTTGTATTGAATCAACTAAAATTAGAGAAGGATTAAAAATAAATTTTAAAAGGCATTTTAATGCATATAAAAATTGAACAAATATTAACCAGATTTTTACTGGTTAAAATAATTTAGGGAAGGACAGGTAAGCTATGGTAATAGGGGTAAGTAGATAATGAAAGTTTCCAGACCCAAGGCAGTCATCAGCTTCAGGCCGTAGATGTGTGTGTATAGTGGGGGGAAGCAGTAAGACAAGGCAGGGTGATAGAAACATTGGAAAAGAGCCTAATGTGCTGTCCATTAGAAAATAACAACTCAAATTAATATTTGAGGAGTAGTAGTGTGGAATATTCAAGAGGAGAATTCAGGGACAGAGAGTGAAGCAGAAACATTTCTCTCTATGTCAAGGTGTAGACTTTCCCATCATGACAGATTGTTTTAAGGAAAGCTATCACACAATCATAATACTAATTGATTTTCACAGAGAATTGCATGGATGAGGTCTCTTTGGGAATGCCTGCTACACTGTGGCTTAACAAAAATGGATCTTTGCTGGTGCACCTGGGTTCCTTCATACCAAATTTAATTAACAAGGTCTCCTGAAAGGAAATATCAATGTGGTCCCTAGCTATCTTGTGATACTCCTCACTCAGATATGGGGTGACAAATTAAACTCAAGCAAATCATCTGTCACCTGTTGGATACCAATGGGATAGCAGACAGAATGGGAACAAGATGGGTTTGAGGCATTAAACTAAAGAAGAGAGGCAGGAGAATGCCAGTGCCTAGGAGGACTCTCAGAGTATACCTAAATTCAGAGGGCTACATATTTCTCCCTTTTTGTTACCTGACAACTCTGTTTGGACATGGGGTGGGATGTTTCAGAATGAAGGAATAATAGAGACTTATTTCCTAGGCCACTATTTAAAGTCAATCTTTTGAAATATTTTTCCTAGAAAAATTATTATGGCTTTCATTTTTTATGAACTTGCAGCAAATAGGGGGATCCATTTAGGAGACTAAAGTGAAATGACAATTGAATGTAGTACATGATCCTAGAATGGATTCTTAACTGGAGAAAAAAATGCTATGGACATTATTGGGTCAATATACAAAATGTAAGAATACAGATGATAAAGTATTGTCTCAATGTTCATTTTACTAAATTTGATTAACTGTACTGTATTTAAAAGAATTTTCTTATTCTTTGGAAACATAACCTAAAGTAGTTAGATAAAGGGCCATGATGTATGCAACTTATCTCAAAGGGCTAAGGAAAAATATTTTACACACAGAAAAACACACAAGAAAAAATGGTAAACCTAATGGGGCAAAATATTAACACTAGATGAATCTGGGTGAAGAGTACAAAGGTATTCTTTGTCATTATTTTTGCAAACTTTAAACTTGAAATTATTTCTAAATAAAAAGTTAAAAAATGGTACCAATAAAAGGACTATCCCATCTCTCCACTAATACCAGAAAAGTCAAATTTCATATCTAGGAATTCAGAGTGACAGAAGCAGAAACTGTGGAGTAAGAACTTCAGAAAATTCTCTCCTTCATCCAACCAATGAGACTACTAGCAAACATTGTCAGAAGTCAGATTTTTAGAACTCTGGAAATTAAACACTGGCCTGCAGCAATCCAGGGAGCATTTATTCAAGAAAAATGGTTGGTTTTTTTAGTAGGAAAATTAAACTTTGGTGTTTTTTAAAAAACTTTTCCTATTCTTCCCTTCCCTTCCCAATCTGAAGTAGTCTTGAAATACAATAGCCCACAATCCTGTGAAAACCAGCAGTCCCTGGAAGGGGAAGAATGGGGCTGAAGCTCATTCAAAGCCCTATTTTCAGAGAATTATCTTTGTTTGACTTATCTGGTGGTTCCCTGGAATATCCCAATCATGAGGCTTGTCTTTATTGACCTGACTGGGAGCGTTCCCAGTGCAAAGAGCCTTTTCTCCAGAGACATTTGTTGAAAACAATAAGTGGAATTTCTATAACATCATGGTTGTCTGAGGCAGTGGATAGCAAATGGGGCAAATTATAGGTGAACCAAAAAGCTTAAAAGGAAAAACTGGGGAAGTTTCTATGAGGGTTTGAAATACTCTGATACATTCCTGGGAATTTCAATAGCCACATACATGTGTAGGGCTATGTTTATGCCCAGGACTATGTGCATGCTCAGAAAATACCTGAGAATAGTCTAAGCTTTCATCTCTGGCTGACCCTGAGGTTCTACACAAGCAGGATATTTTCAACTAGTGGTGAAGACATGTCCCCAACATGCACACAGAGCCCCTTGGCAAAGACTGGGATATTTTCTCGTTCCAGATGTTTAAGGAAATCTCTGTCCAATCATTAGCTGACCATTAAGGAGCCCAAGCAGAGACTTCAGGGGTCATATACAATAAAAAATACATACTGTACAGAATTCATTCAGAAAATAAACAACAACAAACCCTGGAGAGGTAGGAAAGGATCTGATTTTCAGATATGCCACACTACATTATTTAAAATATCCAGTTTTTAACAAAAAAATATTACCAGATATACAAAAAGCCAAGAATGCATAGCTCATACACAGGAAAATAAAGCAACCAATAGAAACTGTCTCTGAGGCTGACCAAATATTGAATTTACTAGACTTTAAATCAGCTATTATAAATATTTTCATGAACTAAGGAAATCATAGTAAAGAACTACAGGAAAGTATGAGAACAATATCTCACAAATAGAGAATATAACAAAGACACAGGAATTATTAAAATGAACCAAATAGAAATTCTGGAGTTGAAAGTATAAAAACGAAGTGAAAATTTAACTAGAAGGACAAAACTGCACATTCCACCAGGTAAAAGAAAGAAACAATGAATTTCAAGATAATTTAGATTAAAAAGTCTAAGATAAAGAAAAAAGAATGAAGAAAAATGAACAAAGCCTGTAGGCCTGTGGGACACCATCAAAGGCATCAACAATCACATGAATGGGAATCCCAGGAGAGGAGAGAAAAAGGGACAGAAAGAATATTTGAAGAAAAATGGTCAAAATCCTTCTAAATTTGATGAGAAACATTAATCACACATCCAAAAAGCTGAACAAATTCCAAGCAGTATAGACTCAAAGAGATCTCCATTTAGACACATCATATATCTTATGATAAATTAATCAGGAATTATTTCATTTAGATGATGGTATAAAAATGGAAGAGCCTAGTGAGAACAAAGTGAAAATAAGTAAAGGGGCAAAAGTTAAGATATTTAGACAATCATTTATCACTTAAATATCAGAGCTGTGGTATTCAGCATGTAAAAACACCTGGGAAGTAAATTTCAGGAAAACTATAAAAAGCATACATAGTAAAGAGCACTCTGATTTCTAGAATTCACTGACATTTAGAATGGTGGTCTGATATTGAGCTAGTCATAATATGTGTAGACTATAGTAGTGTAAACACTGGTCATAATACCTGTAGACTACATAATTGAACTATTTGCTACCCAGAGTTATTGGCCTTGTGGATTACTTGATATATATTTTTTAATCCCACTCTGACTTCTAATAGTCTCTTGACACATATAGATGAAACTCATTTTTAAAAATCATAGTAATATACTTTAAAACTCAGAAAAGATTTTTAAATCACCTGCTGCTTGGGATTATTTGTACCACTGTTTTTCTCTATTGTCATGAATAATGGAGAAATGGACATATACTGATATTCAAACACATTTTCTAACATACCAGTGAAATATCTCAAACATTATGTATCCATGTATAAATTCATAAGTACTCAGCATTGAAATGTATCATATTTGCTAATGTCTGCCAGGTTCGACCACAGCTTCTGAGACTTAAAATGCATCTATTTCAAATGGCAGATTTTTTTAATTGAAGTATCATTGATATACAATTTTATGAGGGTTTCAAATACATAACACAGTGGTTCAATATTCACCCACATTATCAAGCCCTCACCCCCTCCATTGTGGTCACTGTCTCTCAATGTAGTGAGATGTTAGAGTCATTAATTGTATTCTCCATGCTGTACTATCATCCCCATGACCTTTCTATATTGTGATTGCAAACTATTGTGCCCCTTAACCCCCTTCTCTCTCCCTCCCCACCCACCCTCCCCAACCCCTCCCCTTTGATAACCACTAGTCCCTTCTAGGTGTCTATGAGTCTACTGCTTTTTGTTCCTTCTGTTTTCAAATGGCAGAATTTTATGCAAAGTACACTACAACTAGAAAGTTCTCTCACTTCTACATCACCTTATCTTACACCATTTGTGGGTAAACACTCCCCACTTCTCAAAGCAGAAACCCCACATAAACTCAGAAAGGACAGCAAAGGAAGAGGAGTAAAAATCAAACATAACTTCCCAAGGAAGCCCAGACACTAATCTTCCTCTTCCACCAGCAATAGAACTCAGAACTCAGAACTCAGCACTGTACCACCCATGAATACCCTCTGACACAATAAAGATGGCCTAGGGGAAGAAGGAAGGAGGAAACTAAAAAGGGCTAGGTTTCCAGGACTTTGGCAACACTTACCCTTTTACCACATTTGCTAATTCTCCAAGCTCCACCTCTATATTACAAATCTTAACATTCTGTACACTACAGGTAGAGGTTTTCCAAGAGTTTGTAATTCTTTCAGAGCCACACTGAATGCACTGAAGGAATTCTTATCCCAGCCTTTGTTTTTACTCAAACACCAGCATGGTGGTAAATCCCAAAAGAATGAGCTTCATTTATTATCTGTAATGTCAAAATTGAAAACGTTAATCACTATTAATCAATGGAAATTAGGAGTAGATAGGAAATTATTTGTCACATGAACCAAAGGGTTTTGAATTGAAGCCCAAATACAAAACCATAAACAGATATCCAGATGTTCAGGCATCCCTTCTACACACTGAATGGCTGCACCCCTTCCTTCCATGTGCACTGCTCTCTCCTTGGATCCCACATGTTCACAACTGCAGCACCTGGGTTCATCACAATATCTTATTATGCATAAGACTGTGGGAGAAAAGCCTTGGCACCATTCCTCACTTTTCCTCTCAGCTCAACCTAAGAGAAAGACTCCCACTCCATCCTCAAACTCCAAAAGCACTTCTTCAGACAGCGTCTAGGCATTTCAGCCAGATTCATGCCCTAAACCTGACAACAGCCCTTGATGCTTGCTCTACAAGTGGAAGTCTGAGGTGTATGAAGTCTGGGGATCATTAGAGAGCCAGAGACAAGACAGAGAGATAGACAAAGAGATATACTGAGGCAAATGCTGGCAGAACCAAAAGGGTTCCTCCAGTGTGGCTCTAATCAGCATGAAAATTGCCACATTTCAAAAATAGATGCACAATTAACTAGTCAGTCCTTCTAGTACAGTGTCAGAAAAGAAGTTAGAGATTTTTGTGACCAGAATTCCTCTCAGCAATGAGAAATGGCCCCTGCCACCTATTAGAGAGTCTTCTCTGTGATGGCCTAATCTAGGATTGTCCTGGCTTCCTTTCTGACATAGTTTCCCCCATAGTGTTCAAGCACCAAGTGATCCAGTTGGACCCTTCCATGTGTGATTTCCTGCCAAACAAATTTTCACACTTGCTCTCCTAGAAAATTCTCATATTTGCTAAGCAAATTCATACATATATGAGTTTCAAAAAAAGCAGGAAAGGAATTAAGCTGGTGAGCTGATGGTGGGTTAAGTGTAGTGGAACATATCTAAAAACCCTATTAGCTCTATCCTTAGTTAGCTGTATGGCCTCGAGCTAGACTGGGGTAATAGTCCATGCTCTTTTTACCTACTGAGGTGTGGAGGGGATTAAATGTGACAATGGATGTGAAAATACCTTGAAAGTATAAGGCACTATACAATTATAAAGTGCTTATTATTTCCATTGATGTCTAGGTCCACAAAACTAAGAGGAAGAAATAAACTGTGAGGGACAGGATATGATATTTTAATTTTAAGGGCCAAAGTGGAAAGGTAGAAAAGAATGTAATGGGATGAGAAAGTAACTTGTTAGATTTTGAAAATGAAAACCATGGTGAGATGGATGGATGGAATTCCAGTACTAACATCAAAAGGTAAAAGGTTTTCTTTCATTTAGGCACAGAAGTTGCAAAGACCAAATGAACATGGGAGCCAAAATTATAAAGGAAATATCATTTAATGTAAAAGCTTCAAGTCCTCTAAATTTCAAAAACAGTGTTTCTCAGACTGTATTCCTTGAAGTGCAAGTTTTTCTCAAAATACTACTAAAAGATATCCTCAGCAAGTGAATTTGGGAAAAGTTGCATCTTATAGAGTCACAATATACATTAAAAGAAAAGACTGGTAAGATATGTAGTAAAGAAATTGTTTCATTTTATTTAATCCATTATTTCCTAAATATATTTGACCTGAAAACACTATTTATTTATTTATTTATTTATTTTAATCTCTGTTAGAATTGGATTGAGAAATGTTATATTTGAAAGATTTCAGGATCAGAATGTACTGTAAAGAAAGTGAGTCAGCAAGGTGGCTGCTGAGCATACATGTGGTTGCATGGATACATAGACAAGCCAGAAGGGTAAATCCAGCTTGCCTGAACACTGATCACATTCTTCCTGAGGTGGCATATCTAGTTCTGGACTCTCAAAGGCCGTAAAAAAGAGAGAGCTAAAAAAAAAAAACTCTGAAAATGACAAAATTCATTAAAGGAATGGGTTAATGTACATTGTATATATCGCAGAGAAAGCTGAAGGATAAGTAATAAGAACAGAGAGAGCAAGAACAGATGTTCAGTGAACAGCCATAATCAAAGACACATTGCTCCTGAGCCTGCTTTACTTTCCTTCTCTCTGTCTGCCTGATTCAAGTTCTTGCCCACCCAATTTCTCTCTCCCTCTACCAAACTTCTACTTAGTTTCTTGCTCCTCTCCATGGCTCACTACACTACATTCTTCAGCTCTTGCCCATGGGCCTCTGTCCCCACCTTGGCTGCATATCCTATGATCTTAATCCTATTCCAGGACTTTTATCCTAGACCTACATTCTCTCTCAGCCAACTGCAGGGGTGATATGTGCTGCATGTGAGGAAGATATTCCTAACAGACAGGCTTTTGTGGACAGTGTTAAAACTGAATATCCATCTACCCTTATTAATTAGGTGCAATTTCATTTTGAGGAGAAGACACAAACTAGAAGAGAATAGAAGCCAGGAGAGACCAAAAGAAGCTAGAAGCTACATTTTAGAGAAGTTAGATACATTGACAGTTATCCTTTAAAACACTAAGGGAATCAGGTACAAACACTCTAGAGAGTGCTAGACAAAAATTAAAAATTAGAAAGGGAAAGAAACCCCAATATTAAAAAATGCGGATGTGCCCCCAAATGCATTATTAGATATGTAAAAACATATTCTTGATTATTAGGTTAAAAAGACATTTTATTCCTTTTCCCAAAATCCAACAGAACCTGCAGCCACAAGGACAAACCCGTTCACTGTCCATGGCAACATTTGAGCATTTCCAAACTTGGAGACTAAAATCTGCAATTCTTTCAAGCCATATGTCAGAGGAACAGTGACTAAATACTGAATGGTCAAGTGTGAGACCACAGGAGAGAGGATGGTGAGAAATACGGCCATAGCAAGCCTTGAAGTTTTGACCCTGCTTGCCACACCGGAGAGCAATACAGGGAAGGGCAACAAGCTGAACAGTGGCAATTCTCCACACCGTAACTGCATCTTGCAGAATCCATTCTGCCAGTGCCACAAAGTAAATAAGGAGAGAAAAAAATCTCTTTCTCAAAACAGACCTATGGTGGGTGTGTGGCTTCAATCTGACAGTTTCATTTTACTTAAGTGCTTTCAAGGAGGGTGGGAAGGAGGAAAGTAGAGAGAGGAGGAGGTGAGAGAAAAAACACAGCCATTTTTGTAATTAAATTTCAGAATCTTTTCAGTATGCAGTTTCAATTCATTGAAAGTTTTTTTCTTTCCAACCCCCTCCTCCTTCCTTAAAACTCTTGCTCTGTTCACTACCTCTTCCTGTCTGAACACACACACACAGACACACACACACACACACACACACAAAAGTGTTACCCTTGGTACTAATCAAAGCAGGCAGAGCAGCAGAGCAGCAACACCTCAGTACTCGCCTTTGTAACCAGGGACATAAACCATATGCAGGAGGTTTTTTGGCCTTGAGAATGGTTTAACAATAAGGGTGTGGTTCCACTTTTACTCAGGAAAAGCTGAAAGGAAACTAAAAGGTTTAGTAGGTATAAATATTGTGCTTCTGTTACAATCAATAAATAATGCCAAAGTGGAAGAATGGCAGTGCATGGCAACATACTGAATGATGCTGTTTCTGGTAATCTTCCAGCAAAAGCCTTTGTGAAGTTTTCTACTGCTAATCACATTAAATTGACATCTTACGGCCAGAACATATGGGCAGAACATAATGGTCTATTATTATTGTGTATTTGTTTGTTTTACTTTTTAATGGCTCTCATTTTAAGCTTAAATTAGGAGATGATGCAGGAAAAAACTCAGGCAACTTGAGGCTTGACTTCATGAAGCTGTCCACCAAACAGTATGCGATTTGGACATAGATGCTTAGGCCTCTGGTCAAGGAGAAATTATTGCTGTGGAGCAGGAGACTAGGGAGGCCAGGGCTTCAGTTTTGAATTAATCAAGCTGTGTTCTTTAGATACTTGATTCAGTCTATTCTACTTATCCAAAATGGCTTTTGTACCCCTTACCTTTTCACAGCTCAACCTGAAGTGAAGTAAAAAATAACATAGCACAGAAAGCTGGATGTTCCCAAGCAGGGCTAGTACAAAACATTTTCCCCAGAGTCAGCAAGACATGCATGTAGAAGAAGGGAAGATTTACCAAGTCCTAAATATGTACTTTTTTTCTGTCAAATTCTACAAAGCAAAATTAGTTGACTTGGCCACAGGCCATAAAACCTAATTAGTTCTGTCAGGTTGTTTAATGTTTAAACCTAACCATCAGTGGATTGCCATACAGATCCAAAAAGGTTTTCTGAATTCAAAGCCTCAATTCTGAGGGACAAAAACCACGCACAAGATAGAAAGGAATCAATTACTCTTTCCCCTGGACATCAGGGGAAAAAAACCTGAAAAGGGAAAGGAGAAATTAGTTACAGGACTTCCAGGACTCTACAGGGCTCTGGGGAATTAACCAAAGAACTTACACAGAGCTAATAAAACATCCACATTTTTCTTACTAGGCACTCAGGTCACTGCACACATAGTACATTCCTCATTCATCCCACAGCCTGGTAAAGTAGAAGAGGCAGGAATTTTATCTCCACCACCATAAAAGCTTTGTCCTCTTGTCAGAGTCTCCAGAGATTCACTATTGAGTGATACATAACACATATTGCATAAGCAGAGATGAAGTGTTGCCTCTAATTCAGCTTTTTCATCAAAGCTAAGATCCACAGAACAATGATCAACTTTGCATTCCTTTTTCAACATCAGCCACCTCATCTAAATGACACTATTTTAATGACAATAAATGTTGTTTGGGCACCATGAAGTGAGAAACATCACCCTGCATTAATGCCCCATCTGCCTGCCATCTCCCTAAGATCCTGAGGCATGTTTCAAAGCAAGCATAGGAGAATTTACACCTAATTAAAGCCACAGGGGGAATGGAATGTCAGAGGCAAAATTTAGTTTCTTTCTTAGAATTAGAGTATTTTTGAGGTGTCAGACAAGTCTATCCACCAGACTTGCTGAGGAGGGAAGGGAGGGAGAGGAGTAGGGAGAAAGAGAGAGGGAAAGGGACAACATATGTATGAATGGAAGTGGGGTTGGGACAAGGAGGAAGAACCAGACAGTTTTTTTTTCAAATAAAGATGTTGACTTACATATGATAAAAGTAATAGAAAATGGACTGATTTTTGCCCCCACATTTTCCTGTTTCCCTCTACATGCCTAAGCCCTGCAACTGCTCTTCTGGTAAAATCAGAAAAAAAAATATTTTATACATATATGTTATTTATACATATAAAAAAATATATACACATATATAAGTTTTGGTAGAAGTGATACTGAATAGCTGAAGGATGAAGAAACAAGAGTGAATAATCCACAAAACAGATGATTTCAGATAAAAAGAAAATGACGTGTCTTATTTTATCATTCAAGAAGTTAAGGCACAAGGAGGAAAAGGGACTTGGCCTTTATTTTGGGTTTAGTATTTATCTTTGCCACTTGGTTTTAAGTTCTCAGGCTGCAGGGCAAACAGTAGTGGGAAAATCTAAAAGTTTTCTTGTTTCTCACCTTCACTTTTTTTTTTTAAGACATAATGAGTTTATCTGGTGAAGGAATTAAGACCTGTATAGCCAGACTTACCTTATGCCTGGCATTAAAGTCACAGCTAAGCAAACCATTTCATTTTGTGTACATTATTAAACTTAATCTTGTGCCTTGAACAAACATGGGAAAGAAAAGAGTTGAGAGAATGAGGAGATATGGCAGCCAAAATGGAGATGGGAAGACTGGGTTCAGGTAGTTTGAAGATTTTGAAAAAAAATTCAACACCCATGTATACACAATCAGATAATGTCTACCTATGCATGATGTGGAAGCTTTTCCTCAAAGTCTCATCTTGGGCTCATTAAGCTCTTTGCAGAATTTTTTGTCTCTTAAATTTATTCAAAGTTTCCCAGCTACCAGGGTTAGTCGGGGCCATTTGAACCTGGAGTCATTACTGGGTTCTGCCATTAACTTAGATACCCTTATCTACAGAAGGAGCATGTTGATTATATTTACGATGACTAATACTTTTGGGGTAAAGGAGGATTAAAAATTTCAAGTTTCCAAAGGACTCAGTTTTTCCTCCAGTGAAAAGACTCATATCAGCAGAATTTACATTCCTCACTCATTTCACCTCAGAACCTCTTTCAGGTAGAAAAGAGACAAAGTTCATAGGTTCAAGTAATTAAAATCTCACCTCATTTCCCCTTTCTCTATAGCAGATTCAACTACTTGGTCATGTTTCCCAGGTTCTTCAATCAATCCTCCATCTCAGAGGTCCATAAAATATTAAAGCTAATAGATCATCCTCACCAGTCTCCACTCTCAGAGTAGGATGTGTGTCTATACCCACTGACTCCTCCCCATCTTTTTTTCACCAGAGTTTAAAAGTCTGCCTCTCAGTCCCTTTCCTGCCTTCCTCCTTCACTGAACACTCCCCCTCCCTCAGCCTTGAAATATAGCCCCTCCTCTTTGCCAGCCAAACATCAGACCACCTCCTTCTGCATAAATTACTTTCTCCATCCCACTTAGGCCAGTTGGTGGTGCCACAGATAGCTAGCTGTTTCTTTTCAACTGACGAGTCCTTGAAGGCAGCAGGCTCTTTGGGTATGGCAATCATTCATCCTGGAGTGTTATGATCTCAAATATTCTGTATACACTACAATTTCTGGTTTGTGCAGTTTAATTTTAAGATTGAGGGAGTGTTTACGTAGAAAGGGAGAAAAGTTTTCTAGCTTTGTATATATATATATACCTCAGTGCTAGCCCATTTGACAAGGCTCTTACTATCTTCTTGCCTTGGCTGTGAATGCACAGAGACATCCCGGGAATAAAAGTTGATGCCATTTGTCAAGTCTCCCAGTGCAGTCTCTGCAACCTTCAGAACAGAAGAGCAGGAACTGGGGACTAGCATGTGCATGTATGACAAAATATTACTGTATAAATTATTTGGGGATTATACATTGTTTGGGATTAGCTGCACCTCAGCACTTTTCCATTAGAATTTGATAAGTGGTGAAAAAGAGACAAATTTAGTTACCTAATATCTGCAGCAAGCAAGGACAATTAGAAAACATTCATTTTTGTTTTGTTCACACTTTCTTTCCCAAGGCTAACCATATGCTTTCTAGGTTCTGGCTTGACCACCGAATTGATATCTACTAGCATACAAAAGTGATTTTAATTTTTAAAAACATTTCATAAACATTTGAAATTCAGACTTAACTTTCATATCTCATTTTATATCAGGAGGCTAAGTTCATCCCATATGCTAATGTAGTGACAGTTCTGATTAATGCTGAAGGTCTGACAGACAAATATTAGCCTACATGGACAAAGTTTAAACAAATATATAGTAAGAGTCAGGAGAACCCAGTTCTAATTCACATGCTGACTTTGGGCAAGGCACCCTCTCTGAGCCTTTGTTTTCTGGGTATACTGGTACCTCCCCTGCCTGCCTCACTAAGGGGTTAGACAGGTCAAAGGAATGAATTCTTAAACGGCCTTTAAAAATATTAAGCTCTGCACAAAACAGAAGGATTGTATTTCCCCTAGGGATCTTCATTGTCATACAGAATCATTTATTCATTCAGTGATAAAGCCTGTGTATTAGGTACTATCACAAATAGATTCAAAAAGTGGAACTACTTTTGATTTCTCTTAAACTTTATAATATAATGTTGTGGAATGTAAGGAGAGTGGGAGGAGGTAGTTCAAGTAACTGACAAAATGGAAGGTTTCCAGAAAAAAAGCAACTAGTAGAGAAAGGAGTCAATAAATCTGTCACATGAGGAATGTCTGAAGGAATGGATAGGAAATGTTTAGTCTGGAGAAGGCTGGTGGGGGGGTACTGATGGCTGTTTTCAGAAAGCTGAACATCTGTCACACATAAAAAGGATTAAGTTTTTTCATGGCAGAAGGCAGAAATCAAAATCGCCCAGGCTCAGAAATTAACCCATAATGATGGAGGTATGTCAAAAGGACACAGGAACCAACTGAAAAAGCTCCCAATGGCCAAAGCAGGAACAATTTGAGAAACAAACAAACAAAATCATTAAGTAGTATTGGATTATAACCCAAAGTTTAAAATAAATATCCTTGAGCCCATACTGATATGAATAAACGATTGAATAAATAACCTAATGAGAAAATAGACACATCTCCAGGTCAAAGAATTTAAAACAATTTTACATAGATACTCCATCCTAAAGGATGTGGTGCAAAACTCCCCAATCTTAAAGTGTGGATTGCCAAAAGTAATTCCTTCCATAGAGTACTTATGGAAATGGGAAAAAGTAACTTTATCCTGGAAAATCTGCCTGACAAACACTACCAGAGTCCAGTAATCATGGTCAACATCAATAGTGACAAGTCTTTTTGATAGTATGTACCCATGATATGATGAGATGAGAATAGCACTTTATCTCTGTGGTCTTCCTCCCTAAAACACATTACCCAGTCTAATAATGATAAAAACATCAGACAAATACGAATCAGACATTCTACAGAATACCTGACTACTAATCCTCAAAATTGTTAAAAGAAAGGCCGAGAAACTGTCACAGTCAAGAGAAGCTAAGGAGACATGATGACTAAATGTAATGTGATATCATGGATGGGATCCTGGAGCAGAAAAAGGACATTAGTGGGATACTGAGGAAATATAAATGTAGATTTTAGTTAGTAATAATGAATTACTATTGGTTTGTTAATTGTGACAAAGGTACCATAGTAATTAAAGATATTAATAATAGGGGAAACTGGGTGTGGGTATGTGGGAACTCTCTGTACTATCATCATAATAATTCTGTAGATCTAAACTTGTTATAAAATAAAAATTTTATTAGAAGAAAAACAGGGAAAGCTACATGAAAACACACTTGGCTCAATTTAATAACAGGTTTTCTGAAAAGAAATAAAAGGCATCCAAATTGGAAAGAAAGAAGTAAATTTATCTCTGCTCATGGATGACATTACCTTATATATAGAAAACCCTAAAGATTTCACAAAAACTGTTAGGACTAATAAGTGAATTCAGCAAAGTTACAGGAAACAAAATTAACACACAAAAATCAGTTGCATGTCTATACACTAACAATGAACAATCCAAAAAGGAAATTAAGAAAACTATCCCATTAATACTAGCATCAAAAAGAATAAAATATTTAGAATAAACTTAACCAAAGAGGTGAAATACTTGTACACTGGAAAGTACAAAATGTTGCTGAAAGAAATTAAAGATACCAATATAGAAAGATATTTGTGTTTATGAACTAGAAGACTTTATATTGTTAAAATATCAATACCACCCAAAGCAGTCTATAGTTTCAGTGCAATCCATATAGAAAATCCAATCACATTTTTTTGCCGAAATAGAAAAATCCATCCTAAAATTCATATGGAATCTGAAGGGACCGCAAATAGCCAAAAGAATCTTGAAAAGAAGAACAAAGTTAAAGGCATCACCCTTCCTGATTTCAAAACTTACTACAAATCTGTAGTAATAAAAACAATGTGGTATTGGCATAAGGACAGATACACACCAATGGAATAGAATAGAGAGCCTAGAAATAAACTCTCACATACATAGTCAAATGATTTTCAACAAGGGTGCCAAAACCATTCAAGAGCAGAAAGGATAGTCTTTTCAACAAAGAGTCATGGTAAAATGGGATATCCACATGCAAAAGAATGAAATTGGACCCTTATACGATATACAAACATTAATTCAAAATGGATCAAACACCTAAATGTAAGAGCTGAAACTATTAAACTCTTTTAAGAAAACATAAAGGAGAAGTTTCATAAAAATGGATTTGGAAACAATTCCTTGGATATGATACCTAAAATACAGGCAACAAAGAAAAAGTAGATAAACTGGACTCTATCAAAATTAAAAACTTTTGTACATCAAAAGACACTACCAACAAAGTTAAAAGGCAATTTATGGAATGGGAAGAAACATATGCAAATCATATATCTGAAAAGGGGTTAATGTGCAGAATATATGAAGAACTACAACTCAGCAACAAAATCACAAACAACACAATTAAAAAATAAGCAAATGACTTGAAAAGATGCTCAACATCACTAATCATTAGGGAAATGCACACTAAAACCACAATGAGATACTACTTCACAAACATTAGGAAGGCTATTATCAAAAATAAAAGAAAATGACAAATATTGGCAATGATGTAGATAATTTTAAACCTTTATGCACTTTTGGTGCAAATGTAAAATGGTGCAGCTGCTATGGAAAACAGTATGGCAGTTCCTTAAAAAATTAAAAATAGAACTACTATATGATGTAGCAATTCTGCTTCTAGGTATACACCCCAAATAATTGAAAGCAGGATCTCAAAGCAACATTTGTTCATAGTAGCATTATTCAAATGAACAAATGTTGGAAGTAATCAAGCATCCATGGACAGAAGAATGAATAAACAAAATGTGATATATACACACAATGGAATATTACTCAGTCTTAAAAAGGAAGGAAATTCTGACATATGGATAAATATGGATGAACCTTGAGGAATTTATGCTAAGTGAGATAAGACAGTTACAAAAAGACAAATAAATACTATATGACTCCACTTATATGAGGAACATAGAATAGTCAAATTCATAGAAAAAGAAAATAAAATGGTGGTAGCCATGGGGGTTGGGGGAGAGGGAAATGTGGAGTTATTATTTAATAGATACAGCCTTCAGTTTTGCAAGATGAAAGAGTTCTAGTGACGAATGTTGCATAACAATGTGAATGTATTTAATTACAGAGAACCATGTACTTAACTATGGTTAGGATAGCAAACTTCATGTATATTTTACCACAATTGAAATAATCAAATAAAATCAAAAGAATGGGGTTTCTTCATAAAACTCTTAGAAGACAACATAGGCAAAAATCTCCTGAATATAAACGCGAGCAACTTTTTCCTGAATGCTTCTCCTTGGGCGAGGAAAACAAAAGCAAAAATGAACAAATGGGACTACATCAAACTAAAAAGCTTTTGTACAGCAAAGGACACTATCAGCATAACAAAAGGGAATCCCACAGTGTGGGAGAATATATTTGTAAACAACATATCCAACAAGGGTTTAACATCCAAAATATATAAAGAACTCACATACCTCAAAAACCAAAAAGCAAATAACCCGATTGAAAAATGGGTGGAGGATATGAACAGACACTTCTCCAGAGAAGAAACTCAGATGGCCAACAGGCACATGAAAAGATGGTTCACATCCCTAATTATCAGGGAAATGCAAAAAAAATCACAATGAGATATCACCTCACACCAGTTAAGATCACCAGAATCAAAAAGACTAAGAACGAGAAATGCTGGCGAGGATGCGGAGAAAGGGGAACCCTCCTACACTGCTTGTGGGAATGCAAACTAGTTTAACCATTGTGGAAAGCAATATGGAGGTTCCTCAAAAAACTAAAAATAGAAATACCATTTGACCCAGGAATTCCACTCCTAGGAATTTACACAAAGAAAACAACTTCTCAGATTCAAAAAGACATATGCACCCTTATGTTCATTGCAGCATTATTTACAATAGCCTAGATATGGAAGTAACCTAAGTGTTCATCAGCAGATGAATGGATAAAGAAGGGGTAGTACATATACAGAATGGAATACTATTCAGCCATAAGAAAGAAACAAATCCTACCATTTGCAACAACATGGATGGAGCTAGAGGGTATTATGCTCAGTGAAATAAGCCAGGCAGAGAAAGACAGGTACCAAACGAATTCCCTCATTTGTGGAGTATAACAATGAAGCAAAACTGAAGGAACAAAACAGCCGCAGACTCACAAACTCCAGGAAGGGACCAGCAGTTACTAAAGGGAGGGGTTAGGGAGGGTAGGTGAGGAGGGTGAGAGAAGAGGATTGAGGGGTATTATGATTGGTACACATGGTGTGTGGGGGGGAACATGGGGAAGACAGTGTAGCACAGAGAAGACAAGTAGTCTCTCTGTGGCATCTTACTACACTGATGGACAGTGACTTCAGTGGGGTATGGGGGGACTTGATAATATGGGTGAATGTAGTAACCACATTGTTTTCATGTGAAACCTTCATAAGAGTGTAAATCAGTAATACCTTAATAAAAATTGCATATAAAAAAAGAATGGGGTTTCCAGATGACTTTGGAGGTAATTGCTTGTTCCATGAATATATCTAGGCAAGGTGATCTAGAAAATGTTATTAATGTATCGATAAAAATGGCTTAGATGATCTAGTTATTTCCAGGAGGAGAAAACATTTGTGGTCAAGACATCAGTGTGAGAGTTATTGGGTAATCATACAAATAGCCAGGATGGTAGTGCTTCTAAATTTTACTGTGATTCACTGCACACGGCACCAGTGAGGAACAACTTGCAACACTCGACTTATCCTAGCAAGTGGTTAGAAATAGTGCAGTTGCTGGTTTACCAGGGTTCATCACATACCTTTCTGTCTTAGTGAATCCTGCTGAACAAAGTATTACATATGTAACTTACATCCTCCAGAAACACACACTGTTATGCCGTGCCTTAGCAATAGTCCTCCTGTGCACATATTTCTCCCTACTAAAACATAGTTTTCTGAAATAGGGGCTATTTTACTCACCTAACACTCCACTGTTACTCCTACCATTTCCCTTCTTCTAGTTATTGTATCTAACACTTTGAAGGTAGTCTTTAAGTATAATTGCATCTAAGAATGACTTTGAGCTTCAGAGAAATGGAATGAGAGAGCTCCTTTAATATTCCTCCCAGAAAATGAGAGCCTGTCTCAAATCTCAAGGCAGCTCCAAACCACACTGTGTGCCTTTAAGGTATATTAAACTCTCTCTTTTCCTGTTAAGCTGGGACATTGGTCTTCTCCTGCCCTAGGACTGGACCTTTCACAATTGGCTCTCCTGGTCCTCAGGCCTTTGGATTAAGACTGAAACTGTACCACCAGCTTTCCTGATTCTCCAGCTTGCAGACAGCATTTCATAGGAGTTCTCAGCCTCCATAATCAAGTGAATCAATTATATATATTGTGGAATATATATATATATATATCTGGGGAATCCAAATACAGATTTTGACCAAAAGTCCCCTTTATGACACTTTAAAGATCTGATAATAGATAAGTCAAAATTATAGGCCAGAAGCGTTATGGGGAAAGCCAAGTAAAAGGATGCAAACAGGCCCCCAGTGGGTGAGTTTTAATCCCAGCTCAAAGGTTAAATTTCTATTTGACCAAAACCTTACTTGCTGACTCAAAAATGAGGGAGGTGGTATTTAACAAGATCAGTTGTTCCCATTTGAGGTTCCTGGTCATCTTAAGGGGCCACCAAGGTAATCATTGGGATCTTCAAGTCATTTTAATATTTCAAAACTTTCAAGAAACCCAAGCACATAACTATCATACAAACGCCCCAGTTATCTAAATGTCAAGTTTCTTTGCTTTTCCCTAGAATTACAGCAACCAAGCCCAATAACATTGGTTATTCATGATGATCAGAAGCTCTGAAGCATACATGCATGTATGTAGGAACAAGGAGAAGCTATTACTTAACAAGTGCAGCTTTTTTCAGGAGAAAGAAAGCTCTTTGAAGCTCTGGGCCTTTTGAAAAAATATGACAGAAGGGTTTGGGAGAGTGTGAAAAGATTGGGAAGCTCTGATCGAAGTGATCTATGACTGAGTCCCTTGCAACACTTACCAGCTCCCACATCTACTTGCCTCTCTTGTCTTTACCAGTGAGGACTGCAACTTTCGCTTACCTGAGACACTAGAAACAGATGAACAATAGACTTCTTGGTCTGCTACCCTTCTTGGGTCTGAGGACAGCTGGGAGCTTTCTGCAGTCTCACTATGCCTTCTACACCCATGCATTCAGATGCGGTTGGTTAAGTAGGGGCCTCTGGCTAGGCAAAAAAATTGCAAGATCTCCCATAGCCAAGCTGGTCAGCATGCATGCAAGTTCTTTGGAGTTTAGCTGCAATAAGTGCCACTTTGCATTTCCTAATGGTTTTGATTGGAGTTGCAGGTTCAGACTCTTACAGAAAGGTTGCCTGCCCAGTTTGAAGGGGAAATGCTACTCAGTGCCTAAAGCCACTCCTTGTTAAAGGTAGCTTTAGTTCAGCAGCTTTCACTGGGAAAGGGGAAAGTGGTATGGAAAAAAGTTCTCTTGAATTGAAACTTGAATATGGGGGTAAACACAGCTGGGACTTTTTCCAACATTGGCTTTTAATATCTGGAAACAAGAGCACCCTATGTCCCAACAAAATGGACATATGCTGAGCCGCATCCTGACACTTTCTAAACTTCAGTAAAGTGCAGAAATAAGTATCTTTAAAAACAAAGTCCTTTGTCACAGGAGAGAGTTGTTTTTAGAGGAATTTGTTTAGTTATTTCAATTTAAAATTCTGAATATTCCCAATTCTGCAGTCATCACTAATTCATGAACACAGGCACACACATGCACACAGACAACATACACTCTCACACACCAGCCTTGAGCAAGCTTGGAGCAGAGATAGAGCCAGCTGCTATAGAGTGATTTCTGGCTTTGCAGCCTTGCGTGAAAGAATAGAGCCTGGAACTGAAAGAATTGAAACTGTCAAGCACTTCTGAACAACTACTGCGAATTGACATTTGGCCAATGAGAAGAGAATCAAAGGAGGCAAGGGCAAGCTAGCAACGAATTACACTGATTAAAGCAGAAGTGCAGTGAGCTTCAAAGGGCTATGGTCTGGCTTTCCAAGATCCAAGACCAAGAACAACGGTGCTTTCATTTTCTTATTTTATTATATTTTGTAAATCATTATATATTTTTTGCTGTGTGATATTGAGAGAGTAGTTTAATCTCTATATGCTTTGTTGTTTTAAACACATTGAACTGTCTAGAATAACAAACCATCACTTTTCTCCCAGGTCTTGATAGTTGAAGGCAGTCTTGCATGTATAACAATGAATGCAACCAAATTGTATTCAACAATTCTAATCGTGTGTGTGTGTATGTATGTGTGTGTGTGTGTGTGTAGAACTGGTGTGGCTTTGTCAGGAATGGATGCCTCTCTTCAATAGTAAATGATGAAGAAGTTTTAAAGACTGTTGTCCTGTTTGTGCCCCAGCTCTGGAAAATTTAAGCACCTCATCCTACCCGACTAACAGTGGAAAACAATCACTGTCTATTCCTCAGGGTTGACTTTTCTGAACTGCGCAGCCCTGGAACTGGATCTCTGTGGGCCTTCGAGGGGGACCCTTATCCTTAGTTTGGAGGCGGAAGAGTCTATCAGGGCACTCCTTGGTCACACCCCAAGCTATTTTAGAGCACAGTTTAACTGTTCTGAATGACACTTCAGGAGCAGGGATCCTGGAAATGTCTGTTTTTGACATTTTTAGGTTTTGTTGTTGTTGTTTTGTTTTTTAGAAGAACAAGATCATATCTGGTGAAAGGACAGGAACAAACTTGCTAGGGAATATACCATAGTCCTTGTTTCCTTCTTTACACAAGTCCCTGCCTCTGCTATTTTAATGACTAAATAGCAAAATGTGCCTTAAAAATTATTCACTGGCAACATTTCAGTGCACAGATCTACCTTTAGAAAACTTATGACAGTATAGTGTTAATTAGGGGAAAAGCAAGATAAGGTACAACCACAGAAACAAAAAATTATGTACAGGAAAAAAAGATTAGAAGACCAAAATATTAAAGTGGGAAGTCCTTGATTTATTTATTTTTCTACTTTTCTGTATTTCCCATACTTTATTAAAATGAATTTTTTATGATGAAAAATTTCAGTTTTAGTTTCTTTTCTCTCCTTTTATCTTTTTCCCATGAAAAAGTTTTATGTACAGGACAGGGGGCCAGGAGCCTTGAGTACAAAATTAGATGGATATGTGCCCTTGCTAAGTCATTTTTCTTCTCTGGGCCTCTGTTACTCCTGCAAAAAGGAAAAAGTGGGGTAGGACACTGAGAAGGAGGTATTCCTAAAGACCTTTTTAATTTTGTTTTTCAGTGTTTCATAGTCAAAAGCACTGGGCTAGCTGAGCTGCCTAGAGCCTTTGCAAATTGAGGTCTACAGTAAGACTGTAAGCTCTCTGGTCCTAAGGGCTATCAATTGGTTGGATTTTCAAATTTTCCTGTAATCTGATTATATATTATTTTATCATAAAAGAATCATGAAAAAGTAATATACATGTCATTGACTCTAGCACAGAGTTAGAGTGGAAAAGAAGAATATATAAAGGAAAATGGAATACATTCCCAACAAAATCAATGAAAGAAAAGAAAAATCTAGTTGCAGGATGACACATACATTAAGATACTACTTGTGTAAATTAAGAAAATCACAGAACAATTCTATATATTATTCATGGATTATATAAGAAAACACCAAATTCATCTCTGCTTCTGCAATGTATGGAGAGGAATGGGGCTGGAGGTAGGGAACAGAATTTAACTTGTCTATAATGTTTTATTTCTCCCAAAGGAAACAAAATCTAAAGCAAACTTCATGTTAAAAATGGTAACAAAGAACAAGTGATTGACAAAGGGGAGGGGTAGTGGGGGCATAGGTGAAATAGGGGAAGGGGATTAAAAGGTACAGACTTCCAGTTTTAAAATAAGTAAGACACAAGAATACAATGTATAGCATAGGGAATATAGTTAATCATATGTAACAACTTCGTATGGTGATAGATGGTAACTAGATTGCTCATGATGATCACTTTGTAATGTATATAAATGTTGAATCACTGTTGTACACCTGAAAACAATATATTGTATGTCAACTATACCCTATAAAAAATCTTGCAATTATATATCAGTAAGGCTGAAAAACTAAAATATTTTTAAAAATGGTAACAACTATTGTGCAACGTAAGTTCTAGAGATCTGCTGCATAACATAGTACCTATTGTTAATAATACTGTATTATACACTGAAAATTTTGTTAAGTAGGTAGATAATGTTACCACAATAAGATAGAGGCCATGGGAGCCTCCCAAAAGTAACTAACAAATTCCTGTTCTAGACCATAAGCCAAAGACTTAATGGATGGGCCTATTACAAGATGGGTGTTTCAGTCCCCATCTCCACCATATGTATCTAAAACCCTACTCTGTTTCAAAGATTTTCTCTGGACAGAAACTTCCAGTGAGTTTCCACCAACTGCCTGGTCTTTCAAGGACAAATTTTCCATCTTGGCTTCTAAAGCAGCTGTTGTAACAACACAAATCACCTTCTGCTATCCCTTACTAAGCCAAATTCTTACTGGTTTCCAGAATCATATGGAGACTATGGTTCCCTGAAATTATTCCGTCATAGTACTCAGCTCACAGCATTTCTTAAACTAAATGTCTTACTGCAGAAGGGGAACCTGCAGAAGATAATGCTTTTCATTTTTTCTTTACTGCCCTCCTGCAAGCTAAATCTCTGTCAGAGTCAGAAATGCCATTTTATCCCCCAACTCTGAAGAAATCTCAGTCATCTTGGCTCTTTGCTGCATAGTGATTGATAATTGAATTAATTTGCTTTTATCACTGTCTCTTGGTTCCCCCATGACCCTCTTTGTCAACCCTTTTTCCCCAGCCCTCCTTGCTTTTTGTGGGCACCTCACAATATGACATTTTCTAATGGCTCTTCCTGCCCTGATCCTCTGCTGCACCCAGGAGCCATAGCTCTCTTGACTGATGTAACTGAAGTGCTGGCTCTAGACTTTGCTTTCTGAGGGTAGAAATGACCTTGCATCCAGCCACACAGTATGTCAGGAAAGCAGCTGTGTCAAACAAGACATGGATCCTAGGGAAACATTAAGAGAAAAGTTTGAAGAGAAGTCAGGGGGTTAGGTTGGGAAGGTGGTAATGTGAGGGAGAGTATTAAATGGAATGGATAAGCACAGACTTCATATGTTCAGAGGCAAGAGTTCCCCTTACCTCACTGTTCAAAGACATCACTGATAGGGAAATCTAAGAAAGAGATCAGGGCTTGGCCTGTAATTATCACTTTGTCTGTGATTTACAGTGTGGCTTTAGGCAGCTCACTTTAAAGTATCTGAGCCTCAATTCCCTCATCTGGAAAATGTTACTATCATGGACACTGTTATTGTGAGAAAAGACCTTAGAGATCAACTCTAGATCAAGCCCTCATTTCACAGTTTGGAAAATCTGAGGCACAGGGAGGGAAAGCAGCTTGTCCTGAGTGGTCTTCATTATTTACCTTTCCTAAGTCCATGAAGTTGTTTTTGAGGCCAGATGAAATAAAATACAGGAGTTCTTTGAATCCTGTACAAGGGAAGGGCTATAGAATTACAAGGTATTTTTACTGGCAGCTTTAGTGCTTGTTGTCCCTTAACATAACTCTGTCTCCTGAATGAAGACATATAAGTCTGAGTTTTCACTTCCACTGAACACACAGCAGTCTACCTCTGTTGGCCATCTCAGAAACAAGTGCAGGCAGCAGCTCTCTGCCTTATCATCCATTCGCTGCTGCCTTTCCCATCTCAGGCTGTCCAAACTGATTGAGCAGTCTTTTTACCTGAGCATCTAGAAACAGTTGGTCTTCCTAGCATCCTCCTCTGGGCCTACTGTGGCCAATGCTAGCTTACACCATGTGACACCCAGCATATCAGTGTCATGAGTAGATAACATGGAGCAGGGAGAAGCTCATTACAAAGGGCCTCCTAGAGGGTTATTGGCAGTGATGTCAGAGCTATGAAGATCAGAGAAAGGCTGAGCAGGTCCAAAAGGACAGAAGCCAAAATAAAGAGCCTACCTCGGATCATACCTTTCTTTTTAGTGCATATTATGTCACGATGGCTTTCTATTTAAAAGATTAATTTGAGGATTCTCTTTTCTATTATGTGGGCTGGCTGAGGCAGGCTTGTGGATTCTTCATTCTATGAATTTTCAGAAAATACAGGAATCCCATTCCTGGTTTTAGCTGTATTCACCTTAGTACCACGTTAAGCAATGTTACTTAGTAGTGAAAGATATCAAAGTCATACCTGAGGGTAGAATGGTGGAGGTGAAAATCAAAAGGGAGAGATTCATCTACCTACCTGATTTACAGCATCTTTCAGTGGTTGGCTAGAAGTGATCTTGATGAATCATGAGTCACTGGGGTCAGCAATATCATGACATTACCACTTTATCTGGACAATAAACAAATGGGTCTTTCTATTTATTTGGGTGCTAAAAATATATATATGCAGCTACAAAAACATTATTGAAATAGGGCCAAAACAGTGGCTTGTAGGAAAAGGGTGAGATTAGTGGCAAGGGAGGCTGATTTCAAGTTCTCTTCCCAGATCTGTACAGCAGTATCCTGATCCATTGACCCTTCTGTTCAGTGGTGACCACTGTTTTCAAAATCAAGTGGTGCACTTTTAGCCTTCTTGAGAGACAAGGTAACAAATCAGGATTTTGGTTGCTCCCACTGTATTTCCTCCATATCTCTGAGTAACAGGCCAAGAACATTTACCTCATCCCCAGACATACACATACGGAAGGATTTAGGTGAGCCATGGTCTAAGGTTTAACAGCTGACACCTTGGACTTCAGTTATAAAGCATGCTAATCTCTTTTTTTACAACATAACTTCCAAATTGATTCTTTCTCAGATGAGAGTGTGTTTTTGTTTAGCTTTAAGTCAAACTACATAAATCTGAATTATGGCATTATGATTGGCACACATGGTGTGTGGGGGGTCAAAGGTAAGACAGTGAAGCACAGAGAAGACAAGTAGTGACTCTGTAGCATCTTACTATTCTGATGGACAACGGAGTGTGGGGGTGACTTGATAATATGGGTGAATATAGTAACCACATGTTGCTCGTGTGAAACCTTCATAAGAGCATATATCAATGATACCTTGATAAAAAAAAACATCAGTGTAGGCCTGGCACAATTCCCTTTCTTTTTGCCTATTTAGCCAAATGGTTTTGACTTGTCATTTATGAAACATCTTAACATGTCAAGGTCACAGCTTTGCATATATAGGATTTGTTATGGGAAAACACAATTTGATTTATATACCAGACATATAAGATACATTCAATAGACAACAGGTATACCTCTTCCCTGCCAAGAGATACAGTTGATAGGCAGCCCATAAAAACAAGAAAATAGGGGAGGAGCCAAGATGGCAGCATGAGAAGTTCAGTAGAAATCTCCTCCCAAAAACATACATATTTTTGAAAATACAACAAATACAACTATTCCTAAAAGAGAAACCAGTAGATACAGTACAACAGCCAGGCTACATCTACATCTGCGAGAACTCAGCATCACATGAAGGGGGTAAGATATAAGCCACGGCCCAGCGGGACCCAAACACCCCCCAACCCCAGACCCAGGTGGGAAGAAAGTTGGAGCAGGGAGGGAGTGAAAGCCCAGGACTGCTAAACAAGCAGCTCTAGAAATCCACACCAGGAGCGCAGACACATGGTGCATGGGGTGCTGGATATTAGAGAAACAGAAAAGCAAAACCTGCAAACAGGTCCCCACAACTGGTGCCCCTGAGACAAAAGAAATGTGAGTGCTTTTTGCAAGTCTTAAAGGGACAGGGACCTCACAGCTGGACAAAGTTGTCCCGACACATGCACCACAGCACCTGGGAATCCGGGAAACTCTAGGCGACCTAACCCCCTGGGCGGCAGCGCAGCTCTGAAGCCCCTCATGGTGATAAGCAGCCTGCCAGTCATTCCCCCAACTGGCACAGACCCCAACACACCAGCCCAGTAATGGGAGACCAGCAGCATGTGCCAGGGGAGGCGGTGGCAGAGGGGACCGGGAGCAGCCTGCACGAGCCTGTGGCAGTGGCAGCTGAGCAGCCTAGGGCCAGCCTGCGTGGGCCGGCAGTGGCAGCAACAGAGCAACCTGCACGAGCCCGCGGCAGTGGTGCCAGGGAGGGCCAGGAGCAGCATACATGAGCCCGTAGCAGCAGCACCAGAGGGGACCAGGAGAAACCCAAGCACGCTGGAGGTGGCGATGCTGGAGGGGCCCAGGAGAGGCCTGTGTGAGCTGGTGACAGCAGCAGAGGAGCATCCCAGGAGAAGCCATGCCCCCAGTAGCCACTCAGCCCGGTGCACAGCCACCCGGGCCATACCCAAAGGCCACTGTTGGTACACAGCTGCCCGACAGGGGTGCCGCTTTCATGGGAGAGTGCAGTCGGTGCACCTGCCACTCCCCACAGGGCTCTGTGCTACTCTGATGGAGTCCCCACCCACAGCAGCTTAGGGGATTAACCCGGTGGCTGCTCCAGGAGTGCGGGTAACCAACACAGGCAGCAGAGAAGGGCAAGGCGACCAGCAAGCAGGAAAGGACTTTGTCTTCCCAGCTGACACATGTGCTACCAACCTACAGCTACCTCTATCACCATGAAAAGGCAGAAGAATTTAGTCCAGTCCAAAATAGTCCAGGCAATCCCTGAGAGAGGGCCGGGGGAGATAGATGTAGCCAGTCTCCCTGAAAACAAATTCAAAATAAAGGTCATAACCATGCAGATGAATCTTCAGAGAAATATGCAAGAGCTAAGGGATGAAGTCCAGAGGTAGATTACAGAAAAGAAACAATCTCTGGAAGGACTTAAGAGCAGACTGGATGAGGTGCAAGAGGACATTAATGGCATAGAAATCAGAGAACAGGAATGCAGAGAAGCTGATGAAGAGAGAGATAAAAGGATCTCCAGGAATGAAAGAATATTAAGAGAACTGTGTGACCAATCCAAACAGAACAATATTCACATAATAGGGGTACCAGAAGAAGAAGAGAGAAAAAGGGATAGAAAGTCTCTTTGAAGAAATAATTGCTGAAAAGTTCCCCAAACTGGGAGAGGAAATAGTTGCTCAGATGATGGAAGCACACAGAACTCCCAGCAGAAGGGACCCAAAGAGGACAACGCCAAGACACATAATAATTAAAATGGCAAAGATCAAGGACAAGAACAGAGTACTGAGGCACCTAGAGAGAGGAAAAAGGTCACCTACAAAGGAAAACCCATCAGGTTATCATGAGACTTCTCAACAGAAACCTTACGGGCCAGAGAGAATGGCATGATATATTTAATGCAATGAAACAGAAGGGCCTTGAACCAAGAATACTGTATCCAGCACGATTATCATTTAAACATGAAGGATGGATTAAACAATTCCCAGACAAGCAAAAGTTGAGGGAATTTGCCTCCCACAAACCACCTCTACAGGGTATTTTAGAGGGACTTCTTTAGATGGGAGCACTCCTAAGGCTAAATAGATGTCACTAGAGAAAATAAAATCACAGCAAAGAAAGAAGATCAACCAAATACTAACTAAAGACAAAAAATAAAATCAATTACCCACAAAAGCAGTCAAAGGAAACACAAAAGAGCAGAGAACAAAACACTCAACATATGAAGAATGGAAGAAGAGGAATAAGAACGGAGAGAAATAATCACCAGACAGTGTTTATAATAGCTCAATAAGTGAGTTAAGTTAAACAATAAGATAGTAAAGAAGCTAACCTTGAACATTTGATAACCACAAACCTAAAGCCTGCAATGGCAGTAAGTACATATCTTTCAATAATTATCCTAAACGTAAATGGACTGAATGCACCAATCAAAAGACACAGAGTAATAGAATGGATAAAAGAGCAAAACCCATCTATATGATGCTTACAAGAGACTCACCTCAAATTCAAAGACATGCACAGACTAAAAGTCAAGGGATGGAAAAAGATATTTCATGCACACAACAGGGAGAAAAAGGCAGGTGTTGCAGTACTAGTATCAGACAAAATAGACTTCAAAACAAAGAAAGTAACAAGAGATAAAAAGGACATTACATAATGATAAAGGGATCAGTCCAACAAGAAAATATAACCATTATCTATATATATGCACCCAATACAGGAGCACCAGCATATGTAAAATAAATACTAACAGAATTACAGGAGGTTATAGAATGCAATGCATTCATTTTGGGAGACTTCAACACACCACTCACTCCAAAGGACAGATCCACAAAACAGAAAATAAGTAAGGACACAGAGGCACAGCACACTAGAACAGATGGACCTAATAGACATCTATAGAACTCTACATTCAAAAGCAACAGGATACACATTCTTCTTAAGTGCACATGGAACATTCTCCAGAATAGACCACATACTAGGCCACAAAAAGAGCCTCAGTAAATTCAAAAAGACTGAAATCCTACCAACCAACTTTTCAGAACACGAAGGTATAAAACTAGAAATGAATTGTACAAAGAAAGAAAAAGTCTCACAAACACGTGGAGGCTTAACAACATGCTCCTAAATAAGCAATGGATCAATGACCAAATTAAAATAAAGATCAAGCAATATATGGAAACAAATGACAACAACAATACAAAGCCCCAACTTCTGTGGGACACAGCAAAAGCAGTCTTAAGAGGAAAGTATATAGCAATCCACGCATATTTAAAGAAGGAAGAACAATCCCAAATGAATAGTCTAATGTCACAATTATCAAAGTTGGAAAAAGAAGAACAAATGAGACCTAAAGTGAGCAGAAGGAGGGACACAAGAAAGATCAGAGAAGAAATAAATAAAACTGAGAAGAATAAAACAACAGAAAAAATCAATGAAACCAAGAGCTGGCTCTTTGAGAAAATAAACAAAATAGATAAGCCTCTAGACAGTCTTATTAAGAAAGAAAAGAGAATCAACACACATCAACAGAATCAGAAATGAGAAAGGAAACATCATGAAGGACCACACAGAAATACAAAGAATTATTAGAGACTACTATGAAAACCTATATGCTAACAAGCTGGAAAACCTAGAAGAAATGGACAACTTCATAGAAAAATACAACCTTCCAAGACTGACCAAGAAAGAAACAGAAAATCTAAACAAACCAATTACCAGCAATGAAATTGAAGCGGTAATAAAAAAAACTACCAAAGAACAAAACCCCTGGGCCAGATGGATTTACCTCGGATTTTTATCAGACATACAGAGAAGACATAATACCCATTCTCCTTAAAGTTTTCCAAAAAATAGAAGAGGAGGGAATACTCCCAAACTCATTGTATGAAGCCAACCTCACCCTAATACCAAAACGAGGCAAAGACCCCACGAAAATAGGAAATTACAGACCAATATCACTGATGAACGTAGATGCAAAAATACTCAACAAAAAATTAGCAAACCGAATTCAAAAATACATCAAAAGGATCATACACCATGACCAAGTGGGATTCATCCCAGGGATGCTAGGATGGTACAGCATTCGAAAATCCATGAACAACATCCACCATATAAACAAAATAAAGGACAAAAACCACATGATCATCTCCATAGATGCTGAAAAAGCATTCGACAAAATTCAACATACATTCATGATAAAAACTCAACACACTGGGTATAGAGGGCAAGTACCTCAACATATTAAAGGCCGTATATGATAAACCCACAGCCAACATCATACTGAACAGCAAGAAGCTGAAAGCTTTTCCTCTGAGATCGGGAACAAGACAGGGATGCCCACTCTTCCCACTGTTATTCACATAGTACTGAAGGTCCTAGCCATGGCAGTTAGACAAAACAAGGAAATACAAGGTATCCAGATTGGTGAAGAAGAAGTTATACTGTCACTATTTGCAGATGACATGATATTGTACATAAAAAACCCTAAAGACTCCACACCAAAACTACTAGAACTAAAAGCGGAATTCAGCAAAGTTGTAGGATACAAAATTAACACACAGAAATCTGTTGCATTCCTATACACTAATGATGAACTAGCAGAAAGAGAAATCAGGAAAACAATCCATTCACAATAGCATCAAAAAGAATAAAATACCTAGTAATAAACCTAACCAAGGAAGTGAAAGACCTATACCCTGAAAACTATAAGACATATTTAAGAGAAATTAAAGAGGACACAAACAAATGGAAAATCATCCCATGCTCCTCGCTAGGAAAAATTAGTATCGTCAAAATGGCTATCCTGCCCAAAGCAATATACAGATTCGATGCACTCCCAATCACTCCCAACAGCATTCTTCAACAAACTGGAACAAATAGTTCTAAAATTCATATGGAACCACCAAAGACCCCGAATAGCCAAAGCAATCCTGAGAAGGAAGAATAAAGTGGGAGGGGGGGGGATCTCGCTCCCGAACTTCAAGCTCTACTACAAATCCACAGTAACCAAGACATTATGGTACCGGCACAAGAACAGAGCCACAGACCAGAGGAACAGAATAGAGACTCCAAACATTAAAACAAACATATATGGTCAATTAATATATGATAAAGGAGCCATGGACATACAATGGGGAAATGATAGTCTCTTCAACAGATGGTGCTGGCAATACTGGATAGCTACATGTAAGAGAATGAAACTGGATCACTGTCTAACCCCATACACAAAAGTAAATTTGAAGTGGATCAAAGACTTGAATGTAAATCATGAAACCACAAAACTTGGAAAATAACATAGGCAAAAATCTTGTAGACATAAACATGAGTGACTTCTTCATGAACATATCTCCCTGGGCAAGGGAAATAAAAGCAAAAATGTACAAGTGGGACTATGTCAAGCTGAAAAGCTTCTGTACAGCAAAGGACACCATCAATAGAACAAAAAGGTATCCTATAATATGGGAGAATATATTCATAAATGACAGATCCGATTAAGGGCTGACATGCAAAATATATAAAGCACTCACGCACCTCAGCAAATAAAAAGAAAATAATCCAATTAAAAAATGGACAGAGGAGTTGAATAGACAGTTCTCTAAAGAAGAAATTCAGATGGCCAACAGACACATGAAAAGATGCTCCACATCACTAATCATTAGAGAAATACAAATTAAAACCACAATGAGATATCACCTCATACCAGTAAGGCTCGCCACCATCCAAAAGACAAATAACAACAAATGTTGGCGAGAAGGGGAACCCTCCTACACTGCTGGTGGGAATGTAAATTAGTTCAACCATTGTGGAAAGCAGTATGGAGATTCCTCAAAATGCTCAAAATAGACCTACCATATGACCCAGGAATTCCACTTCTAGGAATTTACCCTAAGAATGCACAGCCTAGTTTGAAAAAGACAGATGTACCCCTATGTTTATCACAGCACTCTTTACAATAGCCAAGTAATGGAAGCAACCTAAGTGTCCATCAGTAGTTGAATGGATAAAGAAGATGTGGTACATATACACAATGGAATATTATTCTGCTGTAAGTAGACAAATCCTACCATTTGCAACAACTTGGATGGAACTAGAGGGTTTTATGCTCAGTGAAATAAGCCAGTCAGAGAGAGACAAGTACTAAATGATCTCACTTATATGTGGAGTATAAGAACAAAGAAAAACTGAAGGGACAAAACAGCAGCACAATCACAGAACCCAAGAATGGACTAACAGTTACCAAAGGGAAAGGGACTGGGGAGGATGGGTGGGAAGGGTGGCATAAGGGTGGGGAAAAAGAAAGGGGCATTGTCTGCTACTTTTATAGCTTTTCTTCCTCCTTCCTAATTACAACCCTTTAGTAGAATTCGTGCCTCATATCAAAAATTACCGAGTATCATAATTCTTCCAAGTGGTAAAGATACCTCAAGACAAATGCTGGGCATAGAAGCCACAGGGCATAAATCTGCAAAGAAGTAAGAAGCTAACCTTTTCAAAGAATATTGCTTCTCTCTCACTTACCAACTTTACATTTTCCTGTATGGCCCCGGAAGATGACTGGTTAGCCAGAGACGGGTAAGATTCCTCAAGGGAGGAACAACCTAAGACAGGCACAGTTGCAGGGGGGCCATCAGGTGAGAAATTGGGGATCAACAGAGGTGAGACTTAGAACCTCACCCCCTCTGTTTTGAGAGAAATCTTCTGCATCCGTGGATATTTTATTGCCCTTGTCTAGCTTGGATTAATACTTAGTCTATAGGCACACACCTGATCATCTACATTTGCCCTCTTACAGCACTAAATTATGTTTTCTACCTTTATCTTGCATCTACCTACCACTTCAGCATTTTATTAAAAATAAAAATAATAATAATAATAATAATAATAAGGGAGAAATGTGGGATTCACATATAAATCAAGTATAAAAATCAAACGAATAATCATATCTGACTTGATTGTTTATAGTTCATGATGCGTGATCAAAATTGAAAGTTTCTGTGATATGACTGCCCTTGCACTGTTCACCATGTAAGAACTTATTCACTATGTTAGAACTTGTTCACCATGTAAGGATTTGTTCGTTATGCTTCATAAGATTGGAGACTATTGAGAATTAGGCTTGGGGTTGATTAATGATTGTGCATTGAGTCCCCTATACAGAATTTTATTGTTGTTAACAACCATTTGATCAATAAATATGAGAGATGCCCTCTCAAAAAAAAAAAAAGAAAGGGGCATTACGATTAGCATGTCTAGTGGGGGGATGGTTCATGCAGAGGGCTGTACAACACAGAGAAGATGAGTAGGGATTCTGCAGCATCTTACTACACAGATGGACAGTGACTGTAATGGGGTTTGTAGGGGGGACTTGGTGAAGGGGGAATCCTAGTAAACATAATGTTCTTCATGTAATTGTAGATTAATTATACCAAAAAAAAGGAAGGGGTGCTGCAAAGGAAGGGAAAGAGGTGGGGCTGGAGAAGTGAGGGACCTGGGAAAGGGTGAGGTATGTCTCTGATAAGAGCTGCTGAGGAAGAAAATGTCAGTGCATCTAAGGGCCTTGCCCCCTAACCCCACCCTCTGGGCTATCAAGACCCATGCTAAGGAGGGCAGATATTCAGGACCCTCATATTAAAGTCCCTCAAACCAAAAAAGAAAAAAACAAGAAAATAGAGCTTAACATACAAATACAGAGAGCCAGTAAGGGAAAATATTACTGAACTTCCCCAAGGAGCGACTGTAAACACTGGATCTACATTGAGGACACTACTACAAGTCTAAGTGAAGAGAGATTTGAGAATGCAACAGTTATGCCAGTGCACAAAAGAAGCTGTGTATCAGGGTCTACTGACTCTCTGGACTTTGAACAAAAAGTGCCAGCAAGTCAACACTAAGCTCTGTGAAGGACAGACCTCTTTTACAAATGCCCTCCACCTGACTGAGCATGCTGGAAGCCTAAAGGATCAGAACACTGGGGCCATCATGATACCAAATAAGCCCTAGATTAAAAAAAAACTGAATGAATACCCTCTTCATAATCTACTCTTTTCTGTTAATATTTCCTCAATCAATGGTTATTTCAGTCATGGAGGTAGAGTTTGTCGTTACAAATAAACAAACTAACTTCTCCCCAATAGAGTAGACTTTCACTTTAACCAAACAGAGTGGTAGAGGAATCTGTAGCATGACACTCCACCTCTTTTACAAGGGTTGAGAGGAAGAAATTTAGTTAATATTATGGTATAGTTTCTACCAACTCTACTGGGTTCATACTGTCCAGCAGAGTTCCTGGTGTCCATACTTCTCTAGTACTCATAGCACTTCAGGTTTTGAAACCAATCTCCAGCCATAGACTTCATCTCCAGTAACTAGGTTCTTGTCTTATTCTATCTGTGCCCCAGTATCTAACCCCAAACCTCAATTTTTATAGGACCAAGCTCCCCTCCCTGTCTCCAGTCTTCCTAGAACGGTAATAAAAGTGTTTTACATGTATTGTCCAATATGGTAGTCACTAACCACATATGGCTATCAAGCACTTGTAATGTGACTGAATCCCAACCCCTACCCAGCAATAATGAGAAGCTCTCCCGTCCAAGTGTCAACAGAGGCTGAGTAGGGAACCTAGACTTCTACTTCTACCTGGCAATAAGGAGATAGCTCATTACCTTCTCCTGCTGAAACAGTGTCAGAGAAAGCTAGCTAAAACAGAAGGTTTAAATAACATTCAGAATATCATAACATACTACAAAAATGTCCAGGTTTCTGTCAAAAATGACTCATCATACCATAAACTAGAAAGATCTCAAAGTCAATGAAAAAAGACAGTCAACAGATGCCAAAGCCAAGACAGGAGCAGTGTTAGAATATCTGACAAAGATTTTAAAGCAGCCATGATAAAACTGCTTTGATGAGCAATTATAAAAACTCTTGAAACAAATTAAAAAGGGAAAGTTTCAGCAGAGAACAGACAATACATGGAAGAAACAAGTGGAAATTTTAGAAATGAAAAAATACAATAACTGAGATCTTTAAAAAAAAACCTCAACAGATGGGCTGGCTCTACAGAAGAATGGAGAAAACTGAGGAAAGAATCAGCTAAGTTTCTTTGAAGATAGAATGATGGAAACTATCCAATCTGAATAATAGAAAAAAAAATAGACTGAAAAAAAATGAACAGGACCTCAGGGACCTCAGACTACAAAAAAGGTCTAGCTTTCCTGTCATCAGAGGAAGCCTAGAACAGGATAAAGAAGGCAGTAGAGAAAAATATATACAAAGAAATAATGGTTGAAAACTTCCCAAACTTGGCAAAAGACATAAAGCTCAGATTCAAGAAGCTGAGAATATTCCAAAGTGGATGAATCCAAAGAAATCCATGCCAAGGCACATCATAGTCAAATTTCTGAAAACTAAAGACATTAAAAAGATCTTGAAAGCAATGAGAAAGAAATGATGTCTTACTTTTGAGTGACAGCATGATTCTCTCAGAACCCATGGAAGTCAGAAGGGAGTGGTATCACCTTTTTCAAGTACTGAAAGAAAAGAACTGTCAAATTAGAATCCTATATCCAGTGAAAATATCCTTCAGGAATGAAGGGGAAATCAAGAAATTCTCAGATGAAAGCAAACCAAGAGAATTTGTTGCCAACAGACCTGCAACAAAAGAATGGCTAAAGAAGGTTCTCTGAACAGAAAGAAAATATAAAAGGAGGAATCTTTGAACCTCAGGAAGGAAGGAATAACAATAGAAAAGTGTAAAAATAAGAGTAAGTACAATTGGCTTTGCTTCTCCTGTTGAATTTTCTCAATTACGTTTCACAGCTGAAGCAAAAATTATACACTGTCTGATGTAGTTTCTAAATATCTATAAAGGAAATGTTTAAGAGAATATTATAAATAAGGGAGGATAAAAGGACTTAAAGAAAGGTTAAGGTTTACTCAAATAGGTAAAATGGTGATACTAGTAGACCGACAAATTATATATAGGCACTCTAGAAAACAGTTTTGCAGTTTCTTAAAACTTAAACATACATTTATCATACAACTCAGCAGTCATACTCCTGGGCATTTTCCCCAGATAAATCAAAGCTTATGTTCACATGAAAGCCTTTACACAAGCTGTACAGCTTTATTTTAATAGTCAAATGTGGAGACAACCAAAATGTCCCTAAAAAGATAAATGGTTAAACAAACTGTGATAAATTTATACCATGGAATACCATTCAACAGTAAAAACAAGTGTACTGTTTATAGAAAAAAGGTTCAGATGCATCTCAAGGACATTATGTTGAGTGAAAGAAAAGCCAACCTGAAAAGGTCACATCTCTCTGACTCTACTTATATAATATTTCTGAAATGACAAAACTATATACTTAGAAAAAGATTAGTGATTGTCAGAGGTTAGGGATAGTGGGGATGAAGGGGGTGAGTGTAACTATAAAAACAATAAAGGGGCAGCACAAGAGAGATCTTTTGTGGTGCTTTATTAGTAGTTTATCTTGATTGTGGTGGTGGTTACACAAATCTACACATGATAAGATGACATCAAACTAAACACACCCATTGTTCCAATGTCAAGTTCGTGGTTTTGATCTTATGCTATATATGTGTATATATAAGTAACTACTGAGTGAACTGTGTGAAGTGTACATAGGACTTCTCTGTCCTTGCAACTTCCTGTGAATCTATAATTATTTCAAAAGAAAAAGAAAAAATATTAAGTCACTGTGACAGGCAGAGTAATGACTCTCCAAAGTAGTCCACATCCTACTTCTGGAACCTGTGAATGTTAGGTTATATGACACAGGGGAAATTAAAGTTGCAGAATTAGGTTTGCAGATCAACTAACTTTGATGGTTAGCTGGATGGGGAGATAGTATTATCCAACTAGCTAGACCCAGTGTAATTATACGGGTTTTCAAAACTGGAAGAGGTGGCGGGGGGGCAAAAGAGTGAGAGTCAGAGAAAGAGATGTGATGATGGAAGCCAGATTGAAGAAAGTGATGTAAGGAATCAACCCACCTTTGCTGACTTTGAAGATGGAGGAGAACTATGAGCCAATAAATAGTGGGCAGACTCTAGAAGCTGGAAAAGGCAAAGAAACAAAGTATCTCCTAGAGCCTCCAGAAAGGAATGCAGCCCTGCCCACACCTTGATTTTAGCCCAGTGACACCTATTTCAGATTCCTGACCTCTAGAACTATAGGATAATAAATTTATGCTGTTTTAAACCACTAAGTTTTTGGTAATTTGTTACAAGAGCCATAAAAAGCCAAAAGCTAATACAACTACTAGCTCATGGTTACAAACTAACCAACTCAAAGACAGACAACTGGCTTTTTGCAGAGTGCATTCAATTTATTAGTCAGAAGTAAATAACTCTGTACTATAATCTTAAATTAATGGTCAGTACATCATGACTAATGCTATTTGCAATTCCACATCACCAATGATAGCAATAACAGAAATCTTTCCTCAGAATTACAGGGAAAGAAATATTTTACTCTCTGTTAAATGGGGCTTACCAAGCCAATGCATAAATAGGAACAGAAGTATTTGTGTCATGGAGACTGGATATCTTGTCTCAACTTAGAGATACCTGTTTGTCAAGGAATTTCCTGCTATGTTAAGAAGATAAGGCATCTATACCTGTTTTCTAATGGGGAGAATAAAGAAATAATAGAAATATGCACTGAATTTGAAAAAGGGTGTAGGAAATTAATGCAGATGGTTAAAAAGACCCAGCCAACAACAAAGCTAATTTCCTATAAGACAGGAAAATCTGTCCTATTCCTTTCTCTGTCTCTAGTATCCCAGTGGTTAGTACATAGTAGATGCTCAATAAATGTTTGCTGAACTGAATGAGAAATGATTATTAATGGGCCTTTCCAGATTTAGGATTCTATTAGCCCTCATACACTGTCATACTTCAATTGCTAAGACAAGCAAAGACAGCAATAAACATTTATTCATGGACACAAACGCCACCTGTTCCTATCACTCCAATTGCAAGGCACAGATGTGGCATACCTTCCTGTTTACAGAACTTGAGGAACTTTGCCTTTAATATATGATGGTAGATCTCCAGGAAGGCTAATACTCCAAAAGGTCCATGAGTCCCAAGGGTCCTCATGAAGATATCTGCACACTATCTCCCTCTCTGACTGCTTCACCACACCCTACAATTGGTGCTGGCAAGAGTTCCCTATTTTTGTTGAGGTCATTGGATAAGAGAAATATATAGAGATAGAGATAGATGAAAGGGAGAGAAAAATGGCGACAGGTGAGTTTTTATGGTGAGTTTTATTTTATGTATTATTAATGAAATGGTAGAGGATAAGTGATGAAGAGACATTTTTAGGAATCTGAAAGTTGACAAGTATTTAGGGAACAAGCCTTGACTTGTTTTTGATGAGAATAGTAACATCAAAACGAGTGCTAAGTGACCCTTTTTCATAATAAAAAATGCCTGTAAAGGCTAATCAGAAAAATTCTTGTAACTGTAGCTGAGACCTGTGGACCATGAGTATACTAATAAAAGGCTTTCTTGAGAGAGTCCTTTTTGTGTTTCTATTTCAAGCTACCATGACCATGACAGCCATGCAACAGCAATTCTTCTAACAATTGGGCAAAGGCTAGTGCAGAGGTTTTTTTAAACTCACAATGCACGATTAGACTTCCCAAAAGTGTATGCAAGAGTCATATATGTAAATGTGCACTTTTCTGAGGGGAGTATCCTTGGCATTCATTGAATCTTCACAGGGTTTGACTCCAAAAAAGGTTAGGAGCCACTAAGTTAGATGGTGATGGCCTACTTTTTCTATTCCTCTATTCAGTAAAGCACTTCCTCAGAATGTGTTCCAGTTATTTAGTAACTAAAGAGACAGCAGGTCTCTGTTCAAGCGAGTTACTGAAACCTGGTCTCTGGGTTAATAATCACATGAATGCCTGGAATAATATGGCAAATATTGGGAAGGAGGGCAGAAAGAATTTAGTAGCACAACAAAATTTAGGTCACTGCAATAGGCAGGAAAGAAAAGATTAATAGTGACATTTTGACTCAAACAAAATATTCACATGTGTATTTTACTTTTTGCCTGCCACTCTACCAAGTTCTGAGCAATCTCTCAAATCCTAGTTATAAGCTGATAGGTATGCATTCAGGGAATGTGGACTTATTTTAACACTGGCCTAAGTAAAGCTCAATTACCAAATTACTAAGGGGAGACTTGAAAACACTTGAAAAAGCAACCCCAAAAGGCTCCACATCTTCTTCTTGTCTGCATTCTTTCTTTTTCCATAGCAGGCAAGATTTGGCCTATAGGCCATAACTTCTTTTGATTCCTGCCATAAATCAATGAAAAACAATCACAAATACTTAGGACTGGAAGGCAGTTTGAAAGTTCATCTTGTGACTTACAGATAGGGCCAATGGAAATATATGTAATATAAATTTATAAATGTGTATATGTTTTATTTACATAGTTATATATTTGGCAAGGCCACATGCAAACTATTCTGGACAGAGACAGTTACCTGTGCACTTCTCAAAATATATTCTAAAAAGAATTCACACTTCCATTGGTACCACCCTCTTTTGTCTTACAACTACCATGGTCAAGATGATCTTTCTAAACTTAAATGCCTCCTCATATATTCTATAAACTCATTACCTATTACCAGTCTTTCATGAAAGTAAGAACAGCCACTCTCCAGCATGCAGATAGCACCTCTTTGTGTGTGTGTGTGTGTGTGTGTGTGTGTGTGTGTGTGTACATTTTGCATTTTGGAGGTATGTCTTTGAGTTCAACAATCCAGGTCTGTCAAGCCCAAAGCCTGATCATTTCTGGTGTTCTTATCCTCTTGAAAGATTTCTTAGCTGGGAAAAGGATAAACTTAGCCAGTTGAGGGACTATGACATTTCCAAAGCTCATTATTCCCTCAAGTTTAAAAATATATCCATCTTCCCAAGTCAAGAAGCATAGTTTAATTTAAAGGTGGCTTATAGTTAGGGTAATCAGAGAATTTTTTGTCCAAATGTATATACTTCTGAGGGTGAAACAAATATGCTGATACAACAGGTACAATAAACCACAACATATGGCCACACCACTTATAGTCCTCCACAGGGGAAATGATTTAACATCCCCCAAACAAAATGAATCTCTATGCCTGTTCTCAACAGAAGATTGCTTGGCACTACTCTAGCAGTCAGGCCCATGGCATAATCTTGGTCTCTAACCTCTACACCCCCTCAGATTAAACATTGAGCAACTTCTTGCTTAGGCTAGCCATGTAATACTTGAAATGGGCTACTGAGGGAGAGATAAGCAACTTTTTATATGGGGTTTGGTGATGTTTGAAAAAATAATAGATAATTGTTTATATCAAAACCATCTTACTGGGGATGGATAAGATGACCTATTGAAGTTCTTTTTAGAAAAATTATGAGTATGTGCATAGCAATTGGTCCGGAAGACTTCAGTCCATTTTTCCATCAGAGAACAAGGGAAGAGAAGACAAGGTCACAGTGCTTATCTATAGAAAAAGAGGCCAAAAAGAGCACATTCCCTAGCAGAGGGCTGCAAATCACTATGGTCAATGAGGGACTGGAGGGAAGAGAGACAAAGGGAGTCCTCAGCCCTTACACAAAACTGGCCCAGGAAAGGCATTACCATCACTAAAAGGCAGCTTCCCTGCACCTTCCACTCCCCGGGCTGACCCCCACCGCAGAGCAGATATCCTTAAGGTTGTGATGTGCTTACTGTTATACAAGGCTAGTGTTGTTTAAGAGAGCCATGTTCACCTCTGCCTACAATGAAATTTTCTGGTTAAGAGAAAAGGTCTGAAGTTAAAAGGCAGTCCGAATTGATTTGCATTCATCCAGTGCCCTTTGTTTTGTTTCAAAGCAGCCTTGGAAAAGTGGCAAGAAGAGTCCCACAAGCCCTTTATGTCTAACCCTATGACCTTGGGTTTGAAAAGGTGCTTTTTAGTAGAGAAACTGTTAATTAGGGAGCTAGTTGATGGGGAAAAAATTAAACTTTCCAAACCCGAAATCTTTAAGATGAGAAAAACAGGGAAGCCAGACGACCTACTCCTTATTGTATCATTTCCCATCCCTGTCATTCACTTTTGTCCTTCTCTCCTTTTGCTTACTACAAGAGGGAACACTTACGACATGTATGTGCCCCAGATAAATAAGTTTAAAGACAACGTAACAGTTAAAGGCTAATTAGAATCTCCTTTTCCCTCCTAAGGGATTTGGAAGGGGAAACAGGTATTCACTAGAACTAGATTTAGGAATAGAAAGTGCAATAGATGCTTCTTCTGTTGGGTTGGTCTCTCTGGTTTAAGTAATACTTCTATTAGATAAGGACCTCACAGTGATTGTGTTAGAAATCCATGAGCACATCTTTGAGTGCTTCCAGCACTAATCACTTTTCTGGTCTCTCTTCTCCTACCTCCTAAACACAGGCAATACCACGGTATCTTATCTTTAGTTCTCTCTGCTCACAGGGTAGTTCACAGTTAATCAGAAGACTTTGGAAAGAAGAAAAAGAGAGAGACTGAGTAAATAAAACAGAGAGAAAACGGCAGTGTTCTGCACTTGTTTGACTTCCGGCAACAGGGTGTTATAAGCTTCCTTGTGTGCGTGCACGCACATGCACCCGCCTGTGTTTGTGTGTGTGTGTGTGTGTGCGTGCGTGCACGTGCACATGCATTAACAAGCCCTGATGCATGGAAGATTTATTCACTGAACAGGTTCATCTACTTAACAGACCTGACATATGTCAAATTCTACCATGTGCTTACATAATTGTTACCCATTTATCAGAGCTGTTATTTAGCCAAATATTTGTTTTAAAAGTATTTTCCTTTAAATGACTTTCTCTAGCCCACTTGCACAGTCAATCATAGTTCATTTTAATCATGTTATGTTGTGTTACGTTATGTCATGTTACGTTATTACCTATTCGGTGGAAGTCTCTAAAATCTAATCTTCCCAGGGCATTTCACCTCCACCCCAAATCTATTCTTTTTTTTTCCTGGTAATGCATTTCTGGTTAAATTCACATCACATGGAAAACATTAAAAATATATAGAATGTTCTCTCATGTTATGATATTTTACATTCTTGATATCCAAAAACAGCAGTTTCTCAACATATTCTTAAATTCACAGGTCTGAATACTGTTAACCTAAAAACTGACTAGAAGGACAAAAGGAGATGATGTTTTGCATGTTTGAGTGTGTGTCTGTGGGGTGTGGAAGGGCAGTTCAGACAGCTACAGGAGAGCTAGTTAGATAATTAGAATAAGTGAAACTAAGTCAAATTCCAAGTCTTAAATTTTGTTGAATCACTCTACTCCATCTGAACACACATAAGCACAAAAAAATTACATTTTTTTCAGCTCAAATGCATGGAATCTACCTGGGTTCTGTGGGAGGTAAAATATTGGAAGGTATTTTCAAGGAACAAAAAGGTCTAATCACTAGCTGCCATAGCTAGTTTGAGTTCCTGTGTTGTAAATATGCTGTTTGCAAAAGCAAGAGGCTCATTTTGACCTCTCAGGTCAAAGAGTGTGGGGAGTAGGAAAAATGAGGTGGGCTGGGGAGGAGGGCAAGAGGAAAGGAATCCCACTACCACACAAGTAAATCTTTGACCTAGTAAGCAAATACGTTTTTGTTGTTACTGCTGGGTAAAAGGTACAATTCTTTCAGAAATTAGACCCAGTATTTAAAATGTGCCAATCCAAATGTAAATTGCTCACTAGACAGATGGTTAATTATATTCACAGCCACATATTTCACTGGGATAGTTTCAGACCCTCAGCCAGTTTAATCTGACTAGCAGGTTTCCCAGTTAATGTGTAAAATGACAGTTACTTAGGGCTTTTTTGTTCCTTTCTGAAAATATATTTTAAATAAGTGTAAATTATCTTCAGTCACAAGAACGTCATTGCTGTAAACAAAACGTTTGGTTATGTTGCCCTATGTGTAAAATACGTAAGGGAGATTCATCCCCTCAAACTCAAATGGTCTCTGTAGTTCGGAGAACACCATGGGAGCACCTTTTCTCACCAAACCGAATGTTTCAGGAACTGTCAGCCCCTGCTGCTCCTCTTACACTAACAACTGAGGAGATATTCAAATCCGGGGTTAAAGTGGTTTGATGCTTTGTAAAAATAGCCCTGGCAACGCTACACACAAACCATGTTTTTTCATATACTGTCTAGAAAATGGAACGTTAGGAAAAGGCCACTTAACTCAGTATACTGCTGTGCACAGAATTCAAAGATATGCTGGGAGCCAAACCCCAGAAGCAAAATATGAAACCCACTTATTTCCAAAACGTATTACTATAAGCAGAAGCTCGACAAAAATAAACTGTACCCGTATCGAAATGGGTATGCCAAAATTTTTTTTTTTTTTAAGTTCTAACAAGACAGAAAGCCTTGCGCGGGTGATTCGGTCCCTCACGAATCAGACAGACAGTAGCAGTCATGCTGAAACCACTGGATTCCTCAGCAGAAAGGCTCCAACTCAGTGGCGCGTTTCCCACACTTTCCCAGAGCCCCGCCGGCTCCCCACCTCCCTCTTGTTCCCGGGGGTGCGAGACCGAACGGACATGTGCTGCGGAGAGTGTCGGAGCGAAACGCCAGAAGCCACACAGGAAAGCATCAATTCGACTGCCACCGAGAGCGGGAAGGGGCCCCGGGCCAATTTCCGCAAAGGTGACAAGCTGGGCGAGGCTCCGGAGAGTCCCCGAGTCGCACCTGCCCGCAGCCCTGGACCGGGGACGCGTGTTTGGGCGCGCTCGGTGGTCCGCACGGCAGCATCGCGCGCGCTGGAGGCGCCGGCTCTTCGCACCTTTGCGGCTTTGGCCCGGGCGCCGGGTCTCGGCCGCTCCGTGGGTTTTCCCGCTGGCGCTGAAGCGTGAGGCGTCTATACCGGTTCGCTGGCCCGGATCGCTCCGGCACCAGCATGAGAGGCGGCAGCGCTCTGCTGGTTCCCGCTGCCCGGCTGCGCGCGGGAGAGCACGACGGCTGTGGCCGCTCGCTTCCCCTCCCCCCGGGCGCAAGCACAGAGGCCTTTCCTAGATTGCAGTGCCTGGTAGGGCCATCCGGGCTCTGTCGCCCTGGCGGCCTCTCTCCTCGTACACAGACACACAGACGCTCGCCATTCTCACACAGAAGCCCTCCCTTCCCTTTTCTCTTCCTCCTCCTCTCGCTCGGCTTCGCCCAGTTCGTTCCACCCACTGCCGCCGCCACCCGGAGCCGGCCGCAGAGAGCCGCGAGAAGGCCCCCGGGCTGGATGGCAGCGCTCCGACTCACCTCACAGGCCGACTCCCAAGGCGCAAGGCGCCGGCGGGCTCAGACAGCGGGCGCTGGAGCGAACACGGCCGCAGTCAGGGCTGGGCTGCCGCCGCCACCGCTGGAGCTGCCGCCGCCGCCGCTGCTACTGCTGCCGTCGCCGTCGCCGCCTCTGCCTCAGCTCCATGCGCCGGGCCCGCCAGGTGGACGCGCCTCCCTCCCTCAGGCGCCGCCGTCGCCGCCGCGCTAGAGGGAGTCAGAGCTGTGGGGCTCTGGCCCTGAAACTCAGCGCCTGGGTGGCCGCCGGCTCCTCCCGGGATCCGCGCTTCGCGGACCAGGCTCCCTCGCCAGCCGGCTGCGCGCGCGGCGGCTGCGGCCGTCCGCGGGAGGGAGAGAGGAGATCGGCTGTTGCTGTCGCTATCGTGCTAAAGGCTGCTGTTGTCGCTACCGCTACTGCTGTGGCGGTGGCGGCGGCAGCGGCGGCTGCTGCTACTGGTTTTCTTTCCCCGGTTCTCCCCTGCCTCGTTCCCCCTCCTCCCCCCACTTTCTGCTCCTCCTCCTCCCCCTTCTCCTCCCTCCGCCGCTTTTCTCAGAGCCTCTGCGGTCTCTGCTTGTTCTCCTCTTCTCCCTGAGCTGCCTCTGCCCATTCAGAAAGGTGCCCAGAGTGGGACTGCCTCGGCTGTCACCATCGCTGTTGCCCCTGCCATTGTTTCCTCCAACACCGCTGTTGTTGCTGAACACGTTCCCCCGCTCTACCTCTCTTCCCCACCACAGCCCTCCCCTTCCCTCCCACTCTCTCTACCCTCCCAACTGTCCCTTACCCGTATGCCCCCTCCCACTCTGTCCGTCTGTCCCTCCCTCCCCTCAGGAGCCCGGGAGCGCGCACTGCGCGGCCACCTGTCATAAAGGGCGCGCACCCCCCTTCCCCACCCCACCCCGCCCCCCACTTGCATTCTTGCAGCCAGCCCAGTCCCCTGCGCCACCCACCAGTTCTTCCCCAGGTCGACAAGCAGCTGGACACCACTCTCCCACGCCTTTTAGGGCACTGTGTGCACAGAGAGGGGAGCTCTGAAGTTTGGGGAAGAATATTTCAACGGCTTCCTCCATCAGGCATCTAACCGCTCAGCCTCTACCTACCCTTAACTTCAGAGCCCACCCTCAGGACGGTGGGTCATGTTGGAAGGGCTGGACTAAGGGCCGTTCCCCAGAGATTGGAAAGGGATGATTTTGGGAATACATAGAGAAAGAGAACCGGAACCTGAATATGCTGGGAAGGAAAAGAGATCCGCCTGACTGCTGTCACTGAGAAATCCCTTAGGTGTTTATTTCCCTTCAGAATTCCTGGAAACCCAACAGGGAACAGCAAGGGATTCAAGTACAACTTAGAAGGGGAGACCATTTAGCATTCCTGGAGCCCTGGAATATAAGGTTGGGGCCTGAACCACCACCACCAGGAGCCAAGATAAGAGATGGAAAGGTTGGTGCTAGAATGGAAGTGGTAAGGGGGAGCTAAGCTACTTTGTGTGCACTTGCTCCAGCAAGCCATTGTCAATGCATAGCTTCTCCAGTCTGGCAGGGTCCAATTTCAGTTTTTTTCTGCTGCCAGAGCTGCAGCCTCATTTTCCTCTCAAGGCTCAGACTTTGAGACCTGATGTGTTCTTACTATCATCCTCAACAGAACCTCTAGAGCCTGTCACACAACCCTTCCCCAGAAACAGCACAGGTTAGGGGAGGGTTATTTCCTTTCCCAGGCAAAGTACAAGAGACAAATGTTCTAGATATTCCACTGCCAACAAGGTCTGGGGTGCCTTATCATGTTTGAGGCATTCTTTATGGCTCTCTCACAACTGAGCAATAAAGTTTCTGTCTGGGCACAGGGAATCCTTTTACAATTACTCATCTCCATGTCTTGGTTTCTGCCATTCCACCTTCTTCCAACACTCTTGTTTTTATCCCCCTCACATTTTATATTTATGAAATTCATCCATGAATAATAACTCATCCTTAAATAATTGACACTTATTGAAGTCCTTATTATGTACCAGGCACTCTGCTGAACAACTTATGCAAATTATTTTATTTAATCCACACAATAAACACAATTTTATCACTCCTGTTGTACAAGTGAGAAAACTGAGCCACAAAGAAGGGCTGAAATCATATGGGTTTCAAATTCATATGTTGAAGGTCTAATGCCCAATATCTCAGAATGTGATGTATTTGGAGAGAGGGTCTTTAAACAGGTGGTTAAGTTAAAATGAGTTGGTTAGGGTGGGCCCATATCCAATCTGATTGGTGTTCCTGTAAAAGGAGAAAATCCATACAAAGAGACACCAGGGGTACATGGGTATAGAGAAAAGACCACTTGAGGACACAGTGAGAAGGTAGCCATCTGAAGACCAAGGAGAGAAGTCTCAGGAGAAACAAAACATGCTGACACCTAGATCTTGGACTTCCTGCCTCCAGAACCATAAGAAAATTAACTTCTGTTGTTGAAGCCACTCATGCTGTGGTATTTTGCAATGGCAGCCTGTAGATTAAGTGAAGGTTCCTGTAGCCAGGATTCTCACCTGGCCCTGGTGGGCTGGCTCACTACACACATGTGGGCAATACGTTGTTATTAACTCTGTATAAAGAACTCTGCCCAGTGCTCTGGGTGACACGGTGGCATGGCTGCAGGAGAGCAGAGATGAGACTGGAGTGGTGGCAACACCGAGGACAGAGATTGAGACAGCTGTGCGGGCAGAAAGGCCCAGAGGCAGAGACCTGCTTGTTGCATGCAGACTCGCTCTGAGTGGACAGGATTCTAGGATTGACCTGCACTGTGGAAATAAAGTTGGGTATAACACTTTCACTCCAAGAACATTCTACTGTCATTTCTTTGGTCTCACTGAATCTGTAGTGAACTTGTCTGGGGTTGAAATCCATTGGCAAGACATATCCCTAGCATACTAACACAATAGGGAGGGAATCATGGAGTGTCTTGAGTAAAAGGGCGGTAGAGAGGACTTACAGGATTTGGGTTTTGGTTGGGTAAGTTTAGGGGAGAGTCTAAAAAAGTGGCGCTTTATTCTGTATTGAATGCTTTCAGAAAAAGCAAGGGCAATTCTATTATTGAGCATCTTAGTAAATACTATTGATAGGAGGGCAGACTCAAGTGGGGATAAAGCTTTTGTGGGTGGCACAGTGACCTTGTTTTTGTCTGTGCTCAGACTAAATTATGAAGTGAACTTTTTTTGTTGTCACAGTTTATCATGTTCTCAGAGTAAACATGCCTAATGTTGGTATTTTGTGAGATTATTCATGTCCAACAGGAGAACAACATGACCTACCTGTGAGTGTCAGGCCCGCTTTCTGATGTCAGGAGCTGCTTTTCTTTTCTTTTCTTTTTTTTTTTTTTGTCTTTCTCATGTGTGACTACTTAACACCATTCATTAGTTCTAACCAACCTAGCTTTAGGCAAGTTACTTCTCTATGACTCAGTTTCCTCACCTATAGATGAGGGAAATGGAATTAAACATAAGGTTGTTGTGGGAACTAAATGAAGGAATTATGTATAATGTTCTTAGAACATTGCTTGGCATACAGGTGGCATTCACTGAATGTGGGCTATCATTCATTTCTGTCCTCAACAGCTCATTAAGTGCATATCACATATTATTACAGTTATGTATTGGTACTTTCCCCTAGCTACACCTGAGCTCCTTGAGGGCAGTCATATTGTCTATTGCCATAGTAGTAATAGCTTTTGTTGAGCGCTTTCACTGAGCCAGGCACTGTTGTTAGCTCTAGTACTCCAAGAAAACTTCTGAGGCCTCATTCTTACCCATAGGTTAGCTTGGGTGTCCTCCTCTGTTCTCCCATAGCAACTGTGTTTAACTTAATTACTATATTCAGATTATGACACTGACACTGTGCTTATGTGTCTTCTTCCCCTTCTAGACTGTCCATTTAGAGGAAAGCAGGTAATTTTAAAATTTACAAATAAAAACTATACTTAAGGTGTACAATCTGATGTTTTGATGTATGTATATATTTTGAAATGATTACCACAATCAAGCTAATTAACACATCTATCACCTCACACAGTTACAATTTTTTTTTTTTTTGGTGTGGTGAGAACACTTAAGATCAACTTAGAAAATTGTAAGTATAAAATATAGTATTATTAACTGTAATTACCATGTTGTCCATTAGATCTCCAGAACTAATTCATTCTGCATACCTGAAACTTTGTATCCTTTGACTAATAGCCCTCCATTTCCACCACCCCTACCCCTAGAAACCACCATTCTACTCTGTTTTTATGAGTTCGACATTTTTAGATTCCACATATAAGTGAGATCATGCAGTATTCATCTTTTTGTGTCTGGATTACTTCATTTAGCATAATGTCCTCCAGGTCCATCCATATTGTCAAAAATGGCAGGATTTCCTTCTTTTTTAAGGCTGAATAATATCCATTGTGTATGCATGTATGTATATGTACATATATTTTCTTTATCCACTCATCTATCAACACTTAGGTTGTTTCCATTTCTTAGCTGTTGTGAATAATGTTGCAGTGAACATGGGCATGCAGATATCTCTTCAAGATACTCATTTCACTTGAAAGCAGATACTTTTAACTTGGGTGCCCATGTCTGAGCACAGTGACTAGCACAACAATGACACTCAATATAAAGGCAATGATCAGAGTTCCACTACATTCTTTGCTTTGTCTAGGGTGGAACTCAGCTCAAAGCAGCTGTCTTAGCCCACATCATCACTTTCTGTGGGGTTTTATTTACTGAAAACTTAACAAAGGGGAAGCAATCTAAGTGTTCATCAATATATGAATGGATAAAGAAGATGTGGTACATATAAACAATGGGATATTATTCAGTCATAACAAGAAAAGAAATCCTTCCATTTGCAACAACATAGATGGATCTAGAGGGTATTAAGCTCAGTGAAATAAGTCAAGTGGAGAAAGACAATACCATATGATTTCACTTATTTGTGGAGTACGAAAACAAAGCAAAACAGAAAGAAAAAACAGCATTAGACTCATAGACACTGAGAAGTGACTAGTGGTTACTGAGGGAAAGTGGTTGGGGTGTGGGGTACAGTGAGGGAGATAAAGGGGCATAATAATTCACAATCGCAATATAAGTTGGTCACGAGACAGTAATACAGAATGGAGAATATAGTCAATGGTTCTGTAACATCTTACTATGTTGATAGATGGTAACCACACTAGAGGGGGTAAGGGGTAAATAACATGGGTAACTGTTGAACCATTGTGTTGTACATTTGAAGCCAAAATAAGATTGTATATGAACCATACTTCAATAAAAAAAAAAGAGTAACAGTCTTACATAGTCATTCTCCCTGTAAGATAGATCTGAAAGAGAGAATCATTGTGAGACTTCAATGCAAGAAGGTGCCATTTGGGAACAACTGGTTCCTGCTGTTTACCAGTCAACTGTAACATGTCCATTGCAGCAAAGTAGAGTAATAAAGAAGTATGAGACTAGGACCTAGAATCTTGGGTTTTGATCTTAATTTTGCCTTTGACAAACTGTATGATGTTCAGCAAGTCACCGAACCTCTCTGACCCTCAGTTTCTCCATGGGGAAGTGGAGACCATGATATCTTTTTTCACTGGCTAAAAAGAGCTTGATAACAAAGGTTAAAGAGAATTTACTGCAATTTCTCTCTGGGGAAAACATTTAACTCTCCATTACTTACATGTTACATGTCTGGATGATTCTTAGCCTTTGGAACTGGTATTCCAAAATAGCCACAGCCTTTCAGATGTCAACCAAATGCCAAGGGTTTCCAGCCTGCCATACTCAACAACAGTCTCAGAACTCAGCCTGTCTCCCATGAAGGGAGCCACAATGTCTGGAATTTTGGTGGCATAAGAAGTGCTGCCATCCTGAAGCTGAACCCAGTAAGTTTCCTTCCATCAAGTTGAAGACAGACACAGGGTGTTTTTCAGCTCAAATTCATGACCTACCTTAGCCCAGAGGAATAAAATAAGGTGAATGACAGAATAATATTATCAGAATATCACATACATAAGCAAGGGAAGAAACTACCATATTATTTTTCATATAATGTACTACTATGTGCCCAGAGACTATGTAACAATTATAATAATGATCTCTGACTGGGACTTTATGGTACCTTTCCCTGGTGAATTCCAAAGAATGGCCCAAAGGAACCCCAGGGGTCCCAAATTTTAGATCATTGCATTGAAGCCAGCAATGGCTGAGAGGCAGCATGAAGCACACTGAGGGCTCCTGTTAAATATAATGGAACGTACAAATGGTCTCAATACTTTCCTCCTTTGTCCTAAACAATATTAGAAAACTATAGTTCTCTCCCTCCTGACAATTGACAGATGTTTCATTTTGTTTCCTTCTAGCAGTTCTAGGAGGGGCAAGGAGAATCCTCATTTTATGAGTTATTCAGCTAGCACTTGGTTGGGGCCATTGTTAGGTCTCAGGAGGAGAAAACAGACAATTAAAGGCATAGTCATTACCTTCAAGGAGCCTGTAATCTATTAGACTTGAGATGGAAACCCAGGAAAGCAATACTCTTACGCTGGGCAGAATGAGGGCTGAGAGAGAGGTAAGATTAACTTAAGGCCCCTTTGGTCAGGAAATCAAAGGAGTTTTGGGGTCTCTAGGCATGCACGAGGTGTAGTGGCCCTGGGGGAGAAGTAGAACTGTGCTAGGCAGTGAGGAGAAGAGCATATTGAGCATGGAGAGGAGCATGAGCTAAGAAAGTGCCAAGACAGGATGGGAAGTAATGTACTGGGGAGCCAGTGACATGTTTATTGTGACTGGAGTCAGGGCTCACTCCAGAGGACAAGTCAAATTCAGACAGGTTGAATAGGGACATACTGGGGAGGATTTGGAATATCTAGGACATTTTATCCTTGAATTCTCACTATCTACTTTATAAATATGGAAAATAAACGTCATTATCAAATGCTAGCTGGGTAGGTAGATGAACTAAATGTTAGGGTTCGGATAATAGCAATAATGCACATTTATGATTTACGATGGACTTTCACATACATTATGTCATTTTTTTCATGACAATATATTAAAAAGCAATGCCCTTCAGAAGCCATCCCCTGCCCCCTGGAAGCATGCTTCCTTGAGGTCTTAAAACAAAACAAAACAAAAATCTTGTTGGTTGAACTCTGTTGGCATGTGGAAGCAGAGCTGAATTGCAATGGCTGTGCCCACAAATTGAGGCCAGATGAGCAAAGTGCTGGTTCCATTCAAGAATGTCTGGGGTGTCCTGCCTCCATTTTCCCAGCATGCTCAAGTACCTTGGCTGCTATGTTGAAAGGCAGCCTAGGCCGGGACAGTTTCTACCACTAGTCACTTTCTCTGATCACGCCTTTGAAACATGCTGGAACAGGCTGAGTGACACAAAGTTAGGGAGCTGAGGTCTGAAGAAAACGATTTCCATCTTCAGTTGCCAAGAGACTTTAGAAAAGCCCCAGATGAAACCACAGGTCAAATGTCTATGGCCTTGAAGCACTGAGGAGGTTCCTAAGCAAGGTGGGAGTGGGGGTGTGAGATGGTGAGGAAGTTGTGTCCAGACTCATGACAGAACCATGGACAGAGACCAGCAGGCCTCTTTAACCAGATCCCACAGTCAAATGCAGCTGTCCCTCATGCAGCTGTGCATGAGGTGGTGCTGCACTTCTGTGGATAATGTATGGAATGCATGATGTGGGACTTGGGCTTTTCTGGATTGGGCAGTGCTAGAGTGTCCTACACAGTAGTGGGCTCCCTCTCAGGCACAACATCACAGGCCTTCTTCAGTGTGGAATGTAAATCCAAATGTACACTGTTGGAAATTTCAATGCAGTTTCGTGATTTGAACAGTAGTCCCAGAGTGACCTAGCCAGACTGAGCTTAATAGATCTAGAAACATCTGACGCAGAGCTTCTTTGACATGGTCACCTCTTCTTCTTCAAGTAAGGGACCTTAAAGTTTTCCTCTTCATATAAAACCCAATACCTCATCATGAACGTCATTCCCTCAGCTCTTTGGACCCAGGTAGAGTAAAGCAGGATGATCTGTATTGTAGTACAAAAGCTCTGGACTTGGAATCAAATGACGTTGGGTTCTGTCCCTTACTAATGTGATATCAGGCAGTTTACTGAATCTTCTCAAAGCCACAGTTTCCTCATCTATAAAAAGGGGCTAACAATACTAATATCTACTCATAGATAATTTATGAGGGGTTCATGAGTTAAGGTGCATGAAAACGCCTGGCAATATATAGATATAATAAACATGTCTGTTTGTGAATGTATTACAGAAGTTCCTGACCCTCTCCCTGTCTGTTGGAAGGTTTTCCTAATTCATTGATGGAGAAATCACATGTTTCCTTCTATCTACACTAGCAGTTCCTATGATAGCTTCATTTACCCATTAATATCAGCTGCTCCTGCCACTGCTGATGTTATGGATAGTGATGATGATGGGGACAGTATAATGTGTAAAACAATGACTGGCTTAGACCATGGAACAAATGATATAGCTAAAAGGAGAGTGAAAGGTTACTTTAGGGAGAAAACAGAAGCTCTTCCTGGGTTTGAGGCTTGATATTCTCTGAACTAGCTTCTCCAGGTTCATCCACTTAAGCAGTCATGCCAAATCCCCAAGGACATTTCACGACAGACTATGTAGCAAAATGTGTCCTAAGTAGATCTTGCCCTTTTGAGGATGTGTTCCAAAACAGCAAGTGCTGACAAAGGCAAGAAAAGAGATGCTCCCACTCATCTATCACAAATACATCCAGAGCACTCTGTTTGGCTACATACAAACCAATCCATTGGCATCTAGGAAATGTGGAGTCAATATACACCCACTGTGGCTATTTGTTCAGAGCAGTCAATGAGTATTCTCGGCTTTGTTAAATAACAGAGCATTCTCTCTTGTTAGTTAAAACCTTCAAAATCTTCAATGGCTCCCTAGCAAAATCCCTAGGCCAAGAATCATAAAAAAATCTCAATATCATTCTAGCACTACATAGCTTGTGTTCCAACTATATGGACATTCTCCATTTTATATCTCCGTATCTTTGCACAGGCTGTTCCTGGAATACTCTTTCTGCTCCTCTGCACATCAAAATTCTTCTCTTTCTTTAAGGTCTCATTGAAGTGTCATATCCTTTCTAAGGTCTTTCTTTAGTCCCTCTGTATTATTTTTCTAGAGCTGCTGCAAAATGAATTATTGCAAACTCCATGCCTTAAAATAACATAAATTTATTCTTTCACAGTCCTGGAGACCAGAAACCTGAAACCAAGATGTCAACAGGGCCATGCTCCCCTCAAAAGCTCTAGAAAGGATCCTTCCTTGCCTCTTCCAATTTCTGGTGGCTCCTGGTTGTCTTGACAATGGGTTTCAGCCCCAGGCAAGTTCTCTATGGATTCAATGTGACCAAAGAAAATGACAGCGAACATTCTTTGGGGTGAAAGGGTTTATTACCTGGCTTGTTCTCCTGGTGGTAGGTCGAGCACTAGCGTCTCTGTCTCTGCTGAGAACACTGGGCTGAGCTCTCTATACAGCACAATAATAACTTATTGCCTAAAGGTGTGGAAGTGGTAGACTAGCAACGGGCCAGATACATCATCAGGTGGTTTAAGTTCAGTGAGGATCCTGGCCATGGGAAACCCAACTTCCCCACACTCCACCCCTCCAGGATTCTCACCTTACAGTCTACATGCTTTCAATGTTGCGCAATGGTCCCTGTGTGAGAAAGATGGAGCACTGTAACCAGATTCCACAATAACAAGAGAGGGTAACAACAATTTAGAGATAATAACAAAAATTAAGATACAACAAGATTTTGATACAAGTAACAAATATTATAATAATCTTCAAGCCAGAGGAAGTTCCCAATCCACAAAGACTTTAGGGGTGATAGACACATGTTTTAAAGACACCAACATAGGCAAATCTTGCCCATCAGGTTGGATGCATGCAAGAGAGTGGTCCTGTGATAGGACTGAAGCAGGAAGGGGGTCCCAACCAGGTCTAGTATACTATACTTTTACTCTTCTCCCTGTGGGGGTTACTGACTGGTCTTTATATAGTGCTACTGGAAGTGCATGCACAGGCCATAAGGATAAAACCAAACTCCCTGGTAAGATGCTCCTACCTCTGGCTGTTCAGGATATACTACTGTGACCTTTGGGGACCACCCTGCCGTTATTCCAGGAATACACAGGAGGTCAGCTTCCAGGCCTTGTGCCCAAGGTGCTGGGAGAGCCAGCCATCATTAATGCATGTGTCGAAAGGTCCAAGGCCATGTCCACTCAATGGAGTCTCTGGGGTTCAGTGCAATTCATGCTGGCACCAAGATGTTATTCTGGTGGCCAAATCTTGACTAAAGTGATTCTCCCTTGGTTTGTACTTGCAGCTATATAGGTGAGGCAGCCATATGTATTAACATGTCTAAGGGGCTTAGGACTCCCTTTCGGGGTCTCTTGTTCAAACACCGTAGCACGTCCTGTAAGCGTGAACCATCCCCACATATTATTGGTATCTGACTTCAGTCCTGATTTTAACAAGCTATTGTGCCTCTCTATCATGCCTGCTGCAGTAGGATTGTATGGCACATGAAACTTCCATTTGACTCCCAGCTGTTGCACCCATTTCTTGCAGTGTTTGTCCAGTAAAATGGGTGCTCTGTTCACTCTCAGTTACCTGAGGTCGGCCATAGGCAGCAAAGAGATGCTCCAGGCCTATTTTTTAAAAATTCATTTTGTTATCATTAATCTACAATTACATGAAGAATATTATGTTTACTAGACTCCCCCCTTCACCAGCCCCCCCCACAAATCCTATTACAGACACTGTCCATCAGCATAGTAAGATGTTGTAGAATCACTACTTGTCTTCTCTGTGTTGCACATCCCTTCCTATGACCCCCCACATTATATATGCTAATCGTAAGGCCCCCTTTCTTTTTCCCCTCCCTTATACCTCCCTTCCCACCCATTCTCCCCAGTCCCTTTCCCTTTGATAACTGTTAGCCCATTCTTGGGTTCTGTGATTCTGCTGCTGTTCTGTTCCTTCTGTTCTTCTTTGTTCTTATACTGCACATATGAGTGAAATCATTTGCTGCTTGTCTTTTTCTACCTGGCTTATTTCACTGAGCATAATGCCCTCTAGCTACATCCATGTTCTTCAAATGGTAGGATTTGTTTTCTTCTTATGGCTGAATAATATTCCATTGTGTATATGTACCACATCTTCTTTATCCATTCATCTACTGATAGACACTTAGTTGCTTCCATTTCTTGGCTATTGTAAATAGTGCTGCAATAAACATAGGAGTGCATCTGTCTTTTTCAAACTGGGCTGCTGCATTCTGAGGGTAAATTCCTAGCAATGGAATTCCTGGGGCAAACGGTATTTCTATTTTGAGCTTTTTGAGGAACCTCCATACTGCTTTCCACAATGGTTGAACTAATTCACATTCCCACCAGCAGTGTAGGAGGGTTCATTTTTCCACAACCTCACCAACATTTGTTGTTGTTTGTCTTTTGGATGGTAGCAATCCTTACCTGTGTGAGGTGATATCTCATTGTGGTTTTAATTTGCATTTCTCTGATGACTGGAGATGTAGAGCATCTTTTCATGTGTCTGTTGGCCATCTGAATTTCTTCTCTGGAGAACTGTCTGTTCAGCTCCTCTGCCCATTTTTTAATTGGATTATTTGCTTTCTGTTTGTTGTGGTGCATGAGCTCTTTATATATTTTGAATGTCAAGCCTTTATCAGATCTGTCATTTATGAATATATTCTCCCATAGTGTAGGGTACCTTTTTGTTCTATTGATGGTGTCCTTTGCTGTACAGAAGCTTTTCAGCTTGATAAAGTCCCACTTGTTCATTTTTGCTTCTGTTTCCCTTGCCCAGGGAGTTATGTTCATGAAGAAGTTGCTCATGTTTATGTCCAAGAGATTTTTGCCTGTATTTTCTTCTAAGAGTTATATGGTTTCATGACTTACATTCAGGTCTTTGATTCATTTCGAATTTACTTTTGTGTACGGGGTTAGACAGTGATCCAGTTTCATTCTTTTACATGTAGCTGTACAGTTTTGCCAGCACCACCTGTTGAAGAGACTGTCATTTCCCCATTGTATGTCCATGTCTCCTTTATCATATATTAATTAATCATATATGTTTGGTTAATGTTTGGAGTCTATTCTGTTCCACTGGACTGTGGCTCAGTTCTTGTGCCAGTGCCAAACTGTCTTGATGACTGTGGCTTTGTAGTAGAGCTTGAAGTTCGGGACCAAGATCCCCCCCCCCCACTTTATTCTTCCTTCTCTGGACTGCTTTGGCTATTCAGGGTCTTTGTTGTTTCCATATGAACTTTTGAACTATTTGTTCCAGTTCATTGAAGAATGTTGTTGGTAATTTGATAGGGATTGCATCAAATCTGTATATTGCTTTGGGCAGGATGGCCATTTTGACAATATTCATTCTTCCTAGCCAAGAGCATGGAATAAGTTTCCATTTGTTAGTGTCTTCTTTAATTTCTCTTAAATGCATCTTATAGATTTCAGGGCATAGGTCTTTCACTTCCATGGTTAGGTTTATTCCTAAGTATTTTATTTTTTTGATGCAATTGTGAATGGAATTGTTTTCCTGATTTCTTTTTCTATTAGTTCATTGTTATTTTCTAGGAAAGCCACAGATTTCTGTGTGTTAATTTTGTATCCTGCAACTTTGCTGAATTCCAATATTAGTTCTAGTAGTTTTGGAGTGGAGTCTTTAGGGTTTTTTATTTACAATATCATGTCTTCTGCAAATAGTGACAGTTTAACTTCTTCTTTACCAATCTGGATTCCTTGTATTTCTTTGTTTTGTCTAATTGCCATGGCTAGGACATCCAGTACTATGTTAAATAACAGTGGGGAGAGTGGGCATCCCTGTCGTGTTCCTGATCTTAGAGGAAAAGCTTTCAGCTTCTTGCTGTTCAGTATGATGTTGGCTGGGGGTTTATCATATATGGCCTTTACTATGTTGAGATACATGCCCTCTATACCCATTTTGTTGAGAGTTTTTATCACGAATGGGTGTTGAATTTTGTCGAATGCTTTTTCAGCATCTGTGGAGATGATCATGTGGCATTTGTCCTTTTTTTATTGATGTGGTGGATGATGGTGATGGATTTTTGAATGTTGTACCATCCTTGCATCCCTGGGATGAATTCCACTTGGTCATGGTGTAGGATCCTTTTGATCTAATTTTGAATTAGGTTTGCTAATATTTTATTGAGTATTTTTGCATCTACATTCATCAGGGATATTGGTCTGTAATTTTCTTTCTTGGTGGGCTCTTTGCCTGGTTTTGGTATTCGGGTGATGCTGGCTTCATAGAGTGAGTTTGGGAGTATTCCCTGCTCTTCTGTTTTTTGGAAAATTTTAAGGAGAATGGGTATTATATGTTCTCTGTATGTCTGATAAAATTCCGAGGTAAATCCATCTGGCCTGGGTTTTTTCTTGGGTAGTTTTTTGATTACCACTTTAATTTCTTTGCTGGTAATTGGTTTGTTTAGATTTTGTGTTTCTTCCTTGGTCAGTCTTGGAAGGTTGTATTTTTCTAGGAAGTTGTCCATTTCTTCTAGGTTGTCCAGCTTTTTAGTATATACGTTTTCATAGTATTCTCTAATAAATCTTTGTATTTCTGTGGTGTCCGTCGTGATGTTTCCTTTGTCGTTTCTGATTCTGTTGATGTGTGTTGATTCTCTTTTTCTCTTAATAAATCTGGCTGGAGGCTTATCTATTTTGTTTATTTTCTCAAAGAACCAGCTCTTGGTTTCATTGATTTTTTTCTATTGTTTTATTCTCCTTAATTTTATTTATTTCTTCTCTGATCTTTCTTGTGTCCCTCCTTCTGCTGACTTTAGGCCTCATTTGTTCTTCTTTTTCCAATTTCAATAATTGTGACATTAGGCTGTTCATGTGGGATTGTTCTTCCTTCTTTACATATGCCTGGATTGCTATATACTTTCCTCTTAAGACTGCTTTCGCTGTGTCCCACAGAAGTTGGGGCTTTGTGTTGTTGTTGTCATTTGTTTCCATATATTGCTTGATCTCTATTTTAATTTGGTCATTGATCCATTGATAATTTAGGAGCATGCTGTTAATCCTCCATGTGTTTGTGGGCCTTTTTGCTTTCTTTGTACAATTTAGTTCTAGTTTAGTACCTTTGCGTTCTGAAAAGTTGGTTGGTAGAATTTCAATATTTTTGAATATACTGAGGCTCTTTTTGTGGCCTAGTATGTGGTCTATTCTGGAGAATATTCCATGTGCACTTGAGAAGAATGTGCATCCTGTTGCTTTTGGATATAGAGTTCTATAGATGTCTATTAGGTCCATCTGTTCTAGTTTGTTGTTCAGTGCCTCTGTGTCCTTACTTATTTTCTGTCTGGTGGATCTGTCCTTTGGAGTGAATGGTGTGTTGAAGTCTCCTAAAATGAATGCATTGCATTCTGTTTCCTCCTTTAGTTCTGTTGTTATTTGTTTCACATATGCTGGTGCTCCTGTGTTGGGTGCATATATGTTTGTAATGGTTATATCCTCTTGTTGGAATGAGCCCTTTATCATTATGCAATGTCCTTCTTTATCTGTTACTTTCTTTGTTTTGAAGACTATTTTGTGTGATACTAGTACTGCAACACCTGCCTTTTTCTCCCTGTTGTTTGCATAATATATCTTTTTCCATCCCTTGACTTTTAGTCTGTGCATATCTTTGGGTTTGAGGTGAGTCTCTTGTAAGCAGCATATAGATGGGTCTTGTTTTTTTATCCATTCAGTGACTCTATGTCTTTTGATTGGTGCATTCAGACCATTTACATTTAGGGTGATTATCGATAGGTATGTACTTATTGCTATTTCAGGCTTTCTTAAGTGTGCTGTTACAAACACAATCTAAAGGTTCTTTTCTGTTTCACTTCTTTTCTTCCTCCTCCATTCTTTATATATTACATATCATATTCTGTACGTTTTGCCTTTCCCTTTATTGACTTTGGGGATAGCTAATTTAATTTTGCATTTGCTTAGTAATTAGCTGTTCTACTTTCTTTACTGTGGTTTTATTACCTCTGGTGACAGCTATTCAACCTTAGCAACACTTTAATCTACAGCAGTCCCTCCAAAATAGACTGTAGAGTTGGTTTGTGGGAGGTATATTCTCTCAGCCTTTGCTTATGTGGAAATTGTTTAATCCCTCCTTCAAATTTTAATGTTAATCTTGCTGGATAAGGTAATCTTTGTTCCAGGCCCTTCTGCTTCATGGCATTAAATACATCCTACCACTCCCTTCTGGCCTGTAAAGTTTCTGCTGAGAAGTCTGGTGTTAGCCTGATGGGCTTTCCTTTGTATGTGATCTTATTTCTGTCTCTGGCTGCTTTTAGCAGTCTGTCTTTATCCTTGATCTTTTCCATTTTAATTGCTGTGTGTCTTGGTGTTGTCTTCCTTGGGTCCCTTGTGTTGGGAGATCTGTGGATCTCCATGGCCTCAGAGACTATCACCTTCACCAGATTGGGGAAGTTTTCAGCAACTATCTCCTCAAAGACACTTTCTATCCCTTTCTCTCTCTCTTTTCTGGTATCCCTATAATGTGAATATTGTTCCATTTGTATTGGTCACACAGTTCTCTCAATCAGTATTCTTTCATTCTTAGAGATCCATTTTTCTCCCTGTGCCTCAGCTTCTTTGTATTCCTCTTTTCTAGTTTCTATTTCATTTATTGTCTCTTCCACCATATCCAACCTGCTTTTAATACCCTCCATCATGCTCTTCAATGATTGCATCTCCGACCTGAATTCATTCCTGAGTGCTTGAATGTCTTTCTGTACCTCTATTAGCATGTTAATTTTTATTTTGAACTCCCTTTCAGGAAGAGTCATGAGGTCCATGTCATTTAAATCTTTCTCGGGAGTTGTATTAATAATTTTTCTCTGGATTAGGTTTCTTTGGCATTTCATATTTGTATATGCCACCCTCTAGTGTCCAGAAGCTCTATTCTGCAGCTGCTCAGCCCCTGAAGCAATGCCAGGGGTTGCAGGGGATAGTGGTATTGGTGCCTGAGGGGTGGAAAGAGCTGTTCCACGCTTCCTGGCTGCTGTGCCTGTCTCCACTGCCTGAACCAGTGGGCCAAGCACACAGATATAAGCTTTTGCCCAGAGCAGCCGGATATGGATCCCTGCTTTCCACAAGTGGCCAGAATCCCAGTCTCCCCAGGAACTCTGCCTGTCCCAGCTTTCCAACCCCATAATCAGAAGAGTATGGTTAAAGCACCATGAGATATAGGTTTGTGCTCCCAGCACAGATCTCTGGAGCTAGGTATTCAGCAGTCCCAAGCCTTCCACTCCATCCCTGCTCAATTTCTCTTCCTCCTGCCAGTGAGCTGGTGTGGGGGAAAGGCTCAGGTCCCTCCAAGCCACAGCTCTGGTACATTACCCCTTTCGGTTAGGTCTGCTCTTTTCTCCAGGTGTATGCAGTGTAGCGCCATCCTCTTTCCTGTTGCTTTCTCAGGATTAGTTGCTCCAACTATATTTTCTAATTGTATCCAGTTTTAGGAGGAAGCCTCTGTCTCTCCTGTCATGCCGCTATCTTTTCCAGGCCTCTTTTGGTCATCTGCTTGTCTGCACAATGTGTAGGAAAAGCAATGAGAAGTCCAGTAGCTGTGCCAACACAAGTCATGACATACTAATATCCTTCTGATGCAGGTAGAGGCTCAATATAGTCTATCTGCCACCTGATGAGGGATGTAAGCCTCTTACCTATTGTCATGTTGCTGTGGAACTCAGTGTATGTCCCTTTTGCAGCACATGACACAATCCTGCTGGGCTTTACTAAGTTATTCAAAGGTCAAAGAAAGCCTCACTGACGGGCTACAGCCCACATTGTCTTTTGCCCCACACGCAGCAAATGCTGATGTAACCATTGAGCTACATCAAAGGCAGGCTTTCCTTCTATCTAACATATCTGGGCCAATTTATCTGCTTTATCATCTCCTGGGGATGCCAGTGGCAAATGACCTGTCACATGGTATACTGTAATTATTTTAGTCTGACCACAGGCCCATAAGTCTTGCCACAGTTCTTGCCCCCAAAGTGGTAGGTGACCAACCGGCTAGTTGGTATGGTACCAGGTTGGTAGCCACAGGTTCAAGCCCCAATAGACAGCCCAGCCATCAGTACACACAACTATAGAGGAGGGTTTCTGGTGGATCACAGGCAACACGGCCTGCAACTCTGCCCATTGTCTCCTTTTTCCCTCACCATCTTCCATCCATATTGTCTCAATCTTAGGATAGAAAGCTATAGCCCTCCATTTTGGGGGCTTCCCACGGCTGGGACTGTCTGTGTACCATGCATCTTCGGGTATACGGGCTCTTCCCTCTCGATGGGGACTCTCTGCTACTAATGGCTCAAAAGCAAGTTCTTCCTGCTTTTTACTAGTATATGTCACCTGCCCCAATAAGTGCTTAAGTTCTTCACTTCAGGGGCTACTAGAGAGGGCACTATGCTGCTGTAGGTAAGCACCCCACTTGGCTAGTGTGGGCTTTTGTGCCACACCACTCCTTGGTTTTTGGGTCCAGTCTTGTACCCACTCCAAAAGGGGATAGGTGGTAATTAAATTTATCGGGGCCATTCCAGTGATGGGTTCTGTAGCCAGCAAGGCATGGTACACAGCAGTCAGTTGTTTTTCTATCAAAGTTTATCATACCTCTGCCAGTTTCCAGAGTTGTGACCTGAATCCAATAGGTTGGCCAGTTTGTTTATGCTGCTGCCAGAGACTCCAGCCATAACCATCTTCAGTCTCATGAACATCCAGTTCACAGGAACTTGATGGGTCTATCACACTCAAGGGCTGCATGGCCTTAACTGCCCATTTTGCTATAGTAAAGGCAGATAATGATGTCTCATCTCAGTCCCACCTGACACCCTTTTGTACTAACTGGTATAAGGTCTTCAGAATTTGTGCCAAGTGCGTGGTAAACACTCTCCAGTAGCCTAGAACACCCAAAACCTCCTGTAGCAATGTTTCAGTTGTAGGTGTAGGAAAAGCCTGAATTTTATAACTGCTTCTGGTATAACTTTGGTTTTACCCGATTAGACAACCCCCATGAATTTGACAGACAAACCAGTCCCTGAACCTTGGTACTGTTCACAGCCCATCCTTTCTCCTGTAGATGTTGCAGCAGTCTAGGTGCTGCACCTTCTAGATCTGAAAGAAAACTGGACATGAGCATGACATCATCAATATAATGGTGCAGCTGCACTGCTGGCAGTTCTCCCATGTAGCCAAGCCCTGGGCTACAAGTCCATGATAGATGGTGGGGATGTGGAGGTATCCCTGTGGAAGGATGGTGAAAGTTCATTGTCATCCTTCCTATGAGAAGACAAACTGTTTCTGACTTTCCTGCTCAATGTAAATGGAAAAGAAGGCATTAGCAAGATCTACCACATAATGGTATGTTCCTAGTTCATGGCTGAGTGTATCCATCAGGCCTGCAATAGAGAGGATAGCAGCATGCATAAGGGGCATGACTTTATTTAGCTCTCTGTAGTCCACAGTCATATGCCAGGAGCCATCTGGCATTTTTACTGGCCACACTGGGGAATTGAAAGGACGATGAGTGGGCTTTATAACACCCACCTTTTCCAGCTCCTGGAGAGTTTCTGCAATCTCTTCATGCCCTCGAGGCAGTTTGTATTGTTTGGTATTAGTCACCCACGGAGGCACACGCAAAGCTATGGGCAGGTGCATAGCATGTCCCCTTCGAACTGTCTTCACCACACGTACTCTCAGTTGAACTCACATGCAGTGGTCTGTAACCATGGACCCTGCAGGATATCAATCCCCAAAATATACTTAGGTATAGGAGATCTTTACACAGTATACTCTTTTCGGGGTAGACACCCTGTTCCCAAATGGATTTGGGCTTTTTTCACGCTGATAGCCTTACCCCCATATTCATCTATGATAGTGGGGGTCCCAGGGAACCTCTCAGGGTTACCATGAATCAGTGAACATTCAACCCCTGTGTCCACCAGAGCCAGAACATGTATGTTCACTGGAAACCAATGGATAGCTATTTCAACATGTGGCCTCAGGTCCCCACCTGGTCCCACAGGGCAGATACCTTGACCTTCCCCTCAGTCGAACCATGTTCCCCAATCATCTTCCTGTGTGGGCTCTAGTTAGGTTGCCTCCACCTTCATATGAGCTTCTTGCCTGTATCTCTGTATTGCTCATCTTATATTGACACTTGTCATTGGATTTAGGTCTTACCTGGTTAATCCTGGCTTATCTCTTCTTGAGACCCATCACCTTAATTACATCTGCAAAGACTCTTTTTTCCACATAAATTCACATTTGCAGGTATCAGGGTTTAGGATTTGGACATATCTATTTGGAAATCATATTTAACCCACTATATCCTCCCAGGCCAAAATAATATCCCCTTCTTTTGACCTTAAACAGCACATTCTCCCTTCTGCATTATAGGTGTGTGAATACAAGTCTGTGTCTCTGGCCAGAAGGCAAATTCTTCAAGGCCAGGGACTACATGTTACTCATCCTTGATAAATTTTGCTTTTCCCAGTGCTTGGTTCTAATTCCGAGGTAGAGGAAAGCAGCTGTGGAAGGCAGGCTGGGGGGTAACAGTGTACTACCTAACATTCAGAATTATGATGTAAAATAAGTGCCTACCTCTGGGAAAGTATTGACTCCCCTATCACCAAGAGGCAATTGTAACTTGAATGCCCTGTAACTCGCTGTAGTATTATAGTTTAAACAGCAAGTATTTTCTTGAGAATTCCCAAGGCAAACTATCCTGTATTCCTTAGCATATCTTTTAGATTTTACTGATTTATTATTTACTATTAGTACATCAGTAGCTATCATTAATTCATTCAAATAACTGAGCCTTAGGTGACAAACTAGGGGTTAAGCATGGTATGGAGATACGTGAAACCACAAGATATAGGGATTGCCCTTTATGAGCTTAGATTCTATCCAAAAAAGAGCCACACACACACACATATGACGTTTATGGCGCCATATAATCATATGCAAGTAAGTGTGACTGATGGACTATGTCAAGGATAAGTTAGAGTCCATTACCTCAATAGAATTTATTTTCATTTTTATTTTTTTTTTGAATTTGTATTTTTAAGTGTTTTATTAAGGTATTATTGATAAACACTCATGAAAGATTCACATGAAAAAATACTGTGGTCAGTCACTACATTTACACATATTATCAATTCCCCACACATACTCCAATGCAGTCACTGTCCATTAGTGTAGTAAGATGCCACAGATTCTCTATTTGCCTTTTCTGTAGTGCACTGTTTTCCCCATGATCCCCCACAACATGTGTACTAAACATAATACCCCTCAATCCACTTCTCCCTCCCACCCCACTCACCATCCCACACCCCTCCCATTTGGTAACCACTAGTGTCTCCTTGGAGTCTCTGAGTCTGCTGCTATTTTGTTCCTTCAGTTTTGTTTCGTTGTTATACTCCACAAATGAGGAAAGTCATTGGCACTTGTCCTTCTCCATCTGGCTTATTTCACTGAGCATAATATCCTCTAGCTCAATCCATGTTGTTGCAAATAGTAGGATTCATTTCATTCTTATGGCTGAATAGTATTCCATTGTGTATATGTACCACATCTTCTTTATCCATTCATCTACTGATGGAGACTAAGGTTACTTCCATATCGTGGCTTTTGTAAATAGTGCTGCAATAAACATAGGGTTGCATATGTCTTTTTGAATCTAAAAAGTTGTATTCTTTGGGTAAACTCCAAGGAGCAGGATTCCCTGGTCAAATGGTTAGTTTTTGAAGAACCTCTATATTGCTTTTCACAATGGTTGAACTAGCTTACTTTCCCACCAGCAGTGTAGGAGGGTTCCCCTTTCTCTGCATCCTCACCAGCACTTGTTCTTAGTCTTTTCAATGCTGGCCATCCTTACAGGTGTGAGGTGATATCTCATTGTGGTTTTAATTTGCATTTCTCTGATGATTAGTGGTGTAGAGCATGTTTTTCTTGTCTCTGTTGGCCTGAAATTCTTCCTTAGAGAACTGTCTTTTCATATCCTCTGTCCATTTTTTAATCGGGTTATTTGTTTTTTGGTTGTTACGGCATGTATGGTCTTTATATATTCTGGATGTGAACCCCTTTTTGGATATGTCATTTACAAATATATTCTCCCATATTGTAGGATGCCTTTTTGTTCTGTTGATGGTGTCCTTTGCCATACAGAAACTTTTCAGTTTGATGTAGTCCCATGAATTCATCTTTGCTTTTGTTTCCCTTGCTTGAGGAGATACATTCAGGAAGAAGTTGCTCATGCTTATATACAGGATATTTTTGCCTATGTTGTCTTCTAAGAGTTTTATGGTTTCATGACTTACATTCAGGTCTTTGATCCATTTCGTGTTTACTTTTGTATATGGGGTTAAAAAATAATCCAGTTTCACTCTCTTGCATGTAGCTGTCCAGTTTTGCCAAGACCAGCTGCTGAAGAGGCTGTCATTTACCCATTGTATGTCCATGGCTCCTTTATCATATATTAATTGACCATATATTATTTGGTTTATATCAGGGCTCTCTGGTCTCTTCCATTGGTCTATGGGTCTGTTCTTGTGCCAGTATCAAATTGTCTTGATGACTGTGGCTTTGTAGTAGACCTCGAACTTGGGGAGCATAGTCTCCTGAGCTTTATTCTTCTGTCTCAGGATTGTTTTGGGTACTCGGGGTCTTTCGTGGTTCCATATGAATTTTAGAATGATTTTCTCTAGTTTGTTGATGAATGCTGTTCATATTTTGATAGGAATTGCCTTGAATGTGTATTGATTTAGACAGGATGGCCATTTTGACAATATTAATTTTTCTTATCCATGAGCACAGGATGTGTTTCTATTTATTGGTATCTTCTTTAAGTTCTCTTAGGAGTGTGTTTGTAGTTCAGGGTATAGGTCTTTAACTTGCTTGATTAGGTCAATTCCTAGGTATTTTATTCTTTTTGATGCAATTGTGAATGGAATTGTTTTCCTGATTTCTCTTTCCTCTAGTTCATCTTTAGTGTATCAGAATGCCACAGATTTCTGTGGATTAATTTTTGTGCCCTGCAACATTGCTGAATTCAGATATTAGATCTAGAAGTTTTGGAGTGGATTCTTTAGGGTTTTTTATGTACAATATCATGACATCTGCCAATAGTATCAGTTTAACTTCTTCTTTGTCAATCTGGATGCCTTTTATTTCTATGTCTTGTCTGATTGTAGTGGCTAGGACCTCCAGAACTATGTTGAATGACAGTGGGGAGAGTGGGAATTCTTGTCTTGTTCCCAATCTTAAAGGAAAAGCTTTCAGCTTCTCACTCTTCAGTATAATGTTGGCTGTGGGTTTATCATATATGGCGTTCATTATGTTGAGGTACTTGCCCTCTATACCCATTTTGTTGAGAGTTTTTATCATGAATGAAAGTTGAATTTTATTGAATGCTTTTTCAGTATCTATAGAGAAGATCATGTGGCTTTGTCCTTCTTTTCTCTGACGTGGTGGATGATGTTGGTGAATGTTCAAATGTTATACCATCTTTACATCCCTGGAATAAATCCTATTTGATAATAGTTGATGATCTTTTTGATGTATTTTTGAATTCGGTTTGTGAATATTTTGTTGGGTATTTTTGCTTCTATGTTCATCAGGGATCTTGATCTGTAATATTCTTTTTTTCTGGTGTGTTTTCTGGTTTTGGTATTAGAGTGATTCTGGCCTCATAGAATGAATTTGGAAGTATTCTCTCTTCTTCTACTCTTTACCTTAGGCAGGATGGCCATTTTGACAATATTAATTCTTCCTACAAAACAGCATGGAGGAGTGGAGCCAAGATGGCAGCGTGAGTAGGACAGTGGGAATATCCTCCCAAAAACATATATATTTTTGAAAATACAACAAATACAACTATCCCCAAAAGAGATACCAGAAGATACAGGACAACAGCCAGACTACATCCACACCCACGAGAACCCAGTGCCTCAGAAAGGGGGTAAGATACAAGCCACGGCCCGGCGGGACCTGAGCACCCCTCACCCCAGCTCCCAGTGGGAGGAGAGGAGTTAGAGTGGGGAGGGAGAGGGAGCCCAGGACTGCTAAATAGCCATCCCTAGCCATCCGCACCTGAAATGCAGACACACAGTGCGAGGAGTGCGGGAAACTAGCAAAACAGGACAGTAAAACCTCTGAGCGGGTCCCGGCAGTTGGTGCCCCAGGGACAAAGAAAAGTGAGTGCTTTTTGAAAGTCTTAAAGGGACAGGGAACCCACAGCTGGATGGAAGCATCCCAGGACAATTAGCACAGCAGCTGGGAATCCTGGGGAACTCCAGGCACCCTAACCCCCTGGGAGGCAGCACAGCTCTGAGACCCCTCATGGTGATAAACAGCCCCACACCCGTTCCCCTCTGGCATGGCCCTGCCAGAGCAGAGCAGCAGCCTGAGGATGGTGATGCACACAGCAAGGGAGCTTCCTCCATAGCAGTTGTGCAAGAAACAGTGACCCAGTCTAGGTGCAACTACCAACACAAGCTGCTAAGGGTCACCATTGTCCCAGGAAAGAAAGGCCAGGAGCAAGTGGAAAGGGTCTTGGTTCTCCCAGCTGACAGATGAGCCAACAGCATACCACTGCATTTATCGACATGAAAAGGCAGAAAAATTTAATCCAGACCAGACTAACCCAGACATCCTCCACATCCTTCCCTGAGAAAGAATCTGTGGAGACAGATTTAACCAATCTTCCTGAAAAAGAATTCAAAATAAAAGTGATAACCATGCTGATGGACCTCCAGAGAAATATGCAAGAGCTAAGGAGGGAGAATACAGAAATAAAATAATCTCTGGAGGGACGTCAAAGCAGAATGGACGAGATGCAAGATACCATTAATGGACTAGAAATCAGAGAACAGGAACACAGTGAAGCTGATGCAGAGAGAGATAAAAGGATCTCCAGGAGTGAAAGAACATTAAGAGAACTGTGTGAGCAATCGAAACGGAACAATATTCAAAATATAGGAGTACCAGAAGAAGAAGAGAGAGAAAAAGGGATACAAAGTGTCTTTGAAGAAATAACTGATGAAAACTTCCCCAAACTGGGGGAGGAAATAGCCTCTCAGACCACAGAAGCACACAGAACTCCCATGACAAGGGACCCAAGGAGGGCAACACCAACACACATAATAATTAAAATGGCAAAGATCAAAGACAAGGACAGAGTATTAAAAGCAGCCAGAGAGAAAAAAAGGTCACCAACCAGAGGAAAACCCATCAGACTATCATCAGATTTATCAACAAGAACCTTACAGGCCAGAAGAGAATGGCATGGTATATTTAATGCAATGAAACAGAAGGGCATTGAACCAAGAATACTGTATCCAGCACGATTATCATTTAAATATGAAGGAGGGATTAAACAATTCCCAGACAAGCAAAAGTTGAGGGAATTTGCCTCCCACGAACCACCTCTACAGGGTATCTAAGAGGGACTACTCTAGATGGGAGCACTCCTAGAAGGAGCACAAAACAAAACACCTAACATATGAAGAATGGAGAAGGAGGAATAAGATGGGAGAGAAATAAAGAATCATCAGACAGTGTTTATAATAGCTCAATAAGTGAGTTAAGTTAGACAGTAAGATACTAAAGAAGCTTACCTTGAACCTTTGGTAACCACAAACTTAAAGCCTGCAATGGCAATAAGTACATATCTTTCAATAATCACCTTAAATGTAAATGGACTAATTGCACCAATCAAAAGACACATGGTAATAGAATGGATAAAAAAGAAAGACCCATCTATATGTTGCTTATAAGAGACTCACCTCAAACCCAAAGACAGCACAGATTAAAAGTCAAGGGATGGAAAAAGATATTTGATGCAAAGAATGGGAAGAATAAAGCAGGTGCTGCAGTACTAGTATCACACAAAATAGACTTCAAAACAAAGAAAGTAACAAGAGATAAAGAAGGACATTACATAAAGATAAAGGGCTCTGTCCAACAAGAGGATATAACCATTATAAATATATATGCACCCAAAACAGGAGCACCAAAATATGTGAAACAAATGCTAACAGAATTAAAGAAGGAAATAGAATGCAATGCATTCATTTTGGGAAAATTTAACACACCACTTACTCCAAAGGACAGATCCACCAGAAAGAAAATAAGTAAGGACACAGAGGCACTTAACAACACACTAGAACAGATGGATCTAATAGACATCTATAGAACTCCACATCCAAAAGCAAGAGCATACACATTCTTCTCAAGTGCACATGGAACATTCTCCAGAATAGACCACACACTAGGCCTCAAACAGAGCCTCAGTATATTCAAAAATATTGAAATCCTTCCAACCAACTTTTCAGACCACAAAGATATAAAACTGGAAATAAATTGTACAAAGAAAGCAAAAAGTCTCACAAACACATGGAGGCTTAACAACACACTTCTAAATAATCAATGGATCAAAAAACAAATTAAAATGGAGATCCAGCAATATATGGAAACAAATGACAACAAGAACACAAAGCCCCAACTTCTGTGGGACGCAGCAAAAGCAGTCTTAAGAGGAAAGTATACAGCAATCCAAGCATACATAAAGAAGGAAGAACAATCCCAAATGAATAGTCTAATGTCACAATTATCGAAATTGGAAAAAGAAGAACAAATGAGGCCTAAAGTCAGCAGAAGCAGGGACATAATAAAGATCAGAGAAGAAATAAATAAAATTGAAAAGAATAAAACAATAGAAAAAATCAATGAAATCAAGAGCTGGTTGTTTGAGAGAACAAACAAAATAGATAAGCCTCTAGCCAGATTTATTAAGAATAAAATAGAATCAACACACATCAACAGAAACAGAAATGAGAAAGGAAAAATCACGACAGACCCCACAGAAATGCAAAGATTAATTAGAGAATGCTATGAAAACCTATATGCTAAAAAGCTGGAAAACCTAGGAGAAATGGACAACCTCATAGAAAAATTCAACTTTCCAAGACTGACCCAGAAAGAGACAGAAAATCTAAGCAGACCAATTACCATCAAATAAATTGAAGTGGTAATCAAAAAACTACTAAAGAACAAAACACCCGGGCCAGATGGATTTACCTCGGAATTTTATCAGACATACAGAGAAGACATAAAACCCATTCTCCTTAAAGTTTTCCAAAAAATAGAAGAGGAGGGAATACATCAGATGACATGATATTGTACATAAAAAACCCTAAAGACTCCACTCCAAAACTACTAGAACTAATATTGGAATTCAGAAAAGTTGTAGGATACAAAATTAACACACAGAATTCTGTGGCTTTCCTATACACTAACAATGAACTAATAGAAAGAGAAATCAGGAATACAATTCCATTCACAATAGCATCAAAAAGAATAAAATACCTAGGAATAAACCTAACCAAGGAAGTGAAAGACCTATACTCTGAAAACTATAAGACACTCTTAAAAGAAATTAAAGAGGACACTAACAAATAGAAACTCATCCCATGCCCCTGGCTAGGAAGAATTAATATTGTCAAAATGGCTATCCTGCCCAAAACAATATACAGATTCGATGCAATCCCTATCAAATTACCAATAGCATTCTTCAATTAAATGGAACAAATAGTTAAAAAATTCATATGGAAACACCAAAGACCCTGAATAGCCAAAGCAATCCTGAGAAGGAAGAATAAAGTGGGGAGGATCTCACTCCCCAACTTCAAGCTCTACGACAAAGCCACAATAATTAAGACAATTTGGTACTGGCACAAGAACAGAGCCACAGACCAATGGAACAGAGTAGAGATTCCAAACATTAATCCAAACATATATGGTCAACTAATATTCGATAAAGGGGCCATGGACTTACAATGGGGGAAATGACAGTCTCTTCAACAGATGGTGCTGGCAAAACTGTACAGCTACATGTAAAAGAATGAAACTGGATCACTGTTTAACCCCATACACAAAAGTAAATTCAAAATGGATCAAAGACTTGAATGTAAGTCATGAAACCATAAAACTCTTAGAAAAAAACATAGGCGATAAAACTCTTAGACATAAACATTAGTGACCTCTTCTTGAACATATCTCCCTGCACAAGGGAAACAAAAGCAAAAATGAACAAGTGGGAGTATATCAAGCTAAAAATCTTCTGTACAGCAAAGGACACCATCAACAGAACAAAAAGGTACCCTACAGTATGGGGGTATATATTCATAAATGACAGATCCAATAAAGGGTAACATTCAAAATATATAAAGAGCTCATGCTCCTCAACAAACAAAAAGCAAATAATCCAATTAAAAAATGGGCAGAGGAGCTGAATAGACAGTTCTCTAAAGAAGAAATTCAGATGGCCAATAGACACATGAAAAGATGCTCCATATTGCTAGTTATCAGAGAAATGCAAATTAAAACCACAATGAGATATCACCTCACACCAGTAAGGATGGCTACCATCCAAAAGACAAACAACTACAAATGTTGGCGAGGTTGTGGAGAAAATGGAACCCTCGTACACTGCTGGTGGGAATGTAAATTAGTTCAACCATTGTGGAAAGCAGTATGGAGGTTCCTCAAAATGCTCAAAATGGAAATACCATTTGACCCAGGAATTCCACTTCTAGGAATTTACCCCAAGAATGCAGCAGCCCAGTTTGAAAAAGACAGATGCACCCCTATGTTTATCGCTGCACTATTCACAATAGCCAAGATATGGAAGCAACCCAAATGTCCATCAGTAGATGAATGGATAAAGAAGATATGGTATATATACACAATGGAATATTACTCAGCCATAAGAAAAAAACAGATCCTACTATTCACAACAAATGGATGGAGCTCAAGGGTATTATGCTCCGTGAAATAAGCCAGGTGGAAAAAGACAAGTACCAAATGATTTCACTCATATGTGGAGTATAAGAACAAAGGAAAACTGAAGGAACAAAACAGCAGCAGAATCACAGAACCCAAGAATGGACTAACAGTTACCAAATGGAAAGGGACTGGGGAGGACGGGTGAGAAGGGAGGGTTAATGTTGGGGAAAAAGGAATGGGGCATTATGATTAGCATGTATAGTATTATGGGTGAATATGGGGAGGGCTGTACAACACAGAGATGACAGGTAGTGATTATGCAGTGTCTTGCTACACTGACGGACAGTGACTGTAGTGGGTTGTGTGTGTGGGACTTGGTGAGGGGGGGAGCCTGGTAAACATAGTGTTCTTCATGTAATTGTAGGTTAGTGAAAGGAAAAATAAAATAAAATTAAATTAAGTTTTAAAAAAGAGCATGGAATGTGTTTCCATTTGTTAATGGCCTCTTTAATTTCTCTTAAGATTGTCATGTAGTTTTCAGGGTACAGGTCTTTCACTTCCTTTGTTAGGTTTAATCCTAGGTATTTTACTCTTTTCGATGCAATTGTGAATGGAATTGTTTTCCTGATTTCTCTTTCTGCTAGTTCGTAACTGGTGTATAGGAATGCAACAGATTTCTGTGTGTTAATTTTGTATACTGCATCTTTGCTGAATTCTGATATCAGTTCTAGTAGCTTTGGTGTGGAGTTTTTAGGGTTTTTTATGTACAATATCATGTCATCTGCAAGTAGTGACAGTTTAACTTCTTTACGAATCTGGATTCCTTGTATCTCTTTGTTTTGTCTAATTGCCGTGTCTAAGACCTCCAGTACTATGTGAATAACATTGGTGACAGTGGGCATCCCTATCTCGTTCCCGATCTTTGAGGAAAAGCCTTCAGCTTCTCACTGTTAAGTATGATGTTGGCTGTGGGTTTCTCTTATATTGCCCTTATTATGTTGAGGTACTTACCCTCTTTACCCATTTTCTTGAGAGTTTTTATCATGAATGGATGTGGAATTTTGTCGAAGGCTATTTCAGCATCTATGGAGATGATCATGTGGTTTTTATCCTTTTTTTTATGTGTTGGATGATGTTGGTGGATTTTCATGTGCTGTACCATCCTTGCATCCATGAGGTGAGTCCCACTTGATCATGGTGTAAGATCCTCTTGATGTATTTTTGAATTCGGTTTGCTAATATTTTGTTGAGTATTTTTACATCTATGTTCATCACAGATATTGGTCTGTAATTTGATTTTTCGTGGGGTGTTTGACTGGTTTTGGTATTAGAGTGTTGGTGGCTTCATAAAATCACTTTGGAAGTATTCCCTCCTCTTCTATTTTTTGGAAAACTTTAAAGAGAATGGGTACTATATTTTCACTATATGTCTGATAAAATTCAGCGGTCAATCCATCTGGTCTGGGGTTTTGTTGTTGGGTAGTTTTTTGATTACTGATTCAATTTTGTTACTGGTAATTGCTCTGTTTTGTTTTCTGTTTCTTCCTTGGTCAGCCTTTGAAGGTTGTATTTCTCTAGGAAGTTTTCCATTTCTTCTAGGTTTTTCAGTTTCTTAACATATAGATTCTCATAGTATTCTCTAACAATTCTTTGTATATCTTTGGGTTCCTTCATTATTTTTTCTTTTCCATTTCTGATTCTGTTGATGTGCATAGATTCTTTTTTTCTCTTAATAACTCTGGCTAGGCTAGGGCCTCATCTATTTCATTTATTATCTCAAAGAACCAGCTCTTGGTTTCATCGATTTTTTTTATTGTTTTATTCTGCTCAATTGTATTTATTTCTTCTCTGATCTTTATTATGTCCCTCCTTCTTCTGACTTTGTGCCTCATTTGTTTTTCTTTTTCCAATTTCAATAATTGTGACTTTAGACTATTCATTTGGGGTTGTTCTTCCTTCTTTAAATAGGCCTGGATTGCTATATACTTTCCTCTTAGAACCTCCTTCACTGCATCCCAGAGAAGTTGGGGCTTTGTGCTGTTGCTGTCATTTGTTTCCATATATTGCTTGATAGCTATTTTAATTTAGTCATTGATCCATTGATTGTTTAGGAGCATGCTGTTAAGCCTCCATGTGTTTGTGAGCCTTTTTATTTTCTTTGTACCATTTATTTCTAGACCTATGTGGTCTGAGAAGTTGGTTGGTAGAATTTCAATCTTTTTGAATTTACTGAGGCTCTTTTTGTGGCATAGTATGTGGTCTATTCTGGAAAATTTTCCATGTGCACTTGAGAAGAATGTGTATCCTGCTGCTTTTGGGTGTACAGTTCTGTAGATGTCTGTTAGGTCCATCTGTTCTAGTGTGTTGTTCAGTGCCTCTGTGTCCTTACTTATTTGAGGGATGTGTCCTTTGGAATGAGTGGTGTTTTGAAGTCTCCCAGAATGAATGCATTGCATTCTATTTCCTCCTTTAATTCTGTTAGTATTTGTTTCACATATGTCAGTGCTCCTGTATTGGGTGCATATATATTTATAATGATTATATCTCCTTGTTGGACTGAGCCCTTTATCATTATATAATGTCCTTCTTTATTTCTTGTTACTTTCTTTGTTTTGAAGTCTATTTTTTCTGAAACAAGTACTGCAACACCTGCTTTATTCTTCCCATTCTTTGCATCAAATATCTTTTTCCATCCCTTGACTTTTAGTCTGTGTATGTATTTGGTTTTGAGGTGAGTGTCTTGTAAGCAGCTTATAGATAGGTCTTGCTTTCTTATCTATTCTATTACTGTGTGTCTTTTGATTGGTGCAGTCAATCCATTTAGATTTAGGATGATCATTGAAAGATATGTACTTATTGCCATTGCAGGCTTTAGATTTGTGGTTACGAATGGTTCACAGGTAGCTTCTTTGCTATCTAACCATCTAACTTAACTCTCTTATTAAACTATTATAAACACAGTCTGATGATTCTTTATGTCTCTCCATTCTTATTCCTCCTCCTCCATTCTTTATATTTTAGGTGTTTTATTCTGTACTCTTTTGTGTTTTCTTTGACTGCTTTTGTGAATATTTGATTTTATTTTTTGCCTTTAGTTAGTAATTGGTTGGTCTGCTTTCTTTGCTGCGATTTTATTTTCTCTGGTGATATCTATTTAGCCTTAGGAGTGCTTCCATCTAGAGCAGTCCCTTTAAAATGTCCTGTAGAGGTGTTTTGTGTGGGGCAAATTCCCTCAACTTTTGCTTGTTTGGGAATTGGTTAATACCTCCTTCATATTTAAGTGATAATCGTGCTGGATACAATATTCTTTGTTCAAGTCATTTCTGTTTCATTGCATTAAATATATCATGCCATTCCCTTCTGGCCTGTAAAATTTCTGTTGAAATGTCTGATGACAGCCTGATGGGTTTTTTTTTTTTTTTTGTAGGTGACCTTTTTTCCTCTCTCTGGCTTCCTTTAATACTCTGTCCTTGTCTTTGATCTTTGCCATTTTAATTATTATGTGTCTTGGTGTTGTCCTCTTTGGGTCCCTTTTTTTGGGAGATCTGTGGGCTTCCAAGTTCTGAGAGACTATTTCCTCCCCCAGTTTGGGGAAGTTTTCAGCAATTATTTCTTCAAATACACTTTCTATCCCCTTTTCTCTCTCTTCTTCTTCTGGTACCCCTATAATACAAATATCTTCCATTTGAATTGGTCACACAGTTCTCTTAATATTTTTTCATTCCTGGAGATCCTTTTATCTCTCTCTCTGCCTCTGCTTCTCTGTGTTCCTGTTCTCTGATTTCTATTTCATTGACTGTCTCTTGCATCTTATCCCATCTGCTCTTATGTCCTTCCAGAGATTGTTTTATTTCTATATTCCCCCTCATGACTTGATCCCTTAGCTCTTTCATATTTCTCTGGAGGTCCATCAGCATGGTTATGACCTTTATTCTGAATTCTTTTTCAGGAAGATTGGTTATATCTATCTCCCCAGGCCCTCTCTTGGGGGTTGTCTGGGTAATTCTGGACTGGACCAAATTATTCTGCCTTTTCATGGTGATAGATATAGTCGCAGGCAGGTGGCACATGTATCAGCTGGGAGAACAAGGTCCCTTTCTGCTTGCTTGTCACCTTGCTCTACTCCACTGCCTGTGTTACTGGCACACTGGGAGCAGCATCGAGGTTAATCCTCTGATCCCCTGGGCAGCCCAGAGCCTTGTGGGAAGTGGCAGGTGTGGTGGGTGTGCTCTCATACTAGAACGGAGCCCCTTCATGCCTTGCCCTGGCTTCCTCTGCCTGCCCTGGCCAGCTGCATGGTGTCAGCAGCCCCTGGGTCTGGCCTGGGTGGCTGTGCACTGGGAGGAGACTCTAGGCAGCTGCTGTGGCTGTGGCTGCTATCTGGCTGCTCAGCCACTGTGGCAGGGCTGTACCATCTGGGGGGAACAAATGGGAGGCTGCCTATCACCATGAGGGGATTCAGAGCTGCATTGCCACCCAAGAGCTGGGGCATCTGAAGTTCCTCAAGATTCCCAGTGTGCTGCACTGAATGTGCCGGGACGATTCCGTCCAGCTGTGAGGCCCCTGTCCCTTTAAGACTTTCAAAAAGCACTCACTTTTTTTTTTGTCCCAGGGGAGCTGGCTGAGGGGACCCGCTTGCAGATTTTCTTGTCTGTTTCCCTAATATCCAGCACACCATGCAATGTGTGTCTGCGCTCATGGTGTGAATAACTAGGGCTGGTTATTTAGCAGTCCTGTGCTTCCAGTCCCTCTCCACTCCAACTCCTTTCCTCCCACTGGTGAACTGGGGTTGGTGAGCACTCAGGTCCTTCCTTGTTGCAGCTTGCATCTTACCCCCTTCGTGAGATGCTGAGATCTCACAGATGTAGATGTAGCGTGGCTGTTGTACTGTATCCTCTGGTCTCCCTTTTAGGAATAGTTGTATTTCCTGTATTTTCAAAAATATATATGGTTTTGGGAGGAGATTTCCACTGCCCTACTCATGGCACCATCTAGGCTCCTCCCAACCTTCTTCCACTCTTTGTAAAACTTTAAGGAGGATGGGTGTTAGGTCTTCACTTAATGCTTGACAAAATGCTGTGGTGAAGCCATCTGGTCCAGGTGTTTTGTTCTAGATAGATTTTTGTTTACCAGTTCAATATCATTGCTGGTAATTGGTCTGTTCAAATTTTTGTTTCTTTCTGGGTCAGCCTTGGAAGTTTGTATTTTTCTCAAAATTTGTCCATTTCTTCTAGTTTATCCAGTTTATTCACATATAATTTTTCATAGTATTCTCTAATTACTTGTATTTGTGTGGTGTCCATCATGATTTTTCCTTTCTCATTCCTGATTCTGTTTATGTGACTAGACGCTCTTTATTTCTTGATTAGTCTGGGTAGGGGTTTATCTATTTAGTTTATTTTCTCAAGGAACCAGACCTTGCTTTCATTGATTCTTTTTTTTAAATTCATTAATTTAATTTTTTTTATTTTTTTGAAGAACATTATGTTTACTAGGCTTTCCCATACCCCAAGTCACCCCAATAAACCCTGTTACAGTTACTGTCCATCAGCACAGTAAGATGTTGTAGAATCACTACTTATCTTCTCTGTGTTGCAAAGCCCTCCCCTTTCCCCCACCACCCACATTATACATGCTAATTATATTACCCCCTTTCTTCTTCCCCGCCCTTATCCCTCCCTACCCTCCCATTCTCTTTCCCTTTGGTAACTGTTAGTCCATTCTTGGGTTCTGTGATTCTGCTGCTGTTTTGTTCCTTCAGTTTTTCTTTTGTTCTTATACTCCACAGATGAGTGAAATCATTTGGTATTTGTCTTTCTCTGCTTGGCTTATTTCACTGAGCATAATACCGGCTAGCTCCATCCATGTTTTTGCAAATGGTAGGATTTGTTTTCTTCTTATGGCTGAATAATATTCCATTGTGTATATGTACCTCATCTTCTTTATCCAGTCATCTACTGATGGACACGTGGGTTGCTTCCATTTCTTGGCTATTGTAAATAGTGCTGGGATAAACATGGAGGTGCATCTGTCTTTTTCAAACTGGAGTGCTGCATCCTTAGGGTAAATTCATAGAAGTGGAATTCCCGGGTCAAATGGTAAGTCTATTTTGAGCATTTTGAGGAACCTCCATATTGCTTTCCACAATGGTTGAACTAATTTACATTCCCACCAGCAGTGTACGAGGGTTCCCCTTTCTCCACAACCTTGCCAACATTTGCTGTTATCATTTGCATGGTGGCCATCCTTACTGGTGTGAGGTGATATCTCATTGTGGTTTTAATTTGCATTTCTCTGATAACTAGTAATGTGGAGCATCTTTTCATGTGCCTGTTTGCCATTTGAATTTCTTCTTTGGAGAACTCTCTGTTCAGCTCCTCTGCCCGTTTTTTAATTGCATTATTTGCTTTTTGTTTGTTGAGGAGCATGAGCTCTTTATATATTTTGGATGTCAGGCCTTTATCGGATCTGTCATTTACAAAAATATTCTCCCATACTGTAGGGTACATTTTTGTTCTGTTGATGGTGTCCTTTGCTGTACAGAAGCTTTTCAGCTTGATATAGTCCCACTTGTTCATTTTTCCTTTTGTTTTCCTTGCCCAGGGAGATATATTCATGAAGAAGTCACTAATGTTCACATCCAAAAGATTTCTGCCTATGTTTTTTTCGAAGAGTTTTATGGTTTCATGACTTACATTCAGGTCTTTGATCCATTTCAAATTTACTTTTGTATATGGGGTTAGACAGTGATCCAGTTTCATTCTCTTACATGTAGCTGTCCAGTTCTGCTAGCACTATCTGTTGAAGAGATTGTCATTTCCTCATTGTATGTCCATGGCTCCTTTATCGAATACTAATTGACCTTATATGTTTGGGTTAATGTCTGGAGTCTCTAATCTGTTCCACTGGTCAGTGGCTCTATTCTTGTGCCAGTACCAAATTGTCTTGATTACTATGGCTTTGTAGTAGAGCTTGGAGTTGGGGAGTGAGATCCCCCCTACTTTATTCTTCTTTCTCAGGATTGCTTTGGCTATTCAGGGTCTTTGGTTATTCTATATGAATTTTTGAACTATTTGTTCTGGTTCAGTGAAGAATGTTGTTCATAATTTCATAGAGATTGCATCAAATCTGTATATTGCTTTGGGCAGGATGGCCATTTTGACGATATTAATTCTTCCTAGCCATGAGCATGGGATGAGTTTCCATTTGTTAGTGTCCCCTTTAACTTCTCTTAAGACTGTCTTATAGTTTTCAGGGTATAGGTCTTTCACTTCTTTGGTTAGCTTTATTCCTAGGTATTTTATTCTTTTTGATGCAATTGTGAATGGAATTGTTTTCCTGATTTCTCTTTCTATTGGTTCATTGTTAGTGTATAGGAAAGCCACAGATTTCTGTGTGTTAATTTTGTATCCTGCAACTTTGCTGTATTCCGATATCAGTTCTAGTAGCTTTGGAGTGGAGTCTTTAGGGTTTTTTATGTACAATATCATGTCACCTGCAAATAGTGACAGTTTAACTTCTTCTTTACCAAACTGGATTCCTTGTATTTGTTTGTTTTGTCTAATTGCCATGGCTAGGACATCCAGTACTATGTTAAATAACAGTGGGGAGAGTGGGCATCCCTGTCCTGTTCCCGATCTCAGAGGAAAAACTTTCAGCTTCTCGCTGTTAAGTATGATGTTTTCTGTGGGTTTATCATATATGCCCTTTATTATGTTAAGTTACTTGCCCTCTATACCCATTTTGCTGAGAGTTTTTATCATGAATGGATGTTGAATTTTGTCGAATACTTTTTCAGCATCTATGGAGATGATCATGTGGTTTTTGTCTTTCTTTTTGTTGACGTGGTGGATGATGTTGATGGATTTTCAAATGTTGTACCATCCTTGTATCCCTGGAATAAATCCCACGTGGTGGTGGTATATGATCCTTTTGATAAATTTTTGAATTCAGTTTGCTAATATTTTTTGAGTATTTTGCATATACGTTCATCAGGGATATTGGTCTGTAGTTTTCTTTTTTCGTGTGGTCTTTGCCTGGTTTTGGTATTAGGGTGATGTTGGCTTCATAGAATGAGTTTGGGAGTATTCTGTCCTCTACTATTTTTTGGAAAACTTTAAGGAGAATGGGTATTATATCTTCTCTGTATGTCTGATAAAATTCCAAGGTAAATCCATCTGGCCCAGGGGTTTTTTTCTTGGGTAGTTTTTTGATTACTGCTTCAATTTCTTTGCTGGTGATTGGTTTGTTTAGATTTTGTGTTTCTTCCTTGGTCAGTCTTGGAAGGTTGTATTTTTCTAGGAAGTTGTCCATTTCTTCTAGGTTTTCCAGCTTCTTAGCATATAGGTTTTCATAGTACTCTCTAATAATTCTTTGTATTTCTGTTGGGTCCATCGTGATGTTTCCTTTCTCATTTCTGATTCTGTTGATGTGTGTTGATTCTCTTTTTCTCTTAATAAGTCTGGCTAGAGGCTTATCTATTTTCTTTATTTTCTCAAAGAACCAGCTCTTGGTTTCATTGATTTTTTCTATTGTTTTATTCTTCTCAATTTTGTTTATTTCCTCTCTGATCTTTATTATGTCCCTCCTTCTGCTGACTTTGGGCCTCATTAGTTCTTCTTTTTCCAATTTTGATAACTGTGTTGTTAGACTATTCAGTTGGGTTTGTTCTTCCTTCTTTAAATATGCCTGGATTGCTATATACTTTCCTCTTAAGACTGCTTTTTCTGCGTCCCACAGAAGTTAGGGCTTTGTGTTGTTGTTGTCGTTTATTTCCATATATTGCTGGATCTCTATTTTAATTTGGTTGTTGTTCCATTGACTATTTAGAAACGTGTTGTTAAGCCTCCATGTGTTTGTGAGCCTTCTGGCTTTCTTGGTACAATTTATTTCTAGTTTTATACCTTTGTGGTCTGAAAAGTTGGTTGGTAGGATTTCAATCTTTTGGAATTTACTGAGGCTCTTTTTGTGGGCTAGTATGTGGTCTATTCTGGAGAATGTTCCATGTGCACTTGAGAAGAATGTGTATCCTGTTGCTTTAGGGTGTAGAGTTCTATAGATGTCTATTAGGTTCATCTGTTCTAGTGTCTTTTTCAGTGCCTCTGTGTCCTTACTTATTTTCTGTCTGGTGGATCTGTCCTTTGGAGTGAATGGTGTGTTGAAGTCTCCTAAAATGAATGTATTGCAGTGTATTTCCTCCTTTAGTTCTGTTAGTATTTGTTTCACATATGCTGGTGCTCCTGTGTTGGGTGGATATATATTTATTATGGTTATATCCTCTTGTTGAACTGAGCCCTTTTCCATTATGTAATGTCCTTCTTTATCTCTTGTTACTTTCTTTGTTTTGAAGACTATTTTGTGTGATACTAGTACTGCAACACCTGCTTTTTTCTCCCTATTGTTTGCATGAAATATCTTTTTCCATCCCTTGACTTTTAGTCTGTGCATATCTTTGGGTTTGAGGTGAGTCTGTTGTAAGCAGCATATAGATGGGTCTTGTTTTTTTATCCATTCAGTGACTCTATGTCTTTTGATTGGTGCATTCAGTCCATTTACATTTAGGGTGATTATCGATAGGTATGTACTTATTGGTATTTCAGGCTTTAGATTTGTGGTTACCAAAGGTTCCAGGTTATTTCCTTACTATCTAAGAGTCTAACTTAACTCACTTAGTATGCTGTTAGAAACACAATCTAAAAGTTCTTTTCTATTTCTCCTCCTTTTTCTTCCTCCTTCATTCTTTATATATTAGCTATCAGATTCTATACTTTTTTCTCTATCCCTTGATTGGCTTTGGGGATAGTCAATTTAATTTTGCATTTGCCTCGTAATCAGCTGCTCCACCCTCCCTACCATGATTTTCTACCTCTGGTGACAGCTCTCCAACCCTAGGAACACTTCCATCTATAGCATTCCCTACAAAATATACTGCAGAGATGGTTTGTGGGAGGTAAACTCAGCTTTTGCTTATCTGGAAATTATTTAATCCCTCCTTCAAATTTAAATGATAATCTCGCTGGACAAAGTAATCATGGTTCCAGGCCCTTCTGCTTCATGGTATTTAATACATCATGCCACTCCCTTCTGGCCTGTAAGGTTTCTGCTGAGAAGTCTGTTGTTAGTCTGATGGGCTTTCCTTTGTATGTGATGTCATTTCTGCCTTTGGCTGCTTTTAACAGTCTGTCCTTATCTTTGATCTTTCCCATTTTAATTACTATGTGTCTTGGTGTTGTCTTCCTTGGGTCCCTTGTGTAGGGGGATCTGTGGATCTCCATGGCCTCAGAGACTATCTCCCTCCCCAGATTGGGGAAGTTTTCTGCAACTACCTCTTCAAAGACACTTTGTATCCCTTTTTCTCTCTCTTCTTCTTCTGGTATCCCTATTATGTGAATATTGTTCCGCTTGGATTGGTCACACAGTTCTCTCAATATTCTTTCATTTTTAGAGATCTTTTTTTCTCTCTGTGCCTCAGCTTCTTTGTATTCCTCTTCTCTGGTTTCTATTTCATTTATTGTCTCCTCCACCGTATCCAACTTGCTTTTAATACCCTCCATTGTGTTCTTTAACAATTGGATCTCTGACCTGAATTCCATCCTGAGTTCTTGGATGTGTTTCTGTACCTTCATTAGGATGTTGATTATTTTTATTTTGAACTCCCTTTCAGGCAGAGTCACAAGGTCCATATCATTTAAATCTTTCTTGGGAATTGTATTAACAATTTTACTCTGGACAAGGTTCCTTTGGCGTTTCATGTTTGTATATGGGGCCCTCTAGTGTCCAGCAGCTCTTTTCTGGATCTGCTCAGCCCCTGAAGCAATGTTTGTGGTAACAGGGGAGCGTTACTGGGGGTAGGAAAGAGCTGTTCCCTGCCTCCTTGCTCCTGTGCCTTTCTCCACTTCCTGAGCCAGTGGGTCAGGCACACAGGTATAAGTTTTTGTCCCAGAGCAGCCAGATATGGAACCCTGCTCTCCACAAGCAGCTGGAGTCCCAGTCTCCCCAGGAACTCTGCCTGTATTAACTTTCCAACCTGGTAGTCATGCGAGTCTCATGAAAGCACCATGAAATGTAGGTTTGTGCTCTCAGCGCAGATCTCTGAAGCTATGTATTCAGCAGTCCCAAGCCTTCCACTCCCTCCCTGCTCCATTCCTCTTCCTCCTGCTGGTTAGCTGGGGTGGGGGAGGGGCTTGGGTCCCATGGAGCCACAGCTCTGGTAAGTTATCCCATTCGCTGAGGTCTGCTCTTTTCTCCAGGTGTGTGCAGTCTGATGCCATCCTCTTTCCTGTTGCTCTCTCAGGATTCGTTGCACCAATTAAATTTTCTAATTGTATCCAGTTTATGAGGAAGCCTCTGTCTCTCCTCTCATGCCACCATGTTTAATCCATTATTCTTTCTATTGTTTTATTCTTCTCGATTTTATTTATTTCTCCTCTAATCCTTATTGTGTCCCTCCTTCTACTGACTTTGGGCCTTATTTGTCCTTCTTTTTCTAGTTTCATTAACTGTGAGTTTAGACTGCTCATATGGGATTGTTCTTCTTTCCAGAGGTAGGCCTGTATTGCAATATACTTCACTCTTAGCACTGCCTTCACTGGGTCGCACAGATTTTGTGATGTTGAATTATTGTTGTCATTTGTCTCCATGTATTGCTTCATCTCTGTTTTTATTTGGTCATTGATTCATGTTATTTGGGAGCATGCTGTGAAGCCTCCATATGTTTGTGGGATTTTTCTTTTTTTTTGCATAATTTATTGCTAGTTTCATACCTTTGTGGTCTGAGAAGCTATTTGGTACAATTTCAATCTTTTTGAATTTACTGAGGTTCTCTTTGTGGCTTAGTATATGATCTATTCTTGAAAATGTTCCCTGTGCACTTGAGAAGAATGTCTATTTTGCTGTTTTTGGGTGTAGAATTCTGTCAGGTCCGTCTGTTCTAATGTGTTGTTCAATTCCTCTGTCTCCTTACTTATTTTCTGTCTGGTTGATCTGACCTTTGGAGTGAGTGGAGTGTTGACGTCTCCTAGAATGAATGCATTCCATTCTATTTCCTCTTTAATTCTGTTACTATTTGTTTCACATATGTAAGTGTTCCTGTGTTGGGTGCATATATATTTACAAGCATTATAACTTCTTGTTGGATTGACCCTTTTATCATTATGTAATACCCTTCTTTGTCTCTTGTGACTTTTTTTGTTTTGAAGTCTATTTTGTCTGATACAAGTACTTCAAATCCTGCTTTTTTCTCCCTATTAGTTGCATGAAATATCTCTTTCCAACCCTTCACTTTTAGTCTGTGTATGTCTTTGGATTGAAAGTGAGTCTCTTGTAGGCAACATACAGATGGATCTTTTTTTTTTTCATTCAGTGACTCTATGTCTTTAGGGTGATTAGCAAGAGGTATGTAAGAATTGCCATTGCAGGCTTTAGATTTGTGGTTACCAAAGGTTCAAGGTAAAATTCCTTAGTATCTAAGAGTCTAACTTAACTCACTTAATATTCTATTACAAACACAGTCTAAAGGTTCTTTTTTTCTCCCCCTTTTTCTTCCTCCTCCATTCTTTATATGTTAGGTATGATATTCTGTACTCTTTGTCTATTGCTTGATTGACTTTGGGAATAGCTAACTTAATTTTGCATTTGCTTAGTAGTTTGCTGCTTTACTTTCTTTACTGTGGTTTCGTTACCTCTGGTGACAGTTATTCAACCTTAGGAACACTTCCATCTATAGCATTCCCTCCAAAGTAGACTGTAGAGACAGTTTGTGGGAGGTAAATTGTCTCAGCCTTTTCTTATCTGGAAATTGTTTAATCCCTCCTTCAAATTTAAATGATAATCTTGATGGATAAAGTAATCTTGGTTCGAGGCACTTCTGCTTAATTGCATTAAATACACCATGCCACTCCCTTCTGGCCTGTAAGATTTCTGCTGAGAAGTTTGAAGATTGCCTGATGGGTTTTCCTTTCTATGTGATCTTATTTCTTTCTGTGTATGCTTTTAATAGTCTGTCCTTATCTTTTATATTACCCATTTTAGTTACTATATGTCTTGGTGTTGTCTTCCTTGGGTCCCTTGTGTTGGGAGATCTGTTCATCTACATGGCTTGAGAGACTATCTTCTTCCCCAGATTGATTGGGAAAGTTGTCAGCAATTACCTTCTCAAGAACACTTTCTATCCCTTTTTCTCTCTCTTCTTCTTCTGGTACCCCCTATAATGCGAATGCTGTTCTTTTTGGATTGCTCACACAGTTCTCTCAATATTCTTTCATTCTCAGAGATCCTTTTTTCTCTCAGTGCCTCCGCTTCTTTGTATTCCTCTTCTCTAGTTTCTATTTCATTTATCATCTCCACAATATCCAACCTGCTTTTAATACCTTCCATCGTGCTCTTCAATGATTGGATCTCCAACCAGAATTAATTCCTGAGTTCTTGAATGTCTTTCTGTATCTCCATGAGCATGTTAATGATTTTTATTTTGAACTCCCTTTCAGGAAGATTCATGAGGTCAATGTCATTTAAATCTTTCTCTGGAGTTGTATTAATAATTTTACTTTGATGCAGGTTCATTTGGCATTTCATATTTGTATGTGGCTCCCTCTAGTGTCCAGAAGCTCTTCTTTCTGGAGCTGCTCAGCCTCTGAAGCAATGTTGGGGGTGGCAGAGGAGTGTTATTGGTGCCTGTGTGAGGAAAGAGCTGTTTCCTGCTTCATGGCTGCTATGTCTGTCTCCTCTGCTTGAACCAGTGGGCCAACCACACAGGTATAAGCCTCTATGCTTTGCATTTATAGTTGCTGGAGACAGGACTTCCCTCTGGCTGGCCTAATGCCAGGGTAGGGTTTGCCAGTTTGTAAGCCAGGTGGGGCTGCCTGGGAGAAAGACGCAGCAGGCTGTGTATCATGGAGCAGATCCTTGGAGCTGTTTAGCCAGCTAGGGAGCTGGAGCACCTGAAGATCATCCTGCTGGGCAGTGTGCACTCAGACAATTTTGTCTACTTGTCCTTTCTCCTGAGCAGTAAGCTCTGTGAAATCCTTGTCCCTTCATCAGTGCTCTTGCTAGGGGCTTTCTTGTTAGGAAGTCTCTCAGACTGCCCACCTCTCTTTTGTCCCAGAGCAGCCGGGTATGGATCCCTGCTTTTCAAAAGTGGCTGGAATCTCAGTCTCTCCAGGAATTCTGCCTGTCTTAGCTTTCCAACCCCCTAATCATGAAAGTATAATGCAAGCACCATGAAATGTAGGTTTGTGCTCCTAGAGCAGATCTCCAGAGTTAGGTATTCAGCAATCCCAGGCTTCCACTCCCTCCCCACTCCATTTTCTTCCTCCACCAGTGAGCTGGGATGGAGGAAGGGCTTGGGTCCCACTGGGCCCCAACTTTGGTATGTTACCCAGTTCCGTGAGGTCTGCTCTTTTCTCCAGGGGTATGCAGTCTGGCACAGCCCTCTTTCCTGCTGCTTTTTCAGGATTAGTTGTATTAATTATATTTTCATATTGTATGTGGTTTTAGAAGCCTCTGTCTCAACTCTCATGCAGCCATATTTAATCCTCTGTTGCCTCAATAAAATTTAAAACCATTGACTCAGCCAGGAAAGCCAGTCATTTTTGTTTTCAGAACATCTGTTTTCTTTGAGCTTCCTGTGGTACAATACTGTTTACCCAGTGTACATATATCCTGACATTTATATGGATCAGAACAGAAGATGACTGATTACTAAATTCTACCTACCAACCCTTTCCACACAAGAGTAATCCATCTTTTATTATATATAGAACCCCGAAAGGTTAAAGCAGACCACCAGATCTATTGCATCATACCCCCTAGACACACACATCCTCACACCAGGAGACACAGTGAATAGGATTTTGGAACATGTAATCCAGGACTAATAATCTAGACTCTTGAATAAAGATGCTTGAATAAAGCAAGAGAGTTAAAGGCTATCTGAAAGTCCTGTAATGAAGAAGGGATGAGTAGAGTAAGGAGGGGAGAGTTGAAGTATATATGTCCCCGTTTGCAGCCCAGGGACAAAAAGAGAAGAAGGTAAGACAGGTTGGGGGTTTGTCACAGGGAAATAGTCTTGTTCACATATCTCCCCACTTAAGCTAATGAAAAATTAGCCATGGGGGTGTGGTGATGGATTGGGGAGTCTTGACAGTTAACTAACTTGGGGAGGGGTTGGACCTAGGTGGCTGAAAGCTGTGACTAAAATCTAAACTCTTGAGCTTTCTTGTAGTGCTGTGGTTTTGGCCCATGAGATTTACATTACCAAGGTACATGTGTATTGTGCTCTACAATTTATAAAATTATTTCTCCTCTTCTATCACTTCTGCTTTGAAGGTTGAAAAGAATGGCTTAATTCACGGATCCACATGATACCAGAATACCATGTTAAGCATTTCCTTTGCTTCTCTTACAGTCTTAGTGAGATACATAGTGTCGACAAAATGATCATTATTATGTTACATTCATTATTATTATTATTGTTATTATTGTTATACATGCATACATTTAAAAGAGATGGAAGTATGTCAAGAGGGGCAAGTGACTTGTCCCAGTCACAAAGTTGGTAAGTGAAGGAGTTGAAACTTTACCAGAAATACTGAACTACTTGCTATTGCCAGAAGCTGCATATTTTTTCATGCCTCTATGTCTTTGCCCAAGTTCTTTGTTCTGCCTGGTATGTCCTTCCCTCCTTCTCTAATAATATGCTCAGTTGTCAAGGCCTACCTTAGATGCCACCTCCTTATTGAAGCCTTCCCTGACCCTTTCCAAAAGAATAAATGGCTATGTCCTCTGGGCTCTTAAGGCACTCAGTATAGTATAAATCTCTATTGAAGTACTTATCTGTGTGTGTTAAAAGTATTTGGGTATGTTTCTGCTCCCAAACTTAACAGAGAATTCCTATGTCTTTGAGGGCAGGGACCTTGATTTTCTTTGTCTCTCCACTTTTCAGACAGTGCTGGGCACTTACATTTGAAGAACAAAGTGTCTCAACAAGGGAACAGGCTGAAGATACCATGCATACTTTTAATACCAGCCATGGCCCTACAGATGAGTGCTGCTAATGGATATCTCCAAAGAACAGTTGGTTCTCTCTTGAGCCTGGCTTACTCAACATGCTTATGAAAAACCTGATGAGGCTGGGCCAGTTGCTAGGATCCTCACTCAATATGAGTTCACCCTGACAGGGACCACTGTCTCTACAAGGTATTAAATTACAGGTTTGGTCTGATTCTAAAGACAACCCATCCCACAGGAAACACCCTCATATCTCCCTGCCTGAATTCAGATGGCTCTAGATAGAGATGGAGAGGAGGCTGAAGAAGAAAACAGGAAGAGAAAAAGGAGAATAAAGAAGGAAAGAGAAAGGAGACAAGGAAGGAGAGAAAGAGCTACAAGGAAGGGGATACCAGAAATAAGGAAATGTGCCACCTTATATCAGATGATGGATCTTATAGGAGTTAGCTAATGGTCACCATCCTCATATAAATTAGTATCACCTGAGTTCCCAAAAGCATACAGCTGATGCTTTTTGTCATTCACTTTTTCTCATTGACTCTAACAATGAACACCTATGCTCTTTGCACTTTTTAAGAATTGTGGCAATGTACATTTGACATAGGCTCTGGTGTGAGGCAGATGTGGATTCAAAACCCTGAGCTGTGTGACTGGGCAAGGAATGCTCTGAGGCTCATTTTCCTCATCTGTCAGATGAGCATAATATCTACCTTGTAGGGTTATCTGCCTCTCAATGAATAGTGGTACTGCACATAATACAGTGCTTGGCAAATAGGCAGTCAACAAATAATGGCTACTACTATGTGCTGTTAGGAGGCTGCATAGTGAAAAAACCACAGACTTTGGAGACAGACCAAGGTTTGAATCCTATTTCTGATATTTGCTAGCTAGATTTCATATCCTTTTCTGGGAAATTAACTCTGCCAGTGTGGTATGAGAGAAGCGTGGCTTCTTGAGTTTCAATCCTGGTTTACTGTGTGACCTTGAGTAAATTACCTAACATGTCTGAGCCCCAGTTTTCCCATCTGTAAAGTGGAAGGAATAATAGTAGTACCAATTTCCTAGGGTTGTTGCTAGAATTAAATAAGTTAATTTATGTCAAATGCCTAAAACTTTTTCCGGCAGATACTAAGATTTCAACAAAAATTAGCTATTGTTATCCTAAAATACTTTCCATGTTCATCATCTCATTTATTTCTCACAGCATCCTGTGGAAGGGGTATTCCCATTCTTATTTTGCAAGTAAGGAAATGGAGGATCAGATTTGTTCAAACTCATATAGGTAGTAAGGACAGAGCCCAGACTAAAAGGTGTTTGCTCAGTAGCTATAAAATCTCCTTCCTTCTCCTCTACTTTAACCCCCTATACCTACACTATTTCCCTGTGCTTTTCTTTGAATGCCATGCAATATGTCAGGTGTGTTAGGAACTCATTCTGGAAATACAGTATAGATTCATTCTTCACAAATATGCTGATGGGCTTTGACTTGATTACTTGTTATAGGAGACATGACTCCTGAACATTCAGCTATGTATCATCTCCTGTGAAAGCCAGATCCACTACTTCCCTGCTTTGCAGAAGTCACTGAGCATTGCCTTACCCTGGAAATCAGAATACTCTCCTTTACACATTTGGTCATCCTGCCAGCATGCTCTCACCTTTGTTTGGCCTAATAATCCAGAATTTAAAGCTCTAAAATATTAATTTCCACAAGCATGTTTTCAATCCAGCTAAGTTGGCTAAAAACATATTTCTGTAAAGAGAATCCTAATTCTCTAATTCTCTATTGACTTCCATTATAAAGTTGAAGGCGTGTTCCCATGGCAACTCCATTCAACATGCTGAATTGAAAGCTTTTGGTGAAGAAGGGTCAACTATGCTGTGTTGACAAGGACTGGGCAAGACTGGGCAGTGTGTGAAATGATGTACATGAGAAGAAAGTGCTATATAAATAGAAGATCGTGTTAGTAGTAATAGCAGTACAAGCATCCACTCTTGGTCCCACAGCCATGCTTGTCTACTTTCAGCTTCTGGAAAGTAGTAGGAACCTCCCTACCTTAGACTTTCATAAATTGCACTCACTCCCTTTTCAATACCTATCATCAGCACTCCTTGTCATGCTTCATTGCTTTTGATCTCTATAGTACTTGCCATTCTAACATACCAATTATTTTAAATATTTATGTTATTTATTTTTGAAGTCTCTCCCATTAGGGTAAGCAATATAAGAACACAGATACTGTTTTTGGTTTTTTTCACTATTGTGTCCTCAGCTCCTGGAACAATGCCTGAAACACAGATGTTCAATAAATATTTGTTGAATGAAGGGATGAGCAAATGAATAAATGATGAATGTTGTCTCCCTCTATCTGAAAAGCTCATCTCTGTACCCCCAACCGCCTTCACCTGATTAAGTCCTCCATAGGCTCTAGAATGCAACAGAAAGATCACTTCCTCAAGGATGCTGCCTGCTACCTTGGTGCTGGTTGGATTTTCCCGTCAAATCTTGTCACAGCAGCCCATACTTTTCCTATAGAACACAATTCCAATTAAATAAAAAATTATATAACATCTTATTTGTTGTCTGCCCTCTTCAAGACAGAAGCTCCATAAGGACCGGGATTGCGATGCGTTCACCTCTACACCCGCAGTCTCTAGAAAGGGCATGTCACATAATAGATGCTTAATAAATAAGGTATAAATGATTGAATGAAAGTTATATCAGTTAGGGGATGAAGCAGGAGGTCTCAGCTTGAGCACATATACTGTTTAGAATAGGATTCACACATGTGTAGAGGACTGATGGAGTAATCTCCTTAGGGCTCTATTAGGATGAGGGACTGAGAAGTCTTCTGGGAAAAACTGCAGCCTCAGGAAAAAAAAGTGGAGGCCCACAAAGGTAGATCACAGCATGAAAAAGAAAGTGAACAGTACTGGATGCAACGTCTATCACTTAGCTTGTTCTTTGACCCAGATTTTGGGACACTCAAGCCTGAGATTTAAAAAGAGTGTGACAGGAGAAACAGAGATAGCTCTTTCACCAAAAACAGAACAGATACAAGAAACATGAGGCAGCTCTCCTTTGGGAGCTTTCATGTTAAATGTCACCTAAAAATGGAGATATATCCTGACTCAAAGAAGACCCATTGTGCAGAAAATAAGGCCCTTAACATCAGCTCCTGACAGCACCATATTTGGTGCACACCGGCAGTGGCTGCAGCAGCTCTGGAATACCAGATGCCTGTAGCTACGTGCCACAAGGAAGAAGAAAATGTTGAAAGACAAGCTTGAGCTGGGAGGACTGTGCTTGTGAGCACATTTCCTAGCAACTTGGACATAATTAGGTTATAATATTCTAATCTCTGCCTAGTAATTTACTTTATAGAATTCACTTTGCCAACTCTAGGATATTCTCTCTCCTTCTGTAATTACCAGGGACCTCCTAGCCTCAGCTTCCCCACGCACTCCAGCAATTTTCAACAATGTTTATCCCTCTCCCCCCATGTGCATTTAACTAACTAAAAATAACAGCTTTATTGAGATATATTTCACATACCAAACAATTCACCATCTTAATGTTTACAATTCAATGCCTTTAATATATTCACACGGCTGTAAAATCAATTTTAGAACATGGTCATTGCCCCCCAAATAAACAAGAAACTCTGCACCCATTAGCAGTAATTTTCAGTTTCCCTCCCCAACCTCCCTCTGAGCCTAGGCAACCGACAACCTATTTCCTATCTATATAGATTTGCCCATTCTGAACACTTCATATAAATAAACGAGTCATACAATATTGTGAGTGCCTTCTTTTACTTAGTATAATGTTTACAGGGTTTGTTCATGTTGTACCATGTATTAGAACTTCATTCCTTTTATTGGTGAATAATATTCCATTATATAGGTATTTTTATTTATCTATTCATCAACTGATAGACATTTGGGTTGTTTCCAGTTTTGGGCTACTACAAATATTGCTGCTATAGATATTCATTTATAACTTTTGTTTTCATTTTTCTTGTGTATATACCTGGGAGTGGAATTTCTGGGTTATATGGAAATTCTGTTTAATCTTTGTAGGAACTGCCAGACTGTTTTCCAAAGAATGTGAACTATTTTGCATTCTTACTAGCCATGTGTGAGGGCTCCATTATCTCCACATACTCCCCAACATTTCTTACTATGTCTTTTCATTATAGCCATCCTAGGGTGTGTGAAATGGTATGTCACTTGGTTTGCATCTGCATTTCTCTAATGGCAAATGAAATGGTGTTGAACATCTCTTAATGTACTTATTGACAATTTGTATATATCTTTTGGAAACAAATTTATTCATATCATTTTCCCAGTTTTAATTGGCTTATATGTCTTCTTATTATTGAGTTGTACAAGTTCTCCGTATATTCTACTTAAAAGTTCCTCAGCAAAAATGTGATTTGCAAATATTTGACCCCATTCTCTGGGCTGTTATTTCATGTTCTTAAGGATGTTCTTTGAAACATAAGAGATTTTAATTTTGAAGTCCAATATATCTATTTTTGTTTTCATCACTTGTGCTCTTGATATCATATCTCAGGAACTCTTGCCTAGTCCAATGTCTCAAAGACTTATTTTCATGTTTTCTTCTAAGAGTTTTACAGTTTTAGCACTTACTTTTAGGTGTCTGATGAGTTTTGAATTAGTGCTTTTTTATGGTATGAAGTAGGTATCCAACCTCATTCTTTTGCAGATGGATATCCATTTGTCCCAGAATCATATGCTGGAAACACTGTTCTTTCCCCTATTGAGTTCTCTCAGCACCCTTGTTGAAAAGTGAATATCCTTAAGCTAATACCACACTGTCTTGATTATTGTACCTTTGTAGTTAAGTTTTTAAATTGGGAGGTGTGAATTCTTCAACTTTGTTCATTTCAAGAATGTTTTGGCTATTCTTGGTCAATTGAATCTCCACATGTTTTATGATAAGCTTATTAATTTCTGTAAAGAATCGAGCTGGGATTTTCTTGGGGATCTATAGATCTATTTGAGAAGTATTGCCATCTTAGCAATAGTAAATCTCTTAATCCATGAACATGGAATGTCATTTCATTTATTTAGGTTTTCTTTAATTTCTTATAATGATGTTTTGTAGTTTTTAGAATGTAAATTTTGTACTTCTATAAATGGAATTGTTTTCCTAATTTTATTTTTGGATTCTTCATTGCTACTGTATAGAAATACTAGTGATTGTTGTGCATTGATTTTGTATCCTATAACTGTTGAATTCGTTTATTAGCTCTAATTGTTTTCTAATGGTTTTTGAGGGTTTCTGAGATATAAGGTCATTTCTTCTATGAATATGAATAGTGTTACTTCTTCCTTTCCAATTTGGATGCTTTTTATCTCTTTTTCTTGTCTAATTGCTCTGGCTAGAACTTCCATTACAATGTTGAATAGATGTGGTTAAAGTGGGCATCCTTGTCTTGTTCTTGGTCTTGGAGGAAAACCTTTCAGTCTTTCACCTTTGAGTATTATTATGTTAGCTGTGGGTTTTTCATATATGGCTCTTATTGCATTAAGGAATTTACAGCCTATTCCTGGTTTATTGAGTGTTTGTTTTTATCATGAAAAGTTATTAGATTTTGTCAAATGCTTTTTCTGCATTGAATAAGATGAAATTTTAAAATCCAAGGAAAACAAAAATAAATATGAGAAAATAAACATTATTTTTTTAAAAGAGAAAAAGATGTTACTTGACATAAAAGCAATACAACAACTTAAGTCATTATTTAAGCAGGCATATTCTTGACTTGTTTTGAGGTCTTCTATTACCCACAGAGAAAGAAAAAATAAAGTACACGTGTAAGGAAAAACTATAATCACCTTGGTGAAAATTAAGTGCCTTAATCACCTTGGTGTTTTAGCTACTGTAAGTAGAATTCTGTTCTCCCAAAATGAAGGCAAAATCTAGTGACACAAATATTTCTAAATCCAAACCAATGGCTCACTTCTTGTGGTAAAATTGTAAAACAATGGCTGACAAAGCTGGTCTCTGTGAGAATTTAATCTTGGCATGACCTTACATTCTTTTCAAAACTTACCCACATTCCCCTAACTCCGAGTTAAACTCCAGGAGAACAGAGAGATGACTTCAATGTTTGAGGAAATACAAGAAAGACCTTTATATACTTCTCAGAAGGTGCAGAGCATTTTCGGTGTCGGGAATACATCTTATTCATCCTGGTACCCCCAGCATCTAGCACAGTGCCTGACATAGAAAGTAGGCACTAATACAATAGGCACTAGGAAACCAATACATGTAAATTCTGAGGTTCATGTGGCATAGAAATGGTAGTTCCTAATTACCTAGAATAAAACAATGTAGAAAAGTTTTCTCAGCAAATCAATAGGTATCAAATATTTACAAAGTACCTACACATTACAACATGTGGTTCTGTCTCTGAGAGAATTTTCAATAATTGGTCTTAGCCAAAACTGATCTGACATAAATATCTAGTAAGTATCCTGCCATAACACTACCTGAATTATATTTCTGAACTAAATAAATATGCCAACATACCCTCTCTACCTAGCTATTCTACAGGAACATCAAACTGAATTTGTTATTATTACCTTACCTACAATTCTACCCTGTCCCCTGGAAATCTCATAGTCTTTTCCCCCTTTTCTCCCTCATCTAAATCTATTCTAGCTCAGAAATCTCTCTTGAATATTCTCCCCTCCCTTTTTCTCCTACTGTCACTGCTCTAGGTCAAACTCTCATTCTGGACTATTGTAGAAACGTCACCAGTTTCACTACTTTAGGTTTTGTTGACCCTGTTTAATCTTCTATATCACAGCTGGTGTGATCTGTTTAAAAAATGCAAAGCTTGTCTTTTTTCTTTCTTGTTGAAAAACCATTAATAGCATTTCAGTGCTGACAGGAAAGCATCTTTACATGTTTAGCATATAAGGCCCTTCACAAGCTATATTCTAAACCACCTTTTCAACTTCATCTCTTACTGCTTAATTCACATATGTGCCCTCTAGTCATATAAAACTTCTTAGAATTTTCCTAATATGCTATGTTTATTCATAACCCCTGCCTTTGTACATCTTATTCCCTCTGCCTGGGATGCACTTCCACTGTCTTTGCCTGGCTAACTCTTACTTATCCATCAGTCCAATTCACAAGTCAGTTCCTTTGTGAAAACCTCCCTGACTTCCCAAGGCAGAGGTAATCAATTTGTTCTCTATGCTGTATATAATCCTCTGTTAGAGTACATTGAATTTTTATTACTTTTTTAACATCTGTTTCCCCCACTAAACTCAATGGCCCTAGCACAGCCTTGGTATAAAGCAGGCATTCAGAAAAGATTTGTCAATGATCAGTCCTTCAACAATATAGTCTTGCTATTGAGGCTTTCAGCAAAGTCACACTGGCAAATGGATAGAAATCTCATGAACACCTGGATTCAGATGCTCAGAGTGATGGATCTAGGTTTTAATACCAGAAAGATTCTTATACATATAAAAAGGGATGATTCAGTTTTGAGAAGAATTTTGAAAAATACTTAAAAAAAGATATTAGTCTTCGAAGTGTACAAATGGGAAGTTGAAGATGAAAATGGAGCTCTTTACATAAGATACTTTTAGTTATTTGGATGGATTTTTATTTAAAATTATGGTTAACTATACACACACATACACACACATCATTAAGTAAACAATTTGAGAATTCATATTCATGTCTTGTTAAAATAATTATATATGTGTTGGCAAAGGAAAATATTCCTGAATAAATTGGTTGTTTTTGATGAAACAAAGCACCTTAATTCTCTTTTTTAATACCGTCTGGCAAAAAATAACTTACCAATATTCATGATTAACCTACTGAATGGTAAATGACTTGCTTTCCAATGACCCTACAAGTATCTATTTCAATTAGCTTTGGCAAATAAAAAAACATTATTTAGTTTCCTTAGATAGATGCAAAATTAATCTGAAAAGAATAAAAAAACGAGTCATTGCTTTAGAATGTATTAGTGTGTACCTTTTATTATGAAGCCTACATCTACTGCTGAGTTGAAGAACCTGCATCACGGCTACAGCAAACAACAAGAAAGCACTTTTCCAAGAAAAATATCAAGGATGTCGTACTTAATAATCCGATTCATGAGTCACATAGAAGGTCTGTGACCTCTAATTTCCCTTCTAACACCAATATTTTATGGTTCTATGAAATCAAGTCTTCCTAACCTATAATTTAAATATATTTACTTTAAATAAAATCTGCCTTAACAAAATCACATTTGTTAATCAAACCACATTTTCAATGCCTTTCATTAGAAAACCAGAGATGGGCTTCCATAATAGGAAGAATTGGAACCAAAAAAAAATCAAAACGTCAAGAAAAAAGCATACACTCAAGAATGCAAGGATTCTTTTAAAATGACAGTTAAGGTGGGGATGGGGAATGTTATTTTCTGATGAATTATTAATAACAATTTTCAATACAAATCAAAAAGTACAAATGATACCCCGCATTGGAAAAATGAGTGTTAGATCAGAAACTACCGCTAGTAAATATCCTTTAAAAATAGTGAAGTACCTGTGTCTTTTAATTTAATTTAAATTTCTAATTTAAGGTTATAAACTTTTTTGATATAATCATGATACATTTTTCTTTAAAGATCATTCTTCATCTCATGATTTCTTTTAGGGCCATGTTTCCCACATGATGGTGTTCCTTCAGGTGTAGAAAACCCAGAGCAAAACTTTGAGAGGAATATAATATAGTCAAGGTCATTTGGCTCTGGTATCAGTCAGTCTTGGGGGTTCAGATCCCTTGTGACCTCAGACAAGCTCCTTTAACTGAAGTTCAGTTTTACCAGATATAAAATGGGTAGTAATAAGGATTGAGACAACTTCTTTAAATAATAAATGATCAATAATGGTTGTTATTACTAGGGTGCAGCCCACAAATGGTCATCCGCATCTGGAGCCACTTGATTTTTTCACTATGTAGGGCTTTTTCAATTACAAACGCCTGATTTTTGTTTGTTTGTTTACCTTTCCATAAAACTCTTTTGTATTGTTGTAACCTAAAGAGAGAAGCATAAAAGGACAGGAACTTTTAAAGATCACAAGTGTCAGCCAGTGAGGGTTGCTAGAGATTTTAGCTGTTCACTTAGATTAACAAACTTCATTTCACACTATGATTTTTTCACTATGGGAGAGGACAAGATGGCCTTCTCATTTCACTTCACAAACATAGGAAACAGGAAGAGAATCATTGGCTTAAGTTATAACCAATAAAAGAGCTGGTTGATATACTGAACAAGTAGTTGTTTATCTAGTACATTTAATATGCAAAGTCCAAGGCAAAGTCCCACCATGGGAACCTAGATAAGGAAGATGCCCTCTTTGCTCCTGAGGAACTTAAAGCTCAGTAGGTGAGAAAAGAAAACAACTCTAATGCAAGATCCAGTGTGCTGAGTGCAGATAGATTAGCACAAAGTGCAGTCAGTTTCTCCTGATATCTTGAAATATTACTTCTTGGCATAGCAAAGATTCTATATTCATTTAAAACATTAATCCATGTATCCTAACTGATGGTCCAGAATGTTGCTACCATCCACTTATTCTCAATAAAAATGGAGCTTAGGGCCACCTTCAGTTTTTCAAGCAAACAGGTAAGGGCAGAAAGTTCTCACACAAGCTTTTTTGTAATGGTTTCATTTGCTTTCCTACAAAGTTCTGTTGTACATATTGTTATTGGTACTTCTACAGAGAGCCAAATGGGCTGCCATTTCTCTTGCAGGCTCTTTCTGTCTCTTTAAATTAAATTGGGCAAATTAGCAGGTCGCTATATCTCTGATTGATGTAGTAGAGATGGTGATCTGTGGTGTAAGGACAAGCCCAATACTAGAGACTGGGTTTGAGTAAGTACTGGCTCTCTCAGTAACCAGCTGTGTGATCCTGGGAGAGTCATTTCCTCATCTATAAAAATATATTAATGTTAATTATATGTAGTAATATGTTAATTAATATAGTAATATTAATATCACAGAGTTGGTGTGAGACTGAAATGTGAAAATTCTTCATATCTGCACAATTGTGTGCATGTGGGTTGGGAAGTTGTTTTGTTTTTGAGACCAAGCTAGTCTTCTCCAGCCCACAGTATCTAACAATGATTAGGATTCTCATCCAAAATGATTGTATTCTTTTTCACAGTTGGGTTGTGATTATTCTGAAGGAAGTTTGCAGGTTCTCAGATAAAAACTTGTAATTTACTCATCTGGATGAAATATTTAAGTGCCTGGTAATCATTTCTTCAAACCTCTCTCTCTTTATAAAAAGTCAAAATTCCCACTATTTCAGGGTGATTTTTTTTTTATAGTACAGCACAGGAAGAAGCAAGATGATGATAATAGTGCTGAAAATGACAAGGGGCTTTAGAAATTAAACAGTCCAACTTTCTCATTTCACAGTCGAGGAAACAGCCTGATGATAGAGATGAATTGTTACAATAATGGTAACAGCTAGCACTTACAGACTGCTCACTATGTGCCATGCACTGTCTTAAGTGCTTTACATGTATTATCCCACTTAATCCTTACAATAATCCTCTGGAGTAGGAATTATTACTATATCCATTTTACAGATGAGGAAACTGAAGCACAGAGAAGTCAACTTGCCCAAGGTTATATGATTAGAGAGTAAGAGAAGCAAATAATACAAGGAATCTTGGCATATTTTTCCTTCAAAAAATCGTACTGCCTACTGAAAACAATTTAAACTTTTACATATGGCATTCAAGACCTTCCATGATCTTGCTGCAGCCTATCTCTCCAGCCTTGTTTTCCTATGACCTATCTTCATGTATCTTGCCCTCCAGCAAACAATTTGCTGAATATGTGACATGCTCTCTTAACTTGTTGCTTTGCTGCATTACCTTTGCTTCTCTCTCTTGGCATCTTTACAGCTCCAAATGTTGCCCATCCTTCAATACCCTATTGAAATATCATTCAGTTAACTTAGAAGTGACCTCACCCTCCTCTGTGGTTTGGAAGCTCTTTCCACTGGCCTTCTGCCCAGGAAGGGCTTGTATTCTGGTTTAGCCAGGGAGAAGGGAAGGCTCTATTTTTTTTTGTCTGTTTCCTAGAGTCCTGTCTGCTTTGCAAGCTTGTCATAGGATGTCATGAGGCAATGGATAAGAAAGAGACTTTTGATCCATTAGTATTGTAAAGGCAATTATTTCATTTTGGGTATCCCTTTATTGCCCAGGCTTGGAAAAGCAGATCACTTCCAGTGTGGGCATATTTTTAGGAGGGCAAATTTCCATTTCTGATCCATATTAAAGAAAATTGAAAATGTCAAATTTGGATAAGTAAAGGGGCAAGGAATAAAATATAATAAAAACAAATAAAAATATTGACTCTTATTAGGTGATTAGAGTGTGGACAATTATCGCCTCAGTTTTCTGTTGTTTTTACAATAAAAGAATGTGAAAAGATGAGAAAAGTGAAGAGAGTTGCTTAGAATTTATTGTGTATATTCATATCTTTTGCTGATTTTCAAAATCTGTGTTCATTTAAAAGCCCTAAGGGGAGGCTTATGCTCTTTGCTGAAGCAGTAATAGGGCCATAGTGCAATAAAATGAAGGGTGGCTACAAACCAAGGTTTATTTATGTCTATGTGTGCATGTATAAAACCTACCTCCAAGTTAAAGGATGACACTCAAAAGCCTTCAGAGATACAGTGACATCTGCTATGGGGGAGTCACACTTGGGACAACTTGATTGACCATTTTTGGCATATGCTGGTCTAAATTGGCTCATCTATTGGTTAACAATCTTTTCTGAATTAGGTCCAACTCTCAGCAGGCACATTTCCATCTGGTTAAGTTTAGAACTCAAGCTGTATTTTTTAAAACTACCTCACACCAATACTAGTCTAGTCAAAAGGTTCTCATAGATCATCCCTGTCCTCCTTTAAAAAGCAATTTCATTTTCCTTTGCTTTAAACCAGGGGTGAATGATGTAGATTGGGGGCTCCTTGACCCTGGATTTTGAATAAAAGCAAGAATGGATTTTTTACAACGACACAAAGGGAGCTAGGGAGGAAGAAAATGCAGACATTTGCAAAATCTGATGAATGATAAAACAGGAAGCTAACGTGTTAGGTGCCTGCATTCTTGTGATGGAAGGAGGTTGCCCTGATGAACAGCTGCTTAGTGCAAAGAGAACCTTCCTCTACTTGGGTGTCTCATTGTTTATGCCAAGCACTAGCCTTTGGGACAGTGCATCACATTACCAAGTCATATACATGATTAGAAGAGAGGTGACAATAAGCAAAGTCATGTTCTATATGACATGTACCAGCAGGACAGTAAATCAGAGGCTTTGCTTTCAATCAGCTCAATAACGAAGTAGTTGACCTTTCCTTAACACCCTCTGCTTCTCACTTCTGGATATTAATTCCCATAGGGGAGTTGGCTGGTTTAGGGATGCAAGGTGAAAGGTAAGTTAAAGGATTGAGAAACATGATTAGTATTTCTTTAGGATTTGTTTGCAGCCATGATATAGACAAAGTTGCCTGAGGCAGGGCCTCTCATATCCAAGGGCTTTTTGGTTCTGTCATAGTGCTGAGTGTTTAGCTGGTTGCTACAACTTTGTAAAACACTTTTTTTATTTTATCAAATGTCCATCACAGTGGTTCAATATCCCCCAGCACATCCCTCACCCATTCCCCTCTTCCTTGGTAACCACTGGCCACTTCTCAGAGTCTATGATTCTAATTCTGTTTTTTTTCATTTTTAATTTTTTATTTTGTTGTCATTAATCTACAATTACATGAAGAACATTATGTTTACTAGGCTCTCCCCTATCCCAAGTCCCCCCCACAAACCTCATTACAGTCACTGTCTATCAGCATAGTAAGATGTTGTAGAATCACTACTTGTCTTCTCTGTGTTGCACAGCCCTCCCCTTTCCCCCATACCCCACATTATACATGCTAATCATAATACCCCCTTTCTTCTTCCCCACCCTTATCCCAGCCTACCCTCACATTCTCCCCAGTCTCTTTCCCTTTGGTAACTGTTAGTCCATTCTTGGGTTCTGTGATTCTGCTGCTGTTTTGTTCCTTCAGTTTTTCCTTTGTTCTTATACTCCACAGATGAATGAAATCATTTGGTATTTGTCTTTCTCCACTTGGTTTATTTCACTGAGCATAATACCCTCTAGCTCCATCCATGTTGTTGCAAATTGTAGGATTTGTTTTCTTCTTATGGCTGAGTAATATTCCATTGTGTATATGTACCACCTCTTCTTTATCCATTCATCTATTGATGGACAATTAGGTTGCTTCCATTTCTTGGCTATTGTAAATAGTGATGCCATAAACATAGGTGTGCACCTGTCTTTTTCAAACTGCAGTGCTGCATTCTTAGGGTAAATTCCTAGAAGTGGAATTCCTGAGTCAAATGGTAAGTCTATTTTGAGCATTTTGATGAACCTCCATACTGCTTTCACAATGGTTGAACTAATTTACATTCCCACCAGCAGTGTAGGAGGGTTCCCCATTCTCCACAACCTCGCCAACATTTGTTGGTGTTTATCTTTTGGATGGTAGCCATCTTTAGTGGTGTGAGGTGATATTGTGGTTTTAATTTGCATTTCTCTGATAACTAGCGATGTGGAGCATCTTTTCATGTGTCTGTTGGCCATCTGAATTTCTTCTTTGGAGAACTGTCTGTTCAGCTCCTCTGCCCATTTTTTAATTGGTTTATTTGCTTTTTGTTTGTTGAGGTGTGTGAACTCTTTATATATTTTGGATGTCAACCCTTTATCGAATCTGTCATTTATGAATATATTCTCCCATACTGTAGGGTACCTTTTTGTTCTATTGATGGTGTCCTTTGCTGTACAGAAGCTTTTAAACTTAATATAGTCCCACTTGTTCATTTTTGATTTTGTTTTCCTTGCCTGGGGAGATATGTTCATGAAGAAGTCGCTAATGTTTATGTCCAAGAGTTTTTTGCCTATGTTTTTTTCTATGAGTTTTATGGTTTCATGATTTACATTCAGGTTTTTGATCCATTTCAAATTTACTTTTGTGCATGGGGTTAGACAATGATCCAGTTTCATTCTCTTACATGTAGCTGTCCAGTTTTGCCAACACCAGCTGTTGAAGAGGCTGTCATTTCTCCATTGTATATCCATGGCTCCTTTATCATATATTAATTGACGATATATGTTTGGGTTAATATCTGCACTCTATTGTGTTCCACTGGTCTTTGGGTCTGTTCTTGTGCCAGTACCAAATTGTCTTGATTACTGTGGCTTTGTAGTAGAGCTTGAAGTTGGAAAGTGAGATCCCCCATGCTTTCTTCTCCCTTCTCAGGATTGCTTTGGCTATTCAGGGTCTTTTGTGGTTCCATATGAATTTTTGAACTATTTGTTCCAGTTCGTTGAAGAATGCTGTTGGTATTTTCATAGGGATTGCACTGAATCTGTAGATTGCTTAAGGCAGGATGGCCATTTTGATAATATTAATTCTTCCTAACCATGAGCACAGGATGTATTTCAATTTGTTTGTGTCTCTTTTAATTTCTCTCATGAGTGTCTTGTAGTTTTCAGGGTATAGTTCTTTTACCTCCTTGGTTAGGTTTATTCCTAGGCATTATATTCTTTTTGATGCAGTTGTGAATGGAGTTGTCCTGATTTCTCTTTCTGCCAGTTCATTGTTAGTATAAAGGAATGCAACAGATTTGTGTGTATTAATTTTGTATCCTGCAACTTTGCTGAATTCTGTTATTTGTTCTAGTAGTTTCACGGTGGATTCTTTAGGGGTTTTTATGTACAATATCATGTCATCTGCAAACAGTGACAGATTGACTTTTTCCTTGCCAATTTGTATGCCTTTTATTTCTTTATGTTGTCTGATTGCCATGGCTAGGACCTCCAGTACTATGTTGAATAAATGTGGGGAGAGTGAGCATCCTTGTCTTGTTCCTAAACTTAGAGGAAAAGCTTTTAGCTTCTCACTGTTAAGTATGATGTTGACTGTGGGTTTGTCATATATGGCCTTTACTATGCTGACATATTTCGCCTCTCTGCCTATTTTCCTGAGAGTTTTTATCATAAATGAATGTTGAATTTTGTCAAATGATTTTTCAGGATCTATAGAGGTGATCATGTGATTTTTGCCCTTCTTGTGTTTATGTGGTGTATGATATTGATGGATTTTCAAATATTGTACCATACCATCCTTGTATCCCTGGAATAAATTCCACTTCATCATAAAGGATGATCTTTTTGATGTATTTTTGAAATCAGTTTGCTAATATTTTGTTGAGTATTTTTACATGTATATTCATCAGGAATATTGGTCTGTAATTTTCTTTTTTTGTGGTATCTTAGTCTGGTTTTGATATTAAAGTAATGCAGATCTCATAGAATGAGTTTGGACATATTCCCTTCTCATCTACTATTTGGAAAACTTTAAGGAGGACGGGTATTAGGTCTACTCTAAATGTTTATGAAATTCAGTGCTAAAGGCATCTGGTCCAGGGGTTTCATTCTTAGGAAGTTTTTGGGTTACCAATTCAATTTCATTGCTGGTAGTTGGTCTGTTCAGATTTTCTGTTTCTTCCTGGTTCAGTCTTGGCAGGTTGTATTTTTCTAGAAAGTTGTCCATTTCTTCTAGATTATCCAGTGTATTTGCATATAATTTTTCATAGTATTCTCCAATAATTCTTTGTATATCTCTGAAGTCCATAGTGATTTTTCCTTTCTCATTTCTGATTCTATTTATGTGTGTAAATTCTCTTTTTTTTCATGATAAGTCTGGCTAGTGGTTTATCTATTTTGTTTATTGTCTCAAAGAGCCATCTCCTTGTTTCATTGATTCTTTCTATTGTTTTATTCTTCTTTATTTTATTTATTTCTGCTCTGATCATTATTATGTCCCTCCTTCTGCAGACTTTGGGCCTCATTTGTTCTTCTTTTTCTAGCGTCATTAATTGTGAGTTTAGACTGTTCATTTGGGATTGTTCTTTCTTGAGATAGGCCTGTATTGCTATATGCTTTCCTCTTAGAACTGCCTTTGCTGTATCCAACAGAAGTTGGGGCATTGACCCATTGTTTTCATTTGTCTACATATATTGCTTGATCTCTGTTTTAATTTGGTCATTGATCCATTGATTATTTAGGAGCATGTTGTTAAGCCTCCATGTGTTTTGGGGCTTTTCTGTTTTCTTTGCACAATTTATTTCTAGTTTCATACCTTTGTGATCTGAGAAGCTGGTTGGTAGAATTTCAATCTTTTTGAATTGACTGGGAGGCTCTTTTGTGGCCTAGTATGTGATCTATTCTGGAAAGTGTTGCATGCACACTTGAGCAGAATGTGAATCCTGCTGCTTTTATGTGGAGTGTTCTGTAGATGTCTATTTGGTCCATGTATTCTAATATGTTCTTCAGTGCCTTTGTATCCTTACTTATTTTCTGTATGGTTGATCTGTCCTTTGGAGTGAGTGGTGTGTTGCAGTCTCCTAGAATGAATGCACTGAATTCTATTTCACCCTTTAATTCTGTTAGTATTAGTTTCACATATGTTGGCGCTCCTATACTGGGTGCATAGATATTCATAATGGTTATATCCTCTTGTTGGACTGACTCTTTATCATTATGCAATTTTCTTCTTTGTCTCTTGTTACATTTTTTGTTTTGAAATATATTTTGTCTGATTCAAGTACTGCATCTCTTGGTTTTTTCTCCCTATTATTTGCATGAAATATCTTTTTTCCATACCACTACTTTTAGTCTGTATATGTCCTTGGGTCTGAAGTGAGTCTCTTGTAGGTAGCAGATAGATGGATCTTGTTTCTTTATCCATTTTGCCACGCTGTCTTTTGATTAGTGCATTCGTCCATTTACATTTAAGGTGATTATTGATACCTTTGTACTTATTGACACTTTCTTAATTGTTCTCTGCTGTTTTTATACCTCCTCTCTCTCCTTTCTTCCTCTCTTATATTCTTCTCTTCTTATTGAAGGTTTTCTTTAGTGTTGTAATTGGATTTCTCTTTCCTATAAAAATCTACTTATATTTTGTGTGTATTTATTGTGGGCTTTAGTTTTGTTGTTACCAAAGGTTAAAGACAATTTCTTTACTATATAATAGTCTATCTTAAATTGCTGATTACTCTATTTCAAATACAATCTAAAGGTACTTTTTTCTTTTTTTTCTTTCTCCTCCACATTTTTCATAATAGATGTTATAATCTGCACTTTTTGTGTATCCCTTAATTGATTTTGTGTATAGTAGGTTTTCTGTCTTTTATTTTGTTTTAATGTCATACTTGCTTAGTAACTAGTTCGTCTTCTATCCTTACTGTGGGTTTATTTCCACTGGTGAAAGCCATTTAGACTTATGGCTATTTCCATGTATAGCAATCTCTTAAACATATCATGTGTGACTGGCTTAGTGGTAGCAAATTCCTTCTACTTTTGTTTATCTGGAAATTGTTTAATCCCTGCTTCAAATTTTAGTGATAATCTTGCCAGGTAGAGGATTCTTGGTTGCAGGTCCTTCTGCTTCAGTACATTAAATATATCATGCCAGTCCCTTCTGGGTTGAAAAGTTTCTGTTGAGAAGTTTTGCTGGTTTTCCTTTTGTTAGGGGGGGTCTCTCACTTCCATTACCTTTGTGTCTATTTCCTTTCCCAAACTGGGGAAGTTTTCAATAATTATTTCCTTAAAGAGACTTTCTATCACATTGCCTTTCTCTTCTCCTTCTGTCACCCCTGTTATGTGAATATTGCTTCCTTTGGATGGTCACATAGCTCTCTTATCATTCTTTCATTCTTACAGATCCTTTTTTCGCTCTTTTCCTAAGCTTCTTTGTTTATCTGTTCTCTAATTTCTATTTCATTTACTGTCTTCTCTACATTATCAATCTACTTTTAAATCTCTCCATTGTATGTTTTATTTCACATACAGTATTCTTCAGCTCTGAGTGGCTCTTTTTCAGATTTTGTATCTCTTTGTTGAAGTCTTCCTGAGATCTTGAACACTTTTCTGTAAATCTGTGAGCATGTTTATGACTTTTATTTTGAAATCTTTATCATGAAGATTGGTGATCTCTGTTTCATTTAGCCCTCTTTCTGGGGTTCTGTCTTGTAGTTTTGTTTGGATCACATTCCTCTTCCTGTTCATCTTGTCAGGGATTCTGTGTTTCTTCCTCTGTATTAGATGTCTCTGCTATGATTTCTGGTCTAAAGTGTAATAGCCTTATGAAGAAGGATTGCTATGGTGTCTAGAATCTCAAGATTCTTTACTCTCTAGTGTCTGGTTCTGTTTTTGGGGGGGCCCAGGTAAGGGCATGTCATGGGAAGGCCACCTTTTTGTCTTGCTTCTGTAGTGGTCTAAGACTGGGTGGGTAGTATGCTTGAGCTACTGCCATTGTGATCAGCTCAGGAATCTCTGTTGAGCTCACTGTGGGCATGGCCACCCTTGCCTGGCCTGAGGCAATGGCAGGCCTGCAGGGTTAATGGGGTGGGTTGACTTATGTGCCCCTTCTAGATGCACAGCACTGGATTTGGACACCCACAGGGAGGAAGGAGGTCTTGGGCTGCCTCCTTCAGGCACCTCTCTGGTTGGCCTGAAATGGAACCAAGTAAGCTGGGAGATTCTCCCTCTACCTGCCAGGCACAAAGTCAGATGGTGCCACTGGGCCAAGTGGGTTAGTTCTGGGCAGTGCAGAGGGAGGTGCCTTGTGGTTGTGTTGCCAGCAAGGGGGAAGGAGCATCTGGCACTCCCTGAGGCTCCCAATCTGTTGGACCAAGGAGTGGCTGGGGTTATCTTCCACCTGCCCTTTCTCCTGAAGGCAGAGTTCCAACCAACCCTCATCACCTCTGGTAACCCTCCCATGGCTGTCAAGTCTTTCAAACTTCTGCCCTTGCTTTGCAATTCAGGACTGGTAGAGTATGCCTGCCCTCCACACTGGCTAGAGTGTCAGCCTGTCAGTGTTCTGCCTGCCCCTGGTGTCCAGTTGCTATAATCACTAGAACCCAATGTTATGTGGGCTTCTGCTTCCAAAGCAGATCTCCAGGGCCAGGTGTGAAGCACTCCTGGGCTTCTACCCCATCCCTGCTCCATTCCTCTTTCTCCAACCTATGGGCTGTTGAAGGGGGAGGGGTTAGGTCCTGCTTGATCTCATCTTTGCCACTTTAGCCTTTTCTGTGTGGTCCTCTCTTCTTCCTTATGTGTAGGGAGTCTGTTCTGCAGTCTTCATGTCATTTTCACGTGTAGTTGCATTTGCTGTATATTCTTCTTTTATGTGTTTTTGGGAGGAGGTTTCAGTCTTGCCTTTCTATTCTGCCATCTTTCATCCAATCGACCAACTTTGTTAAACACTTTTCACTTGATTCACAGTCTGGATCAGGCTAGAGATATCAGGAAGCAATTTCTGGATGGTGCCACAAATCTACGGATGTTCAGTTCTTTTTTAAATTAAATGGTTTTAATTTTGAATAAGACTCTTAAGCAATTGAAAAAAAATAGTAGAGAGTTCCCATGTACTCTTCACCCACCTTTTCATGATAATATTTGTCTTGCCTGAGGGTTTCAGCCCCTGCTAAGTTCACTTTTGATTCATTAAGAGTGAAAAAGGACAATGGAACATTCTTGGGGTACAAGGATTTATACCCAACTTTATTCCCAAAGTGACAGATTAAGCACTAGAATCTCATCTGGCTCAGAGCAAGTCTGCATGCAGCAAGCTGGTCTCTGCATCTGGGCCTCTCTGCCCCCTACTGCCATCTCAGTCTCTGTCCTAGGTGCTGCCACCACTCCAACCCCTGGTCTCCTGCAGCCATGCAGCCCAGAGTACTGGGCAGAGGTCTTTATATAGAGTCAGTAATAGTGTACTGCCCACACATGTGCAGTGAGCAAGTGGACCAGGGTCAGGTGAGAATCTGGCCATAGGAACTTTCATTTTCTCTACAACATCTTATATTATCAAAACTGGGAAACTGACATTGATACAATGCTATTCACCAAACAATAGAGCTTATTCAGATTTCACCAAGTTTTATATGCATTCATTTCTTTGGATATTTTTTAATGAAATCTTATCACATGTAACTACCACCACCATCAGGATATGAAACTGTTCCATCACTAGAAAGAAGCTCCCTTGTGTTACCCTTTTCTAGTCAGTCACAACAACAGCGTTCAATTTTAATTTTTAACCTCTCTGAAGTGACCTCTGTCAGGAAATACTTTCATGAAACCTCTTTTCAAGCTCAACTGCCATGCCTAGCCTCCAGAGGAACAGTATTTTCTCATTAAAACTTTGGCAGAACTGTGAACAATTTCCTCATTACTTGGTTTCTCTTAGCACAGCTCTAAAATGCTGAAATCTTTAAAAGTCTTGAAAAAATATGAAGAAAGAACACAGGGAAAATAAAGAAATACAAGACACACACAAACACACAAAATCAAGCTTTCAAAGAACTGGTTTCTAATTCCACACTAAGTTAACTTGCTTACAAGGCTCTTATGCCATATCCCATGACTTGTTCTGTCTCCACAGATACTTGTGTTTTAGTCCATTGGTATTGGCTAATACAACTTCCCAGACTCATTGACTATTTAGCCACCCTCCAAGTCCCCAGGTACAGGTATCAGTGTATTTCTTCTTACTTACAAGATCGCTATTCCTACCTTTCCTTTCTTCCACCAAGTACCTATACCCCTAAACTTATATGGCTGTTCACTCAGTTTCCCTTCTAACATTTTATCCACAATTGATTGGCAGCTGATACAACTAATGTTCTCATCCTTCAGGTGAGACCCTGACAGCAGTAATATAGTAGTAGCATAAAGCCTTGTAAAGTTCTCTCATTACAGACTCCTAGAAAGTAACTACACTATAACTCAGAGTTAAGGGCATGCTCTCACACCTTTCTCTCTAAGAAGGTGTGGATAACATGAAGGTTCCTATGGCCAGGATTCTCACCTGGCCCTGCTTGGCTAGCTTACTACACACGTGTGGGTAATACTTTGTTATTAACTCTGTATAAAGACCTCCACCACTGTACTGTTGTAGGAAAGCAGGGACTGGGGTGGTGGCAGCACCGAGGATAGACTGAGATGGCTGTGCGTTTAGAGAAGCCCAGAGGCAGAGATCGGCTTGCTGCATGCAGACTTGCTCTGAGTAGGCAGGATGCTAGTGATTGACTTGCCACCATGGGAATAAACTTGGATAAAACCCTTTCACCCCAAGAATGTTCTACTCTCATTTCTTTGGTCACACTGAATCCATAGTGAACTTGTCTGGGGCTGAAACCTATTGGCAAGACAGGGTCTTCTCTATAGGTCTGAACTCATCAGGGAAAAGTACTATATGAGTTTTCTGGGGCTCTGTAATAAAGTACCACAAACTCAGCTGCTTAAAACAACATCCATTTGTTACCTCACAATTCTATAGATGTCCTGGCATGATGTAGCAGTGTTCTCTGCTCAGGGTCTCACAAGGATGAAATTATGGTGTTAGTTGGGCTTCATTTCCTTTATGGAGTTTCTAATGAAGAATTGCTTCCAAGGTCATTAAGATTGTTGGCAAAGTCATTTCCTTGCAACTGTAGGACAGAGGTCTCTATTTTCCTGTTAGGTCTTGGTTAGGGAATGCTCTCAGCTACTGGAGGCTGCTCTTCTCCATTGACAGTGCACAACATGGTGTTTCCTTCATTTCAGGCCAGCTGGAGCCCATCTTTCTGATGTCCTTTTTGGGGAAATTCTCTTTTTTAAAGCACTCATGTGATTAGGACAGGCTCACTATGTAATCTCCCCATCTTTAGATCAACTGTTCCATAGGACATAACCTAATCACAGGCATAAAACGCATCATCTTCATAGTTCTGAGGATTAATGCAGGGCATGCACACCAGGGAGAGGGAAATCTTGAAGGATATTTTATAATCCTACCTATAACAAAACAAACTGATTTTTCTTTCCAAATTCCCCTGAGTGATTGATTCTCAATCCAGAATGTAGTTGGAATGAAGTGTAGCATAACTTCTCAATTTATGTGTCATGACAGGGTAAAAAGATCAGATGTTCATTCCCTCAGCCTTTGGGAAGATGAGTCAGAATCTGTGGTGACATGAACCCCTAAACTCAGTGGATTAAAGCTATAAGCTGCCTTGATCACATATCCTCAGAAACTGTGCAAATATTAGAATTTTCTATGTGTGCTTGACTTGAAACAAGTCAGGAACATAACTCAGTATTTTGGAAAATCTAAACAAGCTATTCCAATCAATGAAAAATGTGCTAAGAACTTAGATCTGCTGACTCACTATTCTAGACAAGCACACTGTGATACTTCACAAGGTGCTGTTTAGAAAACAAATATGCATTATATTCCAGTTAAAATTTAGCTTTTTCTCTATATGATTGAAAAAATGTATAAGACAATACTGTTAACGGGCATAACACAATATATAAAAATGTAATTTGTGACAATAACAACATAAATGGGGAAGGAAGAAACTATCAGGAGGAGAGTATTAATATAGGACTGAAGCAAAGTTGGGATTAATTCAAACAAGATTGCTATAAATTTAAGATATTGGTTGCAATCCTGAGGGTAACAATTAAGAAAATAACTTTAAAAATATTGAAAAGAAAAAGGAATAAAAATGTTGCAATACAAAAATCAATTAAACACAAAAAAGAGCAGCAATGTTGAAACTGATGAATAAAAAAAGGTGTAATACACACAGAAAACAGCAAAATGGCTGAAGTAAGTCCTTCCTTATCGATAACTACTCTAAATATGAATAAACTAAGCTTTCCAGTTAAAAGGTAGAGGTTAAACGAATGGATGAAGAAATGAGTCAACTATATGCTGTCTACAAGCAATTTACCTTAGATACAAAGTGGTTGAAAGTGAAAAAACAGAAAACCATATCTTATGCAAATAGTAAACAAAAGAGAGCTGTGGTGGCCAACTGATAGCAGAAGAAAACAGACTTTAAGTGAAAAATTGTTATACGAGACAAGGATGTTACATGTTGATGAAAATCTCAATCAATAAATCAAGAAGATAGCAAAAATTTTAAATATATGCACATTTAACAGCAGAAACCTCAAATACATGAAAGAAAAACTGACAAAATTAAAGGGATAAAGAGATATTTCTACAATAGTTTTGAAGATTTCAATAATCCACCTTAATAATGGACAGAACAACTGGACATAATAAGAGAACTTAAGCAACACTATAAACCAACTAGATCTAAGAGGTACAGACACATACAGAACACTGCATACAACAACAGAATATAGTAGTCCCTGCTTATCAGCTGTGGATATGTGCCAAGACCTCTACTGGATGTCTGAAACCATGGAATGTTCCAAACACTACATATGCTTTTTACTATACAGAAATACCCATGTTAAAGTTGAATTCATAAATTAGGCATAATAAGAGATTAACAACAATAATAAAAAGGAACCATTCAGAAACCAAAAAAAGAACCATTATAACAATATATTGTAATAAAAGTTGTGAATGTGGTCTCAAAATACATTGTGCTGCTCACCCTTCTTGTGATAATGTAAGATGATAAAATGCCTTTGCGATGAGATGAAGTGAGGTGAATGTTGTAGGCATCGTGATGTAGTGTTAGGCTACTATTGGCATTCTGATGATGAGCAGTTGACCACTATGAACTAAAATTATGTAAAGTGAAACTGCAGATGAGGGGGACTACTGACACGTTCTTCTCAAGTGCACATGGAAATTCTCTTGGATAGATCATATTTACCAAACAATTATGAATAAATTTTAAAAGACTGAAATCATGCAAAACATGTTCTCCAACCACAATGGAATGAAACTAAAAATCAGTAACAGAAAGAAAATGACAATTCACAAACATGTGTAAATTAAATGGCAGATTTTTCATTAATGGGCTAAAGAAGAAATTACAGGGAAACTGGAAAATATTTTTCAGTGAATGAAAACAAAAATATAAGATACTCAAACTTATACTATGTAGTAAAAGCAGTGCTCTGAGGAAAATTTATTTTAATAAATGACTACATTAAAAAAAGATCCCAAAGCAGTAACTTTACACCTTAAAAAAAGAAGAGTAAACAAAACCTAAAGCTAGCAAAAGGAAGGCAATAATAAAGATTAGAGGTAAATGAAATAGCGAATAGAAAAACAGAGAAAATCAGCAAAACCAAAATGTTGGTTTTTGAAAAGATTCAAAGTATTGACAAAACTTTAGGTAGACTAAGAAGAAGAGACCCAAATTACTGCATCAGGAATGAAAGGGGAGACACTGCTATTGATCTTATGAAAATAAGAAAAGATTATGAGAATAGCATAAACAATTGCATGACGATAAATTAAGATAGCTTAGATGAAATGGACAAATACCTAGAAATACACAAACTGCCAAAACATACTCAAAAAATAAACAGAAAACCTGAAGAGACATATATACAAGTGAAGAGACTGAATCAGTAATCAAAAATTTCCTGATAAAGAAAACCTCAGGACCAGATGGCTTTACTGATGAATTCTGTGAAACATTTAAAGATTCCATCAACATCAATCATTCTCAGTATCTTCCAAAAAATAGAACAGAATACTTCCTAATTCAGAATTACCCTGGTACTAAAGCCAGGTAAAGACATCACAAGGGAAAAAAAACTATACACCAATTCCCTTCTGAATGCAGAAATGCCCAATAAAATACTAGAAAACTGAATCTAACAGCATATTCAGAGGATTATATATCAGATCAAATAGGATTTATTCCAGGAAATATTCAAAGCAATATAGTTCATACTGCACAGCCCAATTCATACATATTATTCACAACTGCATAGCCCAAAACTGCAATTAAATGTCTTACCGACTTGTGCATGGATTAAAAAAAGGAGGGTATACCCGTATTATAGAATACTATTCTGTAATATAAAGTAACAAACAACTGATACATGCTACACCATAGACGACCATCAAACATTATGCTAAGTGAAAAAAGCCAGAAGCAAAAGATTTTAGATATTACATGATCGCAGTTATATGAAATCTCCAGTAAAGACAAATTTATAAATAGCAGATCAGTGATTGCTTAAAGTTGGGGGTAGGAGTGGAGATTAACGCAGAAAATCTCAAGGGGACTTCATGTGTTGATGGAAATAGTATAACACTGGATTCTGGTGGTATTTGCAGAACTCCACGCATTTATTAAAAATCATTGGATTGTGGACTCACAGTAGATGAATTTTATGGTACATGAATAAGTCTTCAACAAAAATGTAAATAAAAAACTAGATCAGGATGTAATAAGTTTTAAAGGGCTTTTGACGTCAAAGAACAGCAGATTATTGAGTACCTTGAAAATATGTTCTCCCTTTACAGTCCCAGACAAAGGTAATTTTTTTGGTATCATTAATCTACAATTACATGAGCAACATTATGGTTACTAGAGACCCCCATCATCAAGTCCCCACCACACACCCTATCACAGTCACTGTCCATCAGCGTAGTAAGATGCTATATAATCACTACTTGCCTTCTGTGTGTTGTACAGCCCCCCAGGTGCACCCCATCCCCTATATTCTGTCTGCTAATTGTAATGCACCTTTTCCCCCTTGTTCCTCCCTTCCCACCCATCCTCCCCAGTCCCTTTTACTTTGGTAACTGTTAGTCCATTTTGGGTTCTGTAAGTCTCCTGCTGTTTTTTTCCTTCAGTTTTTTCTTTGTTTTTATACTCCACAGATGAGTGAAATCATGATACTTGTCTTTTTCCACCTGACTTACTTCACTGAGCATAATACCCTCTAGCTCCATCCATCTTGATGCAAATGGTAGGATTTGTTTTCCTCTTATGGCTGAATAATATTCCATTGTGTACATGTACCACATGTTCGTTATACATTCATCTATTGATGGATATTTAGGTTGCTTCAATTTCTTGGCTATTGTAAATAGTGCTGTGATAAACACAGGGGTGCATATGTTCTTTTCAAACTGGGCTGCTACATTCTTAGGGTAAATTCCTAGGAGTGGAATTCTTGGGTCAAATGGTAATTCTATTTTTAGTTTTTTGAGAAACGTCCATACTGCTTTCCACAATGGTTGAACTAATTTACATTCCCAACAGCAGTGTAGGGTGGTTCCCCTTTCTGTACATCCTCTCCAACATTTGTTGCTGTTTGTCTTCTGGATGGTGGCCATCCTTACTGGTGTGAGGTGATATCTCATTGTGGTTTTAATTTGCATTTCTCTGATGATTAGAAATGTGGAGCATCTTTTCATGTGCCTGTTGGCCATCTGAAGTTCTTCTTTGGAGAAGTGTCTGTTCAGTTGCTCTGCCCATGTTTTAACTGGATTTTTTGCTTTTTGTTTATAAAGGTGCATGAACTGTTTATATATTTTGGATGTCAACCATTCACTGGATATGTCATTTATGAATATATTCTCCCATACTGTAGGATGTCTTTTTGTTCTATTGATGGTGTCCTTTGCTGTACAGAAGCTTTTCAGCTTTATATAGTCCCACTTGTTCATCTTTACTTTTGTTTCCCTTGCCAGGGGGGACATATTCACAAGGAATATGCTCATGTTTATGTCCAAGATACTTTTACCTATGTTTTTTTTCTAAGAGTTTTATGGTTTCATGACTTACATACAGGTCTTTGATCCATTTCGAGTTTACTTTTGTGTATGGGGTTAGACAATGATCCAGTTTCATTCTCTTACATGTCATTGTCCAGTTTTGCCAACACCAGCTGTTGAAGAGGCTGTCATTTCCCCATTGTATATCTATGGCTACTTTATCATATATTAATTAACTGTGTATCTTTGGGTTAATATCTGGACTCTCTATTCTGTTCCACTGTTCTGTGTGTCTGTTCCTGTGCCAGTACCAAATTGCCTTGATTATTGTGGGTTTATAGTAGAGCTTAAAGTTGGGAAGCAAGATCCCCCCTGTTTTATTATTCCTTCTCAGTATTGCTTTGGCTATTCGGGTTTTTTGTGTTTCCATATGAATTTTAGAACTATTTGTTCCAGTTCGTTGATGAATGCTGCTGGTATTTTCATAGGGATTTCATTGAATCTGTAGATTGCTTAAGGCAGGATGGCCATTTTGATGATATTAATTCTTCCTAGCCAGCAGCATGGGATGAATTTCCGTTTGTTAGTTTCCTCTTTAATTTCTCTTAAGAGTGTCTTGTAGTTTTCAGTGTATAGGTCCTTCACTTCCTTGGTTAGGTTTATTCCCAGGTATTTTATTCTTTTTGATGCAATTGTGAATGGAATTGTTTTCCTGATTTCTCTTTCTGCTAGCTCATCATTAGTGTATAGGAATGCTACAGATTTCTGTGTATTAATTTTGTATCCTGCGACTTTGCTGAATTCAGATATTAGTTCTAGTAGTTTTGGAGTGGAGTCTTTAGGGTTTTTTTATGTACAATATCATGTCATCTGCAAATAGTGACAGTTTGACTTCTTCTTTACCAATCCGGATGCCTTGTATTTCTTTGTTTTATCTGATTGCCATGTCTAGGACCTCCAGTGCTATGTTCAATAACAGTGGGGAGAGTGGCCATCCCTGTGCTGTTGCCAATCTTCAGTGAAAAGCTTTCAACTTCTCCCTGGTAAGTATGATGCTGCCTGTGGGTTTGTCATATACGGCTTTTATTATGTTGAGGCATTTGCTGCCTATACCCATTTTGTTGAGAGATTTTATCATGAATGGATGTTGAATTTTGTCGAATGCTTTCTCAGCATCTATGGAGATGATCATGTGGTTTTTGTACTCCTTTTTGTTGATGTGGTAGATGATGTTGATGGATTTTTTAATGTTTTACCATCCTTGCATCCCTGAGATGAATCCCACTTGATCATGGTGTATGATCCTCTTGATGTATTTTTTAATTCGATTTGCTAATACTATGTTTAGGATATTTCCATCTATGTTCATCAGGGATATTGTTCTGCAGTTTTCCTTTTTTTTTGCGGTGTCTTCGCCTGGTTTTGGTATTAGCATGATGCTGGCTTGATAGAATGAGTTTGGAATAATCCCCTTCTCTTCTATGTTTTGGAAAACTTTAAGGAGAATGGGTATTCTGTCTTCCCTGTATGTATGATAAAATTCAGTGGTGAATTCATCTGGCCTGGGGATTTTGTTCTTTGGTAGATTTTTGATTACCGATTCAATTTTGTTGCTGGTAATTGGTCTATTTAGATTTTCTGTTTCTTCCTTGGTCAGTCTTGGAAGGTTGTATTTCTCTATGAAGTTGTCCATTTCTTCTAGGTTTTCTAGCTTGGTAGCATATAGATTTTCATAGTATTCTCTCATAATTCTTTGTATTTCTGTAGTGTCCATCGTGATGTTTCCATTCTCATTTCTGATTCTGTTTATGTGTGTAGAATCTCTTTTTCTCTGAAAAGTCTGACTAGGGGTTTATCTATTTTCTTTATTTTCTCTAAGAAGCAGCTCTTGGTTTGATTGATTTTTTTCTATTGTTTTATTCTCCTCAATTTTATGTATTTCTTCTTTGATCTTTATTATGTCCCTCTGTCTGATGACTTTGGGCCTCTTTTATTCTTCTATTTCCTATTTCAATAATTGTAACATTAGAGTATTCATTTGGGATTGTTCTTCCTACTTCAAATAGGCCTGGATTGCAATATACTTTCTTCTTAGAACTGCCTTTGCTGCGTCCCACAGAAGTTGGGGCTTTGTGCTGTTGCTGTCATTTGTCTCTATATATTGCTTGATATCTCTTTTAATTTGGTCATTGATCCATTGATTTTATTTAGGAGCAAGTTGTTAAGCCTCCATGTATTTGTGAGCCTTTTTGTTTTCCTTCTACAATTTTTTTTGTATCATTAATCATCAATTACATGAAGAACATTATGTTTACTAGGCTTCACCCTTTACCAAGTCTCCCCCACATACCCCTTCACAGTCACTGACCATCAGCGTAGTAAGATGATATAAATTCACTACTTGTCTTCTCTGTGTAGTAGAGCCCACCCCGTACCCCCACCACATTATACATGCAAATTGTAATGCACTCTTTCTTTTCCCCAAACTTATCCCTCCCTTCCCACCCATCCTCCCCAGTCCCTTTCCCTTTGGTAACTGTTAGTCCATTCATGGGTTCTGTGATTCTGCTGCTGTTCTGTTCCCTCAGTTTTTCTTTGTTTTTATACTCCACATATGAGTGAAATCATTTGGTACTTTCCTTTTGCTGCCTGGCTTATTTCACTGAGCATAATACCCTCTAGCTCCATCCAAGTCGTTGCAAATCATAGGATTTGATTTCTGCTTATGGCTATATAATATTCAATTGTTTATTTGTACCACATCTTCTTTATCCATTCATCTAATGATGAACATTTGGGTTGCTTCCATTTCTTGGCAATTGTAAATAGTGCTGTGGTAAACATAGGGGGGAATCTGCCTTTCTCAAACTGGGCTCCTGCATTCTTAGGCTAAATTCCTAGAAGTGGAACTCCTGGGTCAAATGGTATTTCTATTTCAAGCATTTTGAGGAAACTCCTTACTGCTTTCCACAATGGTTGAACTAATTTACATTCCCACCAGCAGTGTAGGAGGGTTACCCTTTCCCTACAACATTGCCAACATTTGTTGTTTGTCTTTTGGATGGTGGCGATTGTTACTGGTATGAGGTGATATCTCATTGTGGTTTTAATTTGCATTTCTCTGATGACAAGTGATGTGGAGCATCTTTTCATGTGTCTGTTGGCCATCTGAAGTTCTTCTTTAGAGAACTGTCTATTCAGCTCCTCTGCCCATTTTTAATTGGATTATTTGCTTTTTGTTTGTTGAGGTGTGTGAGCACTTTATATATTTTGTATGTCAACCTTTTATCAGATCTGTCATTTATGAATATATTCTCTCATACTGTAGGATACCTTTTTGTTCCATTGATGGTATCCTTTGCTGTACAGAAGCTTTTCAGCTTGATGTAGTCCCACTTGTTCATTTTTGCTTTTGTTTCCCTTGCCCAGGGAGATATGTTCATGAAGTCCCTCATGTTTATGTCTAAGAGATTTATGCCTATGTTTTTTCCATGAGTTATATGGTTTCATGACTTACAATCAGGTCTTTGTTCCATTTAGAATTTACTTTTGTGTATGGGGTTAGACAATGATCCTATTTCATTCTCTTACATGTAGCGGTTCAGTTTTGCCAACACCATCTGTTGAAGAGACTGTCATTTCCCCATTGTATGTTCATGGCTCCTTTATTGCATATTAATTGACCATATATGTTTGGGTTAATATTTCGACTCTCTATTCTGTTCCACTGGTCTGTGGCTCTGTTCTTGTGCCAGTACCACATTGTCTTGATTACTGTGGCTTTGTAGTAGAGCTTGAAGTAGGGGAGTGGGAACCCCCCAACTTTATTCTTCCTTCTCAGGATTGCTTTGGCTATTTGGAGTCTTTGGTGGTTCCATATGAATTTTTTAACTATTTGTATCAGTTCATTGAAGAATGCTGTTGGTAATTTGATAGGGATTGTATTGAATCTGTATATTGCTTTAGGCAGGACGGCCATGTCAACGATATTAATTCTTCCTAGCCAGGAGCATAGGATGAGTTTCCATTTGTTAGTGTCCTCTTTAATTTCTCTTAAGAGTGTCTTATAGTTTTCAGGATATAGGTCTTTCACTTCCTTGGTTAGGTTTTTTCCTAGGTATTTTATTCCTTTTGATGCTATTGTGAATGAAATTGTTTTCCTGATTTCGCTTTCTATTAGTTCATTGTTAGTGTATAGGAAAGCCACAGATTTCTGTGTGGTACTTTTGTATCCTGCAAGTTTGATGAATTCCGATAGTAGTTCTAGTAGCTTTGGAGTGGAGTCTTTAGGGTTTTTCATGTACAATATCATGTCATCTGCAAATAGTGACAGTTTGGCTTCTTCTTTACTAATATGGATTCCTTGTATTTCTTTGTTTTGTCTAACTTCCGTGGCTAGGACCTCAAGTACTACGTTGAATAACAGTGGGGAGAGTGGGCATCCCTGTCTTGTTCCCCATCACAGAGGAAAAGGTTTCCGCCTCTCGCTGTACAGTATACTGTTAGCTGTGGGTTTATCATATATGGCCTTTATTATGTTGAGGTACTTGCCCTCTATACCCATTTTGCTGAGAGATTTTATGATGAATGGATGTTGAATTTTATTGAATGCTTTTTCAGCATCTATGGAGATGATCATGTGGTTCTGTCCTTCTTTTTGTTGATGTGGTGGATGATGTTGATGGATTTTCAAATGTTTTACCATTCTTGCATCCCTGGGATGAATCCCACTTGGTCATGGTGTATGATCCTCTTGATGTATTTTTGAATTCAGTTTGCTAATATTTTGTTGAGTATTTTTGCATCTGCGTTCATCAGGGATATTGGTCTATAGTTTTCTTTTTTCGTGGGGTCTTTGCCTGATTTTGGTATTAGGGTGATGTTGGCTTCATACAATAAGTTTGGGAGTATTCCCTCCTCTTCTACTTTTTTGAAAACTTTGAGGAGAATGGGTATTAGGTCTTCCCTGTATTTCTGATAAAATTCCGAGGTAAATCCATCTGGCCCAGGGATTTTGTTCTTGGGTAGTTTTTTGATTACTGCTTCAATTTCTTTGCTGATAATTCGTCTGCTTAGATTTTTTGTTTCTTTCTGGATCAGGCTTGGAAGGTTGTGTTTTTCTAGAAAGTTGTCCATTTCCCATAGCTTTTTCAGCTTGTTAGCATATAGGTTTTCATAGTACTCTCTAATAATTCTTTGTATTTCTGTGGTGTCTGTCATGATGTTTCCTTTCTCATTTCTGATTCTGTTGATGTGTGTTGATTCTCTTTTCCTCTTAAATAGTCTGGCTAGAGGCTTATCTATTTTGTTTATTTTCTTGAAGAACCAGCTCTTGTGTTCATTGATTTTTTTCTATTGTTTTATTCTTCTCAATTTTATTTATATCTTCTCTGATCTTTATTATGTCCCTCCTTCTGCTGACCTTAGGCATCATTTGTTCTTCTTTTTCCAATTTTGATAATTTTGACATTAGTCTATTCATTTTGGATTGTTCTTCCTTCTTTAAATATACCTGGATTGCTATATACTCTCCTCTTAAGACTGATTTTGCTGCATCCCACAGAATTGGGGCTTTGTGTTGTTGCTGTCAATTGTTTCCATATATTGCTGCATCTCCACTTTAATTTGGTCATTGATCCATTGGTTATGTTAAGCCTCCATGTGTTTGTGAGCCTTTTTGCTTCCTTGTACAATGTATTTCTAGTTTTTTACATTTGTGGTCTGAAAAGTTGGTTGGTAGAATTTCAATCTTTTTGAATTTACTGAGGCTCTTTTTGTGGCCTAGTATGTGGTCTATTCTGGAGAATATTCCATGTGCATTTGAGAAGAATGTGTAACCTGTTGTTTTTGGGTGTAGAGTTCTATAGATGTCTATTAGGTCCATCTGTTCTAGTGTGTTGTTCAGTGCTTTTGTGTCCTTCCTTATTTTCTGTCTGGTGGATCTGTCCTTTGGAGTGGGTGGTATGTTGAAGTCTCCCAAAATGAATGCATTGCATTCTATAACCACCTTTAATTCTGTTAGTATTTTTTTCACATATGTTGGTGCTCCTGTATTGGGTGCATGTATATTTATAATGGTTATATTCTCTTGTTAGACTGAGCCCTTTATCATTATTTAATGTCCTTCTTTATCTCTTGTTACTTTCTTTGTTTTGAAGTCTATTTTGTCTGATACTAGTTTTGCAACACCTGCTTTTTTCTCCCTTTTTGTTTATATCAAATGTCTTTTTTCATCCCTTGACTTTTAATCTGTGCATGTCTTTGGGTTTGAGGTGAGTCTCTTGTAAGCAAATATAGATGGGTCTTATGTTTTTATCCATTCTATTACTCTGTGTCTTTTGATTGGTGCATTCAGTCCATTTACATTTAGGGTGATTATCAATAGATATGTACTTATTGCCATTGCAGGCTTTGGATTTGTGGTTATGAAAGGTTCAAGGGTAGCTTCTTTACTATCTAACTCTCTAACTTAACTCACTTATTAAGCTATTATAAACACTCTCTGATAATTCTTTATTTCTCTCCCTTCTTATTCTTCCTCCTCCATTCTTTATATGTTAGGTGTTTTATTCTGTACTCTTTTGTGTTTCCTTTGACTGCTTTTGTAGAGAGTTGATTTTTTTCTGCCTTTAGTTAGTATTTGGTTAGTCTGCTTTCTTTGCTGTGATTTTATTTTCTCTGGTGATATCTATTTAGTCTTCAGAGTGCTTCCATCTAGAGCATTCCCTTTGAAATATCCTGTAGAGGTGGTTTGTGGGAGGCAAATTCTCTCAACTTTTGCTTGTCTGAGAATTGTTTAATACCTCCTTCATATTTAAATTATAATCATGCTGGATATAGTATTCTTGATTCTAGGCCCTTCTGTTTCATTGCATTAAATATATCATGACATTCTCTTCTGGCCTGTAAGGTTTCTGTTGAGAAGTCTGATGATAGCCTGATTGGTTTTCCTTTGTAGGTGACTTTTATTCTCTCTCTGGCTGCCTTTAATAGTCTGTCCTTGTCTTTGATATTTGCCATTTTAATAATTATATTTCTTGGTGTTTTTCTCCTTGGATCCCTTGTGTTGGGAGATCTGTGAGCTTCCATTTTCTCAGAGACTATTTCCTTCCCTAGTTTGGGGAAGTTTTCAGCAATTGTTTCTTCAAAGACACTTTATATCCCTTTTTCTTTCTGTTCTTCTTCTGGTACCCCTATAATGCAAATATTGTTCCTCTTGGATTGGTCCCACAGTTCTCTTAATATTCTTTCATTCTTAGAGATCCTTTTACCTCTATCTGCTTCTCTGTATTCCTGTCTTCTGATTTTTATTCCATTAACAGTCTCTTCCACCTCATCCTGTCTGCTCTTAAGCCCTTCTCTAGATTGTTTCATTTCTGTTATCTCCCTCTGGACTTCATCCCTTAGCTCTTGCATATTTCTCTGCAGGTCCATCATCATGGTTATGACTTTTATTTTGAATTATTTTTCAGGAAGGTTGGTTATATCTATCTCAGCAGGCCCCCTCTCTGGGGTTGCCTGAGTGATTTTTGACTGGACCAGATTCTTCTGCCTTTTCATGGTGATAAAAGTGGTCACAGGCAGTTGACATGTATGTCAGCTGGGAGAACAAAGTCCCTTCCTGATTGTTGGTTTCCTTGCACTTCTCCACTGCCTGTGGCGGTTTCCCACACACTGGGAGCATACTCTGGGACAGTCTCCTGAGCTGCCATTGGTGGGGCCTCCCTCAGGCCAGCCTAGAGCACTGAGGGGGGTCTCAGCCATGCCGGTTGTGTTCTCCTGTGAGAAGGATGCCCCTTAGTGCCTTCCAGACCTTGCTCCAGGTTCTGCTGTCTTTCCTGCTTAGCTACATGCTGGGAGGAGTCTCTGTGTGGTTCCTGTGAGTGGGGCTGCTTTCCAGCTGCTCCGAAGCTATGGCTTATCAGCCAGTTTGCTTGTAGCACCAGTCAGGCAGAACAAGTGGTGGGCTGCTTATTACTGTGAGGGGCTTTGGGGCTGCTTTACCCCACAGTGGGTTAAGGGACCTGAAGTTCCTCAAGATTCCCAGCCTGCTGGGCTGAATATGCTGGGATGATTTTGTTCAGCTGTTGAGCCCTTGTCCCTTTAAGACTTAAAAAGCACTGCTTTTCTTTTGTCCAAAGGAAGCCAGTTTTGGGTACCAGCTTGCAGTCTTCATCATGGACCGTACCCTTCCATTTCTCTAATATCCAGCACACCATGCAATGTGTGTCTGTGTTTCTGGTGCAGATTACTAGGGCTGGTTATTTAGCAGGCCTGTGCTTCCACTTCCTCTCTACTCCAACTCCTTTCCTCCCGCTGGTGAGCTGGGGTGTGGGAAGTCCTGGGGGCCCCACTGGGTCAAGCTTTGTATCTTACCCCATTCGTGAGGTGCTGAGTTTTCATAGCCTGTCTGTTGTACTGTATCCTCCGGTCTCTCTTTTAGGAATAGTTTTATTTCCAATAATATATATGGTTTTGGGAGGAGATTTCCACCACCCTATTCATGCTGCCATCTTGACCCAGAAGTCCTCATGTAAATTTATTGACACATTCATAGCAGAAGTTCATGATAAAGGCTAAATTTTACTATTACTACTGCTGCTACTACTACTATAGGATGTCAGAAACATAAGGAACCTGAGAAATGGCTTAATTCAACTTATTCCATTTCAAATATGAAAAACTTAATTTTTGAGTCACATGTTACTTGCCAAAGTCTCAAAATTAAGACTAGAATATGATTTTCTTCATTCTTTATCAAGTGTCCATTTTCCAAAATGTTCTGAAAATATATAGAGATCTCAACCTTTGATCCTCTCATTAGAACACCCTGCTGATTTAGGTAAGGCTGGTTCATTGTAGAGGAAACAAGGCACACACCTATATTTATGAAGACTGTAGAAACCGAGTTTGCTTTTTCTCAGAGGGAAAGGCCACGACTAAGGTAATAATATGTCCTTCCTTCCAGTGCTCTTTTCTCCTCCTCTTTATTTGAATACCCAGGACAAATATGTCAGTAGGTATCAACAGGGACTTCTGGGCCGAGTCAAAAAACTGAGAAATGATAGTGTGTGTGATTAAGTGGACTTTCTTCAGTCAGCACAATGAAGTGGGGGAATTGAGTGCTAAATCTTGTAGCATTGACTTGTTAGCTACTGGCAGGTAGCTAGGATAAGAAAAAGGGTGAATTGGAGGCTGAAGTGACTACAACTCAGTGCTTTAGTAGGCAGCCAGTTCACGATGCTCAGAACTTTGTATATGCTTTTGAATTCTGCTTGGGTGATGAAACAAAGAGGTGTTTTGATTGTGAAAAGGCATTATGCTTTATGCAATTATCTTATATACCTTTTTTCAGTTTTAATGAGATATAATTGACAAATAAAATTGTAAGATATTTTAAATGTGCATTGTGATGATACACACAACACATTGTGAAAGAATTCACCTGATCTAGTCAATTATCACATACATCACCTCACATATTTGTGTCTATATGTGTTTATGAGAACATTTAAATTCCACTTCTTTGTAAGTGTCAACATTTACATGCCATTTTTGAATTTTTAAAAAATGTAACCAAGTGTGCTTAAATATCTGCTGATAAAGGGGTCAAGTACAGTAGCTAGGAATTTATGATTGACAATATATTACTGTGTCTCAGTGCACTTAATCACAAAAAAAAGAGCAATAAGAGCACAACACTTAGGAAACAGGTCTTATGAAGCTGATTTTACCAAATAAAGGTTGGAGTTGGGGTATCATTCATTTGACAAGTGTTTACTGAGCACCTACTATGTGTAAAGCATTGTGCTGTACTCTTATGTTTGTATAGCTCAATGCTGTTTCTCAAACATGGAAGATGCTATGGCAGATACATACTTCTGCCTTCAAAGAGTCTACAGTTAAGTAGAGGAGATAATACATATACAAAAATAGATATACAGAAATATAAAAGTCACTGTGGTTTACTGCCACATTAATGGAATAAATGGCTATAAAAGTTCAGAGGGAAAAAAATAATTTCCTAATAGAATGATCAGAGAAGTTTTCACAGATGGATGGGTTCTCATTGTGAGCATGTATCTGGAGTTCTTTGAAAATGTGAGGTGAGACCATTAGGAGGATGATGGAGTATCTGTTCTTAGTTTTTAGCAACAGTCGGTAGGAAATAGGTTTAAAATACACCAGCGAACTTTTGGGTAAGATATGAAAAGCAGCTTCATGATTCTATGGACAGTGAAATGCTGGATGACATAAGAAAACTTAGTTTACAACTTTTTTAGGTTGAAGATTAGACCATCAATCACCTGTGATGCTTTAAAATTAGTACTTCATACTAATACAAGCAGGTAAATGAGACTAGACAAATGCTTGCCTTTTCATTCCATGGGATGCTTTGGGTTGGCGCGTGCCTCTTTAGATGTCTTCTATAGCACAATTACAACATGTTTGAAAGGGAATTGATCTTTTTCCCCTCACTACCATAAACTAGCTTTTCCTCCTGGATTATCCATCTCAATGGAGGATTGCACCATCGATCTGCCCTAGATCAGGACTTTGGTACTCTTCTTTCTCCTTCACTTCCCACATCCAAAAGGCTACTAACTCCTAGATTTTCTAGCTCCTGAATCTATCTTGAGTTTTCCCTCTTCTCCCCAAAACCCCACTGCCACTTCCCTAGTTCAGCTCCCCATCATATCCTCCAAAGTACCATATTAGCCTCCAAAGTGGTCTCACTGTTTGCAGGTTTGTTCCTCTACAATTTCCCAAAATATGACCAATAATTCTAAAATAGCTTTTCTCTAAAAAGCTTCTTTCAAGTGGCTTTCTGATGCTTAGAATGAAATCCAAATACTGTATAATGACTTATAGGACCTGTCAAAGATTCACCTGTACTCCATATTCACCACTTTTTGTCACTTTATACTCCAACCATAAACCCAACCGCTTGTTACTTTCCACACTCCAATTTCCACTTTTTTTGGCTTTATTTGTACGTGATGCTTCCTTCTTCATAAGCAATTATTACTCATCCTTAAAGTAACAGTCTTTTCTAGAAAGTCTTCTCTGAGCAATGTCCATTATTCCCCACTCTTGAACTGGTCCTACTCTGATTTCATATTGAAATTTCCTATATCTTTGTGTATATATTCCCACTGGATGTGTATTCCTTGAGGGCAGGAGTCATATCTATCTTATCCAGCACCATAATCTTCAATCGCCTACAAGAGGGATGGAATTTCATAAAGTGCTTAATTAATATGTTTTAAATATATGTTTCTAAACTTGGAGTGCTATCCAGTCATGGGTATTTGCTGATGGGCTTCTTGATTCCAGAAGGAAAAGAGATGGAAAAGGTGTCTGAATGTTAACCTTTAGAATAATAAATTGAGTAAGATGGGTGGGAACTGGGCACCTTTCTATTAAGGAGGAAATTAGAATGCTGAGTGAGAAGGTGGTAAGAGGTAAATCATACAAATCATAGCAAACCAGCCTAGTCCCTGTCTGTGAGAAATATTGTAGATACAAATAAACCACCACTCAGCATATCACAACAGTTATGTCCTACTAACACATTCGTTAGCATGAAGAAACACTGAGGAGATACTGTTGAAGATTCTGCACTCTAATAGTAACAAACAAAACACTGGCTCTTTAGAGATCCATATATGCCAAATGACTTTTATGGTACTCTCAGAATGTATATTTTATGTCCTTTCACCTTCCCAAAATAACCTGAGGCAGGCAGCAGGCATTATCCATTTGCTTGGCTTAGAATTGTTTTCACCAATAAAAACCCAGTATTGATGAGCAAGAACTGTTAGACTGGTAGTTTGAAGTTTTTTCATCCAAATTTTATTAAACATTTACTGAATGATATCATCTGTTTTAGGGGCAAAGTATTGTGCTGGGTGGTGCTGTGGAGAAATCATAAAGGAATAAACTTCTTAAGAAGTTTACAGCAGAGAATAATACAAATACTTATGCCCACAACAAGTCCAAAGTGTGAAGTGAGTATGGGGTCAAGAGAGATGAATTTCAACTGGGGATAGAAACATAAGATACTTTTTGAAGGATACAATTTTAGCTGGGCCTTATTTGAAGAATGAATAAACCCTGAGAGCAAAGGACTAGAGCATTCTATAATGAAGTAATAACTTAAACAAGGGCCAAGAGGTAAAAGCAAAAAATGTGGAGGGTCTTGAATGCCAGGCTGAAAAATTAAGATTTTATTAAGAAGTGAGCCCAAGGTCAGATATGTATTTTAGGAAGGAAATTCTGAAAGCACTGGAGGAAGTAGGGAGGAATGAAATGGAGAGGAGATGAAAGTAGAGGTAGAGACCACATAGGGTATCATAACATCCATTTGAAAGTATTGAATGGAAATAGGTGTTTGGTGTAATAAGCTAAACTATGGAGGTGCAGTAAGAATGAATAAAGACAAATGAGATACTCTAGGAGCAAATGTCTGTTGTTTGAATTAATGAGCAAGGGTAAATTAATGGAATTTTGCAAAGTATTGTTTTTTGAGGAATCCTGAAGACATCAGTAGGAGACTAGGATGACACATTTGACTTAAACAAATAAAGAATAAAGATAGGAGTCATTTTGTGAATCATTCATATATCTGATATGAAATGTTGCTTTGGGAGTTCCAGGTATGTTCTGATCATATCTTTGGGCTATCAATGGAGGGACAGCAGATGCTAGAGCTTAAAATAACACAAGCTTCACATTAGTGTAAGTTAGGTACTTCTTAGGTTTCCTTTGAATCTTTCATCTTACATTTGCACAGAAAGAATTTTTTTCTGCAAAGGTCAAATATCATTTTAAGACAGCTTCTTAATTCAGTTTATGATAATAAAAGTCCAAGTATTTAAATTTTCAGAGTAATAGGGAGAACAAGTTAGAATGATAATTATAGGAATGGAAAAATAATTCAAAGCTTTATTTGTTCCCTGGAGATAGGGAGCCCACTCAAAAGTTATTACAAGAATGAAAAGGTGAGAAGCTCTATAACCAATGTTACACTGAGAATCTATTTTGTTTAACACGTATTTACTAAGCCCTAAGTAAATGTTGTGGGAGTTACAGAGATGGACAAAATGGTCTTTTATCTTTCCAGGAGCTTGCAGTCTAGTGTGGCATAGATTAAAAAAAGTCATGTGTACAAGCCCAGATAACTAACTGGAAGGGTGGCTGGTGACATAGTGGAAGTAAAAAAAAAAAAAAGATCATGTTTGTTTTTATGTTGAACCACCTGATTTTTTTTTCATCAGGGGCCACACTTGTAACATGCCTTAAATATTATACTTTATTTTAACAGCTCTCAAATGTGTGAAGGAGTGGAAATGGAACATTTCGGATTGGACAATAAAAAGTAACTTTATTCTTAATTCTAGCTGTGGCACACAAGCTTTTATATTAAGGAGTTCAATGTTTTTACATATATTCTCACTATGCCATTCCTGTGAGGTACAGGGAGACAGACATTATACAGAATATTCAGTGAAGTCATCCCTCCAAGGTCCCTTAACAACAAATAGCAAAGCCAGGATCAGAAATTAGGCTTTCTAATTCCCACTCTAACCTTTCCCAGTTTAAACTCCGTTCTTTCCCAAGATGATACCTAAAAAATATTAAGTAAAATCCTCTCCATTAGGTACTGTCAACTATAATTTGTTTATTACATTTTTATTCATTCCAAATCTTAATCTCTGGAAATATTTTAAAGACATTACATTGGAATTTATTGGAGATGGGTTAAGTCTAGGCCAACTTGGCAGTGTCTGTAGATGGAATTTCCAATAAATCCCATTAATAGAGCCTTTAGAAGTCTGAGATATGTAAAAGTTTTGTGAAAGGGCAGGGCAAAAACTGACCCTGGCAAGTGCTTTTCCTTAAAAACTATACAGCATTTTTATTTTGGGAATTACCACTACCCAGATCCCTTTGTTAGTCATGTTCCTATGAGATGAGTCAAACAACAAATTGAGCTCCTATTATGTGTTAAGTATGACATAAATTTGAATTTAATCTTTTCTAATAATAACTGGGCCAGGATACCTGTAAACAAAGAGAAATTGGTAACCTAGATCTGGGTTACCAAACATTGCCTCTTTCTTTAGGCTGCAAGTTCTTGAAGGATGGTTGGTTACAGTTTATGTTTGTATATATGTGTATACATATCTGCATATATGTATATATACACACATACTTGCATGTATACATATATATATAAGTATACTTGAAATGTTATTTCTGGTGAAAAAAGATTTTACTGCTATAACACAGGTGTGAAGAAGACTGAACTCAAGAAGGTGGCTGTACTTGAAAAATCTAAAATTCCAAGAAAGACCAATAGAGTTACGAGGAGGATAAAATACAAGTTATCCTGTTCTTTAAAGTGGTAGGGGTATAACTCTGTATGTTGATTCAGATAAAAGGCTAGGATGAGCCTTAAATTGCCAACTATTAACAACCTCTTTCCTGATGTAATACAAGCATATTTATTCTTTTAATAAATTTTGGTTTCATTAATCTACAATTACATGAGCAACATTATGTTTACTAGACTCCCCCCATCAAGTCCCCCCCCCACATGCCCCATTACAGTCACTGTCCATCAGTGTATTAAGATGCTATAGAATCACTACTAGTTTTCTCTGTGCTATACTGCCTTCTCCATGCCCGTCCCCACATGATGTGTGCTAATTGTAATGCCCCTTTTTCTCCCTTGTCACTCCCTTCCAACCCATTCTTCCCAGTCCCTTTCCTTTTGGAAACTGTTAGTCCATTCTTAGGTTCTGTGAGTCTGCTGCTGTTTTGTTCCTTCATTTTTTTCTTTGTTCTTATGCTCCCCAGATAAGTGAAATCATTTGATAGTTGTCTTTCTCCACCTGGCTTATTTCACTGAGCATAGTACCCTCTAGCTCTGTCCATGTTGTTGCAAATGGTAGGATTTATTACTTTCCTATGGCTCAATAGTATTCCATTGTGTATACATACATCTTCTTTATCCATTCATCTACTGATGGACACTTAGATTGCTTCCATTTCTTGGCTGTTGTAAATAGTGTTGCAATAAACATAGGGGTGCATCTGTCTTTTTCAAATTGGGCTGCTGCATTCTTAGGTAAATTCCTAGGAGTGGGATTCCTGGGTCAAATGGTATTTTTATTTTGAGCTTTTTGAGGAACCTCCACACTGCTTTCCACAATGGTTGAACTAGTTTACATTCCCACCAGCTGTGTAGGAGGGTTCCCCTTTCTCTACAACCTCCCCAACATTTGTTGTTGTTTGTCTTTTGGATGGTGGCCATCCTTACTGGTGTGAGGTGATATCTCATTGTGGTTTTAATTTGCATTTCTCTGATGACTAGTGATGTGGAGCATCTTTTCATGTGTCTGTTGGCCATCTGAATTTCTTCTTTGGAGAAGTGTCTGTTCAGCTCCTCTGCCCACTTTTTATTTGGATTTTTTAATTTGTTTGTTCAGGTGTGTGAGCTCTTTATATATTTTAGATGTTAACCCTTTATCAGATCTGTCATTTATGAATATATTCTCCCATACTGTAGGATGCCTTTTTGTTCTATTGATGGTGTCCTTTGCTGTACAGAAGCATTTCAGTTTGATATAGTCCCACTTGTTCATTTTTGCTTTTGTTTCCCTTGCCCAGGGAGATATGTTCATGAAGAAGTCACTCATGTTTATGCCCAAGAGATTTTTGCCTAAGAGTTTTCTCTAAGAGATTTATGGTTTCATGGCTTATATTCAGGTCTTTGATCCATTTCGAGTTTACTTTTGTGTATGGGGTTAGACAATGATCTGGTTTCATTCTCTTACATGTAGCTGTTCAGTTTTGCCAACACCAGCTGTTGAAAAGACTGTCATTCCCCATTGTATGTCTATGGCTCCTTTATCGTATATTAATTGACCATATATTTTTGGGATAATGTTTGGAGACTCTATTCTGTTCCACTGGTCTTTGGGTCTGTTCTTGTGCCAGTACCAAATTGTCTTGATTTCTGTGGCTCTGTAGTAGAGCTTGAAGCTGGGGAGAGAGATCCCTCCCACTTTATTCTTCCTTCTCAGGATTGCTTTGGCTATTCAGGGTCTTTGGTGGTTCCATATGAATTTTAGAACTATTTTTTCCAGTTCATTGAAGAATGCTGTTGATATTTTAATAGGGATTGTACTGAATCTGTACATTGCTTTAGGCAGGATGGCCATTTTAACAATACTAATTCTTCATAGCCCAGTGCATGCGATGAGTTTCCATTTGTTAGTGTCCTCTTTAATCTCTCTTAAGAGTGTCTTGTAGTTTTCAGGGTATAGGTCTTTCTTTTCCTTGGTTAGGGTTATTCCTAGGTATTTTATTCTTTTTGATGCAATTGTGAATGGAATTGTTTTCCTGATTTCTTTTTCTGTTAGTTCATCATTAGTGTATAGGAAAGCAACAGATTTCTGTGTATTAATTTTGTATCCGCAACTTTGCTGAATTCAGATATTAGATCTAGTAGTTTTTGAGTAGAGTCTTTAGGGTTTTTTATGTACAATATCAAGTCATCTACAAATCATGTCAGTTTGACTTCTTCTTTACCAATCCAGATGCCTTGTATTTCTTTGTTTTGTCTGATTGCCGTGGCTAGGACCTCCAGTACTATGTTGAATAACATTGGGGAGAGTGGGCATCCCTGTCTTGTTCCCAATCTTAGGTGAAAATCTTTCCACTTCTCGCTGTTAATATGATGTTGGATGTGAGTTTTTCATATATGGCCTTTATTATGTTGAGGTACTTGCCCACTGTACCTATTTGTTGAGATTTTTTATTATGAATGGATGGTGAATTTTGTCAAATGCTTTTCAGCATCTATGGAGATGATCATGTGTTTTTTGTCCTCCTTTTTGTTGATGTGGTGGATGATGTTGATTAATTTTTAAATGTTGTACCATCCTTACATCCCTGAGATGAATCCAAGTTGATCAGGGCGTTTGATCCTCTTGATGTATTTTTGAATTTGGATTGCTAGTATTTTGTTGAATATTTTTCCATCTATGTTCATCAGGGATTGTGGGCCTTTTTTTGTGGTGTCTTTGCCTGGTTTTGGTATTAGAGTGATGCTGGCTTCATAGAATGAGTTTGGAAGTATTCCCTCCTCTTCTAGTTTTTGGAAATCTTTAAGGAGAATGGGTATTATGTCTTGACAAAATTCAGTGGTGAATCCATCTGGCCCAAGGGTTTTGTTCTTGGATAGTTTTTTGATTACTGATTGAATTTCATTGCTGGTAATTGGCCTATTTAGATTTTCTGTTTCTTCCTTGGTCAGTGTTGGAAGGTTGTATTTTTCTATGTAGTTGTCCATTTCTTCTAGGCTTTCCAGCTTGTTAGCAGATATATTTTCATAGTATTCTCTAATAATTCTTTGTATTTCTGTAGGGTCCATTGTGATTTTTCCTTTCTAATTTCTGATTCTGTTTATGTGTGTAGTTTCTCTTTTTGTCTGAATAAGTCTGGCTAGGGGCTTATCTATTTTGTTTATTTTCTCAAAGAACCAGCTCTTGGTTTCATTGATTTTTTTCTATTTTATTCTTCTCAATTTTATTTATTTCTTGTGTGATCTTTATTATATCCCTCCTTCTGCTGACTTTGGGCACATTTGTTCTTCTTTTTCCAGTTTCAATAATTGTGAGTTTAGACTCTTCATTTGGGATTGTTCTTCCTTCTTTAAATAGGCCTTGATTGTGATATACTTTCTTCTTAGAACTGCCTTTGCTGCATCCCACAGAATTTGGGTATTTGTGCTCTTGCTGTCAGTTGTCTCCATATATTGCTTGATCTCTGCTTTAATTTGGTCATTGATCCATTGATTGTTTAGGAGCATGTTGTTAAGCTTCCATGTGTTTGGGAGCCTTTTTGTTTTCTTTGTACTATTTATTTCTAGTTTTATACCTTTGTGGTCTGAGAAGCCGGTTGGTAGAATTTCAATCTTTTTGAATTTACTGAGGTTCTTTTTGTGGCCTCATATGTGGTATATTCTGGAAAATGTTCCATGTGCACTTGAGAAGAATGTATATCCTGCTGCTTTTGAGTGTAGAGGTTTGTCTATGTCTATTAGGTCCATCTGTTCTAGTGTGCTGTTCAGTGCCTCTGTGTCCTTACTTATTTTCTGTCTGGTGGTTCTGTCCTTTGGAGTGAGTGGTGTGTTGAAGTCTCCCAAAATGAATGCATTGCATTCTATTTCCTCCTTTAATTCTGTTAGTATTTGTTTCACATATGTTGGTGCTTCTGTGTTGGTTGCATATATATTTATAATGTTTATATCCTCTTTTTGAACTGCCCCCTTTATCATTATGTAATGTCCCACTTTATCTCTTGGTACTTTGTTTTGAAGTCTGTTTTGTCTGTTCCAAGTACTGCAACACCTGCTTTTTTCTCCCTACTAGTTGCATGAAATATCTTTTTCCATCCCTTCACTTTTGGTCTGTGTATGTCTTTGGGTTTGAGGTGAGTCTCTTGTAAGCAGCATGTAGATGGGTCTTGCTGTTTTATCCATTCTGTCACTCTGTGTCTTTTGATTGGTGCATTCAGTCCATTTACATTTAAGGTGATTATCAAAAGATATGTACTTATTGCCATTGGTGGCTTTGGATTCGTGGTTACCAGGGGTTCAAGGGTAGCTTCTTTACTATTTAACCATCCAACTTAACTCTCTTATTAAGCTATTATAAATGCATTGTGATGATTCTTTATTTCTCTCTCTTCTTATTCTTCCTCCTCCATTCTTTACATGTTAGGTGTTTTATTCTGTACTCTTTTGTGTTTCCTTTTGTGAATAGTTGATTTTATTTTTTGCCTTCAGTTAGTATTTGGTTGGTCTGCTTTCCTTGCTGTAATTTAATTTTCTCTGGTGACATCTACTTAGCCTTAGGAGTGCTTATATCTAGAGCATTCTTTTTAAAATATCCTGTAGAGGTGTTTTGTGGGAGGCCAATTCCCTCAACTTTTGCTTGTCTGAGAATTGCTTAATCCCTCCTTCATAATTAAATGATAATCAGGGCACATTAATTCTTGTTCTGCAAAATAATATGAGAAGGCCATGTAAAAGTAAGAAAGCATGACTCAGAATTAAGAGACCTAGTTTCCTAAAGCCCTATCATTCATTCACTCATTCAGTTATGCACACAACAAATATGTATTGAGTGTCTCCATTGTACTAGCTACTAAGGATACAGTGATGAACATTAATTTAGGAAAAGCACCTCTTGGCTGTGAATTTTTTTCATTTAGAAAAATGAAAGTCTGGGACTTTACCTTTAAAAACACTTAAATCTTTTTTTTTTAAAGTATAGTTGATACATTATATTGTTTTCAACATAGTAATTCGACAGTTATCTATATTATTGAACACCCCAACTAGTGTAGTTACTGGCAACACAGAAAGATATTACAGTATTATTAACTATATTCTTTATGCTGCAATTTTATCCCCATGACTACTTTATATTATGATTGAGATTTTGTGACTTTTTATCACCTTTACTTATTTCACCCACTCACCAGAACTTCTCCCCTATGGTAACCACCAGTCACTTCTCTGTGTGTTTGAGTCTATTTTTAAAACACTTTTAATCTTAAAAAAAGAGATAATGGGTTTGAAACGCTTTGCTAATGGCAAAACACTGTAAAAACCTAAGGACATAATGCTAGGTTGTCCAAAGATAACACATACCACAATTTGTTTTCCACACTTATTTTGTAGGATTAATATATTTAAATTGTACAGAGATCATATGGCTCACTCCAAGTCATACTTGATACCATGACTGCCTCTCTGTCTAGAAACCAATTTCCTTATTTGACAAGAGACCACATTTCTAATAATGCTGTGAGCTTTGTTATGAGTCCAAATACTATCTGTAGAACACTTCTCAAATGTTTTGGTCTTAGGACCCCTTTATAACCCTTAAAAGTTATTGAGGACCCCAAATGCCTTCTGTTCATAAGAGTTATATCTATCAATATTTACTCTATTGGAAGTTAAATCTGAAAAAATTTTAATGCTTATTAATTTATTTAAAAATGATAAATTACATGGCAGAAATAATATAACATTTTAATGAAACATTTTACAACAAACTACTGAGAAGGGTGGCACCACTTTACAGTTTTGCAAATCTCTTTTGTGTATGGCTTAATGGAAGTTTGCTAGATTCTCATATCTCCTTTTGTATTCAATCTGTTGTGCTATGTTGTTTTGGTTGAAGAAAATTCGGCCTTATATGGGTGTATAGTTGGAAGAGGGGTAATATTTTCATAGCTTTTGAGATAATTTTGGGTATTATTTTTTGATTCTATAACAAAACTTGGCAAATGGTTGTGTCTTAAAGTTGCATTGTGGAATCTGAAACCGTATCACTGAATTTTTCAGACTGTATTAAATTGAAATCCACTGATCTATCTTGTACTTTGAATGTATCATTTACCATGCATAATTTTGTAACATGATTTATGTGGAAGATAATAGTTCACTGAATTATGCAGAATTATGCAAATATTCCAAATGTTGATGCATTCCATTATAAAATATCCAACATTTCACATTTGGCAATATCATCATTGCCCTCTTCAGAAAAATTACTAAGTATTGGGATGCTGCCAGGTTTACTGTGGTGGACACAAGTTTTCCAAAATCTAATCTTTCCTGATAACTCATATTTTGTCATTGGTAACAATCACTGTCCATTGATTTCCTTGCCCCATCATTAATTTTGAGAAAACACCTGTCAAATACCGAAATCTAAATATCAGTCCTTCTTTCAAGTGAAAGTGGTGCTTCACGGCAAATGTTTAGCTCTCAATTCAAATGCACAAATGCTTTTCTTTGAGACAACACCATTTTTCAGTATACAGTGTAAGTACTTTATGTATACTTTCGATTTCATCCTACAGAATTTAAAAAAATTGTGTTCAAGGTCATGATTTAATAAAATAACTTTTACTGCTTTGTTAAGGATATTCTTAAATGAACCTAGCAAATTTATTTATTATAAGTACATGATGGTGAAGAATAAAATGACTAGTAAAACAGTTTGGTGTCACTGTTTTGATTCATGCTAAGGGGCTGGTAACTTTATCTACTATGGCTTCTGCACCATCAGTGCAAATGTCAACACGGTTGTTTAAGGATAAACCATGAGATTAAGAAAAGTTATCCAGCACTTTGCGTATTTCAGCAACACTGATATGTTTTTCCATGAATTCACAGCAATTTCAACATTTGTAGATTCATCCATTTGTGTAATTCTGAGGTGAGTTAATGAGACATTCTTCTTTGCAGTTAAATATTTAATTATATGAGGTACTGTGTCATTAGAACGTGGCAATAGAACAATTTCGTTTACTGACTTCATGCAATAGGCATTCATTAAGCAATGTCAACTGTACAAGGTTTAATTAGTCTTTTAGTTACTGTGTGTGTTTCCCTATCCAATTTAGGATGAGTTACCCATAAATTGCTTTGGTGACTTTACATCGTTTGTAAACTATAACAAACCATTCTTGGATTTAAAAAGCTTATCCCATCTATGTTTAAAATGTTGAATTTTTTTTCTAAAATCACTGAGATGATATTGCGATTTAACTGGTACCATAATACTATGTGAAAACCTGTCACATGAGACACAAAAGGGTAAATTATTAACATCTTTAAAGCCAAGAGAAATAGTTTTCATTATATTTTAATTTACAGTTTTGTCCAGGTTCTTTGCAGTATAGTCCTCCCTCCCTTGAATCAAAGAACTCTATTGTAATGTCAGTTTCCCGATGAAAATGATTTTCAGCATCTTTAGAAATGTTTGGAGCAGATGTGTGTTGAGATGTGTGTTAGAAATGTTTGGAGCAGATGTGTAGTTTTCCTTTTGTAAGTAAATGATACATCTCTAAGTATAAGAAAAATATAAGTAAGACTTTATGTTAGTATAAAATATTAAATTCTAAAATAAGATTTAGGTAAAATGCAAAAGTTTTGAAGCCTTTGAAAAATGTAAATATCATAACAGCAAAACAAGAAAAATAAACTGTAGTTCTTGTGTCTCTACATAGGTACTAGGGAAACTAGAATTTTAAAATAGTGACTTGGTGGATAATAGGGAGGTTACAGAGATTATTGCAGGTATAACCGTAGATAGCTAGTAAGAAAACAATAGAACTAGTGAGAACAAACCTAGTTGTTTGTAAAAATATGAACATATCCATATTTATACTGCAAACCTTAGAAAATTCTAGAAAAGACAAGAATATATGCATTAACTGTCAGGACAATTATGTCATCCAATATCATGTAGTCTAGAAAACACTATATACTTGTGAGAGAATGACAGTAAAAAAGCAAGTAACATCTTAGTGTAATTATGAAAACTGTTTTGACTTCACAGACTCTAAAAGAGTTTCAGGAATCCCCAGGCTGCACTCTGAGAAAATCTGATCTAGACCTACCACTTCCCAATATGACATGAAGCCAGTCAATCAATTACTACAGGTTTTCTTACTGGAAAGATGAAAGAAAATTAGACTGGGTGACCTTCTGAAATGGCTTAGAAATCTCAGATAGGAAGGTGAATGAGTAACAGAATAATTATTCATCAGCCTCTCCACGTTTACTTATTTTCCATTAAATCTTGCTTATGATTTGGTTGAAATTTGATAATGTGACATCTCCAGTTAAAAGTGAAATACTTAGAACAGAGCAGTCACAGAAAGGTTGGCCTGTATATTTGTACTCCCCCAAAGCAACATAAGAGTTCCCAATCCCTCCTACATTTTCACCTGCCAAAACAGTTTCTGGAAGAGAAAATTAATCCACAGAAAATTGTTCCTAAGTATCATGAACAATTAAAATTTCTACTACTGTCCCTTGGTAACAACAAAGATAACACCTATAAAAGTTATACAAAGTAGAGAAAGGAATCAAAACCTATAAATAAAGAAAACTGAAACATAGAGAAAGACAGAAAGAGAGGAAAAGAGGGATAAGATAACCACAAGACAAGCAGAAAACAGTTAACAACATGGAAATGACAAATCCTTACCTACCAATAATTAAATGTAAGTGTACTAAAATCCCCAACAGAAAGATGTAAAGTGGCTGAATGGATAAAAAGCCAAGACTAGCAAAGCCAAGATTTAGCTGTATGCTGTCCACAAAAAACTCACTTTAAATTCAAGGGCATACATAGGCTGAAAGTGAAGGGAAGGACGAAGATATTCCATGCAAATGGCAACTAAAAGAGAGTAGAAGTTGCTATACTTATGTCAGACAAATAGACTTTAGTCAAACACCGTCTCTAGAGATAAAGGTCAGTACATAATGATAAAAATCTGAAAGGAGAAATTGGCAGTAGTGCAATAATAGCAGGAGATTTCAATACCTCACATTCAATAATAGGTAGAATATCCATACAGAAAATTGATAAGGAACAGCTGACTTGAATTATAGTACAAACTAAATGAACTCAGTAGATATATACAGAAATTTCCACCCAACATCAACATAACACACATTCTTCTCAAGTGTACACAAAACATCTGGCTTTGGTACTAGGATGATAAATATATATTCACATTTTATGCCACAAAACAAATTTTAACAAACTTAAGAAGATCAAAGTCATACCAGATATCCTTTCCAACCACAATGGAATGAAACTAGAAATCAGTAACAGCAAGAAAATGGAAAAATGCACAAATGCATGAAAACTACATTACATACCATTGAAAAATCACTGGTTCAAATAAGAACTCAAAAGGGAATTTAAAAAATACCTTGAGACAAACAAAAATGAAAATTCAGTATGCCAAAATGCATGTGATGCAGTAAAAGTAGCATTAAGAGGGAATTTTATAGTGATAAATGTGCACATTAGAAAATAAGAAAGATATCAAACAACCTAACGTCAAGGAACTAGAAAAAGAACAAAGACCAAACTTAGAAGAAGTAAGGAGTAACAAAGAGCAGAGCAGAATAAATCGAATAGAGAAAAGAAAGATAATGGAAAAAATCAACAAAACTAAGAGATGGTTTTTTGAAAAGATAAACAAATTGACAAACTCTTACCTAGACTAAGAAAAAAACAGAAGACTCAAAATGAGATGAAAGAGGAGACATTAAAATGGATGCCTCAGGGATAGAAAGCACTATTTTTGAATTATGAACAATTACATGTCAACAAATTAGATACCTTAGGGAAAATGGATAAATTCATAGAAATATACAACTTACCAAGACTAAATCAAGAAGAAATAGAAAGACTGAAGAGGCCAATAACAAATAAGAAATTGAATTAGTAGTCAAAACCCTCCCAAAAAAGAAAATCACAGGATCAGATGACTTCATATATGAATTCTAAGAGTCAAAGAATTAATATCAATCCTTCTCAAACCCTTCCAAAAAATAATAGAGAGGATATTTCTGAAGTCATTGTATGACACCAGCATCATCCTGATACCAAAGCCAGAAAAAGACACCACAAGAAAACTACAGGATAGTATCTCTGGTGGACATAGATGCAAAAATTGTCAATAAAATACTAGCAAACAAAATTCAACAACACATCAAAATGATTTTACACCATGACCAACCAAGTGGGATGTAGCCCAGAAATGCAAGGTTGGTTTATCATACGCAAATCAATCAATGTGATACACCACACTACCAGAATAAAGGATAAAACTACATGATCATCTCAACAGATGCAGAAAAAGCATTTTACAAAGTTCAACATTCATTCATGATAAAAACTTTCAAGAGAACAGATATGGGAGGAACTTGCCTCAACACAAAGCCACTTATGAAAACCCTACTGCTAACATGATAACCAATGGGGAAAAACAGGAAGTTTTCCCTCCAAGATCAGGTGCAAGGGTAGGATACCCACTCTTGCTACTTCTATCCAACATAGTATTAGAAGCACTAGAAAGAACAATCAAAAGAAGAAATAAAAGGCATCCAAATTGGAAAAAAATAAGTTAAATTATCTATTTGCAGATGACATGATCCTATGTGTAGAAAACCTTGAAGACCTCATTAAAAAAAACTCTTAGAACTAATAACCAAATTCAGTAAAGTTGCAGGATACAAAGTCACCATGCAAAAATCAGTAGAGTTGCTTTACACTGACAATAATAATTTTTAAAAAAGGAAAAAGAAAGGCGGCATTATGATTAGCATGTATAGTGTGGCGGGAATGGGGAGGGTTGTGCAACACAGAGAAGACAAGTAGTGATTTTACAGCATCTTACTATGCTGATGGACAGTGACTGCGAAGGGGTATGTGGGGGGACTTGCTGAAGGGGGGAGCCTAGTAAACATAATGTTCTTCATATAATTGTAGATTAATGCTACCAAAATTTAAAAAAAGGAAATCAGGAGAGGAGGGGGAAAAGATGGTGAGGTAAGAAGGCAAGGCAGAAACATCCCCACCCCACACACACACCAAGTAAGCAACCACAGCAAATACAGTTAACCCTGAAAACTACCTGAAGACTGCATAACAGACCACCTACACCTGGGGAAGAAGAGAAGACCACACAGAGAATGGTAAAATAACAGAACCATGATATATTAGGACACCAGCCCTTTCCCCATTCCAGCCCACGAGCGGGAGGAAGAGAAAAAGAGCAAACAGGGTATAGGCACTCAGGAACTCTGCACCCCTGGACCTGGAGATCTTTTCTGGGAACACAAGTCCACATTGCACCAGGCATCGGTGATTAACAGGGTTGGACACCAGGTAGAGATGAAGCACTATGAGAGGCTGAAACTACTGCTGCTTGTGGAGGACAGGCATGCTCCACTGGTCCTGCTGAGACCCAAAACAACGGTGGCAGTTTGAAATATTTACCAGCAGCACAAATGATGCCAGAGGGGTGAGGGTCAGACAGAGTTCTCTGCACCTGAGAAAGAGCAGGTGGATGATAGTTCCCCAGCTCTTCCTCAGCCCAACTGGTTGGGAACTCATGGGAGCCCCAACTGCTCCCTCCCCTTCACTGGTGGCTCAGTCCCAAGGTACTTCCCTGCACACCCACCCACCCAGCCAGCCAGCTCAGCCCAGCAGTGTCAGACTTTGCTGTTGGGCAGGCAGAAGGACACTTTGCTGCCTGGCAGGCAAGGGAGGTTTTCCCACCTTTCTTGGCCCTATCTAAGCCCAACAGGGGTGATACTGTAGGAGTCAGCTATGAGTGCTGCCTCCTTCTCATGGATAGCACAGCTCAGTTTCCTGCCCTGCCCACCACATTAGCCCAGCAGCATCACAATCACTCCAGGGTTGGGAGAGGGCAGCTTGGCTCACAAAGATCCCAGCAGAAGCTCCACTACTTGACTCACAAATGACTGGGAAAAGTGAGCTGCTAGCCACAGTGTACTGAGATAGACAACTGCTAGTAGACAGACAGAAAGGTGGCCCTGCCTATTGCCCACCAACAGCAACGGCAGCTCCACTGCAAAGTTGAACCAGGCACTTGTGAGTAAGGAGTCTTGAGCTTCTGGGCACCACAGGATGCCTTCTTCATAAAACAATGACTCCCTAGACCAGGAAGCATAGTATATCTATTTGATAGAATGCAAGAAAGACAGAAACCCAGAAAAAATGGGGAGGCAGAGGAATATATTCCAAACAAAAGTACAGAATAAGACACCAGAAAGAGGGCTAAATGAAATGGAGATCACCAATCTTCTTGATAAAGATTTCAAAGTAACAGTCATAAATATGCTCACCAATCTCAGGGAGGACTTTAACAAACAGATAGAAGGGTTGAAAAAGAGGCACTCAGAGCTGAAGAATACCATAAGTAATATGAAAAATACAATGGAGGGAATGAATAAAAGATTGCTGCAAGTAGAGGAGAAAATCAATGATATGGAAGTTAGAGAACAGGAGAACAATGAACCTGAGGAATGGAGAAAAAAGAATCTCTAGAAATTAGGGAACACTGAAAGCTGTGTGACAGCTCCAAATGAAACAATATTTGCATAATATGGGTATCCGAGGGAGAAGAGAGAGAAAAAGGGGTAGAAAGTCTCTTTGATGAAATAATTGCTGAAAACTTCTATACTATGGGAAAGGACATAGATACTGAGGTCATGGAAGTTCAGAGAGCTCCTCACAAAAGGAACCCCAGGAACACAACATCAAGACACATAATAATTAAAATGCCAAAGGTTAAGGATAAGGAGACAGTATTGAAAGCAGCCACAGAGAGAAGAAAAATTACTTATAAGGGAAATCTATTAAGCTATCATCAGACCTCTCAGCAGAAACTTTACAAGCCAGAAGGGAGTGGCATGGGTTATTTAATGTACTGAGCCAGGAGAACCTTCAGCCAAGACTCCTCTACCCAGCAAGATTATCATTAAAATTTGAAGGAGAGAATAAAAACTTCTGAGAAAAATGAAGGTTTAAGGAATTCACCACCACTAAAACAACCTTACGGGATATAATAAAGAGATTTCTGTAGATGGAAATGTTCCTAAGTCTAAGTACTTTTCAACAGTGAAAATAAACCCACAGTAAAGGTTGTAAACCAATTATTTACCAAGCAAGTATGAAGTTCAGACACACAAACAAAAGTAGTAAACTATACACAAAATCAGTCAATGGATACACAAAAGATGTAGATTATGACATCTTATACATAAAATGTGCAGGAGGAAGAGGAATAAAAAAAGTACTATTTTAGATTGTGTTTGAAACAGAGTGACCATCAACTTAATATAGACTGTTATATATGTAGGAAACTATCTATGAATCTTATGGCAACCATAAGCCTATCTTTAATAGATACACAAAAAGCTTTTTAAAAACTTTTTAAAAGTTCAGTTCTAATACTAAAATACCAAAACCACCCTAGAGAAGAATATAAGAGAGAAGGAACATAGAGGAACTACAAAAAACAACAAGAAAGCAATTAATAAAATGGCAATAAGCACATACCTATCAATAATTACCTTACATTAAAATGGGCAAAATGCATGAATCAAAAGATATGTGGTGGTAGAATGGATAAAGAAACAAAACCCACCTATATGCTGCCTACAGGGTTTTCATTTCAGACCTAGACATACATAGACTGAAAGTGAAGGAATGGAAAAATATTTTGTTGAAATAAAAGGGTGAAAATGGGAGTATTAGTACTTACATCAGACAAAATCAACCTCAAAACAAAGAAAGTAAGAAGAGACAAAGAAGGACATTACATAATGACAAAAGGATTAGTCCAACAAGAGGATATAACAGTTATAAACATCTTTGCACCCAACATAGGAGCACTTAAATATTTAAAACAAATACTAAGGGAACTGAAGGTGGAAAATAGACTGCAACTCATTCATATTAAGAGATTTTAACATTCCACTTACATCAATGGACAGATCAACCAGACAGAAAATAAAGAAAGAGAGGCACTGGACAAAAAATTAGAACAAATGGAATGAATATAATAGATATCTACAGAACATTCCACCCCAAAGCACCAGGATACACATTTTTCTCAAGGGTACATGGATTGCTCTCCAGAATAGAACACATACTAGGTCACAAAAAGAGCCTCAATAAATTAAAAAAGATTTAAATTGTATGAAGCAACTTCTCAACCACAATAGCATGAAACTAGAAATAAATTACACAAAGAAAACAAGAAAGCCTACAAACACATGATGCTAAACAACATACTTTTAAATAATCAGTGGATCAATGAACAAATTAGAGAATAAATCAAACAATACATGGAGACAAATGAAATAAAAAATGTAACAGTTCAAAATTTGTAGGATGCTGCAAAAGTAGTTCTAAGAGGGAAGTATAAAGCAATACAGGTCTATCTCAAGAAACAAGAACAATCCCAAATACTCTAAATTCATAATTAGAGAAACCAGAAAAAGAAGAACAAATGAAACCCGACGTTAGTACAGGGAGGGATATAATAAACATCAGAGCATAAATAAATAAAATAGAGATTAAGAAAATAATTGAAAAAAAATCAATGAAATGAAGACCTGGTTCTTAGAGAAGATAAACAAAATAGACAAACCCCTAGCAAATTTGTCAAGAAACAAGAGAGAGGACACAAACAAAATCAGGAAAAGAATGGAATAGCTACAACTGACACCAGACACCAGAGCAATACAAATAATTATTAGAAAATCCAATGAAAAATTATATGCTAATAAACTGGACAACCTAGGAAAAAATAGACAAATTCCTAGAAAAATCTCCAAAGACTGACCCAGGAAGAAACAGAAAATATGAACAGATCATTTACTAGCAATAAAATTGAATTGGTAATAAAAAATCTCCCAACAAACAAAAGTCCAGAACCAGATGGCTTCATGGTTGAATTATATAAATATTTAAAGAGCTAACAACCATTCTTAAATTATTCCAAAAAGTAGAAGAGGAGGGAATACTTCCAAACTCATTCTATGAGGCCAGCATCACTCTAATACCAAAATCAAAGTACACAAAAAGATAATTATAGATCAATATCTCTGGTGAACATAGATGCAAAAAACCTCAACAAAATATTAACAAACCAAATTCAAAAATACATCAAAAGAAGAAATCAGTCATCATGACCAAGTGGGATTTATTCCAGGAATGCAAGGATGGTATAATATTCATAAGTCATACACCACATTAACAAAAAGCAGGATAAAAACCACACAGTTATCTCAATAGATGCTGAAAAAGCATTTGAGAAAATTCAACATCCACCATGATAAAAACTCTCAACAAAATGAGTATAGAGGGTACATACCTCAATAATAATAAAGGCCATATGCAACAAAACCACAGCTTACATCACACTCAATGGCAAAAACTGAAAGCTTTTCCTCTAAGATCAGGAAGAAGACAAGGATGCCCACTCTCACTGCTTTTATTCAACATAGTACTAGAGGTCCTAGGCACAGCAATCAGGCAACACAAAGATAAAAGCCATCCAAATTGGCAAGAAAGAAGTACAACTTTCACTGTTTGCAGATGACATAATATATATATAAAACCCTAAGGACCCCACCAAAAGCTATTGGAATAATTGGATTCAGCAAAGATGCAGGATATAAAATTAGTACACAGAAATCCATGTGTTCCTATACTAACAGTGAAATAGCAGAAAGAGAAATCAGGAAACAATTCTATTTACAATTGCATTCAAAATAATAAAATACTTAGAAATAACCCTATCCAAGGAGTTAAAAGACCTGTACTCTGAAAACTATAAAGTATTCATGAGAGAAATTAAAGAAGACACTATTAAATGGAAATCTATCCTGTGCTCGTGAATAGGAAGAAATAATATTGTCAAAATGGCCCTCCTACCCAAATCAATTTACAAATTCAATGCAATCACTATCAAAATAACAGTGACATTTTTCAATATATAGAGCAAAGAATCCTAAAATTAATATGGAACCACAAAAACCCCAAATACACAAAGCAGTCTTGAAGAGCAATAACAAAGCTGTTGGTATTACATTCCCTGACTTCAAGCTTTACTACAAAGCTACAGTAATGAAAACAGTATGTATCTGGCACAAGAACAGACCCATAGATCCATAGAACAGAATAGAGAGCCCAGATATAAACCCATGCATATATCACCAATTAATATATGATGACAGAGACATAACTATAAAATTGGGAAAAGAGAGTCTCTCCAACAACTAGTGTTGGGAAAACTGGGCAGCTACATGCAAGAAAATGATGTTGGATTACTGTCTAACTCCATACACAAAAGTAAACTTAAAGTGGATCAAAGACTAAATGTAAGACATGAAACCATAAAACGCAAAAGAAAACACAAGTAAAAATCTCTTGGACATAAACATGAGCAATTTTTTCCTGGACACATCTCCTCATGCAAGGGCAATACAATAAAAAATGAACAAGTGGGACTACGTCAAACTAAAAAGCTTCTGTGCAGCAAAGGACATCATTAGCAGAACAAAAAGGCAAGCTACAGTATGGGAGAATATATTCATAAACAACATATCCAACAAAGAGAATTCAAAATGTATGAAGAACTCATATGCCTCAATAACAGTAACAAAAAAGCAAATAAACTGATTAAAAAATGAGCAGAGGGCCTGAACATTCTTCCAAAGAAGAAATACAGAAATGCAAATTAAAACCACAATGAGATATCAACTCATACCTGTTAGAATGGCCACTAACCAAAAGAGAAAAAATAACAAGTGCTGTTGGTGGTATGAATAAAAGGGAAACCTCCTACACCATTGGTGGGAATGTCAATTGGTGCAGCCACTGTGGAGAGAAGATGGAGGGACCTCAAAAACTAAAACTAAAAATAACATACAACCCAGTAATTCTACTTCAAGGAATTTATGTGAAGAAAAGAAAATCCCTGATTCTAAAAGATGTATGCACCCCTATATTTATTGCTGTATTATTTACAATAGCCAAGGCATGGAAGCAAACAGTGTTCATCAATAGGTGAATGGATATAGAAAGATCTAGTATGTATACATGATGGAATATTATTCAGTCATAAAAAAGAAAGAAATCCTGCCATTTGCAATAACATTGATGGACCTAGAGGGTGTTATGTTCAGTGGAATAAGCCAGGTGGATAAAGGCAAATGCCATATGATTTCACTTATTTGTGGAATATAATTACAAAGCAAAACACAATGAACAAAACAGTAGTAGGGTGATATACACTAAGAAGTGACTGGTAGTAACCATGGGGGAGGGGCTGGGGTAAATGTAGGGGGGATAAGGGGACACAAACATTCTCAATCACAATATACATTGGTCATATGGATGGTAGTATGGCATGGAAAATATAGTCAATATTTCTATAACATGGGTGACTGCTGAACCACTGTATTATAACTTGAAATCAATGTAAGTTTGTATATCAACTATAGTTCAATTTTTAAAAAGATAGATGTTAAAAGAGGAAAGTAGGTGAAGATCTGTCTGTACTATTTTCACAACTTTTCTGTAAATCTAAAACTATAACAAAATAAAACCTTATTTTAAAAAAAGGAAATCCAGAAAATCCCATTAACAATAGCATCAAATGGAATAAAATTCTTAGAGTTAAATTTAAGCATGGTGGGGAAGATCAGTACATTGAAAATTGAAACACTGAGAGGAATTAAAGTAGCTGCAAATAATTGTAAAGATATCCCATGTTCATGCACTGGAAGAATATTGTTAAAATCCATACTGTCCAAAGTCATCTATAGATTCAATGTGATCCCTCAGAATTCCAATGGTGTTTTGAACAGAAGTAAAACAATCCTAAAATTTACAGGGAACCACAAAAGATGCTGAATAGCCAATGCAATATTGACAAGAAGAATAAAGTTGGAGGCATCACACTGCCTGTTTTCAAATTATGTTACAAATCTATAGTAATCAAAATAGTGTGGTACTCGCATAAAAAATGATACATAGTCCAATAGAACAAAATTTAAAGCCCAGAAAGTAGAGGATTAAAGGGTGTGAGAGGTGACACAGAGATATCCTCCCAAAACCACATATAATATGAAAACCTAATTAATACAACTAATCCTGAAAGAGCAACAGGAAAGAAGGTTGTGGCAGACTGCATAGAACTGGAGGAAAGAACAAACCTCATGGAACAGGGTAATGCACAAAAGCAATGACCCAGCAGGACCCAAACCCTTCCCTCACCCCAGTTCACTGGAGGGAGGAAGAGAAACAGAGCAGGGATGGGATGGAGGCCTGGGACTGCTGAACACCCAGCCCTGGAGATCATGAACCTACATTGTATGGTGCTCTGGTAAATAGTGAGGTTGGAAAGCTAAGACAGGTGGATACCTGGACAGCCTGAGATTCCAGCTGCTTGTGGAACACAGGGATTCATATCCGGCTGAACTGGGTAGATAGTCTAAGTGACTTCCTAAAAGTGAGAAGATTGCTAAAGGGGCAAGGATTGTACAGAGCTTACTTCTCAGGAGAAAGGACGGGTAGACAAAATTGTCCAGGTGTGCTCTTCCCAGCAGGTTGGGAACTTTCATTATCTTCAGGCACTCCATCCCCCTGGCTGGATATGCAGCTCCAAGGCTCCCCTCCATAATACACAGCCTGCTATGCCTTCCTCCTGGCCAGCCCACACCTGACTGTGGTAAACTGTCAAACCCTGCCCTGATGTCAGGCCACCAGAAGGAAGCTCCGCCTACAGCAGCTACAAATGAAAAAAAAAGAGGTTACACCTGTGTGTTCATCCCAGTGGTTCTGGAAGTGGAGACAGGCATAGCAGCTGGGAATCAGAAAACAGCTCTATCCTCCCCCCAGGCACCAGCACCACTCCCCTGCAACCCCCAACATCACTCCAGGGGCTGAGCAGCTCCAGAGAATAGAGCTTCTGGGCACTAGTTGCCACATATAAATACAAAACATCCAAGGAACCTGGCCCAAAGCAAAATCTCAACACCAGAAAAATATCCAGTAAGACTGAACTAAACTAAATCTTCCTGAAAGATATTTCAAAATAAAAATAATAAACATGCTCCTGGAGGTACAGAAAAAATATTCAAGGACTCAGGAACGACTTTAGGATGGAGATCCAATCATTGAAGAGCACAATGGAGGGTATTCAAAGTAGATTAGATAGGGTGGAGGTGATGATACATGAAATATAAATCAAAGAAGAGGAATATAAAGAAGCTGAAGCACAGAGAGAAAAAAGGATCTTTATAGATCAAAGAATACAGAGAAAACTGTGTGACCAATCCAAACAGAACAATATTCATATTATAGAGGTACCAGAAGAAGGAGAGAGAGAAAGGGATAGAAAATGTCTTTGAGGAAGTAATTGCTGAGAACATCTCCAATTGGTGAAGGAGATAGTCGCCAAGGCCATGGAGGTGCACAGATCTCCCAACACAAGGGAACCAAGGAGGACAACACCAAGACAAATAATAATTAAAATGGCAAAGATCAAAGATAAGGACAGACTATTAAAGCAGCCAGAGAAAAAAATAAGTCACATACAAAGGAAAATCCATCAGGCTATCATTAGACATCTCAGCAGAAACTTTAAAGGCCAGAAGCGAGTGGCATGATATATTTAATGCAATGAAGTAGAAGGGCCTTGAACAAAGAATATTTTATCCAGCAAGATTATCATTTAAATTTGAAGGAGGGATTAAACAATTTCCAGATAAGCAAAAGCGGAGAGAATTTACCTCCCACAACCATGTCTACAGTGCATTTTGGAGGGACTGCTATAGATGGAAGGGTTCCTAAGGTTTAATAGCTGTCACTGTAGGTAATAAAAAGGGATAGACAGAGAGGACAGAATATGATACCTAATATATAAAGAATGGGGGAGGAAGAAAAAGGAGAAGAAACAGAAAAGAACCTTTAGATTGTGTTTGTAATAGCATACTAAGTGAGTTAATTTAGACTCTTAGATAGTAAGGAAGTTACGCTGGACCTTTGGGAACCAACAATCTAAAGCCTGCAATGGCAATAAGTACATACCTATCGATAATCACCCTAAATGTAAATGGTCTGAGTACACTAATCAAAAGACATAGAGTCACTGAATGGATAAATAAACAAGACCCAAGTAAATGCAGCCTACAAAAGAGTCACTAAAAACCCAAAGACATACACAGACTAAAAGTAATGGATTGGAAAAAGATGTTTCATGCAACTAATAGGGAGAAAAAAAGCAGGTGTTGTAGTACTTGTAATAGACAAAATAGACTTTAAAACAAAGAAAGGCACAAGAAACAAAGAAGGATATTACATAATGATAAAGGGGTCAGTCCAACAAGAGGATATAACCATTATAAAAATCTGTGCATCCAACACAGGAGCACCTACATATGTGAAACAAATACTAACTGAATTAAAAGAGAAAATAGAATGCAATGCATTAATTTTAGGAGACTTCAACACTCCACTCACTCAAAAGGATAGATCAACCAGACAGAAAATCAATAAAGAGGCAGAGGCATAGAACAACACATTAGAACTGATGGAACTAATAGACATACACAGAACTCTCAACCCAAAGGCAGCAGGATACACATTCTTCTCATGTGCACATGGAACATTTTCAAGAATAGATCATATACTAGGCCACAAAAAGAGCCTCAGTAAATTCAAAAAGATTGAAATTATACCAGCCAGCTTCTCAGACCACAAAGTTATGAAACTAGAAATAAATTATGCAAAGAAAATGAAAAATCCCCAAAACACAAAGAGGCTTAAAACATGCTCTTAAATAACCAAATGGATCAATGACCAAATAAAAACAGAGATCAAGAAATATATGGAGGCAAATGACAACAATAATTCAACACTGCAAAATCTGTGGGACACAGTGAAGGCCATGCTAAGAGGTAAGTACAGTGCTATACAGGCCTACCTCAGAAAGAAGAACAACCCCATATGAGCAGTCTCAACTCACAGTTAATGAAACTAGAAAAAGAACAAAGGAGGCCCAAAGTCAGTAGAAAGAGGGACATAATAAAGATTCGAGGAGAAATAAAAAAAATTGAGAAGAATAAAACAATAGAAAGAATCAATGAAAGCAGGAGCTGGTTATTTGAGAAATTTAAAAAAAATACATAAATCCCTAGTCAGACTTATCAAGAAAAAAAGAGTCCATACACATAAAAAGAATCAGAAATGAGAAAGGAAAAATCACTATGGACACCACAGAAATGCAAAGAATTATTAGAGAATACTATGAAAATCTATATGCTAACAAACTGGATAACCTAGAAGAAATGGACAACTTTCTAGGAAAATACAACCTTCCAAGACTGTCACAGGAAGAAAAAGAAAATCTAAACAGACCAATTACCAGCAATGAAATTGAATTGGTAATCAAAAAACTACCTAAGGACAAAACCCCTGGAACAGATGGCTTCACCACTGAATTTTACCAAACAGTTAGTGAATACCTAATACCCATTCTCCTTAAAGTTTTCCAAAAAGTAGAAGAGGAGGGAATACTCCACAACTTATTCTAGGAAGCCAACATCACCCAAATATCAAAACCAGGCAAAGAAAACACAAAAAAAGAAAATTACAGACCAATATCCCTGATGAACATAGATGCAAAAATATTCCACAAAATATTAGCAAACTGAATTCAAAAATACATCAAGGGGATCATCTCAGGGATGCAAGGATGGTACAACATTTGAAAATCCATCAACATCATCTACCACATCAACAGAAAGGGCAAAAAACCACATGATCACCTCCACACATGCTGAAAAACATTAAAAAAGATTCAGCATGCATTTATGATCAAAACTCTCAACAAAATGGGTATAGAGGGCAAGTACCTCAACATTATAAAGGCCATATGTAACAAACCGACAGCCAACATCATACTTAATGGCGAGAAGCTGAAAGGTTTTCCTTTAAGATTGGGAACAGGACAAGGATGCCCCTGTGCCCACTTTTATTCAACATACTTCTCGAGATCCTTGCCATGGCACTCAGGCAGCACAAAGAAATACAAGGCATCCAGATTGGCAAGGAAGAAGTCAAACTGCCCCTGTTTGCAGATGACATGATATTGTGCATAGAAAACCCTAAAAACTCCACTCAAAAATGACTACATCTAATATCTGAATTCAGCAAAGTTGCAGGATACAAAATTAATACACATCAGTATGTTGCATTCCTATACACTACTGATGAAGTAGCGTGAAGAGAAATCAGGAAAACAATTCCATTCACAATTGCATCAAAAAGAATAAAATACCTAGGAATAAACCTAACCAAGGAAGTGAAAGACCTATATCCTGAAACTGCAAGATACACTTAAGAGAAATTAAAGGGGAGACTAATTAATGGAAATTCATCCCATGCTGTTGTCTAGGAAGAATTAATATTGTCAAATATCCTGCCTAAAGCAATCTACAGATTCAATGCAATCCCTATCAAAATACCTACAGGATTCTTTAATGAACTAAAGCAAATAGTTCTAAAATTCATGTGGAATGACAAAAGACCCCGAATAGTCAAAGCAATCCTGAGAAGGAAGAAGAAAGCAGTGGGAATTACACTCCCTGACTTCAAACTCTACTACAAAGCCACAGCAATCAAGACAATTTGGTCCTGGCACAACAACAGACCCATACACCAGTGGAAGAGAATAGAGAGACCAGATATAAACCAAGCACATATGGTCAATTAATACATGATAAAGGAGCCATGAATATACAATGGGGAAATGACAGCCTCTTCAACAGCTGGTGTTGGCAACACTGGACAGTTACATGCAAGAGAATGAAACTGGATTATTGTCTAACCCCATAAATAAAAGTTAACTCAAAATAAATCAAAGACCTGAATGTAAGTCATGAAACCATAACACTCTTAGAAAAACATATAGGGAAAAATCTCCTGAATATAAACATGAGCAACTTCTTCATGAACAGAAAAGGACACCATCAGCAGAAAAAAAAGGTATCCTACACTATGGGAGAATATATTCATAAATGACATATCCAATAAGGGGTTGACATCCAAATTCTATAAAGAGCTCATGCACTTCAACAAATAAAAAGCAAATAAGCCAATTAAAAAATGGGCTGGGGAACTGAATAGACAGTTCTCTAAAGAAGAATTTTAGATGGCCAGCAGACACATGAAAAGATACTCCACATCCCTAATCATCAGAGAAATGCAAATTAAAACCACAATGAGATATCATCTCACACCAGTAAGGATCACCACCATCCAAAAGACAAACAACAAATGTTGGTGAGGTTGTGGAGAAAGGAGAACCCTCCTAAACTGCTGGTGGGAATGCAAACTAGTTCAAGTATTGTGGAAAGCAGTATGGAGTTTCCTCAAAAAACTAAAAATAGAAATAGCATTTGACCCAGGAATTCCACTCCTGGGAATTTACCCTAAGAATGCAGCATCCCAGTTTGAAAAAGACATGCACCCCTATGTTTATCGCAGACCCATTTACAATAGCCAAGAAATGGAAGCAACCTAAGTGTCCATCAGTAGATGAATGGATAAAGATGTGGGACATATACACAATGAAATATTATTCAGCCATAAGAAGAAAACAAATCCTACCATTTGCAATAACATGGGTGGAGCTAGAGGGTATTCTGCGCAGTGAAATAAGCCAGGCAGAGAAAGACAAGTACCAAATGATTTCACTCATCTGTGGATTAGAAGAAAAAAGAAAAAACTGAAGGAACAAAATAGCAGCAGACTCACAGAATCCAAGAATGGACTAACAGTTACCAAAGGGAAAGGGACTGGGGAGAATGGGTGGGAAGGGAGGGATAAGGGGGAGAAAGGGGCATTATGATTAGCACACATAATGCAGTGGGGGGGTGGACACGGCAAAGGCAATATATACAAAGAAGACAAGTATTGATTCTATAGCATCTTACTACACTGATGGACAGTGACTGTAACGGGATATGTGGGGGGTACTTGATAATAGGGGGAGTCTAGTAAACATAATGTTCAAGTAATTGTACATTAACTATATCAAAAAAAGGGCCATCCTGCCTAAAGCAATCTACATATTCAGTGCAATCCCTATCAAAATACCAACAGCATTCTTCAATGAACTAGAGTAAATAGGTCTTAAATTCATATGGAACCACAAAAGACCCAAATAGCCAAAGCAATCCTGAGAAGGAAGAGTAAAGCTGGGGGTATTACCCTCCCCGACTTAAACTCTACTACAAAGCCACAGTAATCAAGACAATTTGGTACTGACACAAGAACAGAACCATAGACCAATGGAACAGCATAGAGAGCCCAGATATAAACCCAAGCATATATGGTCAATTAATATACGATAAAGGAGCCATGGACATACGATGGGGAAATGACAGCCTCTTCAACAACTGGTGTTGGCAAAACTGGACAGCTATATGCAAGAAAATGAAACTGAATTATTGTCTATCCCCATACACAAAAGTAAATTCAAAATAGATCAAATACTTGAATGTAAGCCATGAAACCATAAAACTCTTAGAAAGCAACATAAGCAAAAGTCTCCTGAATATAAACATGTGCAACTTTCTTCTGAATGCATCTCCTTGAGCAAGGGAAACAAAAGCAAACATGAATACATGGGACAACATCAAACTTAAAAGCTTCTGTACAGAAAAGGACACCATCAACAGGACACAAAGGCATCCTATGGCATGAGAGAGTATATTTGTAAACAACATATCTGACAAGGGGTTAACATACATAAAGAACTCAGATGCCTCCACACCCAAAAAGCAAATAACCCTATTAAAAAATGGGCAGAGGATATAAACAGACAGTTCTCCAAAGAAGAAATGCAGATGTCCAACAGTCACATAAAAAGATACTCCACATCACTAATCATCAGAGAAATGCAAATTAAAACCACGATGAGATATCACCTCACACCAGTTAAGATGGCTAACATCCAAAAGACAAACAACAAATGTTGACAAGGATGTGGAGAAAGGGGAACCCTCCTACACTGCTGGTGGGAATGTATACTAGTTCAACCACTGTGGAAAGCAGTATGGAGGTTTCTCAATAAACTAAAAATAGAAATAGCATTTGACCCAGGAATTCCACTCCTAGGAATTTATCCTGAGAATGCAGGAGCCCAGTTTGAAAAAGCCATATGCACCCCTATGTTTATTGCAGCACTATTTACAACAGCCAAGATATGGGAGCAACCTAAGTGTCCGTCAGTAGATGAATGGATAAAGAAGATATGGTACATATACACAATGCAATACTATTCCATCATAGGAAAGAGATAAATCCTACCCTTTGCAACAACATGGATGGAGCTGGATGGTATTATGCTCAGTGAAATTAGCCAGGCAGAGAAAGACAAGTACCAAATGATTTCCTTTATTTGTGGAGTATAACAACAAAGCAAAACTGAAGGAACAAAACAGCCACAGACTGACAAACTCCAAGAAGGGCCTAGTGGTTACCAAAAGTGAAGGGTGAGGATTGGCAGATGGGGAGGGAAGGAGAAGGGTATTGAGGGGTATTATGATTGGCATACATGGTGTGGGGGGATCATGGGGAAGACAGTGTAGCACAGAGAAGGCAAATAGTGACTCTCTGGCATCTTACTATACTGTTGGGCAGTGATTGCAATGGGGTATGAGGGTGACATGATAATATGGGTGAATGTAGTAACCACATTGTTTTTTCATGTGAAACCTTCATAAGATTGGAGATCAATAATACCTTAATAAAAAATATATATGTAAAGCCCAGAAATAAACCCAAGCATATATGGTCAACTATATTTCAACAAGGCTACTAAAAATACATAGTGGGAAAAAGATAGTGTCTTCAATGAATGGTATTGGGAAAACTGGATATTTGCATGGAAAAGAGTGAAATTGAATCTGTATCTTACAGCTTATAAAATAATCAGTTCAAATGGATTAAACACTTAAATGTAAGACCTGAAATCATAAAACTCTTAGAAGAAAACATAAGGAATATCTCCTTGACAATGGAGTTGGCAGTGACGTTTTGGATATGACAACAAAAGGTCAAGTAACGAAAGTAAAAATAAGCAAGTGGGACTACATCAAACTATAAGCCACACAGCAAAACAACAAAATGAAAAGTCAACCTACAGATTAGGAGAAATCTATATCTCATATATCTCATAAAGGATTAATATCCAAAATATAAGGAACTCATATAACTCAATAGTAAAAATGGGGATTTTAAAATGGGGAAAGGACTTGAATAGTCATTTTTCCATAGAAATACAAATGGCCAACAGGTATATGAAAAGGGGCTTAACATCACTAATCAAAACCACAATATCACCTCACACCTTTTAGGATGGCTATTATAAAAAAGACAAATGATAACAATCATTGGCAAGGACATGGAGAAAAGGGAACCCTTGTACACTGCTGGTGGAAATGTAACTTCTTACAGCCACTATGGAAAACAGTGTATAGGTTCCTCACAAAAGTAAAAATAGAACTACCATAAAATCCAGTAGTTCCTTTTCTGGGTATATATCCAAAGGAAATGAAATCAGTACTTTCAAGAGATATCTGTACTCCCATGTTCACTGCAGCATTATTCATAGTAGTCAAGATATGGAGACAATGTAGGTGTCTGTCAATGGATGAACAGATTAAGAAATTGTGATACACACACACACACACACACAAAATGGAGTATTACTGAGTTAAGAAAAGAATATCCTGCCATTTGCAGCATCATGGATGAACCTGGAGAACATTAGGCTAAATGAAATAATCCAGGCACAGAAAGAAATATTGCATGGCTTCAATTATATGTGGAACCTAAGAAAGTTGAATTCACAGACACAGTGAGTAGAACAGTGGTTACCAGGGGTAGAGAGGTGGGGAAAATGTGGAGATGTTGGTTAAAATATGTAAAGGTGCAATTATGTAGAATGAATAGTTCTAGAGATCTAATGTGCTGAATCGTGACTATATTAATAGAATTATATTGAATACTGAAAATTTGCTGAGAGTCAGTTTCATGTGCTTTCACCACACACAAATACATGCACACACAGAAAGTGACTATAAGAGGAGATGGATATATTAATTAGTTTGACTATAGTAATAATTTAATTATGAACATGTATATCAAAACATCATGTTGTACACCTTAAATGCATAAAATTTTTATTAAAAATTATTACAAAACATTTTTCTATAACTAACAAAAGCAATTATCTGGTGAGGAAACACCAGCAAATCGGCCTTTCTAAAAGTGAGAGAAGTTTTTTCTGGCATGAAAAAAAAAAAAGAAAACCTGGAATTCAAGCATTCCTATACACAGACACTCATTTGACTTATCGGGATGTCTTTTGTCACAAGCTATTTTTTGTTTCTTCTATGAAAAACAAATAAAACAAAATTTTCTTATAATTGATAACATACTTCTATTTTCCCGTTTGCCTTCAGAACAAGCAATATTTCCTCTCCCAGGAAAAGATCCTCCCTCATATTTAAAAAAAAAACTTAAGTTTTAACGGACTTTAACATATATTTTCAAGCTTATACTTTTAATATTGAAAGCAAATTGAAGAAGCCAACTTATAAAATTCTCTGCTGTAGAGTTATTTGGCTAAAGTATCTGAGCTGGATGAGATAGATGTCAGTCCAATTCTTCAAAATCTCTAGGGACAGAGATTATACTACCTTCTTCAAAACATCAGTCTAGAGTTTAATCATATTACTGATTTAAATGAGTGAAAACTTCCATTATATATGAGAAATAAAGAAGTCCCAATAATATATATATATATAATTTTGAGTAGTGATTTTATTTACTGCTCTTTTCTTATTTTTAATGGAACTCATCCTAATGCTTTCTTGTCTACCATTCATTGATACTGGAACACAATAGACTGCCACACATTGACCTTTATGAGCATGGTCCCTTTTCTATGAATAAGGAAGTATATGGTAAGTTTTTTCACAAGTACATTACTGCTTTGTGAGCAAGTGTTACTGTCATTTCCTTCGATTAATATATCTTACTCTGTTGATTTATTGGAATCGGTATTACTCTTCTTCAGGTTTCCTGTGTTAGTCTAATGGCTTTTTTTATAGAAATAAGTTAATTGTTTCTAATCAGTGGAGAGCTGTGCCTACAGTTTTTCTAAAGGATAAAATCCTCTTAAAAGTAAATACATTGCTGCCAATCCACAGGCACAGACGGAAAGGAAAGAATGGGAATGTAGTCTTTGAAGACTTGTTTCATATCAGTTTTTATACTTCAAGATATAATTTGCATAATGTTAAAAATATTTATTGAATGAAATAATTGATTATATACCAGTTATTCCTGACTCAGGAAACTGATGAAAGCAAGTATATTGTACTTTCAGTGGTTTCAATTTTTTTCATAATTTGTTTCTTTAGCTCCTGATTTGTGCATTAACTGTTTCAAAGTCTCCCCCTGACTCTTAGAAACAAATCACATAGCCTTGGTTAGGAAAGTCATATTGAAACCTTAACATAGAAGAGGCCAAATAGGATTGATTAGACTAATAGACAAATAAAGTTTCATTATAAATTTCTTATCCTGCACAAATACATAGTGCGAGGAATCCTTGTAATTTTTTGACCTAGCATTAAAGCCTTATGAGGCCAGTAATGCAGTAGTTCCCAAGTGGCCTTAGTAAGAGAAGCTGTGAAAAAAGATTTAAATTAATATCTGAGAAGCCTGCATTTTTGTTTTGAGTTTTACTGTCTTAGGAAAACTAAACTGTATAGACTGGTGATTGGATTAAAATAGTAAATGTAACAAAACCCAAGAGAAGACATTAGATTGCCCATTTCAGCTGATAGTCTCTTACCCTAGTCATCATGAATTCTAATTAGCTTTGCAGTGTGATGCTTTCTGAATGGACTGAAAATAGAATCCTCCAGTGGTTTCTGCTCATACCCTGACCACATCCTTGGGAATTCTCACCCATTAGGCTTGAGTTCTTTACTTTCCCTGGGTTCTTCTGATATGGAGCCATGGTTGAAGGAGCTGAGAACCACTCCTTGCCTCCAACACAACTGAAGATCCATTGGTTACCTGACATGTTCAGCAGATCCTAGCTCTGCTTGGTGTCAGGTGGCTGACTCTGGGCTTGTTGTCAACCACTTTGGACTTCTATTTCATCGTAGTTACACAGGCTAGAAGTCCAAAATCAAGATGTTGGCCAGGCCATGGTACTTCTCTGGTAGCTCCAGACATTCCTTAGCTTGTGGATCCCATCATCACAATCTTTGCCTGTTATCAATCATATGGCCATTTCTCCTTGTGTCTGTCCTCACATTTTCATATTTACACCCATAGTATTTATTGAGTGAGTGACTATGAAATCTTTCTCACAAACCCAAACTACCAGGGCCTGAAATCTTTTCACTATTTACCAGAACGAGTTCACTGGAAATCTCTATCATATCTATGTTAAAGCTGGTCATGTTAATCATCAGTTTCTTAGAAAATTAACGATAACTTCAAACATTAAATTAGAATGCCTACACAAATGGATGCAGAAACCATGCAAATTGCATTTAAAGTGGAGGTTAAATGATACATTAATGCATTTCATGTGGTCTTAAAATATGAAGAGGAGTGTTGATACTACTTGAGACATTAGACATGACCATTTGAAATTAATATGAAGATTTCACTTGATTATAATATTATAGTTTTCACTTTTTCTTTTTCCTAAACACAGACAGATTATGGGAGATGGCAGGACCTTAGAGAAACCAAAATCCTATACTGAACTATTTTTGAAAAGGACATTCAGGAACAGATCTAGAAAGATGTTCTTTCCATTCTGAGTGTTCTACTTAAGAAAGCCTAACTGCCAATTTTATCAGGAGGGTAAATCAGTTGGGAGAACAACTGGCTCAGCTGAGGGTTCAATTAGTCAATTCTTAATTATTCTGTAGCTGAAATTTTGATTCCCAGATTATCAATGCCTAAATTTTATCCTTCTTATGGATTTTACACTTCTGGTTATTTTGCTGCTCCGTCACTACCAGTGGGCTAAAGTGAGATAAAAGAAAGGTTAAGTAAGCAATTTTCATGTTAATGAATCTGGTTGAAGGTGAAATTGGACTTAAAAATTCCTTATGGATTTCGTGTATTTGAGAATTCCTGACCACTATGAAGTTGGCTAACAGTTCATTGTTTAGTGGTAGTTATTTATTGTTGTATAAATGAGTGCTATATGTTGCATTAGAAGAAAAATAAACTGATGGAAGAAACATACATGCCCAGAAAACTCAAAAGCTAAATTAAGAAGCCAAACATGGGAGTAATCGGAAACTTTCAGGTGGAGTGTTTAGATACTCCTTTTATGGAAAAAGTTTGCTGATACTTGGACTAAACCATCTGAGATTTCTTCCAGTTCTGATATTCTATATAACTATGAAAGTGTGAATAATGAAATTATTAATTTATAATTGCATCCTATGTACAACTTTGCAGCTTCTAATTCATGAAGCTTTTCTTAATAGACAATCAGGCATCTAATATTCTTCATGATTCATGACTACAGTTAAGGGCATAATCTGTAGAAGTCTTGTTTTCTTTTGTTTTTTTAAATCATCATCATTAAAAATGTTTTAAGTGTGGTAAATTAACCTTTAGAAATAACAGTTGGAAAGTCCTGTACTTAAGATCAGAAGAAAAACTGCCTGAGAGTACTGGTATCTTCCTTTAACGGCATGACTTCTTGGACTACATTAATAAAGTACTAGCAACATACTACAATGTCAGCATATGTACAAAACACATCTTGTGTTGTAAACCACATCACATCACAGGCCACAGTCAATGTACTTATCCCATACCATTAGCAGTATTTCCCCATTTCTTCACAACACACTCCTATCCCTAGGCAACCATTAATCTACTTTATATCACTATAGATTTGCATGCTTTAGAATGAAAGCATAAAGTATGTGGAATCCATATGTAATATTCTTTTTTTACTTTTTTATTTTTTACTGTACTTTATTCTTTTTTATCGTCAAGTAGCATTCCATGGTATAGATATAAAAGATTTTATTTATCCATTTACCAGTTGATGGACATACATGTGTTTACACTTTATGGCTATGATGAATGATGTTACTATATTACTATGATGTGTTCCTGGATAAGGTTTTCTTATGTGTGGACATGCTTTCAGTTCTCTTGGGTATTATATTGAGGAGTGGAACTTCTGGGTCATATGGTAACTCTATGTTTACCTTTTTGAGGAACTGTCAGACTTCTAAAGCAGCTGTAACGTTTTACATTTCTACCAGCAATGTATAAAGGTTACAATTTCTCCACATCCCCGTCAACTTTTATTTTCTGTCTTTTTTATTATAGTCATCCTAGTGAGTGTGAAATGGTTATCTCCCTTTGGTTTTGATTTGCATTTCTCTAATGGCTAATGATGTTGAGCTTCTGTTCAAGTGCTTATTGTACATTCATACATCTTTGGTAAATTTCCATTTAGATCTGCCCATTTTTAATTGGGTTGTTAGATTTTTTTATTACTGACTTGTACTTATATTTAAATATTCTTTATATATTCTGGACACAGTCCTTTACCAGATATGATTTGCAAATATTTTCCTTCCATTCTAAGTGTCTTTTCACATTTTTAAAGAATATTTTTATTGAGATAACATTGGTATGTAACATTATATAAGTTTCAGGTGTACTACTTTATAATTCAACCTCTGAATACACTACAAAGTGATTACTACTGAAAGTCTAGTTACCATCCATCACCATACAATTGACCTTCATCCATTTTGCCCTCCTCCCCACTCCTTCCATGCTGGTAACCACCAATCTGTTTCCTGAATCTATGAGGGTTTTTTTTGTATCATTAATCTACAATTACATGAGGAACATTATGTTTACTAGACTCCCCCATCACCAAGTACCCCCCACATACCCCATTACAGTCACTGTCCTTCAGCGTAGTAAGATGCTGTAGAATCACTACTCGTCTTCTCTGTGTTGTACAGCCTTCCCCGTGCCCCCCCCCACATTACACATGCTAATCATAATGCCCCCTTTCTTTTTTCCTCCCCTTATCCCTCCCTTCCCACCCATCCTCCCCAGTCCCTTTCCGTTTGGTAACTGTTAGTCCATTCGTGTGTTCTGTGAGTCTGCCGCTGTTTTGTTCCTTCAGTTTTTTCTTTGTTCTTATACTCCACAGATGAGTGAAATCATTTGATACTTGTCTTTCTCTGCCTGGCTTATTTCACTAAGTATAATACCCTCAAGCTCTTTCCATGTTGTTGCAAATGGTAGGATTCATTTTCTTCTTATGGATGAATAATATTCCATTGTGTATATGTACCACATCTTCTTTATCCATTCATCTACTGATGGACACATAGGTTGCTTCCATTTCTTGGCTATTGTAAATAGTGCTGTGATAAACATAGGGGTGCATATGTCTTTTCCAAACTGGGCTGATGAATACTTAGGGAAAATTCCTAGGAGTGGAATTACTGGGTAACTGGTATTTCTATTTTGAGCTATTTGAGGAACCTCCATACTGCTTTCCACAATGGTTGAACTAATTTACATTCCCACCAGCAGTGTAGGAGGGTTCCTCTTTCTCCACAACCTCGCCAACATTTGTTGTTGTTTGTCTTTTGGGTGGTGGCCATCCTTACTGGTGTGAGGTGATATCTCATTGTGGTTTAAATTTGCATTTCTCTGATGACTAGTGATGCGGAGCATCTTTTCATGTGTCTGTTGGCCGTCTGAATTTCTTCTTTGGAGAAGTGTCTGTTCACCTCCTGTGCCCATTTCTTAATTGGATGATTTGCTTTTTGTTTGTTCAGGTGTGTGAGCTGTTTATATATTTTGGATGTCAACCCTTTATCAGATCTGTCATTTATGAATATATTCTCCCACACTGTAGGATGCCTTTTTCTTCTATTGGTGGTGTCCTTTGCTGTACAGAAGCTTTTCAGCTTGATATAGTCCCACTTGTTCATTTTTGCTTTTGTTTCCCTTGCGCCGGGAGATACATTCATGAAGAAGTCGCTCATGTTTATGTCCAAGAGATTTTTGCCTATGTTTTTTTCTAAGAGTTTTATGGTTTCATGACTTACATTCAGGTCTTTGATACATTTTGAATTTACTTTTGTGTATGGGGTTAGACAATGATCCAGTTTCACTCTCTTACATGTAGCTGTTCAGTTTTGCCAACATCAGCTGTTGAAGAGGCTGTCATTTCCTCATTGTATGTCCATGGCTCCTTTATCATATATTAATTGACCATATATGTTTGGGTTAATGTTTGGAGTCTCTATTCTGTTCCACTGGTCTGTGTCTCTGTTCTTGTGCCAGTACCAAATTGTCTTGATTACTGTGGCTTTGTAGTAGAGCTTGAAGTTGGGGAGTGAGATCCCCCACCACCATGTTATTCTTCCTTCTTAGGATTGCTTTGGCTATTCGGGGTCTTTGACGGTTCCATATGAATTTTTGAACTATTTGTTCCAGTTTATTGAAGAATGCTGTTGGTAATTTGATAGGGATTGCATCGAATCTGTATATTGCTTTGGGCAGGATGGCCATTTTGACGATATTAATTCTTCCTAGCCAGGAGCATACGATGAGTTTTCATTTGTTATTGTCCTCTTTAATTTCTTTCAAGAGTGTCTTGTAGTTTTCAGGGTATAGATCTTTCACTTCCTTGGTTATGTTTATTCCTAGGTATTTTATTCTTTTTGATGTAATTGTGAATGGAATCGCTTTGCTGATTTTTCTTTCTACTAGTTCATTGTTAGTGTATAGGAAAGTAACAGATTTCTGTGTATTAATTTTGTATTATGCAACTTTACTGAATTCTGATATCAGTTCTGGTAGTTTTGGAGTGGAGTCTTTAGGGTTTTTTTATGTACAATATCATGTCATCTGCAAATAGAGACAGTTTTGACTTACTCTTTACCAATCTGGATTCCTTGTATTTCTTTTTTTTTGTCTAATTGCCATGGCTAGGACCTCCAGTACTATGTTGAATAACAGTGGGGAGAGTGGGCATCCCTGTCTAGTTTCCGATCTTAGAGGAAAAGCTTTCAGCTTCTCACTGCTCAGTATGATGTTGACTGTGTGTTTATCGTATATGGCTTTTGTTATGTTGAGGTACTTGCCCTCTATACCATTTTGAGAGTTTTTATCATGAATGGATGTTGAATTTTGTCGAATGCTTTTTCAGCATCTATGGAGATGGTTATGTGGTGTTTGTCCTTCTTTTTGTTGCTGTACTGGATGATGTTGATGGATTTTCAAATATTGTACCATCCTTGCATCCCTGAGAGGAATCCTACTTGGTCATGGTGTATGATCCTCTTGATGTATTTTTGAATTTTATTTGCTAATATTTTGTTGAGTATTTTTGCATTTATGTTCATCAGGGATATTGGTCTGTAATTTTCTGTTTTGGTGGGGACTTTGCCTGGTTTTGGTTTTAGGGTGATGCTGGCTTCATAGAATGAGACTGGAAGTATTTCGTCCTCTTCTATTTTTTGGAAAACTTTAAGAAGAAAGAGTATTATGTCTTCTCTGTATGTCTGATAAAATTCTGCAGTAAATCCATCTGGCCCAGGGGTTTGGCTCTTGCATAGTTTTTTGGTTACTGATTCAATTTCTTTGCTGGTAATTGGTCTGTTTATATTTTCTGTTTCTTCCTTGATAAGTCTTGGAAGGTTGTGTTTTTGTATGAAGTTGTCCATTTCTTCTAGGTTTTCCAGCTTGTTAGCATATAGACTCTCACAGTATTCTCTAATGAATCTTTTTATTTCTGTTGGGTCCATCTTGATTTTTCCTTTCTCATTTCTGATTCTGTTGATGTGTGTAGATTCTCTTTTTCTCTTAGTAAGTCTAGCTAGGGGTTTATCTATTTTGTTAATTTTCTCAAAGAACCAGCTCTTGGTTTCATTGATTTTTTTCTATTGTTTTATTCTTCTCAATTTTATTTATTTCTTCTCTGATCTTTATTATGTCCCTCTTTCTGCTGAATTTAGGCCTCATTTGTTCTTCTTTTTCCACTTTCAATAATTGTGACTTTAGACTATTCATTTGGGATTTTTCTTCCTTCTTTAAATAGGCCTGCATTGCTATATACTTTCCTCTTAGAAATGCTTTTAGTGCATCCTACAGAAGTTGGGGCTTTGTATTGTTGTCATTTGTCTCCATATATTGCTTGATCTCTATTTGAATTTGGTCATTGATCCATTGATTATTTAGGAGCATGTTGTTAAGCCTCCATGTGTTTGGGAGTCTTTTTGCTTTCTTTGTACAATTTATTTCTAGATTTATACCTCTGTGGTCTGAGAAGCTGGTTGGTAGAATTTCAGCCTTTTTAATTTACTGAGGATCTTTTTGTGGCCTCATATGTGATCTATTCTGGAAAATGTTCTGTGTGCACTTGAGAAAAATGTGTAACCTGCTGCTTTTGTGTTTAGTGTTCTGTAGGTGTCTGTTAGTTCCATCTGTTCCAGTGTGTTTTTCAGTGCCTCTGTGTCCTTACTTATTTTCTGTCTGGTGGATCTGTCCTTTGAGGTGAGTGGTGTGTTGATGTCTCCTGATATGAATGCATTGCATTCTATTTCCTCCTTTACTTCTGTTAGTATTTGTTTCACATATGTTGGTGCTTCTCTATTGGGTGCATAAAAAATTTATAATGGCTATATCCTCTTGTTGGACTGACCCCTTTATCATTATGTAATGTCCTTCTTTGTCTTGTGTTACTTTCTTTGTTTTGAAGTCTATTTTGTCTGATACATGTACTGCAACACCTGCTTTTGTCTCCCCTTGTTTGCATGAAATATCTTTTTCCATCCCTTCACTTTTAGTCTGTGTCTGTCTTTGGGTTTGAGGTGAGTCTCTTGTAAGCAGCGTATAGATGGGTCTTGGTTTTTTATCCATTCTATTACTCTGTGTCTTTTGATTGGTGTGTTCAGTCCATTTACATTTAGGGTGATTATTGAAAGATACGTACTTATTGCCATTGCAGGCTTTAGATTCATGGATATGAAAGGTTCAAGGGTAGCTTCTTTGCTATCTAATCATCTAACTTAACTTGCTTATTAAGCTATTATAAACACAATCTGATGATTCTTTATTTCTCTCCCTTCTTATCCTTCCTTCTCCATTCTTTATATGTTTCGTATTTTATTCTGTGCTCTTTATTTTCTCCTTTGACTGCTTTTGTGAGTAGTTGGTTTTATTTTTTGCCTTTAGTTAGTATTTGGTTGGTTTGCTTTCTCTGCTGTGATTTTATTTACTCTGGTGACATCTGTTTAGCCTTAAGAGTCCTTCCATCTAGAGCAGTCCCTTTAAAATATCCTATACAGGTGGTTTCTGGGAGGCAAATTCCCTCAACTTTTGCTTGTCTGGGAATTGTTAATCCCTCCTTATATTTAAATGATAATCATGCTGGATACAGTATTCTTGATTCTAGGCCCTTCTGTTTCACTGCGTTAAATATATCAGGCCATTCTCTTCTGGCCTGTAAGGTTTCTGTTGAGAAGTCTGATGATAGCCTGATGGGTTTTCCTTTGTAAGTGACCTTTTTTCTCTCTCTGGCTGCCTTTAATACTCTGTCCTTGTCCTTGATCTTTGCCATTTTAATTATTATTTGTCTTCTTTTGTCCTCCTTGGGTCCCTTTTGTTGGGAGTTCTGTGGGCTTCCATGGTCTGAGTGACTATTTCCTCCCCTAGTTTGGGGAAGTTTTCAGCAATTATTTCTTCAAAGACACTTTCTATCCCTTTTTCTCTCTTCTTCTTCTGGTACCCCTGTAATGCGAATATTGTTCCATTTGGATTGGTCACACAATTCTCTTAGTATTCTTTCATTCCTGGAGATCCTTTTATCTCTCTCCGCCTCAGCTTCTGTGTTTCCTGTTCTCTGATTTCTATTCCATTAATGGCCTCTTGCCCCTCATCCAGTCTGCTCTTACGTCCTTCCAGAGATTATTTTATTTCTGTATTCTCCCTCCTAAGTTGATCCTTCAGCTCTTGCTTATTTCTGTGCATGTCAATCAATATGGTTATGACCTTTGTTTTGAATTCTTTTTCAGGATGATTGGTTAAATCTATCTCCCCAAGCTCCCTCTCAAGATTTGTCTGTCTGATTCTGGACTGGATCAGATTCTTCTGCTTTTTCATGGCTATAGAGGTAGTCGTAGGCAGTTGGCATGTGTGTTAGGTGGGAGAACAAAGTCCCTTCCTGCTTGCTGGTCACCTTGCCCTCCTTGGAGCAGCTTCCAGTTTTATTTCCTGAGCTGCCATGGGCGGGGCAGCCATCGGGGCAGCCTGGAGCCCTGCGGGGAGGGGCAGGCATGTGGGGTGTGCTCTCCTGTGAGAATGGTGACCCTTAGCTCCCTGCCCTGGCTTCCTGTGTCTGTGCATGCTGGCGGGACCTGTGAGTCTGGCCTGGGCAGCTGTGGAGGAGGCTCTGGGCAGTTATTATGGGTGCATACACTCTGAGTCTGCTCCCCTGATATGGCGGGGCCGTGCCAGAGGGGGAATGGATGGGAGGGTGTTTAGTGCCTTGATGGGCTTCAGAGCTGCCCTGCCTCCCAGGGAGCTGGGGCCCCTGAATTTCCTGTGGATTCTCAGCTGCTGGGCTGAGTGTGCTGGGATGCTTCTGTCCAGCTGTGAGGGCCCTGTCCCTTTAAGACTTTCAAAAAGCACTCGCTTTTCTTTTGTCCCAGGGGCACTGGCTGTGTGGATCCACTCGCAGATTTTACTGTTCTGTCTCCCTAATATGCAGCGCACCATGCACTGTGTGTCTGCGCTCCGGGTGCGGATGACTAAGGCTGGGTATTTAGCAGTCCTGTGCTTCCACTCCCTCCCCGCTCCAGCTCCTCTCCTCCCACCGGGGAGCTGGGGTGGGTGGGCACTTGAGTCCCACAGGGCTGCAGCTTGTATCTTACCCCCTTCATGAGGTCCTGAGTTCTCGCAAATGTAGATGTAGCCTAGCTGTTGTACTGTATCTTCTGGTCTCTTAGGAATAGTTGTATTTGTTGCATTTTCAAAAATATATATGGTTTTGGGAGATTTCCACTGCCCTACTCATGCCATTTTGTGTTGGGACCTTTTGCCTCTTTTGGGCTTGTGACCATGAGGTGGCTGCAGGCTGGAGGTTTCCACCCTCCCTCATTACTTCCGCATTCGTGGCCCAACTGAGTTCCCGCGTGTGCGCTCTTAGCCTTAACTCCGCCACCCCACCTAACCTAAAATCTGCCTAAGACCCTAGTGACAGATGAGATAATCAATTCCCATTGGTTCTGTTACTTCCTTATCTTCCTCTATATAACTAAGCCTCTGATGCAATAAAGCTGAGTTTTGCTGCGCCACCAAGGCTGACACATCTCCCGGCTTGGTGTGGTTTTGTTTTCCCCGGATCTCTGGGAAGGGTACCCGAGCTGGTGACACTTGCCCTCTCGCTCAGCCCCCAGGGATAACAGGCTGGTCCTGCTTGTCCCCCCCCCCCCCGCCTTCTTGTTGCTGAAGAGCAACAATCTTGGCTCCTCCCACCTGAGTTTGTTTTTATTTGTTCATTTGTTTTTTTAGATTCCAAGTAAGTGAAATCTTATGATACTTATCTTTGACTTATTTCACTTAGCATAATACTGTCAAGGTCCATCTGTATTTTTGCAAATGGCAAGATCTCTTCTTTATCCATTCATTCACTGATGGATATTTAGGCTGTTTCCATTACTTGGCTATTGCAAATAATGCTGCAATGAACATAGGAGGGCATGTATCTTTTCGATCAGCATCTTTATATTCTTCAAGTACCCAGAATTCGAATAGCTCGATCATATGGTAGCTCCACCAATTTTTTGAGCAAGCTCCATACTGTTTTCCATAGTGGCTGCACCAATGTACATTGCCACCAACAGTGTATGAGGGTTCCCTTTTCTCCACATCCTGTCCAACATTTGTTATTTTCTTGGTGATATCTGAAGCACAAAGGTTAATTTTGATGATGTTCAACTTACTTATTTTCTCTTGTGTTGCTTGTGCTGTTTTTGTCCGTATTCTTCCTTTATTGCCTTCTTCTGTATTAAGTGTATATGTTCTAGTATAACATTTTGATTCCTTTAATGTTTTAAGTATATTTTGGGGAGTTATTTTCTTAGTGGTTGTTCTAGGATTTACAATCTTAACATTAGAATTTACTTCATATTAACACTGATTAGTTGCAATGAACTATAGAATCTTTACTCCTATATATAGCTCCTTTCTATATATCCTATATATATATATATATATCTAAGATATACTCCTATATATATCTTACCTTTTTGTACTATTATTGTTATACATAGTGCATCTGTTACAAACTCAAAAATACAGTTATAATTATTACTTTATATGATAATCTTTATATTTTGTTGCTAGAGTTTCATTTTTTTTGATCTTATATTTTTTAAAAGAGCTGATAAGAGGGCAGGTATATATTCATAGTTTGCTATATTATTCAACTTATACACCATTTCTGGCTCTCTTCATTTGTTCTTGTGGATTCTATATAGATATCATTGGTATTATTTCCTTACTCTAAGACAGCTTTGTTTCCACCCTCAACAAAAAGATAATACATATACTATTTTGTGTAGTTGCTTTCTAAATTAAGAGAGGTTTTTAAGGCTCTGAAAAAAGGAGAGGAAACATCAAATTATAGTTTTATAAGTACCTACATGACAGTCTTCATTGGTGCTCTTTGAGTTTTGTGTGGATTTGAATTACTGTCTGGTGTCATTTGCTTTTTGACTGAAGAATTCCTTTGTAGTTCTTATAATACAAGTCTACTAGCAGTGGATTTCTTTTTATTTACCTGGTAACATCTTTGTTTCACCTTAATTTTTGAATGACAGTTTTCGATATAATATTCTTGGTTGATAGTTTAATTTCAACATCTTGAGTATGCTCCGTCTTCTGGCTTTCACTGTTCCTGATGAGACTTCACCTATTAATCATATTGCAATTTCCCTGTATGGGATGAGTCAGTTTTCTCTTACTGCTTTCATGATTTTCTTCTTGTCTTTAACTTTCAACATTTGACTATTATATGTCTGGGTGTGGAACTCTGTGTTTACCCTACTTGGCATTTGTTGAGCTTCTTTGATGTGCAGTTTTTCATCAAATTCAGGCATTTCCATCCATCTCTGAGTATTTTATCTTCTGATCCTTTTACCTCCTCTGGTACTACCATTATGCATATGTTGGTATGCCTAATGGTGTCCTACATCTCTCCAGTGTTATTTTACTTTATATTTTGTTGTTCAGGCTGCATCAACCCCCATCTTCAAGTTCACAATTCTTTCTTCAGCCAAATCAAATGTACTATTCAGCTCCTTTAAATTTCTCATTAATGTACTTCTCAACTCCAGAATTTTAAAAAATAATTTTGATTTCTTTATTAAATATTTCTTTTTCTGCTACATTCACCATCTAGACTCTTTCTAAGGCAGTTTTTATTGCCTGATTTTTTCCCTGTAATGGGTGACTATTTCATTTCTTTGCATGTCTTGTAATTTTTTATGAACTGGACATTTTTTATAGTATCTTGTATCAGCTCCGCATGATTCACCTCCTCTGGGGGATAATTTTCTTGGTTAATTCCCTTGTAGTATGCAGCCTGATGTTCTGTATTTTAGTCTAGCTACCTAAGGGTTGTTCCTGGGCCAGCATAAGGCAGTTACTGGTAAGATTTTTACCATCTCTTATTAGATATCTGTGTTTGGAGGGTGCTATCATGGTTCATGGATTTTACTTTTTATCCATATCCAGCCAGGGACTAGTAGCTTGGAGGTTCCTTCTCTGTTTTGAGGGCATAGTCTTGATCAGTCTTACAGATAGCCAAGGCTGAGTGTGATTTTATTTTTAAGCCTGTATTTTTACGAATCACCTCTAGGTCAGAGCAATTTATTTTGTAGTCAGTGTTTGGTCAAGTTCCTTGTGTTAGTGAAGCTTTGCCCCTGTGTTGATGGGTCTGCATGTATTGGGAAATGCTTTTATATCTGTCCCACATTATGCTCTGATTGTCTTGAGTGGGTGCATCCCAGCACATGTGCACAGCTTTTTTAATCCCACAGTTGACTGTGCTCTCAGGAGGGCTCTTCTTGCCTCCCTCTTGGTTTTTATTAAACTTTCTGGCTGCTTTACTACTTTGCCTAACTGCTCTCCAGGAAGATCCCCGTTGTTTTTGACAATGCCCTTAGGGATGGAGTTCTCCATGTTGTTTCAAAAGCAGTCAGTCCCCTCTGGCAGAGTGGCAGAATTCTTTATCCTCATTGCATGCTTTCCCTTGGGAAAGAACCTCTGCACAGTGAACTGGAGCTAGGGTCAGGGGGCCCAGAGTGAAATCACTACTCTATGAGTAGGCATTAGGGCATGGTGGTAGTCCCTAGTATTCCCAAATTTTCCTTTCCTTGAATGAAAGTAAGCTGGGGTGGAAAAAAATGAAGGCCCCAGCATTCTCAGCCTGCACATGAAGTAGTGATTTTACTTTAAGAGTGGGGGCTGGGTGGTGGAAGAGATCTCTAGTAGTTTTGGCTGTGGCTGCCTGGAATTGTTTCTGCAACACAGGATTGTGGGGATGAGAAATGTAGACAGCTACCTCTGCCAGGGTGAAACCATAGCCCCAAAGTGGGAACTGGGGGAAGAGAGCAGCCTACCTCCCCTCAGCACTTCACCACACCTGTTCAGAACAGAGCACCCAGGGTAGAGCTTCTTTAATATAGACTTGGTGGGGTGGAGGATATGCAGGTAATTTCTCAAATACCATAGACTCTTGATGTTCTTACCAAAATTTAATAGGTTTTCTTGAATGAATGTTTTCCCATTTTCTATATGCCCTTGGACAGTTCTAGATGTTAAATGACTTAAAAAAAATAACTTTTACCAGTTGTTGTTTTGCTACAGAGGGTCTTTTGAGCTTCTACTTCAGAATTCTGGAAATATCACCCTTAAATTTATTTTTGAATGTAACAGAGTGGAAATGTGTTCCAGCAAAAAGAGAAATGGATTGGGTGTCAGCAGCCAGGGTTTTCAAATGAACTTGGCTTCTAGCAAGCTCAATGACTTATCTTGAAATTCAGGTTCATCATTTGCAGAATGAGGAAACTGTATTAAAGGACCCCTAAATTTCTTCCAACTCTAAAATCCTTATGGTTTTATGAAATAGAAAACCCTCAGTGCAAAACATTCTACTGTAGCTGTGTGAGAACAGGAAATAGGGAAATAATCCACTGCCTTTTTTACCCCAAAATGTTCTAACCTGCTTTTACGAGAATATGCACATCATTTTCAACTTTGTCAAATCAAAATGTTAGTTTAATGCACGGTTTGCAGTCAAGATATTTCTCCACCCCAACTGTTCACTTCATCATTTGAACTGAGAAAGTGGGAACAATAGAGAGTTACCTTTCACTGATTGGTCATCAAAAGTGTGACAGCTTAATGCCTAGTGAAAGCACTATAATTTGCTACCATTTTACCCATGTTATGAGCTCTGCAAACAATCATTTTCTCTCTGAGACAATTCCAAGTTTTCACCTTCTGCATAAGGCTCTAAGGTCATACTCCCAAAGCGTCTATTAATTATCTGTACTTATTCTGAGTGTGTGGATGGCAAAAATGTCAGTTCTCACTACGCATTGCAGAGAAGAGTTGCTTCCATGTGATAACCATTTCTAGTGACAAAGACATATTGTTTGTTTAGTAATAATCATCAGCACAAATTGCTGTAACAGTAAAACTATGTCAAGGGCCTCCCCCATTGAGTTATTTTGTCTTAACTAATCAGTTTTACCCAGATTATTTGACTTAATATTGTTATTTACTATATAGTTTACATTCAAAATCTATATGCTCAAAGCAGAGAGAGAAAGGATCTTTTTATGATTTACGAAAGCTGCCACTGACAACATATTTAAATGCTTTCAAATACTAATCCACAACAGAATATCCTATGAAAAAGCTACAAGGTTAAGAGAATTTTGAATATACACTGGCAAAAGTTGCTATTCACTGACACACCCAGCAATTAATTAAGAAGGATAGGAGCAAGATGGCAGTATGGGCAAAGTGATCCAAAAAATGGAATCATATCATCTTTATCTTGCTTTTAAGCAAAGTATTTTTGTACTAGTCACCTTCACAAACTAAGCTTTGTCAACATCTAGGAGGAAAAGGCAAAACATTTACCTTATGGTATATAAAAGGTGAAAATTCCTGCGTAGGAAAACCAAATGCATATTTTGGGTTTGTTCAAATGCTAAGGCCTCTTTCTGATTCTCACAAGTGACCCTAAGACTTGAGTTGTTCAAAAATTCCAAATGATCCCATATGTTCACCAAGATATTTCTATGTTAAAATCCTTCAGGAAGGCATCTGGCCCAGTTTTTATGATCCCAAATTACCCTGGTTTCAATTTAATTTTTGTAAACTGGGATTCCCTTAGGAAGAAAGTAAAATTTTCAATCTTTAAAATACAGGGATGTAAGAAAGAAAAGCCTATCGTTTTGCTTGATTTTCAGAGCTAATATTCCAAAACTGTAGCTTATTCATCACAATATATTAAAGAAACATGTTGTAACATTAATTTGGAAATTTGTATACTTTATACTTTTGTGTATGTAGCATTGTAATGCAAAGTTAATACATTATAATAAATGCCCTTCTTGGCATTTCTTCTGAATCATCCTGGGAAGCTTTTCTTTCACGTTAATTTGTCTGTTATTTCACTATATAGAACCACATTAACATGAAAAAGTTAAAAGAAAAATATTTAAGACTTAGTTATGGCCCCTACAACAACTTGCTTTTCAGGTAATTTAAGTTTTTATTATCTGAAAATACTGGTTAATGACCACAATGACCCAAAGTCTAGAACCCACCTCCAATCCTATGAAAAGAAAATAGTTTCTTCACAAAGAAAAGCTATTCAAATTGAGAAAAAGAAGAGCTTTCTAAGTAAATATATACCAACATTTTATTAATTTTTTTTCTAGCAAGTAAAACTTGGCTATTTTGTTTGGGTTCCTCCCTGTTATGTCAAACTTAAAGGAACTCATTAAAATACTGAAAAAGAAGTAGAGACCTTGTAATTCTGAAGTGTCAACACAGATTAGAATCCTGTTCATATAAAGAATATATATACATATTCCTCCCTGCCATTTACCTAAAGGTCACTAATAAGTTTAAGTGGATAATGACTTACACACATGTGTGAATGTCTGCACACACACATGCATGCATGCACACATTCCATTTAGTTGTTTCTTTGTATAACTTCAGGTAGTAAAAGCAGTGCAGTTAAGATGGAAATTGAGAAGGCAATTAACTTCCTAAGCTTTTTAGATCACACCCAGTATGGCAACTCTCAAATTACATGAGGGTTTGTAAGTCTTTAAAGAGAAATGGTTAAATTTTGCTCCAAAACAAAAGTAACATCTCATTTTGGTGGAAAAATAAAATTCCCACTGGTAGATGATAGTTATAATGCTGGTTAATGATGAAGAACATTCTACATAACATGAGGATTAAAGTTTTTCCTTCAAAAGATAATACAGTGGCAAAAACTTTTAGAAGTATAGGTACCTATTATTGAAGTATTTCAGTGGGGGAAAGGAAGGAGAAACAATGAACCTACGTTGTCCTTTTTTTTACTTTTAAGAAACAGACACTTGCTAAATTGTCAACATAAAAGAGGTTCTAAAAACTACAATCTGATTCACCTGGTTGTGGATATCAAATAGGTATCAGGCCTCAAAAATGGAAATGGGATAAAGTTAAATAGTAATGAAATTTATGCTTTGAGTACACCTTAGGCAGTTAACAAGAAAGTAATTTGGAGATGAATATAGATACATCAAAAAGACTGTGAAAGATATAAAACTCAAATCCCCTTTCAAATAAATCTTATCAAAAAGAAGGATTATTAGAAATGGGAATGTATTTTTTTAAATAAAACAATTCTGCTTCAGTGAAAATGTGCAGTTAAAAAAAAAGAAAGAACAGAAAATGTCTAATATGACTAGCATGAACAGTTTCCACAGCCTTTCACACTGTTGATAATTTCTTCGTGTAGTTTCTTCCTTTCCTCTTCTTTGGCTGCATTTTCTTTCTTTGCGTCCCATTTGGGGTCTTCATGGTTCTGCACACGGCTGCTCTGTGTATGCCACATTTCTGAATAGACACTGCCAGAGTTAGCAAGCAAACTATGGTGGGTACCACGTTCAGCTATCTTACCCTAAAAAGCAAAAACAAGAGAACACAGAGAAAGGTCATATAACTAGCATAACTGAAAACACACAACACTTTCTAACTAACGATTTTGAAGGATTTGCATTTATTAAAATATCTCTCCCAATTCCTCATCCATAGTAGAAGTGGAAAAATTGAGGTAGGAACGCTTTCTTTACTATTGAACTATCAGTCCATTGAACAAAAAAGCTATAAAATTCCATATACTGTAAACCATTTTACTTAAAGGAAATACAATTTTAATGTTTTATTTTTCATTTTGAAGGGCAGAAAAGAAAGGTGGAACATTTTTAAAGGTGATATTTCCTATAATCAGCAAATATTTAATTGAAAGAACTGCTATTTATACAGGGATTTAAAAATAATATCCTGAAATCCTTATGTGTACTTTTAAATAAAAAAGATTTCCCCATGAAAAGTTCACTTCTTCCAGTAGCTGTTTTTGTTAACAATGGCTATTAGACTTAACACTGCATAAATTTGGTAGATTCCAAACTCTTATCTACAGTTAATTAGTCTCTTGACAGGTATTGTTATACATACTGGGAGACAAAAGGAATTTTATCACTTTTATTGGTACTCCTGGTGATTGAACCTTTACAAAATAAACCCTTAAGCAAAATAACTGAAATTTGTGCCCACTTCTGAGTGGTTACTTTAAGTCTCCTCCTTGATTGCTGGCTGGGCAATCTAAGAAAGAACTATTTTACTCAGTTATTTGTATTCCTCTGAATCCTGAAGAATGTGGTCCTCAACCTTGGTATGTGTGGACCACTTCAGTGCACAAAGTACCTATGGATTATATATTTCATATGTTCCTATTGACTATTGTCAGAACAAAAAATTCTGAATGAAAAACTCATCAAAAACTATTAGAAAGGATGGCATTATTTTTGTAGACACACCAATGAAATAAGTCACAAATAATTTATCCTGCAATAAAATGGATAAAATATATTTTAAATTATTTATATTTGTATTAAAGCACAAATGTACATAGGTTAAAAAGTCAAGTAATATTACAAAGCTTATAATAAAAAGAACTGCCTTTTGATCCTTCTTCTCCAGCCTTGAATATCTCCTTCCAATCTCCAAATTCATAGCTATTTCTTCTGGTATTTATAGACACACACATATATTCATATACATATACCATGCGCACACACACACGAAACTCAGCACTCTTATACCATCCCACATTCCCATTGCCTCATCTTTACTCTAACACTGGTTATATCGCAGATGTTGTTTAAGTTAATAGTCAGTATTTACCTTATGACTATGTAAGAATTACCTGTTGAGCCATGAAGGTATGAGGATTTTATATGTATATTTTCTCATATAACATTTTATTCTTCCTGGATTTAGTAATTGCATTCTATTTCCACTTGCTTAGTTTTCTAGATCACTACTGGTAGTTCTCTCTAAACTTTTGCTCCAGAATTATAAAACCTGCCTTGACACTATTTTAATTTTTCTCATAATTAACTATATTAGGTAACTTATCAGTTCAGTTCTGCCCTCCCCACCAACCTGGAGATATTCCTCTCAGTTTTTAGGTTTTTTCTTTATCTTCAATTCTGAAATTTTATGATAATGTATCTTAAGTGTGCTTTTTCTCCCTCTCTTTCCATTTGTTGTGGTGGGTACTTGGTAGGCCCTTCCATTCTGGAAACTTATGCTGTGACGTTCTGGACATTTTTGGGGTGTTATTTCTTTGATAATTTCCTCCCCTTATCCTAACCAGTCTTTCTAGAACTACCACGAATTGGATGTTGGCCTTCTTACACTAATTTTCTCATTTTTTTAATCTTTTCTCTATTTCCCTTCTCTTTGTGTTCTACTGTTTGGAGACTTCCTTGACTATTTCAGCAAGAACATTTTTCATTTCCAAAAATCTCTTGTTCTCTGGTTGTTCCTTGATTTATTACCACCATTTACAATTTTGTTGCAAGAATAACAATGAACACCTTACATATGCTTCTCTTATTTTGGCAACTGGTAGTTTTTCCACATTTACTTTCCCTCACTTCATCCTCTCTTGAAATTTACACTATTTTTTGCTAAATCATTTGAGAATGAGTTGTGCACATTATTACATTTCACCCCTATGTATTTCAGTTGGATATATCTCTGAAAAACAAGGACATTCTTCTACATGACTGGAATACAACTATATCATGAGCGAATTTACCTAACATATGTTCCCTATTCAGATTTCACCAACTGTCCCAATAATGTCCTTAATATATGTATATATATATTTCCATCCTGGATCTGATTAGGATCAACACATTGCTTTATAAGTTTCCTAGTCCTGTGAGTGTCTATGACATTAACATTTCTAAAATGTCCAGGCTTGCTTTTTAAAGAATGTCCTTCAAATTTTATTTGTCTAGTTGACATTTTTGGTAGAAATCCTTGGTGCATCACATCAGGAGGTACATGATGCCAGTTTGTGCTATAATTAATGATACTAAATTTAATCATTTGGTTAAGATGATCAAAAGTGTCTAACAGATTTCTCTGTTTTAAAGGCACTCTTTTGTTTTGTAATTAATAATAATCCATGGGTTATACTTTCAAACTGTATGAACATTCTACTCCCCAAGAGTTGTTCACCATATGGTTTTAGCAACCAATGATAATCCTTACCTGAATCAATTATTACAACGGTGGTTGCAAAATGTGATTTTTCTAAATGTATCATTCCTATTACATGTATTAGCTGGCATTCTAGAATTTTCTATTTTCCCATACTTTTAAAAAATAAGTATCATTATGGAATTGTAGATTAGTTTTAAAATACAATATGTTGTTTTTCATTAGTATCATTATTCTTTGTGATGTTCAAATTATCCAACATTTGGCCCAGTGGAAGCCCATTCAAGATGGTTCCTGTGTCCTTGTGATACTAACTTCATTGGTTTTCCTGCCCAGATATGGAATCAATTATTTCTTAAAGGTATCTTGGTTCCTTTTAGTGAACAGTGTTTAGTATTTAAGGTTAGGTGCTAGTAATTTTTTTTCATCAGGAATTCATATTTTTCATATTGATTATTCTGTTCTAATATAATATCACAAAGTTCCTCCTCCTCTTTTCCCATTCCACACTATCTTTCTTCTCCCAAGAAAGAATCTCTGTCTCCAAACATCAATATATTTACTTACAAGTTCAGACTTACAATATATACAAAATAGTTTCAAAATGGCTACTCTCACGCTACTACCAACAACAAACTTACTAACTTCAGATTTTCTTTAAGATATTTTTGTCCTTATATTATATTCCACTAAAGGTAAATAATCAGAGTATAGTGTTCAAAAGTTACTTGAGAGGTGGAGCCAAGATGGCGGCATGAGTAGAGCAGCGGAAATCTCCTCCCAAAACCACATATACCTATGAAAATATAACAAAGACAACTCTTCATAAAATAGAGACCAGAGGACACAGGACAACATCCAGACCACATCCACACCTGTGAGAACCCAGCGCCTTACAAAGGGGGAGAGGAAGGCCACAAACCAACAAGAAGGAAAGCTCTTCCAGCCGTCACTTGTACCAGCTATGCAAACTATCTCTATCACCATGAAAAGCTGACATAGAGAGAGATAAAAGGATCTGCAGGAATGAAACAATACTAAGAGAACTGTATGACCAATCCAAAAGGTACAATATCTGTATTATAGGGGTACCAGAAGAAGAGAGAGGAAAAGGGATAGAAAGTGTCTTTGAAGAAATAATTGCTGAAAACTTCCCCAAACTGGGGGAGAAAATAATCGAACAGACCACAGAAATACACAGAACCCCAAACAGAAAGGATCCAAGGAGGACAACACCAAGACACATAATAATTAAAATGACAAGGATCAAGGACAAGGAAAGAGTTTTAAAGGCAGCGAGAGAGAAAAAGGTCATGTATAAAGGAAAACCCATAAGGCTATCATGAGACTTCTCGACAGAAACCCTACAAGCCAGAAGAGAATGGCATGATATATTTAATACAATGAAACAGAAGGGCCTTGAACCAAGGATACTGTATCCAGGACAAATATCATTTAAATATGATGGCAGGATTAAACAATTCCCAGACAAGCAAAAGCTGAGGGAATTTGCTTCCCACAAATCACCTCTACAGGGCATCTTACAGGGACTGCTCTAGATGGGAGCACTCCTAAAAAGAGCACAGAACAAAACATCCAACATATGAAGAAAGGAGGAGGAGGAATAAGGGAGAGAAGAAAAGAACCTCCAGACAGTGTATATTACAGCTCAATAAGTGACCTAAGGTAGGCAGTAAGATACTAAAGAAGCTAACCTTGAACCTTTGGTAACCACGAATCTAAAGCCTGCAATGGCAGTAAGTCATATCTCTCAATAGTCACCCTAAATATAAATGGACTTAATGCACCAATCAAAAGACACAGAGTAATAGAATGGATAAAAAAGCAAGACCCATCTATATGCTGCTTACAAGAAACTCACCTCAAACACAAAGACATGCACAGACTAAAACTCAAGGGACGGAAAAACACATTTCAGGGAAACAACGAGAAGAAAGCAGGGCTTGCAGTACTAATATCAGACAAAATAGACTTCAAAACAAAGAAAGTAAAAAAGAGATAAAGAAGGATACTACATAATGATTAAGGGCTCAGTCCAACAAGAGGATATAAACATTCTAAATATATATGGACCCAACACAGGAGCACCAGCATATGTGAAACAAATACTAACAGAACTAAAAGGGAAAATAGACTGCAATGCATTCATTTTAAGAGACTTCAACATGCTACTCACCCCAAAGGATAGATCCACCAAACAGAAAATAAGTAAGGACACGGAGACACTGAACAACACACTAGAACAGATGGACCTAATAGACATCTATAGAACTCTACATCCAAAAGCAACAGGATATACATTCTTCTCAAGTGCACATGGAACATTCTCCAGAATAGGGCACATACTAGCTCACAAAAAGAGCCTCAGTAAATTCGAAAATATTGAAATTCTACCAACCAATCTTCAGACCACAAAGGTATAAAACCAGAAATAAATTCTACAAAGAAAACAAAAAGGCTCACAAACACATGGAGGCTTAACAACATGCCTCTAAATAATCAATGGATCAACGAACAAATCAAAATAGAGATCAAGGAATATACAGAAACAAATGACAACAACACTAAGCCCCAATTTCTGTGGGACGCAGTGAAAGCAGTCTTAAGAGGAAAGTATACAGTGATTCAGGCACACTTGAAGAAGGAAGAACAATCCCAAATGAATAGTCTAACATCACAATTATCGAAACTGGAGAAAGAAAAACAAATGACACCTAAAGTCGGCAGAAGCAGGGACATAATAAAGATCAGAGAAGAAACAAACAAAATTGAGAATAAAATAATAGCAAAAATCAACGAAACCAAGAGCTGGTTCTTTGAGAAAATAAACAAAATAGATAAGCCTCTAGCCAGACTTATTAAAAGAAAAAGAGAATCAACACACATCAACAGAATCAGAAATGAGAATAGAAAAATCACGACAGACTCCACAGAAATACAAAGAATTATGAAAGACTACTAGGAAAACCTATATGCCAACAAGCTGGAAAACCTAGAAGAAATGGACAACTTCCTAGAAAAATACAACCTCCCAAGACTGACCAAGGAAGAAACACAAAAGTTAAACAAACCAATTACGAGCAAAGAAATTGAAATAGTAATCAAAAAACTACCCAAGAACAAAAACCTGGGCTGGACGGATTTACCTCGGAGTTTTATCAGACACACAGGGAAGACATAATACCCATTCTCCTTAAAGTTTTCCAAAAAAGAGAAGAGGAGGGAATACTCCCAAACTCATTCTATGAGGCCAACATCACCCTAATACCAAAACCAGGCAAAGATCCCACCAAAAAAGAAACTTACAGACCAATATCCCTGATGAATGTAGATGCAAAAACACTCAATAAAACATTAACAAACAGAATTCAACAGTATATCAAAAGGATCATACACCATGATCAAGTGGGATTTATCCCAGGGATGCAAGGATGGTACAACATTCGAAAATCCATCAACATCATCCACCACATCAACAAAAAGAACAAAAACCACATGATCATCTCCATAGATGCTGAAAAAGCATTTGACAAAATTCAACATCCATTCATGATTAAAACTTTCAGCAAAATGGGAACAGAGGGCAAGTACCTCAACATAATAAAGGCATATATGATAAACCCACAGCCAACATTATATGGAACAGCGAGAAGCTAAAAGCTTTTCCTCTGAGATTGGGAACTAGACAGGGATTCCCACTCTCCCCACTGTTATTTACAATAGTAATGGAGGTCTTAGCCATGACAATCAGACAAAACAAATACAAGGAATCAAGATTGGTAAAGAAGAAGTTAAACTGTCACTATTTGCAGATGATATGATATTGTACATAAAAAACCCTAAAGACTCCACACCAAAACTACTAGAACTGATATCGGAATACAGCAAAGTAGCAGGATACAAAATTAACACACAGAAATCTGTAGCTTTCCTATACATTAAAAATGAACCAATAGAAAGAGAAATCAGGAAAACAATTCCATTCACAATTGCATCAAAAAGAATAAAATACCTAGGAATAAACCTAACCAAAGAAGTGAAAGACCTATACCCTGAAAACTACAAGTCACTCTTAAGAGAAATTAAAGGGGACACTAAGAAATAGAAACTCCTCCCATGCTCATGGCTAGGAAGAATTACTATCGTCAAAATGGCCATCCTGCCCAACGCAATATACAGATTTGATGCAATCCCTATCAAATTACCAGCAACATTCTTCAATGAACTGGAACAAATAATTCAAAAATTCATATGGAAACACAAAAGACCCCGAATAGCCAAAGCAATCCTGCGAAAGAAGAATAAAGTAGGGGGGATCTCACTCCCCAACTTCAAGCTATCCTATAAAGCCATAGTAATCAAGACAATTTTATACTGGCACAAGAACAGAGCCACAGACCAGTGGAACAGATTAGAGACTCCAGACATTAACCCAAACATATATGGTCAATTAATATTTGATAAAGGAGCCATGGACATACAATGGTGAAATGACCATCTCTTCAATAGATGGTGCTGGCAAAACTGAACCACTACATGTAGGAGAATGAAACTGGACCATTGTCTAACCCCAAACACAAAAGTAAATTCAAAATGGATCAAAGACCTGAATGTAAGTCATGAAACCATAAAACTCTTAGAAAAAAACATAGGCAAAAACCTTTTAGACATAAAGATGAGTGACCTCTTCTTGAACATATCTCCCCAGGCAAGGAAAACAACAACAAAAATGAACAAGTGAGACTATATTAAGGTGAAAAGCTTCTATACAGCAAAAGATACCATCAATAGAACAAAAAGGAACCCTACAGTATTGGAGAATATATTTGTAAATGATAGGTCCGATAAAGGCTTGACGTCCAAAATATATAAAGAGCTACCATGCCTCAACAAACAAAAAACAAATAATCCAATTAAAAAATGGGCAGAGGAACTGAACAGACAGTTCTCCAAAAAAGATATTCAGATGGCCAAGAGACACATGAAAAGATGCTCCACATCGCTAATTATCAGAGAAATGCAAATTAAAACTACAATGAGGTATCACCTCACACCAGTAAGGATGGCTGCAATCCAAAAGACAAACAACAACAAATGTTGGCGAGGCGGTGGAGAAAGGGGAAACCTCCTACACTGCTGGTGGGAATGTAAATTAGGTCAACCATTGTGGAAAGCAGTGTGGAGGTTCATCAAAATACTCAAAACACTTACCACTTGCCCCAGGAATTCCACTCCTAGGAATTTACCCTAAGAATGCAGCAATCAAGTTTGAGAAAGACAGATGCACCCCTTTGTTTATCGCAGCACTATTTACAATAGCTAAGAATTGGCAGCAACATAAATGTCCATCAGTAGATGAATGGATAAAGAAGATGTGGTACATAAATACAATGGAATACTACTCAGCTATAAGAAGAGGGCAAATCCTACCATTTGAAGCAACATGGATGGAGCTGGTGGGTATTATGCTCAGTGAAATAAGCCAAGCGGAGAAAGAGAAATACCAAATGATTTCATTCATCTGTGGAGTATAAGAACAAAGAAAAAACTGAAGAAACAAAACAGCAGGAGAATCACAGAACCCAAGCATGGACTAAAAGGTACCAAAGGGAAAGGGACTGGGGAGAATGGGTGGGTAGGGAGGGATGAGGGGGGGAAAAAGAAGGGGGATATTAAGATTAGCATGTATGGGGGGGAGGGAGAAAGGGGAGGGCTGTACAACACAGAGAAGACAAGTAGTGAGTCTACAACATTTTGCTATGATGATGGACAGTGACTGTAAAGTGGTTTATAGGTGGGACCTGGTATAGGGGAGAGCCTAGTAAACATAATATTCTTCATGTAAGTGTAGATTAATGACAACAAAAAAAAAGAAAGAAAGAAAAGTGGCATTGCTCCCTGATAGGGTAAAACTAACTGTAAATCAACAATTAATGCATGCTTTAAATATCCTTAATTTTGAACACTTAAAGGGTGTCAGATGATCAGGTATGGAGGTACATTTTTCTGATAATATTCCTTTCTCTTAAAAAAAAAAAAGCAGTTCCTGTGTGGTGACTTCCAATGAGTTCTACACAATGGTATAAATGGCATATCAAAGTGTGGACAAAGCGTCTGTTTGTGTTTATAAAGAGGATCAAAGCCTAATTTGGCTACCCAGAAAATGAACTAAGATACGATATGAAGAAGAACTTCCAACATCAGCACTCTCTGGAAGAGTCATACCAGAAGATGATCACCAAAAAACTTCAACAAAGATCCAGGCGATGCTGCAGTTGTTGCATTCAACCCACCAGTTCCTGGACTTGCCATTGGAATGAAGGAGATATCTAAGCTGGCCTGTGCATACAGCAAAACAACAAATTTGACTGGATCTATACTGTGGTAACTCAACCAAGAATGAGGAGAAGTGGAAGTTGTAGCGCTCCAAAATCTTACAACTACAGACTATCTACTGTTAAAAGAACATATGGGATGTGAACAGTTCCCAGGAATGGGTTGTTTTAATTTGTCTGATTTCTCTCAGACTGTTCAAGTTCAGTTGGACAATATCCACCATATCATAGATGTTTTCACAAATGTCTAGGGTGCCTAACTGGTTTTCTTGGTTTCACTGGAGATGGCTGGTAACTGTAGGTCTGCTTTGTTATGTAACTGTATTCCTATTATGTTAATGTGTGTATGCAATTTAATTAGTAGTTTAAAACCTATACATGCTTAAGTTACTCTAGAAGAAGATATGTCAAGAAATAATCAATCTTCCCATGTTATCTTCCGTCTGCTACTGCTATAGTTTTCTTCTTCCTTCGTAATTACAACCCTTAAATAGAATTCATGCGTCATATCGAATTTACTGAGTATCACAATTCTGCCAAGTGGTAAAGATACCTCAAGACAAATACTGGGCATAAAAGCCACAGGGCATAAATCTGCAAAGAAGTAAAAAGCTAACCTTTTCAAACAATATTGCCTCTCTCTCACTTACCAACTTAACATTTCCCTGTATGGCCCCGGAAGATGACTGGTTAGCCAGAGATGGGTAAGATTCCTCAAGGGAGGAACAACCTAAGACAAGCACAGTTGCAGGAGGGCCATCAGGGGAGAAATTGGGGATCAACAGAGGTGAGGCTTAGAACCTCACCCCCCCTGTTTTGAGAGAAATCTTCTGCATCCGTGTATATTTTACTGCCCTTGTCTAGCTTGGATTAACACTTATTCTACAGGCACACACCTGATCATCTAAATTTGCTCTCTTTCAGCACTAAACTATGTTTTCTACCTTTATATTGCATCTACCTACCACTTCAGCATTTTATTAAAAAATAATAATAATAATAATAATAAGGGAGAAATGTGGGATTCACATATAAATCAAGTATAAAAATCAAACAACTATTCATATTTGACCTGATTGTTTATAGTTCATAATGTGTGATCAAAATGTAAAGTTTCTGTGATGACTGCCCTTGTACTGTTCACCATGTAAGCACTTATTCACTATGTAAGAACTTGTTCACCATGTAAGAGCTTGTTCATTATGCTTCAGAAGATTGGAAACTGACGAGAATTAGGCTTGGGGTGGATTAATGATTGTACATTGAGCATTGAGTCCTCTATACAGAATTTTATTGTTGTTAACAACCATTTGATCAATAAATATGAGATGCCCTCTCAAAAAAAAAAGTTACTTGAATTAATTCTACTTTTCTCCTGTATGGTTATTTTTTAAAATTCATTTTATTATAATTAATCTACAATTACATGAAGAACATTATGGTTACTAGACTCCCCCCTTCACAAAAACCCCCCCAAACCCCATTCCAGTCACTGTCTATCAGCATAGTAAGATGCTGTAGACTCATTCCTTCCTATGCTACCCCCCCACATTATACAACCCAATCATAAGGCCTCCTTTCTCTTTCCCTGCCCTTATCCCTCCCTTCCCACCCCTCCTCCCCAGTCCCTTTCCCTTTGGTAACCATTAGTACATTCTTGGGTTCTGTGATTTTGCTGCTGTTTTCTTCCTTCAGTTTTTCTTTGTTCTTATACTCCACATATAAGTGAAATCATTTGGTACTTATCTTTCTCCGCCTGGCTTATTTCACTGAGCATAATACCCCCTAGCTCCATCCATGTTGCAAATGGTAGGATTTGTTTTCTTCTTATGGCTGAATAATATTCCATTGTGTATATGTACCACATCTTTATCCATTCATCTACTGATGGACACTTAGGTTGCTTTCATTTCTTGGCTATTGTAAATAGTGCTGCAACAAATATAGGGGTGCATATGTCTTTTTCAAATGGGGCTGCTGCATTCTTAGGGTAAATTCCTATAAGTGGAATTCCTGGGTCAAATTGTATTTCTATTTTGAGCATTTTGTGGAGCCTCCATACTGCTTTCCACAATGGTTGAAATAATTTAATTCCCACCAGCAGTGTAGGAGGGTTCCCCTTTCTCCACAACCTCCCCAACATATGTTGTTTGTCTTTTGGATGGTGGCGATCCTTACTGGTGTGAGGTGATATCTCATTGTGGCTTTAATTTGCATTTCTCTGATGACAAGTGATGTGGAGCATCTTTTCATGTGTCGGTGGGCCATCTCAATTTCTTCTTTAGAGAACTGTCTGTTCCGCTCCTTTGCCCATTTTATAATTGGATTATTTGCGTTTTGTTTGTTGAGGTGTGTGAGCTCTTTATATATTTTGGATGTCAACCCTTAACCCTTTGTCGGATCTGTCATTTTTTAATATATTCTCCCATACTGTAGGGTACCTTTTTGTTTCATTGATGGTATCCTTTGCTGTAGAAAAGCTTTTCAGCTTGATATAGTCCCACTTGTTCATTTTTACTTTTGTTTCCTTTGCTTGGGGAGATATGTTCAAGAAGACGTTGCTCATGTTTATGTCCAAGAGATTTTTGCCTGTTTTTTTCTAAGAGTTTTACAGTTTCATGAGTCACATTCAGGTCTTTGAACCATTTCGAATTTACTTTTGTGTATAGGGTTAGACTGTGATCCACATTCATTCTCTTACATGTAGCTGTTCAGTTTTGCCAGCACCATCTGTTGAAGAGACTGTCATTTCCCTATTATATGTCCATGGCTCCTTTATCATATATTAATTGACCATATATGTTTGGGTCAATATCTGGGGTCGCTATTCTGTTCCACTAGTCTGTGGCTCTGTTCTTGTTCCAGTACCAAACTGTCTTGATTACTGTGGCTCTGTAGTAGAGCTTGAAGTTGGGGAGCGATATCCCCCCCACTTTATTCTTCCTTCTCAGAATTGCTTTGGCTATTCGGGGTCTTTCATGTTTCCATATGAATTTTTGAACTATTTGTTCTAGTTCATTGAAGAATGTTGTTGGTAATTTGATGGGGATTGTATCAAATCTGTATATTGCTTTGGGCAGGATGGCCATTTTGACGATATTAATTCTTTCTAGCCAAGAGCATGGGATGAGTTTCCATTTGTTAGTGTCCTCTTTAATTTCTCTTAAGAATGTCTTATAATTTTCAGGGTATAGGTCTTTCACTTCCTTGATAAGGTTTATTCCTAAGTAGTTTATTCTTTTTGATGCAATTGTGAGTGGAATTGTTTTCCTGATATCTCTTTCTATTAGTTCATTGTTAGTGTATAAGCCACAGATTTCTGTGTGTTAACTTTGTATCTTGAAACTTTGCTGAATTCTGTTATCAGTTCTAGTAGTTTCAGAGCGGAGTCTTTAGGGCTTTTTATGTACAATATCATGTCATCTGCAAACAGTTACAGTTTACCTTCTTCTTTACCAATTTGGATTCTTTGTATTTCTTCGTTTTGTCTAATTGCTGTGGCTAGGACCTCCAGTACTATGTTGAGTAACAGTGGGGAGAGAGGGCATCCCTGTCTTGTTCCCAATCTCAGAGGAAAAGCTTTCAGGTTCTTGCTGTTCAGTATGATGTTCACTGTGGGTTTATCATATATGGCCTTTATTATGTTGAGGTACCTGCCCTTGATACCCATTTTGAGTTTTTATCATGAGTGGATGTTGAATTTTGTCGAATGCTATTTCAGCATCTATGGAGATGATCATGTGGTTTTTGTCCTTTTTATTTATGTGTTCTATGATGTTGATGGATTTTCGGATGTTGTACCATCCTTGCATCCCTGGGATGAATCCCCCTTGGTCATGGTGCATGATCCTTTTGATGTATTTTCGAATTCGGTTTGCCAATATTTTGTTGAATATTTTTGCATCTATGTTCATCAGGGATATTGGTCTGTTATTTCCTTTTTTTGTGGGGTCTTTGCCTGGTTTTGGTATTAGGGTGATGTTCGCTTCATACAATGAGTTTGGGAGTATTTCCTCCTCTTCTATTTTGTGGACAACTTTAAGGAGAATAGGTATTGTATCTTCTCTGTATGTCTGATAAAATTCCAAGGTAAATTCAACTGGCCCAGGATTTTGTTCGTGGGTAGTTTTTTCATTACTGATTCAATTTCTTTGCTGGTAATTGGTTTGTTTAGATTTTGTGTTTCTTCCTTGGTCAGGCTTGGAAGGTTGTATTTTTCTAGGAAGCTGTCCATTACTTCTAGGTTTTCCAGCTTCTTAGCATATAGGTTTTCATAGTAGTCTCTAATAATTCTTTGTATTTTTGTTGGGTCCTTTGTGATGTTTCCTTCCTCGTTTCTGATTCTGTTGATGTGTGTTGATTCTCTTTTTCTCTTAATAAGTCTGGCTAGAGGCGTATCTATTTTATTTCTTTTCTCAAAGAACCAGCTCTTGGTTTCATTGATATTTTCTATTGTTTTATTCCTCTTAATTTTGTTTATTTCTTCTCTGATCTTTATTATGTCCCTCCTGCTGACTTTAGGCCTCATTTGTTCCTCTTTTTACAATTTTGATAATTGTGACATTAGACTATTCATTTGGGATTGTTCTTCCTTCTTGAAATATGCATGGATTGCTATATACTTTCCTCTTAAGACTGTTTTCGCTGCATCCCACAGAAGTTGGGGCTTTGTGTTGTTGTTGTCATTTATTTCCATATATTGCTGGATCTCCATTTTAATTTGGTCATTGATCCATTGATTTTTTAGGAGTGTGTTGTTAAGCCTCCATGTGTTTGTGAGCCTTTTTGCTTTCGTTGTACAATTTATTTCTAGTTTTATACCTCTGTGGTCTGAAAAGTTGGTTGGTAGGATTTCAATCTTTTTGAATTTACTGAGGCTCTTTTTGTGGCCTAGTATGTGGTCTATTCTGGAGAATGTTCCATGGGCACTTGAGGAGAATGTGTATCCTGTTGCTTTTGGGTGTAGAGCTCTATAAATGTCTATTAAGTCCATCTGTTCTAGTGTGCTGTTCAGTGCCTCTGTGCCCTTAGTTATTTTTTGTCTGGTGCATCTGTCCTTCGGAGTGAATGGTGTGTTGAAGTCTCCTAAAATGAATGTATTGCATTCTATTTCCTCCTTTAGTTCTGTTAGTATGTGTTTCACTTACACAGGTGCTCCTGTGTTGGGTGCATATATATTTATAGTGGTTATATCCTCTTGTTGGACTGAGCCCTTTATCATTACGTAATGTTCTTCTTTATCTCTTGTTACTTTCTTTGTTTCAGAGTCTATTTTGTCTGACACAAGTACTGCAACTCCTGCTTTTCTCTCCCTATTATTTGCATGAAATATATTTTTCTATCTCTTCACATTTAGTCTGTGTATGCCTTTGGGTTTAAAGTGAGTCTCTTGCACGCAGCATATAGATGGGTCTTGTTTTTTTATACATTCAGTGACTCTATGTCTTGTGATTGGTGCATTCAGTCCACTTACATTTAGGGTGATTATCGATAGGTATGTACTTATTGCCATTGCAGTGTTTAGATTCGTGGTTACCAAAGGTTCAAGGCTAATATCCTATCTAAGAGTCTACCTTAACTCACTTAAGATGCTGTTACAAACACAATCTAAAGTTTCTTTTATTTTTCTCCTCCTTTTACTTCCTCCTCCATTCTTTGTATATTAGGTATTGTATTCTGTATTCTTTGTCTATCCCTTGATTGACTTTGGGGATAGTTAATTTAATTTTGCATTTGTTTAGTAATTAGCTGTTCTTCTTTCTTTACTGTAGTTTTATTTCCTCTGGTCACAGCTATCAAACCTTAGGAACATTTCCATCTATAGCAGTCCCTCCAAAATAGACTGTAGAGATGGTTTGTGGGAGGTAAATTCTCTCAGCTTTTGCTTATCTGGAAATTGTTTAATCCCTCCTTCAAATTTAAATGATAATCTTGCCAAATGAAGTAATCTTGGTTCCAGGCCCTTCTGCTTCTTTGCATTAAATACATCATGCCACTCCCTTCTGGCCTGTAAGGTTTCTGCTGAGAAGTCTGTTGTTAGTCTGATGGGTTTTCCTTTGTATGTGATGTTATTTCTGCCTTTGGCTGCTTTTAACAGTCTGTCCTTATCTTTGATCTTTCCCATTTTAATTACTATGTGTCTTGGTGTTGTCTTCCTTGGATCCCTTGTGTAGGGGGATCTGTGGATCTCCATGGCCTCATGGCCTCAGAGACTATCTCCTTTCCCAGACTGGGGAAGTTTTCTGCAACTACCTCCTCAAAGACACTTTCTATCCCTTTCTGTCTCTCTTCTTCTGGTATCCCTATAATGCGAATATTGTTCTGCTTGGATTGGTCACACAGTTCTCTCAATATTCTTTCATTTTTAGAGATCCTTTTTTCTCTCTGTGCCTCAGCTTCTTTGTATTCCTCTTCTCTAGTTTCTATTTCATTTATTGTCTCCTCCACCGTATCCATCCTGCTTTTAATACCCTCCATCGTGCTCTTCAATGATTGGATCTCTGACCTGAATTCATTCCTGAGTTCTTGGATGTCTTTCCGTACCTGCATTAGCATGTTGATAATTTTATTTTGAACTCCCTTTCAGGAAGAGTCACAAGGTCCATATCATTTAAATCTTTCTTGGGAGTTGTATTAATAATTTTACTCTGGACAAGGTTCCTTTTGCATTTTATGTTTGTATATGGCGCCCTCTAGTATCCAAAAGCTCTATTCTGGAGCTGCTGAGTCCCTGAAGCAATGTCGGGGGTTGCAGGGTAGTGGTACTGGTGCCTGGGGGCATGAAAGAGCTGTTCCCCACCTCCCAGCTGCTGTTCCTGTCTCCACTGCCTGAGTCAGTGGGTCAGTCACACAGGTATAAGTTTTTGTCCCAGAGCAGCCAGATATTGATCCCTGCTTTCCACAAGCAGCCGGAATCCCAGTCTCCCCAGGAACTCTGCCTGTATTAACTTTCCAAACCGGTAGTCATGCGAGTCTCATGAAAGCGCCATGAAATGTAGGTTTGTGCTCCCAGAGCAGATCTCCGGAGCTGGGTATACAGTAGTCCCAAGCGTTCCACTCCCTCCCTGCTCCGTTTCTCTTCCTCCTGCCAGTGAGCTGGGTGGGGGAAGTGCTCAGGTCCCACAGAGTCACAGCTCTGGTACGTTACCCTGTTCGGTGAGGTTTGGTCTTTTCTCCAGGTGTATGCAGTCTGAAGCCGTCCTCTTTCCTGTTGCTCTCTCAGGATTAGTTGCGCTAACTATATTTTCTAATTGTATCCAGTTTTAGGAGGAAGCCTCTGTCCCTCCTCTCACACCGCCATCTTTAATCCTTACTCTGTATGGTTATTTTTATCAACTTGGTTATTTTACTTATTTCTGTTTGCATTCAATTTTTGTTTTACCCCATCCTCGTTGATTTAAACATTTTTGATTACATAACAACATTAGCATGATTCAGAAGATGGAATAATACTATAAAGTATAATCAGGGAAGTCTTGTTCCCTCTCCTATCCCTTCTACCCCTTTTCTATCCCCTACCCTGTAGGTAGCCTGTTTCTTCAGTTTCTACTTTATCCTCCCTGAGTTTCTTTTTGGATAAATAAGTAAATATACATATGTTCATTTTTACCCCCTTCCTCCTTGAAAATGGCAGCATACTATAATTCTCTTTTGCATTGTTCTTTCATTTAACAGCATATCCTGGAATTCATACCATGTATCTATTTTTTTCTTATCATTTGTACTTATTTTAGAAATGCTTTCTTTTTCCCTGACATATGAGGATATTAAATTATATTTTTAAGTTTTCTTATGTTCTCTGCATTGTCTGCATTTTCTACTGAGCTCCTTTTTTTTCTGCCTGTTTTGGAGGTCTTCCTTTATTTTCCAGTGACACTTAAAAATGGAGCATTAAAAAGCTGGCTAGGAGCTCCTTGTGCTTGGGAGTGGGCTTCTTACTCAAACTGCTGGGTTTCAATGTGGTATGATCATGTGGGTATCTGTTCATTTTGTTGTGGTCCCTAAGTAAGAATATCATTTTTTTTGTGACTACTTTTTTTCTCCAGAGATGAATCCTTCAATAATTTGCAGATGAAGGGTGAAATAGTGATAGTAGAAATAACTGGTTGGTAAGATTCTTGGAGCCAGTGGCACAAGAGGGTCTGTGGATTTACTCTTCAGTATGTTTTTATTTCCAGTTAATCTTGCCCCTCCTTGCTAATACGGTAGGTAGTTCTCTTGGGTCCAGAGTCTTTCTGACTCAATTTCCTGACAAACAGACCTCAGCCTCTTGTCAAGACTGGGAAGGGATAATCACTAGGCTGTGGGGAGTAAGGAGGGGCCTTGGGAACTCTATTTGTTATGTAGATTTAACATTAATACTACAAGAGAGTGCTGACAAAACAAATGAGGTCACATTAGTTTCACTAGAAAATGAAAATCTCTGATCTTCATAATCAAGTAATTACAAAACCATAAAATTATAAAAATAGAGATTCCAGATACAGGTGATATGATCATTAATACATTAGTTACAATTATAATTCAAACTCCAAGTGGCAATATTGGGGTATAATTGTATTAATACTGTGAACCCTCACGGCATGAGGCAGGGAAGCACATGCCTGCTGAAGTACTTCTACATTTTATAAGAAAAGCCTCTACCTGCATGACTGCATTTAACTGAAAAGTTTAGCAGAAAGTACAAAACAGCAGATTTTATTTCAGATTCTTGAACAGCAATGAATACAGTATATTCACAAAATTTCCTATTTAAGATATTCTAGTCCAACATACTGAAAAAAAAAGTTTATTTTTTTAATGAATAAAAGCATTTATGAACAGATGAACAAAAAGTCCTAGCTTCTTAAAAGTAGAGTTAACTTACATATACTCCAGAGAAGTCAACACCTTGTAAGAAATTTTAGTGACATGGAAAATTCTCAACTCCCACAACTCAGACTTTCAAAATGAGAGAAAAATAGTCATAGTAAAAGCTCAATGGAAGGTGAGAAACTGAACATTAGAAATCATCAAGTACTAGGAAGTGGGGAGAAGATGTCCTTATAGTGGAGAAATTTTACAAATATTTTTTAAATATTTAACAAAACATTACAATATTCAAATCCACCAATCACAATAGTGGTACTCTGATTTGTTCAGAACATACAGATAGTGTACTTAAACTAATTATCTCAGAAGAGATAAAGCAAGCTATACTTTTTCTTACTTTTCCCATGAGGAAAATGATAAAAAAAAATGACCATGTTTAGAAATGACCATTTTATTTTATGATAATTTTATTTTAGACATCAAGGATATGTGCAGATATTAGAAAAATGAAAATATAAAATTAAGACACTGAACAAACTTCATTTGTACAAAGCAAAACTGAATGCAGAAAAATTATTGTATATATACACTCTTTAAAACCTGCTTCTATCATAGGACAATTTAATGCTTTTCTGATCTAAGTTTGCTTTTAATGCTTTAATAAAGAGTGAGTTAACATAGTTTATTCCTTCTTGGAAATGGCACGCATTATTTCCTATCAAAAGGAGGTAAAAATGGAATCCTATCAGGATTCAATCTCATCCGAAGAACACAAATTCTGTGTATTTTTTTAAAACAATATTTAAGTTGCCTGTGTTTGTAACAATTTTCAACATTCTTCAAATACTAGACTTTAAAGTTAAATCTCCCACCTGGTCCAAGACAATGATTTCATCTGCATCAACCACTGTTGACAATCTATGTGCAATGAAAATAGAAGTTCTGTGTTTGACTGCATCCCTCATGGCTGTGAGAATAGTCTGCAAGTTTGACAGGAAGAACAGGAGGGAAAAAAAGAATCTATTAAGTAAATATAAGTTATAATAATCATACATTTCTTAAAGGCATATATAAAATAGCAATTAATTTTGTATTACTTAAACACTATACCACTACCAGGTATTTGACTTAATCTAATAATTACTAAGAAGAGGAGAAAAATCAATCAAAAAGGGAAAGGAAATATGATCACATTATCACGGAAAAAATTATCTTTAATATGTCAACACTTTTTAAAATTACAAAGTCTGGGAGAAGGTGGGCATTTTCTCTACTTAAAAACAATGAATCCAGTGCTAACAGGAGCATAGACAAGTATGTTTATATGGCTAATGAGGGCAAAAATAAAATGAGAAGGGACTCAAGTCATAGGATGCAGAGAATTTCAAAAAAATCAAGAGAAACACAGGAGACTCAAAGGGTACAGGAACATTTGCTTTTCCTTCTTTCAAACTCAAGAAGACAGAAAAGGCAACAAAGATCACTGTGTAGGCTTAACTTGAGGAAACTTGTTTTTCAAAAGCATTCTGACTTCTTAATGCATTCTGGAAAATATATTTCTGCTTACAGTCTTGAAAGTGTAAGAGAGTTGTATATATACTCAGCTATACTTGGAAACCTGGGTCTAAGTACAGGCAGCTAGATGGAAATAGCAGTGGGGGTTTGGGGATATACCCAATGGCTTCCAAAAGATATTTCTTAACATTGTATATATTGAAGTAATGAAATTATCAGTACTAGATGGTTACCTAGGAAAAGAAGACCTTTACTAGGGCAGACTGAAAATGAAGTGCAGGGCCAATTCTAAGAAAAACTGTTGTTTGTGGACTCATCTTCTTTACTCTCAAGAACTTAAACTCTGACATCATACTGAGTGCTTTAGACCTTTTAAAAAGGTTCATTAAAATTTACTAAACCTACTCATTTTAAACCTAATTCATTTCCTTGAGGGGTTCTCTGCCATCTCTTAATGGGTTATATTCTGTGAGATAATAAAGCCATGTGACTCAAATAATGACTGTTAGGACTTTTGTGGTAAATGTAGATGACTTTAGGTGTTAAGTTTTTAAAAGCAGATTTCTATTTTGCCTATAAGTGGGATCTGGTCCTGTTTAAGGTTCCCCGTAAATATAACAAATCCTCATGTTAAACAATTCATTTAGAAATTAAAGTGTTTAAACATATGGTGAACCATATAATGTGCCCTGAAATTCTATATGCAAATATTATGTCATATATGCTATAAAGCCAAAATCAGGCATATCCTTCAACACTAGGTTTTTACCATATACTCAAGTAAAATGCAGGTAAATGGAGGTAACTGACAAATAACATCTACCTATCTTCAATTCTAGATTAAGAGGATTCACTCATGAAATCATCATTGCTGTTAAGATTTTTGTATTTAATGCAAAGATATTGTCTTGAAATCTAACATAGTTGCTGAGCAGTACCATGACATCAGAGTCACAGCATCTTGGTGTTTCATAATACTTGTAAAATGAATAAAAATTTATACCAGCATTGCAGGCTGTGTGTGTCTGACTTGCACCTCAGTGAGCTGCTCCATAAGTGAAAGGCTTTCTGGTGTGCACTGTCATAATCATTTATATGACCTGTTTTAATGAGTGTTAAGTGGCAATAGCAAAAAAAACTGTAACTGTCCTCCTTAATCTGCAAATTAGGCAATTCCTACAGCTTTGCAGGATATAATACAAGAAGAGCTTAGGTGTCACAGAATTCCAAAAGGAGATACGTTTGCAAATGCACTGAGCAATGTGACAGTTGAATGCAACCTGGCATTCTCACTAGCAATACTTGCTATGTGGGGAAAAAGGGCTAGGTATTTTGCTCTATAGTATATCCTACTGAGGTTCATTCAAAATACAAAAGAACGCAGCCATTTTATTGAAACTTCCAAGGAGAAAAGTTAAGTATTGACAATTGAAGAGCTTTATCTTTTCATCATCATTTACCTCTTCAGTAATTGAATCTAATGATGAAGTGGCTTCATCATAGAGAATGACTGGGGGGTCCTTCAAAATGGCTCTTGCAATTGCTACTCTTTGTTTTTCTCCACCTGGTAAAGAAAAATTTGGTTTATGGAAGCACAGCATGAAACATGTTTCTAGTATTTCCACTGATTATAACCACTAAGCAATACCTTCCACATTTACCTCTATTCTGATCACTGTTCATTTTACTCCATTGTAAGAGTATAAGTTCATATATAACTTTTGACAAACTATATTCCCTGGAACATAAATGTAATTCTGGATTCTGACTTCGTGGCAGACAAATAGAATGAGGAAGGGAGTAATACCTTTTATTTCACAATTGTTCCTCTCATCAGAAATATGCTCACTACATATGTAATTTTATATTACTTCTCACTGAACAGCAAACTCAAATAGAAAAATTTCAGTATTAGAGAATCAACAAAGCCAAAAACAAATTCTGCATCTGAAACCTGGAAACTTGAAGACATGAAACTATGAGTATCTAAATTTATCTCTTAACATTAAAAAAAATACCATTCAGCCATTATTCTCAAGAATTTTTTTTGACAGAAAGCTAGTATTTTCACAGCACTCTTCAAAGTAAAGAGTATATGCTAGATACCTCTTATTTCACCTTAGTTATTTGCTATGGGTCTCTAGCATAGCAGAATTTTAAAATAGAAAGGAAAGAGGCCCAGAAAGGTTATGTAATTTACTCAAGGTCACAGAGTAAGTTGCAGCAGAATCTGGACTGGCCCTGACTGATTTCCAGTCCAATGCTCTTCCTGCAACAATGTCAAGCCCACATTTACTCGTAAATATATGCTAGTGAAAATAAAGCAATCTTTCTTTCTTCAGTGAGACTTCTATAGGTCATCAATCTTACTTAGAAGTACAGTTGGAAGTATAGAAATGGTGCCTGAGTGAGGTACGTCCCTTTTTTATTTCTTTTTTGTCTGATATCTATTAATTCATCAGTGTTTGAAAAAACTTGTATTTTTCAGTTTCAGTAACCTTTTCAGGAAACAAGCTCCATAAGAATTATTTCATTTTTATATGTTCTGCAGTTATTATCTTCAACCTGTAAAGGGGGCTTCTTATTATCTAATACTAGTGAATAAGTTTGTATTCATATTATCCACACTCTTCCCCATTTTATAAGATCAAAATTTTCCTATCAAAGCGGTCACCATGACAGAACTGCCTGCTTACCCACCTAGCAACCCAGCAGCAGAAAGCTCTTAAAAGAAACAAATACTCAGAGGAAGGACTAGCACTGACATGCCTTCTAAATTTCAAGTGGAAACCAACCCAGTTTCAATTATATTCAATGGAATTGTGGAACCTGGAAAAGAAACATTTGTTTTTTCTCTACTGTAATTATTAGCACAGATGCTAAGTAATATATTGCTTATTTTGAGAGGTCTGATTGTAAGGTGATGAGTATTAGGTAAGGATAAAATTTCTTCAGCCATTCCTACCTTCAAAGGCATACAAAAAGGAGAGAAATGATTGGAAAATGGAATGAGGCATAGCTATGTAAGGCAAAGTCATGTGTTGAGAGAGCTAATCTATATTATGTGACAAATTGGGGATCTCTAGAATTAGCCAAGTGGGCAAATAATCGGAGGGTGGGCTAGCTAGCTGGAAACTATTCCTATTAAGAGCAGTGGTAAAATATAAAGGTAGACTGGAAGGATGCAGGCATCTTGTACTACCAGGTAATGAATGACCAAGTAACAACTACACACCAACTTAATTTGAAAATAAGCTTTGCTTAACACTTTATAAATATAGATGAAAGCTTTCTAACAGACTGCATATTCCTTGAGAGCAAATCTATTTACATGTTTTTTAATTCTCGAATCATTTAGCATAGTAGCCAGCACACAGTATGTACTTAATCAATGCCATGAATAAATGAAGCCAGTTTGTAATGAAGAGGAATGGGCATTCATTAAAATTCACGAAGAGTATTCTTCATTCTCCTTTTGCCTTATCCCCATCCTTAATCTATACATTTCTTCCCCCAACTAAACTAGAATGAAGAATCAATGTAAAGGATGCAGCATGTTTATATGAGTTACATCAATACTTTCAGTCATTAGATAGTATTTTACTTTAGGAATTCAAATAATTTGAGTCTAAGAAATATCTTTATGGTTTCTCCAAAAAATTCAGTCATTTTAGGATAATTTGTTATTAAACATAGCAATCTCATAATGAAACACTTAAATAGAAATGTATAAGCCCCAAAATTTGCTTGACCACTGAACCAACAAAAACATGAAAATGAAGTTGGCTGTAAGGAAAGTATAGTAGCTAATATCAAGGTCTAAAGTACTGAAAGCATCCCCTAATGATTAGGATGAGATACACTATTTACTACTGAATTACTTCTTCCTATTCTTACTACTCTCCCAGGTGAATAATGATCTTGGCTTTCCTTTAACATTAAGATTATGGATAGGTAACACTGATCTGAGCACAGATTAGTAACTTAGCACTTACAGTATCGGCAGCTGCAAGTGAAAAAAAAAAGAGACTTGCATGGCTTAAGAAGAGTTACTTCTAGTATGCTGAATTATTTACAGTGATGAATAGGAGACTGGGGACCTTGTCTAAAGTGACTAGATGAGCACTAGGTTTGTACTTTGTCATTACATTTTCTAGAAAATTGCTCTGACCAAATAAAGTTTGAAGGGAGTCCAACAAGTGGGGGACAGGTCTAAAAATCTCTGATTACCTGAAAGCTTAAGTCCTCGTTCCCCTACTTGGGTGTCATATCCGTGTGGCATTCGAAGAATTGCGTCATGGAGTCCAGCTAATTTTGCCACTGCAAACACTTCCTCAGGTAAAGCACTGATGTTTCCATATAAGAGGTTGTAGTAAATGGTATTATGGAAGAGGACAGCATCCTGAAGCAGATTTATATATTTGTGTATTCATTATAAAAAATTCAAACAATAGTAAAGATAAAGACATAAAGGCATAAAGAGTAAAACATGATAACATCTTTTTATCACCCCTCTACCCCTGTAATCCTACTCCCTTTCCCAGAGCTAATCACCATGAACAATTCGTTGTGTATCATTATTTTTATACAGTAATATGCCTAAACATACACTTTTTTTCAAATACAAGTGGAGCCATACTATATATATTATTTTGCAAACTGCTTTTTTCACTTAACATATCCTGTAGATTGCTCACATCAGTATCAGAAACCTACTTTATTCTTTTTAACAATTGTGTAATACTCAGGATGTATTGCAATTTATTTATCCATTCCTCAATAGATGGACATTGATGCAGTTTCCAAATTTTTGCTACTACAAACAATGCTGGAATAAAATATCATTGTATATACAACTTTGTGTACCTTTGTATTTCTGTAAGAAGGATTTCTACAAGTAGACTAATAGATTAAAAACTAAACATACATTTATCCTTTGATAGTATTGCCCAACTATCCTCCAAAACACTCCAAAACCAATAGGGTATGAGAGTGCCAGCTCCCCATGTTTTCAACAACTTTGGGTATTACTAAGTTTTAGTTGTTGCCTACTTTTAGGAATAAAACCTGTTTTTTGTTTAAATTTATATTTCCCTAATTACTGAGGTTGAATTATGTTTTCAGATATTTCTCAGAAGCTTTTAAGTGGACTTAAGAATGTATGCACCATACATTTACTTTGAAGATTTGGAGAAGTTGACTACAAGCATTCTTTTGATATTTCATCTTGTTCTGACATGGAACACTAAAGCTAATTTACTTAAAGTGAGCATCCATTTCCCTCTTTTCTTTCAGTCTCAAATTGTTGGAGGGCATTAGGTAGTAAGATAAAATAAAATGATTCCATTAATTCACATTAACCAGGACACTCAATTAATTAAGATCTTCTTTAACATCATAATCAGCTCCAAAGTTTCAGATATTATTTCAAATAATATTTTAATAATTTATATATCTACTACTAATATAAAATTTTCTTAATCTTGAGATGGTACTTAACCCAATGAGCTTAAAGTCCTATAAAAATATAAAATACTCAAAAAATAGTTAAGGAACAAATGGAACTTTGGAAACTTTGAAAATATAAAAAATATGGTCAAATAAAAATTAATTAAATAATTCACAAATCCCATCGTCCAGCAATAAGTACTATGAACACATTGGTGTATTTTCTCCTGTTTTCTATACTTATATTTCATTTAATATTCATTTAATATTACAAAATTGGGAAGTTATATTGTTTGGCATCCTCTTTTTCAATAACCTTTGTAGCTGAGCATTTTTCCATGACACTCAATAACCTTTACAAACATGATATTTATGAATGGCTGTATGATACTTGATCCTATGATGATAATTTAACCATCATTTATTGGATATTTACATTGTTTTCAATTTCTACTATTATAAATAATGCTGTAATAAACATCTTTGCATATAAAATATTTTCACATCTCTGTTTATTTCATCACTAAAACTTCCTAGAGGCAGAATTATTGGAATAAACGGTATAAATATTTTTCAGGCACTTGATACATATTGCCATTCTGCTTGTCAGAAAAGCTGTATACTTCCACCAGCAAAACAACAGACTTGCCCCAAGCTGGATATTCTGAATTTTAAAATTCTGGCTACACTGATAGGTGAGAAATGGTATCCCATTGTTGATGTAACTTATATTGCTAAGACCTTCAATGAGGATCAACATCTTTTCTTTCATTTATTGACCATGTATATTTTTCCTTAGTGAATAAAATGTTTTATGTTTTTCAAAAGGACAAGAGTAATTGTTACATAGCCCAAGAGAATGGCAGGAATCTAGTTACATGGATAAGGACACTGAGCCCTATGTAGGCAGAGCCCAGAATTCAGTTCACTTGATAAACAGTTTAGGTCAGTGTTTCTCAACATGTAGTCTACAAATCAACTATATCAGAATCATCTAGGAGGTACATTCAAAATGCAAGTTTCTGAGCCCCATACTGCTCTTTTGAACCAGAACTAAGCTATGTGAAAGAAAGTTGGAATTTCAATAATCTCCCTAGGTGATTCATGTACACTTGACATTTGGGATTCTCAGTGAAAGGGAGAACAGGGTACAGTGGCATGTATCAGATCACTTGGAGACCTTTTATAAGCTATATATTCCTGTCTGACACCTTTCCTGCAGTTCTCTCAGGGATTTGATTCTGATTCTAGACTGCTACTAATTCCCAGGTCTCTCTACTGGCTTTCAGCATAAGAAAAACTCACATCCTAAAAGGCTATCTCCTTCTTATCTTTTAAGATCTTACTCTGAATTTATTCTTGCCCTTGAAGTCATTTAGCAATTAAGTGCTTACTATGGGTCAGGCACTGTGCTTGGTACTCAGAGGACAGTGGTGAACAAGGCATGCAAACGAAGTTGGCAGCAGAACTGCTTTGTAATTTTTATAAATTCGCTGTCAGAAACTGTTCAAAATTACAATAACAGTTTTTATTTGCTGAATAATTATGTGATGGACATTGTGCTTGGTGCTTTACACATATTATCTCTAATCCATAATAATTCTATCCTATAAAAGAAATGGTATCCTTATTTTACAGATGGGAAAACTGAGGCCTAAGTCCACTGAACTTAAAAGGGTTAGAGCTGGGGTTGGAATCCAGTTCGTTTTGACTCTGGTCTGGGCTGTTTCCTCTATATTATGCTATCTTTCTAAGTCTTAAAAAAATCTTTCCATCATACAGATTTTCCATTCACATTTAGTTAGTCTTTTTGGTAAGAGAGTTTGACCTATAGGTCCAAAAGCTTTCTACTTAATTAGCATATATTGACTCCTTGGATTCAAATGATTCTGGTAAAATATCTACCAACCCAAAAAATCTTGCCTTAAATAGGTTTTTTTTTCTTTTTTAAATACCTGAGGTACCACTCCCACTGCTCTCCGAAGACTTTCCAGGCTTACATCTTGTATATTTTGCCCAGCAAGGTAAATGTTACCCCTTTGCGGCTCATAGAAGCGAAACAACAGCCTTACTATTGTGCTTTTCCTGAAATTGGAGACAAGGAAAGGTTATTTAGTTCCTACTGGCATTAGGAAACACCTATTTTAAACCACAGTAAGAATTTTATTATGATAAAGAAAAAATATTACATTGGGAATCATAAATCAATGATGCAGAATTTTATAAATAACTAAATTACCCACCCTGACCCACTACCTCCTACAATGGCCACTTTCTTTCCTGCAGGGACTTCAAAAGATACTCCACTAAGGACTTTCTGCCCCTCAGTGTATTCAAAATGCACATTATCAAAGGCCACCGTAGCTGTCTGTGGTGTGATCTGAAGGGGAGGTGCCATCACTTTGTCCTAGTAGGGAAAAGAAAAAAAGGCCACTTTACACACAGCTTAGAGTACAGCCATGCAGACAAATCCTAATTCACAGAGAGCAAAAGGAAAATAATGGGAAAGGAGGAAGTTTGTAAGTGGAGTTAGACCACTTGCAAGCATGCTTTTATTACAGATTTGGTTTTTTACTCCTCACTGCTAAGGTCAAAAATCCTGAATGCTTTCATTTATGAGAAGTATTTTTGGGAAAGGAATAAGGATAGTGGGCAGGGGAGTAAGGAGGTTGAGGATGCAAGGAGAGGCAATCACACATTTTATATTATTATTAGCAAAAGTAAGTCAAGTGCAAGTACAAATGATTCAAGTTGACAAAAATTAGTCTCTAGGTATAATATTCTTTACTAAAATTGTAAGGTTTCTAAACACAGAAGTAAAAGCTGTAACAACACCTTAAAACACATTATAGCCCTAATTCCTGCAGAAAAGAAGGTTTACTGACATGATGACATAAGAATATTCTCCTAGAATAATCCTATTAATGAGATGATGCTCACATTCTTTCAAAAAGGTACTAAATAGAGTACTTACTTTAATTCGGGTGTCTACCTTAAGTAGAGTAAACAAGGTGTTCATATCTATGAGTGCTTGTCTAGTTTCTCTATATACAGTTCCCAGAAAATTAAGGGGTAATGAAAGCTGAAAAAGCAGTCCATTCACCATTACTAGATCTCCAACAGTAAGGGTACCTTAAAATGTAGTTGGCAGAAGGAAAAAAAAAAAGATATTTTAGATGTTATGAACTTTTCTAGTTTAAGATACAGAAGTTTATAGTCTACTACTTTGGAATACAGTTCAAAATGTACATAATCAGCAACTCTTAGTCTGACTCAAATTTCAAAGCATTTTAATCCATGATTTAGGAATACAGGGAACTTCATATATTCTAAGTGGAATGGGAAAAGTCCTCCCATACATTATACATAATATTTTTTAAAAAATGGTTAAGTGAAGATAGAAATGGGAAATTAAAAATCTCTCTTTTCTTCCTAAGATACTAGCAAGTTTCTTTGTAATATAAAACAAATTTTTTTAAAGTATGTATTAAAAAATTGGAACAAATGAGTATCATGATTAGGAATGATAAACCATGTACTAAGGTAACAGTAAATGAATGAATCCTGAGGAGGGCAGGTTATGGAAAAGAGGCACAGGCATTATTTACTTTTGGAATGTTTTGCAAATGAAAAACTAACAGAAGGATTTTTGCTAGTAATTGCAAAAAAAATAGCTTGAATTTTAATCCTAGAAGAATCAATTTGTAGCCCTATAAAATATATAAACAGCAATCCCAGTCAATGAGAGAACCAGTGCTAAACCTGTAGCTAAATAAAAGGAAGTAAAAAAGAACATTATCCTACAATCAACAAAACAGATTCTGATACAAAAAGGAGAATACTCCAAGGATGTTAAAGCATCGTACTGAATATGCTCATAATTAAGACTAATATACACATTTCTTCCATTAATCTTTACTTATGGAGGTTTAAAACATCTATAAATGTGAAAAACACAGATCCATTACCTGCCACAATTCCCTGACTGGCGAGCACCATTATAGTTGTTAAACCAACACTGAAAATAGCACTTTGACCAAAGTTCAGCATAGCAAGAGTAGAGGTACTTTTCAGTGAAGCATTCTCATATGTCTTCAAAAAGCCATCATATCTCTGTGCTTCATAGTTTTCATTATTAAAATACTACAAGATATAGAAAAATAGTAACTACATTCAAGTATATTTGGAATATATTCTCTTAAGTGTATCCTTTTCATCAGACTACATGTCTGGGTACAATTTATAGTGCACACTCCTTTTAAAAAACTGACTTTCAATACATTGGACTATGTAGTTTTCCCAATGGACTGTATTTGAAAAGTCCATAAAATTCATTCCAAATTTACTGAATGCCTAGTTAACTTAAATCCAGATCTAAAAAGCCATCAATAGCACTTCCTTCACAAAGTCTTCCTTTAATTCCCCAAGACTCTGAATTAACAATTCTCATTGTCCTCACCACATTATACCTTCTTGTATGGTCAACTGAGTATTTTAACTCTTCTAGTAGCTTAGCAAATTCTGGGTTGGCAAGGTTCAAGTATCAATTGATTTTTTTATTTACCAATCTCTCTCATCACAGGGCTTAGCATAGTGTTTGCACACAACAGGCATTCAGTAATATTTGTTAAATGGAGAAATGAAAAAATAAATGAAAGAATTAATGAAAAGCACTATGCTAGGGATAGAGAGTCAAGAATTTACATGCCAGTTTGCTTAGGTTAGTCTTCATTCTGAATCAAAATGCTAACCCTACACTTATCATTTATAAATTAATTCAGAAGGTAAAATTTTGATGATGTCAAACAAAAACTAAGGTGGAAAGGGCAATTTCTAAAAAGAAAAACAATAAAGTACTATTATTCCACCACACCTAGCGATCCTATCTTAATTTGAAGCTCTAACTTAGAGCACTTATTAAATTAAACGGCAGAACAAATCTTAGTGCTATGTGAAAGGCAGAGGAAAGTATAATTAAGCATATTACCTTCACAGTTTCATAATTCAGCAGTGAGTCTATGGCAGCATTACCTGCATCATTATCTGCTTTGTTCATTTCTATTCTAAATCTAGTTCTGTAAGACAAAGATTTGCATAGGCATGAAATGTTTGCTATAAAAACGTAACTAATTTCTGAACCTTGACTGGCCTCTGGGGAATCACCTTACCTCCATCGTGTGATAGCAACTGTGAATGCTGTGTATGCACCTAGCGTCCCAAGAGTTACCAATGCAAACTGGGCACCACATCTGTAATACTGGAGAGGGCAAAGGAAGAAATGAGAAACAGTCATTGTTCTTGCCAAATGGTTCACAATATCCAATAGCAAATCTCAGTCAAAAGAGTTTAATAAAAATATATATTGTGGGAAAGTTGTATAAATGAATAATTGAGTGAGAAATCAAGTACCTTAGCAAAGCTAATCTAGATAACAAGGGAAGAAAGCCAAAATGCACTTGCCACATTGATACTACTGTCAAATGCTGATTATAAAAACAGTGCAATACGCAGTAAGAGGAATAAAAAAGGTATATATACTTTTAACAAATAAAATATGAAACTGTCTAAAATGTTATGAATGGTGAATAGAAACCTACTTAATCTGGGTATACCAGTCCAAAGCCATATACAAAATCTGCTAATAAAACAATCCAAGTATTTATCAAATGACAGATCTATGTATAGACCTTAATAGCTCTTTATAATAACACTATGATATAGACTTTGTATAATCCCTTGAAGCTTGTTGCAAAATAATTAAACATAATCCTTTGATACTATGAAATTTTACTTTCAAACCATGGGCATGCAATATAACAATAGCTTTAAATACTAAATAGCTACTAAGAAGAATTAAGATAGAAGATTGTTAAGAAAACGTTTTACTTACCAAAATACCACTGACAAGAGTCACCTCAAACATGATGGGAATAAGATTAAATACTAAAGCACTCAAAACAAAACTGATACCCCTTGTCCCTCTGTCAATAGCCTTCGATAAAGCTCCTGTCTGTCTGCTCAGATGGAAAGCCAGATCCAGGTTGTGAAGATGGAGAAAGACATTTTTGGCTATCCTTCGGATTGAATTTTGGGCTACCTTGCCAAATACTGCATTTCGAACTTCATTAAAAAAGGCAGCTCCGGCTCTTGACAAACCATCTAATAATATATCCAAAAGAAAAAATGGGATGTAAAGACATTAGAATCACAGGGGTCTAAAAAATGTAACAGTTCAGAAAATGTTTGTACAACAAATGAATGTATCATAGAATACTTAAACTAAAAGAAATCTAGATAGAAAGCATCTAGCCCAGTGAGTACTAATCTTTCTACCATCATGGATCTTTCATTGCTACTTTCCTCCACAGGTTTCAGATGTTGAAATATTTTTTTCCAACTAAAGATTTTTAATAAATAGCAAGCCGATATGGCCTTATTGTGGATAAATGTACAGTATCTGTTGAGGTTTTTTGATCCAATCCAATTCCCCAAATAACAACCAATAAAACGGAGATCAGGAGGAATCAAGTACCTTTACTTTAGCATGCCCCATTCAAGTCTCCTGAGTCTCATAAACTGTCCTTTCTAATGCACAGGGGCACAAAGCATCCTATTCTGTTCTTTACAAATTGTCGATTTGTGTCATGGCTATTGAATACAATTTAATAAAGCATTTATGTATATATATCATTACTTAGCTATTTCCTATTTAACAGTTAACAACAAAAGCAAGAAAATAAATACCCTTATTGAACAGGTATCTTATAAGGAGCCTGACTATTAAAAGTGGTTGTTATGAACTTAATGTCTTATTTCATGTTACTGTTTTCTAGAAACTGGAAAATGAGACATTATAGAATCTTTGGAAAGCATATAATACAAATAAAAAAAAAACACATATGAAAAAAAATCACATAAAACAATAAACATCCAAAATGCTAAGCACTGTTTGTGGTAAAAAGATCATCTGCTCAAATATGATGAAACCCTCTTGAGGAAAGTCAACACATGTAGACAGATTAAGAATCACACATACAGCCAATCAGAACTGCTGTTGCCATGGTTGCAACTGTATTTGGTGCATCACTCAGGTTCAGCATGTTTCCCGACATCTGGTTGAGGCTGTCTACAGCATATTTAAACATGAAGGGAACCACAATATTCATGGCCTAAAAACATAAAAGCAGTAATTACCCATCATATGTAAAATATTTATTTATACAAGTATAAATACTTACCTTAAATTAGTATTTATGGGGATGTTTAGATCTTAACCATTTACTAGTATTGAAGTGATTTTCCCAGTTCATAAAGATGAAATCTTTGTTTGGGAGAGCTGTCATGTCAGGATTCCTACCTCACACTGCCTGCCATGCTAATATTCATTTACAAGCTATGTGCATTAGTCAAATGCTTCTGTCTCCAAGAAATCATCCCTGATCATCCACTCAAAAATGCTCTTTTTGTTATCTGAACTCCTACAGAGCTCATGGCACTTCAGGCAAACTGCATTATATTATAGTTATTTGTATGTTTATTTTTCTTTCCTACTAGATCCTTGAGGGTCTGTATCATATTCATTTTTTTGTCCTACCCATGTTGAGTATGATGTTTTATGTAAAGTAGGTATCAATAAATATATGTACAATTATTTGTTCACCAAAATAATGGTAAAACTGAAGTTATAGAGCAAAAAATCTCAAAAGCAAATAAATTACAAGTATCTGTGGCTGATTTACCACTGGGAAAAAAAATGAGACAGATCTATTTGCCCCACAATAAGATTCCTTTGCTCCAATACCCTAACAAAACAAAACCCACTGAATACCAAAAGCTTTCAAAAACCAGCCTATTTCTCCATAATAATATACCAAAAAATACGAAATTAGAGGTATAATGCTTTCAAATATTCAAGGCAAAATATTCAATCACTCACATTTTACATTTTCTGTAAAGTTATAGTTCAAAAACACAAACTGTCATTTAGGAAAAGAAAGTTGGCTAGACTGCCAAAGTTTCCTTTGGAGAAATTAAATTCTATACATTAATAATATGTGAAAATAATTCTATTAAGGCTTAATAAAAACACCAAGACTCCAGCTCTTGTTAATGTTCCATTATTATGTCATTTATTTTTGTTAAACATAAAGAATTTATTGTCAACAAGCCCAAGTTTAGTTACAACTGACAGGAGTTATGTAAATCTTTACTAATAAAGATTTCAAAGTAAGGTGTACAGGTGTCTTAGCAACCAAGCAGGTGCTCTAATATTCAACAATATCATTAAAATACATAGCAGATGTTGGGATACTCTAAAGAATGTAACACTATGGGATAAACTGCCTAAAACTTTAAAATTTTAAATTTCCAAAATATAATCTAAGAGAATAGTGAGTTTCAAGTAGTATAAATTTCTCAATTCTGGTTCCCATATAATAATGTCAGGTTTTTCGTTCTGCTTGAAATGGTCTCCCCACCTGACTTATCTCTCTTCCTCACCATTCTTCAAAACCCACTCTGAATCCCATTCCCATCATGGTTACCTCTCTGAAACCTGTAGCTCATTTGGGACTTTCCATTTCTCAACAGCTCTTTTTCATAGTTTATACCTCAGTATTTATCATCCACTCTGTCTGTAGGTACATGTGCATGTACCATCTCCTCAACTTCAGTGGAAACCTTTTTTTGTGGCAAAATAAACATTCTGTAAACATCAGCTATGAGTCAGATACAGTGCTAAGTACCTTTCTCAAAGGTGAGAATTGAGTGAAATAACAATTCTATAAAATTGGTATTATCTCTATAATTGAGGAAACTCAGGTTCAATGAGGTTTAATGACTTGTCTGGTAAGCAGTAGAGCTGGGATTAACACCTAGCTCTGACTTGAAGTTCGGAATTTTTTCAAGGACCAAATTATTTTACTACTTTTACATCCTAAAGTGGATGCTCTCAAATGTGCCACTTAATCCAGTTACAGTCATAAAGTATGGCATAAGAAATTTAAATAAATTTGAACAGATTTAAAGTTTTCCACATAATAAAGCCACATCCCCTCACACTCCAATTCACCTGAGTGGGAGAAAAAGTGATAGTTACAGCTAACACATAATTCCCATAACTCACAGCCTATTACATCTTTACTATAGCTAGAATGAGTGGTAACTCAAATTAATGTACCACCAAGAAAGCTGTACAATTTTACTTTTTTGAAAATGTGTTTGAATTTGGTCAAATTTGGGAGCATGATTTTAGGTGTGTAAAGGATGGGAATGTTATCTGCCCTATGTTTTTTTTTTCATTTCTCTCTCTCTTTTTTTATTGAAGTATAGTTCATACACAATCTTATATTGGCTTCATGTATACAACAAAGTGGTTCAACAGTTAGCACCTAGCAAATCCCTACTCCAACCAGTGCAACCACTGTCAACATGTCCTGTTTTTATTGGCAGAGAAAGGGCAGTTTGCACAATGTTAAGAACACAACACGACCTCCAATAAAAATAGTTGATTACTGTCAGTTTTCCCATAGAAGTATTTTAAGAAGAAATCAGTAAGATCAAAGAAATGGCAAGGATTGTATTATGTACAGCGGTTTTTATTAGTATATATGTGTGGGTTCTATTGGCCTTATGCTATTTTGGGGATGGGGTGGTAAATATTGGTTTACCCTAGTATTCTGTCTCCAGCAGAACTAGATTTAAATCATCTCAGAAAATCTGAATTTTTAAAAACTTTTTATTTCAAAATAATTATAGACTCACACAAAATTGCCAAAGTAGTACAAAGAGACCCATAATCCTTCATCCAATATCTTATATAGTTGTAGTTCAATATTGAAACCAAAAATATGAACACTGGCACATTACTGTTAACTTTACTTAGAACTAATTCAGTTTTCACGATTTTAAAATGTGTACTCTTGTGGATGTGTATGGTCTGCATGTGTCATCTATATGGTTCTATACATCCTGTGTTCAGATCCATGTAACCATCACCATAATCAAAATTCAGAACTATCATCCCCTCACCACAAAATAATTCTTTTGTGTTACCTCTTTATATTTATTCCCATCCCAACTTATCCCACCCCAGTCCCTGGCCCTTGGCAACCTCTAATCTGTTCGTGATCTCTATAGTTCAGTCATTTTGAGAATACTATATACATGGAATCATACTGTATGTAACCTTTTAGGAATGCCTTTCCCCCTGTTCCCCCCAGTTAGCCATAATGTCCTTGAGGTTTATTTATTAGGGATGATGTATGTATCGATAGCTAATCTCCTTTTACTGCTGAGTACTACTCCATGGATGTGCCAGAATTGATTCAACTATTTAGCCTTGAAGGATATTTTGGTTGTTTCTAGTTTCATGCTATTACAAATGAAGATGTTATGAACATTTTCATATGGGTGATCATAAGTTTTCATTTCTCTGGGATATATGTCCAAGGGTGTAATTGCTAAGTCATACAGTAAGTCTACCTTGAACTTTTAAGAAACTGCTGTACTCTTTCAGGGTGCCTGTACAGTTTTACATTCCCACCAGTAAAGTATGAGCAATCCAGTTTTTCTGCATCCTCACCAACTTTTGGTATCATCATTACTTTTAAAAATTTTGAAACTATTTTAATTGGTGTATAGTGAAATCTCATTTGGAAAAATTTGTTTCCCTAATGGCAATTATTTTGAACATCTCTTCATATTCTTATTTGCCATCTGTATATCCTCTTTGATGACATATCTGTTCATGTCTTTTGCATATTTTATAATTGGACTGTTTTTTTTTGCTATTGAGGTTTAAGAGTTCTTTATATATATATATATATATATTCTAGATACAGGGCTTTGTTGGATATGTGATTTGTAAATATTTTTTTCCCAGTCTATAGCCTATCTTTCATTATATTAAGGTGCCTGAACTCCTACCCCACTCAGCAGTCATGAGGCAGCTGCCCATCCCCAATGGAGCAGTGTTACAGGGGGCTTGCTAAGCAGAGGATGTAAATAAGGTCCAGAGTCTTATAACATACTATTCAAAACATCCAGGTTTCAATAAAAAATCAATCATATCAAGAACTACTAAGATATCAACTTGAGTAAGAAAATTCAATCAACAGACACAAATGTCAAAACTATCTGATAAGGATTTCAGAGTAGCCATCATAAAAGTGCTTCAAGGAGCATTTATGAACATGCTTGAAATGACAAAAATAGAATGTTTCAGCAAATAAATAGAGGACATAAATAACCAAATGAAAAATTTGGAAAATAAAAGATATAATAACTGAATTAAAAAAACTGAATGGATGAGATCCATAGGAGGATGGAGAGGACAAAGGAAAGAATCAGTAAACTTGAAGATAGAATGATAGAATTTATTGACTATGAATAACAGAGAGAAAACAGACTAAAAAAGTGGATGAGGGGGACAAGACTCAGGGACATGGGACTACAACAAAAGATCTATAACTACTCTTTAGAGTCCCAGAAGACCAGGATAAAAAGTATGAGGCTGGAAAAAATATTTACAGAAATAATGGTTAAAAATTCCCCAAATTTGGCAAGAGACAAAAACTTAGAGATTTAAGAAGCTGAGCAAACCCAAGAAGGGATAAACCCAAGGAAATTCATACCAAGACACATTATAATTAAACTTCTGAAAGCTATAAAGAAAAAAATCTTAAAAGCAGCTACACAGAAACAATACATTACTTATAAGGGAAAAGTAATTTGAAGACAGCTGATTCCCAGGGAGGCCAGCAGAAAGTGGCACATTTTTCAAGTGGTAAGAGAACTTTAAACCTAGAATCCTATAACCAGCAAAACCAGCCTTCGGGATTGAAGGGAATGTCAAGATATTCTCTGGTTAAAGAAAACTAAGAACTAGTAACCCGTAAACCTGTCTAAAGGCATTGCTGAAGGAAATTTCTCATACACATGGGAAATAGAAACAGAAGGAAACCTGGAACATTAGGAATGAAGGAAAAGAAACAGAAATGGTAAATACCTGTGCAAATACAACAGCCTCTTCTTAAGTTCTTTAAAATGTTTGATGGTTAAATGTAAAAATTAAATCATTGACTGACAGGAGTTTTCAGTGTATATAGATGCAATATATAAGATGACTTGTAAACATAAAGAGGGAAGGGAAGGTAAAGGGGCTGACAGGGTAGTAAGATTTTTAGATTCCATTTGAAGTGTAAAATATTGATTCTAAGTAAATTATGAAAAGTAAGAACATATAATTGCTAGAGCAATTACTGGAAAAAAACAGATATAGACTAAGAGATAAATTAAAATGGGATAGTAAAACATGTTCAAATAACACAAAAGATGGCAGGAAAGATGAAACAAAATAACAAAGAGGAAACTACCAAAAAACCAGTAACAAAATGGTAGACCAAAGTCCAAATATATCAGTGCTTATTATTCATTTATAATCATCAGTATAAATGAATAATTATTAATAAATCAATATACCAGCAATGAACAATGGGAAACCAAAATTTTAAAAGTTTGTAATATTCCGCCCCCCAAAAAAGAGATCCTCAAGTATAAACCCAACCCAGGGCTTCTGAACCTTTAGCACTGATATTTTGTATTAGACAACTATTTTGTATGGGAGGAACTGTTCTGTGTAATTTAGGATATTTAGCAGTGTTCCTGCCCTCTATCCACTACATGCTAGTAGTACCCCGTGACACAGCAAATATGTCCCCAGACACTATCAAATGTTCCCTCCAGGGTAAAATCAGCCCTGGCTGGGAACCACTGGTCTAATCAAACATGTACTGTGTCTGCATGCTGAAAGCTACATATACAGATCAAGTAAATCATAGAAAATCTATGTGAATGGAGAGATATACTGTGTTCATTACTGAAAGACTCAACATAGTAGGGATGTCAGTTCTTCCCAGATTGGTCTGTAGATTTAATAAAAAAATCCATTTCCTTGTAGCTGGTTTCCTTGTAGCTACAGACAAGATTATTCTAAAATTATATGGAGAGGCAAAGAAACTAGAAAAGCCAAAACAAATTTGAAAAAGAAGAAAGTTGGAACAATCACACTACCTGTCTTAACAACTTACTATAAAATTACAATAATAAAGGCAGTGTGGTGCTGATGAATGGAGAGACACAGAGATCAATGAAACAAAACAGAGTCCAGAAAAGGACATTTTATATACATATATCTTTACACACAAGTGTGCACGCACACACACACATACTATGGTGAAAAGAATAATCATTCCCTAAAATCTCCATGTACTAATCTCTGGATCCTGTGAACATGATACCTTACATGGCAAAATAGACTTGCAGATATGATTAAAGTAAAGAACATGAACTGGGATGAGCATCCTAGATCATCTGGGTGGGCTGAATGTAATCTAAAGTGTCTTTATAAGAGGGATGTAGGAGTGTCAAAGTCAAGAGAAAAGATATGACTATAAAAACTTAGAGTCAGAGTTAGAAAGATTGTAGATGTGTTGGTTTTAAGATGGAGGGAGGGGGTATGAACCAAGGAATGCAGGTGACCTCTAGCAGCTAGAAAAAACAAGAAAATGGATCCTCCCCCAAGAGCCTCTGGAGGGGAACAGAGAGCTGCCAATTGCCTTTATTTTAATCCAATGAAACCTAATGTTTGGACTTTTCATTTTCATAAATATAATAAATTTGTGTTGTTTTAAGCTATTAAGTTTGTGATAAGTTGTTATATAGCAGCAATAGGAAACAAAGGACATTCAATGGGGAAAGGATAACCTTTATGTAGGACCAATTAGACAAACCAATGAATCTTACTCTAAACTGGACACACAAATTAACTCATAATGGAGCACAGATCTAAATTTAAAAGGTAAAAATATAACTTTTAGAAGAAAACACAGGAGAAAATCTCAACGACCTTGAGTTAGGCAAGCAATTTTTAGACCTAACAACAAAAGCATAATTCATAAAGGAAAAAAATGATAAATTAGAACCTGTTAAAATTAAAAACTTGATTTATATAGACACTATTACATAATATAAGGCAATAGTAAGGGAATCATAAAAAACCTACAGACAAGGAGAAAATACTTGCAAATTGCATATCTGTGAAAAGTCTCATATACAGAATATGTAACTCACTAACAGTAAAACAACAGCCCAACTAATGAATGGGCAAAACACTTGAGCAGACACTTTACCAAAGTAGTTCTATGGATGGGAATTAAGTTCATGCAAATCTATGCACATGCAAATTCAGTATCATTAGCCATTAGGAAAATGTATAATGAAATCACAAGATATCATTATCTGCCTGACAGCGCCAAGTGTTGACAAAAAAGTGAAGCAACTGTAACCCTCAAACACTGCTGAAATTCCACTCCTAGGTATTCTAGAGAAATGAAAACTCAGGTTCACATAAAAATCTATATCTGAGCAAGATTCAAGATGGAGGCATGAGACATGAGATGGAGACCTCCTCCCAAAACCACAAATAGGATGAAAATATAGTTAATTAATACAATAAACCCTAAAACAGCAACAAGAAAGAAGGCTGAACCAGACTGCATACAAACCTCACGAACAGAGCACACTTCACAAAACAGGGTAATGTAGGAAAGCCTTAATCCGGTGGGACCCAAAGCCTTCCCCCACCCCAGCTCACCAGCAGGAGGAAGAGAAATGGACCGGGGGAGTGGGTGGAAGCCTGGGACTGCTGAGCACATAGCACTGGAGATCCACTTTGCGAGCAGAAACCTATACAGTGTGGTGCTCTGGATGCTGGGGAGCTTGGACAGGCAGAGGGCTTGAGACACTGAGATTCCGGCCATTTCCGGAAGACAGGATCCACATCAGCCACTCTGTGTCAGAGGAAAGGCAGGCGATCTGAGAGGCTTCATAGCAGTGGGAGGGCTGCTGAAGGGGTGGAGTTTGCATGGAGCTTGCTGCCCGGGAGAAGGGAGAGCTGGACAAGGTTGTCTGGGTGCACTCTGCCCAGCTGGTTGGGAACTTTGAGGAGCTTCAGGCGCTCCATCTCCCTGGCTGCCTACTCAGCCCCAAGGACCCCACTGTGACATGCAGCCTGTCAAGCCTTCCGCCTAGCCTACCGGCACCAGTTTGCAAATCGACAGTCACTGTGCTGGTGTCAGGCCATCCACAGAGAGGCCCCACCCACAACAACTAGAGACTGCAAAGCACAGAGGCTTACACCTGTGTGCTTGGCCCACTGGCTCTGACACTAGAGAAAGGCACTACAGACAGGAATCAGGGAAAAGATCTTTCCTCCCACCAGGCACCAGCTCAGGTCCCCTATGACTCACATCCTCACTCTAGGGGCTGAGCAGCTCCAGGGACTGGAGCTTCTGGGCACTAGTGGGCACCACACAGAAATATGAAATGTCAAAAGAACATGGTCCAGACCAAAATCTCACAAACCCCAGAAAAAGGGCCAAATGACACTGAACTCACCAATATTCCTGAAAGAGAGTTGAAAATAAAAATTATAAACATGCTTATGGAGGTACAGAAAAATATTCAAGAACTCAGGAATGAATTTAAGACAGAGATTCAATCATTAAGAAATTCCATATCTGAAATGAAACATACAATGCAGGGATTAAAAAGCAGACTAGATGTAGTAGAAGAGAGGGCAAATGGAATATAAATTAGAGAAGAGGAATACAAAGAAGCTGAGGCACAGAGAGAAAAAAGAATCTATAAGAATGAAAGAATATTGAGAAAAATGTGTGACCAATCCAAACAGGACAATATTCGCATTATAGGGGTACCAGAAGAAGAAGAGAGAGAAAAGGAGATAGAAAGTGTCATTGAGGAGGTAATTGCTGAAAACTTCCCCCAATCTGAGGAAGGAGATAGTCTCTCAAGCCATGGAAGTGCACAGATACCCAAACACAAGGGACCCAAGGAAGACAACATCAAGGCATTAATAATTAAAATGGCAAAGATCAAGGATAAAGACAGACTTTTAAAAGCAGCTAGAGGGAGAAAAAAGATCAGATACAAAGGAAAACCCATCAGGCTATCATCAGACTTCTCAACAAAAACCTTACAGGCCAGAAGGGAGTGGCATGATATATTAAATGCAATGAAGCAGAAGGGCCTTGAACCAAGAATAATCTATCCAGTAAGGTTGTCATTTAAATTTAAAGGAGGGATTAAACAATTTTGAGATAATCAAAAGATGAGAGAATTTACCTCCCCAAAACCACCTCTACAGTGCATTTTGGAGGGACTCCTATAGACAGAAGTATTCCTAAGGCTAAATAGATGTCACCCAAGGGATAGACAAAGAGTATAGAATATGATTCATAACATAAAAAGAATGGAGGAGGAAGAAATGGAGGAAAAAAAAGAAACTTTAGGTTGTTTGTAATAGCATACAAAGTGAGTTAAATTAGACTGTTAGACAGTAAGGGAATTACCCTTGAACCTTTGGTAACCACGAATCTAAAGCCTGCAATGGCAATAATCACCCTAAATGTAAATGATCTGAATGCACCAATAAAAAGACACAGAGTTACTGAATGGATAAAAAAACAAGACCCATCTATATGCTGCCTACAAGAGACTCACTTCAAACCCAAAGACATACACAGACTGAAAGTAAAGGGATGGAAAAAGATATTTCATACAACTAATAGGGAGAAAAAACCAGAGTTGCAGAACTTGTGTCAGACAAAATAGACTTCAAAACACAGAAAGTCACAAGAGACAAAGAAAGACATTTGATAATGATAAAAGGGTCAGTCCAACATGAGGATATAAGTATAATAAATACCTATGCACCCAACACAGGATCACCTACGTACATGAAACAAATACTAGCAGAATTAAAGGGGGAAATAGAATGCAATGCATTCATTTTAGGAGACTTCAACACACCACTCACTCCAAAGGACAGATCAACCAGACAGAAAATAAGTAAAGAGACAGAGGCACTAAATAACATATTAAAACAGATGGACCTAATGGACATCTACAGAACACTCCATCCAAAAGCAACAGGATACACATTCTTCTCAAGTGTACATGGAACATTTTCAAGAATAGATCATACAGCAGGCCACAAAAAGAACCTCAGTAAATTAAAAAGATTGAAATTGTACCAACCAGCTTCTCAGATCACAAAGGTATGAAACCAGAAAAAAATTACACAAAGAAAATGAAAAAGCCCAAAAACATATGGAGGCTTAATAAAATGTTCCTAAATAATCAATGGATCAATGACTAAATAAAAACAGAGATCAAGAAATACATGGAGACAATGGCAACAATAACTCAACAACACAAAATCTGTGGGATGCAGCGAAGGCCATGTTAAGAGAGAAATACATTGCAATACAGTCCTATCTCAGGAAAGAAGAACAATCCCAAATGAACAGTCTAAACTCACAATGAATGAAACTAGAAAAGGGGGAACAAATGAGGCCCAAAGTCAGTAGAAGGAGGGGCATAATAAAGATTAAAGCAGAAATAAATAAAATTGAGAAGAATAAAACAATAGAAAAAATCAGTGAAAGCAGGAGTTGGTTCTTCGAGAAATTCCTAGCCAGACTTTTCAAGAACAAAAGAGAGTCTACTCACAAAAATGGAATCAGAAATGAGAAAGGAAAAATCACTATGGACACCACAGAAATACAAGGAATTATGAGAGAATACTATGAAAAATTATATGCTAACAAACTGCATAAACTAGAAGAAATGGACAACTTTCTAGAGAAATACAACCTTCCATGGCTGAGCCAGGAAGAAATAGAAAATCTGAATAGACCAATTACCAGGGAAGAAATTGAATTGGTAATCAAAACACTACCTAAGAACAAAATCCCTGGACAAGACCGTTTCACTGCTGACTTGTATCAAACATTTAGTGAAGACCTAATACCCATCCTCCTTAAAATTTTCCAAAAAGTAAAAGAGAAGGGAATACTCCCCAACTCATTCTACAAGGCCAACATCACTCTAATACCAAAACCAGGCAAAGACCCCACAAAAAAAAAAAATTACAGAACAACATCCCTGATGAACACAGATGCAAAAATACTCAACAAAATATTAGCAAACTGAATTCAAAAATACATCAAAATGATCATCCATTATGATCAAGTGGGATTCATCCCAGGGATGCAAGGATGGTACATTACAAAATCCATCAACATCATCCACTACATCAATGCAAAGAAGCACAGAAACCACATGATCATCTCCATAGATGCTGAAAAAGCATTTGACCAAATTCAACATCCATTCATGATAAAAACTCTCAACAAAATGGGTATAGACGGCAAGGTCATATATAACAAACCCACAGTCAACATTATACTTAACAGTGAGAAGCTGAAAGATTTTCCTTTAAGATCGGGAACAAGACAAGGATGCTGACTCTCCCCACTTTTATTCAACATAGTTCTGGAGGTACTAGCCACTGCAATCAGACAAAACAAAGAAATAAAAGGCATCCAGACTGGCAAGGAAGAAGTCAAACTGTCAGTGTTTGCAGATCACATGATATTGTACATAAAAACCCTAAAGTATCCACTCCAAATCTACTAGATCTAATATCTGAATTCAGCATAGTTGCAGTATACAAAATTAATATACAGAAATCTGATGCACTCCTATACACTGATGATGAACTAACAGAAAGAGAAATCTGGAAAACAATTCCATTCATAATTGTATCAGAAAGAATAAAATATCTAGGAATAAACCTAACAAAGGAAATGAAAGACCTATACCCCAAAAACTACAAGACACTCTTAAAAGAAAGTAAAGAGGACACTAATAAATGGAAATTCATCCCACGCTCTTGGCTAGGAAGAATTAATACTGTCAAAATGATCATCCTGCCTAGAGCAATCTACAGATTCCATGCAATCTGTATCAAAATACCTACAGTATTCTGCAATTAACTAGAGCAAATAGTTCTAAAATTCATATGGAATGACCAAAGACCCCAAATAGCCAAAGCAATCCTGAGAAGGAAGAATAAAGCAGGGGGAATCACACTCCCTGACTTCAAGCTCTACTACAAAGCCACAGTAATCAAGACAATTTGGTACTGGCACAAGAAGAGACCCATAGACCAGTGGAACAGAACAGAGAACCCAGATATAAACCCAAGAATATATGATCAATTAATATATGATAAAGGAAACATGGAAATACAATGGGGAAATGACAGCCTCTTCAACAGCTGGTGTTGGCAAAATTGGACAGCACTACATGCAACAGAATGAAACTGGATTACTGTTTAACCCCATATACAAAAGTAAACTTGAAATGGATCAAAGACCTGAATGTAAGTCATGAAACCATAAAACTCTTAGAAAAAAATACAGGGAAAAATCTCTTGGACATAAACATGAGCAACTTCTTCATGGACATATCTCCCCAGGCAAGTGAAAGAAAAGCAAAAATGAACAAGTGGAACTATATCAAACTAAAAATCTTCTGTACAGCAAAGGACAAGATCAGCAGAACAAAAGGATATCCTACAGTATGGGAGAATATATTCATAAATGATATATCTGATAAGGGGTTGACATCCAAATTATATAAAGAGCATATGCCCCACAACAAACAAAAAGCAAATAAGCCAATTCAAAAATAGGCAGAGGAGCTGAACAGACACTTCTCCAAAGAACTTCAGATGGCCAGCAGGCACATGAGAAGATGGTCCTCATCGCTAATCATCAGAGAAATGCAAATTAAAACCACAATGAGGTATCACCTCACACCAGTTGGGATGGCCAACATCTAAAAGACAAACAGTAAGTGTTCGCGAGGATGTGGAGAAAGGGGAACCCTACTACACTGCTAGTGGGAATGTAAACTAGTTCAACTACTGTGGAAAGCAGTATGGAGGTTCCTCAAAAAACTAAAAATAGAAATACCATTTGACCCAGGAATTCCACTCCTAGGAATTTACCCTGAGAATGCAGGATCCCATTTTGAAAAAGACATATGCACCCCTATGTTCACTGCAGCACTATTTACAATAGCCAAGAAATGGAAGCAACCTAAGTGTCCACCCATAGATGAATGGATAAAGAAGATGTGGGACATATACACAATGGAATATTATTCAGCCATAAGAAGAAAACAAATCCTACCATTTGCAACAACATGGATGGAGCTAGAGGGTATTATGCGCAGTGAAATAAGCCAAGCAGAGAAAGACAAGTATCAAATAATTTCACTCATCTGTGGAGTATAAGAACAATGAAAAAACTGAAGGAACAAAACAGCAGCAGACTCACAGAACCCAAGAATGGACTAACAGTTACCAAAGGGGAAGGAACTGGGGAGAATGGGTGGGAAGGGAGGGATAAGCGGGAAAAGGGGGCATTATGATTAGCACACATAATGTAGCGGGGGAGTACGTGGGAAAGGCAGTGTATGCAGAGAAGACAGGTAATGATTCTATAGTGTCTTGCTGCGCTGATGGACAGTGACTATAATGGGGTATGGAGTCTAGTGACCATAATGTTGTTCAAGTAACTGCATATTAACAATGCCAAAAAATAAAAAAACCTATATCTGAGTGTTTACAGTGAGTTTACTTATAATTTCCAAAGGATTGAAGAAAATAAATGTCAGATTCTAGTACACCCATACCATGGAATACCAGTCAGCAATAAAATAAAATGAACTATTGATATACTTATTGGCTTGCATGAATAACAACAGCATTATGTTGAATGAGAAGCCAGCTCAAAAGGTTATATAATATATGATTCCATTTATTTGGTAGTCCCAAAATGATGAAGCTATAGACCTATATGAGGAAAACTACAAAACTCTAATGAAGGAAATCAAAGAACTGAACACAAAGAGAGTCCATGTTCATGGAAGGACAACTAGCTATTGTCAAGATGTTCGTTCTTTCCAAACTTGATCGATGAAGTCTCTATCAAAATCCCAGCATGTAATTTTGTAGATATGGACAAAGAAGTTCTAAGTTTTATACAGAAAACAAAAGACTCATGATATCCAACACAATGTTGAAGAAGAAAACTGTGTTGGATGGCTGGCACTACTTCACTTTGAGAATTACCATAAAGCTACAGTAGTCAAGGCAGTGTGGTGCTGGCCAAACAATACACAAATAGATCAGTGGAAGAGAAAAAAGAGTCTAGAAACAAATATCCACAAATATAGTCAACTGACCTTTGACAAAGGAGCAAAGCCAACCCAGTGGAGAAAGGATAGTTTTTCCAAAAAGATGGTGCTAGAACTGAACATTCCAAAACAAAAAAATTGAGACACTGACCTTATACCTTTTGCATAGATCATCAACCTAAATGTAGCACAAATGTCTCTAGAAGTCCTAGAAGATAACATAAAAGAGAGTCTATGTGACTGCTGGTTTGGCAATGACTTCAGATACAACACTAAAGTGACAATTCATGAAAAATTGTTAAGTTGAAGTTCATTAAAATTTAAAACTTTTGTTCTGTGAAAGACACTATTAAGAGAAGGAAACTACAAGCCATAGACTGAGTGGAAATATTTGCAAAACATCTACCTGATGAAGGACTGGTATCCAAAATATACAAAGAACTCTTAAAATTAAACAAGAAAATGAATGAACCAATTAAAAAAATACTAAAAGACCTGACAGACATCTCACAGAGGAAGATATATAGTTATACATCTGCCAATAAGTATAGGTTAAGATGCTCAAAATCATATGTCATTAGGCAATTTCAAATCAGAACAATGGATACCACCACACACCTAGAATGGCTAAAATCCAAAGTACTGACAACACCAAATATTGCGAAGGATGTGGAGCAACAGAAATTTTTATTCACTGCTGGTGGGAATGCAGACAGCACAGCCAGTTTGGAAGACAGTTTGACAGTTTCTCACAAAAGTAAATATAGTCTCTCCTATCATCTAGCAATTGTACTCCTTGGTAATTATCCAAATGAGGTGAAAACCTATTTCACACAAAATCCTACACACAAATGTTTATTGTGGCTTTATTTATTACTGCCAAAATATGGAAGCAACCAAGAAATCTTTCAGCAGGTGAATGAATAAACACACCATGGTACATCCATACAATAGAATTTTTTTTTTACATACATAGTGAATGTTTAATCATGCTAGTTGTTAGTGTCACAATGAATACTTGATGTTATTTCAGATATATTTGATATTTGACTTCTCTGGAATGCCTGTATTTCTTTTTTTTAAAATTTTTTATTAAGGTATTATTGATATACACTCTTATGAAGGATTTACATGATAAAACAATGTGGTTAATACATTTACCCATATTATCAAGTCCCCACCCATACCCCATTGCAGTCACTGTCCATTAGTGTAGTTAAGATGCCACAGATTCACTATTTGCCTTCTCTGTGCTACACTGTTTTCCCTGTGAACCCTCACACCATGTGTACTAAACATAATACCCCTCAATCCCCATCTCCCTTCCTCCTGACCCGCCCTCCCAAATCCCTCCCCTTTGGTAACACTAGTCCCTTCTTGGATTCTGTGAATCTGCTGCTGTTTTGTTCCTACAGTTTTGCTTTGTTGCTATACTCCACAAATGAGGGAAAGCATTTGGCACTTGTTTTTCTCTGCCTGACTTATTTCACTGAACATAATATCCTCCAGCTCCATCCATGTTGTTTCAAATAGTAGGATCTGTTTCTTTCTTATGGCTGAATAGTATTCCATTGTGTATATGTACCACCTATTCTTTATCCATTCATCTACTGATGGACACTTAGGTTACTTCCTTCCATATCTTGGCTATTGTAAATAGTCCTACAAAAAACATAGGGTGCATATATCTTTTTGAATCTGAGAACTTGTATTGTTTGGATAAATTCCAAGGAGCGGGATTCCTGGTCAAATGGTATGTCTATTTTTACTTTTTTGAGGAACCTCCGTATTGTTTTCCACAACGGTTGAACTAGCTTACATTCCCACCAGTAGTATAGGAACCCTCCTTTCTCCACATCCTCACCAGCATTTGTTCTTCCTAGTCTTTTCAATGTTGGCCATCCTAATTGGTGTGAGGTGATATCTCATTGTGGTTTTAATTTGCATTTCCATGATGATAAGTGATGTGGAGCATTTTTTCATGTGCCTATTTGCCATCTGAATTTCTTCTTTGGAGAATTGTCTCTTCATATCCTCCGCCCATTTTTTAATCAGGTTATTTCCTTTTTGGGTGTTGAGGATTGCGAGTCCTTTATATATTTTGGATGTTAACCCCTTGTCAGACATGCCATTTACAAATATATTCTCCAATACTGTAGATTGCCTTTTTGACCTGTTGATGGTCTCCTTTGCCACACAGAAGCTTTTTAGTTTGGTGTAGTCCCATGTGTTCATTTTTGCTTTTGTTTCACTTGCTTGAGGAGATGTGTTCAGGAAGAAATTACTCATGTTTATATTCAGGAGATTATTGCCTATGTTGTCTTCTGTTTTATGGTTTCATGACTTACATTCAGGTCTTTGATCCATTTTGAGTTTACTTTTGTGTATGGGGTTAAACAATAATCCAGTTTCATTCTCTTACATGTAGCTGTCCAATTTTGCCAACACCAGCTGTTGAAGAGGCTGTCATTTCCCCATTGTATGTCCATCGCTCTTTTATCATATATTGATTGACCGTATATGGTTGGGTTTATTTCTGGGCTCTCTAGTCTGTTCCATTGGTCTATAGTTCTATTCTTGTGCCAGTAGCAAATTGTCTTGATTACTGTGGCTTTGTAGTAGAGCTTGAAGTTGGGGAGAGTAATCCCTCCCAGCTTTATTTTTCCTTCACAGGATTGCTTTGGCTATTTGGGGTCTTTTGTGGTTCCATATGGATTTTATAATGATTTACTCTAGTTCATACAATGGAATATTTTTCAACAATAAAAAGAAATGAACTATCAAGTCACAAAAAGACATGATTGACTCTGAAATGCATATTGCTAAGTGAAAGAAGCCAGTCTGAAAGGGCTATATATTATGATCCCAAGTATATGACATTCTGGAGAAGAAAAAATTACAGAGATAGTAAAATGATCAGTGGTTGCCAGGGATATAGAAGAATGGAGGGAGAGACAAGGAGGTGGAACACATGGGATTTTAGGGCAGTGAAACTATTCTGTATGATCCTTTTATGGTGGACACATGACATTATGCATATCCCCAAACCCATATAACTGTACAACACAGAGTGACTCCTAATGAATACTATGAACTTAGTTAATAAGAATAATGTATTTTTGATAACTGGCTCAATTGTAATAATGTGCTATACTAATTCAAGAAATTAGTAATAGGAGACTTTTTTTTGGAGAAGGATATACAGGAACTCTCTGTACTTACTGTTTAGTATTGCAATAAGCCTAACACTTCTCTAAATATAAAGTCTTGTAATTAAAAAATACTCCAGGATATAAATCATACTTCTCAACCAAATCAAAGGCTTCAGGTATCATTATTTCATTTTAAAAAGTATTTTTCAGAAAATTTTAAAGAATCAAAGTTAAACAAAATGTCTATGAATGTTCTGAAGTTACAAATGTCAAGAAAGTAGCTACTAGAAAACTCTAGCTACTCCATGTGGTCTTCCTTAAATGCCTAATTGTTGGAACTCCCATATAGCTTTTTGTGACTCCTTTTGGGTGCTTATACTAAGTTATTATATTTTATCATTATTCATATATTTTTCTCCTTTAGCACACTGAAACTACAGGAAGGCAAGGCCCACATTTTAGTTTTATATTCCTAGCTGCCTAGCACTGTATCCTGTACCTGATAGTTACTCAACAAACATTTTCTCAATACATATTGCTATGGTCTGAATGTTTGTGTCCTTCCACTCCCCAAGTTCACATGTTGAATTTTAATGCCCAGGGTGATGGTATTTGGAGGTAAGGTCTTTAGGTGATTAGATCATAAGGGCTCATATGGCTGGGTGGCATTCATTTAGAGTTGAGAAAGTTTCTGAACCCTGCCCTAAAGTTCCAAGAAGTAATATAGAGGAGGTAGGGAAGACTAAAGTATAAAGGCATAGATTGTTCTAAAGTGCTTACATACCAAAACATGTCATCAGGTTGAGAAAAAAATAGGAACCCAAGAAATGAAAGGTATAACAAGCCATCTTTGCACACCAGTTATAAATCACATCTGCAATGCTACTCAAAAATAAACAATGTCCAAGTTTTAAAGACCTAGGAGTGTGATCATTTTTAAAGTGAGGACAGTACAGAAGCTGGAAAAACAGTGTTAGGAATGGTTAAATACTACTACTATGCTCTGTATTCCTAAACTTATTCTATGGTCTATCACCTGCCTAGTAAAAAGAAAACTGTTTTTCTATATGCTCTGAAAGGACAAGCAGGCACTCATCATAACATCTGGCAATTTCTTCCTTTTCCTGATCCAAAAGGAATAAAACTAACTTTTTTGAGGATGGATTTTTCTATATTCATCTCTGCTTACTCACAATTAGTTTACTGAGGTTAGTACAGCACTTTCCATTCTATAGGTGCCCAGTATTTGTTGACAGAAGAATCAAATATTAACCTTCTAAAAATAATTCAGTCCTTAAGGAAGTTACCTTTATCTAGATTTCATACCCTGATATTGACGTGTCACCAAGCAATAGAAATTTGTATTTTGAAGGTTTGGAATTCACTCTAAAATTAAAGTCTACTACAAATGTCATTATTTAAGACTCCTTCCTTTGATTACTTAATTAGTAATATTCTACCGTGCTCTCTTCAACTTAAAAGAAAGTCCAGAAAATAATCTGCCATTAACTTGTCAGCAAGGTACTTACATTCAACCAATAAAGGAGTAAAAGCCAATTTGCTAATTCTGCCTTATACAAGAGCTCCAAATAATCTTTATCCTTAAGTAATTTGTAGGTAAAAGATAGTTCAACAACCAGTACTGTGCTAAAAACGAATATGAAAATTAAAAAAATTTCAACAGTTGCTACCAAAATTAGATGCAATATTGTTCTCTCTGTTTGGCTTAAACAAACAGAATGAAGTATGGATTCTTGGTCTGTTGGTCAGTATCTTGGTTTAAATCCTCTCCTAGAGAAGGAGCTCATTGGAAGAGTATTCAGTAGAAACCATAGATGAGAAAGGAGACAAGAAAATAGATGGAGTCTGACTGAATTATTCTGGTTTTATTCTCCAATCACTCTTTCTCTGTTCTCACTACTGTTTACCTTACTTATCCGCAGGAACTGATTTATCACAGGGTCTGTCTGTAGTTGACTTCTATTTCTGTTCTTTACCTTGGTGGACTCACTAATCTGCATTGTTTCAACTATCGCCTCTTAATGTCTCTAGCCCTGGGCTCCTTCCTGAGCATGTCTGGCATTTTGCATCACCAGCTGAATATCTCTGCTTCGATGTTCCACTAGCACCTCAAATTTAACATACCCTAAATGAAAATTTTCATCTTCCCAAATGAGACCTCCTGACTTACTACCTACTTCTGTTGATGGCATTGTCACCCTCCTATCCTTGCCATTATCTTTGAATCTTATTCCTGTTTTACTTCTAATATCTGATCTGTTGCTAAGTCTTGTTGACTCTACTTCCCTTATCTCACAATATCTCTGGTATCTTTTCCCTCCATATTACCATTTCTACCACCACTCCAGGACAAACTGCTATTACTTCTCATCTAGACTATTACATTAACCTCATAACACGTTGGTAAATATTTGCTGAATCAATGTATGAAATCAAAATGAATGGTATCCCCACTTTAGGTCTTTCACCACCCTACTTTATCTTATACAACAGGGTCAGATTAACTTCCTAAAGTACAGCTCTAACCTTATTACTCTTCCACGCAACACAGTTTCTTACTTCCAACATAATTAATTAAATTTTTGTTTCACACTTAAGGTATTCTACCGTATGAGTTCTATCTGTTTTTCTAAGATTACTTCTAATTCCTCTGAAGCATTGTCCCCTCACTGGAGAAAAGCTGGACTACTCACTTCTCCACACATGAGGTATGTTCTCTCTCACCTTGTTCATGTTACTCCTATACCTGTAATGTCATCTAAGCCTATCTCAGACATCATCTCCTCTGTGAAACCTTTCTTGACTCCTCATCTTGGTGGCTATTTTCTTTGAAAGTCCCCAACACTTGACTGGTACTTCTTTTAAATCATTTATGACCTGATTTATGGAGGTAAAATAAAACTTGCCTTATCCTGTATGATTTGAGAAAAGAAATGTGGTTTATTTATATTTGAATACCCTATGTGGCCCAGAACAGTATTTCATATGACAAGTTCTCATTAAACATTTTTAGGGTAGGGAAAAGAAAGAGTAAATAACAGGGAACATATAATGTAGAGAAGAAATAAGTGATAAGACCTGGGTTGTAAACAATATATTAAACTTTACACATAAGAGTAGTAACCAAATTATAGCCAAACCTCTATACTTTTGGAGCAGACTTTCTTTTTTTTTTACCATATTTCTGATGGAAACATACCTTTATTTATTTTTATTTTAATATGTATGTTTAACTATGTTCCAAGTACTGTTCCAGGCCTTTTGTGTTAACTTATTTAATCCTTAGAACAATCCTATTTACCTTATTTTACAAATTGGGAAATTGAAGCACAGAGACCAAGGAATTTGCCCAAGGTTAAAAGATTAGAAAATAGCAGAACCCAGGAGATCTGACTTCAGAGACCATACATATACAACTATACATTATACCTAAAGATATAAACTTCACTGACTTTAAGATCTGAACAAATTCAAATTAAGGGTTTTTTCTTGAAAGATCATAATCATTATTTTAACTCTGCTGTATTAAAATGTGTTACAGTACAGTGAAAAACTGAGGAGGCTGCTAAAATGTAGAGGTCCCCTATACTGAATGGTACCAAAATGCCCAGCTTTTGTGGCTGGTTGTTTTTTTTTTTAGGTTTTCCTGTTTTTCCCCTTCATGTCACACTGCTGCTTACCACTTATGGCTATCAATGCACCTAAAATGTGTTCATCCTCTTCAGTTTAAATAAAAGCCACAAGGGCTCTGATGAGCTTATTTTATAAAGTTCCTTGTGGTTTGTTACAACCATTAATCCTGTACCTTACACTGATTTCAGGAGTGAATTCCATAAATAGAGGCTGCAAGAAGTCTGATCCACAAATAAACTGGGCATTACCACATGATTGCTGCTGATGGCATAAAAGAGTTATGTCTTTAAAGTTGACTTATACAGCCCAAGTTTCATTACTAGCAAGTGTCATAGTATTTCTTAATTATAGCAACAAACAATGTGTAATTTCTCCTTTTCTTACCTTTGCACCACCTAAAAATCCCAGGGAAATAGCAACCCTAGCTCGTAGATCTGGCCTGTCTTCGGGCCACACATAAGAAAGCATTGCTTTTATGATTTTCCGAGTATCAACATCTTTTAACTGTTGAAATAGAGAAAACAAAGCAGTGAATAACATTTCAAATACAACTATATTTCAATAAGGTAAAAATATGCAAATATTTGAGAAAAGTATGAAAACATTACAAGCATAATTTTTATTGAAAGTAAGGTCAGTGTCTTTTGAACTCAACTATTTTGGAGAAAAATAAACTATTTCAATTTCTTTTAAAGAATTACTAATTTGTCTTAATGTCTTATTTCCATCTATAGTTTTCTTCATATTGCCAAAAGTTACTCAGTAGAGGTGAGGGGACATGTGCTATACATTTCTTATTTATTAAGCCATCAAAACATTACATAAAATTTAAGAAACATTTCCATATTTTCATCTTTGTGGTAAAAATCTTCATATACCTTTGGGCTTTTATCAGTATGTTTATTTAAAATACTTTGGTGCTCTAAGTCCAAACTTATGATAGAACAGAGTTACAGTATAGTGTTTAGGAAAGTAGGGGTCTTGGCACTGACAACACAGAACAGAGGTTAGCTTATTAAAAATCTCAACAAAAATGTAATTTTTCAGTCATGCTTAATCTGACCTAAATCTATCTTACATTTTTCTTTCTCCCAAGTTCCCAAGGCAACTTTCCCATTAAATCCTTTTTAGTTTCAGGTTTTAAAGCCAGAATATTAAGAACCAAAACTACATTTTCTAAAGCCAGAATAAGAAGATATATATTCCCAAACTACTATATTTTTATAGTTATTGACATAATCCCCACTTTAAAAATTGAAGTATCTACTCAATTTCTAGAAAAGAAATTAAAAAGAAAAAACAAAAATGTTAATACTCGATGGTGAAGGTATATGAAAATGGACACTCTAATACACTGTAATGGGTAAGTATAGGGGAATCTCTCTGGAAAGCAATTTGACAGCTAACATAAGCTTTTAAAATAATTCTGCCCTTTGACTCAAGAATTCCATGTCTGGGAGCTCATGCTTTAAAAAATACTTAAGAATATGCTCCAAGTTGAATCAATTTTACTTCGTAAAAATCTCATTAATCTGTCTAGTTCCTTCTATTTCCACTACTAACCTCATTCAAGCTCTCATCATTTCTCACCTAAATCACTGCAACAACCTCCTAGCAGAGGTTGCATACACTGATTTCCTTGCACCCACTCTGCTAGCACCCTGTCCAATTAGTTCACCCTGCAATCAGATTATTACTCCCATCTTAAAATGCTTTAATGGCATCATATTGCTCATAAGATAAAGATCAATGATTATAACATGGCTTATGAGGCTCTGTGAGACTTAGCCCTCAACTACCCCTATAGCCAAGACTTTCCTATACCACTGCTTTCAGTGTTCATGTCACACTGGCTTTTTTTCAGTGCCCCAAATATGCTATAATCCCTCCTTCCACAAGGCCTTTGCACAATACTATTCACTCTTTCTGGAATAATATCTCTAATACCAATCCACCCCCAACTTCTTCCAACTAGTTAATTGTCAGCACAAGTAGCACTTCCTCAATGAGGTCTTCCCTAACCCTAGTTAGGATCCTTGGCTGTATTCTCTCACAGGACCATATTCCTTTCTTCCAGTATCCATTTCAGTGATAAATTACATATACAGAAGTGTGATTATTTGATTGACACCGGCTCTCCTGACAGAATTTAAATTCGATTTGAGTAGTAGTAACTTTGTGTTCACTGTTGTAACCAAATACTGAAAACAATGGCTGACATACAATAAATACTAAAGAAATATTTACTGAATAGAAGAATGAAAAATTTAGCTGTAAGGATGTTTATTCTCATGCTGTTAGTAGGAAAAAAAATTGGAAACAGCCTAAATTATTAACAGTGGAGAACAGTGTAAATGAATGACAGTGAATGCATAAAACAAAATACAGCCATTCAGAAATATATTCAATGGCACAGAAAACATGGTAAGTGAAAAAAGAAGAGTACAAAACTTGTATTTTTGTGGAAAAAAAAGTGTATGAGTTTACCACATGCATACAAATGTATCTGGAAAGCAATATCCCCAAAAAATGTTAACATTAGTAGCTGTGAGTAGATGAAATCATTGATGATTTTTTTACACTCTTCTTTTCGCTTGCTTGTATTTTCTGTAGTACACATATAATAAAAAAATTTAATTGATTTTGAGGGGGAGCAGTTACACAATTTCAAGTAGATTTGCATAGCAAGGAATGTGGGAAAGCCATTAACACATAAGAAACTCAGGACAACACATTATACTAAGTAGTTTTTAATATTATGTTTATTTCCCCCCAAGGCTCAGCAAACTATTTTTCAAGTCTTTTTAAGTCAGTTTATTGACTAAAGAATAACATAAATAAAACTGTTCATATTATAGCAAAAACAGGGCTACCTTCCTGAGCTGCTTTAAATACACTTAAGATGGCAAAAACATGAAATGCTGAAAATAAAGTTCTTAAGACTTTATTTTATACACATAGATATGCACACATGCTCTCATAACTGGTAAGGTACTTTAAAAAATGAACAAGGCTGTAATTTTAAACTTCACTTTCCTTCTCAAACTTTTACTAAATAAATATAATTTAATGCATTATAACACAAACTAGGTCATTTCAACCACTTCCCATTTTCACAAGTTTTGTCTGTCTTATTTTTCTTGATGGAATAATGGCACAAAGGCCCTGTTTCCACCTATGTTTAGAAATTCTCTCTCTTTTTCAAAACCTTCTGCAACACACTCCCAAATTTTTCATAAGGATACAGAGAAGTTATGGCTAAGAGCAAGAAAATTATTCTAGTTGGCTTAATAGTGCATAAAATGTCACCATTTCATTTAACAAAACGGGTTCTTAAGTTGTGTAATCACAGATTATGAGTCCATTAAGCTGTAAAGTATATGACTTCAGTTATAGTTTAGATAAACTGTAAAGTTTGAAAAATGTCTTTTTTTTTAAGTGAAAGCTAAGTCAAAGAGGCATTTCAGAGGCTAAGGCACATTTTTAAAGAATGTTAAACCAACATTCCCGCTGCACAAGAGTAAAATAAAATTGGAGGCCTCAATACAGACCTTGAAAAACAATATATCACCTATCAAAATCACCACAGTTAATTCATACTGGACACCCAGTGGTAATGGTGAAAGATAAAAGGGTTAACTAAAGATGAAAAGAGACCAGGCATAAGCTTGAGACTGAATTAGAAATCACCTTCACATCAACTAATCTTTTCATTTCAGACTAAGCAACCCAAGTAGCATATACACCCTTGTAAGATCACATTCTTACAAAAAGGGTGGGAAATGTAGGAAATGGTCAAGAAGGATGACTAAAAATTGGATTATTTGAAAATATTCTGTGTAAAGTGTAATTATAGTACAGTTTAGGGAAAAAAACAATGATTTAAGGAAAGTTCTTTCTCAAGGATCAAAATTCCTGAAGTGACCTAACCAATGGTTGATGTCATAATAGTTTTTCTTTAAATCTCACAAATAAACAGAAAATATGCAATTATTAAACTTTTTGGTTTAACATTTTCATAGTAAATAAAATTTAGAAGTTACTTTTAAAAACTGAGGTACATAACAATAAAATACACAAATCTTAGTGTACAGCTAAAACTTTGAAATGTATATACTTTCAAATAACCATTGCTCAGACCAAGATATCAAACATTCTTGCTAATTTTTCCCCCTTACCCTACTTCACCCATATTCCCACCCTTTTCCCCTATAGCAATCACCAGTCTGTTCTCTGTGCTTATGAGTTTATTACAGTTTTGTTTGTTCATTTGTTTTGTCTTTCTCTATCTGACTTATTTCACTTAGCACAATACCCTCTAGGTCCACCCATGTTGTCACACATTGCAAGGTAACATTCATTTTTATGCCCAGGTAATATTCTATTATATATATGTATCACATCTTTTGTATCCATTCATCTATTGATGGACATTTAGATTGTTTCCATATTTCAGTTGTCATAAATAAAACATGTTTAAAAATATCCTTTAAAAACATAACTGTGGAAAGATGGCGGCGTGAGTAGAGCAGAGGAAATCTCCTCCAAAAAAACACATAGAGCTATGAAAATATAACAAAGAAAAATCTTCCTAAAATAGAGACCACAGGACACAGGACAACATCCAGACCACATCCACACCTGCAAGAACCCAGCGCCTTGCGAAGGGGGTAAGATACAAGCCCCCGCCTGGGGGGACCTGAGCGCCCCTCCCCCCAGCTCCCGGCAGGTGGAAAGAAACCGGAACGGTTTTTTTTTTTTTTTGGCAAGTGCTTTTTGGAAGCCTTAAAGGGACAGGGACCCCATTGCTAGGGAGGCAGGGTGGCGGGACCGGTGAGCGGGTGCCTGGGACCGGCACCTGAGGACAAAGAATATCCCACATTTTTCCCTGTGGGACCGGTGGGCGGGTGCATGAGACCGGCGCCTGAGGACGGAGGAAATCGTGCGTTTTCCCCCGTTTTTTTTTTTTTTCTCTTTTTGGGAAGGGATTTTTGGAAGCCTTAAAGGGACAGGGAACCCGGTGCTAGGGAGGCAGGGCGGCGGGACTGGTGAGCGGGTGCCTGGGATCGGCACCTGAGGACAAAGAATATCCCGCGTTTTTCCCTGCGGGACCGGTGGGCGGGTGCCTGAGACCGGCACTTGAGGAGGGAGGAAAGCGCGCATTTTTCCCCTTTTTTTTTCTCTTTTTGGCGAGTGCTTTTTGGAAGCTTTAAAGGGACAGGGACCCCGGTGATAGGGAGGCAGGGTGGCGGGACTGGTGAGCGGGTGCCTGGGACCGGCGCCTGAGGACAAAGAATATCGCGCATTTTTCCCTGCGGGACCAGTGGGCGGGTGCTTTTTGGAAGCCTTCAAGGGACAGGGACCCTGGTGCTAGGGAGGCAGGGCAGCAGGACCAGTGAGCGGGTGCCTCAGACCGGCGCCTGAGGACAAGAAAAAATCGCAAGTTTTTTCCATTTTTTTTTTTTTTTTGTGTGTGTGTTCCCTCTCTCATTGTTGCTGTTGTTGTTTTGCTATGGAGAGTGCTTTTTGGAAGTCTTAAAGGGGCAGGACAGGTCACTTAGACCAGAGGCAGGGAATCTGGGGATCTCTGGGCACTCTAACCCCCTGGGAAGCAGGGAGCACAGAGGCCCCTTACGGAGATAAATAGCCTCCCGGCCGCACCCCCTCCAACGGGGCTCCACCATTTTGGAGGAGCAGCCCCAGCCAGGCCAGGCTCACAGCAACAGCTGAGATAAACTCCATACCAAACGGGCAGGTAGCAGAAGACCTGTCTGCACACAGCTGACAAGCATAATCCACAAGAGGTCGCTATTCTCCCAGGAGAGGAAGGCTACAAAACAAGAAGGGAAGCTCTTCCAGCGGTCACTTGTACCAGTTCTGCAAACTATCTCTATCACCATGAAAAGACAAAACTACAGGCAGACAAAGATCACAGAGACAACACCTGAGAAGGAGACAGACCTAACCAGTCCTCCTGAAAAAGAATTCAAAATAAAAATCATCAACATGCTGACAGAGATGCTGAGTAAAATGCAAGAACAATGGGATGAGATGCAGAGAAAAATACAAGAGCAGTGGGATGAAGTCCGGAAGGAGATCACAGATGTCAGGAAGGAGATCACAGAAGTGAAACAATCCCTGGAAGGATTTATAAGCAGAATGGATAAGACGCAAGAGGCCATTGAAGGAATAAAAGCCAGAGAACAGGAACGTATAGAAGCTGACCTAGAGAGAGATAAAAGGATCTCCAGGAATGAAACAACACTAAGAGAACTATGTGACCAAGCAAAAAGGAATAATATTCACATTATAGGGATACCAGAAGAAGAAGAGAGAGGAAAAGGGATAGAAAGTCTCTTGAAGAAATAATTGCTGAAAACTTCCCCAAACTGGGGGAGGAAATAATCGAACAGACCATGGAATTACACAGAACCCCCAAAAGAAAGGATCCAAGGAAGACAACACCAAGACACATAGTAATTAAAATGGCAAGGATCAAGGACAAGGAAAGAGTTTTAAAGGCAGCTAGAGAGAAAAAGGTCACCTATAAAAGAAAACCCATCAGGCTAACATCAGACTTCTCAACAGAAACCCTACAGGCCATAAGAGAATGGCATGATATACTTAATGCAATGAAACAGAAGGGCATTGAACCAAGGATACTGTATCCAGCACGACTATCATTTAAATATGATGGCGGGATTAAACAATTCCCAGACAAGCAAAGGCTGAGGGAATTTGCTTCCCACAAACCACCTCTACAGGGCATCCTACAGGGACTGCTCTAGATGGGAGCACCCCTAAAAAGAGCACAGAACAAAACACACAACATATGAAGAATGGAGGAGGAGGAATAAGAAGGGAGAGAAGAAAAGAATCTCCAGACAGTGTATATAACAGCTCAATAAGTGAGCTAACTTAGGCAGTAAGATACTAAAGAAGCTAACCTTGAACCTTTGGTAACCACGAATCTAAAGCCTGCAATGGCAATAAGTACATATCTCTCAATAGTCACCCTAAATGTAAATGGACTTAATGCACCAATCAAAAGACACAGAGTAATAGAATGGATAAAAAAGCAAGACCCATCTATATGCTGCTTACAAGAAACTCAACTTAAACCCAAAGATAAGCATAGACTAAAAGTCAAGGGATGGAAAAACATATTTCAGGCAAACAACAGTGAGAAGAAAGCAAGGGTTGCAGTACTAATATCAGACAAAATAGACTTCAAAACAAAGAAAGTAAAAAAGAGATAAAGAAGGATACTACATAATGATAAAGGGCTCAGTCCAACAAGAGGATATAACCATTATAAATATATATGCACCCAATACAGGAGCACCAGCATATGTGAAGCAAATACTAACAGAACTAAAGAGGGAAATAGACTGCAATGCATTCATTGTAGGAGACTTCAACACACCACTCACCGCGAAGGATAGATCCAGCGGGCAGAAAATAAGTAAGGACACACAGGCACTGAACAACACACTAGAACAGATGGACCTAATAGACATCTATAGAACTCTACATCCAAAAGCAACAGGATATACATTCTTCTCAAGTGCACATGGAACATTCTCCAGAATAGACCACATACTAGCTCACAAAAAGAGCCTCAGTAAACTCCAAAATAATGAAATTCTACCAACCAATTTTTCAGACCACAAAGGTATAAAAGTAGAAACAAATTCTACAAAGAAAACAAAAAGGCTCACAAACACATGGAGGCTTAACAACATGCTACTAAATAATCAATGGATCAATGAACCAATCAAAATAGAGATGAAGGAATATATAGAAACAAATGACAACAACAACACTAAGCCCAAACTTCTGTGGGACACAGCGAAAGCAGTCTTAAGAGGAAAGTATATAGCAATCCAGGCACACTTGAAGAAGGAAGAACAATCCCAAATGAATAGTCTAACATCACAATTATCAAAACTGGAAAAAGAAGAACAAATGAGGCCTAAAGTCAGCAGAAGGAGGGACACAATAAAGATCAGAGAAGAAATAAACAAAATTGAGAAGAATAAAACAATAGCAAAAATCAACGAAACCAAGAGCTGGTTCTTTGAGAAAATAAACAAAATAGATAAGCCTCTAGCCAAACTTATTAATAGAAAAAGAGAAACAACCCAAATCAACATAATCAGAAATGAGAATGGAAAAATCACGACAGACTCCAACAGAAATACAAAGAATTATTAAAGACTACTATGAAAACCTATATGCCAACAAGCTGGAAAACCGAGAGAAATGGACAACTTCCTAGAAAAATACAACCTCCCAAGACTGATCAAGGAAGAAACACAAAAGTTAAACAAACCAATTACGAGCAAAGAAATTGAAACGGTAATCAAAAAACTACCCAAGATCAAAACCCCGGGGCAGGACGAATTTACCTCGGAATTTTATCAGACACACAGAGAAGATATAATACCCATTCTCCTTAAAGTGTTCCAAAAAATAGAAGAAGAGGGAATACTCCCAAACTCATTCTATGAAGCCAACATCACCCTAATACCAAAACCAGGCAAAGACTCCACCAAAAAAGAAAATTACAGACCAATATCCCTGATGAATGTAGATGCAAAAATACTCAATAAAATATTAGCAAACAGAATTCAACAGTATATCAAAAGGATCATACACCATGACCAAGTGGGGTTCATCCCAGGGATGCAAGGATGGTACAACATTCGAAAATCCATCAACATCATCCACCACATCAACAAAAAGAAAGACAAAAACCACATGATCATCTCCATAGATGCTGAAAAAGCATTTGACAAAATTCAACATCCATTCATGATAAAAACTCTCAGCAAAATGGGAATAGAGGGCAAGTACCTAAACATAATAAAAGCCATATATGATAAACCCACAGCCAGCATTATACTGAACAGCGAGAAGCTGAAAGCATTTTCTCTGAGATCGGGAACCAAACAGGGATGCCCACTCTCCCCACTATTATTTAACATAGTACTGGAGGTCCTAGCCACGGCAATCAGACAAAACAAAGAAATACAAGGAATCCAGATTGATAAAGAAGAAGTTAAACTGTCACTATTTGCAGATGATATGATACTGTACATAAAAAACCCTAAAGACTCCACTCCAAAACTACTCGAACTGATATCAGAATACAGCAAAGTTGCAGGATACAAAATTAACACACAGAAATCTGTAGCTTTCCTATACAATAACAATGAATCAATAGAAAGAGAAATCAGGAAAACAATTCCATTCACCATTGCATCAAAAAGAATAAAATACCTAGCAATAAACCTAACCAAAGAAGTGAAAGACTTATACTCTGAAAACTACAAGTCACTCTTAAGAGAAATTAAAGGGGACACAAATAAATGGAAACTCATCCATGCTCATGGCTAGGAAGAATTAATATTGTCAAAATGGCCATCCTGCCCAAAGCAATATACAGATTTGATGCAATCCCTCTCAAATTACCAGCAACATTCTTTAATGAATTGGAACAAATAATTCAAAAATTTATATGGAACCACCAAAGACCCCGAATAGCCAAAGCAATCCTGAGAAAGAAGAATAAAGTAGGGGGGATCTCACTCCCCAACTTCAACCTCTACTACAAAGCCATAGTAATCAAGACAATTTGGTACTGGCACAAGAACAGAGCCACAGACCAGTGGAACAGATTAGAGACTCCAGAAATTAACCCAAACATATATGGTCAATTAATATTTGATAAAGGAGCCATGGACATACAATGGCAAAATGACAGCCTCTTCAACAGATGGTGCTGGCAAAACTGGACAGCTACATGTAGGAGAATGAAACTGGACCATTGTCTAACCCCATATACAAAGGTAAAGTCAAATGGATCAAACACCTGAATGTAAGTCATGAAACCATTAAACTCTTGGAAAAAAACATAGGCGAAAATCTCTTAGACATAAACATGAGTGACCTCTTCTTGAACATATCTCCCCGTGCAAGGAAAACAACAGCAAAAATGAGCAAGTGGGCGTACATTAAGCTGAAAAGCTTCTGTACAGCGAAAGACACCATCAATAGAACAAAAAGGAACCCTACAGTATGGGAGAATATATTTGAAAATGACAGATCCGATAAAGGCTTGACGTCCAGAATATATAAAGAGCTCACACGCCTCAACAAACAAAAAACAAATAACCCAATTAAAAAATGGGCAGAGGAACTGAACAGACAGTTCTCTAAAAAAGAAATACAGATGGCCAACAGACACATGAAAAGATGCTCCACATCGCTAATTATCAGAGAAATGCAAATTAAAACTACAATGAGGTAGCACCTCACACCAGTAAGGATAGCTGCCATCCAAAAGACAAACAACAACAAATGTTGGCGAGGCTGTGGAGAAAGGGGAACCCTCCTACACTGCTGGTGGGAATGTAAATTAGTTCAACCATTGTGGAAAGCAGTATGGAGGTTCATCAGAATGCTCAAAACAGACCTACCATTTGACCCAGGAATTCCACTCCTAGGAATTTACCCTAAGAATGCAGCAATCAAGTTTGAGAAAGACAGATGCACCCCTATGTTTATCGCAGCACTATTTACAATAGCCAAGAATTGGAAGCAACCTAAATGTCCATCGGTAGATGAATGGATAAAGAAGATGTGGTATATATACACAATGGAATACTACTCAGCCATAAGAAGTGGAAAAATCCCACCATTTGCAGCAACATGGATGGAGCTGGAGAGTATTATGCTCAGTGAAATAAGCCAAGCGGAGAAAGAGAAATACCAAATGATTTCACTCATCTGAGGAGTATAGGAACAAAGGAAAAACTGAAGGAACAAAACAGCAGCGGAATTACAGAACCCAAAAATGGACTAACAGGTACCAAAGGAAAAGGAACTGGGGAGGATGGGTGGGCAGGGTGGGATAAGGGGGGGGGAAGAAGAAGGGGGGGATTAAGATTAGTATGCATGGTGGGGAGGGAGAAAGGGGAGGGTGGGCTGCACAACACAGAGAGGACAAGTAGTGACTCTACAACATTTTCCTAAGCTGATGGACAGTAACCGTAATGTGGTTGTTAGGGGGGACCTGATATAGGGGAGAGCATAGTAAACATAGTATTCTTCATGTAAATGTAGATTAAAAAGTAATAAAAAAAAAAAAGAAAGAAAGAAAGAAAGAAAAGGGGGATTATTCCTTGATAGGATAAAACTATTGGTAAATCAAAGATCAACGCATGCTTTAAATATCCTTAATGTTGATCACTTAAAGGGTGTCAGATGATCAGCTATGGAGGTACTCTTTTCTGATAATATTCCTTTCTGCTAATTAAAAAAAAAAAAAGCAGTTACTGTGTGCTGACCTCCAATGAGTTCTGCACAGTGGTATAGAGGGCATGTCAAAGTGTGGGCAAAGGGTCTGTTTGTTCCTATGCAGAAGATCAAGGCCTAGCTTGGATACCCAGAAAATGAACTAAGATACGTTATGAGGAGGAGCTTCCGGCATCAGCACTCTCTGGAGGACTTGTGCCGGGGGATGATCATCAAAAAGCCTCCACAGGGATCCGGACGATGCTGCGGTTGTGGCTGCATCTGCCCCACCGTCTCCTGGACTTGCCTTAGGAATGAGGAGGGAGATGTCTAGGCTGGCATGTGCATACAGTGAGACAACGAATTTGACTGGATCTGTACTGTTGGAACTCAACCAGGAGTTGGGAGGGGTGCAAGTTGTAGCACACCAAAATCTTATGACTACAGACTATCTAAGGTTAAAAGAACATATGGGATGTGAACAGATCCCAGAAATGGGCTGCTTTAATTTGCCTGATTTCTCTCAGACTGTTCAAGTACAGTTGGACAATGTCCATCATATCATAGACAAATTTTCACAAATGCCTAGGGTGCCTAAATGGTTTTCTTGGCTTCACTGGAGATGGATGGTAATTATAGATTTGCTTTGTTTATGTCACCGTATTCCTATTATGTTAATATGTGTGTGCAAATTAGTTAGTAGTTTAAAACCTATACATACTTAAGGTACTATACAAGAAGATATGTCAAAGAAATAATCAATCCTCCCATGTTTCCTTCCATATGCTACATCTATAGCTTTTCTTCTTTCCTTCCTAATTACAACCCTTAAATAGAATTCGTGCCTCATATCGAATTTACCGAGTATCATAATTCCTCCAGGTGGTAAAGATACCTCGAGACAGGTGCTGGGCATAGAAGCCACAGGGCATAAATCTGCAAAGAAGTAAAAACTAACCTTTGCAAACAATATGGCTTCTCTCTCACTTACCAACTTTACATTTCCCTGTATGGCCCCGGAAGATGACTGGTTAGCCAGAGACGGGTAAGATTCCTCAAGGGAGGAACAACCTAAGACAGGCACAGTCGCAGAGGGGCCATCAGGCGAGAATTTGGGGATCAACAGAGGTGAGGCTCAGAACCTTACCCCCCTGCTTTGAGAGAAATCTTCTGCATCCGTGGATGTTTTGCTGCCCTTGTCTAGCCTGGATTAATACTTAGTCCGTAGGCACACACCTGATCATCTGATCATCTACATTTGCCCTCTTACAGCACTAAACTATGTTTTCTACCTTTATCTTGCATCTATCTACCACTTCAGCATTTTATTAAAAATAAAAATAATAATAATAATAAACGGAGAAATGTGGGATCAACATATAAATCAAGTACAAAAATCAAAAGAATATTCATATTTGACCTGATTGTTTATAGGTCATAATGCGTGATCAAAACCGAAAGTTTCTGTGATGAATGCCCTTGTACTGTTCACCATGTAAGAATTTATTCACTATTTAAGAATTCGTTCACCTTGTAAGAAGTTGTTCGTTATGCTTCAGAAGATTGGAGCCTGACGAGAATTAGACTTGAGATGGATTAATGATTGTATATTGAGCATTGACCCCCTTATACTGAATTTTATTGTTGTTAACAACCATTTGATCAATAAATATGAGAGATGCCCTCTCAAAAAAAAAAAAAAAAAAACAAAACATAACTGTGAAGACTATATCACAATGACACAAGTTCTCTAAAACGTAACATTATAGGTATATCATTAAAAGGCGTATAAAAGTAGGAGTGAATCTTTTTTCCTTTGCTAACAATTTATACAATGTGGCCTTCTCAGTTAAATAGCCTCAAATTTAAAACATGGAACTGACATTTTAAGCCCCATTACAATGTTTTAGTATAAGGAATAAAAGGTTTTGAAAGATGTCAACTATATATTGGAATTAGCTAGCCATAATAAAGGAAAGCAATTAGATGCAGAGGGAAAACACTAGTATAATAAAAGAAGAAATTCAACTTGGCTCATTAGGATCTTTAAATGGTATCAAAATTGTATTTTTTTTCCTAGAAATGAGTTTGGAAAAAAACATTTGGAAACATCAGAGAGCTGTCAAAGAAGAGATGAAAGTAACTGAACACAAGGTGGACTAAAAGAAAAAAAGCAGGTGCTCAAGAAAGAAACTTGACTGATGCCAGATACAATGTTCAATAAATATTCAATTAATGCAATAATTTTTCTGTTCTTTAAGCACATGAAGACAAATTCTTACTAATATCCAATAGGTACACCTAATATTTGATTTATTAAGTGATCACAACTTTTGACAGATTTTAAAATATCTACTTATTTGGTATTAATATATAGCTTCATAAGCCATATGAGGCTGGGTTGATAGAAGAAATAATGAAAGGAATATATACTTATACACAGGGGGCTAAAACAGCACACCCAGAACACAATGCTCCAAAAACAAATACATAAATAAAACTGAAAGCAACTGATGTAACAGGGCTTAACAGGAAAGCCACAAATTGTACTGCTTATATGCTCAGTTCAATAGCATGACCTGAGAGAGATGCAGGTGTTCACAGCATAAGCACTACATAAGTGAGTACTGATAGGTAGTAACCATGTGGACAGGGCACAAAAAGGATAATAAAAAATACCCTGAAGACATCTGGAGCAGTACACTTGGTAGAATTTTCAGATATTAAACTTAACTACATATTAATGACCTGAATATACATGTTTTGCTTCTCAGGTCAGTAACTTCATCTCTTTCACTAGAAAAGGATGTGAAGCACAGAAGCAAGAACAATTTTTTCTACCAAGACCCCATTCCTTCTAAGGGAGTGGAGTCCACTGGGCTTTGCTAGGAAAATGAAAAACTAAGAATAAAAATGATCTTTTGATAAAAATAGCAGAATCACCTTTTCTTTAACTGGTGGACTTAATCTAAGAATTCTGGTTTTAGAGACATTCCTAAATTCTAATAGCAAGAAATGTTTTAACCACAGAATCAAGGGGTTGCTTTAGAAAGAAACTAGTTGGGGGTAAAATCTGTGGTGAGGAAGAAAAATATATCAAACAATTTTGGATGCTATCTGTTTTGAATAAACATGAGCTACACGCTGAATATTTTCTCCTGAAAGAAGTAATTTTGCAGAGAATTTTGAAGTGCCCACAATTTCAGGGATAAGCAAACTGTCCAGAGGAGTATCTCTTCAATCAAAGCTAAAAATAAGTAACTGCAATTAAAGGAATGATTTTAACCACTACTTCAATACTGACAGGGATAACAGTGGTTTGATAAAAGCGAGGTCAAAAGATAAGCAAGTTGAATAGATGTCTATGGGAAAAACCCAGGGTAACAGGAAATCTTTTCTGACATTACTGGGGATATAAATATAGTGACTTTATGGATGGGAGAGGAAAGATATATTAATTGTCAGGGAAAACTCTGTAATTATTATTTTCTCTACACCTCAAGGTTTGCTTCCCAAGCTCTGTTGGTCTGAAACCACAAAAAAGAGCTTATCCAGCAGTGAAAAGGCCCTAACACAAATGGCTTATGATATACAGAAGATGGACTTATACCCAACAGTCAATTTAAGAGTTTTTAATAAAATAACTACCAAGAGGACTGATATTTTCATTGGCTAGTCAGTGAATTTTCTCTTCCAAAGAGAAGTCAATTTGGAAATCAAATAAAGATCATTAAGGCTGTTCGATAATGGCTGAAATCAGTTTCTAACATAAAAAGAGAGTATGTCAAAAAAGTCTGGGATGGGATTAAAGCTGGCAGTGTGAGAGGTGAGATAGAGACCTCCTCCTAAAACCACATATAATACAAAAATATAATTTAATACAACTAATCCTGAAAGAGCAACAGGAAAGAAGGCTGCACCAGACTGCATACACCTGCAGAAAAGAGCAGACCTCACAGAACAGGGTAACACACCAAAGCTGTGACACAGCAGGGCCCAAGCCCTTCCCCCACCCCAGCTCACTGGAGGGAGGAAGAGAAACAGAGTGGCGAGGGAGTGGAGGCCTGGGACTGCTGAACTCCAAGCCCTGGAGATCTTCTCTGGAAGCATGAAACCACATTGCATGGTACTCTATTGATTTAGTGTGGTTGGAAAGCTAAGACAGGCAGAATACTTGGAGAGATGGAGATTCCAGCTGCTTGTGGGAAACAGGGATTCGTATCTGGCTGATATGGGTGGACAGTCTGAGAGACTTCCTAAAAGCGAGAGGGCTACTAAAGGGGCAAGGATTACATACAGCTTACTGCTCAGGAGAGAGGACAGGTAGACAAAATTGTCCAGGTGCACTCTGCCCAGCAGGTTGCAAGCTTAAAGGATCTTCAGGTGTTCCATCCTCCAGGCTGGCTATGCACCTCCAAGGCCCCCAACTGTGATACACAGCCTGCTGTGTCTTCCTCCTCACTTGCCTGCACCTGTCTCAGGCTCACAAACCGGCAAACCCATGCCCTGGCATTAGGCCAGCCAGAGGAAATCCCCACTTAGGGCAGCTACAAACACAAAGCACAGAGGCTTACACCTGTGTGTTTGGCCCACTGGTTCTGGCAGTGGAGATAGGCATAGCAGCCGGGAAGCAGGAAACAGCTCTTTTCTCTCCCCAGGCACTAACACTGCTCCCCTGTGACCCCTCACATTGCTCCAGGGACTGAGCAGCTCCAGAGATTAGAGCTTATGGGCACTAGAGGACACAACAGACAAATTATGAAATGTCAAAGGAACCTGCTTCAAAGCAAAATTATGAATACACCTAAGAAAGATTCAAATGAAATCAACCTCATGAATCTTCCTGAAAGAGATTTCAAAATAAAAATCATTGACATGCTCATGGAGGCACAGAAAAATATTCAAGAACTCAAGAACTAATTTAGGACGGAGATCCAATCATGGAAGAACACAATGGAGGGTATTAAAAGCAGACTACATACAGTGGAGGAGGCAATAAATGAAATAGAAATTAGGGAAGAGGAATACAAAGAAGCTCAGGAACTGAGAGGAAAAGGATCTCTAAGAATGAAAGAATACTGAGAGAACTGTGTGACCAATCAAATGGAACAATATTCTTATTATAGAAGAATAGAGAAGAAAGAAGAAGAGAGAGAAAAAAAGATAGAAAGTGTCTTTGAGGAAGTAATTGCTGAAAACTTCCCCAATTGGGAAAGGACACAGTCTCTCAGGCCATGGAGGTGCACAGATCTCCCAACACAAGGGACCCAAGGAGGACAACACCAAGACATAAAATAATTAAAACGGCAAAGAAAAGGATAAGGACAGACTATTAAAAGCAGCCAGAGAGAGAAAAAAGATCACATACAAAGGAAAACCCATCAGGCTATCATCAGACTTCTCAGCAGAAACCTTACAGGCCAGAAGGGAGTGGCATGATATATTTAATGCAATGAAGCAGAAGGGCCTTGAACCAAGAATACTTAATCTGGAAAGATTATCATTTAAATTGGAAGGAGGGATTAAACAATTTCCAGATGAGCAAAAGTTGAGAGAATTTACATCCCACAAACCATCTATACAGTGTATTTTAGAGGGACTGCTATAGATAGAAGTGTTCCTAAGGGTAAATAGCTGTCACCAAAGGTAAAAAAAAAAGGGATAGACAAAGAGGACAGACTATGATACCTAATATATAAAGAATGGAGGACGAAGAAAAGGAAGGAATAAAATAGAACCTTTAGATTGTGTTTGTAATAGCATACTAAGTGAGTTAAGTTAGAATCTTAGATAGTGAAGAAGTTACCCTTGAACCTTTGGTAACCACAAAACTAAAGCCTGCAATGGCAATAAGTACATAGCCAATTGATAATCACCCTAAATGTAAATCACCCTAAATGAAGGCAACAATTAAAAGACATAAAGTCACTGAATGGATAAAAAAAACAATACCCAACTAAATGCTGCCTACAAGAGACTCACTTCAAATCCAAAGACATACACAGTCTAAAAGTGAGGGATGGAACAAGATATTTCATGCAAATAATAGGGAGAAAAAAGCAGCTGTTGCAGTACTTGTATAAGACAAAATAGACATCAAAACAAAGAAAGTCATAAGAGACAAAGAAGGATATTACATAATGATAAAGGGGTCAGTCCAACAAGAGGATATAACCATTATAAATATCTATACACCCAACACAAGAACACCTACATATGTGAAACAAATACTAACAGAACTAAAAGGGAAATAGAATGCAATACATTCATTCTAGGAGACTTCAACACTCCACACACTCCCAAGGACAGATCAGCCAGACAGAAAATAAGTTAAGGAGACAGAGGAATTGAACAACACATTAAAACAGATGGATTTAATAGACATCTACAGAACTCTTCACCCAAAAGCAGCAGGATACACATTCTTTCCAGGTGCACTGGAACATTTTCCAGAATAGACCACATACTAGACCTCAAAAAGAGCCACAGTAAATTAAAAAACATTGAAATTGTACCAACCAACTTCTCAGATCACAAGGGTATAAAACTAGAAATAAATTGTACAAAGAAAAAAAAAGGTCACAAACACATGGAAGCTTAACAACACACTCCTAAATAATCAGTGCGTCAAGGAATAAATTAAAACAGTGATCAAGCAATACATGGAGATAAATGTAAACAGCAGCACACTGCCCCAAAGTCTCTGGGAAACAGCAAAGGCAGTTCTAAGAGGAAACTATATAGCAATCTAGGCCTATTTAAGGAAGGAAGAACAATCCCAAATGAATAGTCTAAAGTCACAATTATTGAAACTGGAAAAAGAAGAACAAATAAAGGCCAAAGTCAACAGAAGGAGGGATATAATAAAAATCAAAGAAGAAATAAATAAAATTGAGAAGAATAAAACAATGGAAAAAATTAATGAAACAAAGAGCTGGTTCTTTGAGAAAATAAACAAAATAGATAAACCCCTAGCCAGACTTATTAAAAGAGAATCTACAAACATAAACAAAATCAGAAATGAGAAAGGAAAAATCATGATGGACACCACAGAAATACAAAGGATTATTAGAGAATACTATGAAAATCTATATGCTAACAAGCTGGATAACCTAGAAGTAATGGAAACTTTCTAGAAAAATACAACCTCCAAGACTGACCGAGAAAGTATCAGAAAATCTAAACAGACCAATTACCAGCAATGAAATTGAATCAGTAATCAAAAAACTACCCAAGAACAAAACCCCATACCAGATGGATTCACCACTGAATTTTATCAGACATTTAGAGAAGACATAATACCCATTCTCCTAAAAGTTTTCCAAAAAACAGAAGAGGAGGGAATACTTCCAAACTCATTCTATGAATCACTATAATACCAAAACCAGGCAAAGACACCACAAAAAAGGAAAACTACAGACCAATATCCCTGATGAACATAGATGTAAAAGTAATCAACAAAACTGTAGCAAACCTAATTCAAAAATACATCAAGAGGATTATACACCATGACCAAGTGCAATTCATCCCAGGGAAGCAAGGATGGTACAACATACAAAAATCCATCAACATCATCTACCACATCAACAAAAAGGACAAAACCCACAGGATCATTTCCATAGATGCTGAAAAAGCATTCGACAAAATTCAACATCCATTCATAATAAAAATTCTCAAGATAGGTATAGAGGGCAAGTACCTCAATATAATAAAGGCTGTATATGACAAAACCACAGTCAACATCATACTTAACAGTGTGAAGCTGAAAGCTTTTCCTCTAAGATCTAGACGAAGACAAGGATGCCAACTCTCCTTGCTTTCATTCAATATAGTACTGGAGGTCATAGCTACGGCAATCACACAACACAAAGAAATAAAAGACATCCAGATTGGTAAGGAAGAAGTCAAACTGTCACTATTTGCAGATGACATGATATTGTACATAAAAAACCCTAAAGAATCCACTCCAAAATTACTAGAACTAATATCTGAATTCAGCAATATTGTGGTATACAAAATTAATACTCATAAATCTGTTGCATTCCTGTACACTAACGATGAACTAGCAGAAAGAGAAATCAAGAAAACAATTCCATTCACAATTGCATCAAAAAGAATAAAATACCAGGAATGAACCTAACCATGGAAGTGAAACACCTATACCCTGAAAACTATAAGACACTCCTAAGAGAAATTAAAGAGGACACTAATAAATGGAAATTCATCCTTGCTCTTGGGTAGGAAGAATTAATATTGTTAAAATGGCCATCCTGCTTAAAGCAATCTACAGATTCAATGCAATCCCTATCAAAATACCAACAGGATTCTTCACCGAACTAGACAAACAGTTCTAAAATTCCTATGGAACCACAAAAGACCCCGAATAGCCAAAGCAATCCTGAGAAAGAGGAATAAAGCAGGGGGGGATCTCGCTTCCCAGCTTCAAGCTCTACTACAATGCCACAGTAATCAAGACAATTTGGTACTGGCACAAGAACAGACCCACAGACCAGTGGAACAGAATAGAGAGTCCACATATTAACCCAAGAATATATGATCAATTAATATACGATAAGGGAGCCATGGATATACAATGGGGAAATGACAGTCTCTTCAACAGATGGTGTTGGCAAAACTGAAAAGCTTCAATGTAAGAGAATGAAACTGGATTACTGTCTAACCCTGTACACAAAAGTAAACTCAAAATGGATCAAAGACCTGAATGTAAGTCATGAAACCATAAAACTCTTAGAAGAAAATATAGGCAAAACTCTCTTAAATATGAAAATGAGCAACTTCTTTATGAACATATCTCCCCGGGCAAGGGAAACAAAATTAAAAATGAACAAGTCAGCCTATATCAAACTAAAAAGCTTCTGTACAGCAAAGTAGAACAAAAAGTCATCCTACAGTAAGGGAGAATATATTCATAAGTGACATATCCAATAAGGAGTTGACATCCAAAATATACAAAGAGCTCATGCACCTTAACAAACAAAAAGCCAATAACCCAGTTAAAAAATGGGCAGAGGAGCTTAACAGACACTTCTCCAAAGAAGAACTTCAGATGGCCAGCAGGCACATGAGAAGATGCTCCTCATCGCTAATCATCAGAGAAATGCAAATTAAAACCACAATGAGGTATCACCTCACACCAGTTAGGATGGCCAACATCTAAAAGACAAACAATAAATGTTGGCGAGGATGTGGAGAAAGGGGAACCCTACTACACTGCTAGTGGGAATGTAAACTAGTTCAACCACTGTGGAAAGCAGTATGGAGGTTCCTCAAAAAACTAAAAATAGAAATACCATTTGACCCAGGAATTCCACTCCTAGGAATTTACCCTAAGAATGCAGGATCCCATTTTGAAAAAGACATATGCACCCCTATGTTTATTGCAGCACTATTTACAATAGCCAAGAAATGGAAGCAACCTAAGTGTCCATCAGTAGATGAATGCATAAAGAAGATGTGGGACATATAAACAATGGAATATTATTCAGCCATAAGAAAACAAATCCTACCATTTATAACAACATGGGTGGAGCTAGAGGGTATTATGCTCAGTGAAATAAGCCAGGCAGAGAAAGACAAGTACCAAATGATTTCATTCATCTGTGGAGTATAAGAACAAAGAAAATACTGAAGGAATAAAACAGCAACAGACTCACAGAACCCAAAAATGGACTAACAGTTACAAAAGGGAAAGGGACTGGGTAGGATGGGTGGGAAGGGAGAGATAAGGGGAATAAGGGGCATTATGATTAGCACACATAATGTAGAGGGAAGGGCATGAGGAAGGCAATATAGCACAGAGAAGACAAGTAGTGATTCTATAGCATCTTATTATGCTGATGGACAGTGACTGTAATGGGGTATGTGGTGAGGACTTGATAATGGGGGTAGGCTAATAACCACAGTGTTGTTCATGTAAGTGTATATTAATGATACCAAAAAAAAATTCTGGAAAGTAGTTCTTATATTAAGTTCTGCATTATTTGTGTTTTTATTATGAGCACAAGATTAAGTAAATTCATTAATAGATACTTCCTCAAAAGAAGCAGATTGAATAAAAAAGCTTAAAGGCAGGAATAAAGCTCCAAAATTCTTTAAAATCTGAAGATTCTATTACAAAACAAAATAATTACTTAAACAGGAGTTTCCAAAAATGGAAACTGCCACTCTTTTTTCACAATCCCTTTTGTGTAGCCACATTGGATAAATAGACAATTTAGATACCCTCTGAGCAGCATTATTAATGCTTATCAATAGTTGTTAAGAGCACACAAGTGAAAATGAATAAAAGTAAAGCAGTAGAGATTTCAGTTGGCTATAAGTGAAGTCTATAATTTGTCAGTGATAAAATTTCTACATGGTAGTTTAGACATTTTGCATCTAAACTGTTAAGTTTCTGGATGCAGGGTCTTTTGTTCATTATTGTATCTCTAGTACTTAACATAGAGTTATGCACAAAGCTGGTATTCAATACATCCTTTTTAAATGAATGGATAATGGTAAAGGATAGGACTTACAACTTCACATTATAGTAACAGCAGCTAGTATTTACTCAACACTATGTGTCAGGCACTTTTTAAGAGCTTTACACAGAGGAGTTTACTCATTTAAATCCCTTTTGGTATGATTAGCATCCCCATTTTACATATGAAGAAACTGATGCACACACAAATGAAGTAATAACTTGTTCAAAGTTATTCCTCCGGGATGTGATGGAGCCAAGATTAAAATCTAGGCAGTCTGGCTCCAGAGCTCAGGCTCTTAGCAATCAATGTCATACTGCCTCTTCTCAGGCGTGGCTTCCAGGCTCCGTTTCTCTAGGATTTGATTTACCTAATGAAGTTAACATAATACTAAAATGACAGGGAATGAAGGATAAGGAAGAGACCAAATTTAAAGTGTTACAATGACTTTTGCTTTGTTTTATTTTATTTTAGAATAAAGAAACTAACTTGAAGTTTATATTGCTTGATTCTAAGAGAAGTGACTGCTTTTCCTTTATTAGTCAACATATTCTTTTTGTGTTTAGAGCATTATTTGCCACTACCCATAAGATGACAATCCTGAAAGCTGGCACATACCATGCCAAAGATTAATACAAGGATAAACAAATCTCAGTATTTGTATTCATGTTTTAAAAATTCTATTTTATAATGCTTTGCTGTCTTTAAAAACCATACAAAATAGTAATATACAAAAATGGGATAGAAATATGAATGTGATGTGTTTTGAGTTTCATGAAAGAAAGGAGCTATACTAAGGATCAAAAAAACAGGGAGAAAAGCACTGGAAACGTTTCCTTAACAATCACCTGCCACCAATAAAATAACAAAATAACTAATTTCTATTTATCTCTCTATAATTAGAGAGTACTTTTACACAGAATTTGTTCACTTGCCAATAATCCTGAAATTATCATTTCTATTTAGAGATACTGTATGTATCTATATATATACACACACACACACACACTAGCTGGGTCAAGTTGAAGGAAGAAAATGAAGGAAAGCTCAGAGAAAGAGGGCCAGATGGAGAATTGTGTAACAGTATTCCAATGACATTTTCACTCATTTAGAAAAGTATAGTGCAATTACATCTTTTGATTTCAGTGGCTCTACTGTTTAGCTTGTCTGTATAATGATAATAATAATGATTAATAATGATAAGGATAAAGAATATGGATAATTAAATAAATGGAAAGTATTATATAGGCAGGATGTTTAAAATCTAAGTCACTAGGTAGATGGAGGATTTACCATGGAGCTAGGGGACATTCTTGGGTCTTTCTAAGATAAGTGCATAGAAGGGAAAACATTAACCTTAAAACACACACACACACACACACACACACACACGTTACTTGCAAGTGCTAAATCTAATTTACCTAATAAGGCTAGATTATATAACAAATAACTTCAACCAATACTATTTTAAATAAGGATCTAAAATATTTAGGTTGATAACTTCTTTCTTTTGTAGTTAATCATGAAATTTTTTGTTTGTTTTTAAGCCTGACAAAATCTCATCTATATAACCATGGTCACTTCATATGGTTTAGTATTGGAAAACCTGCAGTTGTGTGAGTCAATCAAAATATTCTGAAACATAATAATCTTGATTATATCTATACAAGATTGTATCTATACAATCTGAAACATAATAATCTTGATTATATCTATACAAGATTGTATCTATACAAGCACAATCATCTACAAGCATTTCCAGTTACTGTTTATCAGCTCTTACCCCTTCTTTTGGGTCTGTGTGGAGTCCTCCTCCTGCATGACCATGCCAACATGTCCTCTTTTCTTTCAGTGGCCATGCCTGGAGAGCCTAGGTGACAATGATACCAAGCCATCCGTTAACTACTACAAAATTTCAGATCTTTAAAAATCTGACTTATGTCTAATCTAATGAAGGTCCCCCAAGCAGATTTAGAGGCATAGCTTTTAGCCTAGCAAAGCAAAACACCTGCATAATAAGCTTACATTTATACAAAGAATGGCATACAAAGAATGAGATATGACACTCATACAGAAGTTACTTTCTCTAAATAGTTCTCTCAATTAATTTTGAAATTAATGTCTAAAAGATTTAACTTGAATTACACTTCCATATGATGTCTACTGGCTTTCTTAATGTCATGTGTTACTACAGTACTGTGTAATCTGTTACTCTATCATTGACAAGCAAAGTATACTGTATAGTTAATTATATCCCATTTGCTTTCCATGCATATACATTTTTGCTTTACTATTTAATACAGTGGATTTTACATAACTGATTCTTTTTCTTATTGTGACTCACATATATATTTAGAAACAAAGTATTTTTTAATATTTCACAGTCTATCTTATGCTATAGGAATTTGCATACATGTTTTATCTTTCCTATTACATGGTAAATTCTTAAGATTAGGGAAGCGTCTTTTACCCTTGTATCTCCCATGGCATATACTACAGTGTCTTGCACATGGGCAGGGTAGGTTTCAATGCTTGTTGGATTAACTTACAAATCTCCCAACTAGCCTTGTAAATATGTAAACATCTTGCTTATTATCATTTTTTTAAAAAGGTCTTAAGAATACTGCTGAGGTAAGGCAAATATAAAAGATAAATCATTTGAGAAAATATAGTTGACAGGACATCATAAAGATTAGGTTTAAAATATAGGCTTGCTAATATTTAAAGCGTTTTCCCAATTAAAAAATACATAATGAAATGGACTGATATAATAATGCCTCTTCAGTAGCCAAAATCAGTAATTAATGAACAAGAGCACAGTTCTTTAAAAACACAAATGTATATTAATACAGTCTTAACAGTACCAGCTCTGGGCCAAGCTTTGCAAATGGAATCACAAAAAACAAAAGTGCCTTCTTGTTCTCATCTATTAACACACAAAAAGCAATGCTATAAATGCCATTAAGTTATTGAGTTTTGGATCAACCACCTTAAAGCATTTTTAAAGGGAATATATCAAAAGGTAATTTTTAGTGTGAGATGTCTCTTTGTGACATTTTTTTCTCTCTAAAAGACTGAGCAACAAGTTATATTAAGGGGACCAGTGAATACGACACAAGATAATGAGGTCTTCAACAAAGCAATCGATTAAAATATAAATAAACTTAGTGGCATCATGAACAATAAGAAGATGAAGCACATTCTCCCTTAAATTAAAACTTGAACTTAATAAGGGAAAATCTAATTGATTTCTACAGCCTCTGCATAAGTTACAACGTCTTGTACCTTAATGGCAAATAATTTTTAATCAGAAAGAAAAAATAATGGAAGTACCCTGCATTTAAGTAATCATCTTATTTTCTAGTCTTTTTCTATCTTGGAGAAGTCCTTTTCTCATTTTAAAGCACTGGGAATTTTTAAAGGTGTCTTTCACTTACTTTAGCAACGAAAAACAACCCTTATCAACATGTAAAGTCAGCATCACTTACTCCAAGGGCTTTAATAAGCTTGGAGTCCCTTGATATTCTGCTATCTGAGTATCTTCTAATGTAAAGAAACTTTACTCACTTAATAAACTTACAGCATTCTATATTTCAGATACAAATTACCAGGATAAATTTAAGTGTCCATGAGCTGCCATTACGTTTATAGAAGCTTTCTGAAAACATTACTCTAGTGGGCATTGATCTCGAAAGATTCAGACAGCTTTCATCAGGGGTAGAAAAATATCAGGAGTTCTTTCTCCATTTCCAGTAGCAGAAAAATACCTTCTTATTCATCTTCCCGGTATTTAGAAAAAGTGAAATTATTTGGAAACATAGTCATGTTAATCATAAACTGCTCCAAGGGCTTGTGTACTTTCCCTAATTAGAGGTAGTAGAAGTGTCCGCTTAATCTTACCCCTGCAGGATCTAATAACTGTGTTGAATTGCCTTTTCCCAGTCTCTGCCATTTGGTATGTCTTAATGACTTTGGGATCTGCAGAAGAAAAACAGGTGGGGGGGAAGTTTCAGAGTGGACAGTTACTATTCAAAGATTTCCTTTACTGTCCACAAACATAAACTAAAACTATAGCCAGTGTTAGAGAGATGGTTATGCTTAATACATACTGAAAAAGATAAAAAATAAAAAATAAAATGTATAAAGTAAATCATATTACTTGGGTCAATCTGTATTTTCTTTTTGCCCTCTTTCTCTCTAGGTATCTCTGCATTTGTTTCTTAAAGCCTTCAAGGTCTTCAACTCCATTTATTTATTTATTATTAAAGTATCATTGATATACAATCTTATGATGGTTTCACATATACAAAGCAGTGGTTCAACATTCACCCATATTATCAAAACCTCACCCCCTCCATTGCTGTCACTGTCTATCAACATAGTAAGATGTTATAGTCATTAATTGTATTATCTGTGATGTACTACCATCCCAGTGACCTACCTATGTTGTGATAGCACCCCTAATCCCCTTCTCCCTCCTCACCCCTTCCCCTTTAGTGACCATGAGTCTCTTCTCGATTTTTTAAATGGCTTTTATGCTCTTTTCAAACACTCCTACCTTTACTAAATTTTCTTGTTCTATCTTGTGTCTATTCCTTCGTAGTCTTAATCTCAATGCTAACTTTAGATACTGGCCATAAGATCAGTTTTGCCAAACACTTCTATGTAACTAACTGAGGGACTCCAATGAAAGATTCCTAAGCCATTCTTTTGTCTTGATAATGTTCCAAAAGTGGAGATGGAAGGAGGCAGAATAAAGAACCTCTTCATAGCAATACCAGATAGAAATCTCTAAAATGGACACACATCTTTCTGAAATATACCATTCATTTAGTGAGGAAAAAACTTGCTTCTTAGATCTAGTTTCTCTCAAAAGGCAGGTAACTCATAAGCTTTCCTGAAGCTATTAATGAGTTGTACAAATGGATTACTGTCTGAACATAAAAGTCAGTGTTGTACAATGCAAAAACAGCAAAAATAAAATCAATCAAAAAACCTATCTCCACACATTAAAAAAACTGACCAAATTACTGAGAAAATTAACTCATTTTCCAAAATGTAATTAACAGTAGTTGATTTCTGCCTGTGTATATTTATAGATATATAATGCATTCCATGAATTACAAAAATGTCAAAATACTGTTAGGAATGTTAAGTGGAAAGATAGACATGAGCAGCTGGAGGAGGGGAATATAAGGCTCAAAGAAGACACCCCAGATAAAGTTCAAAGGAAAAGCCATCCAAACTCTGCCCAGGTAGGGGGTCCCATGTGGAGACAACAAAGGCTTTGCAGGGAGATGTAACTTCCTCCCCAGCCAGATCTCAACAAACAGAACTAAGAAATGGCCAAATCACACCTCAGCATGGGGAAAGGACAAGCTCACTGAAAGGGATGACTGTACAGAAAAACCCATAAATCAAATAGCATCCACCTTGTCAATCAAAGAGGGGCCTCTTAACCAGAATGCAATATATAAGCCTCCCACCTAACAGATTGGGGCCTTTGTCTACCTTGACTCTGCCCAGCTCCTCCCTTGGAGTGTATTCAAATATAACTTTCACTCTACTTTGCTACTGTGTCTCAGCCTTTCAATTCTTTGTTGCAGAGGGGACAAGAACCGAGGACAACAAACTCAACCCATAACCATACCAATGGTTGTTTGTATACTGTCTTGCCAAAACCAAGCTCCTACACCATTCCATTTATCCTCAAACCTCTACAAACCATCCACTGTCATGATGACTTTCTAGTGCTTAACTCAGTTTGTGTTCCTCACTGCTTTTCTCCAATACTCAGACCTTATACAAGCTTTAACTCCTCATTTTCCTGTTTTTCATAAGCCCCTAGTTCAAGAAACTGCACATCAAGGAAAGTAGTGCACAAGCATACACAATTTACTCTTCTTTGACTTTCATAATTTGCCCAGGTATCTCAAGTAAATGACTATCCACCTCTTCTTTCCTCTCAAAACTATTCCTATATATGACAAATAGGTAAACGATGGATTAAGTTGGTAATACACTTAAATTAACAGTTAAAACATATGCTCTGAAGTGATATTTTCAAAATAAACACAATTTACCATAAAATCTAAGCTATTGAAAAGATCCATAAAACCATGTCAGAATTTCTAGCTATCTCTTTAGCCTTCTCTAATTGACCCATTTTTTTTCTTTAAGCATCAGCATTCAAAGTAAATAATTTTTAAATGTTCATATTCCAACTGAAATTCTAGTACTAAAATAGCACTGTTAAAATTATAAACTATTTCAGGCACATAAAAAGCTCAGAAAACAATATAATGAATACACGTGTCATCACTACCCAACCTAAGAAATAACATAGAAAGGAAAACCCCCAACATGCTGCTCTAGAATGTCATCTCCCTGTTCCCCAGAGAGAATCAACATTGATTAGTTAAAACATCTTTTACTGTAAAAGGAACAGGAACAGTCACATAATGGATTAACTCCTATTGAGAGCTAGTTCCACCACTATTTAAGAAATTTTTCTATGGAAAAATGTTCTGAGTTCTAAACAGACTTATGAACAATTCTGAAACAATGCATGTGTAAATCAGGGTTGCCTCTACTTTTAAAACCTGAAAGGAAGGGTTTATAGCAAAAAACTCTTTCACTTAAAGATGAAGGCGGGGTATCCAAGATGACAGTATAGGAAGATCCTAAACTCATTTCCTGCTTTGGACACAACAAACCTACAGCTACATATGGGTCATTTCCTTCTGAAACAGATAGATGAACCTGCTCTCAATAAAAAGTAGAAAAAGGACTACATAGAAATGGGTAGGAGAGGGAAATAAATGTCTTACAAAAATCCCCACCCCCAGGTCTGAACACACAATAGGGAGGGATCTCACCAGACAGGTGTTTTCTCCTGGAGGAGTGAGGTTGGTGTCATGACATTGGAACTCTGGCTCCTGGGATCTGCACCAGAGAGATGAGAACCCAGATCATGTGGCCTGGAAAACAGTGCTGACATCTGGGGCTCCCAAAGTGCTATAGGAAACTGAGATTCTCCTCTTAGAAGGCTCATGTGTGGTATTCCCCACCCCAAGACCCAGCAAAAACACAGAAGTTCAAAAAAATGCTAGACAATGTGAGGGAGATTCATTTGCTGATCTGGAAGCATTAACTGGAGAGGCAGGGGACAGCTGAAAGGCCACTGGAGATGGAAGCACCGGCAGGTGTTACTGTTGTACTCTCCACATAGCCTACAAACCCAGACATGTGAGCTCAGATGTAGCACCCTCCTGCCACTTGCTGGGAAGGGGAGGGACAAGTGCTCATGGCACCTACTGAGGCCAGAGAGTACAGGCAATTTCAACAATCTCCTAATCCCTGGCTGGGGTGGATAAGCACAAATGGTTGTGGAGTTATCCCACTCTATAGCTAAACTCTGCAAGTGTGGGTGGCTGCCACACTTATGGCTGGAGCTGGTGAACACAAGCAGTCACAGCATTTTTCAGCTCTCAGCATAAAGCTTGCATGCCCACACAGACAAGGCACTTTCCCACTGCACTGCTGAAGCCCATGGGAAGCACAGAGTCAAGAGCTTTTCTTGTCTCCTTTCTAAGCTGGCAAACACACCCCAACCTCTACACTACTTCGCTAAAGCCAGTGGGTATGTGCAAATCACATACGGACACTCCAAGAACAACTGGCTCTAATGGCCAAGAAGACTGGCATTCTAGAGCTCCAAGGACCTGCAACAATGGGAAAGACAACTCTTGGCAGGACCCCACTCCCAGGGTAGGGAACAGACAGCAGACTGAAAAAGAAAAACCCTGCTAAAAAGAACTATTTACATAGCCTGGAGCTTCTGTTTAGGGGACAAGCTTCAGGTTTCTCACACATATAGAGGTTAAGGAGAAGCTTCCCAGGAAATGTAAGCAGGAAGATAGCATCCTTGAGCACTCACTCCCTTGGACTCACTACAGCTCAACAAAACTTTCCAGAATGGAGCTCAACAAGACTTCACAGAATGAAGCATAAAATGAGCAAAGACATTCATCTGTAGCCCTGATTGATGTCACTTTCACACAGGGAATAAGTCTGTATCTCTTGGTCTGGGGGCGAGCAGGGATTATGACTGGCCCCACAGAACTGTACATATTCACATACTTAAAAAGCTGCTGCCTGAGGGTTTGGTTTCTTAGCAGCCTGAAACTAAGTGCTCAGTGAGATTTCTTCCCTTGATCACTGACAGGTCTTGGTATACCCTCAATAATCGGAGCATAGCAAATAAATCAGGTGGCTTTGACAATCACAAAGGTTCAAGAGACATCTAAGAGCTAGGGTAAGCTTGAATAAGATGTATCATCACATGAGGTTATTCCTTCAAGAATGAGAGATATAGCTGTTTCACCTAATACATAGGAACAAATACAGAGAGTCAAGCAAAATAAGGAAATAGAAATATGTTCCAAACAAACAAAAAAAGACAAAACCTCAGAAAAAGACCCTAAGGATACGGAGCTAGTAATCTACCTGATGAATAATTCAAAGCAATGATCATAACAATTCTCACCAAAACTGGAAGAAGACTGGGTGAACACAGCGAGAACTACAACAAAGAAACAGAAAACATAAGAGAGTACCAAACAAAAGTAACAGAGCTGAAGAATGTAACAACTAAACTGAAAAATACACTAGAGGGGCTCAGTAACAGAATGGATGAAGAACGGGAGTGGATCAGAGAGCTGGAAGATAAAGCAATGGAAATCATACAGAGGAGCAAAAAGAAAAAAAGATTAAGAAAATGAAGATAACGTAAGGGACTTCTAAGACAACAAGAAGAAGAACAGAATTTGTATTATAGGGATTCCAGAAGAAGAAAAGAGAAAAGGGGGCTGAAAACTTCCCTAACCTAGGGAAGGAAACAGACATCAAGATCCAGGAAGTCAGAAGAGTTCCAAATAAGATAAACCCAAAGAGAGTTACACCAAGACACATAATAATTAAAATTTCAGAAGTTAAAGACAGAAAATTTAAAAACCAGCTAGAGAAAACAAATTGCTACGTACAAGGGAAATGCCATAAGATTCTCAGCAGATTTCTTGGCAGAAAACTCTACAGGCCAGAAGGGGGTGCTTTTACATATTCAAAATGCTGGAAGGAAAAACTTCTAACCAAAAATACTCTTCACAGCAAGATTATCATTCTTATTTGAAGGCAAGATAAGGAATTTTTCAGACAAAAGCTAAAGGAGCTCATCACTATTCAAACAAGCCTTACCAAAAATATTAAAGAGACTTCTTTAAGGTGAAGAGAAATGGCACTACTTAACAAGAAAACATATGAAAGTAGAAATCTCACTGGAACAGGTAAATATGTAGTACATGTACTAAATAAATCACTTATAAAGCTACTAACAAAGTTTAAAAAATGACAAAAGTAGGAAAATTAAAACCACAATAATTAAAGAAGGGATACATATAATGAAAATATGTAAAAAAGTGACATCAAAAAACACAAAATGTGGGGTTCAGGGAATATAAATATTCAGTTTGGGAATGTGTTCAAGTTTAAGTTGCCTTCAACTCAAAAGAGATTGTTACATACATAAGCTCATATTTGTGAACCTCATGGTAGCCCCCAAAATGAAAACCTGTAGTAAATACACACATGAAAATGAGAAAGGAATCTAAACAGAACACTGAAGAAAGTCATCAAACCACAGGGGAAGAGAAAAAGAGAAGAACAGAGTGGAACTATAAAAGCAGCCAGAAAACAATTAATAAAATGGCAATAAATACAGCTGACCCTTGAAAAATAAAGGTTTGAGCTGCACAGGTCCACTTATGAGTGGATTCTTTTCAATAAATATATTGGAAAAAAATTTGGAGATTTGCAATAATTTGAAAGAACATTTTCTTTTCTCTAAATTACTTTATGGTAAGAATGCTGTATATATAATATATATATAACATAAAATATGGGTTAATTGACTGTATTTACTATTGGTAAGGTTTCCAGTCAACAGTAGGCTATTACCAGTTATTTGGAAAGTCAGTTGTTATACACAAATTTTCAGCTTCATGGGGCTGGTGTTCCTAACAACTGTGTTGATCAATGGTCAACTGTATACACTTATCAAAAACTACTTTAAATGTAAATGGGCTAAATTCTCTAGTCAAAAACATAAAGTGGCTGAATAGAAAAAAAAACAAATTTATATATTATGCACAAGAGATTCACTTCAGAAGGACACACAGAGACTGAAAATAAAAAGATGGAAAAAGATATTTCATGTAAATGGAAATGAAAAGAAAGCTGGTATAGCTACTCATATCAGAACAAATAGACTTTAAAACAAACACTGTAGTAAAGAACAATCAACCCAGCAAAAAAGATATAACATTTATAAATATATATGCACCCAAAGTAGGGGCACCAAAATATAAAAAGCAAATATTAACAGATCTTAATATTAACAGATCTTAAGTGAGAGATTTAGAGCAGTACATCAATAGTAGGGAGTTTTAACACTTCACTTACATTAAAGGCTAGATCACTCAGACAGAAAATCAATAAGGAAGCAGTGGCCTTAAACAACACATTAGACCAGATGGGCTTAACAAACATACACAGAACTTTCCATCCAATAGCAGCAGAATAAACATTCGCACATGCATATGGAACATTCTCCAGAATAAATCATAAAAGGCCACAAAACAAGTATCAATAAATTCAAGAAGACAGAAATCATATCAAGTACCTTTTCTAATGAAAACAGTATGAAACCAGACATCAGTTAAAAGAAAACTGGAGAAACTACATATTCAAATCCTGGGTCATAGAAGAAATCAAAAGAGAAACAAACAAACAAAAAACCTAGAGCCAAATAAACACAGAATTTTGTATGTTTACCGAAATCTGTTAGATGCAGTAAAAGTGGTTATAACAGGAAAGTTTATAGCAATATAGGCTGACCTCAAGAAATAAGAGAAATATCAAACAATCTAATATTACACCTAAAGGAAGTAGAAAAAACAAACAATATTTGCATGGGCAAGGGAAACAAAAGCAAAAATGAGCAAATGGGGCTACATCAAACTTAAAAGCTTCTGTACAGCAAATGATACCATCAGCAAAACAAAAAGGCAACATACAATATGGGAGAATATATTCACCAATGATTAATTTGACAAGGGGTTGATGTCCCTGATATATAAAGAACTCATATACCTCAACACTAAAAAACAAATAACCTGATTAAAACAAGGGCAAAGGACCTGAACAGACATTTTTGAAATGAAATACAGATGGCAATAGGCACCCTCTACATCACTAATCAAGGAAATACATATCAAAACCTCACACCACTCAGAATGGCCACTCTCCAGAAGACAAGAAATAACAAGTGTTGACAAGGACATGAAGAAAAAGGGACACTGACACTGTTGGTAGGAATGTCAACTGGTGCAGCCACTATGGAAAGCAGTATGGAGGGTCCTCAAAAAACTTAAAATGGAAATACCATATGACCCAGTAACTCCACTTGTGAGAATTTCCCCGAAGAAAATAAAATTGCTGATTCAAAAACAAAAAGATATATGCACCCCTATATTTATTGTTGCATTACTTACAATAGCAAAGACATGGAAATAACTAGTATCCATCAATAGGTGAATGGATATAGATGTGGATCATATAAGCAAAGGAATATTATTCCACATTAAAAAGAAAGAGATCCTGCCATTTGCTACAGCATGCAAGGACCTAGAGCGTATTATGCTAAGTGAAATAAGCCAGGAAGAGAAAGACAAGTATCATATGCTCTCACTTATATGTGGAATCTAAAAGGCAAACAAAACAAAATGAACAAGACAGCAGAAGACTCAAACTGGTGGTTACCATGAGGGAGCGACTGGAGTGAGTAGATGAAAGAGGTGAAGGGGATAAAAAGGTACAAAATCTCAATCATAACATAACTTAGTCACAAGGATGGAAGTACAGCAAAGAGAATATAGTTAATAGCTCTGAAACATCTTTCTGTCTACAGATAGTAACTACACTAGTTGGCGCAAAGATTTAACAATGTATATAACTCGAGTCACTATATAGTATGCTTGAAATCAATATTGTATATCAACTACACTTCAACAAAAAATAACAACAGAAAAGAAAAAAAAACAAAGAACAAAGCCTAAAATTACTAGTTGGAAGGAAATAAATATCAGAACACAAATAAATGAAATAGAGACAAAAATACAAAAGATCAATGAAACTAAGAATAGGTTTTTTGAAAATATATTTAAAAATTAACAAAGCTTTAGCTAGATTTGCCAAGAAATAGAGGGCACAAACAAAACCAGAAAGAGAAATTACAAATGATACAACAGAAATACAAAGGATCATGAGACACTACTATGAAAAATTATATGCCAACAATTTGGACAACCTATAAGAAATGGATAAATTCTTAGAAATTTATATACTTCCAAGAGTGAATCAGAAGAAGTAGAAAATCTGAATAGATCAATTTCAAGTAAGAAGATTCAATCAAGAATTGAAAACTGTCCAACAGATATCCAGGACAAGATGGCTTCATGGGTCAATTCTACAAAACATTCAAAGATTTAATACCCATCACTTTCAAACTCTTTCAAAAAAGTGAAGAGGAGGGAAAGCTTCCAAACTTATTTTACAGGGCCAGCAATACCTTTATACCAACAAAAGACAAGGACGTCACACACAAGAAAGATTACAAGTCAATATCCCTGATGGAAAAAGATGCAAAAATCCTCAACAGAATATCAGCAAAACGTTAAAAGAATCATACACCATGATCAAGTAAGGTTTATTTGAGGGATGCAAGGATGGTTCAACATCTGCAAATCAAACATGATATACTGCCTTATCAAGATAAAAGATAAAAATCACAGGATCATCTGAATACATGAAAAAAAGCATTTGACAAAACTCAACATCTATTTATGATAAAAACTAAACAAAGCGGTCATAGAGGGAACATGTCTTAGCAAATGACATATATGGCAAGTCCACAACTCATCTATCAAATGGTGAAAAGTTGAATGATTTTCCTCTAATGTCACAAGCAAGACATGGATACACACTATGCCTACTTTTATTTCTATTTTTATTAAGGTATCACTGATATACAATCTTATGCTCACATTTCACATGAGCAAGACTGTGGTTACTATATTTCCCCTATTATCAAGAACCCACCATATACCACATTACAGTCACTATCCATCAGTATAATAAGATTCTCTGTGCTATACTTCCTTCCCTGTGCCCCCCCATATTATGTGTGCTAATCACTGTCCCTTAATCCTCTTACCCTCCCTTCCCACCTACCCTCCCCAGTTCCCTTCCCTTTGGTAACTGTTAGTCCATTCTTGGGTTTTGGGAGTTTGCTGCTGTTTTGATCCTTCAGTTTTTCCTTTGTTGTTATACTCCACAAATGAGTGAAATCATTTGGTACTTGTCTTTCTCCGCCTGGCTTATTTCACTGAGCATAATACCCTCTAGCTCCAACTTGCAAATGGTAAGATCTGTGTTCTTACGGTAAAATAATATTCCATTGTGTACATGCACCACATCTTCTTTATCCATTCATGTACAGATGGACACTTAGGCTGATTTCATGTCTTGGTATTATAAATAGTGCTGCAATAAACACAGGAGTACATATGTCCTTTTGAATCTGGGATACTGTATTCTTAGGGTAAATTCCTAGGAGTGGAATTCCAGGGTCAAATAGTATTTCTATTTTTAGATTTTTGAGGAATCTCCATTCTATTTTCCACAGTGGTTAAACTACTTTACATTCCCACCAGCAGTGGAGGAGGGTTCTCCTTTCTCCACATCCTCACCAGTATTTGTTGTTGTTTGTCATTTGGATGGTGGCCATCCTAACTGGTGTGAGGTGACATCTCATTGTGGTTTTAATTTGCATTTCTCTGATTAGCAATGTGGAGCATCTTTTCCTGTGCCTGCTGGCCATCTGAATTTCTTCTTTGGAGAAATGTCTGTTCAGATCCTTTACCCATTTTTTAATTGGGTTACTTGCTTTTTGGGTGTTGAGGTACATGAGCTCTTTGTATATTTTGGATGGCAATCCTTATTGGATATGTCACTTATGAATATATTCTCCCATACTGTAGGATGCGTTTTTGTTCTATTGATGGTGTCCTTTACCATACAGAAGCTTTTTAGTTTGATATACTCCCACTTTTTCATTTATGCTTTTGTTTCCTGTGCCTGAGGAGATATGTTCATGAAAAAGTTGTTCGTGTTTATATTTGAGAGTTTTGCCTATGTTTTCTTCTAAGAGTTTTATGATTTCATGACTTACATTCAGGTCTTTGATCCATTTCGAATTTACTTTTGTGCATGGGGTTAGACAATGATCCTATTTCATTCTCTTACATGTAGCTATCTAGTTTTGCCAATATCAGTTGTTGAAGAGGTTGTCATTTCCCCATTGTATGTCCATGGCTCCTTTATCATATATTAATTGGCTATATATGTGTGGGTTTCTATCTGGGCTCTCTATATTGTTTCATTGATCTATGGGTCTGTTCTTGTGCCAGTACCAAATTGATGATTACTGTGGCTTTGTAGTAGAGCTTGAAGTTGAGGAGCATAATCCACCCACATTTATTCTTCATTCTCAGTATTATTTTATATGTGGTTCCATATGATTTTTAGGACTATTTGTTCCAGTTCTTTGAAGAATGCTATTGGAATTTTGATAGGGATTACATTGAATCTGTAGATTGCTTTAGGCAGGATGACCATTTTGACAATATTAATTCTTCCTACCCAAGAGCATGGGATGCATTTCTATTTATTAGTGTCCTCTTTAATTTCTCATAAGAGTGTCTTGCACTTTTCAGTGCATAGGTCTTTCACTTCCTTGGTTAGGTTTATTCCTAGGTATTTATTCTTTTTGCCGCAATTGTAAATGGAATTGTTTTCCAGATTTCCCTTTCTGCTAGTTCATTGGTAGTGTAAAGAAATTCAACAGATTTGTGTGTATTAATTTTGTATCCTGCAACTTTTGCTGAATTACAATAATAGTTCGAGTAGTTTTGGAGTGGATTCTTTAGGGTTTATTATGTGAATATAATGTCATCTGTAAACAGTGACAGTTTGACACTTTCCTTACCAATTTAGATGCTTTGTATTTCTTTGTGTTGTTTGATTGCTGTGGCTAGGACCTCCAGTACTATGTTGAATAAAAGTGGGAAGAGTGGGCATCCTTGTCTTGTTCCTGATCTTAGAGGAAAGGCTTTCAGCTTTTCACTGTTAAGTATGATTTGGCTGTGGGTTTTTCGTATGTGGCTTTTATTATGTTGAGATACTTGCCATCTATACCCATTTTGTTAAGAGTTTTTACCATGAATGGATGTTGAATTTTATCAAATGCTTTTTTTGCATCTATGGAGATGATCATGTGATTTTTGTCCTTTTTATTGATGTAGTGGATGACATTGATGGATTTTTGAATGTTCTACCATCCTTGCAACCCTAGGATAAATCCTAATTGATCATGATTTATGAAACTCTTTGATGTATTTTTTTAATCGGTTTGCTAATATTTTGTTGAGGATTTTTGCATCTTTTTCCATCAGGGATATTGACTTGTAATCTTTCTTGTGTGTGATGTCCTTGTCTTTTGTTGGTATAAAGGTATTGCTGGCCCTGTAAAATAAGTTTGGAAGCTTTCCCTCCTCTTCACTTTTTTGAAAGAGTTTGAAAGTGATGGGTATTAAATCTTTGAATGTTTTGTAGAATTGACCCATGAAGCCATCTTGTCCTGGATATCTGTTGGACAGTTTTCAATTCTTGATTGAATCTTCTTACTTGAAATTGATCTATTCAGATTTTCTACTTCTTCTGATTCACTCTTGGAAGTATATAAATTTCTAAGAATTTATCCATTTCTTATAGGTTGTCCAAATTGTTGGCATATAATTTTTCATAGTAGTGTCTCATGATCCTTTGTATTTCTGTTGTATCATTTGTAATTTCTCTTTCTGGTTTTGTTTGTGCCCTCTATTTCTTGGCAAATCTAGCTAAAGCTTTGTTAATTTTTAAATATATTTTCAAAAAACCTATTCTTAGTTTCATTGATCTTTTGTATTTTTGTCTCTATTTCATTTATTTGTGTTCTGATATTTATTTCCTTCCAACTAGTAATTTTAGGCTTTGTTCTTTGTTTTTTTTTCTTTTCTGTTGTTATTTTTTGTTGAAGTGTAGTTGATATACAATATTGATTTCAAGCATACTATATAGTGACTCGAGTTATATACATTGTTAAATCTTTGCGCCAACTAGTGTAGTTACTAATCCCTTCTTCAAATTTAAATGATAATCTTTCCAGATAGAGTACTCTTGGCTCAAGGCCCTTCTGTTTCATTGCATTGAATATATCATGTCACTCCTTTCTGGCCTGTTAGGTTTCTGCTGAGAAGTCTGATGATAGCCTAATGGGTTTTTCTTTGTAGGTGATCTTTTTCCTCTCTCTGGCTGCTTTTAATACTCTGTCCTTGCCCTTCATCTCTGCCATTTTAATTATTATATGTCTTGGTGCTGTCTTCCTTGGGTCCCTTGTGTTGGGAGATCTGTGGACTTCCATGGTCTGAGAGAATATTTCCTTCCCCTGATTGGGGAAGTTTTCAGTGATTATTTTTTTCAAAGACACTTTCTATCTCTTTTTCTCTTTCTTCTTCTTCTGGTATCCCTATAATGCGATTATTGTTCCATTTGGTTCGATCACAGATTTCTCTTAATATTCTTTCATTCTTAGAGATCCTTTTCTCTCTCTTCCTTACCTTCTCTGTAGTCCTGTTCTCTAATTTCTATTACATTTACTTTCTCCTCTACCTCATCTAATCTTCTTTTAAATCCCTCCATTGTTTGTTTCATTTTAGTTATCTCTCTTCTGAATTCGTCCCATAACTCTTTAATATTTTTCTGTTGCTCCATTAGCACGCTTATGACTTTTATTTTGAATTATTTTTCAGGATGATTGGTGATTTCCATCTAATCGAATCCTCTTTCTGGTGTTTGAGCAATTTTGGATTGAACCAGTTTCTTCTGCCTTTTCATAGTCCTGGAGTGATGGGAGTGGTTTCAAGTGAGCAGTGCAGGTGTCAGCTGGGAGGAGAAAGTCCCTTCCTGCTTGCTGGTCACCATGCCTGTCTTGACTGTCTTTTCCTATTAACTGCACACAGGAGCGGTTAATCTCTAAACTGCCATGGGTGGGGCAGCCCTCAGGATGCTCTAAGGCAATGGTGGGGGTCACAGGTGAGCAGCGTGGGAGTCTGCCACAAGGACAAAGCCCTTTCATGCTTCCCTGTTGTAGTGCCTGGCTTAGCTGTCAGTGCCGGTTAACTGTGTGCAGGGAATGGCCTCTGGGTTAATCCCCTAAACTGCCATGGGCAGGGTGGCCATCAGGATGGCCTAGGGTGATCAGGGGGTCACAATCAAGCAGTGCAGGAATCTGCCACAAGGACAAAGCCCTTTTGTGCTTCTAGGTCACTACACCTGTCTCTGCTATCTGTGCCAATTAACCATGCATAGGGAACAGCCTCTGCACTGAGCCCCTAAGCTGCCATGGGTGGGGTGGCCCTCGGTATGGCCTAGGGCAATGGCAGGGGTCGCAGGCAAGTGGTGTGCATGTCTCCTGTGAGGACAAAGCCTTTTCATGCTTCCTGGTTGCCATGCCTGTCTTCACTGTGCGGGCTGGTTAGCTGAACATACGGAGTGGCCTCTGGGTTGATCCCTTAAGCTGCCATGGGCAAGGCGGCCCTCGGGATGGCCTACATATGCCCACTTTTATTTAATGAAGTATTTGAAGTCCTAGCCACAGCAATTAGGCAAGAAAACAAAAAACACATATAAACTGGAAAAGGAGAAGTACAATCGTTACTATTTGCAGATGACAAGATACTATGCATAGAAAACCTTAAAGTCTCCACCAAAAAACTCTTACACCTCATGAATCCAGTAAAGTTGCAGAACATAAAATTATTAAAAAATCTGTTGTTTCTATACACTAATATGCTATCAGAAAGAGAAATCAAGAAAATTCCATTAAAAAGAATAAAATACCTAGGAATAAACTTTAGCCAAGGAGATGAATGTACTGTACAACTAAATCTGTAAGACACTGATGAAAGAAACTGAAGCATACACAAATAAATGGAAAGATTTACGGTGTTCACAGATTGGAAGAATTAGTATTGTTAATGTTTATACTAGTCAAAGCAATCTAAAGATTCCATGCAATTCCTATTGAAATTCTAATGGCATATTTCATACAAGTAGTACAAACAATTCTAAAATTTGAATGTAACCACAGAGGACCCTAATAGTCAAAGCAATCTTGAGAAAGAACAACAAAGTGGGAAGCATCACACTCCCTGAGTCCAACTCTAATACAAAGCTATAGAAATCAAAACAGTATGGTATTGCCAGAAAAACACACATAAATGAATCGGAATAGAGTGCCCAGAAATAAACCCATGGATATGCAATCAATTAATATACAACAAAAGAGGCAAGAATATACAATGGGGAAAGGATAGTTTCTTTAATAAATGGTGGGAAAACTGGGTACCTATACACACACAAAAAAAGGACTACTTACTATCTTACACCATACACAAAAGTAAACTTGAAGTGAATTTGAATTAAAGACTTGAATTTAAGACCTGAAACCTTAAAACTGTTAGAACAAAAGATAGGCAGTAAATTCCTTGACACTGGCCTTGTGTTTTTCTGGGGGTGGGGTGGCGATCTGACTCCAAAGGCAAGAACAAAAGCAAATATAAACAAATAGGATTATGCTAAACTAAAAAATTTCTGCACAGCAAAGGAAATCTTCAACAAAATGAAAAGGCAATGTACTGAATGGGAGAAGATATCTGCAAATCATATATTTGATAAGGGGTTAATATACAAAGTATATAAAGAACTTACACAACCCAGTAAAAACAATGATACAATTAAAAAATGGGCAGAGGATCTCAACAGACATTTTTTCAAAGAAGACATACAGATGGCCAAGAGGCACATGAAAAGATGCTCAACATCAAGATTCATCAGGAAAATACGAATCAAAAGCATGAGATACCATTTGATATCTGCTATGATGGCTATATTAGACATCTATAGACATTATAGATGGCTATAAAGAACAGTAACAAGTGTTGGAGAGGATATGGAGAAAAGGGAACTATTATGCACTATTGGTAGGAATGTAAACTGGTGTATCTGCTATGGAAAATATTACAGAGTTTTCTCAAAAAGTTAAAAACAGAGCTACCATATCATCCAGCAATTCCACTACTGGATATCAAGCCAAAGAAAATGAAAACACAAATTTGAAAAGACATATACACCCCTATGCTCACTGCAGGATTATTTACCATAACTAAGATATGAAAACAACCTATGTGCCATTGATGGATGAATGGATAACGAAGATATGCTATATACAGAAAATGGAATACTACTCATACATAAAATAGAATGAATTATTGCCATTTGTAACAATATGGAGGAGCCTTGAGGATATTAAGCTAAGTGAAATAATTCACACAGAGGAAGACAAATACTGCATGATTTCACTTATATGTGGAAACTAAAACACAAGACAAAGAAAACAAGAAAACCAAGACTCACAGAGACAGAGAACAGTTTGATGATTTCCAGAAGGGATGAGGGTTATGGTGGGGAGTAAACTGGGTGAAAAGGATTAAGAAGTACAAAATTCCAGTCATAACAATATCCATCATATCATAGATAAATTTTCACAAATGCCTAGGGTGCCTAAATGGTTTTCTTGGCTTCACTGGAGATGGATGGTAATTATAGATTTGCTTTGTTTATGTCACCGTATTCCTATTATATTAATATGTGTGTGCAAATTAGTTAGTAGTTTAAAACCTATACATACTAAAGGTACTATACAAGAAGATATGTCAAAGAAATAATCAATCCTCCCATGTTTCCTTCATATGCTACATCTATAGCTTTTCTTCTTCCTTCCTAATTACAACCCTTAAATAGAATTCGTGCCTCATATCGAATTTACCGAGTATCATAATTCCTCCAGGTGGTAAAGATACCTCGAGACAAGTGCTGGGCATAGAAGCCACAGGGCATAAATCTGCAAAGAAGTAAAAAGCTAACCTTTGCAAACAATATGGCTTCTCTCTCACTTACCAACTTTACATTTCCCTGTATGGCCCCGGAAGATGACTGGTTAGCCAGAGACGGGTAAGATTCCTCAAGGGAGGAACAACCTAAGACAGGCACAGTCGCAGGGGGGCCATCAGGTGAGAATTTGGGGATCAACAGAGGTGAGGCGCAGAACCTCACCCCCCCTGCTTTGAGAGAAATCTTCTGCATCCTTGGATGTCTTGCTGCCCTTGTCTAGCTTCGATTAATACTTAGTCCATAGGCACACACCTGATCATCTGATCATCTACATTTGCCCTCTTACAGCACTAAACTATGTTTTCTACCTTTATCTTGCATCTACCTACCACTTCAGCATTTTATTAAAAATAATAATAATAATAATAATAGGAGAAATGTGGGATCAACATATAAATCAAGTACAAAAATCAAACGAATATTCATATTTGACCTGATTGTTTATAGGTCATAATGCATGATCAAAACCGAAAGTTTCTGTGATGAATGCCCTTGTACTGTTCACCATGTAAGAATTTATTCACTATGTAAGAATTCGTTCACCATGTAAGAACTTGTTCGTTATGCTTCAGAAGATTGGAGACTGACGAGAATTAGGCTTGAGATGGATTAATGATTGTACATTGAGCGTTGACCCCCCTATACTGAATTTATTGTTGTTAACAACCATTTGATCAATAAATATGAGAGATGCCCTCTCAAAAAAAAAAAAATTCCAGTCATAAAATAAATAAGTCAAAGGGATTTAAAGTATAGCATGGGGAATATAATCAATAATATTATACTATCTTTTATGGTGACAGATGGTAACTAGACTTCTAGTGGTGACCATTTTGCAGCATGTACAAATGTTTAGCCACTATGCTGTATGCCTGCAACTTAAAACATTAGATGTCAATTATAGCACAATAAATATTTAAAAATGGAAGTGGGCAAGAAGAGAAGCAAGATGAGTAATTTTGTGAAACTTGATGTGAATGAAAAGTAAAGGGTTGGATGAGATACAATCTAAGGTCTCTTCCAACACTGAAATTCTATTTTTATGGAATAAAATGAAAGTCTGCTGTTAGTAACTGGATTTTAGAAATGTTAAATGAATAGATTATAATTTATTTCTTCAATAAATCTGGCATCTGAATATATTTCTAATCATCTCTCCAAAGCCACACACAGCAATATATTGTGTATTACTGAAGAGAACAGACATAACTAATGTACATAGATACCAAATAAATGCAGTATACTGAAAATGAAAATCTGCCAGTCCATTTGAAGAGGGAGTTAAGTTAAAATGTTTACACTGGAGAGTCATGTGCATTTTACCTAAGAAAGAAGAAATTATAGAAGAACCTAAAAGTTAAGAATTTTGTGTGTTTCAAGTCAAATAATGTACGCTCTTATTTATATTGGCACTATTCATCCACTAATCATTTAAAATATTAGTCCTATATAGACAATTGCATAGGCACAATATCCTGGTCTCTGTATATATTCAATATTAATACAAGGAATATCAACACTAAAACCCTCAATCTAGCAGATAGAACCACATCCATGCAAATGAAACCAAGACCCAGGGAAGAAACCTGGTTAAATTGAAACCCATTCCATTACAATTGCATTGTTTCTTTAAGGTAAAAATTCAATCTTTACTAAAAGTAATCATATTAAATAACATTTTTATTAATTACTAGATATGACTGCATCCTTTTTTCACAAGTTAACTTTCATAATTAAAGTTATGTTGAGTGCTTATGACACCTTAAGAATTACCTAATCAAAAGAGATTAAAGTACAATTTGCACATTGTCAACCCACCAGGGATTTTGTAATCAATTATATATTATGCATTCCTGAAGCTTTTGAAACAAAACTAAGTTTAGAAGTATCCATCTATGATGCAGGTAATGCTTAACAGTATCAAATAGTCATGTCTGAACACTGCTTTCATCAGACCACTGCATTTAAATGTTTTACAGTTAACATTAAGTTCTTAATATATTTTAAAAGAAACAGTTGTGATTTATATTTACCTACTCTAGAAGTAGGTGTTCTACATTTAACCTACTTTGAAAGTATTAAAGCCTAAGATACATGTCATTTAAACTTGGTTTTCTTCCCAAATGCCTAGAGACCAGGTGAGAGGAAGAGGGGGAAAGACAGAGGAGAGCAGGGGAATCAGAGGGAGTAGAGGGAAATAATTATATTTCTCAACTGAAAGTTGAGGATAAAGGATTTCCTTCAGTGCATTATAAATTCAATAAATACTTACTGAATGAGTGAATAAATGGCAGTGTAGAATGACGCTTTCAAACAGCTCAAATCACCCAAGTATTCATTTGTTAAACCACAAAATTATTAGGTTGAACTCCATCTCTATCAAACTTGATGACTTTAGAACAGAAATTGAAAAAATTTTTCTCTCTGAAGGGTCAAATAGTAAATATTTTAGCGTTTGCAGTCATACAATCTCTTGTGGCAACTAAACTCTGTTGTAGCATAAAAGCAGCCATAAATGAATGAATGAATGTGGCTACATACAAATCAAACTTTATTTATGGACATTGAAATTCAAATTCCATAAAAATGTCATCTGTCCCCTCCAAATTATTCTGCTTTTGATTATTTTTCTAATTGTTAACAAATTTAAAAAACAATTCTTAAAAAAGAGGTCTTACAAAAATATGTGGCATACACAGACTACTGACTCCTGCTCTAGATGTTTCCTAAAATCTCTGCAGCTTCCGAGGATTCTGAGAATGCCATTGCAAAACAAAACACTTCAAAAAAAATTGCTACCACCACCATCAAAAATTCCAATTCACAAACAAAAGGTATCTACAGAATTCCCATCTTCCTCAACCAGTTTTCCTTTTACCTATCAAATTCTCACTTCTCTGGGGGCATACCAGCAGCAAGGCCTATTTAGTAGAAAGCACAGAAATTCTTCAGAGAATTTTTATGTTTGTTTAGGCAACTTCTGTGAAGTAAGTTTAATGTTGTTCCTATTCCAGTAAGAAACTCTTTCATGATATTTCTGTCATCATCAAACTTGGGCAGTGCTTAATATGTTTTAGCTAGGTGGTGTGAGAATTCATGCTGTCTGCTCATAGAGTAACAAAAAAATTACAAGGTATTTGCCAAAATCAGGGCAATAAAAACCAACGACTTGGTTTTTTAACTTTTAAAAGTGAAGAATATCTTCAGGACCAATTCCTTTCAAATCATGAAATTAGGGAACAAATGCATTATGAGACTTTATCATATTAATTTACCAAGAGCATATTTTAGACACATTTAACAGTGAATTATTTCATTGGCTGGCTTATTAGAACTCAAGAATGTTAGGAAATTGGTATGAATCCCTCAGTACTTTTAAGATTCCTAGCCCTCTTCTGTTTGTGCACAGAATGGAGACATCACCAAACATTTCACAATACAGCTGTTAATGATTAGGATGAGATAGTGTGGAAAAAGTTGAGAAAGTGAAATTGGACCTATTTTCTGCTACTTTACCTTTTTAACTTTCAATCTTTATGTTTACCAATATGAACTTGGGAGAGAACTCTCATGCATATTTCCTAACTCTAAGTTCCAATAGCTGGATAATTTGAATTAATAGAAGATCTGCCACTTTTTTAAGTTATATTTTTCTATACATGCTCATTTATGTTTGTTGCTTTTTAAGGATGTGTCTGATTGCTGCTGATGAATAAATTACCTGGAAAATTACCCTAAATTCATCCAAGATAGGACTTTCATTTACTTGAGTCACTCTGCAAGACTTACGATGCAGCTCATTACCAAAAAAATATCTTGGTTTTCTTTATAAGTATTCTAACAGAGTATGATGACAATGGGAAGTCCTTTGGTAGGAAATACATAACATAAGCTTTTCTTTTAACAGAGGTGCAGGCTAAGAGAATATTCTTGTAAACACAACCCAATTCTAGGTCTTACAAATGATACCCAGTGAGTTCCTGTTGAACACTAAATAGAAAAGGTATTTAAAGAAGGAGTTTGGTTTTGTGAATTTTAAATTCCTGTTGGCTTATCCCTCTTTAGCATGTTGAAAGTTAATTTCTACTATACATGTAGCTAAATATGGATATTTGGGGCTGATAGCAATTGCCAGTCCCCTCAACATGGGTGTCTCCTCTTTATCACCTTGCTACTTTCTTTTTTAGTTGGTAGATTTCTCTTTCTCTTCTATCTGCCTCTTTTTAAATTGTTAGCTTAGTACTGCTAAAGGTACTCAAACCTGAGAAGGTTGCTAACCTCTATCCCATTATCTCCTTATGGTGTAACTTAACAGAGACATAGTATAGTACACAATTATGTATTTCTGGTAACACAATTATTGTTCAAAACAATTGAATTAGCTTCTCAAATGAAAAAAAGAACCCTTTCAAAAGATACTGAACCACCTCAAACACATACACTCTAAAATGTCTTAATTTTGCTGCCTCTCATTTATTTATTTTAGCACTGAAAACCTGTAAGAGTTTTCCTAAAAATATCCATTCTTCTTTTCAACTGAACTTTCAAAAATTCCATAAAGTGACCGTAATTCTTTCAATAGCTAGAGAACTTGTTTTCACATAATGCTAGGAAAAACACCGACAACTCTCTTAGGCATTTAAAGAGCTATAATTTTTTTCTAAATGCCTTGAAGAGAAGCACCTAGAACCTTAAATTCATTCTAGAAAGTTTCAGTATTAAACAAACTTTGCTCTAAATTACCATATCAAACTCCTTAAAATAGATTCACTGTTGCAATACAAAAAGGTTTTTCTTTTACAAATAGTACACAGCAATTTTAAATACATAATCCTGACACTTTAGGAGTTTATAATCTAAAATTGACAGATGCAGGTATAAATACCACAGCAAGAGAAATTAAATGGTAAGATAAATCTTGATTGTCTTCCCACCATCATTCACCCCAAAACACTCTTCAATTTTAGTTCATCCCTGGAAATGCCAGGCCCAGAACAGAACAGCAGATTCAATGAAGGCCGGATAGTTTCTATTTTATCTGCTTTTCATATTTCCATTTTGATCTTGGTTTATTAAGGTATTTTGCATTATAGAGCAATGTGGATTAGACACAGCTATACTATAATCTTTTTTAGTATGAACCAGTTACCATTCACTAAGCACTCACTATTTAGCTGGACTTCTGACCCAAACTACATAATCTCATTTCATTCTCACTACAACCCTACAAGTTATCTATTATCTATTGCTATGATTATTCCCATTTTACTGATTAGATATTGAGGCTCAGGGAGGTTGCTTAACCCAAATTCATACAGACAGTAAGTGGTGGAATGGTGGATACTGAAAATAACAATGTCACTGGACCTAGCAAGTTTACTAACTGTCATATTCCTAACTGATAACCATGAAAAGTCTAGGTTAACTTTTCTTTTGTTAACAAGGCATGCATGATCTTCATTTTCTGGTAAAAGTATCAGTGCAATTGTGATGTTAAAAATAAAAAGTGACATCACCAAAAGTGGCAAAGTATGGATTTTCAAAAATGTGTACCTCCACTAAAGCAATGATTAAGCTATAAAAAACTGACAGAAACAACTTTTTTAGAACTTTGGAACCTAACAAAAACTTGTAACAATGAGGGAATGCATAATGAAGAAAGAAGTCGATAATTTCAGTAGAGAGTTATGACATTTGTGCCTACTCACCTACCAAGTCCATCCCCCAGATCAGAGGCAGCCATGGGGATGGATGGCATCTCTTATTCCTGGTACAGCTGGCTGGTATATGGCAAAGAAATATGGGTCTTGTTCTCTAAGAATTGCAGTTGTGGGTTTTGACTTGTCTGGTAGCTCCCTGAACAACTGGCTCAACTTGTTTTGTACCCATCAGAACTCTGCTGAGTTGGGGCAGCCTTCAATGTTGTTTGTTGGAAGCATATAAGGGTATATGCTAGCTGCAGATGCCTGGGGCAGGGGATAACAGGGGGAAAGCAGGAGACAGAACACAAACTCTGGGGAGGAAGAGTCTGAGGAAGGGAATACATGGGAGAATAAGGGCTTGGAAAAGAGAATAGCAATGGTAGTTTTTAAAAGTAACAAAAGGAACACAAAGTATTAACATCTTTTTAATGTGATGCCAAGAAAAAAAATAAGATATAGAGAAAGAAATATTTACAAAGAGATTAAAGAAAGCAAAATTAAAGATGAAAGATCTCACACTGGAGGAGCACATTCAGTGCCAAATGGAGAAATAATAAAAGAAAATCATCTAAATATGTTCACAACTTAGGAATATCGAAGTAAAATAATATATTATGAAAGAAAGTAGAAAGAACAAGTAACATATAGTAAAAAGAATCAGATTGACATCAGAAGTTGCACCCAGTTAGACTGGATGCAAAAAGACAATGAAGTAGGATATTTTTAGAGTACTGAAGTTAAATGTGAAACCTAGAGTTTTCTATACAACTAAACTATCTTTCAAATATAATGACATTCTGGGCACAGATTTACATGGGTGTTCAGTTTGTAAAAGCATCAAGCTGTAAACTTATGATATTTGTATTTTTCTACACATGTATTATAATTAAGAGTTAAAGGAATGACACCACAAGATGTCAAAAAAGAAATGTCAGCACTTGTTCTCCCACAGAAACACTGATTTAACAATGATATATAAATCAAAATACCTTTATGAATATTTCACATTGTAGTTAGGTAGTTATAGTACACCAAATAAGGACAAAGTTGAGAACAGCTGCATTGGAACAGGTAGGAAGACCAATTTATACACACAAACCCCTCCCCAAAGCTGGCAGAGTTCACTGCCAAGACAGATCACCCGAGCCTGCAACTTCTCCCTTGAGGGGAGAGAGTAGAACATGTGGCCAACATCCCAGAATTATAGAGTGCTTCCCCAGGTACTGGTTTTTGTCTCAGCTCACTCAAAGTGCTGATGGAACCAAAATAGTTTGGATGTCTGGGTACAGCCAAAAACAAAGGAAAGCAGTTGGTACATTATTACAGCCGGCATGACTTTAGACTGGGAGGAGGCACACAACTTGAGGTTTCCCTCCTGACAGTGAGGGAGAAGAGTTGAACTCATGTCCAACATCCCAAGCTTTCAGACTGCTGCCTGAAGGGCTAGTTTCTGTCTCACCTCACCTGAAGCTCTGACAGAACCAACATATTTTTGATGCCTGGGACTGCTGAGAACAATGGAAAGTGGTTAAGTGGATTGCTGTGTGGGCAGCACATTCAGCATGAACAGAAGGTACACAATTCAATGCTTCAACCCTGGGTGTGAATGAAATAAATGGAGCATGCATACAAAAACTGAGCTGAAAAATTCAATACCAGGGTTCAATAGAACACTTGATCAAGCAGAAGAATCAGCCAACTTGAAGAAAGATAATTTGAAATTATCTAGTCATATGAGTAAAAAGGAAAAAGAATGAAAAAGAGTAAAGAAAGCCTAAGGGATTTAAAGGACACCAAAAAATGAATCACTCTGTATTACGAGTATCTCAGAAAAAGGAGAAAAGTGCATAAAGATTATCTAAATAAGTAATGGCTGAAACCTTTTCAAATCTGAAGAGGAAAATGGACACCCAGATTCAAAAAGCCCAAAAGGGACCAAAAATGAATCAAAAGAAATTTACCAAGACAAATTTTAATCAAATTGTCAAAAGTCAAAGACAAAGAGAATTCTAAAAGCAAAATGAGAAAAGTGACTCATCACACAAAAGACAGCCGCAGTGAGACTAACAGTGAACTTCTGATTAGAAACTTGGCAAACCAGAAGAGAATGGGATGATATAAAGAGATGAAAGAAAAACACCTGCCAACCAAGAACACTATATCTATCAAAAATGTCCTTCAAAAAATAAAGGAGAGATAAAGACTTTCAGATAAACAAAAACTGAGGGAGTTCATCAATGCTAACCTGCCTTACAAGATATGATAATGGCAGTTTTCAAGTTGAAATGAAAGAACACTAAACAGAAACACAAAAGCACATGAAAGTAATGAAGCTAGCTGTTAAAGGCAAATAAAGAATACTGTAATAATATAAGACCAAAAATATGCAAAAATGGTTTTTTCCAGTATAAAAGTTAATAAACAATAACAGAAATATTTAATGTATTTACACTATAAAAAGATGTAACTGTGACATTAATAACATAAGGTGTGTGGAAGACAGTAAAACTGCAGTTTTTATAAGTAATCAAAGTTGAGTTTTTATCAGCATAAAATATATTGTTACAACTATAAGTTTTATGAAAGACCTAATGAGAACCACAAAGAAAGTGACTATAAAAGATACAACAAAGAAAACAAGGAATCAAAGATTATCACTACCAGAAAAAATCAAACACAAAGGAAGCAAGAAAGAGTGGGACAAAAGAGCTAAAAGACAGAATACAATTAATAAAGAATGGCAACATTTAAGTCTTCATCTATCAATAAATCTTAATGGGTAAGTTCTCTAATCAAAAGACAGAGTGACTGAATATATAAAAACAGAAAACTAAATCCAACTAAATATCTTCAAAAGGTACCTTTAGACTTAATGAAATACATGAGCTGAAAGTGAAAGGAAGGAAAAGGATGTTCCATGTAAGTGGTATCTACACTAGACCAGACAGACTTTAACTCAAAAACTGTCACAAGAGACAAAGCAGGACATTATATAATGATAAGTTTCAATTCACCAGGAAGACATAAGAGTTATAAACAACCACCCAACATAAGAGCTCCTTGAAGCAAACTTGGACAGAAATGAAGGGAGAAATACATAGCAATACAATAACACCAGGAGACATTAATACCCCATTCTCTATAATGGATAAAACATATAGTACTATGGATAAGGAATCAGAGAACTTGAACAATACTACAGACCACATGGAACTAACAAACAAATGAAAACGTTCCACCTAACAGCAGAATACAGATTCTTCTCAAGTGTACACAGAACACATTATCCAAGATAAATGACATATTAAGTCACAAAATAAATTTTAACACATTTAAGGTTGAAATAATGCAAAGTATCTATTCTGACCAAAATGGAATAAAACTACTAATCAACATCAGAAGGAAAATAAAAATCAAAACCACAGTGAGATATCACTTCATACCTGTTAGGATGGCCAATATGAAAAACAAACAAACAAAAATAACAAGAACTGGTGAAGATGTGATGAAACTGGAAACCAGGGAACTGATGGTAGGAATGTAAAATGGGGCAACTGCAATGGAAAACAGTATGGAGATTTCTCAGTAAGTTAAAAATAGAGCTACCATATGATCCACCAATCCCAGATCTGGGTATTTATCCAAAATAATTGAAATCAGGATCTCAAAGAGTTATTCACTGCAGCATTATTCACAATAGCCAAAATGTGTAAGCAACCTAAACGTACATCAATGGATGAATAAAGAGAATGTGTTATAGACATACAAAGGAGTATTTTTCATCTTTATAAAAGAAATCCTGTCATATGTGGCAACATGGGTGAACCTGAACAATATGCTAAGTGAGTAAGCCAGTCACACAGGACAAATACTGCATCATCCCAACACTATAAGATATCCAATGGAGTAAAACTACTAGAAGCAGAAAGTGGAGTGGTGGTTGCAAGGGGCTGGGGGAAGGAGGAAATAGGAAGTTGCTATTTAATAGATATAACGGTTCAGTTATGAAAGATGAAAAAGTCATAGAGATTTACTGTACAACACTGTGCTTACAGTTAACAATATTGCATTGGACATTTAAAAATTTGTTAAGAAGGTAAATTTTATGGTTTTCTTACATCAGAAAATAAAATACTTTTTTCTTTGCATATGGTTAAAAAACCATATGATAGTGGTGAAAGCATGGAAGTGGAAGTGTAGTATTTTTTATCTTCCTGAATTCTCACATTACAAACAGGCAGAATAACTGCACAAAACCATGAAGAGAACTTATGAACAATATTTACAACAAAATTAGGAACTAAGAAAAAAAAATTAGGACCTAAGAAATTCTCCAGAACCTCAAAATGCAAGCACTAAAGAGAAACCACTAATAGCCACATGATCTGATTAGTATCTGCAATTCTGTGGTAATAAACAGAGGGCATAAGCAGTCCTGAGACCAGCATACACATATAGTAGTCACACTGGAAAACACAATGGCCAAATTAGCAGCAGCAGGTGAATCTGGAAAGTGACTTTATCCATTCCAATACTGGATGAATGCAAGAGGACTGGGATAACAAGTTCTGAAGGAGCTGGAGCAGTCTAATCCCATGAACTCTCAAAACTGACAAACAAAGGCTCCCTTTCAGGATACAAGGAGAAGAAATTGCTGGAAGCAGAATTAAAATAAGGGAGGACAAGAACAGAAAAAATGAAAAGGCCCAGAAGAAAGAGAAGGGAAGAGAGAAAGGATATCATAGAAAACAAGCTGAAAACAACACAAAAGGGAGCTCTGCAAAGTCAGAAATGCTAGACATATGAAGGTTCCTTCTAAAAGTTGAAGCAAAAGCACTTCACATAAAAATAAGCAGCAGAAAACTATCAAGATCAAATCCTGTAAGTTAGTATAAAAAACACAAAATAATGAACAGAATGACAAGGAACTCACAACAGAAAGATATGCTTATGAAGCAGATAAAAAGTATAAATTATCTAAAAATAGGTGAAACATTTTAAGAAAAAACACAATATATGAAACAACATAAATCAAAATTGGGAAACTGAGGACTAAGGATTAAAGATGGTGGTGTGAGAGGTGAGACAGAGGCTTCCCCCTAAAACCACATATAGAACAAAAATATAATTAATACAACTAATCCTGAGAGGGCAACAGGAAAGAGGACTGCACCAGACGCCATCCACCTGGAGAAAAGAGCAGACCTCACGGAACAGGGTAACATACCAAAGCTGTGGCCCAGTGGGAACCAAGCCCTCACCCCACCCCTGCTCATTGGCAGGAGGAAGAGAAACTGAGCAGGGACAGAGTGGAAGCCTGGGACTACTGAACACTTAACTCCGGATGTCTGCTCTGGGAGCACAAACCTACATTGCATGGTGCTTTCATGATATTCTCATGATTACAGGGTTGGAAAACTAAGAGGCAGAATTCCTGGAGAGACTGAGAATCCAGCCGCTTGTGGAAAGCAGGGATCCATATCCAGCTGCTCTAGGACAAAAGCTTATACCTGTGTGATCAGCCCATAGGTTCAAGCAGTGGAGACAGACATAGCAGCCTGGAAGCAGGAAACAAGTTTTTCCTCCCTACAGGCACCAAAGCCACTCCCCTACGAGCCCTGAGATTGCTTCAGGGGCTGAGCAGCACCACAAAGTAGAGCTTCTGGACACCAGAGGGCACCATACACAAATATGAAACATTAAAGGAACCTGGTTCAGAGTAAAATTAATATAACCCCTGAGAAAGATGACATGAACCTCATGACTCTTCCCAAAGGGAGTTCAAAATAAAAATCAATAACATCCTAATGGGGCTACGGAAAGATATTTAAGAACTCAGGAATGAATTTCGATTGGAGATCCAATCGTTGAAGAGCATGATGGAGGGTATTAAAAGCAGGTTGGATATGGTGGAGGAGATGATAAATGAAATAGAAACTAGAGAAGAGGAATACAAAGAAGCTAAGGGACAGAGAGAAAAAAGGATCTCTAAGAATGAATGAATATTGAGAGAACTGTTTGACCAATCCAAACAGAACAATATTCGCATTATAGGGATATCAGAAGAAGAAGAGAAAGAGAAAGGGATAGAAAGTGTCTTTGAGGAGGTAGTTGCTGAAAACTTCCCCAGTCCAGGGAAGGAGATAGTCTCTCAAGCCATGGAGATCCAAAGATGTCCCAACACAAGGGACCAAAGGAAGACAACACCAAGACATATAGCAATAAAACTGGCAAAGATCAAATATAAGGACAGACTATTAAAAGCAGCCAGAGAGAGAAATAAGACCACATACAAAGGAAAGCCCATCAGGCTAACATCAGACTTCTCAGCAGAAACCTTACAGGCCAGAAGGGAGTGGCATGATATGTTTAATGCAATGAAGATGAAGGGCCTGGAACCAAGATTACTTTATCCAGCAAGATTATCATTTAAATTTGACGGAAGGATTAAAAAATTTCCAGACAAGCAAAAGCTGAGAGAAATTACCTCCCACAAACAATCTGTGCAGTGTATATTGGAGAGACTGCTATAGATGGAAGTGTTCTTAAGGTTTAATAGCTGTCACCAGAGGTAATAAAACCACAATAAAGAAAGTAGAAGGTAATTACTAAACAAATGAAAAATTAAATCAACTATCCCCAAAGTCAATCAAGGGATAGACAAAGAGTAGAGAATATGATACTTAATATACAAAGAATGGAGGAGGAAGAAAAAGGAGAAAAAGAAAAGAACCCTTAGATTGTATTTGTCATAACATATTAAGTGAGTTAACTTTGACTCGTAGATAGTAAAAAAGTTAACGTTGAACCTGTGGTAACCAGAAATCTAAAGTCTACAATAACAATAAGTATATACCTATCGATAATCACCCTAAATGGAAACGGCCTGAAGGCAACAAAAGACATAGAGTCACTGAATGGATAAATAAACAAGACCCATCTATATGCGGCCTACAAAAGGCTCACATTAAACCCAAAGACATACACAGACTAAAGGTGAAGGGACAGAAAAAGATATTTCACGCAACTAATAGAAAAAAGCAGGAGTTGCAGTACTTAAATCACACAAAATAGACTTTAAAACAAAGAAAGTCACAAGAGACAAAGAAGGACATTACACAATGATAAAGGGGTCAAACCAACAAGAAGATATAACCATTATAAATATCTATGCTCTCAACACAGGATCACCTACATATGTGAAACAAATACTAACTGAATTAAAAGGGGAAATAGAATGCAATGCATTCATTCTAGGAGACTTCAATACTCCACTCACTCCAAAGGACAGATCAACCAGACAGAAAATAAGTAAGGATCCAGAGGCTTTGGAAAACACATTAGAACAGATGGACATAAAACACATCTACAGAACTCTACACCCAAAAGCAGAAGAATACACATTCTCCTCAAGTGCAAGTGGAACATTTTCAAGAATAGATCATATACTAGGCCACAAAAAGAGACTCAGTGAATTAAAAAAGATTGAAAGTGTACCAACCAGTTTCTCAGACAACAAAGGTATGAAACTAGAAATAAATTATGCAAAGAAAATGAAAAATCCCACAAACACATGGAGGCACCATAACATGCTCCTAAATAACCAATGGATTAATGACCAAATAAAAACAGAGATCAAGGAATATATGGAGACAAATGACAACAATAATTCAACACTGCAAAATCTGTGGGATGCAGCCATTGCCGTGCAAAGAGGAAAGTATACTGCAGTACAGGATTACCTCAGGAAAGAAGAACAATCCCATATAAGCAGTCTAAACTCACAATTAATGTAACAAGGAAAAGAACAAATGAGGTCCAAAATCAGTAGAAGGAGGGACACAATAAAGATTAGAGCAGAAACAAACAAAATCAAGAAAAATAAAACAATAGAATCAAAGAAAGCAAGAGTTGGTCCTTTGAGAAAATAAACAAAATAGATAAGCCTCTAGCCAAACTTATTAAGAGAAAAAGAGAATCAACACAAATCAACATAATCAGAAATGAGAATGGAAAAATCATGACAGACTCCACAGAAATACTAAGAATTATTAAAGACTACTATGAAAACCTATATGCCAACAAGCTGGAAAACCTAGAAGAAATCGACAACTTCCCATAAAAATACAACCTCCCAAGACTGACAAAGGAAGAAACACAAAAGTTAAACAAATCAATTACGAGCAAAGAAATTGAAACAGTAATCAAAAAACTACCCAAGAACAAAACCCCGGGGCCAGACGGATTTACCTCAGAATTTTATAAGACACACAGAGAAGACATAATACCCATTCTCCTCAAAGTGTTCCAAAAAATAGAAGAGGAGGGAATACTCCCAAACTCATTCTATGAAGCCAACATCATCCGAATACCAAAACCAGGCAAAGACGCCACCAAAAAAGAAAATTACAGACCAATATCCCTGATGAATATAGATACAAAAATACTCAATAAAATATTAGCAAACAGAATTCAACAGTATATCAAAAGGATCATATACCATGACCAAGTGGGATTCATCCAAGGGATGCAAGGATGGTACAACACACGAAAATCCATCAATATCAACAAAAAGAAAGACAAAAACCACATGATCATCTCCATAGATGCTGAAAAAGCATTTGACAAAATTCAACATCCATTCATGATAAAAACTCTCGGCAAAATGGGAACAGAGGGCAAGTACCTCAACATAATAAAGAATAGATATGATAAACCCACAGCCAACATTATACTGAAAAGCGAGAAGCTGAGAGCATTTCCTCTGAGATCGGGAACCAGACAGGGATGCCCACTCTCCCCACTGTTATTTAACATAGTACTGGAGGTCCTAGCCACAGTAATCAGACAAAACAAAGAAATACAAGGAATCCAGATTGGTTAAGAAGAAGTTAAACTGTCACTATTTGCAGATGACATGATACTGTATATAAAAAACCCTAAAAACTCCACTCCAAAACTATTAGAACTGATATCGGAATACAGCAAAGTTGCAGGATACAAAATTAACACACAGAAATCTGTAGCTTTCCTATACAATAACAATGAAACAGTAGAAAGAGAAATCAGGAAAACAATTCCATTCACAATTGCATCAAAAAGAATAAAATACCTAGGAATAAACCTAACCAATGAAGTGAAAGACCTATACCCTGAAAATTACAAGTCACTCTAAGAGAAATTAAAGGGGAGACTTACAAATCGAAACTCATCCCATGCTCATGGCTAGGAAGAATTAATATCGTCAAAATGGCCATCCTGCCCAAAGCAATATACAGATTTGATGCAATCCCTATCAAATTACCAGCAACATTCTTCAATGAACTGGAACAAATAATTCAAAAATTCATATGGAAACACCAAAGACCCTGAATAGCCAAAGCAATCCTGAAAAAGAAGAATAAAGTAGGGGGGTCTCACTCCCTAACTTCAAGCTCTACTACAAAGCCATAGTAATCAAGATGATTTGGTACTGGCACAAGAAGAGAGCCACAGACCAGTGGAACAGAATAGAGACTCCAAACATTAACCCAAACATATATGGTCAATTAATATAAGATAAAGGAGCCATGGACATACAATGGCAAAATGACAGTCTCTTCAACAGATGGTGCTGGCAAAACTGGACAGCTACATGTAGGAGAATGAAACTGGACCATTTTCTAACCCCATATACAAAGGTAAACTCAAAATGGATCAAAGACCTGAATGTAAGGTATGAAACCATTAAACTCTTGGAAAAAAACATAGGCAAAAACCTCTTAGACATAAACATGAGTGACCTCTTCTTGAACATATCTCCCCGGGCAAGGAAACAACAGCAAAAATGAGCAAGTGGGACTACATTAAGCTGAAAAGCTTCTGTACAGGAAAGACACCATCAATACAACAAAAAGGAACCCTACAGTATGGGAGAATATATTTGAAAATGACAGATCCGATAAAGGCTTGACATCCAGAATATATAAAGAGCTCACATGCCTCAACAAACAAAAAACAAAAAACCCAATTAAAAAATGGGCAGTGGAACTGAACAGACAGTTCTCTAAAAAAGAAATACAGATGGCCAACAGACATATGAAAAGATGCTCCACATCGCTAATTATCAGAGAAATGCAAATTAAAACTACAATAAGGTATCACCTCACACCAGTAAGGATGGCTACCATCCAAAAGACAAACAACAAATGTTGGCGAGAATGTGGAGAAAGGGGAACCCTCCTACACTGCTGGTGGGAATGTAAATTAGCTCAACCATTGTGGAAAGCAGTATGGAGGTTCATCAAAATGTTCAAAACAGACCTACCATTTGACCCAGGAATTCCACTCCTAGGAATTTACCCTAAGAATACAGCAATCAAGTTTGAGAAAGACAGATGCACCCCTATGTTTATCGCAGCACTATTTACAATAGCCAAGAATTGGAAGCAACCTAAATGTCCATCGGTAGATGAATGGATAAAGAAGATGTGGTGCATATACACAATGGAATACTACTCAGCCATAAGAAGTGGAAAAATCCTACCATTTGCAGCAACATGGATGGAGCTGGAGAGTATTATGCTCTGTGAAGTAAGCCAAGTGGAGAAAGAGAAATACCAAATAATTTCACTCATCTGAGGAGTATAAGAACAAAGGAAAAACTGAAAGAACAAAACAGCAGCGGAATTACAGAATCCAAAAATGGACTAACAGGTACCAAAGGGAAAGGAACTGGGGAGGATGGGTGGGCAGGGAGGGATAAGGGGGGGAAGAAGAAAGGGGGTATTAAGATTGGTATGCATGGGGGGCAGGGAGAAAGGGGAGGGAGGGCTGTACAACTCAGAGAGGACAAGTAGTGATTCTACAACATTTTGCTATGCTGATGGACAGGGACTGTAATGTGGTTTTTAGGGGGGACCTGGTATAGGGGAGAGCATAGTAAACTTCGTATTCTTCATGAAGTGTAGATTAAAGATTAAAAAAAAAAAAAGAAAGTAAGAAAAGGGGGATTACTCCTTGATAGGATAAAACTATTGGTAAATCAAAGATTAATGCATGCTTTAAATATCCTTAATTTTGATCACTTAAAGGGTGTCAGATGTTTGGCTATGGAGGTACTCTTTTCTGTAATATTCCTTTCTCTTAATAAAAATAAAAATAAAAATAAAAATATTCCTGTGTGGTGACCTCCAATGAGTTCTACACAGTGGTATAGAGGGCATGTCAAAGTGTGGGCAAAGGGTCTGTTTGTTTTTATGCAGAAGATCAAGGCCCAGCTTGGCTACCCAGAAAATGAATTAAGATACGATATGAGGAGGAGCTTCTGGCATCAGCACTCTCTGGAGGACTCGTGCCAGGGGATGATCATCAAAAAGCCTCCACAGGGATCCGGGCGATGCTGCGGTTGTGGCTGTGTCCATCCCACCGTTTCCTGGACTTGCCATTGGAATGAGGAGGGAGATGTCTAGGCTGGCATGTGCATACAGTGAGACAACGAATTTGACCGGATCTATACTGTTGGAACTCAATCAGGAGTTGGGAGGGGTGCAAGTTGTAGCGCTCCAAAATCTTACGACTATAGACTATCTACGCTTAAAAGAACATATGGGATGTGAACAGATCCCAGAAATGGGTTGCTTTAATTTGTCTGACTTCTCTCAGACTGTTCAAGTACAGTTGGACAATATCCATCATATCACAGACAAATTTTCACAAATGCCTAGGGTGCCTAACTGGTTTCCTTGGCTTCACTGGAGATGGTTGGTAATTATAGATTTCCTTTATTTATGTCACCGTATTCCTATTATGTTAATATGTGTGCGCAAGTTAGTTAGTAGTTTAAAACCTATACATGCTTAAGGTACTCTACAAGAAGATATGTCAAAGAAATAATCAATCTTCCCATGTTTTCTTCCATATGCTACCTTTATAGCTTTTCTTCTTCCTTCCTAATTACAACCCTTAAATAGAATTCGTGCCTCATATCAAATTTACCGAGCATCATAATTCCTCCAGGTGGTAAAGATACCTCGAGACAAGTGCTGGGCATAGAAGCCACAGGGCATAAATCTGCAAAGAAGTAAAAAGCTAACCTTTGCAAACAATATGGCTTCTCTCTCACTTACCAACTTTACATTTCCCTGTATGGTCCCGGAAGATGACTGGTTAACCAGATATGGGTAAGATTCCTCAAGGGAGGAACAACCTAAGATAGGCACAGTCGCAGGGGGGCCATCAGGTGAGAAATCAGGGAACAACAGTGGTGAAGCTTAGAACCTCATCCCCCTGTTTTGAGAGAAAGCTTCTGCATCCATGGATGCTTTATTGCCCTTGTCTAGCTCAGATTAGCACACAGTCTACAGGCACACACATGATCATCTACAATTGCTCTCTTACAACACTAAACTATGTTTTCTACATTTATCTGGCATCTACCTACCACTTCAGCATTTTATTAAAAATAAAAATAATAATAATAATAAAGGGAGAAATGTGGGATCCACATATAAATCAAGTATAAAAATCAAATGAATATTCATATTTGACCTGATTGTTTATAGATCATAATGTGTGATCAAAACCGAAAGTTTCTGTGATGAATGCCCTTGTACTGTTCACCATGTAAGAATTTATTCACTATGTAAGAATTCGTTCACCATGTAAGAACTTGTTCGTTATGCTTCAGAAGATCGGAGACTGACGAGAATTAGGCTTGAGATGGATTAATGATTGTGCATTGAGCATTGACCCCCCTATACAGAATTTTATTGTTGTTAATAAGCATTTGATCAATAAATATGAGAGATGCCCTCTCAAAACAAAAACAAAAAACAAAAAACTACAAGACAGAACTTCAGAAAGAAGGCTAAATGAAACAGAAACCACCAATGTTCTTGATAAAGATTTCTAAATAAACATCATAAACATGCGCATGGATTTACAGAATAGTGTTCAACATCTCAGGGAGGACTTCAACAAAGGGAGAGAAAACCTGGAAGTGCCACTCAGAGCTGAAGAATACTGTATCTGAATTGAAACATACAATGGAGATATTTAAAAGTAGATTAGATAATGTAGAGGAGATTGATGAATGAAACAGAAATTAGAAAACAGGGAAACAAAGTTCCTGAGGAGCAGAGAGGACAAAGGATATCTAGGAATGAAACAATAAGAGTTATGTGAACAATCCAAATGAAACAATAGTCACATAATAGGGGTTTCACCAGAAAGACAAAGATAAAGGGATAGAAAGTCTCTAAGGAAATAATTGTTGAAAACTTCCATAATTTGGGTAGGGAAATAGACATTAAGGTAATGGAAGTGACAGACCCCCAAGAAAAGGAAAACCAACAAGACTCTGAACAGAAACTCTTCAGGCCAGAAGGGAGTTGCAAGATATATTTAATGATCTGAAACTTAAGGACATCCACCCAAGAATCCTCTACTTGGCAAGATTATCATTTAAATTTGAAGAAGGAAATTATACAATTTTCAGATGAACAAAAGTTGAAACAATTCACCATCATTAAGCCAGTCTTACGTGACATGTTAAAGTGATTGATGTAGATGGAAATGACCTTAAGGCTAAATGGCTTTCACCAGTGAAAATAAACCCACAGTAAGGGTAGAAGACCAACTAATTACCAAGTAAGTGTGAAATTAAAACAAAACAAAAGAAGAAAAATCTATTATATACAAAATCAGTCAAGGGATGCACAAAAAGTGCATATTACAACATATAATATGAAAATGTGGAGGAGGAAGAAGGGAAAAAAAGTACCTTTATATTGTGTTTGAAATAGAGTAATCAGCAATTTAAGATAGACAACAATATAATAAAGAAGCTATCTGTGTACCTTTGGTAACTACAAAACTAAAGCCTACAATAAATACACACACACAAAAATAAATACATTTTCAAAAGAGAGAGAAATCCAATTACAACACTAAAGAAAACCATCAATAACAAGAGAAGACCATAAGCGAGGAAGAAAGGAAGAGAGAAGAGACATAAAAGACAGCAGAAAACAATTAATAAAATGGCAATAAGTACATAGGTATCAATAATCAGCTTAAATGTAAATGGACTGAATACACCAATCAAAATACACAGAGTGGCAGAATGGCTAAGGAAATAAGACCCATCTATGCTGCTTCCAACATACTCATTTCAGAACCACACACATACACAGACTAAAAGTGAAGGGATGGAAAAAAATATTCCATGCAAATAATAGGAAGAAAAAAGCAGGAGTACCAGTACTTAGATAAAACAGACTTCAAAACAAGGAAAGTAACCAGACACAAAGAGGGACATTATTACACAATGATAAGGAGATCAACGAAACAAGAAGATATAACCATTATAAATATCTATGTACCCAATACAAGAGCACCTAACTACATAAAACAAATACTAACAGAATTGAAGGAGGACACAGATTACAATACATTCATTTTAGGAGACTTTAACATACCATTCACATCAATAGACAGATAACCAGACAGAATATTAAAAAGGAAACAGAGGCACTGAACAACACATTAGATTAGATGGATATAACACATATCTAAAGAACATTTCACCCAGAAGCAACAGGATACACATTTTTCTCAAGTGTACATGGAATCCCCCAGAAAAGATCACATAACATGCCACAAAAGAGCCTCAACGAATTCAAAAATGTTAAAATTGTATCAAGCAACTTCTCAGACCACAATGGTATGAAACTAGAAATAAATCACACAAAGAAAACAAAGAGACTTACAAGCAGATTCAGGCTAAACACCCTGTTATTAATAATCAATGGATCAATGAACAAATTAAAACAGAAATCAAGCAATACATGGAGACAAATGAAAACAAAACCACAACAGTCCCAAATCTATGATACACAGCAAAGTCAGTCCTAAGAGGAAATTATATAGCAATATACACTTACCTCAAGAAACAAGAACAAACCCAAATAAACAGTCTAAAATCACAATTAAAGAAACTAGAATAAGAACAAATGAAACCCAAAGTCAGTAGAAGGAGGCATATAATAAAAATCAGGGAGCAGAAATAAATCAATAAAGAAAAATTAAAACAATAGGAAAAAATCAATTGGTTCAATAGGAAACTAGCAGTTGGTTCTTTGAGAAAACATAAAAAATAGATAAAAGCATAGCCAGATTTATCAAGAAAAAAACAATATGTACACACATAAACAGAATCAGAAATGAAGGAATAATCACAACAGATACTGCAGAAATACAATTTTTAGAAAATATGAAAAATTGTATTGCAATAAATTGGATAACTTAGAAGAAATGAACAACTTCCTAGAAAAATACAACCTTCCAGACTGACCCAGGATGAAACAGAAAATCTGAACAGACTAACTACCAGCAATGAAATCAAATTTGTAAACAAAAAACTCCCTCCAAACACAACTCCAGATCCAGATGGCTTCAGACAAATTCTACCAAAAATTTAATGAAGAGCTTGTACCCATCCTTCTTAAAGCAGTCCAATAAGGAGAAATGGAGGGAATACTGACAAACTCATTCTATGAGGACAGCATCACTCTAATACCAAAACCAAAGACACCAAAAGAAAAGAAAATTATAGACCAGTATCTCTGATGAACATAGATGCAAAAATACTCAACAAAATATAAGCAAACTGAATTTAAAACACATCAAAAAGATCATCCATCATGAAAAGAGGGAATTTATTCCAGGGATGCAAGGATGGCACAGTATTTGTAAATCAGTTAATGTCATACACCATATTAACAAAAAGAAGAACCAAAACCACATCATCATCTCAATAGTTGCTTAAAAAGCATTTGACAGAATTTAACATCCATTTATGATTAAAAACTCTGAACAAAATGGATATAAAGGTACATACCACAACATAATAAATAAAGGTCATATATGACAAATCCACATTCAACACTGTACTAAATATCCAAAAGCTGAAAACTTTCCTTAGATCAGGAACAAGACAAGAATGCCCCCCTTCACCACTTTTACTCAACACAGCACTGGAGGTTCTAGCCACAGAAATCAGACAACACAAAAAGATAAAAGGAATCCAAATTGTAAGGAAGAAGTTAAACTCTTTGCAGATGACATAATATTATACACAGAAAATCCTAAAGAATCCACCAAAAAACTACTAGAATAACTGAATTCAGCCAAGTTGCAGGACACAAAATTAATACACAAATATCTGTTCTACTCCTTTATACAAACAATGAACTGGAGAAAGAGAAATCAGGAAAAAAACTCCATTTACAATTGCATAAAAAGGAATAAAATACCTAGGAATAAACCTAGCCAAGGAGGTGAAAGACCTATACATTGAAAACTACAAGACACCCATGAGAGAAATTAAATAAGATACCAAAAACGGAAATCTATCTCATCCTCATGGACAGGAAGAATTAATATTGTCAAAATGACCATCATGCCCAAAGCAATTTACATAGTCAATGCAATCTCCATCAACATACAAACAACATTCTTCAATGAACTAGAACAAATAGTTCTAAAATATATATGGAACCACAAAAGACCCCAAATAGCCAAAGCAAACCTGAGAAAAAAGAGCAAAGCTGGGGGGGATTACACTTCCTAACTTCAAGCTCCACTACAAAGCCACAGTAGTCAAAACAAGATGGTACTGGCAAAAGAACAGATCCATAGATCAATGGAACATAACAGAGAACCTATATATAAATCCACACAACTATGGTCAATTTATACATGATAAAGGAGCCATGAATATAGAGCCATGAACAATAGAGAAAAGAAAGTCTCTTCAACAACTGGTATTGGCAACATGGGACAGGTACATGTAAGAGAATGAAACTGGATTATTGTCTAACTTCATACACAAAAGTAAACTCAAAATGGATCAAAGACTTGAATGAAGTCATGAAACCAGAAAACTCTCTTAGAAGAACACATACATAAAAATATATTGAACGAAAACATGAATAACTTTTTCTTGAACACATCTCCTAGGGCAAGGGAAAGAAAATAAAAAATGAACAAGTGGGATTATATCAAATAAAAAGTTTCTGGACAGCAAAGGATATCATCAGCAGAATAAAATGGTACCCTACAGTAAGGGAGAATATATTCATAAATTACTCATCTGATAAGGGGTTAACATCCAAAACATATAAATGACTTCTATGCCTCAACTACCAAAAAACAAATAACTGGCTCAAAAAATGGGCAGAGGACTTGAACACTTTTCAAAAGAAGAAATTCCAGTGATCAACAGGCACATGAAAATATGCTCCACATTGCTACTCATGAGGGAAATGAAAATTAAAACCTCACAGCAGTTAGAATGGCCACTATCCAAAAGACAAGAAATAAATGCTGGCAAGGGTACGGAGAAATAGGAACATGCCTACATTGTTGTTGGGACTGCAAATTGGTAAAACTGCTGTTGAAAGCTGTATGGAGCCTCCTCACAAAACTACAAATCAAGATACCATTTGACCCAGTAATTTCACTCTTAGAAATTTACCTGAAAGAAACAAAATACCTTATTTGAAAAGATACGTGCACCCATGTGTTTATCAGCACACTATCTGCAATAGCCAAGATATGGTAGCAACCTAAATCTCCACAACAGATGAATGGATAAAGAAAATATACAGAATGCAATATTATTCAGCCATAAAAAGAAAAGAAACCCTGACATTTGCAACATGGATTGTTCTAGAGTATTATGCTCAGTAAAATAAGTCAAGCAGAGAAAGGCAAATACCGCATGATTTCACTTTTTCATGGAATATAAAAACAAAGCAAAACAGAACAAAATATCAGTCAACTCATAGACACTGAGAACTGACTAGTGGTTATCAAGTGGGAAGAGAGTGGGCAGGGGATTACTGAACCACTTTGATGTACATTTTATAAAATAAAAAAGTTAAATTTTAAAAAACAGAGTAAGAATAACCTTTTCAAGAAATGGTCTTGCAACAAATGGATGTCCACACACAAAAGAATGAATTGAAGGATTCAAGATGGCAGTGTGAGAGATGAGACAGAGAACTCCTCCAAAAGCCATATATAATACGGAAATATACCTAATACAAATAATCCTAAAAGAGCAACAGGAAAGAAGGCTGCACCAGACTGCATACATCTGGAGAACAGAGCAGACCTCCAGAAACAGGGTAATGTACCAAAGCCTAGATCAGGTGGGACCCAAGCCCCTCCCCCTCCCCAGATCACCGGCAGGAGAGAGATGGAGTGGGTAGGAGGAGGAAGCCTAGTACTGCTGAACAACCAGCCCTGGGGATCTACTTTGGGAGCACAAACCTACACTGCATGGTGCTCTGGAGATAAGTGGGGTTGGAAAGCTAAGACAGGTGGAATACTTGGAGAGACTGAGATTGCAGGCATTTGTGCACAGGGATCCACATCTGGCTGCTCTGGGACAAAGGAAAGACAGGTGGTCTGAAGGGCTTCCCAGAGCGAGAGGGATCCTGAAGGGGTAGGGTTTGCATGCAGCTTGCTGCGAGGAGAAGGGATAGGTGGACAAAGTTCTCTGGGTGTGCTCTGCCCAACAAGTTGGGAACTTTCAGGGCTTAAGGCACTCTGTACACCTGGCTGGCTACTACGCTGTGAGGCCCCCAGCTGTGATACACAGCCCACTCTGCCTTCCTCCTGACCTGCTGGCACTGCCTTGCAAAGCAGCAGTCCCTGCCCTGGGGTAAGGCCAGCCAGAGGGAGGCCCCGCCTACATCAGCTACAAATGCAAAGCAGAGAGGCTTACACCTGTAACATGGATTGTTACAGTGCTTGAGCCACTGGTTCTGACAGTGGAGACAGGCACAGCGGCCAGGAGGCAGGAAACAGCTCATCCACCACACAAGCACCAGCACAGCTCCCCTGTGACCCCTGACATCACTCCAGAGGCTGAGCAGCTCCAAAGACTAGGAGGCGCCACATACCAATATGAAATGTCAAAGGAACGTGGTTCAAACAGAAATCTCACAAACACCAGAAAAGGTGACAAATGAAACTGAACTCACCAATCTTCCTGAGAGTTCAAAGTAAAAATTATTAATATGCTCATGGACGTACAGAAAAATATTCAAGAACTAATGATAGAATTTAGGATGGAGATTCAATCATTAAGAAATTCCATACCTGAAATGAAACAAACAATGCAGGGATTTAAAAGCAGATTAGATGTACTTGAACAGTGAGTAAATGAAATAGAAATTAGAGAAGAGGAATACAAAGAAGCTGAGGCACAGAGAGAAAAAAGGATCTCTAAGAATGAAAGAACATAGAGAGAACTGTGTGACAAAACCAAATGGAACAATACTCACATTATAGGGGTACCAGAAGAGGAGAAGAGAGAATAAGGGATAGAAAGAGTCTTTGAAGAAGTAAGTACTGAAAACTTCCCCAATCTGGGGAAGGAGATAGTCTCTTAGGCCATAGAGTTGCAGATCTCCCAGCACAAGGGACCCAAGGAAGACAACACCAAGACATATAGTAATTAAAATGGCAAAGATCAAGGATAAGGACAGACTTTTAAAAGCAGCTAGAGAGATAAGAAAGATTACAACACAAAGGAAAACTGATCAGGCTATCATCAGACTTCTCAGCAGAAACCTTACAGGCCAGAAGGGAGTGGCATTATATATTTAATGCAATGAAGCTGAAGGGTCTTGAACCAAGAATACTCTGCCCAGTGAGAATATCATTTAAATTTTAAGGAGGGATCAAACAATTTTCAGATAAGCAAAAGCTGTGAGAATTTACCTCCTACAAACCACCTCTACAGTGCATTTTGGAGGGACTGCTATAAGTGGAAGTATTCTTAAGGCTAAATAGCTGTCACTGGGGAAATAAAACCACAGTAAAGAAAGTAGAACAGCTAATTACTAAGCAGATGCAAAATCAAATCAACTATCCTTGAAGTCAATCAAGGAATAGACAAAGAGTACAGAATATGATAACTAATATATAAAGAATGGAGGAGGAAGAAAAAGGAGGAAAAAAAAGAATCTTTAGATTGTGTTTGTAATAGCATACTAAGTATGTTAAATTAGACTGTTAAATAGTAAGGGAATTACAATTGAACCTTTGGTAAACATGAATCTAAAGCCTGCAATGGCAATAAGTATAAACCTATCGATAATCACCCTAAATGTAAATGGTCTGAATGCACCAATCAAAACACACAGAGTCACTGGATAAAAAAACAAAACCCGTCTATATGCTGCCTCCATGAGACTCAGCTCAAACACAAAGACATACACAGACTGAGAGTGAAGGGATGGAAAATAATATCTCATGCAAAAAACAGGGAGAAAAAAGCAGGAGTTGAAGTAATTTTATCAGATAAAATACACTTAAAAACAAAGAAAGTAACAAGAGACAAAGAAGGAAATTACATAATGATTAGGGGGTCTGTCCAACAAAAGGATACAACTATAAGAAATATCTATGCACCCAACACAGGATCACCTACATATGTGAAACAAACACTAAGATAATTAAAGGGGGAAATAGAATGCAAAGCATTCATTTTAGGACACTTCAACACACCACTCACTCCAAAGGACAGATCAACCAGACAGAAAATAAGTAGGGACATAGAGGCACTGAACAACACACTAGAACAGACGAACCTAACAGACATCTACAGAACACTAGATCCAAAAGCAAGAGGATACACATTCTTCTCACATGGAACATTTTCAAGAATAGATCATACACTAGGCCACAAAAAGAGACTCAGTAAATTCAAAAAGACTGAAAGTGTACCAACCGGCTTCTCAGTTCATGAAGGTATGAAACTAGAAATACACAAAGAAAACCAAAAAGCTCACCAACACATGGAGGCTTAATAATATGCTCCTAAATAATCAATGGATCAATGATGAAATAAACACAGAGATCAAGCAATATATGAAGACAAATGACAACAATAATTCAACACTGCAAAATCTGTGGGACGCAGCAAAGGTCATGCCAAGAGGGAAGTATACTGCAATACAGGTGTACCTCAGGAACGAAGAACCATCCCATATGAACAGTGTAAACTCAAAATTAATGAAACTAGAGAAAGAAGAACAAATGACACCCAAAGACAGTAGAAGGAGGGTCCTAATAAAGATTAGAGCAGATAAATAAAATTGGGAAAAATAAAACAATAGAAAGAATCAATGAAAGCAGGAGCTGGTTCTTCGAGAAAACACACAAAATATATAAACTCCTAGCTAGACTTATCAAGAAGAAAAGAGTCTACACACATACACAGAATCAGAAATGAGAAAGGAAAAATCACTATTGACACCACAGAAACACAAAGAATTATGAGAGAATACTATGAAAAATTATATGAAAACAAACTGGATAACCTAGAAGAAATGGAAAACTTTCTAGAAAATTACAACCTTCCAAGGCTGACCCAGGAAGAAACAGAAAATCTGAATTGACAAATTACCAACAAGGAAATTGAACTGGGAATAGAAAAACTACCTAAGAAAAAAACCCATATACCAGATGGTTTCACTGCTATATTTTATCAAACATTTAGTGAAGACCTAATATCCATCCTCCTCAAAGTTTTCCAAAAAGTAGAAGAGGTGGTTATTCTCCCAAACACATTCAACAAGGCCAGCATCATTCTAATATCAAAACCAGGAAAAACAGCACAAAAAAAGGAAAATACAGACCAATAATCCTGATGAAAATAGATGGAAAAATACACAACAAACTCAATTCAAAAATACATCAAAAAGATCATCCATCATGATCAAGTAGGGTTTAGTCAGAGATGCAAGGATGGTACAACATTCATAAATCCTTCATCATCCACTACATCAACAAAAAGGACAAAAACCATAAGATCTCCATAGATGCTGACAAAGTATTTGACAAAATTCAACATGCATTTGTGATAAAAACTCTCAAGAAAATGGGTATAGAGGGCAACTACCTCAACATAATAAAGGCCATATATAACAAACCCACAGCTAACATTATACATAACAGTGAGAAGCTGAAAGCTTTTCCTTTAAAATGGGGAACAAGACAAGGAGGCCCACTCTCCCGATTTTTATTCAACAGTTATGGAGGTCCTAGACAAGGCAATCACAGAACACAAAGAAATAAATGGCATATACATTGGCAAGGAAGAAGTTAAACTGTCACTATTTGCAGATGACATGACATTGTACATAAAAAAGGATAAAGAATCCACTCTAGAACTACTGGATCTAATATCTGAATTCAACAAAGTTGCAGGATACAAAAATAATACACAGAAGTCTGTTGCGTTCCTATACACTAACAAAGAAAAAGCAGAAAGAGAAATCAGGAAAACAATTGCATGAAAAGAACAAAATACCTAGGAAGAAACCTAACCAGTGAAGTGAAAGCCTATACTCTGAAAACTACAAGACACTCATGAGAGAAATTAAAGAAGATACCAATAAATGGAAACACATCCAATGCTCATGGATAGGAAGAACTCATATTGTCAAAATGGCCATCCTTCCTAAAGCAATCTACAGATTCAATGCACTCCCCATCAAAATACCAACACAATTCTACAACGAACTAGAGCAAATAGTTCTAAAACTAATATGGAACCACAAAAGACCCTGAATAGCCAAAGCAATCCTGAGGAGGAAGAATAAAGCAGTGGGGGGGGGAAGGGGAGGATTACACTCCCTGACTTCAAGCTCTACTACAAAGGCACAGTAATCAAGAGAATTTGGTAGTGGCAGAAGAATGGACCCATAGACCAATAGAACAGACTTCAGAGCCCAGATATAAACCCAAGCATATATGGTCAATTAATATATGACAAAGGAGCCATGGATATACAATTCGGAAATGACAGCCTCTTCAACAACTGGTATTGGCAAAACTGACAAGAGAATGAAACTGGATTATTGTCTAACCCCATACACAAAAGTAAACTCAAAATGAATCAAAGACCTGAATGTAAGTAATGAAACCATAAAGCTCTTAGAAGAAAACATAGGTCAAAATCTCTTGAACATAAACATGAGCAACTTTTTCCTGAATGCATCTCCTCAGTCAAGGGAACCAAAATAAAAAATGAACAAATGGGACTACATCAAGCTAAAAAGCTTCTGTACAGCAAATGACACCATCAGCAGAACAGAAAGGCATTCTACAATATGGGAGAATATATATTTAAAGGGCATATCCAATAAGAGGTTAACATCCAAAATATATAAAGAACTCACATGCCTCAACACCCAAAATCCAAATAACACTATTAAAAAATGGGTGGAGGATATGAACAGACACTTCTTCAAAGAAGAAACTCAGGTGGCCAACAGGTACATGAAAAGATGCTCCACATGGCTAATTATCAGGGAAATGCAAATTAAAACAAAAATGAGATATCACCTCAAATCAGTTAGGATAGCCAACATAGAAAAGACTAGGAACAACAAATGCTGGTGAGGATGCGGAGAAAGAGGAACCCTCCTACACTGCTGGTGGGAAGGCAAACTAGTTCAACTATTGTGGAAAGAAAGAGGAACCCTCCTACACTGCTGGTGGGAAGGTAAACTAGTTCAACTATTGTGGAAAGCAGTATGGAGATTCCTCACAAAACTAAAAATAGAAATACCACTTGTCCCAGGAAATCCACTTCTAGGAATTTACTCTAAGAATGCAGCAGCCCAGTTTGAAAAAGACAGATGCACCCCTATGTTTATCACAGCACTCTTTACAATAGCCAAGAAATGGAAGCAACCTATGTGTCCATCAGTAGATGAATGGATAAGGAAGATGTGGTACATATACACAATGGAATATTATTCAGCCATAAGAAGAAAACAAATCCTACCATTTGCAACAACACAGATGGAGCTAGAGGGTATTATGTTCAGTGAAATAAGCCAGGCTGAAAAAGACAAGTACCAAATGATTTCACTCATCTGTTGAGCATAAGAACAAAGCAAAAACTGAAGGAACAAAACAGCAGCAGTCTCACAGAACCCAAGAGTGGACTACCAGTTACCAAAGGGAAAGGGACTGGGGAGGATGGGTGGGAAGGGAGGGATAAGGGGAATAAGGGGCCTTATGATTAGCACACATAACATGGTGGGGGAGGGCACAGGGAAGGCAGTATAGCACAGAGAAGACAAGTAGTGACTCTAAAGCATCTTACTACACTGATGGACAGTGACTGTAATGGGGTATGTGGTGGGTACTTGATAATGGGGGGAGGAATGTAGTAACCACAATGTTGCTCATGTAATTGTATATTAATGATACCACAATTAAAAAAAAAGTATTGGGCCTCTTCCTTAACTACACACATACACACACACATAATCACTCAAAATGGATTAATTATCACATTATAAGAATACGAAGTATAAAACTCTTAGAAGAAAACATAGAATTTCTTATTTTTGCTGTCACTGCCTCTGCCTTTGGTGTCACATCCAAAAGATCTTTGCCAAGACCAAGGTCAAGGAGCTTTTTCCTGGTTTTATCTAGGAATTTCATCTAGGTGTCAAGTCTTATGTTTAAGTTTTTATTTTGTGTTGCCTTTTGTGTATGGTGTAAGATAAGGTTCCAATTTCATTCTTTTACATGTGGATATCCAGTTTTCCTAACACCATTTATTGAAGAGATTATCCTTTACTCATTTTGTATTTTGGGCACTTTTGTTGAAAACTTAACTAAATTCATACTAGTTTTAAGAGTGTTTTGGTGAAGGAGTCTTCGGTGTTTTCTGTATGTAAGATCATGTAATCTGCACACAGAGACAATTTAGTTTCTTCTTTTCTAATTTGGATTACTCATTTCATTATTCTGCCAAATTGCTCTGGTTAGGACTGCTAGTACTACCTTGAATAAAAGTGGTGAGAATGGGCACCTTGTCCTGTTATTGACTTTATTCATACTAGAATATGATGTTAGCTGTTGGCTTCTCATATACAACCTTCACTATGTTGAGGTACTTCCCTTTCATACTTACTTTTTGAAATGTTTTTTATCATGAAAGGATGTTGAATTTTGTCAAATGCCTTTTCCACATTTGGATATGATAATACTACTTTTTTTAATCCTTCATTCTGTCCATGTGATATATAACTATTACTAATTTGCAGCCAAAACGCCAGGGTCTGATACATGAGCATATGCAGGATTGTTACAGTTCTGAGGTATAGAGCATGATTATGCAGTTACAGGGGAGGAAATTTAACAGCAGCTCCTTCCGGTGTATGTATGCATGTGCAGCAGTGTCTCACTTTCTGGGGGAAGAGGGGAAGAGGTGTTGCCCACTGTTTCAATGGCTGTTTATCATAGTGGCCAAAGTTGCCATTGTCTTCAGCAGAGAAGCCGACTAGGGTCTGTGTGAAAAAACACTATGAGAGGCTCAACAGTGAAAGTTGCAGGGAGGCCATGGGCTGTTGCAGGGCTGTTGGGTCCTCAGTAGTAAGGGCTGCTGGGGTCTTCAGCAGAACAGGCTACTGGGGACCACAGTGTCACCTCCCACACAGCTATTACTGATAGCTCCTACCCTTGTTTCTAATATCTCTAAATGTCTTAGCTATACCCATCTCCCCAGAAATCTTTTACATGTGGTTCTTTAATTTACTGTGATTCCCACTTCTCTGACACCAAATACAAAGGCGTCTTTTTTCCTACATATATATAAAACAATAACAATATACACAGCAGTAATAGTAGTATAACTCTATTCAGGTTCCCAGACCCGATTCCAGTGTAAGTATGTGGGAGGGGGTCTTCCCACACATACTAACACCAAGCAATTCTCATACATCAGCAGGGTGTCTGAGAAGTCAATTCAATTGTCATGCTATCTGCCCTGAGACAGCACCAGATTGCCCAGGTTAAGGGCTCCATCTTACAAGACTGCCCTTCACCCCCAACTCCAGGTACCAGAAAAAGCCACAGGAAGTTATCTGAGCTCTGACCTACCACCTACAGATTGGAGATTCCTTCGACCTCCTCCTAGGGCTCAATGAATTTGCTAGAGTGGCTCACAGAAATCAGAAAAACACATTTACCAGTTTAACAAAGGACACTGTAATGGATACAATTTAGCAGCCAGATGAAGAGAGACATATGGCGAAGTTCCAAATAAAGGAGCTTCTATCATCATGGAGATTGAAGCCTGGCTCAGGGACAGGTGGAAGCATTCTGGTTTCCCAAGCATAGAGGATCTCTCTGACCAAGAAGCAGGATACAACAGAACCGAGCAGAGCAACACAGAATGCAGAGAGAGAGCAAAAAAGCTTTTCTTTTTTTGTGAGGGCTTCATTGCATAGTCATGACTGACTAAATTTATAGACCACTGGCTGATTTAGCCTCCAGCTCCCCCACATGATGGATACCCATTTCACCTTTAAGACTGGAGTGTTTTTGGTAACTGTGGATGAAGACTAAATATACCTGGGAAATAAATATTTGATATGAATGACCAAATATTTAATTCTTACAATTTGCTATATCACATTTACTTATTTATTTTTGCTACACTGCGTTGGTCTAGTTTTTAATTGGACTCTGGAGTCCTCCCAGGGCTATTTTTCTTCAAAGGCAGGTATCCGTTACTTTTTGTGGGAGTTAGAAAACTCGTATTACCTAAAATTTTGCTGATGGTCTCCTCTGGCATAAATATTTTTAAGGTTTTTTATCCATTTGGCAAACTCTAGAAAAACTGCCAATTTACTTTCCCAATTGCACTGCTAAGAGACATTGCACTACAGGAATACTGGTATGTATATACAGATATAAATCTAGATATATATACTCATATTTTTACTATTGCCAGTTGAACACAATGCAAAAATTTGGCTGTCTATAATGCATATTTCGTTTTTTAACTGAATTTGACCTTCTTTTCATACACATTGAATATTCATCCAATTTCTTTTTCTATAAATGGTCCATTCACCTCTTTATCTTTCAATTGGGATTTGGCTTAAAATAATTCATCAGTATGTTTTCTATATATTACAGCTATAAACTCTTTATTGGCTTCTTATGTTACAAATATTGATCTTTGTTATGTCAGCTTTGACAAAGAAATATGTACTTTTACATCATTAAATGAATCTATTTTATTTGTTTATTCCTTTTCCTCTTATACTTAGAAAATTTATTCTAACCCTGGAAGCAGATAAAAGTTCATATTTATTTTCATTAAGGTTTAATTTGATAATACTTAATCATTAACCCATTCAGTTTACTTCTGCATATGGTATTAATGTCTAAAACAATTTTTCCCCTACTGATTTGAAACTTAGAAGAATTTGTCAAACACTAAATTTATATTTAGATCTGTTTTGACATTTGATATTTGGTCTCATTAATCTCTCTTTCTATTCATTCATATGCGGGTACTACACTGGTTAATTTATATACAATCCAATATCTGGTAGAACTAAGCTTTTCCATCTAAAAACACATGCAATACTCTTTTTATCCAAAATATTCTTGGATTTTCTCAGCAGTTCATTCTTCCAGAGAAGCTATTATGATAATTTTGTTATTAAGGTCTCCTCAAAAAATCCTTTAGGGACTTTGACTGGGATGCCAATAATGTTACTAATTAATTCGGGGAGAATCATTATCTGTGATATTAAATATTTTAGTATTTTTCTCCATTTATGCTGTGGGTAAAATTGTAACATTTCCAGAATATCTCGCCTGGCTTTAGTTCATTTGCATATCCTCAGGGGTGGAGAGAAGTTTATCTCCATATCAATAGGCATTTACCTGGGCAACCGAGGGGGTGTCTGAAACTGAGAGGTTAAGGGGAGGGGGCTGGCTTGCTTCCTTGCTGGCCTGTTCCAGAGCAGAGGAGAAAGATGGACTGGGACTGCAGTTTGTGAGCAATAAATGGGTTTTAAACTTTATTTCTCCCTTTGACTGATTTCAGTTTTTTAGAGGTATTTTGCTTCGGGATTTCCTCTCCCCACACTTATATTCTGGCGGCAGTCGGCAGGGTGCCTGTGAACCTGGAATCTGTCATGAGTGCGACCTTTGGGAAGGCTGTTCCTGTGGATGGTGGGGAGGCCCCATCGGATACAGCAGCAGAGGGTGCCGCTTCACCTGTTATTATCCCCCCAGGTGGGATGCTTCCAACTTGGGAACCCCTAGAGGGGAGCTGGTCCAGAGTAAAGTACCTCCTAGAGGGGTGGAGCCTTCCCCAGAACTGGGGAAGGGTGGAAACACCAGAAGCTGCAGAATTAGCCCTCCATGAGTTGGAAGACTGCTTGGAGACCTTAGGGGGCTGTGTAGTGGCTGGGATTGTAGACTCTCTTTTCATCAAGATAGTGGAAAATGTTATACAGGAGAAGGGATTATCGAGAGGGTTAGCGAGGAGAGGAACTTAGGCGGGAGAGAGACACACTTCAGCATCGCTTGGAGGAGCTGGGCGATAACCTATGGGATGCTGTTAAAGAAGAGAGAGAGTCACTGAAAAGGCAGGTCATGCTCCTAGACGATTCCTTAGCAGTGGCGAAGGGGGAAGACAACAGGAAAAGCCCTGTTGCAGGAGGCCGTGGGGGATGGGGAGGAAATAGTGCCTTCAGCCCTGGAAATGGTGGAGGAGGAGCCGTTCGTTGGTTGGGGAGCCCTAGAGAGAAGACGAGGAGGCAGGGCCATTAGCGGATCTGCCACCCAGGCCACCGCAAGAGCATCTTCTGTTTTAAAGGTCCGCCCAGCTGTAATTAAAAAAAATGAAACAACCACAGGCTCCTCAGGGGGAGGAGCAGTCCCCTCCCCAGGTTGTGGGGCACCCCATGCTCCGCCCCTATACCAGGATGAGCATGGGGACATGAGTGTCCCTTATAGGCAGAGGCCCTCAGAATCTCTGCCTACATGGCTTTTATATCTCTAGGATGTGGGGTGAAAAACATTGTTGTGTTGGGTACTGAGATGAGTAGAATGGCTTCGCTGACAACTCACCTTTCCCTGCCACAGCGGTTGCAAAATGCCTGTCATGCCTCAGGGAATCAGACATTTCTGGAAAGGCTGACAGCTGCCATCAGTATAGTTTGGCCTAATCAAGGTGATTTACCATATTTTCCCAGTACTTGGAAAACTATGCAGAGCTCCAACAGGTACTGTGAGAATTGGGTATGAAAAACAACTATAATATACATACTCCCAGGGCCCTGATTAGGAGGTGTTCACTATAGGAATGAGAAACCTGGTGCTGCATACAGCTCCCACATCTCTCTTTGGGATCCTAGTGAATACTATTGCCCCCCACCTAGGGCAACCCATAAGAGAAGCTAATCGTACTTTAGCAGATCTGGGGAAGGTTGAAACAATAAGGGCACAGGGGAGTACGGGCCCTGACTGAAAGGAGAAAGAAGTGTGGAAGGCCCCGTGAAGGTCTCAAGGACCCAGATGTGGGTTGATTTGATAAAGGCCAGGGTAGTAAAAGAAAAACTCGATGGGCAGCCCAATAAAATAGTTAGAACTGTGGCACCAATTAAAGCCAGAGCAGCAGTTCCAGCCACTGAGTTCCAGGACACGGAAACCAGAGTCAAGGCCTCATGCCTGACCTGTGTCCCTGCAAAACTTCATCGAGACAGTACTCAGGATCCGCCTGAGCCCTCACCCCCACAGGAGGATGACTGGGCATTGCAGTTTGACTGAGGGATGGGTCAAAGTCTCCACCTTGGGGGACATGGTGGGAACCACAGGCCACATGTAGAATTAGCAATTCATTGGTCCCCTGTGAATGTACAATGTGTCCTGGTGTTGGTGGACACAGGAGCTGAGTGTTCTTTGACTCATGGCAACCATTAGCATTTTCCCAGGAACCCTGCTATGATAGATGGCTATGGGGGTAAGGCAGAGTGAAGAAAGCCTAAATCTCATGGGGATAGGGCATTTACCCCATAATGACTGTACCGTGTACATATCTCCCATCCCTGAATATATTTTGGGAGTAGATATCCTGCAGGGCATGTGGTTACTGACCACTGCAGGTGAATTCAGACTGAGGTTCATGTGGTAAAGGCAGCTCTGAGGGGACATGCTAAGCACCCATAGCTCTGCCTGTACCTCAGCGGGTGACAAATATTAGGCAGTATAAATTGTCTGGGGGACACAAGGAAATTGGAAAAACAACAGGAGTTGGCAGGGTAGGCAGGCATCATAAAGCCCACTCATAGTCCTTTTAATTCTCTAGTGTGGCCAGTTAGAAAGCCAGACAGCTCCTGGTGTATGACTGTAGACTACAGGGAATTGAATAAAGTCACACCCCCTTTGCATGCTGCTGTCCTCTCTATACCAGACATTCTGGACACCCTCAGCCGCAAACTGGGAACGTATCATTATGTAGTAGACCTTGCTAATGCTTTCTTCTCTAATGACATAGCACAGGAAAGCCAGGAACATTTTGCCTTCACCTGGGAAGGCTGGCAGTGGACATTCACTATCCTTCCACAGGGATATTTCCATCTGTCATGTACTTGTAGCCCAGGACTTGGCCACATGGAGGAAACCACAAACAGTGCAGTTATATCACTACATTGATGATGATATGCTCACATCTGAGTCTCTTTCAGATATAGAAGGGGCAGTTCCTAGGCTGTTGCAACATCTACAGGAAAAAGGATGGGCTGTGAACAGCACCAAGGTTCTGGGACCTGGTTTGTCTGTGAAATTCTTGGGGGTTGTCTGGTTGGGTAAAACTAAAGTTGTTCCTGAAGCAGTTGTATACAAGGTCCAGGCTTTCCCCACCCATACCACTGTGGCAGTATTATGAGTTTTTGGGTCTTTTGGGCTACTGGAGAGTGTTTATCCCACAATTGGCAAAAATTTTGAAGCCCTTATACCGATTGGTATGAAAGGGCATCAGGTGGGACTGGGATGAGACATGTGCAGCTGCTTTTACTGCTGCCAAGTGGGCAGTCAAGGCCATACAGGCCTTGAATGCAATGGACTCATCAAGGCCCTGTGAACTAGATGTTCATGTAACCGAAGATGGTTATAGATAGGGTCTTTGGCAGTGGCTTGAATGGACACGTCGACCTTCTGGATTCTGGTCACAACTATGGAAAGAAGAGGTCCGATACACCTTGACAGAGAAGCAACTGGCTGCAGTGTAACATGCCTTGCTACCTACGGAGCCCACTGCTGGAACAGCTCCGACCAAGGTAATAACCACCTGTCCCATCACGGGGTGGGTGTGAGACTGGACCCAAAGGCCACAGAGTAGCGTGGCACAGACACCTACACTGGCCAAATGGGGCGCATATTTACAGCAGTGCAGCACCCTCTCTACTAGCTCCTTAAGTGGAGAATTCCAACGCTTACTGGGGCCAGTGACCTATACCAGTGGAAAGCAAGAAGAACTTGCTTTTCAGCCCTTGGTAGCTGAGACTCCTTATCAGGATGGAAAAGCCCCTATACCTGAAGATGCTTGGTACACAGACGGCTCCAGTCATGGGCAGCCCCCGAAGTGGAGGGCTGTGGCTTTCCATCTGAAGACTGAGACAATATGGATAGAGGATGGAGAGGAGAAGAGCAGTCAATTGGCTGAATTGTGGGCAGTATGGTTTGTGATCACCCAGGAGCCTTCCCTCATAGTTGACTGCACTGACAGCCAGGCTGTCTATCGGGGCTTGAGCCTGTGGCTACCAACAAGGTATCATGCCAACTGGATGGTTGGTCACCAGCCCCTTTGGGGGCAAGAGTTGTGGCAAGACCTATGGGCCTCTGGTCAGACTAAGACTGTTATGGTATATCATGTGACAGGCCATTTACCTTTGGCATCCCCAGGGAATGATGAAGCAGACACATTGGCCCAGGTGTGCTGGCTACAAGGAAAGCCTACCTCTGGTGTGGCCCAATGGCTACACCAGCGTTTGTTGCACATGGGGCAAAAGACAATGTGGGTTGTAGCCTGTAGGTGGGGCTTGCCACTGACCTTGGAAGAAGTCAGCAGAGCCCGGAAAGAGTGCCTTGTGTCCTCTAAGAGGGTCTTACACGGAGTCCCACTGCAACATGAGATAATAGCAAGGGGGCCAATACCCCTTGTCAGGTGGCAAATAGACTATATTGAGCCTCTACCCATATCAGAAGGATATCGGTATGCCATGACGTGTTGACACAGCTACTGGACTATTGGTTGATTTTCCCGCACGTTGTGCAGATCATCAAACCACCAAGGGGGCCTAGAGTGTCTCTTTGCACCCTATGGCTGGCCACAGGTGATTGAAAGTGATTAAGGCACCCACTTTACTGGACATATGTTATAAGAATGGGGGCAGCGATTAGGAATAAAGTGGAAATTTCATGTACCATATAATCCTACTGGGGTAGGCATGATAGAGAGGTACAATGGTTTGTTGAAATCTGGCCTGAAGTTAGACACCAATAGTCTACGGGGTTGGTCAGCTCGCCTATGCACAGTGCTGCAGTGTTTGAATGAGAAGCCACGTAAAGGAGCTTTGAGCCCTGTGGATATGCTCACACACCTTGCTGCCTCTCCTATACAATTGTACATCCAAACCAGAGTTATTGACGCCACGATATGGCCAGCAGAGCAACATCCTACTGCCAGACCCTACTTCATTAAGCCCTGGAGACACTGTTGAATGGACCTGGCCCTGGACATTTTGAAACATGGACCAGTGATGGCTGGCCCTTCTGGCATCTTGGGGGAAAGGCCTGGAAGCTGGCCTCATGTGTATTCTTGCAGTAACAGCTGAATGGCCCCCAAAGGTCACAGTAGTGTACCCAAAATGTCCAGGAAGTAAGAGCATCTTGCAGGAAAGTTTTGTTTTATCTTTATGGCCAGCATAGCCCTATGTATCGACCCATCTGTAACTCCCACAGGGAAGGGGGTGAAAGTCCAGTATACTAGACCAGGATGAGATCCCATTCCTGCCACTCCTTTTTTTTTTCACAAGACCACTCCCTTGCATGTATCCTACCTGATGGACAAGATTTTCCTATGCTGGTGTCATTAAAACATGTATCTTATTGCCCTTAAGGTTATTTTCTGCTACAGTTCTTGTTTCCTGAATGCGCCCCCTGACTGCAGCTGCCACATGGTGGTTGCTCTGAACCCTCTGCTACTGCCTACCTATGGAATGGATGAGCTGTCCACTTAATCTGCTTGGGACTTTGAACCCAGGGGAATCCTGTGGCTTGAGGATTGTCATAATTTTATTGCTGTTGCTATTGTTATGTCATTAGTCTGGTCACAATGCTCCAGTTTTCTCACCCAGGGACCACTGCAGAAAAAAGGGAATGCGTAGATTGTAAGGTGAGATTTCTGGATGGGTGGCCTGTGGGTAAAATTGTAACATTTCCAGAATATCTCACCTGGCTTTAGTACATTTGCATATCCTCACGTGTGGAGAGAAGTTCATTTCCATATCAATGGGTAATTACCTGGGCAACTAAGGGCGTGTCTGAACCTGAGAGGTTATGGGGAGGGGGCTGACTTGCTTGCTGGCTGGCTTCTTCCAGAGCAGCAGAAAAAGATGGCCTGGGACTACAGTTTGTGAGCAATAAACGGGTTTTAAACTTTATTTCTCCCTTGGACTGATTACGGTTTTTAGAAGTATTTTGCCTGGGGATTTCCTCTCCCCAGACTTACATATGCAAACTTTCTTTTATGGTCTTGGGTAACAACTGTTAGCTTTGGTCATAAGGAATATATAAATTTATTCCTAATGATTATGAGTTCCCTTCTCTCATTTTATTTTCTATAAAGTAAGGGCATCTTCACAATGCATTAAAGTATGTAGAACTGTTGTACTACTCTGTAGAATCATACACTTATATGTAGAAATTTGCCCAGATGCTATCTTTCAGATTGAGTTTTCAAAGATGACATTACCCCTCTGTGGGTAAAACTGCAATATTTCCAGAATCTCTCACCTGGCATTAGTCCATCTCCATATCAATAGGTAATTACACGGGAAAGCAAGGACATACCTGGACCAGAGAGGTTGTGTGGGGTCTCTTCCATAGCAGGGTTGAAAGAGACAGGCGGGATGAGTGCTTCTAAGAAAGAAATGGGTTTCTCCCACTTTATTTCTCCGTTTGACTGATTTCGATTTCAAAGGTATTTTGCCCTGGGATTTCTCCCCCCACCAGGGATTTCCTTCCCTCACCACCACCACAAGCCAAAACACCTTCTTGAAAAACTTGACAATCTCATAAGTACCTAAGAATAAGCTGGTATGATTATTAAGATTATTGGCTTCTGAACATGACCTAGAAAGCCCCACATACTCTGGCTCCCATCTACCTCCAGCTTGTAGCACTTTACCATGTGCTTCTATACTCCCTATCACAAGAGTCTTTAGACAGGCATTTCCCTTGGCCTGGAACTATCTTCCTTTTCTTTGTTGCCTAATTAACTCCTATTTATCCTTCAGATCTCGGCTCAGGTATAACTATTGCAGGGAAGCTTTTCCTACCTTCACTGATGAAGACAAATCTCCACACAAGAGAGTATTGTGAAAGCACTCATTTCTCAGTATAGCACTTGTTGAGACAGGTGTAGTCAGAGTAGGGTGAGGGCTTCTGGGAAAAGCAGGGCAGAATATTTACAGTCAGAGGAATGTAACAATGGGCAAATAAGTCCCTATTGAAACTGTGTTAAGCATTATGCAAAATCAAGGTCACACTAATTCCCTAAGGAAAAGATACCAGACTAAGAATATAGACATCTTCAGTGAAATCAGTTAAAGGTCAAAAGGCCAGGAGCAACTTGGCCTGGAATGTTTGAGTATTCCGCAAGGGTATCTCAGCATAACACGTGACTTCACTGTACCTATCCCTAGCAAACAGACAATAGCCCAGCCCACCTTGAGGGCAGAGCAGGCGGTACAAGTCCACACCATAAGCCTTTTTTTTCATGTTCCCTCAAATGCTTAATTGCCTATAAAACCCCTAGACAATGCACCATCACGGACTCTCTTGTCCCTTCCTGGCGTGAGCTGGGAGCTCTGTCCTTTCACTGTATCTCTAAATAAAAGCCTGTACCTTGCTCTCCTACCTTGAGTGTTTGTGAAGCTCATTCTTCGGCTTTGTGAACAAGAACCCCGGCATTGCTGTCACATTGTCCCTTTTGCATTTTAATTTTCTGTCATTATTTCATGTCTGTACTCCCCACCTTCCCATACATTTGGTCACAAGTGGAAGGGTCAAATCTGTTTCTCCCTGTGAGCCACAGCCTACCACGCTTCCTGGCACTCTAAGGTCTTTCCATGAGTAACTGCCAAATAAGCAGTTAAAACAACAAGCAGTAAACCTGAGGCAATTTGACATTTTTGTTACTAGAAACTCTTATTCATAATTGGCTCAACTTTTCATTTGGTTTTGAATGCCCTAATGACACAGAAGCCCAGGAAAAAAAGAATAGCTTCATCTATTCCTGAATTTTTCTCTGGATTTTCCTTTCTCAGTAGTCCTTATATCAGAATCTCAGGAAGAGTAGAGCAAGGGTTAATACATGTAATAAAAAATATTAATATATATAATAAAAATGAAGTGAACTGAATTTTTTAAATCCTAAGATTATGTAGGGGGACAAACATTCTACTAGAAGTTAGGAGATCTTGGTTATAACTGATTCATTCATTATCTTTATGCTACCAGGCATGTGATTCTTTAGTCTCTCATTTGTAAGAATAACAATAAATTACCCCGAAGTCTATTTGAATGCTAATATCTGATGAATCTATGACTCATATGTAATCACTTTGACTACTTAAAAAAGCGACTGTCTTTGCTGGCAATTAAAACATTAGATAACAGCCATTTGAAATGTCACTGAAAAGTAAACCAAGCATATTTAAATGAAATTTGGATAGAATACAATATTTGGCCTTACCATATGACTATCACTGAAATCTGTCTTCTATTCACTAAAATTTCATTTTATAAAGTAAAAATATTACAGGAAGTTCTTATGTAATTTCAAATAATAAATCAAAATTGAAAGCTCTTAAAAAGGAAAATATAGGCCCAACCTAGGGTCACTTCTTCTAGAGCATATCACCAACCTGAAACTTAAGTTGCTAAACTAATTGCAGTTTCAGCCACTCCCAGCAGTGGAATTTTAATCCAATTAGTCTGGAATTTCCTGGAATCAGTTATTTATATAATAAGACTACCTGCTCTTCCTCCTAAGGGAAAGTGACCTTGCCTGAAACAATCCTTTCTTTTCTTTTGCTAATAACGTTTTGCCTCACCCTCCTTCCTATAAAAACTTTCCATTTTGTACAGCTCCTAGATGGGATGCTGCCTGATTCATGAATCACTTAATAAAGCCAATTAGATATTCAAGTTTAGTAGGTTTATTTTTGTCTTTTAACAAAGAAAACATTAGAAAATAACTACATTACATAATTGTACATGTTTTCAGCTTATATAATGAAATTAAATATATTAGGATAGCGTGTCCTTTGACTAATCACTTGAAAACTATATTAGCTCTAAAAAAATGTTATCACTTGCTATTCTCAGATTTATTCTACCATAATTGCCAACCCAAATTATTAAAATATGAAAGCTAATGTGAAGGGATTAATAAACACTAATATGGTGATGGCCCAGATACAGGTAAGTTTAACTACACAAATAAAATAAGCAGGTTCACAGAAGAGCAAAAAGAATAATTTACTTTGTTGTAGCTCCAAGAATCCGCTAATGAGGTGACAATGGCAAAAATTGCAGAGTAGCTCAAAACAACCCACCCCACCACAGAAACAGTGAAAACAATCAGAAACTGTCAGAATTATCAGTCTGTAGACAGTAGACCTATCTTACAAAAAAATGCTGAAAGGAATTAAAGTGAAAGGACACCAGACAGTACCTCAAAGACATACAAAGAAATAAAGATTTCTGGTGAAGGTAACTACATAGGTAAATATAAAAGTTAGCATTATTGTGCTTTTGGATTGAAACTACATCTTTTATTTCCCATCTGAGTTAAAAAAAAATATGAAAAATGTAAGTCTATGTTAACTTAGGGCACACAATGTATAAAGATGAAATCTATGATGTGAAGGGGTGAGAATGAACCTATAGAGCAGCAGCATTTTTGTATGCTACTGAAGCTAAATTAATTCAAAATAGATTGTTACAAACATAGGATGTTAATTACAATCTGATAGTAAATACTAATGTCTAAAAAGTATATACCAAATAAAATGAGAAGGGAAATAAAACAGTACAAAATAACTAACTAAACTTGGAAAAAACAAGACATGAGGGACAAAAATGGTAGAGACATAGTGAAAACAAATAAAGACAGTTATTCTTCCTGATTGGAAATAACTAACAGTAAATGAAATAAACACCCCAATCAAAAGGCACAAATTGGCTGAACGGATTTAAAAAATAATCCGATTATATGCTAGCTCCAAGAGAGACACTTTAGATTGGAAGATAAAAAAGGGATGAAAGTGAAGAGATAGAAAAAGAGTCTCTATACAAATAAGCACCAAAAGAAACCTGGAGTGGCAAAATTAATAACAGACAAAACAGGCTTTAAGAAAAAGGTTGTTATAAGGGACAAAGATTACATATGGATAATAGAGCCAATTCAAAACAACAGACAGGAAATCAGTAAGGAAACAAAGCAACACTATAGACCAATATATTGAACACTCTATCCAAAAAAAAGCAGAATACATTCTCTTCAAAGTGCACATGGAATATGTGCCAAGATAAACCACATGTTTGGTTGCAAAACAAGACAATAAATTTAAGAAGCTTAAACTCAAATCAAGTATTTGATAGCACTAAAATGGAATGAAACTTGCTAATCAATAACAGAAGGAAAACTGGAAAATCCAGAAATATAAGGAAATTAAACAACATGCTGTTAAACAACCAATGCTTCAAAGAAGAAATCAAAAGAGAAATTAGAATATATTTTGAGAAAAATAAGAACACACCAAACTTTATATGATGCACAAAATCAGTATTAAGACAGAAATTTATAACAATAAATGCTAACATTAATAAAGAAGAAATAAGCAAAACCAATCATCTCAATTCACATCACAAGCAATGAGAAAGGGCAGAACAAACCAAAATAAAAATTAACAAGAGGTAGGAAATAATAAAGATTAGAGCAGAGACTTAAAAATTAAGAAGAGCAAAATAGAAAAAACTGCACAAGGAAACTGAGTTGTTTTTTTTTGAAAGCATTAACAAAACTGAAAGACCTTTAGCTAAGACAAAGTAAAAAAATAAGCCTCAAATAAAATCAGGAATGAGGAAGGGGACACCACAACTGATTGCACAGAAATAAGAAGGATTAAGGAGAATATTATGAACAATAATACATGATAACATAAAGGGAATGGATAAATTCTTAGAAACATATAAACTACCAAGACTAAATCATGAAGAAATTAAAAATATGAACAGATCTTTAACTTACTGAGTGAGTAACCAAAAATGTGAGAAAAGAGAAATTCTCATGATCAGATGGCCTCATGGGAGAAATTCTACCAAATACTTAAAGAAAAATTGATACCAATCCTCCTCAAATTCTTCCAAAATACAGAAAAGGAGGAAACTCTTTGAAATGTATACACTGATAACAACATCAGACTAAGATACAAAAGGAAAAGGAAACTACAGATGAATACGCCTGATAAATACTGATGTAAAAATGTTCAATAAAATACTGAGAAACCCAATTCAAAAGCACATTAAAATGAGTACACACCTTGACTAAGTAAGGAATCACTCTTGGCATGCAAAGATGGTTCAACATATGAAAATCAAACAATGGGGAGATTAAAGATGGTGGTGTGAGAGGTGAGACAGAGAACTCCTCCCAAAACCATATATAATAAGAAAATATAGTTAATATAACTAATGCTAAAAGACCAACAGGAAAGAAGGCTGTGCCAGAATGCACAAACCTAGAGAACAGAGCAGACCTCATGAAACAGGGCATGAGCACCACTCCTCTGCAACTCCTGACATCAATCCAGGGTATGAGCAGCTAGAGAGAACAGAGCTGCTGGGCACTAGAGGTAGCCACATACAAATATGACACATCAAAAAACCTGGTTCAAACCAAAATATCACAAACATCAGAAAAAAGCCCAAGTGAAACTGAACTCACTAATCTTCCTGAAATAGAGTTCAAAATAAAAATCACAAAGATGCTCATGGAGGTACAGAAAAACATTCAAGAACTCAGGGACAAATTTAGGATAGAGATTCAAACATTAAGAAATTCCATCTCTAAAATGAAACATACAATGGAATAAAAGCAGAACAGAAGTACTAGAAGAGATGGTCAATGGAATAGAAATAAGAAAAAAGGCACAGAGGGAAAAAAGGATCTCTAGGAATGAAAGAATAATGAGAGAACAGTATGATTAATGCAAACGGAATATTCACATTAGGGGTACCAGAAGAAGAGAGAAAAAGGGTTGGAAAGTGTCTTTTGAGGAGGTGATTGCTGAAAACTTCTCCAGTCTTGTAAAAGAGATAGTCTCTTAGGCCATGGAGATGCACAGATCTCCCAACACAAGGGACCCAAGGAAAACAACAATAAGACATATAATAATTAAAATGACAAGATCAAGGATAAGGACAGACTCTTAAAAGCAGCCAGAGAGAGGAAAAAGGCCACATACAAAGGAAAACCCATTCAGCTATCGTCAGATTTCTCAACAAAAAACTTACAGACCAGAAGGGAGTGGGAGAACATGTTAACTGCAATGAAACAGAAGGGTCTCAAACCAAGACTACTCTACTGGCAAGAGTATCATTTAAACTAGAAGGAGGGATTAAACAATTTTCAGATAAGCAAAAGCTGAGAGAACAGCCTCCAAAAAACCACCTCTACAGTGTATTTTGGAGGGACTACCATAGATGGAAGTGTTCCTAAGGCTAAATAGCTGACACCAGGGGAAATAAAAATACAGTAAGGAAGGCAGAGCCAAGATGGCAGCGTGAGTAGAGCAGTGGCAATCTCCTCCCAAAACCACATATATTTTTGAAAATACAACAAATACAACTCTTCCTAAAAGAGAGACCAGAAGACACAGGAAAACAGCCAGACTACATCCACACCTGCGAGAACCCAGCACCTTGAGAAGGGGGTAAGATACAAGCCCCGGCCCGGTGGGTCCAGAGCACCACACACCCCAGTTCCTGGTGGGAGGAGAGGAGTCACAGTGGGGAGGAAGAGGGAGCCCAGGCCAGCCCTAGCCAACCGAACCAGAGCGCAGACACACTGCGTGCATGCGGTGCTGGAAACTAGGGAAACAGGACAATAAGACCTGTGAGTGGGTCCCCGCAGCCAGCGCCACTGGGACAAAGAAAAGAGAGTGCTTTTTCAAACTCTTAAAGGGACAGGGACCCCACAGCTGGACGGAAGTGCCCTGGGACACTTAGCCCAGCAGCTAGGAATCACGGGGAACTCTGGACACCCTAAACCCTGGGCAGCAGGGCAGCTCAGAGGCCCCTCATGGAGATAAACAGCCTCCTGGCCGTGTCCCGACCCACGCAGCTCTACCATTTCATAGCAGCAGCCGAAGGCAGGGCACGCCCAGAGTAACCATGGACCTAAACTCCATAGCGGCCGGGCAAGAATCAGAAGACCTGTCTACGTGCAGCTGCCCAGCACAAGCCGCTAGAGATCGCTGTTCTTGCAGGAGAGAAAGGCCCAAACCAACATGAAGGGACATTCTCCCAGCCATCACTTGTGCAGCTCCGCAAACTATCTCTATCACTATGAAAAGGCAGAAGAATTTGATACAGACCAAAATCAAAACCCCTGAGAGGCAAAGAGACCTAACAAATCATCCTGAAAAAGAACTGAAAATAAAAATCATAAAAATGCTGATGGAGATGCAGAGAAATATACAAGTGCTAAGGGATGATGTCGAGAGGGAGATTACAGAAGTGAAACAATCTCAGGAAGGCTTTATAAGCACAATGGATAAGATGCAAGAGGCCATTGATGGAATAGAAACCAGACAACAGGAACACATAGAAGCTGATGCAGAGAGAGATAAAAGGATCTCCAGGAATGAAACAATATTAAGAGAAATGTGTGACCAATCCAAAAGGAACAATATCCACATTATAGGGGTACCAGAAGACGACAAAAAAAGGGATAGAAAGTGTCTTTAAAGAAATAATTGCTGAGAACTACCCCAAACTGGGGGATGACAAGGTTGCTCAGACCAAGGAAGCACACAGAACTCTGAACAGAAGGAACCAAAAGAGGACAACACCAAGACACATAATAATTAAAATGGCAAAGATCAAAGACAAGGACAGAGTATTAAAGGCAGCCAGAGAGAGAAAAAAGGTCAGCTACAAATGAAAACCCATCAGGCTATCATCACACTTCTCAACAGAAACCTTACAGTCCAGAAGAGAATGGCATGATATATTTAATGCATTGAAACAGAAGGCCTTGAACCAAGGATACTGTATCCAGCACGATTATCATTGAAATACGAAGGAGGGAATAAACAATTCCCAGACAAGCAAAAGTTGAGGGAATTTGCCTCCCACAAACCACCTCTACAGGGTATATTAGAGGGACTGCTCTAGATGGGGGCACTCCTGAAAAGAGCACAGAACAAAACACACAACATATGAAGAATGGAGGAGGAGGTACAAGAAGGGAGAGAAGTAATCAGCAGACTGTGTTTATAATAGCTCAATAAGTGAGTTAAGTTAGACAGTAAGGTAGTAAAGAAGCTAACCTTGAACCTTTGGTAATCATGAATCTAAAGCCTGCAATGGCAATAAGTACATATCTTTCAATAATCACCCTAAGTGTAAAAGGACTGAATGCACCAATTAAAAGACAAGGAGTAATAGAATGGATAAAAGAGCAAGACCATCTATATGCTGCTTACAAGAGACTCACTTCAAACCCCAAAACATGCAGAGATTAAAAGTCAAGGGATAGAAAAAGATATTTCACGCAAACAACAGGGAGAAAAAAGCAGGTGTTCCAATACTAGTATCAGACAAAATAGACTTCAGAACAAAGAAAGTAACAAGACATAAAGAAGGACATTATATAATGATAAAGGGCTCTGTCCAACAAGAGGATATAACCATTATAAATATATATGTACAGAATACAGGAGCACCAACATATGTAAAACAAATGCTAACACAATTAAAGGAGGAAATAGAATGCAATGCATTCATTAAGGGAGACTTTAACACACCACTCATTCCAAAGGACAGAACCACCAGACAGAAAATAAGTAAGGACACAGAGACACTGAAAAACACAGTAGAACAGATGGACCTAATAGACATCTATACAACTCTACATCCAAAAGCAACAGGATACACATTCTTCTCAAGTGCACATGGAACATTCTCCAGAATAGACCACATACTAGCTCACAAAAAGAGCCTCAGTAAATTCCAAAAGATTGAAATCCTACCAACCAACTTGTCAGACCACAAAGGTATAAAACTAGAAATAAATTGTACAAAAAAAGCAAAAAGGCTCACAAAGACATGGAGACTTAACAACATGCCCCTAAATAATCAATGGATCAACAACCAAATTAAAATGGAGATCCAACAATATATGGAAACAAACAACAACAACAACACAAAGCCACAACTCCTGTGGGACACAGAAAAAGCAGTTTTAAGAGGAAAGCATATAGCAATCCAGGCATACTTAAAGAAGGAAGAACAATCCCAAATGTATAGTCTAATGTCACAATTATCGAAACTGGAAAAAGAAGAACAACTGAGGTCTAAGGTCAGCAGAAGGAGGGACATAATAAAGATCAGAGAAGAAATAAATAAAATTGAGAAGAACAAAACAATTGAAAAAAATCAATGAAACCAAGAGCAGGTTCTTCGAGAAAATAAATAAAATAGATAAGCCTCTAGCCAGACTTATTAAGAGAAACAGAGTCAACACACATCAACAGAATCAGAAATGAGAAAGGAAAAATCACGATGGACCCCACAGAAATACAAAGAATTATTAGAGAATACTATGAAAACCTACATATGCTAACAAGCTGGAAAACCTAGGAGAAATGGACAACTTCCAAGAAAAATACAACCTTCCAAGATTGACCCAGAAAGAAAGAGGAAATTGAAAACAGACCAATTACCAGCACCGAAATTTGAGGCAGTAATCAAAAAACTACCCAAGACCAAAACCCCCAGGCCAGACGGATTTACCTCGGAATTTTATCAGACATATAGAGCAGACATAATACCCATTCTCCTTAAAGTTTTCCAAAAAAATAGAAGAGGAGGGAATACTCCCAAACTCATTCTATGAAGCCAACATCACCCTAATACCAAAACCAGGCAAAGACCCACCAAAAAAGAAAACTACAGATCAATATCCCTGAAGAACGTAGATGCAAAAATAATCAACAAAATATTATCAAAGCAAATTCAAAAATACTTCAAAACGATCATACACCATGACCAAGTGGGATTCATCCCAGGGATGCAAGGAAGGTACAACATTTGAAAATCCATCAACATCATCCACCACATCAACAAAAAGAAGGAACCACATGATCATCTCCAGAGATGCTGAAAAAGCATTCAACAAAATTCAATATCCATTCATGATAAAAACTCTTAACAAAATGGGCATAGAGCGCAAGAACCTCAACATAATAAAGGCCACATATGATAAACCCACACCTAACATCATACTGAACAGCGAGAGGCTGAAAGCTTTTCCTCTGAGATCGGGAACCAGACAGGGATGCCCACTTTCCCCACTGTTATTCAATATAGTACTGGAGGTCCCAGCCACAGCAATAACACAAAACAAAGATATTCAAGGAATCCATATTGGTAAAGAAGAAGTGAAACTGTCACTATTTGCAGATGACATGATATTGTATATAAAAAATCCTAAAGGCTCTACTCCAAAACTACTAGAACTAATATCAGAATTCAGCAAAGTTGCAGGATACAAAATTAACACATAGAAATCTGTGGCTTTCGTATACACTAACAATGAAATAAAAGAAAAAGAAATCAGGAAAACAATTCCATTCACAATAGCATCAAAAAGTATAAAATACCTATGAATAAACCTAACCAAGGAAGTGAAAGACCTACACCCTGAAAACTTTAAAGAGGACACTAACAAATGGAAACTCATCCCATGTTCCTGGCTAGGAAGAATTAATATCATCAAAATGGACATCCTGCCCAAAGCAATATACAGATTAGAAGCAATCCCTATCAAATTACAAACAGCATTCCTCAGTGAACTGGAACAAACAGTCAAAAAATTCATATTGAACCACCAAAGACCCTGAATAGCAAATGCAATTCTGAGAAGGAAGCATAAAGTGGGGGGATCTCGCTCCCCAACTTCAAGCTCTATTACAAAGCCACAGTAATCAAAACAATTTGGTACTGGCACAAGAACAGAGCCACAGACCAGTGGAAAAGAATATAGACTCCAAACATTAACCCAAACACATATGGTCAATTAATATTTGATAAAGGATACATGGACATACAATGGGGAAATGACAGCCTCTTCAACAGATGGTGCTGGCAAAACTGGACAGCTACATGTAAGAGAATGAAACTGGATCACTGTCTAACCCCATACACAAAAGTAAATTCGAAATGGATCAAATACCTGAATGTAAGTCATGAAACCATAAAACTGAGAAAATGACATAGGCAAAAATCTTTTAGACATAAACATGAGTGACATCTTCATGAACATATCTCCCTGGGCAAGGGAAACAAAAGCAAAAATGAATGAGTGGGACTATATCAAGCGGAAAACCTTCTGTACAGCAAAGGACACCATCAATAGAACAAAAAGGTATCCTACAGCATGGGAGAATATATTCATAAATTACAGATCCAATATAAGGTTGACATCCAAAATATATAAAGAGCTCACACACCTCAACAAACAAAAAGCAAATAATCCAATTAAAAAATGGGCAGAGGAGCTGAACAGACAGTTCTCTAAAGAAGAAATTCAGATGGCCAACAGACACATGAAAAGATGCTCCACATCACTTGTCATCAGAGAAATGCAAATTAAAACCACAATGAGATATCACCTCACACCAGTAAGGATGGCCATCATCGAAAAGACAAACAACAAGAAATGTTGGCGAGGTTGTGGAGAAAGGGAAACCCTCCTACACTGCTGGTGGGAATGTAAATTAGTTCAACCAGTGTGGAAAGCAGTATGGACATTCCACAAAATGCTCAAAATAGAAATACCATTTGACCCAGGAATTCCACTTCTAGGAATTTACCCAAAGAAAGCAAGATCTCAGATTCAAAAAGACAGATGCACCCCTATGTTTATCGCAGCACTATTTACAATAGCCAAGATATGGAAGCAACCTAAATGTCCATCAGTAGATGAATGGATAAAGAAGATGTGGTTCATATATACAATGGAACATTTCTCAGCCATAAGAAAAAAAACAGATCCTACCATTTGCAACAACATGGATGGAGCTAGAGGGTATTATGCTCAGTGAAGTAAGCCAGGTAGAGAAAGACAAGTACCAAATGATTTCACTCATATGTGGAGTATAAGAACAAAGGAAAACTGAAGGAACAAAACACCAGCAGAATCACAGAACTGAAGAATGGACTAATAGTTACCAAAGGGAAAGGGACTGGGGAGGATGGGTGGAAAAGGAGGTACAAGGGCAAGGAAAAGAAAGGGGGCATTACGATTAGCATGTATAGTCTAGTGTGGGGGGGGGTACAGGGAGGGTTGTGCAACACAGAGAAGACAAGTAGTGATTTTACAGCATCTTACTATGCTGATGGACAGTGACTGTGAAGGGGTATGTGGGGGGACTTGGTGAAGGGGAGAGCCTCATAAGCATAATGCTCTTCATGTAGTTGTAGATTAATGATACCAAAATAAAAAAAGTACAATAAAGAAAGGAGAACAATTAATTACTAAGCAGATGCAAAATCATATCAATTAACTCCAAAGTCAATCAAGGGATAGACAAAGAGTACAGAATATGATACCTAATATATAAAGAATGTAGGAGGAAGAAAAAGGAGGAAAAAAAATCCTTTAGCTTGTGTTTGTAATAGCATACTAAGTAAGTTAAATTAGACTGTGAGATACTAAGGGAATTACCCTTGAACCTTTGGTAACCACAAATCTGAAGATTGCAAAAAGTATATACCAATCAATAATCACCCTAAATGTAAATGGTCTGAAACCACCAATCAAAAGACATAGAGTCACTGAACGAATAAAAAACAAGACCTCTCTATATGCTGCCTACAAGACACTCACTTCAAACACAAAGACATACAGTAAATAAAAGTGAAGGGATAGAAAAAGATATTTCATGCAACTAATAGGGAGAAAAAAGCAAGAGTTGCAGTACATATAAAACACAAAAAAGACTTAAAAACAAATTGACAAGAGACAAAGAAGGAAATTATGGAGACAAACAATGATAAATGGTTAAGTCCAACAAAAGGATATAACCATTATAATTATCGAAGCACCCAACACAGGAGCACCTAAATATGTGAAACACATATTAACATAACTAAAAGGGAAAAGAGAACGCAATGCATTGATTCTAGGTGACTTTACCACTCCACTCCCTCCAAAGGAAAGGTCAATTGGACAGAAAATAAGTAAGGAGACAGAGGCATTGAAAAACACATTAGAGCAGATGGACCTAACAGACATCTTTAGAACTCTACACCCAAAACCAACAGGATATACATTCTTCTCAAATGCACATGGAACATTTTTAAGAATAGCTCATATATATACTAGGCCACAAAGAGGGACTCAGTAAATTCAAGAAGATTGAAATTGTATCAGCTAGCTTCTCAGACCACAAAGGTATGAAAATAGAAATAAATTACACAAAGAAAATGAAATAGCCCACAAAAAGGAGGCTTAATAACATGCTCCTAAATAATCAATGGATCAATGACAAAATAAACACAGGGATCAAGCAATATATGGAAACAAATGACAACAATAATTCAACACTGCAAAATCTGTGGGACACAGCAAAGGCCGTGCTAATAGGGAATTGTATTGCAATACAGGCCTACCTCATGAAAGAAGAACTATCCCAAATGAACAGTACAAACTCACAATTAACGAAGATAGAAAGAGAAGAAAAAATGAGGCCCAAAGTCAGTAAAAGGAGGGGCCCAATAAAGATTAGAGCAGAAATCAGTAAAATCAAAGAATAAAACAATAGAATCAATGCAAGAAGAACTAGTTCTTTGAGAAAATATACAAAACATATAAACTCCTAGCCAGACTTATCAAGAAAAAATGAGAGTCTACTCACATAAACAGAATCAGAAATGAGAAAGGAAAAATCACTACAGACACCACAGAAATACAATGAATTATGAGAGAATACTATGAAAATTTATATGCTACCAAACTGGATAACCTAGAAGAAATGGAAAACTTTCTAGAAAAATACAACCTTCCAAGGCTGACGCAGGAAGAAAAACGAAAGCTGAATAGACCAATTACCAGCAAGGAAATTGAATTGGTAATCACAAAACTACTAAGAACACAATGCCTGGACCAGATGGTTTCACTGTTTAATTTTATCAAACATTTAGTGAAGACTTAAAATGCATCCTCCATAGTTTTCCAAAAGTAGCAGAGGATGGAACAATCCCAAACTCATTCTACAAGACCAGGATCACTCTGATATCAAAACCAGGCAAGGACACCACAAAGAAAGAAAATTACAGACCAATATCCCTGATAAACACAGATGCAAAATTACTCAACATAATATTAGCAAACTGAATTAAAAAATACATAAAAAAGATCATCCATCATGATCAAACAGGATTTACTTGAGGGATGCAAAAATTGTACAACATTTGAAAATCCATCAGTATCATACACCATAGCAAGAAAAAGAAGGACAAAAACCACACGATCATCTCCATAGATGCTGGAAAAGCATTCAACAAAATTCAACATCAATTCGTGATGAAAACTCTCAACAAAATGGGTAAAGTGGGTAACTACCTCAACATAATAAAGGCAACATATGAAAAACCCACAGCCAACATCATACTTAACAGCAAGAAGCTGAAAGCTTTCCTTTAAGATCAGGAACAAGACAAGGATACCCACTCTCCCCACTTTTATTCAACATATCTCTGGAGGTCCTAGCCATGGTAATCAGAAAACACAAAGAAATAAAAGGCACCCAGATTGGCAAGGAAAAAGTTAAACTATCCCTGTCTGCAGATGACATGATATTGTACATAAAAATCCCTAAAGAATCCACTCCAGAACTACTAGATCTAATATTTGAATCCAGCAAAGTTGTGGGATACAACATTAATACACAGAAATTTGTTGCATACCTATACACTAATGATAAACTAACAGAAAGAGAAGTCAGGAAAACAATTCCAGTCACAACTGCATCAAAAAGAATAAAATACTTAGAAATAAACCTACCCACAGAAGTGAAAGACCTATACTCTGAAAAGTACAAGGCACTCATGAGAGAAATTAAAGAAGATACCAATAAATGGAAAAACATCCCGTGCTCATGGATAGGGAAAAATTAATATTGTCAAAATGGCCATTCTGCCTAAAGCAATCTACAGATTCAATGAAATCCCTAAAAAAATACCAACAGCATTCTTCAACGAACTAGTGCAAATAGTTCTAAAATTCATATGGAACCACAAAAGGCCCCGAATAGCCAAAGCAATCCTGTGAAGGAAGAATAATGTGGGGGAGGATTATGCTACCCAACTTCAAGGTATACTACAAAGCCACGGAAATCAAGACAATTTGGTACTGGCACAAGAACAGATCTATAGACCAATGGAACAAACTAGAGAGCACAGATATACACCCAAGCCTATATGGTCAATTAATACATGACAAAGGAGCCATGGATATACAATGGAGAAATGACGCCTCTTCAACAACTGGTGTTGGCAAAACTGGGCAGCTACATGCAACTGGATTATTGTCTAACCCCATACACAAAAGTAAACTCAAAATAGATCAAAGACCTGAATGTAAGTCATGAAACCATAAAACACTTAGAAGAAAACATAGGCAACAATCTCCTGAAAATAAACATGAGCAACTTTTTCCTGAATGTATCTCCTTGGTCAAGGGAAACAACACAAATGGGACAACATCAAGCTAAAAGGCTTCTGTACAGCAAAGAACACCATCACCAGAACAAAAAGGCACCCTACCATACAGAATATATTTGTAAATGATATATCTGACACGGGGTTAACATTCAGAATATAGAAAGAACTTACATGCCTCAACACCCAAAAAGCAAATAACCCTATTAAAAAATGGGTGGAGGATATGAACAGACACTTCTCCAAAGAAGTAATTCAGATAGCCAACAGGCACAATAAAAGATGGTCCACATCCCTAATTATCAGGGAAATGCAAATTAAAACCACAATGAGATATCACCTCACACCAGTAAAGATGGTCACCATCCAAAAGACAAACAACAAATGCTGGTAAGGTTGCGTAGAAAGGGGAACCCTTCTACATTGCTGGTGGGAAGGTAAACTAGTTTAACCACTGTGAAAGGCAGTATGGAGGTTCCTCAAAAAACTAAAAATAGAAATACCATTTGACCCAGGAATTCCACCTCTAGGAATTTACCCAAAGAAAATAACTTCTCAGATTCAAAATGATATGTGCACCCCTATTTTTATCACAGCACTATTTACAAGAGCCAAGAAATAGAAGCAACCTAAGTGTCCATCAGTAGATGAATGGATAAAGAAGATATGTACATATACACAATGGAATATTATTCAGCCATAAGAAGAAAACAAATCCTACCATTTGCAACAACATGGATGGAGGTAGAGGGTATTATGCTCAGTGAAATAAGTCACATGGAGAAAGACAAATGCCCAATTATTTCCCTCATTTGTTGAGTATAACAACAAAACAAAACTGAAGGAACAAAACAGAAGCAGACTCACAGACTCCAAGAAGGGACTAGCAGTTATCAAAGGGGAGGGGAAGGGAAGGGTGTGTGGGGAGGGACAGAGAAGGGGATTGTGTGGTACCATGATTAGTGCACATGGTGTGTGTGGGGTCATGGTGAAGACTGTGTAGCTCAGACTAGACAAATAGGGACTCTGTGGCATCGTACTATACTGATGGACAGGGACTGCAATGCAGTGTGGGGGGGTGGGACTCTACAATAAGGGTGAATGTAATAACCCATTGTTTTTCTTGTAAAACCTTCATAAGAGTGTATATCAATGACACCTTAATAAAAAAGAAAGTAAAAAAGAAAAAGAAAAAGAGAAGAACACCAATGTAAATATATATTAAGAAGATGAAGGATAAAAACCACATGACCATTTCAATTGACAAAAAAGCATTTGATAATATTTAACAAGTTTTCATGTTAAAAACACTGAAAAATCTAGAAAAAGAGGGAAACCCCTCAACACAACAAAGTTCCTATATCAAAAGACCACAGATAACATACACAGCAAATAAGACTAAAGGATTTTTTCCTAAGATCAGGAACAAGACAAGTCATTCACTTTCCCCATTTGTATTCATCACAGTATTGGACATTTAGCCACAGGAAAGAAGGAAAGAAAGGAATAAAGACAAGTACAAAAGAAAGAGCAAAAGAGAGAATAAGAGAACAAACGAGTGAAAGAGGCAAAGAAAGAGAATGAAGAAAAAAAGAAAAAAAGAAAAAACGAGAAAGACCAAATGAAAGAAAGGAAGGGAGGGAGGCAGGAAGAGAAGGAAAGCTTAGAAAGGGAGGAAGAAAGAGAGGAAAAGAAAAAAAGGGCATCCAAAATGGACAGGAGGCAGTAAAATTATCTCTGTTCACATATGACATATTAAACAAGAAAATCCTAAAGATTTCTGAAATAAACTATTAGAACTAATAAAAGAATTCAGCAATGTTGCAGGATGCAAAATTCACAAGAACAATTGTATTTCTATAAAATAAAAATGAGCAGTACAAAAAATATTCCATTTATGAAAGTATCCAAAAAAGAATAAAGTAGTTATGAATAAACTTGACCAAGGAGGCAAAAAACTTCTACTCTGAAAACTATACAATGTTGCAGAAAGAAAGACACAAATAAATAGAAAGATATCCCATATTCATGGATTGGAGTACTTAACACTGCTAAAACATCCATACTATCTATATGAATCTACAGATTCAATGCAAGCTCAATCAAAATCCCAATGGCACTTTTTGCACAAATAGAAAAAGCATCCTAAAATTCATATGGAAACTCAAGAGTCACTGAAAACTCAGAACAATCTTGGGAGGGGAAAAAAAAAAAGGTGGAATCCTCACACTTTCTGGTTTTAAAACATATCTCAGAGCAACACAAATCAAAACAGTATGGGACTGACTGTTATGACAAAAGACATATAGATCAACAGAACAGAGAGCCCAGAAACACAATCTTATCCATATGGTAAAACAATCTTCAACAAGAGTGCCAGGACCTCACAATGGGAGAGGACAGACTCTTAAAATATAGTACGGGTAAATTGCATATTCATACACAAAAGACTGAAGCCTGACTCTTACCCCATAAAATCTACATACATAAAAATTTACTCAAAATGGATTAAAGGGTCATTTCAACTAAAAGCTGAAATAGGAACAAGAAGGAGCCATCTCTGAGAGAAACAAGGAAAGAGATAAAGAATGGTGGGGGAATAGCATTCTAGAAACTATTACATATACTTTATTTGGTGAACATTTATCATGTGTAAGAAGTGATGTGGAGAGATTGGATTAAAGATGGTGGAATGAGAGGTGAGACAGAGACCTCATCCTAAAACCACATATAATAGAAAAATAATTTAATACAACTAATACTGAAAGAGCAACAGGAAAGAAGGCTGCAAAAGACTGCATACACCTGGAGAAAAGAGCAGACCTCATGGAACAGGGTAATGTAACAAAGCTGTGACCCAGTGGGGCACAAGCCCTTCTCCCATCCCAGCTCACCAGTGGGAGGAAGAGAAACAGAGCATGGAGGGAGAGAAGGAATGTGACTGCTGAACATCTAGACCTGGAGATCTGCTCTAGGAGCATGAACCTACATTGCATGGGGCTCTGGTGATTTAGTGCAGTTGGAAAGCTAAGACAGGCAGAATACCTGGAGAGATGGAGATTCAGTCTGCTTGTGGGAAAAAGGGATTCATATTCGGTTGATATGGGTGAGCAGTCTGAGAGATTTCCTAAGAGCAAGAGGGCTGCTAAAGGGACAAGGATTGCACAGAGCTTACTGCTCAGGAGAAAGGACAGGTAGACAAAATTGTACAGGTGCACTCTGCCCAGCAGGTTGCGAGCTTAAATGATCATCAGGCGCTTCATCCCCCTGGCTGGCTATGCACCTGCAAGGCCCCCAACCACGATACGCAGCCTGCTGTGCCTTCCTCCCAGCTAGTCTGAACCTGGATCATGCTCGCAAACTGGCAACCCCTGCCTTAGCCTCAGACCAGCCAGCGGGAAGCCACGCCTACAGCAGCTGTAAACCACAAAGCATAGAGGTGTACACCTGTGTGTTCAGCTCACTGGATCTGGCAGTGGAGAAGGGCACAGCAGCCAGGAAGCAGGATACAGCTCTTTCCTCCCCCAAAGCATGAACACCACACCCCTGTGAACCCCAACATTGCTCCAAGGACTGAACAGCTGCAGTGAGTAGAGCCTCAGGGCACTAGAGGGCAGAACAAATTATGAAATGTCAAAGGACCACGGTTCAAAGCAAAATTATGAATACACCTAAGAAAGATTCAAATGAAATTGACCTCATGAATTTTCCTGATAGAGATTTCAAAACAAAAATCATTAACATGCTCATGGAGGTACACAAAAATATTCAAGAACTTAGGAATGAATTTAGGACAGAGATCTAATCATTGAAGAACACAATGGAGGGTATTAAAAGCAGTTTAGATACAGTGGAGGAGATGATAAATGAAATAGAAATTAGGGAAGAGGAATACAAAGAAGGGGAGGCAGAGAGAGAAAAAAGGATCTTTAAGAATAAAAGAATATTGAGAGAACTGTGTGACCAATCCAAATGGAACAATATTCATATTATAGGGATACCAGAAGAAAAAGAAGGAGAAAAAGAGATAGAAAGTGTCATTCAGGAAGTAATTACTGAAAACTGCACCAATATGGGGAAAGAGACAGTCTCTCAAACCACAGAGGTGCACAGATCTCCTAACACAAGGGACCCAAGGAGGACAACACCAAGACATATAATAATTAAAATGGCAAAGATCAAGGATAAGGACAGAATATTAAAAGCATCCAGAGAGAGAAATAAGATCACATAAAAAGGAAAACCCATCAGGCTATCATCAGACTTCTCAGCAGAAACCTTATAGGCCAGAAGGGAGTGGAATGATATATTTAATGCAATGAGGCAGAAGGGCTTGGAACCAAGAATACTTTATCCAGCAAGACTATCATTTAAATTTGAAAGAGGGATTAAACAATTTCCAGATAAGCAAAAGCTGAGATAATTTAGCACCCACAAACAATCTCTACAATGTATATTGGAGGGACTGCTATAGTTGGGAGTGTTCCTAAGGTTAAATAGCTGTCACCAGAGGTAATAAAAAGGGATAGAAAAAGAGTATAGAATATGATACTTAATATATAAATAATGGAGGAGGAAGAAAAGGAGGGGAAAAAAAGAACCTTTAGATTGTGCTTGTAATAGTATAGTAACTGAGTTAAGATAGTAAGAAAGTTAAACTTGAACCTTTCGTAACCACAGATCTAAAGCCTGCAATGGCAGTAAGTACATACCTATTGATAATCACCCTACATGTAAACGGTCTGAATGCACCAATCAAAAGACAGATAGTCACTGTATGGATGAAAAACAAGACCCAACTATATGCTGCCTAGAAGAGACTCACTTCAAACCGAAAGACATACACAAACAAAAGTGAAGGGATGGAAAAGATATTTCATGCAACTAATAGGGAGAAAAAAGCAGGTGTTGCACTACTTGTATCAGACAAAATAGACTGCAAAACAAAGAAAGTCACAAGAGACAAGGAATGACATTACATAATGATAAAGAGGTCAACACAACAAGAGGCTATAACCATTATAAATATATATGCGCCCAACACAGGGGCACCTACATATGTGAAACAAATACTAACAGAATTAAAAGGGGAAATAGAATGTAATGCATTCATTCTAGGAGACTTCAACACTCCACTCACACCAAAGGACAGATCAAACAGACAGGAAATAAGGAGACAGAGGCACTGAACAACACATTAGAAGAGATGAACCTAAAAGACATCTACAGAACTCTCCACCCAAAGGCAGCAGGATACACATTCTTTTCAAGTGCACAAGGAACATTTTCCAGCACAGACCACATACTAGGACACAAAAAGAGCCTCAGTAAATTCAAAAAGATTGAAATGTATCAAACAACTTCTCAGATGAGAAGGGTATAAAACTAGAAATAAATTGTACAAAGAAACAAACAGGCTCACAAACACATGGAAGCTTAACAACATGCTTCTAAATAATCAATGGATCAATGACCAAATTAAAACAGAGATCAGGCAATATATGGAGACAAACAAAAACAACAGCACAACACCCCACCTACTATGGGACACAGCAAACACAGTTCTAAGAGGAAAGTATATAGCAAATCAGGCCTATTTAAAGAAGGAGGAACAATCCCAAACGAATGGTCTAAATTCACAATTATTAAAACTGGAAAAAGAAGAACAAATTAAGCCAAAAGTCAGCAGAAGGAGGGACATAATAAAGATAAGAGAAGAAATAAATAAAATTAAGAAGAATAAAACAATAGAAACAAATTAATGAAACTAACAGTTGGCTCTATGAGAAAATAAACAAAATAGAAAAACCCCTAGCCATACTTTTACGACAAAAGAGCATTTAAACACATGAACACAATCAGAAATAAGAAAGAAAAAATAATGATTGACACCACAGAAATTAAAAGATTTATTAGAGAATACTATGAAAATCTATATGCTAACAAACTGGATAACCTAGAAGAAATGGACAACTTTCTAGAAAAATACAACACAGCAAGAGACACCCAGGAAGAAACAGAAAATCTAAACAGACCAATTACAAGCAATGAAATTGAACTGTTAATCAAAACACTACCCAAGAACAAAACATCTGGACCAGACAGATTCACCACTGAATTTTATCAGAAATTTAGAGAACACATAATACCCATTCTCCTTAAAATTATCCAAAAAATAGGAGAGGAGGGAATACTTCCAAACTCATTCTATGAAGTCAGCATCACTCTAAGACCAAAATCAGGCAAAGGCACCACAAAAAAGAAAACTACAGAACAATATCCCAGATGAACATAGATGCAAAAACACTAACAAAATAGTAGTAAACCAAATTCAAAAACACATCAAGAGGATCATACACCATGATCAAGTGGGATTCATCCCAGGGATGCAAGGATGGTACAACATTTGAAAATCCATCAGCATCATCCACTACATCAACAAAAAGAAGGAACAAACCACATAACCATTTCCATAGATGCTGAAAAAGCATTCGAAAAAATTCAACATCAATTCATGATAAAACTCTCAACAAAATGGGTATAGAGGGAAAGTACCTGAACAGAATAAAGGCCATGTATGACAAATCCACAGCCAACATCATACTTAACAGTGAGAAACTGAAAGCTTTTTCTCTAAGATCCAGAACAAGACAAGGATGCCCACTGCCCCCACTTTTATTCAATATACTACCAGAGGTCATAGTCAAGGCAATCAGACAACACAAAGAAATAAAAGGCATCCAGATTGGCAAGGAAGAAGTCAAACTGTCACTGTTTGCAGATGACATGATATTGTACGTAAAAAACCCTAAAGAATCCACTCCAAAACTACTACAACTAATATCTGAATTCAGCAATGTTTCAGGATACAAAATTAATACACAGAAATCTGTTGCATTCCTATACACTAACAATGAGCTAGCAGAAAATCAGGAAAAAAAATTCCATTTACAATTGCATCAAAAAGAATAAAATACCAAGAAATAAACATAACCAAGGAAGTGAAAGACATACACCCTGAAAACTACAAGACACTCCTAAGAGAAATTAAAGATGATACTAATAAATGGAAATTCATCCCATGCTGTTGGTAGGAAGAATTAATATTGTTAAAATGGCCATTCTGCCTACAGCAATCTACTGATTCAATGCAATCCCTATCAAAATACCAACAGCATTCTTCAACGAACTGCAGCAAATAGTTCTGAAATTCATATGGAACCATAAAAGACCCCGAATAGCCAAAGCAATACTGAGAAGGAAGGATAAAGCTGGGGGGGATCTCAATTTCCAACTCCAAGCTCTACTACACAGCCACAGTAATCAAGACAATTTGATACTGGCACAAGAACAGACCCATAGACCAGTGGAACAGAATAGAGAGTCCAGATATTAACCCAAGCATATACGGTCAATTAATATATGATAAAGGAGCCAGGGATACACAATGGGGAAATGACAGCCTCCTCAACAGCTGGTGTTGGCAAAACTGGACAGCTACATGTAAAAAAATGAAACTGGATCATTGTCTAACCCTACATACAAAAGCAAATTCAAAATGGATCAAAGACCTGAATGCTAGTCATGAAATCATAACACTCTTAGAAAAAAACATAGGCAAAAATCTCTTCGACATAAATATGAACAACTTCTTCATGAACATATCTCACTGGGCAAGGGAAACAAAAGCAAAAATGAACACGTGGGACTATATCAAACTGAAAAGCTTCTGTACAGCAAAGGACACCATCAGTAGAACAAAAAGGCATCCTACAGTATGGGAGAATATATTCATAAATGACATATCCGATAAGGGGTTGACATCCCAAGTATACAAAGCCCATGTACCTCAACAAACAAAGAAAAAACCCAATTAAAAATGGGCAGAGGATCTGAACAGACACTTCTCCAAAGAAGAAATTCAGATGGCCAACAGGCACATGAAAAGATGCTCCACATCGCTAATCATCAGAGAAATGCAAACTAAAACCATAATAAAATATCACCTCACACCAGTTAGGATGGCCAACATCCAAAAAACAAACATCAACAAATGTTGGTGAGGATGTGGAGAAAGGGGAACCCTACTACACTGCTGGTGGGAATGTAAACTAGTTCAACCTCTGTGAAGAGCAGTATAGAGGTTCTTTATAAAACTAAAAATAGAAATACCATTTGACCCAGGAATTCCACTCTGAGGAATTAACCCTAAGAATTCAGGAGCCCAGTTTCAAAAAGCATGTGTACCCCTATGTTTATCACGCACTACTTACAATAGCCAAGAAATGGAAGCAACCTAAATGTCCATCAGTAGATGAATGGATAAAGAAGATGTGGTATATATACACAGTGGAATATTATTCAGCCATAAGAAGAAAATAAATCCTCCCTTTTGCAACAACATGTATGGAGCTAGAGGGTATTATGCTCAGTGAAATAAGCCAGGCGGAGAAAGACAAGTATCAAATGGTTTCACTCACCTGTGGAGTGTAAGAATAAAGCAAAAACTGAAGGAACAAAACAGCAGCAGACTCGTAGAACCATGAATGGACTAACAGTTACCAAAGGGAAAGGGACTGGGGAGGACAAGTGGGAAGAGAGTGATAAGGGAAAAATGGGGCATTATGAATAGCACGCATAATGTAGGGTGTGGGCACGGGGAAGCCACTATAGCAACCACAACATTGTTTATGTGAATGCATATTAATGATACCAAAAAAAACCCGTGAAACTAAAAACCCCAAACTATTCATTGTTGATGTCACTTATTCAACAAAGATTACATGGAATTTTAATCAAGGTCCCATTATCGACCAAAAGAAATTCCTTAGTCCTAATAAGAAGTTTAAATTTAATCTCAATTAGTGAATAAATATGTATTTATATTTCAAATGTTAAAATTAACTCAAGATAGAAAAAAAATGGATTAAGGATCTAAATTTAAGTACAAAAGCTGTAAAACTTTCAGAAGAAAACAGGAAAATCATCATGACATTGGATTTGACAGTTTTCTAGGATAGAACATCAAAAGAATTGGTAATAAAAGCAAGCATCACAAATGGGAGTACATTAAACTTTAAAACTGCACATCACAGGAAACAATCCACAGAGTGTGAGAAAATATTTGGAAACCATATAAATGATAAGGGTTTAATATCAAAAAAACATATATGTAAGTCAAACAACTTAGTAGCAGTAAAACAAATAATCTGACTTAAATGTTGGCAGAGGAGCAGATAAGATGCTTCTCAGAGAAGACATCTAATGGCCAATAGGTATTTAAAAAGATACTCAACATCATTTATCATCATGGAAATTCAAATCAAAACCACAGTAAGATATTACTTCACCCCTGTTAGAACATTATCAAGAAAAGAATTAACAAGTGTTGGCAAGGATATGGAAACAAAGGAACCCTTGAGCAATGTTGGTGGGAATGTAAATTGGTGCAGCCACTATGGAAAACAATATGGAGGTTCCTCAAACAATTAAAAATAGGATCATCATATGATCCTGCAATTTCATGTCTGGGTATTTATCCACAGGAAATGAAATCACTATCTCAGAGAGACATCTGTACCCCCATGTCACTGCAGAATTATTTATAGTAGCCTAAACATGGAAACAACCTTAGCCAAGTTTTGGAAACAACCTGTCTTATGATAGATGCGTGGATAAAGAAAGTATGGTATATATAGAATATGGAATATCATTCAGGCATAAAAATGAAGGAAATCTTGCCATTTGCAACAACATCAACAGGCCTTGTGGGCATTATGCTATGTGAAATAAATCAGACAAAGACAAATACTGTATGATCTCATCTATATGTGGAATCTAAAAAGCAGAATTCATAGAAACAACAGATTGGTGGTTGTCAAAGATTGGTTGGGAGGTGAGTGGTGGATGGTAGGGGACATAGGTGAAGATGATCAAAAGGTACAAACTTCTAGTTGTATAAAAAATAAGTTCTGGGAATATAATATATGGTATGGTGACTACAGTTAGCAACACTGCATTGTACATATGAAAACTGCTAAGAAAATAAATCTTAAAAGTTATTATAAGAAAAAAACTGCAATTATGTGAGGTGATGAATGTTAAACAAACTTATTTTGCTAGTCATGTACATTTATATATGTACATGTACACACAAACATATATGTACACACATAAATATATACATACAAATTATGTACAAGTTAAACTAATACAATGTTATACATAAATTGTATCTCAATAAAAGTAGAAAAATAACAAAAACAAACAAAAAGGTAGGGTACAAGTACAGGGTTTATGAACTATCACTCAAACATAAAAAAGAATGAAATCAGTAAGATGAAGACAAATACCTTATGATTTCACTTATACATAGAATCTAAAAAAACAAAAAACTGAACAAACAAAACAGAAATAGACTCATAAACACAGGAAACAGACTGGTGGTTGCCCTAGGGGACAAGAATCCGGGGAGGTTAGGTGAAATAGGTCAAGGGGATAAAAGGTACAAACTTCAAATTATAAAATAAATCAGTCATGGAGATGGAAGTACAACATAGGGAATACAGCCAATCATATTGTAATTTCTTTGTATGCTGACAGATGGTAAGTACACTTAACATAGTGAGCATTTAATAATGCATAAAAAAGTCACTAAATAGGACGATCAGTTCTGACATGTTTGTGTGTGAGTGTGCATTTGTGGAGTCAGTGGTTTATTTGGGGTTAATCACAATAACCACCAAATGTTAATGTACCAATGAACAGAGCATGAGATAATTTAATTGCAATCATCCTACAGTTAAATATTAATTCAAACTAATATTTTTTGTAGGTATAGGAGGAAAGCTTCCTAAATTGTGGAATACTGTTAAACAAATGATAGGTAATTCATTTGTATTATATTTAAATTAGCATTTCAAATGTTGTATTTAAATTACTCATACAGAAACATTTTAAACAATTTGCATGCTTAATTGAAGCATTCCTTTCCAGTCTTGTTTGCACTATTATCTTACTTTGCAAGTTTTTTTTTTTACTGTAAACAGGTAATGCTCAATCCCACTGTCACCTGGATTTGTTGTAAATTCCCAGACAGTGTGATGAATATTCCCAGACATAGATGAATGATGTGGGACAGAAACAGACATATGTAAAATTTTAATCCTAATTTCACTCTGGGTTGCCTTTCATTTTTTCATTGACTCATGTAAGGTAGCAAACACTAATAAACAAACTAATTAATAAATGCCTCTGCATTTTATTCAAAGCCAAGCCCTGGAGTTACTCCAAGTATAGTTTGGAGGTCTTGCGTTTAAGGGTCTGTCAGTCTAGCACTGGAGACAGACAGCACAGTGACACAGGAGCCACAAGAGCATGGTACTCTCTGCATCAAAGCTTCATTGGCTTTTCATTTCTCAGGACAAAACCCAAATGCCTTACTATGCCCTTCAAGGTCTTGGTTGACCCACCCTGGCCCATCTCTGGCCTCATCTCACTGCTTGCTGGGCTCCTGTAGCTACATTAACTTCTTACTGTTACTCAAACCCCCAGAACCATTGCTGCCTTGAGGGAAGTCATCAATTCATGTTTGGACAGATGCCTTCATGGAGAGAGATAACTAAGAGAAACCCAAACATGCATCACTATTCATGCATCACTCCACTGTTGTAGTGAAACTGTCTACTAGGACCCAGCATGTGCTAGGCCCTGTGATCCCTGTCCCCAAGTACTAATTACTGTGCACAAATAAAAATAAAGACAAACATAAGCTGAAAGTGACAGGATAGAAAGAAATATTTCATGCAATTCGTAACAAGATAGCAAGGATGGCTATACTTGTCTAATATGACAAAATTACGTCTAAAACTGACTCTAGAGACCAAAAAAGTCATCATAATGATAAAAGGATTACAGGAAGATACAAAATATATACATACCCACATCAGAGCACCTAAATATACAAAGCAAATGACAGAACTAAAGGCAGTAGAGGACTTGAACACTCTTCTTAAATAATGCATAGACCATCCAGACAGAAAATCAACAAATAAACAGCTGACTTTAACAATACTATAGAACAAATGGACCTAAAGGACATATATAGAACTTTCCACCTAACAGCAAAAGGATACGCACTCTTCTCAAGCTTACACAGAACATTTCCCAAAATAGATCACATATTAGATCACAAAACAAATCTTACCAAATTCAAAAGTAAAAGTTTGAAAAAAGATATTCCATGTAAATGGAAATGAAAAAAAGCTGGGGTAGCAGTACGTATATCAGACTAACAGACTTTAAAACAAAGACTATAACAAGGGACAAACAAAAACATTATGTAATGATAATGGAATTAAGGGGGAAATAAACATCAATACAATAATATTGTTGGGGACTTTAATACCCCACTTTCAACAACAGAGAGGCTATTTAGACAATCAGTAAGGAAAAAGATTTGAGCAACACTATACATCAAATGGACCTAATAGGTGTATACAAAACAAAACATTCCATTCAACAGAACACACAAACTTGATGCTCACAGAACATTTTCTATGAGAGATCTTTTTTTAGGCCACAAAACTAGTCATAGCAAATTGAAGACTGAAATTATACCAAACATCTTTAACCACAATAGCAAGAAACTAAAAATCAATAATAGGAGGAAAGCTAGAGAATTCACTAACACATGTAAATTCAACAATGCATTACTGAACAACCAATGAGTCAAAAGAAAAAAATCAAAATGGAAATTTAAAAATATCCTGAGGCAAACAAAAGTGGTAACACAGCAAGCTAAAACTTATGTGCTGCAGCAAAAGTAGTTCTGCAAGTAATGTTTATTGCCGTATACCCATACATCAAGAAAGAAGAGATATTTTTATTGAAATATAGCTGATACAATATATATTGGTTTCAGATGTATAACATAGTGATTGAACAATTACATACATTACTAAATACCAAGATAAATGTAATTACAATCTGTCAACAAAGAAATTACAATATTATTGACTATATTCCCCATGCTGTACTACCATTCTTGTGACTAATTTATAATTGCAGGTTTGTACTTCTTTATCCACTTCACCTCTTTCATTATACCCCCAGTCACCTCCCCTAGGGCAACTGCCAGCCCATTATCTGTGTTTGAGTCTACTTCTATTTTGTTTGTTTTGTTTTTAGAGAAAAAAAATCTGAAAAACGCAACCTAAATATATACCTCAGAGAACTAGAAAGAGAACAAACTAGCCCAGTTAGCAGAAGGAAGGAAATAGTACAGATCACAGCAGAAATAAATAAAATAGAGAACAGGAAAACAATAGAAAAGATTAACCAAACTGTTGATTAACTGAAAAGATAAAAAACCCACAAACTTTTAGTTAAAATAACCAAGAAATAAAGAGGACTCAAATAAATACAATCACAAATCAAAGAGGAGACATTACAACTGATACCACTGAAATACAAAGGACCATAAAAGACTACTATGAATCACTACATGTCAACAAATTAGACAACCTAGAATAAATTATTAAATTCCTAGAAACATTATGATCTACCAAGACTGATCAAGAAGAAATAGAAAACACAGCATGGTCACTAAAGTTAACAATACTGTAGTGTATATTTGAAAGTTGCTAAGCAAGGAGATCTTAAAAGTTCTCATCACAAGAAAAAACTGTAACTGTGTGAAGTAATGGATGTTAACTAAACTTATTGCAGTAATCATTTCACAATATATACATATATCAACTAATTATATTATATGTATTAAAATTATACGATGTATATGTCAATTATATCTCAATACAACTGGAAAAAACAAAATAATTGAAAACAGGTACTCAAATGAGTACATGCACATACTTGTTTGTAACAGCACTATTCACAATAAACAGTAGGTAGAAACAGACCAAATGTCCTCAAAAGATAAACAGATTTAAAAACTGTGGTATATATGTACAAACTAGCCTCTGGCCAAATGTTAGCCCAACCCCTAGTCTGGCACATACTGAGACTTCCCCAAACCATATGCTCCTCTGACCTCCAGGCACAGGACCATGGTGGTAAAAGAACTCCAGCCCAGGATCACCTGGGCCTCCAGCCAGCCAGCAAAAGCCACCAGGCACACCCAGTCTACATAGGGGATGTCCTACACAAAGATACACCATCAAGACTGCAAGAGGTAGCCATTTCACTTAATTCATAGAAACAAACACAGAAAGTCACACAAAATGAAAAGACAGAGGGCGGAGCCAAAATGGCAGCATGAGTAGAGCAGAGGAACTTGCCTCACAAAACCACATAGAATTATGAAAATATAACAAAGACAACTTCCTAAAATAGAGACCAGAGGACACAGGACAACATCCAGACCACATCCACACCTGCGAGAACCCAGCGCCTCGCGAAGGGGGTAAAATACAAGCCCGGGCCCAGTGGGAGACGAGCACCCCTCCCCCCAGCTCCCGGCAGGTAGAAAGAAACCGGAGCGGTTTTTTTCTTTTTCGTTGGCGAGTGCTTTTTGGAAGCCTTAAAGGGACAGGGACCCCAATACCAGGGAAACAAGGCAGTAAGGCTGGTGAGCGGGTGTCTGAGACCGGCACCTGAGGACAATGAAAATCGCGCGTTTTTCCCTTTTTTTTTTGGAGAGTGCTTTCTGGAAGCCTTAAGGGGACAGGGACCCCAATACTAGGGAAACACGGCAGCAAGACCGGTGAGCAGGTGCCTGAGACTGGCAACTGAGGACAAAGAAAATTGCGCGTTTTTCCTTTTTTTTTTTCTCTTTCGTTGTTGCTGTTCTTGTGTTGGTTTGGAGAGTGCTTTTTGGAAATCTTAAAGGGGCAGGACAGGACACTTAGCCCACAAGCAGGGAATCTGCGGCTCTCTGGGCACTCTAACCCCCTGGGCAACAGGGAGCACAGAGGCCCCTTACGGAGATAAATAGCCTCCCGGACACACCCCCTCCAACGGGGCTCCACCATTTTGGAGGAGCAGCCCCAGCCAGGACACACGCACAGCAACAGCGGATATAAACTCCATAGCAACCGGGCAGGAAGCAGAAGCCCTGTCTGCGCACAGCTGCTCAGCACAAACCACTAGAGGTCACTATTCTCCCAGGAGAGGAAGGCCACAAAGCAACAAGAAGGAAAGCTCTTCCAGCTGTCACTCGTACCAGCTCTGCAAACTATCTCTATCACCATGAAAAGGAAAAACTACAGGCAGACAAAGATCACAGAGACAACACCTGAGGAGAAAGACCTAACCAGTCCTACTGAAAAAGAATTCAAAATAAAAATCATGAACATGCTGACAGAGATGCAGAGAAAAATGCAAGAGCAATGGGATGAAGTCCAGAGGGGGATCACAGATGTCAGGAAGGAGATCACAGAAGTGAAACAATCCCTGGAAGGATTTATAAGCAGAATGGATAAGATGCAAGAGGCCACTGATGGAACAGAAACCAGAGAACAGGAACATATAGAAGATGACATAGAGAGAGATAAAAGGATCTCCAGGAACGAAACAATACTAAGAGAACTATGTGACCAATCCAAAAGGAATAATATTAGTATTATAGGGGTACCAGAAGAAGAAGAAAGAGGAAAAGGGATAGAAAGTGTCTTTGAAGAAATAATTGCTGAAAACTTCCCCAAACTGGGGGAGGAAATAATCGAACAGACCACGGAAATACACAGAACCCCCAACAGAAAGGATACAAGGAGGACAACAACAAGACACATAATAATTAAAATGGCAAGGATCAAGGACAAGGAAAGACTTTTAAAGGTAGCTAGAGAGAAAAAGGTCACCTATAAAGGAAAACCCTAAGGCTAACATGAGACTTCTCAACAGAAACCCTACAGGCCAGAAGAGAATGGCATGATATATTTAATGCAATGAAACAGAAGGGCCTTGAACCAAGGATACTGTATCCAGCACGACTATCATTTAAATATGATGGCGGGATTAAACAATTCCCAGACATGCAAAAGCTGAGCGAATTCGCTTCCCACAAACCACCTCTACAGGGCATCTTACAGGGACTGCTCAACCTGGGAGCACTCCTAAAAAGAGCACAGAACAAAACATACAACATATGAAGAATGGAGAAGGAGGAATAAGAAGGGAGAGAAGAAAAGAATCTCCAGACAGTGTATATAACAGCTCAATAAACGAGCTAAGTTAGGCAGTAAGATACTAAAGAAGCTAACCTTGAACCTTTGGTAACCACAAATCTAAAGCCTGCAATGGCAATAAGTACATATCTCTCAATAGTCACCCTAAATGTAAATGGACTTAATGCACCAATCAAAAGACATAGAGTAATAGAATGGATAAAAAAGCAAGACCCATCTATATGCTGCTTACAAGAAACTCACCTCAAACCCAAAGACAAGCATAGACTAAAAGTCAAAGGATGTAAAAACATATTTCAGGTAAACAACAGTGAGAAGAAAACAGGGATTGCCGTACTAATACCAGACAAAATACACTTCAAAACAAAGAAAGTAACAAGAGATAAAAAAGGACACTACATAATGATAAAGAGCTCAGTCCAACCAGAGCATATAACCATTCTAAACATATATGCACCCAACACAGGAGCACCAGCATTTGTGAAACAAATACTAACAGAACTAAAAAGGGAAATAGACTGCAATGCATTCATCTTAGGAGACTTCAACACACCACTCACACCAAAGGATAGATTAACTGGGCAGAAAATAAATAAGGACACACAGGCATTGAACAACACACTAGAACAGATGGACCTAACAAACATCTATAGAAATCTACATCCAAAAGCAACAGAATATACATTCTTCGCAAGTGCACATGGAACATTCTCCAGAATAGACCACATACTAGCTCACAAAAAGAGCCTCAGTAAATTCCAAGATATTGAAATTCTACCAACCAATTTTTCAGACCACAAAGGTATAAAACTAGAAATAAATTCTACAAAGAAAACAAAAATGCTCACAAACACATGGAGGCTTAACAACATGCTTCTAAATAATCAATGGATCAATGAACAAATCAAAATAGAGATCAAGGAATATATAGAAACAAATGACAACAACAACACAAAGCCCCACCTTCTGTGGGATGCAGTGAAAGCAGTCTTAAGAGGAAAGTATATAGCAATCCAGGCACACTTGAAGAAGGAAGAACAATCCCAAATGAATAGTCTAACATCACAACTATCAAAACTGGAAAAAGAAGAACAAATGAGGCCTAAAGTCAGCAGAAGCAGGGACATAATAAAGATCAGAGAAGAAATAAACAAAATTGAGAAGAATAAAACAATAGCAAAAATCAATGAAACCAAGAGCTGGTTCTTTGAGAAAATAAACAAAATAGATAAGCCTCTAGCCCAACTTATTAAGAGAAAAAGAGAGTCAACACAAATCAACATAATCAGAAATGAGAATGGAAAAATCACGACAGACTCCACAGAAATACAAAGAATTATTAAAGACTACTATGAAAACCTATATGCCAACAAGCTGGAAAACCTAGAAGAAATGGACAACTTCCTAGAAAAATACAACCTCCCAAGACTGACTAAGGAAGAAACACAAAAGTTAAACAAACCAATTACGAGCAAAGAAATTGAAACAGTAATCAAAAAACTACCCAAGAACAAAACCCCGGAGGCGGACGGATTTACCTCGGAATTTTATCAGACACACAGAGAAGACATAATACCCATTCTCCTTAAAGTGTTCCACAAAATAGAAGAAGAGGGAATACTCCCAAACTCATTCTATGAGGCCAACATCACCCTAATACCAAAACCAGGCAAAGACCCCACCAAAAAAGAAAATTACAGACCAATATCCCTGATGAATGTAGATGCAAAAATACTCAATAAAATATTAGCAAACAGAATTCAACAGTATATCAAAAGGATCATATACCATGACCAAGTGGGGTTCATCCCAGGGATGCAAGGATGGTACAACATTCGAAAAATCCATCATCATCATCCACCACATCAACAAAAAGAAAGACAAAAACCACATGATCATCTCCATAGATGCTGAAAAAGCATTTGACAAAATTCAACATGCATTCATGATAAAAACTCTCAGCAAAATGGGTATACAGGGCAAGTACCTCAACATAATAAAGGCCATATATGATAAACCCACAGCCAGCATTATACTGAACAGCGAGAAGCTGAAAGCATTTCCTCTGAGATCGGGAACTAGACAGGGATGCCACTCTCCCCACTGTTATTCAACATAGTACTGGAGGTCCTAGCCACGGCAATCAGGGAAAACAAAGAACTACAAGGAATCCAGATTGGTAAAGAAGAAGTTCAACTGTCACTATCTGCAGATGATATGATACTGTACATAAAAAACCCTAAAGACTCCACTCCAAAACTACTAGAAATGATATCGGAATACAGCAAAGTTGCAGGATACAAAATTAACACACAGAAATCTGTAGCTTTCCTATACACTAACAATGAACCAATAGAAAGAGAAATCAGAAAAACAATTCCATTCAGAAATGCATCAAAAAGAATAAAATACCTAGGAATAAACCTAACCAAAGAAGTGAAAGACTTATACTCTGAAAACTACAAGTCACTCTTAAGAGAAATTAAAGGGGACACTAACAAATGGAAACTCGTCCCCTGCTCATGGTTAGGAAGAATTAATATTGTCAAAATGGCCATCCTGCCTAAAGCAATATACAGATTTGATGCAATCCCTATGAAACTACCAGAAACATTCTTCAATGAACTGGAACAAATAATTCAAAAATTCATATGGAAACACCAAAGACCCCAAATAGCCAAAGCAATCCTGAAAAAGAAGAATAAAGTAGGGGGGATCTCACTCCCCAACTTCAAGCTCTACTACAAAGCCATAGTAATCAAGACAATTTGGTACTGGCACAAGAACAGAGCCACAGACCAGTGGAACAGATTAGAGACTCCAGAAATTAACCCAAACATATATGGTCAATTAATATTTGATAAAGGATCTATGGACATACAATTGCAAAATGACAGTCTCTTCAACAGATGGTGTTGGCAAAACTGGACAGCTACATGTCGGAGAATGAAACTGGACCTTTGTCTAACTCCATATACAAATGTAAACTCAAAATTGATCAAAGACCTGTATGTAAGTCATGAAACCATTAACGTCTTGGAAAAAACATAGGCAAAAACCTCTTAGACATAAACATGAGTGACCTCTTCTTGAACATATCTCCCCGGGCAAGGAAAACAACAGCAAAAATGAGCAAATGGGACTACATTAAGCTGAAAAGTTTCTGTACAGCGAAAGACACCATCGATAGAACGAAAATGAACCCTACAGTATGGGAGAATATATTTGAAAATGACAGATCCGAAAAAGGTTTGATGTCCAGAATATATAAAGAGCTCACACGCCTCAACAAACAAAAAACAAATAACTCAATTAAAAAATGGGCAGAGGAACTGAACAGACAGTTCTCCAAAAAGGAAATACAGATGGCCAACAGACACATGAAAAGATGCTCCACATCGCTAATTATCAGAGAAATGCAAATTAAAACTACAATGAGGTATCACCTCACACCAGTAAGGATGGCTGCCATCCAAAAGACAAACAACAACAAATGTTGGCGAGGCTGTGGAGAAAGGGGAACCCTCCTACACTGCTGGTGGGAATGTAAATTAGTTCAACCATTGTGGAAAGCAGTATGGAGGTGCATCAAAATGCTCAAAACAGACCTACCATTTGACCCAGGAATTCCACTCCAAGGAATTTACCTTAAGAACGCAGCAATCAAGTTTGAGAAAGACAGATGCACCCCTATGTTTATCGCAGCGCTATTTACAATAGCCAAGAATTGGAAGCAACCTAAATGTCCATCGGTAGATGAATGGATAAAGAAGATGTGGTACATATATACAATGGAATACTACTCAGCCATAAGAAGAGGAAAAATCCTACCATTTGCAGCAACATGGATGGAGCTGCAGAGTATTATGCTCAGTGAAATAAGCCAAGCGGAGAAAGAGAAATACCAAATGATTTCACTCATCTGAGCAGTATAAGAACAAAGGAAAAACTGAAGGAACAAAACAGCAGCGGAATTATAGAACCCAAAAATGGACTAACAGGTACCAAAGGGAAAGGAACTGGGGAGGATGGGTGGGCAGGGGGGGGATAAGGGGAGGGAAGAAGAAGGGGAGTATTAAGATTAGTATGCATAGTGGGGGGAGGGAGAAAGGGGAGGGAGGGCTGTACAACACAGAGACAAGTAGTGATTCTACATTTTGCTATTGTGATGGACAGTGACCGTAATGTGTTTTTTAGGGGGGACCTGATATAGGGGAGAGGATAGTAAACATAGTATTCTTCATGTAAGTGTAGATTAAATATTTAAAAAAAAAATCATTTCCTGTGTGCTGACCTCCAATGAGTTCTACACAGTGGTACACAGGGCATGTCAAAGTGTGGGCAAAGGGTCTGTTTCTATGCAGAAGATCAAGGCCTATCTTGGCTACCCAGAAAATGAACGGAGATACGATATGAGGAGGAGCTTCTGGCATCAGCACTCTCTGGAGGTCTCGTGCCGGGGGATGATCATCAAAAAGCCTCCACAGGGATCCGGGCGATGCTGCGGTTGTGGCTGCGTCAATCCCACCATTTCCTGGACTTGCCATTAGAATGAGGAGGGAGATGTCTAGGCTGGCATGTGCATATAGTGAGACAACGAATTTGACCAGATCTATACTGTTGGAACTCAATCAGGAGTTGGGAGGGGTGCAAGTTGTAGCGCTCCAAAATCTTACGACTGTAGACTATCTACGCTTAAAAGAACATATGGGATGTGAACAGATCCCAGAAATGGGTTGCTTTAATTTGTCTGACTTCTCTCAGACTGTTCAAGTACAGTTGGACAATATCCATCATATCATAGACTAATTTTCACAAATGCCTAGGGTGCCTAAATGGTTTTCTTGGCTTCACTGGAGATGGCTGGTAATTATAGATTTGCTTTGTTTATGTCACCGTATTCCTATTATGTTAATATGTGTGTGCAAGTTAGTTAGTAGTTTAAAACCTATACATACTTAAGGTACTCTACAAGAAGATATGTCAAAGAAATAATCAATCCTCCCATGTTTCCTTCCATATGCTACATCTATAGCTTTTCTTCTTTCCTTCCTAATTACAACCCTTAAATAGAATTCATGCCTCATATCGAATTTACCGAGTATCATAATTCCTCCAGGTGGTAAAGATACCTCGAGACAAGTGCTGGGCATAGAAGCCACAGGGCATAAATCTGCAAAGGAGTGAAAAGCTAACCTTTTCAAGCATTATGGCTTCTCTCTCACTTACCAACTTTACATTTCCCTGTATGGCCCCAGAAGATGACTGGTTAGCCAGAGACGGGTAACATTCCTCAAGGGAGGAACAACCTAAGACAGGCACAGTCACAGGGGGGCCATCAGGTGAGAAATCGGGGAACAACAGTGGTGAAGCTTAGAACCTCACCCCCCCTGTGTTGAGAGAAAGCTTCTGCATCCATGGATGTTTTATTGCCCTGGTCTAGCTCGGATTAGCACATAGTCTACAGGCACACACCTGATCATCTACAATTGCTCTCTTACAACACTAAACTATGTTTTCTACCTTTATCTTGCATCTACCTACCACTTCAGCAGTTTATTAAAAATAAAAATAATAATAAAGGGAGAAATGTGGGATCCACATATAAATCAAGTATAAAAATCAAACGAATATTCATATTTGACCTGATTGTTTATAGTTCATAATGCGTGATCAAAACCGAAAGTTTCTGTGATGAATGCCCTTGTACTATTCACCATGTAAGAACTTATTCACTATGTAAGAATTCGTTCACCATGTAAGAACTTGTTCGTTATGCTTCAGTAGATTGGAGACTGAAGAGAACTAGGCTTGAGATGGATTAATGACTGTGCATTGAGCATTGACCCCCTATACAGAATTTTATTGTTGTTAACAACTATTTGATCAATAAATGAGAGATACCCTCTCAAAAAAAAAAAGGAAAAGACAGAGGAACATGTTCCAAAGAAAAAACATAACTCCAGAAAAAGAACTACATGAAATGGGAGTTACATAATCTACTTGATAAGGAGTTCAAAGTAATATTTATAATGATATTCACTACAACTTCAGACAAGAGTGGATGAACAAAGGAAGACTTCAACAAAGTATTCTTGTTGAAGACACAGAATATATAAAACTGAACCAATCAGAGTTGAATATAATAAATGAAATGAAAAATACACTAGACAGAATCAACAGCAAATTAGTGATACAGAATAATGGATCAGCAATCTGGAAGACAGGGTCGTAGAATGCACTCAGCTGAACAGCAAAAGCAAAAAAGAATTTATAAAATGACGATATGTTAAGGGACCTTTAGGACAATGTGAAATGTAATAACATTAACATTACAAGAGCCCCAGAAGGAGAAGAGAGAGGCAAAAAGGGGTGGAAAACTTTTCTGAAGAATAACAGCTGAAAACTTTCCTGAGGAAAGAAACAGACATCCATGTCCAGGAAGCACAGAGAGCCCCAAAACAAGATGCTCCACAGCAAGAAACATAACAATAAAAAGGTTTTTAAATAAAGATAGAGAATCTTAAAAGCAGCAAGAAAATAGCTAGAAATCCCATAAGGCTATCAGATGATTTTTCAGTAGAAAATTATAGGCCAGAAGAGAGTGGGATGATGTATTCAAAATGCAGAAAGGAAAAAATGTATGACAATACTCTACCTGACGGGGTTATCATTCAGAAATGAAAGAGAGACAGTTTCACATATAAACATAAGTTAAAGGAGTTACCACAACTAAACCAGGCTTCCAAGAAATATTAAAAAGAATTTTTCAAGAGGAAAAGAAAAGGCCATAAGTACAAGTAAGAAAAGTACAGAAAGGAAAATATTTCACTGGCAAAAGCTAACATATAGCAAAGGTGGTAGATCAATCATTTAAAAGTTAATATGAAGGTTAAAAGACAAAATTAGTAAAATCAATTTTACCTATAAATTAGTTAAGTGAATCACTAAATATAAAGATGTACAATAAGTCATCACATATATAAAATATAGAGGAGAGGGAGCAAAAATGTAGTGCTGTTAGAATGTGCTCAAACTTAAGTGACCAACAAATTAACATAGTCTGCTATATACACTGGGTATCATATATGAACTGCAGGGTAACCAAAAACCAAAAATTTATAATACACAAAAAATAAAGAGAAAAGAATCTAATCAGAAATTTAAAGTTATCATGTACAAGGGAAGAGAGAAAGAGAAGAATCAGAAAATCACCACAAACAACCAGTAAACATTTAGTGAAATGTTAATAAGTACATACCCATCAATAATTAGTCTAAATATAAATGGACTAAATCCTCCAATCAAAAGACATAGGGCAACTGGATTAAAAAAAAAGACCCATCTATATGCTGCCTACAAAAGTCTCACTCCAGATCTAAAAACACACACAGGCTGAAAGTAAAAGTTTGAAAAAAGATATTCCATGGAAATGGAAATGAAAAAAAGCTGGGGTAGCAGTACTTATATCAGACTAATAGACTTTAAAACAAAGATTGTAACAAGGGACAAAGAAGGACATTACATAATGATAAATGGTTAGAAGATCTAACAATTGTAAATATCTATGCACTCAACATAGGAGCACCTAAATATATAAAGCAAATATGAATAGACATAAAGGGACAAATTTACAGTAATGGAATAATAGCAGAGGAAGTGAACACCCCACTTACATCAATGGATAGATCATCTGGTCAGAGTTATCAATAAGGAAACAGAGGTGTTGAATAGAACATTGGACCAGATGGATTTAACAGATATATACAGCATCCCATCCAAAAACAGCAGAATACTTCCTTTTCAAGTGCACATGCAACATTCTCCAGGACAGATCTAATGTTATGCCACAAAACAAGTCTCAGTAAATCTAAGGACAGAAATCAAATCAAGCATCTTTTCTGACCTCAATGGTATAAATTGGAAATCAAATACAAGAAAAAAAAGGAAAAGGCACAAACACTTTAGGAGTGGAGGCTACATACTACTAAGCAATACAATGGGTTAATGAAGAAATCAGAGGAAATCAAAACATACATGGAGACTAATTAAAATGGAAACACAATGGTTCAAAATATTTGGGATGTAGCAAAAGTGGTTATAAGAGGGAAATTTATAGTGATATTGGTTTTCTTCAAGAAACAGGAAAAATCTCAAAGAAGGGATCTAATGCCATACCTAAAAGAACTAGAAAAACAGGGACAAGCATGGCCCAAAGTGAGTAGAAAGACATAATAATGATCAGAGAGGAAATAAATGAAATGCAAACTAAGAAAAAACAAAACGTCAAAGAAACTAAGAGCTGGTTCTTCACAAAGATAAACTAAATTGATCACCTTTAGATAGAATCAAAAGCAAAAAAAAGACAGCGGACTCAAAATCAGAAATTAATGAGAAGTTACAACCAACACTACAGAAATACAAAAGGACTATAATAGGTTACTATAATAAATTGTGTGACAACAAACTGGACAACTTAAAAGAAATGAGTAAGTTCCTGGAAACATGCAATTTTCCAAGACTAAATCAGGAAGAAAAACAAATTTGAACAGTTAATTTCTAGTAATGAAACTGGTTTGATAATCAAAAAATTCCCAGCAAACAAAAAAGTCCAGGATCCGACGGCTTCACCAATGAGTTTTACCATACATTTAAGGAAGACTTAATACCTTTCCTCCTCAAACTATTCCAAAAAATTGAAGAGGAAGGAATGCTTCCAAATTCTTTCTACCCTGATACCAAACCACAAAAAGCCATTCCAAAATCAAAATTACAGAGCAATTCCCTGATGAACATAGAACATAGAACATGGAAATCAAATACAAAAAAAAATGAAAAGGCAAAAACACTTTAGGAGTGGAGGCTACTAAACACAACATGCTACTGAACTCAATGGGTTAATGTAGAAATCAAAATCCTCAACAATATATTGGCAAACCAAATTCAAACATACATTAAAAGGATCATTCATCACAACCAAGTGGGATTTATTTCAGAAATGCAGGATTGTTCAGTATCTGCAAATCAGTGTGATATACCACATTAACAAAAGGAAGGATAAAAACCATACAATCATCTCAGTAGACGCAGAAAAAGCATTTGACAAAATTTAACATCCATTCATGATAAAAACTGTCAAAAAAGTGGGTATAAAGGGAACATACCTAAACATAATAAAGGCCATATATAACAAACCCACAGCTAATATCAAACTCAATGGACAGAAGCTAAAAGCTTCTCCTCTCAGATCAGGAACAAGACCCATTTGCCCACTCTCACCACTTTTATTCAACATCATACTGGAATTTCCAGCCACAGCAATCAAACAAGAAAAAGAAATAAAAGTCATCCAAATTTGAAAGGAAGAAGTAAATCTCACTATCTGCAGATGACATGATACTATACATAGAAAACTCTATAAAGACTCCACCAAAAAACTATCAGAATAAATGAATTCAGTAAAGTTGTAAGATACAAAATCAGTATACAGAAATATGTTGCATTTATATATACTAAAAATGATCTAACAGAAAGAGAAATTAAGAAAACAATCCCATTTGCAATTGCATCAAAAGGAATACAATACCTAGGAATTAATTTCACCAAGCAGGTGAAAGACCTATAGTCGGAAAACTCTAAGACACCAATAAAAGAAACAGAAGACGACACAAATAAATGGAAAGATATTCCATGCTTAAAGATTGGAAGAATACTGCTAAATTGGCCATACTACCCAAAGCAATCCATAGATTCAATGCATCCCTATCAAAATACCAATGCTATTTTCACAGAGCTACAGCAAAAAATCCTAGAATTTGTATGAAACCACAGGAGACCCCAAATAGCCAAAGTGATCTTGAGAAAGAACAAAGCTGAAGATATGATACACCCTGATTTCAAACTATTCTAAATAGCTATAGTAATTGAAAGTGTATGGTACAGGCACAAAAACAGACATACATATCAATGGAACTAAATAGAAGCCCAGAAAGAAACCAAGACTTATATAGTCAATCTATGACAAAGGAGGCAAGAATATACAATGGGGAAAGGACAATTTCTTCAATAAATGGTGCTGGGAAAAATGAACGAACAACTACATGCAAAAGAATGAAACTGGGCCACTTTCTTCTGTCATTCACAAAAACAAACTCAAAATGGACTAAAGACCTAAATATAAGAACTTACACTATAAAAACTCTTAATAGAAATTATAAGCAGTAAACTCTTGAGCATCAACATTAGCATTTTTTTTCCAGATGTTTCCCCCACCAAGGAAAACAAAAGCTAAAACAAGTGGAACTGCATCAAACTAAAAAACTTCTGTACAGCAAAGGAAACCATCAATAAAACAAAAAGGCAACCTACTGAATGGGAGAAGATATTTGCAAATTATATATCTAATAAAGGGTTAATATGCAAAATATATAAAGAACTCATACAACTCAACACCAAAATAAAAAACACCAAATAATTTGATTAAAAAATGGGCAGAGGACTTACATAGACATTTTTCAAAAAAGACATATAGAAGGCTAACAGACACATGAAACAATACTCAACATCACACTAATCATCATGGAAATGAAAATTAAAACATTAATAAGATATCATCTCACACCAGTCAAAATGGCTAGTATCAAAATAACAAGAGATAACAATGCCGGCAAGGATGTGGAGAAAAGGGAACCCCTCATGCACTGTTGGCAGGAATGTATACTGGAGTAGCCACCATGGAAAAAGTTAGGAAGATTCCTCAAAAATATAAAAATAGAAAGACCATCTAACCCAGAAACTCCACTTCTGGGTATTTACTCAAGGACAACAAAATCACTAATTTAAAATATATATATACCCCTATATTTACTGCAGCATTATTTACAATAGCCAAGATATGGAAGTAACCTAAGTATGCATCAATAAATGAATGGATAAAGAAGATGTGATGCATATACACAATGGAATATTATTCAGCCATAAAAATTAATGAGATCTTGATATCTGGGACAACATGGACGGACTTAAAAGGTATTATGCTAAGTGAAATAAGTCAGACAGAGAATGATAAATACCATATGATTTCACTTACATGTAGAATCTAAAAAATATTTTTTAAAATGGACAAACAAAACAAGTAAGACTCATAAATGCCTACAACTACTTTTTGCCATAGGGGAAGAAGGTTGGGTAATGGGTGAAATACATCTAAGGGGTAAAGAGGTACAACTTCCAATTATAAAATAAATATATCACAGGATGAAAAGTAGAGCATAGGGAATATAGTCAATAATATTTTAGTATCTTTGTACGGTGAAAGAAAGTACAATTATCATGGTGAGCATTTCATAACATAGATAAATGTCAAATCACTATGTTGCATACCTGAAACCAATATACTGTATATCAACTACACTTCAATTTAAAAAGTTGTGGTCTATACATAACACATACAAAGAATTATCATCCAGCCACTTCCAATCCACCCTCGAAACTATAGCTTTTCCAAAGAAGACATGCTATTTAGTATATGCTGCTATAAAAGAGTCTTTCCTCATTTATCCACTGGGCCAACCCATCTGTCTACTACAAGTCCTTTGATATTCATCTATAAATTCTTTGCAAAGTCTTCCTTGGACTCAACATCTATGTTAAGTCCTGCACATACCTCTACAAAAACACTTATCACACCTTATTTGAATAGTTGGTGACCTGTTTTGTCCTGTAAATTATGATTTCCTGAAGGACAAAGGCTATGCCTTGCTCATGGTTGTAGCCCCTGTGCCTAGTATGATGTTTGCCAAATGGCAGGCACCCAATAAATGTTAAAACACTGGCTGAAGATGATGCTGGTATGTTCTTTTTTGTAAATGTAGAGCTGTGTGAGGTAGTGGTGACTCTAGAAACACGAGTTTAATATGATTTTGCTACTTCTGTATATATAACAATATTCTAAGCCTGTAATATGTAAGAAGTAATTTAAAATATAGTTTTACTACAGATTTATTTAAATAGATTTACTCTAGGTATTCATCAAGGCAATCAATTATAGTTGGACACATGGTCCTAAATAAGAAATAAAATTCAGCAGTTTGAGTTGTGAGAAGTAGAGCTAGCAAGATGAAGGGGAAGGAGATGAGTGAGAAGATCTGTACTATAGTGTCAGTTCTATCACTAATAGGCTAGGGTGTAAAAAGACTGCTTGAGAAGCATTCAGAACAGAAACAGTGATAGTAGCCTAACCACTTAAGTTGTATAGGCAGACACCCAAAAATCTATTACCAAAGATGGTGTTTTATTACACAACCATAAGCCAAAATTGCAATGGTAAAATTTAAAGCACTTTACAATTGACAAACTACCTCTACATCTATCATTTCACTTGACCCTCTCCAGAACTGTGGGAGATACATATCTCATTCAAATGCCCATTCTGTAGGCTAAAAACAGTAAGACTGAGGTAAGGTAACTAAAACAAAGTGATACTTTCCTGCTTCAAAACCTTTCATAATCTTTCAGAACCTTTCAAAATATTTTCATGATATAAGAATGCTTGGTGACAAATCCTGACAACTCTTCTATGCAACAGGCAGTGCAGGCCCTTATCACTTTTCTCCTATATTACTTCAGTATCCTCCTAATTAATGTCTACCTCTCAAATCCCTGCCTATTTCCAATCTATCCCTCAAACTGCAGCTAGAATCATATTCCTAAAACAAGGATAATATCATTGCCACTTAAAATTATTGTCTAGGCCAGCTATGTCCAGCAGAATTTTCCATGATAATGGAATTGTTCTATATCTGTGTGGTTGAATACAATAGCCACTTACCCAGACATGGCTATTAAGCACTTGAAATATGTCTATGGTGACTATGCCACTAAGTTTTTTTATTTTATTTTAGCTGCCCTTTTCTCTTTTTATTTTTTGCTTTTCTTTATTTTCTATTGTTTTAGTAACTGTTTTTAAATACAAGAATTTCATTTTGAAAGAAGAAATATGAGTATAGTTCTTTATTAGGCAGCATCAAATATGTAGAATACCTGTTACATAGCAATTAAAGAAACCACTGAAATGAAGAGAAAATACTGAGACTTAATTTAAAAGAATCCTCCAACACCCTAAAATAAATGATAACCAAAAACTGGCTAAATCTAAAAGCTACAAAATACTTCCAGGAAAGCTTCTTAAACATGTTAAAGACATGTTTACATTACATGAAATAATCAGAGTTATATACAAGGATGTTAAAATGCATTACTAGTAGACAAAGCAAACTAGACTTCAATAAATGAACAGTACTACAACCTTCCAAAAGGTCAGGTCACCAATTGAAAAGCTTTAACAAACTTTCTCTCATCATTAAAACAAGTATATCAAACAATCCCAAAGTATCTATAACAAGTGACAGTTCCTTTCTTCTGTCCTCTAGCCTCCCAACCCATCTCCTCTCCAGAGGTATGTCTGGAGTATATCCTTCCAATTTTCCATGTATTTGCATGTACACACACACACACACACACACACACACAAATACATATACCATATACACATACTGCCTGAATTGTGTCTCCAGAAATTTATGTTGAAGCCATAACCCTCAGTACCTAAATGTGATTATGTGGAGACAGGGCCTTTAAAGAGGTACTTAAGACCAAATGAAGTCATTAGAGTGGGCCTTTATCTAATATGACTGGTGTACTTACAAGAAGAGATTAGGACACAGACATGCACAAAGACAGACTTTGTGAGGGCAGAGAAGAGGCTTCTGCGAGCCAAGAAGAGAGGTTTCAGAGAAAATCAACTCTGCTGACACCTTGATCTCAGACTTCTAGCCTCCCTAACTGTGAGAAGATAAATTTCTGTTGTTTAAGCCACCCACTCTTTGTTACAAAGGCAACCTAATACACACACATATACACCAACAGCTGTTAACTCAACAGTTAAGAGTAGTTGGAAGAAACAGTTCATACTTGGCAAATATTCATGCACTTAAAAATGTGAATATACTACAATGATAAATAATAATACAAGTTACTCAAGATCAGTAAAAATAATTTCATAAGTAAACCAAAATAGAAACCTTAACTTCTCTTTTTAGGTATGCTTTGAAAAGCATACTAAAGTAAATAGCTTAAAAACCTACTCACTTAAACATCAGTATCAGAAAAACTATACCCTTAGGATTCAGTTTCTCCACTCTAATATCTCTTTCCCCTCTGGATGCAGTAAACTTAACTGGAGAACCAATTAACAAGTCGAAGTACAGCCTATAGTTAAAATTTCTACAAAGAGCAAAATTTTACATATCTTATTCCTCAAAGAACTTCATCTTATAAGCCATTTTCCCAGCAAACAATGTCTACTAATAAAGTAACTGAAAAATTTTAGAATAAAAAAGTATGTGTGCTTTCAATATCAAACTAAAAACTGACAGTCAGTGATGCTACCCCACCACAGTACCACCTAATGTCAGAAATGTAATGGACAAACTTAGGAGGTTATTCTCAAGCTTAGTGATGCCACAATCTGATCATGATTTTGCTGAAATACACACTTTACATAGAAAGTGAGCCTCTGATTACAAGTGTATAACACCAAAGCAAATACTACTTCCTTACGTTAGACTTCGTTTTAATTTGGTTATAGGGTTTAATCATTCATTTCACAAATATTTTACAAGTACCTATTACATATAAGATACCATGCCCAACTCTGTGGAAGATAAAAAAGATGACTAGAATGTATCTGCTTTTAGATGCATAAAATCTTATCTCCTTCACAAGACACACATGATAGCTATTTGCAGAAAAAGGTGTAAGTCCAGAGAAGGAAGAAATCAATGTCTTACAAGCTTATAAGGAATGGTTCTATATGCCTTGAACTAAGATTTGAAAAACAGAAGTTAGAAAGAAGGCATTTCAGACAGAGGATATGGTATGAATGAACAAAACCAAAAAGGGCAAGGTCCAAGGAACAGGGAGGAATCCAGGGTGACTGGAGGGCTAGAGTATTTTTAAGGAAATAGTTAATAATATGGCTAGTAAGCTAATTAGGTAGAAATCTCTTAGGGCCTTGAACATCAGTCTAAGGTGTAGAGATCACTGAAGTCCATAAGCAGAGAAGTGACACGTAACAGAGCTGTGCATTAGGAAGAATAATCTGGATGTGTTGTGTGGCTTGAATTGTAAAAGTAAAAGCCTGGAGGCAGTCAGAAAAATCATGCATAAAGTTACGAGGGCCTAAAACTAGGGCAGAAGTTGAGAGACAGAAAAAGACGATAGGCCATTGCTACTACAATGAAATGTTCATCTACCTCACAGGGTTACTGTAAAGATCAAATGACATACTAATTCAAAAGACCTGAAAAGTATATTTACTTACCAGTGACAAATCCTACAAGGGTGTGGAGAGCACAGATGAGGACTGTAGGGAGACAAATTTTAGAAAACCACCACAACAAAAACATCACCTTTTGCAGACAGCTAAATATATACACAGTAAAATTACTAAAATATTAATTAATAAAAAAACCTAATTTTGGTAAAGACTGAGCACCAAGAAAAAGAATGCATACAAGTAAAAAGAAACAATTCAGCAATGCAAAAATTATGTACACATAAGAACTGGAATTCAAGTGGAAATGGAAAATCATTTAAGAAGTAAGATTGTGGGCATTTTTCTCATGTTTCTATTAGATGTGGTTTTGTGCAATTAAAAGGGAAAATGCTTAAATAAATGAAGGTAAACCATAAGGTTGATATACAGAACAGGCATTTTTACCTATATTACATACTCTATTTCATAACTGGAGAAGAACATAACTGTGAGATAACACTGAGTATCAATATATTACTGTTTTCCATGGAATCAAAAATTTGATATAAGCAAAATAGGTTCCCATTCCACCTCTACCCCAACTTCTCAGTGACATATGCCCTCTTTTCTGCCACTGGCTACTCAGGAACTCCATTAGAGACCCATCAGTTTGCAGTACTGTTATAAGGGAATCTCTGATCACCCTGAAACTGTATGCAAAATGAAGTACGAGTGTATGTGCATTTTTCTAGGGAGAAGGCTCATGACTTTTATCAGATTCTTGAATGGCCTAATGTTCTGAAAGAAAATTTAGAAACACTACTATGAACTACCCCCCCTTATTAATCTTAATAACCAAATCAAATCACCATTCAATGGCTTACAGAATGTTATTTATTCAACTACATCTGAATGAGAGTTCCTCTGAATTCTTCTCAATCCCCAGTGCCACCTTCAGACTAAGACTTTTGTATTTCCTTATCATTTATGGCCCATGTAAGCTTCATCTTTTTTTTTACAACTTTTATAGAAATACTGCTACTTTCCACCACCTCCTTAGAAGCTATTTATAACATCCTACATGATCTTAAAACCTAGCTTACTTCTCCCTGATTCTAATTCCATCTCCCCAACACTAGCAAATACTAAACCCATCATCAATTTCAGTTTTTCTACTCCTACTCTTAGATGAAAAGTACTATGAAAAGAGGTAAAACAAATACAAATTTGCCTCATTAAAAATTCATGTGAACTTCAATGTAGCCTTTGTTCTGGGCTCAAAATAAAAGTATTATATATATATACAAAGGGCCAGTTATAACAGATCACAGTGAGGAAACTACAGAATTGGAAGAAACCTTAGAGATCAAGTAGTCAAAACTTACTTTGAGATAATTAGAGTAGAAGTAGAGCTCAGGTGTTCAGGTGGTCAGGTGTCCTGGTCCAATGTTCCTTCCACTACACCATGTTATGTCCTTTGTTTATCAGTTGTTTATCCTCTTTCACATTCAGAAACCAAAATCCTTCAATTTACTTGTACTTTCTCCAGTCAGATTTATCTGCTACTACTGTAAGACCCTTTAATGTAATGCACCACCATTCCTTACTGGCTTATTGGATGAGAATGGTACAGGGGATAAGAATTGAAATCCTTAAAGATAGACTTCACTTCGAAGTACCCTGTCACTCTCTCATGTGAAAACTGAATTGGTTTTGTTATGACTTGCTCATCTCAAAACCAAGTTGGCTGTTTCCTAATTACTTACATTCTTCTAATAATTCCAAATTATTGTTTGATGATTTTTTCTAGGATCTCCCAACACCAAAACCAAGACCAGAATCCAACTGTTCTGATTGTTGGTTTACCATTGCTCTTTCTGCCAGATTAACCCTTTTAAAGGGAGTAGTGATCCTGAATGATATAAATTTAAATGAGTTCAATCCTCAAGAAGTTACCTACTTAAATTATGATGAATGGTTATTCACTGTGCCTCTTTAAAGGTCATTTAAAAGTCCTTGTCTACAAATAAGGGGATGACTAATTTAAGAAATTCTTATATAGACATTAAATTCCTCTTCCTGCAACTGAAGTCTATGTCTCTGTATTATAAACTTATATTCCAGGTACATTCAACTATCACTGAACTATGACAATAGCTTTTACTTTGTCAAAAAATAATTACCCTAAAAGAAGAACAAATGAAGCCCAAAGTCAGCAGATGGACAGACATAATAAAGACCAGAGAAGAAATAAATAAAATTGAGGAGAATAAAACAATAGAAAACATTAATGAAACCAAGAGCTGGTTCTTTGAGAAAATAAACAAAATAGATAAACCCTTAGCCAGACTTATTAGGAAAGAAAGAGCATCTACCCACATAAACAGAATCAGAAAAGAGGCAGGAAAATCACAATAGACACCACAGAAATACAAAGAATTATTAGAGAATACTATGAAAATCTATATGCTAACAAACTGGATAACCTAGAAGAAATGTACAACTTTCTAGAAAAATACAACACTGCAAGACAGACCCAGGAAGAAACAGAAAATCTAAACAGACCAATTACCAGCAACAAAATTAAATCAGTAATAAAAAAATTACCCAAGAACAAAACACCCAGACCAGATGGATTCACCATGGAATTTTATTAGACACTTAGAGAAGACATAATAACCATTCTCCTTACAGATTTCCAAAAAATAGAAGGGGATGGAATACTTCCAAACTCAATCTATGAAGCCAGCATCACCCTAATACCAAAACGAGGCAAAGACATCACAAAAAAAGAAAACTACAGATAAATATCCCTGATGAACATAGACGCAAAAATACTCAACAGAATCATAGCAAACCGAATTCAAAAATATATCAAGAGGATCATACACCAGGATCAAGTGGGATTCATCCCAGGGATGCAAGGATGGTACAACATTCAAAAATCCATCAGCATCATCCAACACATCAACAAAAAGAAGGAATAAACCACATGACCATTTCCATAGATGCTGAAAAAACATAAGACAAAATTCACCACACATTCATGATAAAAACTCTCAACAAAATGGGTATAGAGGGCATGTACCTCAACATAATAAAGGCCATACATGACAAACCCACAGCCAACATCATACTCAACAGTGAGAAATTGAAAGCTTTTCACCTAAGATTGGGAACAAGACAGGGATGCCCACTCTCCCCACTGTTATTCAACATAGTACTGGAGGTCCTAGCCATGGCAATCAGAAAACACAAAGAAATACAAGGCATCCAGATTGGTAAGGAAGAAGTCAAACTGTCACTGTTTGCAGATGACATGATATTGTACTTAAAAAAGCTAAAGAATCCACTCTAAAACTACTAGATCTAATATCTGAATTCAGCAAAGTGGCAGGATACAAAATTAATACGCAGAAATCTGTGGCATTCCTATACACTAACAATGAAATAGCACAAAGATAACGGGGAAAAAAATTCCATTCACAATTGCATCAAAAAGAATAAAATACCTAGGAATAACCCTAACCAAGGAAGTGAAAGACCTATACTCTGAAAACTACAGGACACTCATGAGTGAAATTAAAGAAGATACCAATAAATGGAAACACATTCTGTGCTCATGGATAGGAAGAATTAATATTGTCAAAATGGCCATCTTGCCAAAAGGAATCTACAAATTCAATGCAATTCCTATCAAAATAACAACAGTATTATTCAATGAACAAGAGAAAATCATTCTAAAATTCATATGGAAGCACAAAAGATTCTGAACAGTCAAAGCAATCATGAGAAGGAAGAATAAAGAGGAGGGGTATTAATCTCCACAACTTCAAGCTCTACTACAAAGCCACAGTAATCAAGACAATTTGATAGTGCCACAAGAACAGACCCACAGACCAGTGGAACATAATAGAGAGTCCAGATATTAACCGAAGCATATATGGTCAGTTAATATACAATAAAGGAGCCATGGATATACAATGGGGAAATGACAGCCTCTTCAACAGCTGGTGTTGGCAAAACTGGACAGCTACATGTAAGAGAATGAAACTGGATCACTGTCTAACCCCATACACAAAAGTAAATTCGAAATGGATCAAAGAGCTGAATGTAAGTCATGAAACCATAAAACTCTTAGAAAAAAACAGAGGAAAAACTCTCTTGGACATAAACATGAGCTACTTCTTCATGAACATATCTCCACAGGCAAGGGAAACAAGAGCAAAAACGAATAAGTGGGACTATATCAAGCTGAAAAGCTTCTGTACAGCAAAGGACACCATCAGTAGAACAAAAAGGCATCCTACAGTATGGGAGAATATATTCATAAATGACAGATCTGATAAAGGCTTGAGATCCAAAATATATAAAGAGCTCAAGCACCTCAACGAACAAAAAGCAAATAATCAATTAAAAAATGGGCAGAGGAGCTGAACAGACACTTCTCCAAAGAAGAAATTCAGATAGCCAACAGACACATGAAAAGATGCTCCATATCACTAATCACCAAAGAAATACAAATTAAAACCACAATGAGATATCATGGCACACCAGTTAGGATGGATAACATCCAAAAGACAAAAACAACAAATGTTGGCGAGGATGCAGAGAAAAGGGAACCCTCCTACACTGCTGGTGGGAATGTAAACTAGTTCAACCACTGTGGAAAGCAATATGGAGGTTCCTCAAAAAGCTCAAAATAGAAATACCATTTGACCCAGGAATTCTACTTTCAGGAATTTACCCTAAGAATACAGCATCCCAGTTTGAAAAAGACAGATGCACCTCTATGTTTATTGCAGCACTATTTACAATAGCCAAGAAATGGAAGCAACCTAAGTGTCTATCAGTAGATGAATGGATAAAGAAGATGTGGTACATATACACAGTGGAATATTATTCATCCATAAGAAGAAAACAAATCCTACCATTTGCAACAATATGGATGGAGCTAGAGGGTATTATGCTCAGTGAAATAAGCCAGGTGGAGAAAGACATGTACCAAATGATTTCACTCATCAGTGGAGTATAAGAACAAAGAAAAAAACTGAAGGAACAAAACAGCAGCAGAATCACAGAACCCAAGAATGGACTAACAGTTACAAAAGAGAAAGAGACTGGGAAGGATGGATGGGAAGGGAGGGATAAGAAGGGGGAAAAAGAAAGGGGGATTATGATTAGTATGTATAATGAGGGGGAGGCATGGGGAGGGATGTGCAACACAGAGAAGACAAGTAGTGATTCTACAGCATTTTACTACGCTGATGGACAGTGACTGAAATGGGGTTTGTGGGGGAGACTTGGTGAAGGGGGGAGCCTAGTAAACATAATGTTCCTCATGTAATTAAAGATTAATGATACAAAAAAAAACACAATGAGATATCACCTCACATCAGTTAGGATGGCCACCATCCAAAAGAAAAACAACAACAAATGTTGGCAAGGATGTGGTGAAAGGGGATCCCTCCTACACTGCTGGTGGGAATGTAAATTAATTCAACCATTGTGGAAAGCAGTATGGAGGTTCCTCAAAAAACTAAAAATAGAAATACCATTTGACCCAGGAATTCCACTCCTAGGAATTTACCCTAAGAATGCGGGAGCCCAGATTGAAAAAGACATATGGAAGGCGGAGCCAGGATGGCGGCGTGAGTAGAGCAGTGGAAATCTCCTCCCAAAAACACATAGAGCTATGAAAATATAACAAAGAAAAATCTTCCTAAAATAGAGACCACAGGACACAGGACAACATCCAGACCACATCCACACCTGCAAGAACCCAGCACCTTGCGAAGGGGGTAAGATACAAGCCCCAGCCCGGCGGGACCCGAGCGCCCCTCCCCCCAGCTCCTGGCGGGTGGAAAGAAACCGGAGCGGTTTTTTTTTTTGGCGAGTGCTTTTTGGAAGACTTAAAGGGACGGGCCCCCATTGCTATGGAGGCAGGGTGGCGGGACCGGTGAGCAGGTGCCATGGACCAGCGCCTGAGGACAAAGAATATCCCACGTTTCTCCCTGCAGGACCAGGGGGGCAGGTGCCTGAGACCGGCACTTGAGGACAGAGGAAATCGCGCGTTTTTCCCCTTTTTTTTTTCTCTTTTCTGCGAGTGCTTTTTGAAAGCCTAAAAGGGACAGGGACCCCAGTGCTAGGGAGGCAGGGTGGCGGGACTGGTGAGCGGGTGCCTGGGACCGGCATCTGAGGACAAAGAATATCCCGCGTTTTTCCCTGTGGGACCAATGGGTGGGTGCCTGAGACCGGCACCTGAGGACGGAGGAAATCGCGCGTTTTTCCCCCTTTTTTCTCTCTCTTTGGTGAGTGCTTTTTGGAAGCCTTAAAGAGACAAGGACCCCGGTGCTAGGGAGGCAGGGCGGCGGGACTGGTGAGCGGGTGCCTGGGACCAGCGCCTGAGGACAAAGAATATCGAGCGTTCCTTCCCTGCGGGACCAGTGGGTGGGTGCTTTTTGGAAGCCTTGAGAGGACAGGGACCCTGGTGCTAGGGAGACAGGGCAGCAGGACCAGTGAGCGGGTGCCAGGGACAGGCACCTGAGGACAAAAAAAAAAAAAAAAAAAAAAATCGCGTGTTTTTTCCTTTTTTTTTTTCGTTCTGTTCCCTCTCTCATTGTTGCTGTTGTTGTTTTGGTTTGGAGAGTGCTTTTTGGAAGTCTTAAAGGGGCAGGACAGGTCACTTAGACCAGAGGCAGGGAATCTGGGGATCTCTGGGCACTCTAACCCCCTGGGAAGCAGGGAGCACAGAGGCCCCTTAGGGAGATAAATAGCCTCCCGGCCGCTCCCCCTCCAACGAGGCTCCACCATTTTGGAGGAATAGCCCCAGCCAGGAGAAGCCCACAGCAACAGCGGACATAAACCCCAAAGCAACTGGGCAGGAAGCAGAAGCCCTGTCTGCGCACAGCTGCCCAGCACAAGCCACTAGAGGTCGCTATTCTCCCAGGAAAAGGTTACAAACCAACAAGAAGGGAAGCTCTTCCAGCGGTCACTTCTACCAGCTCTGCAAACTATCTCTATCACCAATGAAAGGCAAAACTACAGGCAGACAAAGATCACAGAGACAACACCTGAGAAGGAGACAGACCTAACTAGTCCTCCTGAAAAAGAATTCAAAATAAAAATCATGAACATGCTGACAGAGATGCAGAGAAAAATGCAAGAGCAATGGGATGAGATGCAGAGAAAAATGCAAGAGCAGTGGGATGAGATGCAGAGAAAAATGCAAGAGCAGTGGGATGAAGTCTGGAAGGAGATCACAGATGTCAGGAAAGAGATCACAGAAGTGAAACAATCCCTGGAAGGATTTATAAGCAGAATGGATAAGACGCAAGAGGCCATTGAAGGAATAGAAGCCAGAGAACAGGAACGTATAGAAGCTGACCTAGAGAGAGATAAAAGGATCTCCAGGAATGAAACAACACTAAGAGAACTATGTGACCAAGCAAAAAGGAATAATATTCACATTATAGGGATACCAGAAGAAGAAGAGAGAGGAAAAGGGATAGAAAGTCTCTTAAAGAAATAATTGCTGAAAACTTCCCCAAACTGGGGGAGGAAATAATCGAACAGACCATGGAATTACACAGAACCCCCAACAGAAAGGATCCAAGGGGGACAACACCAAGACACATAGTAATTAAAATGGCAAGGATCAAGGACAAGGAAAGAGTTTTAAAGGCAGCTAGAGAGAAAAACGTCACCTATAAAGGAAAACCAATCAGGCTAACATCAGACTTCTCAACAGAAACCCTACAGGCCAGAAGAGAATGGCATGATATACTTAATGCAATGAAACAGAAGGGCCTTGAACCAAGGATACTGTATCCAGCACGACTATCATTTAAATATGATGGTGGGATTAAACAATTCCCAGACAAGCAAAAGCTGAGGGAATTTGCTTCCCACAAACGACCTCTACAGGGCATCCTACAGAGACTGCTCTAGATGGGAGCACCCCTAAAAAGAGCATAGAACAAAACACACAACATATGAAGAATGGAGGAGGAGGAATAAGAAGGGAGAGAAGAAAAGAATCTCCAGACAGTGTATATAACAGCTCAATAAGCGAGCTAAGTTAGGCAGTAAGATACTAAAGAAGCTAACCTTGAACCTTTGGTAACCACGAATCTAAAGCCTGCAATGGCAATAAGTACATATCTCTCAATAGTCACCCTAAATGTAAATGGACTTAATGCACCAATCAAAAGACATAGAGTAATAGAATGGATAAAAAAGCAAGACCCATCTATATGCTGCTTACAAGAAACTCACCTTAAACCCAAAGATAAGCATAGACTAAAAGTCAAGGGATGGAAAAACATATTTCAGGCAAACAACAGTGAGAAGAAAGCAGGGGCTGCAGTACTAATATCAGACAAAATAGACTTCAAAACAAAGAAAGTAACAAGAGATAAAGAAGGCCACTACATAATGATAAACGGCTCAGTCCAACAAAGAGGATATAACCATTCTAAATATATATGCACCCAATACAGGAGCATCACCATATGTGAAGCAAATACTAACAGAACTAAAGAGGGAAATAGACTGCAATGCATTCATTGTAGGAGACTTCAACACACCACTCACCCCAAAGGATAGATCCACCGGGCAGAAAATAAGTAAAGACACACAGGAACTGAACAACACACTGGAACAGATGGACCTAATAGACATCTATAGAACTCTACATCCAAAAGCAACAGGATATACACTCTTCTCAAGTGCACATGGAACATTCTCCAGAATAGACCACATACAAGCTCACAAAAAGAGCCTCAGTAAATTCCAAAATACTGAAATACTACCAACCAATTTTTCAGACCACAAAGGTAAAAAGTAGAAATAAATTCTACAAAGAAAACAAAAATGCTCACAAACACATGGAGGCTTAACAACATGCTACTAAATAAACAATGGATCACTGAACAAATCAAAATAGAGATCAAGGAATATATAGAAACAAATGACAACAACAACACTAAGCCCCAAATTCTGTGGGATGCAGCGAAAGCAGTCTTAAGAGGAAAGTATATAGCAATCCAGGCACACTTGAAGAAGGAAGAACAATCCCAAATGAATAGTCTAACATCACAACTATCAAAACTGGAAAAAGAAGAACAAATGAGGCCTAAAGTCAGCAGAAGGAGGGACATAATAAAGATCAGAGAAGAAATAAACAAAATTGAGAAGAATAAAACAATAGCAAAAATCAATGAAACCAAGAGCTGGTTCTTTGAGAAAATAAACAAAATAGATAAGCCTCTAGCCCAACTTATTAAGAGAAAAAGAGAGTCAACACAAATCAACATAATCAGAAATGAGAATGGAAAAATCACGACAGACTCCACAGAAATACAAAGAATTATTAAAGACTACTATGAAAACCTATATGCCAACAAGCTGGAAAACCTAGAAGAAATGGACAACTTCCTAGAAAAATACAACCTCCCAAGACTGACTAAGGAAGAAACACAAAAGTTAAACAAACCAATTACGAGCAAAGAAATTGAAACAGTAATCAAAAAACTACCCAAGAACAAAACCCCGGAGGCGGACGGATTTACCTCGGAATTTTATCAGACACACAGAGAAGACATAATACCCATTCTCCTGAAAGTGTTCCACAAAATAGAAGAAGAGGGAATACTCCCAAACTCATTCTATGAGGCCAACATCACCCTAATACCAAAACCAGGCACAGACCCCACCAAAAAAGAAAATTACAGACCAATATCCCTGATGAATGTAGATGCAAAAATACTCAATAAAATATTAGCAAACAGAATTCAACAGTATATCAAAAGGATCATACACCATGACCAAGTGGGGTTCATCCCAGGGATGCAAGGATGGTACAACATTCGAAAATCCATCAACATCATCCACCACATCAACACAAAGAAAGACAAAAACCACATGATCATCTCCATAGATGCTGAAAGAGCATTTGATAAAGTTCAACATCCATTCATGATAAAAACTCTCAGCAAAATGGGAATAGAGGGCAAGTACCTCAACATAATAAAGGCCATATATGATAAACCCACAGCCAGCATTATACTGAACAGCGAGAAGCTGAAAGCATTTCCACTGAGATCGGGAACCAGACAGGGATGCCCACTCTCCCCACTGTTATTTAACATAGTACTGGAGGTCCTAGCCACAGCAATCAGACAAAACAAAGAACTACAAGGAATCCAGATTGGTAAAGAAGAAGTTCAACTGTCACTATCTGCAGATGATATGATACTGTACATAAAAAACCCTAAAGACTCCACTCAAAAACTACTAGAACTGATATCGGAATACAGCAAAGTTGCAGGATACAAAATTAACACACAGAAATCTGTAACTTTCCTATACACTAACAACGAATCAATAGAAAGAGAAATCAGGAAGACAATTCCATTCACCATTGCATCAAAAAGAATAAAATACCTAGGAATAAACCTAACCAAAGAAGTGAAAGACTTATACTCTGAAAACTACAAGTCACTCTTAAGAGAAATTAAAGGGGACACTAATAAATGGAAACTCATCCCATGCTCATGGCTAGGAAGAATTAATATCGTCAAAATGGCCATCCTGCCCAAAGCAATATACAGATTTGATGCAATCCCTCTCAAATTACCAGCAACATTCTTCAATGAATTGGAACAAATAATTCAAAAATTCATATGGAAACACCAAAGACCCTGAATAGCCAAAGCAATCCTGAAAAAGAAGAATAAAGTAGGGGGGATCTCACTCCCCAACTTCAAGCTCTACTACAAAGCCATAGTAATCAAGACAATTTGGTACTGGCACAAGAACAGAGCCACAGACTAGTGGAACAGATTAGAGACCCCAGAAATTAACCTAAACATATATGTTCAATTAATATTTGATAAAGGAGCCATTGACATACAATGGCAAAATGACAGTCTCTTCAACAGATGGTGCTGGCAAAACTGGACAGCTACATGTAGGAGAATGAAACTGGACCATTGTCTAACCCCATATACAAAGGGAAACTCAAAATGGATCAAAGACCTGAATGTAAGTCATGAAACCATTAAACTCTTGGAAAAAAACATAGGCAAAAACCTCTTAGACATAAACATGAGTGATCTCTTCTTGAACATATCTCCCCGGGCAAGGAAAACAACAGCAAAAATGAGCAAGTGGGACTACATTAAGCTGAAAAGCTTCTGTACAGCGAAAGACACCATCAATAGAACAAAAAGGTACCCTACAGTATGGGAGAATATATTTGTAAATGACACATCCGACAAAGGCTTGACGTCCAGAATATATAAAGAGCTCACACGCCTCAACAAACAAAAAACAAATAACCCAATTAAAAAATGGGCAGAGGAACTGAACAGACAGTTCTCCAAAAAAGAAACACAGATGGCCAAGAGACACATGAAAAGATGCTCCACATCGCTAATTATCAGAGAAATGCAAATTAAAACTACAATGAGGTAGCACCTCACACCAGTAAGGATAGCTGCCATCCAAAAGACAAACAACAACAAATGTTGGCGAGGCTGTGGAGAAAGGGGAACCCTCCTACACTGCTGGTGGGAATGTAAATTAGTTCAACCATTGTGGAAAGCAGTATGGAGGTTCATCAAAATGCTCAAAACAGACGTACCATTTGACCCAGGAATCCCACTCCTAGGAATTTACCCTAAGAACGCAGCAATCAAGTTAGAGAAAGACAGATGCACTCCTATGTTTATCGCAGCACTATTTACAATAGCCAAGAATTGGAAGCAACCTAAATGTCCATCGGTAGATGAATGGATAAAGAAGATGTGGTACATATACACAATGGAATACTACTCAGCCATAAGAAGTGGAAAAATCCAACCATTTGCAGCAACATGGATGGAGCTGGAGAGTATTATGCTCAGTGAAATAAGCCAAGTGGAGAAAGAGAAATACCAAATGATTTCACTCATCTGAGGTGTATAGGAACAAAGGAAAAACTGAAGGAACAAAACAGCAGCAGAATTACAGAACCCAAAAATGGACTAACAGGTACCAAAGGGAAAGGAACTGGGGAGGATGGGTGGGCAGGGAGGGATAAGGGGGGGGAAGAAGAAGGGGGGTATTAAGATTAGCATGCATGGGGGGGAGGGAGAAAGGTGAGGGTGGGCTGCACAACACAGAGAGGACAAGTAGTGACTCTACAACATTTTGCTAAGCTGAGGGACAGTAACCGTAATGTGGTTGTTAGGGGGGACCTGATATAGGGGAGAGCATAGTAAACATAGTATTCTTCATTTAAGTGTAGATTAAAGATTAAAAAAAAAAAAGAAAGAAAGAAAAGGGGGATTACTCCTTAACAGGATAAAACTATTGGTAAATCAAAGATCAACGCATGCTTTAAATATCCTTAATGTTGATCACTTAAAGGGTGTCAGATGATCAGCTATGGAGGTACTCTTCTCTTTTCTGATAATATTCCTTTCTCGTAATTAAAAAAAAAAAAAAAAAAAGCAGTTACTGTGTGTTGACCTCCAATGAGTTCTGCACAGTGGTATGGAGGGCATGTCAAAGTGTGGGCAAAGGGTCTGTTTGTTTCTATGCAGAAGATCAAGGCCTAGCTTGGATACCCAGAAAATGAACTAAGATACGATATGAGGAGGAGCTTCCGGCATCAGCACTCTCTGGAGGACTTGTGCCGGGGGATGATCATCAAAAAGCCTCCACTGGGATCCGGACGATGCTGCGGTTGTGGCTGCATCCAGCCCACCATCTCCTGGACTTGCCATAAGAATGAGGAGGGAGATGTCTAGGCTGACATGTGCATACAGTGAGACAACGAATTTGACCGGATCTGTACTGTTGGAACTCAACCAGGAGTTGGGAGGGGTGCAAGTTGTAGCACTCCAAAAATCTCATGACTATAGACTATCTATGGTTAAAAGAACATATGGGATGTGAACAGATCCCAGAAATGGGTTGCTTTAATTTGTCTGATGGTTCAAGTACAGTTGGACAATATCCATCATATCATAGATAAATTTTCACAAATGCCTAGGGTGCCTAAATGGTTTTCTTGGCTTCACTGGAGATGGATGGTAATTATAGATTTGCTTTGTTTATGTCACCGTATTCCTATTATGTTAATATGTGTGTGCAAATTAGTTAGTAGTTTAAAACCTATACATACTAAAGGTACTATACAAGAAGATATGTCAAAGAAATAATCAATCCTCCCATGTTTCCTTCATATGCTACATCTATAGCTTTTCTTCTTCCTTCCTAATTACAACCCTTAAATAGAATTCGTGCCTCATATCGAATTTACCGAGTATCATAATTCCTCCAGGTGGTAAAGATACCTCGAGACAAGTGCTGGGCATAGAAGCCACAGGACATAAATCTGCAAAGAAGTAAAAAGCTAACCTTTGCAAACAATATGGCTTCTCTCTCACTTACCAACTTTACATTTCCCTGTATGGCCCCGGAAGATGACTGGTTAGCCAGAGACGGGTAAGATTCCTCAAGGGAGGAACAACCTAAGACAGGCACAGTCGCAGGGGGCCATCAGGTGAGAATTTGGGGATCAACAGAGGTGAGGCTCAGAACCTCACCCCCCCTGCTTTGAGAGAAATCTTATGCATCCGTGGATGTCTTGCTGCCCTTGTCTAGCCTGGATTAATACTTAGTCCATAGGCACACACCTGATCATCTGATCATCTACATTTGCCTTCTTACAGCACTAAACTATGTTTTCTACCTTTATCTTGCATCTACCTACCACTTCAGCATTTTATTAAAAATAAAAATAATAATAATAATAGGAGAAATGTGGGATCAACATATAAATCAAGTACAAAAATCAAACAAATATTCATATTTGACCTGATTGTTTATAGGTCATATTGCATGATCAAAACCGAAAGTTTCTGTGATGAATGCCCTTGTACTGTTCCCCATGTAAGAATTTATTCACTATGTAGGAATTCGTTCACCATGTAAGAACTTGTTCGTTATGCTTCAGAAGATTGGAGACTGACGAGAATTAGGCTTGAGATGGATTAATGATTGTACATTGAGCGTTGACCCCCCTATACTGAATTTTACTGTTGTTAACAACCATTTGATAATAAATATGAGAGATGCCCTCTCAAAAAAAAAAAAGAGTATTTAAATATATCTTACTTTCCTTTGGACATGCACTAAAATATTTACCACTCATTTCTTGGAGAAACAAAAAATCCCAAACAAACACAATTATAATTATGTTTAGTTAGAGATTAAAGTTATTAGTGGTTTTATAACAGCCTTGGCCCTCTGATCCTTATTTCTCTGCATTCTGAAAGTCCCTGCATGTGTTCAATTTACTGTTTTGAAATATAATATATAATGATCTTAGAAACTAACCTGGATGATTAAAAATGTACAAACAGAAAAAAAAAGACATATGCACCTGTATGTTTATTGCAGCACTATTTACAATTGCCAAGAAATGGAAGCAACCTAAGTGTCCATCAGTAGATGAATGGATAAAGAAGATGTGGTACATATACACAGTGGAATATTATTCAGCCATAATAAAACAAATCCTACCATTTGCAACAAGAAGGAAGGAGGTAGAGGGTATTATGCTCAGTGAAATAAGCCGGTGGAGAAAGACAAGTATCAAATGATTTCACTCATCTGTGGAGCATAAGAACAAAGCAAAAACTAAAGGAACAAAACAGCAGCATATTCACATCACCCAAGAATGGACTAACAGTTACTAAAGGGAAAGGTACTGGAGAGGATGGGTGGGAAGTGAAGGATAAGGGGGAAAAGGGGCATTATGATTAGTACACATAACGTTGTGGGGGTGCACAGGGAAGGCAGTATAGCACAGAGAAGACAAGTAGTGACTCTATAGCATCTTACTACACTGATGGACGGTGACTATAATGGGGTATGTGGTGGGGGCTTGATAATGGAGGAAATCTAGTAACCAGATTGTTGTTCATGTAAGTGTATACAAATGATACCAAAAAAATTAAAATTAAAATTAAAATTAAAAAACAAACAAACAATTAGTTCCTATCAGAAATTTTAAATGTCTCCTTGGCAGAAATCATATTTTAAACATTGTTGTGCTCACACAGGGACTAGCAGAGTTCTTCAGAATAGTGAGTGCTCAATACATATATTTCAAATGAATTAATGGATTTTTGTAGTGTGTGTGACTTTTCCATTAGGGGGCACCATTCAGCAAAATAAGATTTTGCTGTATATAATGGTTAGAAACTACATTTAGTTTGTGATGATATAAGCAATAAATAATGGATTGGTTATCAGGAATTTTAAAAAATTATCTGGCATTATATAAAGCAAGACTGACTGCCAGCATGGATGATATATACTCAAGGACCCTCTTTCCAAAGAGAGATTATGTTTTTTGTACTCAAATAAAGCACTTGCCTGGAAGAAAATAATAATTAGCCTTCAGGTACTTTAAATTTCACTTGATTACTTATCACTCTTCAGTCCCATGCAAAACAATCCACCTAAAAAAATCCTTAAATTTTTTCCTGTTGTTTCCCATTTTCTAACTACATTTTGTGTCTTCTCGGTAGCTTTTTGATATGCATCTTATATACAACAAGACACAAATTTTAAAAGTAGGGTCTCTAAAAAAGCAAAGTAGGAGGATCATTTCCCTAGTGTTATTATATTCCCACCTCAGTTAATATAAGGCCAGAAGTAAAGTCTCTTAACTTTCATCTACTTGGTTAAGTAACAGCAGCCAGTCAGTGGTAGGAGGGCAGGGGCAGGTACAGGGAACTTACCACTGGAAGATTTTTAAAGTTTCATTCTTTGTCCACGTCAGAGCCAACAAATGAAAACAAAATAGTACCTATCCAAAAGAACCACTAAATGGAACATACAAGGTAAGTACACTAAAATAAAAGATGTGCCAGAACTTAACAGAAATATATCCTACAAATCAGAGAAAGGAAAGAGTGCTTTGCTGTGTGCAGTAAGCCAAAGGACATGAGCCAGTCAGAATCAAATGAAGAGTTCTGTTTATGGCATGACAACATTTAGACCTCCTTGGACCCACTCCTGAGCAAAATGGGTGAAAAAATATAAAAGGGCAAACATTTAAAGTCCCTAGTGACATAAGCAAATGAAATAACATTTACTCAAGAAAATCTACTAGAGCTCAATAAAAATGGTGAGAGTCTGTGGTGGTTGGAACAGGACACACACCCTGACTTCCTACTCCCAGTTCAACAATACAGAAACTCTACTTGAGACTTGTGCAGCCTATAGCATGGTGCTCCCTCTGCCCCCTGAGCTCATAAATAAGACTATCTACCTAGTGTGGGTAAAATTGCAGTATTTCCAGAATATCTCACCTGGCTTTAGCACATCTGTGTATTAACAGGCATTCCTCAGGGGTGGAGAGGAGTTCCTCTCCATATCAATGGGTAACCTGGGCAACCAAGGGCTTATCTGAACCTGAGAGGTTAGGGGGAGGTCTTGCTTGCTTCTCCTGGAGCAGAAAAGAGATGGCCCCAGACTACAGTTTGTAAGCCATAAATGGGTTTTAAACTTTATTTCTCCCTTTGACTGATTTCAGTTTTAGAGGTATTTTGCCCTGGGATTTCCTCTCCCCAGAGTTACCCTGAGAAAGGCATTTCTCATCCTCCCCCTGGCAACCTATTGCTGAAGCTGAGTTCTGTGCTAGTATGATCAAGAGGTAGGGTTCTCTTCTTCCACACACCCCAGTGAAGGGACACAGGTGATACCTTGGGTGGCAGAATACTGAGAATACTAAAGCTCCAATCACCCTAGCCCTGATTCATAAGGGGCAGGTTCAATACCATGAGAGACAAACCAGAAAGGCCTGAGACTGTTGCTTATCCCACTCTACCTAGCACTCAACTCCAAAGTGAGTATCACCCAGAGATAAGCCACCACTGTCCCCACCCCAAACTCCAGAGCTGTGGCTGGAAGATTTTGTCTGGGGTTGGGGGGGCACCCTAAAGCAGATAGCTCCTAGTCTCTTTCCAGAGGAATTGACTTCATTTACATCTGGATGTGGAGAAGTTCAGGCCTAAGGCTGCTCTCAAAAACAGTAGATGTTGTGGTGAAAGGCAAACAGGAGGAGACTGGTGAAATCACTGGACACAGAAGCTAAATTGTGGGTCAGCTGGTTTGCCACAGAGAACCAGAAAATCAATGAGAGACACAGTAGGGAGGAGCCTGCTTGGAGTCAAAACAAATCTCAAATACTGAACTCAAGAACCCAACTTGATTGCTTTAGTCTATGGAACAATTTCTACCCCAGGACAGTTAAAAACAATAGAGCAATCTGCCAGCAACAATGGAGCATACTGAGAGAGACAAAGAGGGACTTGCCAAAACCCAAGGCTATATCCCTTTAAGAGCAACATCACAGGCCCTAAACACTGTGGATTGCAGGTAGGAGCTGAGAGAGACAGAACTAAAATAATCCAGCCAATATCCAAGTAGACAAACAAATAAATAATCTCCAAATAAATAACAATAACAAACAACCCCGGAAGGGAGAGGACCAGTATCCAGAGTTTCAATATGTGAGAAACACACTCACTGGTCCAAACTCAATAGGTGGACATGGAGACAAAGAGAACAGTGGAGTAAGGCTTTAATGATGGTCTTACAATATAGGATATCTGGTGAGAAGGCACACCTGGGGCAGTTGGGGCAAATAATTTATTCCCTAGCATGCAAGTTCCTCCCCTGGTTCATCACTGGCTGAGTATTGCAGGGTTCACATTCTTTCCCAGACATTGCCTAAGCAAGTTATATCCATATTAGACTTTCTCTTACATTTGTTTTAATTTTATTGGCATGTTTAAAACTTTATTTTTCTTTTCCCTAACAGGTACAGCCTGCTCCTTATCAATTCCCCCTCCCCATCCCCACTCTACGCCTGAGCAATTTCTTGGCATATTTTCACCACATGGCCCTTTGTTAATACCTTACTGTTAAAATACTTAAACCATCTAGTGGGAATAAATCACATTTAGGTTTTATGCTTTTTCTAACAAATATATTATCTAAAATGTTTAGTTTCTAAAAAATTGTGACACATGCCAACAAACAGGAAAGTATAACCTATATGCTGGGTAAAAAGGCAAGCAAGAGAAACTGCCTGCGGTTTTGACCACACGTCAAAATGATGAGAAAAAACCTTCAAAGTAGTCATTATAAATGTTCAAAGACAAAAGGAAATCATGTTGTGGGTAAAATTGTAATATTTCCAGAATATCTCACCTGGCCTTAGTGCATCCGCATCCTCAGGGGTGGAGAAAGTGTAGCTTTAGTGCATCTGTGTATCAATAGGCGTTCCTCAGGAGTGGAGAGCAGTATGGATTTAGTGCATCTGTGTATCAATAGGCATTCATCAGGGGTGGAGAAAGGTTTGTCTCCATATCAATGGGAAATTACCTGGGCAATGGAGGGCTTACCTGAACCTGAAAGGTGAGGGGGAGTATTGCTTTGCTTCTGCTGGAGCAGGAAAGAGAGATGGCCCTGGACTACAGTTTGTAAGCAAGAAACGGATTTTAAATTTTACTTCTCCCTTTGACTGATGTCGGTTTTAGAGGTATTTTGTCCTGGATTTCCTCTCCCCAGACTTACACATGTTAAAGGGATAAAGGAAGGTGTGATGACAGTACGATATCACATGAAGAATACCAAAAAACACACAGTATTTATAAAAAAAGAGAACTAAGTGGAAATTCTAGAGTTGAGAAGCACAATAATTGAAATGAAAACTTCACTAGAGGGGCTCAACAGTAGAAGTGACCTGGTAGAAGAATTAGTGAACTTGAGGACAGATCAGAAAAGATTAAGCAATGTGAAGAAAAATAAACAGAACCTCAGAGAAATATAGGATATTATCAAGCATACCAGTACATGCATGAATATACCAGAAAGAAAGGAGAGAGATAAAGGGGAAGAAAAACTACTCAATGAAATAAATAATGGCTGAAAACTTCCAAAGCTTATTAAAAAGTACAATAATTTACACATCCAGCAAACTCTAAGTAGGAAACACACAAAAAGATCCATGAACACATTATGGTAAAAATAATGAAAGCCAAAAACAAGGGAAAAATCTTGTAAGTAGCCAAGAGAAAAGACACTTCACTAACAAGGGAACCTCAAAAAGATTAACAGCTGACTTCTTAGCAAAACAATGCCTAGGCCAGAAGGCAGTGGGAAAACATAATCAAAGCACTCAAAGAAAAAAACTGTCAAGTAAGAATCCATATCCAGAAAAGACATTGTTCAAAAATGAAGGCAAAATAAAGATATTTGCAGACACACAAAAACTGGGAGAGTCTGTTATTAGCAGAACAACCTTACAAGAAATACTAAAGTAAGTTCTTTAAGCTGAAAGCAAGTGAACCCAAATTGTAATCCAAGTCCACATACAAAAACACAAAGAGCACCAAGAAAAGTAATTATGTGATTATAAAGGACTATATAAATATATACTTTTTCCATTTCTTCTTTGAACTGATTTAAAAAGCAATAGTAAAAATAGTATTATTTATTGTATTGTTGAACCTATAATACATAGAGATGCAATATTTGTCAATAACATCACAAAGGAGATGGGTGGGAGCATTACTATACTTGGGTGTGTATGTAGGAGTAGAATTGCCTGGGTCAGGGGATATTTTTGCTGGGGTAGGGGGATAAAGGGGTACAATAATTCACAGTCACAATATAAGTCAATCATGGGGGCTGCTGAACCACTGTGATGTACATTTGAAATCAACATAAAATTGTATATTAATACTATAATTTTTAAAAAATGCACAGAGGAACGGAATAGACATTTTTCCAAAGAAGACATACATGGCCAATAGAAACATGGAAGAATGCTCTACATCACTAATCATCAGGGAAATGCAAATCAGAAAAGAAACACAATGAGTTATCACTCTACACCACTCAAAATGGCTATATCAACAAGACAATAAATAATAAGTGTTGGCAAGTATATGAAGAAAAGGAAACCCTTGTATATACTGCTACATTTTGGTGTAGCCAATTGTTGCAGCCACTATGGAAAGCAGTATGGAGATTTCACAAAAACTAAAAATAGAAATACCATATGACCCAGCAATTTCATTATGGAATTTACAAAAACAAAACATTACCAGTCCTAACAGATATATGCACTTCCATGTTTATCACAGCCAAAATATGGAAACAACCCAAATCTCCATTGATAGATGAATGTATAAAAAGAAGTGCTACATATACACAATGGAATATTACTCAGCCACAAAAAATGAAATCTTGCCATTTGAGACAACACAGACAGACCTAGAGGATATTATGCTAAGCGAAATAACTCAGAGAAAGACAAATACCATATGGTTTCACTTGTATGTAGATTCTAACAAATAAAACAAATAAACAAAACTAAAACAAACTCATAAACCGACTGGTGGTTGCCATGAGGAGGTGGGTGGAAGAATGGATGAAATAGGTGAAGGGGCAAAAAATTAGTGAGAACATTTGATATCTCAATCTGGGCAATGGTTACATGAATTTACACACATACCAAAATTCATCAAGCTGTACATCAAGAATAAAATTTTTAAAATAAAAAAAGTAACAAGATAACCCAGAGAACAGGAGAAAATATTTGTAAAGCATTTATCTAATAAGAGACTCGAATGTAGACTATATAAAAGAACACTCACACCTCAATAATAAAAAGACCAATAACCCAATTAAAATTGGCCAAAGGACCTGAATAGCCATTTCTCCAAAGATATACAAATGGCCAATAAGCACATGGATAGATGCTCAGCATTTCTGGCCATCAGGAAATACAAATCAAAACCACAATGAGGTTAACACTTCAACCCACTAGAATGGCTAGACTAAAAGTCAGATAACATCTATTGGATGGTAATATAAATGTGTAGTCACTTTGAGAACCAGTCTGGCAGTTCTTTAAAGAATTAAATATAGAATTACCATATGACGAGCAATTCTACTCCTACATATACACCCAAGAGAAATGAAAACTTACGTATATCCAAAACTTGTACATGAATGTTTATAGCAGCATTACTCATAACATCCAAAAAATGGAAACAACCTGAATGTTTATCAACTGATGAATGCATAAAAACAATCTTCTATATCCATATCATAGACTATAATTCTGCCATAAAAAAGGAATGTAGTACTTTTAATACATGCCAGATGAATGAACCTTGAAAACATAACTGTGAAAGAAGCCAGTTGCATAAGACCACATATTTTATGATTCTACTTACGTGAAACGAACAGAATGGACAAATCTATAGAGACTGAACATAAATTAGTGGCTGCTTAGTGCTGCTGAGGGAGCAGGTAGGGGATAATAGTCGAAAGGATAGCAGTTTCCTTTTTGAGGTAATGAAAATATAGCATTGTGGTGATAGTGGTACATATATATCATTGAATATACTAAAGTCCATTGAATTGCACACTGGGTGAACTGTATGATATGTGAATTAATCTCAATAAAGATGTTTTTAAAAAGCCAAATGATGTATATGATTAATGTCAGCATCAAAAGTCAAGGACTCTTTAAACTTGGATAAAAGTTGTGGATTAACTATACAATAACTCAGGTTCTACCAAATAAATATTAATGAAAATACAAAATTCTATCACACAAAATTTATAAGTCCTTTTCATGTTAACTAATGTAATAGAGAAGCAACTGTACAATAAATCATTATGATTTAAATCTTATATGAAAATTTCCAATTTTAAAAAAACATTTTGTTTAAGGCATTTCTATTAAAAGAGCTCTAGTGGGGGTGGAGCCAAGATGGCGGCATGAGTACAGCAGTGGAAATCTCCTCCCAAAACCACATATATCTTTGAAAATACAAGAAAGACAACTCTTCCTAAAAGAGAGACCAGAAGACACAGGACATCAACCAGACTACATCCACACCTGCGAGAACCCAGTGCCTTGCGAAGAGGCATAAGATACAAGCCGCGGCCCGGTGGGACCTGGGTGCCCCTCACCCCAGCTACTAGTGGGAGGAGAGGAGTCAGAGCGGGGAGGGAGAGGGAGCCCAGGACTGCTAAATAGCCAGCCCTAGCCATCAGCACCAGAGCGGAGACACAGTGCATGCGTGGGGTGCTGAAAACTAGGGAAACAGGACAGTAAGACCTGTGAGTGGGTCTCCACAGCTGGTGCCCCGGGGACAAAGAAAAGTGAGTGCTTTTTGGAAGTCTTAAAGGGACAGGGACCCCACTGCTGGACGGAAGTGTCCAGGGACACTTAGCCCAGCAGCTGGGAATCCCAGGGAACTCCAAGCACCCTAACCCCATGGATAGCAGGGCAGCTCAGAGGCTCCTCACAGAGATAAACAGCCTCCCGGCTGTTTCCCCTCTGACACGGCTCCACCATATCAGAGCAGCAGCCCGAGGCAGGCCACACCCACCGCCACAGCAGAGATAAACTCCATAGCGGCTGGGCAAGAATCAGAAGCCCCGTCAGCGTGTAGTTGCCCAACACAAGCCACTAGAGGTCGCAGTTCTCCCAGGACAGGAAGGCCACAAACCAAGAAGAAAGGACATTCTCCCAGCCGTCACTCGTGCCAGCTCCGCAAACTATCTCTATCACCATGAAAAGGCTGAATTTGAGGCAAAGATCACAGAGACAACACCTGAGAAGAAGACAGACCTAACCAGTCTTCCTGAAAAAGAATTCAAAATAAAAATCATAAACATGCTGACAGAGATGCAGAGAAATATACAAGAGCTAAGGGATGACATCCGGAGGGAGATTACAGAAGTGAAGCAATCTTTGGAAGCACTGATAAGAGAATGGATAAGACGCAAGAGGCCACTGATGGAATTGAAACCAGAGAACAGGAATGCATAGAAGCTGACACAGAGAGAGACAAAAGGAACTCCAGGAATGAAACAATATTAAGAGAACTGTGTGACCAATCCAAAAGGAACAATATCCACATTATACGGGAACCAGAAGAGTAAGAGAGAGAAAAAGGGATAGAAAGTGTCCTTGAAGAACTAAATGCTGAAAACTTCCCCAAACTGGGGGAGGAAATAATTGATCAGACCATGAAGTACACAGAACTCCAAACAGAAAGGACCCAAGGAGGACAAAACCAAGATACATAATAATTAAAATGGCAAAGATCAAGGACAAGGACAGAGTTTTAAAGGCAGCTAGAGAGAAGGTCACCTATAAAGTAAAACCCATCAGGCTATCATCAGACTTCTTAACAGAAACCTTACAGGCCAGAAGAGAATGGCATGATATATTTAATGCAATGAAACAGAAGGGCCTTGAACCAAGAACACTGTATCCAGCACGATTATCATTTAAATATGAAGGACAGATTAAAAACTCCCAGACAAGCAAAAGTTGAGGGAATTTTCCTCCCACAAACCATCTCTACAGGGTATTTTAGAGGGACTATTCTAGACGGGAGCACTCCTGAGACTAAACAGATGTCACTAGAGAAAATAAAATCACAGCAAAGAAAGCAGACCAACCAAATACTAAATAAAGGCAAAAACTAAAATCAACTACCCACTAAAAGCAGTTAAAGGAAACACGAAAGAGCACAGAATAAAACAACCAAACTATAAAGAATGGAGGAGGAGGACTAAGAAGGGAGAGAAGAAAAGAATCTCCAGACAGTGTATATAACAGCTCAATAAGCGAGCTAAGTTAGGTAGTAAGATACTAAAGAAGCTAACCTTGAACATTTAGTAACCACGAATCTAAAGCCTGAAATGGCAATAAGTACATATCTTTCAATTGTCACCCTAAATGTAAATGGACTGAATGCACCAATCAAAAGACACAGAGTAATAGAATGGATAAAAAAGCAAGACCCTTCTATATGCTGCTTACAAGAAACTCACCTCAAACCCAAAGACATGCACAGACTAAAAGTCAAAGGATGGAAAAACATATATCATGCAAACAACAGGGAGAAGAAAACAGGCATTGCAGTACTAGTATCAGACAAAATAGACTTCAAAACAAAGAAAGTAACAAGAGATAAAGAAGGACATTACATAATGATAAAGGGCTGAGTCCAACAAGAGGATATAACCATTATAAATATAAATGCACCCAACACAGGTTCACCAGCATATATGAAACAAATACTAACAGAACTAAAGGAGGAAATAGAATGCAATGCATTCATTTTAGGAGACTTCAACATGCCACTCGCCCCAAAGGATAGATCCACCAAACAGAAAATAAGTAAGGACACGGAGACACTGAACAACACACTAGAACAGATGGACCTAATAGACATCTACAGAACTCTACATCCAAAAGCAACAGGATACACATTCTTCTCAAGTGCATATGGAATATTCTCGAGAATAGACCACATACTAGGTCACAAAAAGAGCCTCAGTAAATTCCAAAAGATTGAAATTCTACCAACCAACTTTTCAGACCACAAAGGTATAAAACTAGAAATAAATTGTACAAAGAAAACAAAAAGGCTCACAAACACATGGAGCTTAACAACATGCTAATAAATAATCAATGAATCAATGAACAAATTAAAATAGAGATTAAGGAATATATGGAAACAAATGACAACAACAACACAAAGCCCCAACGTCTGTGGGACGCAGCAAAAGCAGTCTTAAGAGGAAAGTATATAGCGATCCAGGCACACTTGAAGAAGGAAGAACAATCCCAAATGAATAGTCTAACATCACAATTATCGAAACTGGAAAAAGAAGAACAAATGAGGCCTAAAGTCAGCAGAAGGAGGGACATAATAAAGATCAGAGAAGAAATGAATAAAATTGAGAAGAATAAAACAATTGAAAAAATCAATGAAACCAAGATCAAGTTCTTCGAGAAAATAAACAAAATAGATAAGCCTCTAGCCAGACCTATTAAGAGAAACAGAGAGTCAATGCACATCAACAGAATCAGAAACGAGAAAGGAAAAATCACGATGGACCCCACAGAAATACAAAGAATTATTAGAGAATACTATGAAAACCTACATATGCTAACAAGCTGGAAAACCTAGGAGAAATGGACAACTTCCAAGAAAAATACAACCTTCCATGACTGACCAAGGAAGAAACACAAAAGTTAAACAAAGCAATTACGATCAAAGAAATTGAAGTCGTAATCAAAAAACTACCCAAGAACAACACCCCCAGGCCAGATGGATTTACCTCGGAATTTTATCAGACATACAGAGAAAACATAATACCCATTCTCCTTAAAGTTTTCCAAAAAATACAAGAGGAGGGAATACTCCCAAACTCATTCTATGAAGGCAACATCACCATAATACCAAAACCAGGCAAAGACCCCACCAAAAAAGAAAATTACAGATCAATATCCCTGATGAATGTAGATGCAAAAATACTCAAAAAAATATTAGCAAACCGAATTCAAAAATATATCGAAAGGATCATACACCATGACCAAGTGGGATTCATCCCAGGGATGCAAGGATGGTACAACATTTGAAAATCAATCAACATCATCCACCTCATAAACAAAAAGGACAAAAACTACATGATCATCTCCATAGATGCTGAAGAAGCATTTGACAAAATTCAACATCCATTCATGATAAAAACTCTCAGCAAAATGGGTATAGGGAGCAAGTACTTCAACATAATAAAGGCCTTATATGACAAACCCATAGCTAACATCATACTGAACAGCGAGAAGCTGAAAGCTTTTCCTCTGAGATCGGGAACAAGACAGGGATGCCCTCTCTCCCCACTGTCCTTTAACATAGTACTGGAGGTCCTAGCCACGGCAATCAGACAAAACAAAGAAATACAAGGAATCCAGATTGGTAAAGAAGAAGTTAAACTGTCACTATTTGAAGATGACATGATATTGTACATAAAAAACCCTAAAGACTCCACTCCAAAACTACAAGAACTACTATCGGAATACAGAAGAGTTGCTGGATACAAAATTAACACATAGAAATATGTGGCTTTACTATACACTAACAATGAAGCAATATAAAGAGAAATCTGGAAAACAATTCCATTCACAATTGCATGAAAAAGAATAAAATACCTAGGAATAAACCTAACCAAGGAAGTGAAAGGCCTGTACCCTGAAAACTATAAGACACCCTTAAGAGAAATTAAAGAGGACACTAACAAATGGAAACTCATCCATGCTCTTGGCTAGGAAGAATTAATATCGCCAAGTGGCCATCTTGCCTAAAGCAATATACAGATTTGATGCAATCCCTATCAAATTACCAGCAACATTCTTCAACGAACTGGAACAAATAGTTCAAAAATTCATATGGAACAACAAAAGACCCTGAATAGCCAAAGTAATTGTGAGAAAGAAGAATAAATTGGGGGGGATCTCACTCCCCAACTTCAGGCTCTACTACAAAGCCATAGTAATCAAGACAATTTCCTACTGGCACAAGAACAGAGCCAGAGACCAGTGGAACAGAATAGAGACTCCAGACATTAACCCAGACATATATGGTCAATTAATATTTGATAAAGGAGCCATGGACATACAATGGGGAAATGACAGTCTCTTCAACAGATGGTGCTGGCAAAACTGGACAGCCACATGTAAGAGAATGAAACTGTACCAATGTCTAACCCTATACACAAAAGTAAATTTGAAATGGATCAAAGACCTGAATGTAAGTCATGAAACCATAAAACTCTTAGAAAAAAACAGAGGAAAAAATCTCTTGGACATAAACATTAGCAACTTTTTCATGAACATATCTCCCCAGGCAAGGAAAACAAAAGCAAAAATGAACAAGTGGGACTATATCAAGCTGAAAAGCTTCTGTACAGAAAAGGACACCATCAATAGAACAAAAAGGTACCCTACAGTATGGGAGAATATATTCATACATGACAGATCCGATAAAGGCTTGACATCCAAAATATATAAAGAGCTCACACACCTCAACAAACAAAAAACAAATAATCCAATTAAAATATGGGCAGAGGAACTGAACAGACAGTTCTCCAAAAAAGAAATTCAGATGGCCAACAGACACATGAAAAGATGTTCCACATCACTAGTTATCAGAGAAATGCAAATTAAAACCTCAATGAGATATCACCTCACACCAGTAAGGATGGCTACCATCCAAAGGACAAACAACAACAAATGTTGGTGAGGTTCTGGAGAAAGGGGAACCCTCCTACACTGCTGGTGGGTATGTAAATTAGTTCAACCATTGTGGAAAGCAGTATGGAGGTTCCTCAAAATGCTCAAAATAGAAATACCATTTGACCCAGGAATTCCACTTCTAGGAATTCACCCTAAGAATGCAGCGCTCCAGTTTGAAAAAGACAGATGCACCCCTCTGTTTATCGCAGCGCTATTTACAATAGCCAAGAAATGAAAGCAACCTAAGTGTTCATCAGTAGATGACTGGATAAAGAAGATGAGGTACATATACACAATGGAATATTATTCAGCCATAAGAAGAAAACAAAGGAAGTGAAAGGAAGGCCTTTCACTTCCTTGGTTAGGCCTTCACTTCAAAGGAAGGCCTTTCACTTCCTTTGCAACAACATGGATGGAGCTAGAGGGTATTATTCTCAGTCAAATAAGCCAAGCGGAGAAAGACAAATACCAAATGATTTCACTCATCTGTGGAGTATAAGAACAAAGGAAAAACTGAAGGAACAAAACAGTAGCAGAATCACAGAACCCAAGAATGGACTAACAGATACCAAAGGGAAAGAGACTGGGGAGAATGGGAGGGTAGGGAGGGATCAGGGCGGGGAAGAAGAAAGGGGGTATTATGATTGGCATGTATAAGGGGGGTGGGGGAAAGGGGAAGGCTGTGCAACACAGAGAAGACAAGTAGTGATTCTACAACATTTTGCTATGCTGATGGACAGTGACTGTAATGGGGTGTGTGGGGGGGACTTGGGGTAGGGGAGAGCCTAGTAAACATAATGTTCTTCATGTAATTGTAGATTAATGATAACAAAAAAAGGGGGAATTACTCCCTGATAGGCTAAAATTAACTGCAAATCAACGATTAATGCAAGCTTTACACATCCTTAATTTTGATCTTTTAAAGGGTGTCATATGATCTGCTATGGAAGTACATTTTTCTGATATTTCTTTCTCTTAAAAAAAAAAAGCAGTTCCTGTGTGGTGATCTCCAATAGGTTCTTCACAATGGCATAAAGGTCATATCAAAGTGTGGGCAAAGGGTTTGTTTGTGTTATACAGAGGATCAAAGCCTAATTTGGCTACCCAGAAAACGAATTAAGCTATGATATGAAGAAGAACTTCCAACATCAACATCCTCTGGAAGAGTCACTCCAGAAGATCAGCATCAAAAAACTTCAACAAAGATCCTGGCGCTGTTGCAGTTGTAGCTGCATTCAGCCCGCCAGTTCCTGGATTTGCCATTGGAATGAAGAAGGAGATATCTAAGCTGGCCTGTGCATACAGTTTAACAACAAATTTGACTGGATCTATATTGTTGGAACTCAACCAAGAATTAGGAGAAGTGCAAGTTGCAGGGCTCCAAAATCGTGCGACTATAGACTATCTACTGTTAAAAGAACATATGGGATGTGAACAGTTCCCAGGAAAGTGTTGTTTTAATTTCTCTGATTTTTCTCAAACTATTCAAATTCAGTTAGACAATATCCATCATAGTATTGTTAAGTTTTCACAAATGCCTAGGGTACCTAACTGGTTTTCTTGGTTTCACTGGATATGGCTGGTAATTGTAGGTCTGCTTTTGTTATGTAGCTGTGTTCCTATTCTGTTAATGTGTGTACAGAATTTAATTAGTAGTTTGTTAAAACCTATACATGCTTATGTTACTCTACAAGAAGTTATGTCAAAGAAATAATCAATCTTCCCATGTTTTCTTCCGTCTGCTACTTCTTCAGCTTTTCTTCTTCCTTCCTAAATACAGCCCTTTAGTAGAATTTGTGCCTCATATCTAAAATTACCGAATATCATAATTCTTCCAAGTGGTAAAGATACCTCAAGACAAATGCTGGGCATAGAAGCCACAGGGCATAAATCTGCAAAGAAGTAAAAAGCTAACCTTTTCAAAGAATATTGCTTCTCTCTCACTTACCAACTTTACATTTCCCTGTATAGCCCGGAAGACAGCTGGTTAGCCAGAGGTGGGTAAGATTCCTCAAGGGAGGAACAACTTAAGACAGGCACAGTCACAGGGGGGCCATCAGGTGAGAAATTGGGGATCAACAGAGGTGAGGCTTAGAACCTCACCCCCCCCTGTTTTGAGAGAAATCTTCTGCATCCGTGGATGTTTTATTGCACTTGTCTAGCTTGGATTAACACTTAGTCTACAGGCACACACCTGATCATCTACATTTGCTCTCTTACAACACTAAACTATGTTTTCTACCTTTATCTTGCATCTACCTACCACTTCAGCATTTTATTTAAAAAAATAATAATAATAATAATAATAATAAGGGAGAAATGTGGGATTCACAGATAAATCAAGTATAAAAATCAAACGAATATTCATATTTAACCTGATTGTTTATAGTTCATAATGCGTGATCAAAACCAAAAGTTTCTGTGATATGACTGCCCTTGCACTTTTCACCACGTAAGAACTTATTCACTGTGTAAGAACTTGTTCGTTATGCTTCAGAAGATTGGAGACTGCTGAGAATTAGGCTTGGGGTTGATTAATGATTGTGCATTGAGTCCCCTATACAGAATTTTATTGTTGTTAACAACCACTTGATCAATAAATATGAGAGATGCCCTCTCAAAAAAAAAAGAGTCCTAGTAATTATTAGATAGTTTCTTTGAAATTCAACAAACATTTATGTGCTTAGTGTCTGCCAGAGTACCTTTATATAAATACCTAACACACAGAAGGCAATAAATCAATGAATGACCTTAAAGGCTGTCATTTATCTATACTAGGACTTAGTTTCCTCATCTGCAAAGTTAGGAGAGCTAGATATGATATTCTCTAAAGCAGCACTGTTCAACAGAACATTCTGCAATGATAGAAATGTTTCATGTATATATACATGACTACTGAGCCCTTGAAATGTGGCTAATGCAACTAAGGAATTTTTAAATTCAATTTTAATTTAAACAGCCACATGAAGCTAGCTACTACCATATTGCACAGCATAGCTCTCAGGTATAATCCTGTGTGAAAAATGCATTTTATAATGCATTCCAGTAATCACACACATGTGAGAATGTATACATGTACATAAAACAAAAGTACAAAATATTTCCCTTAATATGTATAAAGCCCTAATATTTTCTTTCTTATTCAAATGAATTTCATCTAAAAAAAATGCTGACCCAACCCAGTCATAGTTCGTAACACTGAAGCTTATAATGTTCCTTTCAGCTCTAAAATATTATGCTAAGTACTAGTGATTGTCCTAAAAGAATGCATTCAGTATTTATTTTGTAATCTTAATCACAAATCACTAATTAATTTGAAGGTGCCTCAGGTTATATAAGGTTCTACTTTCAAAGCCCTGTAATAATTCCTTCATCTCCTGTTAAATTCATTTTTTTTAAATGATGGCAAGAATTTCATGCCTTTAGTAAGCAGAAAACAAAGGTAACATGTTCCTTGTTTTTCACACTTCAGAAGTGGTAACCAAAGGAAACGGTAGAATATAGAAGAGATAGTGGAGAAACGAAGTTTTGGGGATAGTGCTCATGAAAAGAGAGAAGGCTTACATTTCATTGCCATCACATCTGAAACTTCTGACTGCTTCCCCCTCATTCCTCCAGCCTGACAAAGTCCTACAAATATTATAGTAACTTCATCTAGATCATTAGAGGATGAGGAAAACAAGAATGGTTCCCAAGAGATCATGTGTTACAAACTTTCAACTATAAAGCGCTTTAAAAACTTTAAAACTATTTGGATTTGGTTTTCTAGCCTCATTGACCACTTACTATCTTGAACTCCTCACTAATCTAAACAACATGCAGTTCTACAAAGGGCCCATGTCTTCTCTTACCTGTGGGTGTTTGCACATGCCATTTCCTCTTTAGCTTGTTTTTCCTAGCTTTTAAGGTCTTGGCTTAGACAACAGTTACTTGAGGCAATTTTCACCCCCTTCAAGATTAGACCTAGTACTTTGTACCTTTACCATTATTGTACTACTGTATTAAAATTGCCTGTTTCCTTTGCCTATTTCCCCTACTAGATTTTAACTCTCTAAGAACAAGGCCTATATTTTGTCCTGTTCACTACTGTAAAGATATTCAGTAATTACTGAATGAACCAACAGATATAATTCCTCCAGCATTCCACATGCTTAGTGCCATTCCCTATTCTCCCCGCTTAGAATGTTCTCCCCTGTTCTATCACCAACATGAGATGCTTTCTATAATCTGGTCCTTAATTATCACTAATTCCCCTATAAGACTGCAGCCCTTACTGTTCATACTACTCATCTGATATTTAATCTACTACAGTTTTTTAGTTATTCTTGTAATGCACAGATCCAATCTCCTTAACTAAGTTGACCAATCTTAAAGGCATTACTGTTTATTTCTCTTGGTACCCCATTTTATAGCACAGTGCTATTTATATAGCAGACATTAAACATTTATTTACAAAGAATCAAAATTTAAGAGGTGGTTTCTCAAAGCTGACAGTACTTTAGTGATAGAGATGAATAAGTGGTGGCAGTTAAAGCTTTTTGCAAACATACAGAAAATAAAAAGATACACCAAAGTACAGCAATTGCAAATAATAATAAATGCTGTTCTAGAGTGAGAGGTAATAACGGATGCAAATATTAAGAGGCACTTAACAAAAGCTACATTCATTAGTTAAAAACAGCCTTATGAATTTCAAAGTGACCTCTCTATACATTAGAACACTATTTTCAGATCAAAGGACAATCGTGTTTACATATGAATTTCGGGCAGTCCGTTTTGTCGAGAAAGATAATTATGGTTTTGGCCTATCAAGGAGCCCTGTCTGTCAGCAAGGGAGTTAACTGGTGCCAATTCAATTTGCCGCTAGTTTATAGGCAGCTTGCTGTCATCTTTACAGTGCCCTCCAAACGGCTACTTCTGTCTGAGAAAATCGGAACCATGCACAAATTGGTCCCAAATTCCCTTACTAACTTTGGAAAGGGGCCCAGTTTTCCTTACATTTAGAAACAGAAGCAGTCTGGGAACAGTGCGATTCTCTTAAACTCGGAGAAAAAACTGTAAATCCTGTGAGAGACAGAGGCGCTCCAGGTGCCCTCTGCCGTAACCTTCCGTCCTGTTCCCATTTGCTGTACTCCGAAGGTTTTCGTCACCTCTTCCCAAATGACTGGCTCTAATTTCCTTCACTTACTGCTGCTGCGAGTTATCCTTGACAACCTTTCTTGATGTCCTGTGACCAGAGGACACGAGGGCAACATTTTCCCGATAGGTCCCCTTGTCCTTCACCCTATTTTTCCCTGTGTATGGCATCTCACCTGGGAGATTCGAGCGGTTCCGGAGGCGCCGAGCAAACGTGACCTCCACTGCGGACCTGGGCCGCGGACAGAGACTAGAGGCCGTATCAGAAGCGCGGCGTGCTGCCGCTTTTCGAAAGCAGCCGCCGCGGCTGCCCAGCGCCAGGAACGTATCGCGAGCCGCGCCATCTTGAACAAGGCAAGAGGAACCGAGAGCAGAGGATTGTGGGACGCTGGCGGACGGAACTCGGCTCCCTCGGTCCCCTCTTCTCTCCCCCTGGCATTACCAGGGCCCCAGACCGGAAACGGCTTCCCTCGCAAGGTTCAGGGGCTTTAGCGCAACCGCTCTCTTTTAGAGCCCGTGTTTTTCTCTCGCAACAGGAAGTATCTGAGTAACACTGTCGTTCTCTCTTTTCAGGTAAACAACGAATCGTTTTTTTAGTGTGTGTCCCAAACACTGCTGTTGCTAAATCTGACATCCTCTTGTCCGCAATTCCACTCTTCTCTTTACGCCTCCAACTCAGTGCCACGCTTCACTCTGTCCATTTTCCCTCTGCATATTCTTACCTTCACAACTGTGCACTAATGCGTAGGGTAGATTAAACTATAGATAGTAATGTCTCTGAGGAGGAGGAGGCAACATTCGTGAGATTTCACTGCCTCGGTGTTTTGTAAGCATGTTTACTTGACTGATCTCTTTCACGGACTTTGGGGCAGTTTTCCTTTGGTCTGTTGCTCTCGGGATAGTTTTACATACACACACACACTGCTTTACTATGGTAACTTACCTCTTTCTAGCTCTTCCCTCTGGTTTCTGCAGCGTCCCTAATTATTGAAAAACATCTAGACTGACCGAAGGATGGTAAAGTGAAAAATATACGTACGGAAGCCCATGTTTAAGGAAAGGTTTAATATTCTTTTGTCGCTACTATCAACAAACAAAATGATGTTGAAATATGTTTACAGTTATCTGGGAAACCGTATTTCCAAGTGTAAATGTTACCTGAAACCCTGGAGACCGTGATGCAGTTGTAATTTTATGTTCATTGCTATGTCCTCAAACCTTTCACACAAGACAGGCAAGTTATTTCGAATTCTTTAATGTACAGGCACAGTGGATTAATAGTATGAAAACAAAGGATATGCATGGCCCATGCTCTTAGCTTTGTTTCAATATTCATATTATGCCCTGGGTTTCCAGATAAGAGGATGCTTATGCAGAATTATTTAAAGAAGAATAAAGTGTCCAGTTAAAGAGGTTGAAGGGAATTCCATGTAAAGGAAATGGCATGTGTAAAAGCATGAAAGGATAAGAAAGCATTTTCAGGTTCAGGAGTCTAGGGAGTACATGGCAGAACAGTAGATGAGCCTGTGTGAACATATGAGGCCTGATGGAGAAGGGCTTTGTATTTCATTCTAAGAAGTTAATGCCTGATTCTATAGCCAGTAAAGGGTTTTAATTAAGAGAGTAAAATGATCAGATTTGTATGTACATTAAACCACTCTGGCTTATGTGGAAAGGTTGGACTGGAGGGAGTTCAGATTGGAATCAGTCATGAAAAAGTACAGTAGTTCACCCCATCATAAAATAATGGCCTGAACATGGCAGCAGCTGTGGCAGATCAATTCCAGATATACTATAGAGAGAGAACTGACAGGAGTTAGTGACTAAGTGGATGTTTCTGGCTTATTACTGTCTTGTTGACAGATTAGAAATGGCCTCTTTTATTAATGCCCATATCATCATCAATATAAATACTTATTCAGCATCTATGCTGTGTTACAGAGCAACACTCTGCACTAGAGAAACCCTAGACTATACTAATGATTTCTATTAGGACTCAATATTGCCACCAAATCTTTCTACCCAGACAAGCCATTGTCCAGTAATGCTGTAATTTTTTCAGAATGTAGGAATGTATGCAATATATATTTTGTGAGATGTTTTCAGATATAATATCTTAAATTTTTTTATTTTCAGAAACACACATTATCTTTCTGGATCTTAATGACAGCTTTTTGGGGGTATTCTCCATTCCTAGTAGATAAAGAAGACTATGGCCACATGGCGATAGATTCAGAAGTAGAACCATGATATTCTGACTGTAGTTCCACTGTTCTTTGCACTAGAGATGTTGCCTATACTCAATCATAAGATTTAATTGAAAGGCCTCTAAAGAGAGGCCATATAGAATCATAAGATTTTAAATCAGGCAAGAGCTTAGAATTCTGAAACACATGACCCTACACATGATTTTTCAGGATTCCTGAGAAGTTTCACTAGAATTACCTACAGGCATTACAATCTTGGAACAACAGTTGTGAGGTCTTAGAATGGAGCCAACATATTTTTACTGAAGTAGGGCTTATTGTAGGTGAACTCCTCTGGTTAAGAAATATTAATAACATTGGCATACCCAGGTAGTTACTCTGTGATGAGCTACAGTGGGTCACAGTCACACATGAGCCAAATAGGCCAAAGAAGATTTCCAGTGCACCCAGAAATAGAACATGAAGCATAGTGAGAGTTTTACACTGCTGAAGAACTGCAATAGTAAGCCAACTTAGCCTGCAGTAATTTGACATGTTAAGTGTCCAAAATGAGAGACAAAGGAGCACACAATAAAAGCCACTATAAGTAACTGTTATAGACCAGATCACATGATAATACTTAATCAATAATTATATGTGTGTAGTATTTTGCAGTTTACAAAGTGTTTTTTCATACCTTATTTATTCCTCACATCAACCCTGGAGAATAAGTATTATTTATTAGTATTCCCATGTTTATGGGGAAACCAGCTGAGGCAGTATTGGGTAAATTGAAGTTTTTAACCAGACTTTCTGCCTGGCCCTGATAGTGATGTGCATGTAAGTGCCTGTTTGTACATCAGTGTGATGTTTACTGTGGCAGAGCTGCCAATCTGTCACAGGACTGCCGGTCCAGGGCAAGGGATGGAGAGAAAACAGCCATTCTCTCCTCCCATCCATTCCTGATACGTAATTGGTCAGGTGCCCGCCAGTCACCAGGGTTCAGCCCTCAGAGTTCCTCCAAGAGGAAGGGGCTTTGGGCTGGGGGTGAAGCAGAGTGGGCCACTGGCTGGAGAAAGACAGACAGAGCTGGGGAGCGTGTCCTAGCGAGAGTCCGTAGAGAGCGCTGGGAGAGAGAGTAGCGGGACAGGAGAGAGACAGAGCCATGAGAAATAAAAAACTATTAACCAACCTCTCACGCTTGATTTCCTTTGGTCTTACTGGATTTATAGTGAACTTGCCCCAGGCAGGGAACCGCCTTCCTCTCTGACCCACAGACAGGTTGTGACTTGAAAGAAGTCACAGAGCTAATGAAATGAAACCAAACCTAGGTTTTATGACTCCATATACAGCATTCTTTTCACTTAATTACATATGAAATGTGGAAGAAACACTATTTCATGAATGACACAGTGTTTTTTTCTGTTTCTAGAAAATTCCAGAACTTATTTCCACTTTAGTGCCTTTGCACTTGCTTTCCTCTCTATCTGGAACATCCTTCCTTCCTGGAGACTTTTTAATGACTCCAATATCACTAGTTTAGAGAAGCTTTTCAAGAGCCCCTTATCTACATAAGCCACCCCTGTTCCTGCCACACTCCTTCACACTGTCTTGCTTTATTTCCCTTAAAATCCTGCTTGGCATCACCTGGAAGCTTATAAGAAATGCAGAATCTGAGGCCCCATTCCAGGCCTTAGTGATTCAGAATTTGCATTTTAGTGATTCTGCAGGTTATTCATATACACATTAAAATTTGAGAAGCAATTTTAAAATACATATCACTTTCTGAACCTATTTTTATATGCATTTTTAACATTAAGAAATATTTCATCATAACTGAAAATAATGAAGGAAAAGGTAATGGACACCCATGTACCCGCAACCAGCTTAGTCATATCTTAATATTTCACTGTCTTTGCTGTGGATCTTAAAAATAATAATTTAGTGAAGACCCCTGTGTTTAATCTCTTTAATCCAATCTCTTTGTCCTCTTAGGTTTATTCCTGTTTTACTCCTTTATGTTACTTTGGTGGACCTTGGAAGGAAGAGGAGACAAATAGAGTTTATTAATCTGTCATGATTATCTGGATGTCCTACACATTTTATTATGCTATTATAAACTTAATAACAAACACGGACAAGGACTATACAAGAAAATTATATGTCAATATTACTTATGAACATAAATGAAAAAGAAGAAAAATTAAATAGTGAACTCAATCCAGCACTGTAGAAAACACATCAAGACCAAGCAGGCTTTATTCCAGAAATTCAAAGATGGCTGAATGTATATATACGTATTCAGCATAGATGCTGAATAAGTATTTATATTGATGATGATATGGGCATTAATAAAAGAGGCCATTTCTGATCTGTCAACAAGACAGTAATAAGCCAGAAACATCCACTTAGTCCCCAGCGCTCTCTACGGACTCTCGCTAGGACACGCTCCCCAGCTCTGTCTGTCTTTCTCCAGCCAGTGGCCCACTCTGCTTCACCCCCAGCCCAAAGCCCCTTCCTCTTGGAGGAACTCTGAGGGCTGAACCCTGGTGACTGGCGGGCACCTGACCAATTACGTATCAGGAGTAGTTTACTTATATGTCCCTCACATCAAGTTTGTTAATTGTCCATGTGACAGACAAATTTTACATACCAAAATAAGTCAGAAACGATGTTCAATAAAATTCACTCACTCGAGAATTTAAAACCCTTAATTAACTAAGAATAGAAAGGATCTTTAAACTGATAAAGGATATCTCTCCCACCCTAAAAAAATTATTTCAAGCATTTCACTTGATGGTGACACCTTAGTAGTGTTCTTAAAATGGGAATATGTCAAGGATGCCCACTTACTCAACTCCTATTTGACATTGTATTGGATGGAAGTAATGGTCAATGCTATAAGATAGAAAAAGAAACAAAACATAGAAATATTGAAAGAGAAAAATAGTAATATTTTCTGTATTATGTGATTTTCCAGATAAAGGTAATTATAGATAAACTAACAAAAAATAAGAGTTATATAAGGTTGCTTAGAAGAATATCAACCTGAAGTAATCAGGATAGAAACAATTTTAACTTGTCCATATTTTCTATACCTTTAGTACTTCTTTTTTTTCTTTGTTTTTCTTTTGGTATCATTAATCTACAATTACATGAGGAACATTATGTTTACTAGACTCCCCCCATCACCAATTCCCACCCACATACCCCATTACAGTCTCTGTCCATCAGGGTAGTAAGATTCTACAGAGTCACTACTTGTCTTCTCTGTGTTGTACAGCCTTCCTCTTGCCCCCCCTCATTATACATGCTAATCATAATGCCCCCATTATTCCCCCCTCCCTTATCCCTCCCTTCCCACCCATCCTCCCGAGTCCCTTTCTCTTTGGTAACTGTTAGTCCATTCTTGGGTTATGTGTGTCTGCTGCTGTTTTGCTCCTTCAGTTTTCTCTTTGTTCTTATATGCCATAGATGAGTGAAATCATTTGATAATTGTCTTTCTCCACCTGGCATATTTCACTGAGCATAATACTCTCTAGCTCCATCCATGTTGTTGTGAATGGTAGGATTTGTTTTCTGCTTAGGTCTGAATAATATTCTATTGTGTATATGTACCACATCTTCTTTATGCATTTATCTACTGATGGACACTTAGGTTGCTTCCAATTCTTGGCTATTGTAAATAATGCTGTGATAAACATAGGGGTGCATATGTTTTTTCAAAATGGGCTGCTGCATTCTTAGGGTAAATTCCTAGAGTGGAATTTCCAGGTCAAATGGTATTTCTATTTTGAGCTTTCTGAGGAACTTCCATATGGCTTTCCACAATGGTTAACTAATTTACATTCCCACCAGCACTGTAGGAGGGTACCCCTTTCTCCACAACCTCACCAACATTTGTTGTTGTTTGTCTTTTGGATGGTGGCAATCCTTACTGGTATGAGGTGATATCTCATTGTGGTTTTAATTTGCATTTCTCTGATGACTAGTGATGTGGAGCATCTTTTCATGTGTCTGTGGGCCATCTGAATTTCTTTTTTGGAGAACTGTCTGTTCAGCTCCTCTGACCATTTTTTTATTGGTTTATTTGCTTTTTATTTGTTGAGGTGCGTGAGCTCTTTATATATTTTGGATGCCAACCCTTTCAACCCTTTATTGGATCTATCATTTATGAATATATTCTCCCATACCATAGGATACCTTTTTGTTCTATTGATGGTGTCCTTTGCTGTACATAAGCTTTTCAACTTGATATAGTCCCACTTGTTCATTTTTGCTTTTGTTTCCCTTGCCCATGGAGATATGTTCATAACGAAGTCACTCATGTTTATGTCCAAGATATTTTTGCCTATGTTTTTTTTAAGAGTTTTATGGTTTCATGACTTACATTCAGGTCTTTGATCCATTTCGAATTTACTTTTGTGTATGGGGTTAGACAATGATCCAGTTTCATTCTCTTACATGTAGCTGTTCAGTTTTGCCAACACCAGCTGTTGAAAAGACTGTCATTCCCCATTGTATGTCTATGGCTCCTTTATCGTATATTAATTGACCATATATTTTTGGGATAATGTTTGGAGACTCTATTCTGTTCCACTGGTCTGCGGCTCTGTTCTTGTGCCAGTACCAAATTGTCTTGATTACTGTGGCTTTGTAGTAGAGTTTGAAGTTTGGAAGCGAGATCCCCCCCACTTTATTTTTCCTTCTCAGGATTGTTTTGGCTGTTCAGGGTCTTTTGTGGTTCCATATGAATTTTAAAACTATTTGTTCCAGTTCGTTGGTATTTTGATAGGGATTGCATTGAATCTGTAGATTACTTTAGACAGGATGGCCATTTTGACAATATTATTTCTTCCTAGCCAAGAGCATGGGATGAATTTCCATTTGTTAGTGTCCTCTTTAATTTCTCTTAAGAGTGTCTTATAGTTTTCAGGGTACAGGTCTTTCACTTCCTTGGTTAGGTTTATTCCTAGGTATTTTATTCTTTTTGATGCAATTGTGAATGGAATTGTTTTCCTGATTTCTCTTTCTGCTAGTTCATTATTGTGTAGGAAAGCAACAGATTTCTTTGTATTAATTTTGTATCCTGCAACTTTGCTGAATTCAGATATTTGTTCTAGTAGTTTTAGTGTGGAGTCTTTAGAGTTTTTTATGTGCAATATTATGTCATCTGCAAATAGTGACAGTTTGCTTCTTTACCAATATGAATGCCTTGTATTTCTTTGTTTTGTCTGATTGCCGTTTCTAGGATCTCCAGTACTATGTTGAATAACAGTGGGGAGAGTGGGCATCCCTGTCTTGTTTCCGATCTTAGAGAAAAGGCTTTTAGCTTCTTGCTGTTAAGTATGATGTTGGCTGTGAGTTTGTCATATATGGCCTTTATTATGTTGAGATACTTGCCCTCTGTACCCATTTTGTTGAGAGTTTTTATCATGCATGGATGTTGAATTTTGTCGAATGCTTTTTCAGCATCTATGGAGATGATCATGTGGTTTTTGTCCTTCTTTTTGTTGATGTGTGGGATTATGTTAATGGATTTTTCAAATGCTGTACCATCCTTGCATCCCTGAGAGGAATCCTACTTGATCATGCTGTATGATCTTCTTAATGTATTTTGGAATTCAGTTTGCTACGACTTTGTTGAGTATTTTTGCATCTATGTTCATCAGGGGTCTTGGTCTGTAATTTTCTTTTTTGGTGGGGTCTTTGCCTGGTTTTGGTATTAGAGTGATGCTGGCTTCATAGCCTGAGTTTGGAAGTATTCCCTCCTCTTCTATTTTTGGAAAACTTTAAGGAGAATGGGTATTATGTCATCTCTATATGTCCCATAAAATTCAGCGGTAAATCCATCTGGCCCGGGGTTTTTGTTCTTGGGTAGTTTTTTGATTACCGATTCAATATCGTTGCTGGTAATTGGTCTGTTTAGATTTTCTTTTTCTTCCTGTGTCAGTCTTGGAAGGTTGTATTTTTCTAGGAAGTTGTCCATTTCTTCTAGGTTTTCCAGCCTATTAGAATATAGATTCTCATAGTATTCTCTAATAGTTCTTTGTGTTTCTGTGGGGTCCGTGTGATTTTTCCATTCCCATCTCTGATTCTATTTATGTGTGCAGATTCTCTTTTTCTCTTAATAAGTCTGGGTAGGGACTTATCTATTTTGTTTATTTTCTCAAAGAACCAACTCTTGGTTTCACTGATTTTTTTCTATTGTTTTATTCTTCTCAATTTGATTTATTTCTTCTCTGATTTTTATTATGTCCCTCCTTCTGCTGACTTTGGGCCTCATTTGATCTTCTTTTTCCAATCTCAGTAATTGTGACTTTAAACTATACATTTGGGATTGTTCTTCCTTCTTTAAATAGGCCTGGATTGCTGTATTCCTTCCTCTTAGAACTGCCCTAGCAAAATCCCACAGAAGTTGGAGCTTTGTGCTGTTGTCATTTCTCTCCATATATTGCTTCATCTCTATTTTAATTTGGTCATTGATCCATTGATTATTTAAGAGCATGTTAAGCCTCCATGTGTTTGTGAGCCTTTTTGTTTTCTTTGTACAATTTATTTCTAGTTTTATAACGTTTTGGTCTGAGAAGGTGGTTGGTAGAATTTCAATCATTTTGAATTTACTGAGGCTCTTTGTGTGGCCTAGTATGTGGTCTATTCTGAGAAATGTTCCATGTGCACATGAGAAGAATGTGTATCCTGCTGCTTTTGGGTGTAGAGTTATGTCAATGTCTTTTAAGTCCATCTGTTCTAGTGTGTTGTTCACTGCCTCTGTGTCCTTACTTATTTTCTGTCTGGTGGATCTGTCCTTTGAAGTGAGTGGTGTGTTGGAATCTTGTAGAATGAATGCACTGCATTCTATTTCCTCCTTTAATTCTGTTAGTATTTGTTTTGCATATGTTGGTGCCCCTGTATTGGATTCATATATATTTATAATGGTTATATCCTCTTGCTGGACTGACCCCTTTATCATTATGTAATGTCCTTCTTTATGTCTTGTTACTTTCTTTTTTTTGAAGTCCATTTTGTCTGACACAAGTACGGCAACAGCTGCTTTTTTTCTTCCCATTCTTTGCGTGAAATATCTTTTTCCATCCCTTGATTTTTAGTCTGTGTTTGTCTTTGGGTTTGAGGTGAGTCTCCTGTAAGCAGCATATAGATGGGTCGTGCTTTTTTATCCATTCTATTACTCGGTGTCTTTTGATTGGTGTATTCAGTCCATTTCCATTTAGGGAGAATATTGAAAGATATGTACTTATTGCCATTGCAGGCTTTATATTCATGGTTACCGAAGGTTCAGGGGTAGCTTCTTTACTATCTAATTGTCTAGTTTAACTCACTTATTAAGCTATTATAAACACAGTCTGATGATTCTTTTTTTCTCTCCCTTCTTATTCCTCCTCCTCCATTCTTTATATGTCAGGTATTTTATTCGGTACTCTTTTTTGTTTCCTTTGACTGTTTTTGTGCATAGTTGATGATATTGTTTGCCTTTAGTTAGTATCTGGTTGGTCTGCTTTCTTTGGTGTGGTTTTATTTTCTCTGGTGACATCTATTTAGCCTTAGGAGTGCTTCCATCTAGGGCAGTCCCTTTAAAATACCCTGTAGAGGTGGTTTGTGGGAGGCAAATTCCCTCAACTTTTGCTTGTCTGGGAATTGTTTAATCCCTCATTTATATTTAAATGTTAATTGTGCTGGATACCATATTCTTGGTTCAGGGCCCTTCTGTTTCATTGCATTAAATATATCATGCCATTCTCTTCTGGCCTGTAAGGTTTCTTTTGAGAAGTCTCATGATAGCCTGATGGGTTCTCCTTTGTAGGTGACCTTTTTTCTCTCTCTGGCTGCCTTTAGTACTCTGTCTTTGTCCTTGGTCTTTGCCATTTTAATTATTATATGTCTTAGTGTTGTCCTCCTTGGTTCCCTTGTGTTGGGAGATCTTTGTGCTTCCATGGTCTGAGAGACTATTTCCTTCCCCAGTTTGGGAAATTTTCAGCAATTAGTTATTCAAAGGCACTTTCTATTCCTTTCTCTCTCTCTTCTTCTGGTACCCCTATAATGCAAATATTGTTCCATTAGGATTGGTCACACAGTTCTCTTAGTATTCTTTGATTCCTGGAGATCCTTTTATCTCTCTGTGCCTCAGATTCTCTGTATTCCTGTTTTCTTATTTCTATTCCTTTAATGGCCTCTTGCACCTCATCCAGTCTGCTCTTAAGTCCTCCCAGAGATTGTTTTATTTCTGTATTCTCCCTCCCATGTTGTTCCTTTAGCTCTTGCATATTTTTCTGCAGGTCCATCAGCATGGTTATGACCTTTATTTTGAATTCTTTTTCAGGAAGATTGGTTAAATCTATCTCCCTAGGGCCTCTCCCAGGGGTTGTCTGGGTGATTCTATACTGGGCCAGATTCTTCTGCCTTTTCATGGCAATAGAGATAGTCGTAGGCAGGTAGCATGTGTGTTAGCTGGGAGAACAATGTCCCCTCCTGCTTGCTGGTCACCCTGCCCTTCTCCGCTGCCTTTGCCAGTTACCCGCACACCAGGAGCAGCCCTCGGGGCAGTCCAGAGCCCTGTGGGTAGAGGCATGCGCACTGGGTGTGCTCTCCGAGAACAGCACCACTTCGCAGCCTGCCCCGGCCAGCGGCATGCCGACGGCGGCCCCGATCTAGCCCCTGCGGCTGTGCACTGGGAGGAGGCCCTGGGAAGTTGCTGTGGGTGTGACTTCTCACAGGCTGCTCTGCCAGGGCCACACTGGAGGTGGAGTGAATGGCAGGCTGCTTATCAGTGTGAGGGGCTTCTGGGCTGGGTTGCCTCCCAGGGGTCTGGGGCACCTTGAGTTACCTGGGATTCCCAGCTTCTGGGCTATGTGTGCCAGGACGATTCTGTCCAGCTGTGAGACCCTTGTCCTTTTACGACTTTCAAAAAGCACTCACTTTTTGTATGTCCCAGGAAAGCCGCCTGCAGAGATCCACTCCTAGATTTTACTTTTCTGTTTCCCTAATATCCAGCACACCATGCAATGTGTGTCTAGCTCCCAGTGCAGATTACTAGGGCTGTTTATTTAGCAGTCCTGCACTTCCACTCCCTCCCTGCTCTGACTCCTCTCCTCCTGCTGGTGGGCTCGGGTGGGGGAGATGGTCGGGTCCCACTGGGCCATGGCTTGTATCTTACCCCCTTTGTGAGGTGCTACTTTCTTGCAGATGTAGATGTACCCTGGCTGTTGTACTGTATCCTCTTGTCTCTCAGGCATAGTTTTATTTATTGTATTTTCAAAAATATATATGGTCTTGGGAGGAGATGTCTGCTGCCCTACTCACGCTGCCATATTCCCCTCCTCCCTTTAGTACTTATTTGTGTACTTTGTTTATCAAGTGTTAAAATGTCCCACTTTGAATGTAAATTTGTCAATTTCTTCTTGTAATTTGGTTAAGTATTGTTTTATCTATAAAGTTGATCTTTTGAGGTGCCTGCAGGTTCATGATTGTTATACCTTCTTGGTAACTGATAAACAATTATTACATCATTTACTTCTTATTTCTATTATTATTTTTCACCATAAATTCTCTTTTGTATGATAAAAATATTGCCATATCTTTGCCTAGTTTATCTTTTCCCACTCCTTTATTGTTAACCTGTTTGCATGATTATGTTTTAGGTGTGTCTTTTGTAAGCAACATACACCTGGATTTTATTTTTATATCCAATCTTAGAGTCTCTTTTAATATACACACATGATTAGTTTACTTTTATATATTAATTATAAACATATTTGTGTTTGTTTCTATCATATTATTTTGTGTTTTGTTTTTACCATGGTTTTTGTTTACTTAATTTTCCCTCCTTTTTTGCCTCCAGATGAATTGATTGGGTTTTCCCCCTACTTGTTTGAAAGTTGTGCATGTTATTTATATTGTTTCAGTGATTACACTTATAATTTTAAAGATACATATGTTACTATACAATTTTCTAAGAGTCTGAAGTTTACATTTCTAGTTTTCACTCAAAAAGGGCAAAAATATTAGACCTCTCAATTTTCCCCTTGAATTTTCCATGTTTTAGTAGTTTAGCTGTTAATTATGTCAACCCCTTTAAATTATCAATTTTTTTACAGTCAATACCTATTTGGATATTTCAACATGATTTACTGATTTCTTCACTCAATATTACTTAATAACATCACACTGCTTCTGGTTTCAATTTCAGTCTTGCCGGAATGCATCCTTTACTGGTTCTTTTACTGAAATTCTGTCTGTAGTAAACATTGAGTCTTGGGTGCCTACAAATATCTTTATTTCATCCTCACTTTGCATTATAGTTAAACTGATTTTTAAGTTCTAAGTTGACAGATTACTCAATTAGATTTCATTGAGCCCAAATTTTCCTCTTACATATTCTGATTTTCTTTTTTTGGTAAGATTCCTTGTATGCTTTATAAAGTTTTGTGACTCTTTTTTAGAATTGTCTTACCCAAGAGTTCTGCATGTGCACTGGGTTGTAGAGGCATCACTATTGGGCAGTTCTATGTTTTCCTCTGCAGTGTCTATAGATTTGACCAGTTTGGAACCAGATTTTACTCTTTATTTTTTAGCTTTTGTTTTCCACAATATATATGCAGTATGTATATTGACCCCACATCCATGCACATTGCAGAATTTTTATGGAGGACCCACAGCTAAGAATGGATTTTCTACTTACAAGCCCACATTTGTAGGGCAAAAATAAAGTTTTAGGTAGTACTTCTTATTGCAGGAATCCCAATTCTAGCTCACTAGTCATGCTCCAGGTACATGGCCATTTCAACAGGACATTTAAACCCCAAGCACACGGGGGTAGAATAAGTGTCTGATTATAAAGAGCATGGAAGAATTTGGGGGGATGATAGAACTGTTTCATGTCTTGATTGTGGCAGTTTTACTCTACTATATGTGTATACTAAAAGTTGCAGAACTGTACACCAAAAGGATGATTTTACTTTATACCATAATTTTTAAAAGAAAAGAAAAAAATACTCCAGACTTTGTCATAACATCTGTATCTGTTTCTTCTATAGGGAATGGAGCTTCAACTCTGTTTACTGTCCTGGCTTTGACTTTCCTCTTCCTTTCTGACTCCTAGTTTCTTTGTTTGCTGTCAAACTCAACTATGCTTTTTTTTTAAATTCTGGGGATGGGGCATGGGTTGTAATTTTTATCCAACTTTTCTGTGTGTTTGGAATTTGTATGGGAGTGTTTCTCACATCTTGTTTTAGTTAACCCTGTTGATTCCATTACTTACCTCTTGACCTGATATTTACATTTTAAGGAAATAGAGCCCAAAAATTAACACAAAAGAAAAAATAAGGTAATTGCATAAAGATGTTTACATCAGTGTTATTCATAATAGAAACTTTTGAAAACAACCCCAAATCTTCCATAAACATTTCACTGAAAACCCTCAACAACAATTACATTAAAAGTATATGGACCTGTGTTGGTATATGCAAGAGTATATGTGAAATAATGCTAAATAAAGCAGAACACAAAGATATATATGTGCATATATACATGTATGTGTGTATTTATATATATACACATGCACACATCTGCATTCATTACTATTAGGATTTCAAAAGAACACAGTATGAAATTAATAGTAGATGTTTTAGAGTTATATTGATCACGTTTTTCCTTTTTCTTTGAGGGGAACATTTATTGAAAATTTATTCTCTTCTAAGCACTACACTGGGTGCTTTAACTTACATAATCTAATTTTATCCTCTCAAAAGCCCGTATAGGTTAGGTTCTGTTATTACCCCCACTTTTCAAATAAGGAGAAGGAAGCTTAGGGTTGCCCAAGGACACACAGCTAGAAAGTGGTAGAGCTGATATGCAAATCCAAAGGGCCTGACTCCATAGCCCATATTTCTTATCCCTGTGCCACAATGTTTTAATCATAGTTGCTTGTATAAAGTTTTTTTAAAATTCATGCAAAGTTTTAGTTATTTTTTAACGTAGAAGTTCAAAGGTTTTAGTCCATTTTATTGCTTTACCTATAGGGGAAAATATCTTTTGTGAATTTATAAATGATCTGGTTCATTTGCATGTTATACAAAATAATTATATCTAATCCTCACGTATAATAACAGCTATTAAGTGCTTAATCTGTAGTAAGGACTTGCTACACACTTTACATATATGATCTCATTTTATCCTCTCAGATGTTGTATGAGGTAGGTAATATAATCACCTTTTCACTAGAGGAAAACTGAAATTTGCAGAGGTTAAGCAACTTGCCTAAGATTACTTATCTAGTAAGCAGCATAGTCAGAACTCAAACCTAAGTCTGACCCCAAAGTCTGTGGTCTCAACCTAAACTGTGCTGCCTCCTCATGTATTTGTTAATGTGGCCCATAGTGTTCAGAGAGCATGCCAAAGCTGCTTTCATTCCCTAATAGTGTGGGCAATCCTGTGTATTGTAAAGCAGCTATCAAGCTTTTTCTTGTCAAAGAATGATCTTGTAGGGATTCTTGTGGGGCTATGGGACCCCATGCAGATGACAGAATAGGTATTGTTCTCTTTCTGAGTGCTGTGCATACCATTGCTCAGAAAATCATCAAGTAGATCCCTTAGGAATGTTGCTAAGTGTATTCTGGTTTCAACTTTCTTAAAGTTCTAATTATCTTGCTGTTTCATAGCTCCATGGTTTTCAGGTGTGAAAGAACCAGTGAACTGTGAACACATGTCTTCTTATCTGTGTAGCATGGAGGCCCATGATGAAGTGGTACATAGCATGATGTTTTTAAACTCTCTGAATTTACTTTAGTTTCCTTTTTTTAATGTTTTTTAATTGAAGTATACTTGACATAATATTAATAGTTTCAGGTGAACAACAGTGATTTGATATGTATGTACACTACAACATGCTTACCATGATAAGTGTAGTTACCATCTGTCATTATACCAAGTTATTGCAATATTATTGACAATATTCCCTGTGCTGTATCTCTCGTACCATGACTTATTTTATAACCAGAAGTTTATACCTCTTAATCCCCTTCACTTATTTTCCCTATCTTCCTAATCTCCTCCACTCTGCCATCCACAAGTTTGTTCTCTGTATTTATGACTGTTTCTGGGTTCCTTATGTTTATTCATTTGTTTTTTAGATTCCACGTATAAGTGAAATCATATGGTATTTGCCTTCCTCTGCCTGACTTATTTCACTTAGCATAATACCCTCTAGGTGTGTCCATATTGTCATAAATGGAGAATTTCTTTCTTTTTTATGGTTGAATAATATTCCATTGTGTATATGTACTACCTCTTCCTTAACCATTCATCTATTGATGGACACTTTGGTTACTTCCACATATATTGTAAATAATGCAGCAGTAAACATAGGGGCGCATGTATCTTTTTGAATAAGAAACTTTGTTTTATTTGTGTAAATTCCCAGAAATGGGAATTCCCAAAAACAGGGAAAGAACAGGTAAATGTAAAATACTCATTTTGTCATTACTTCACATTATTCTTTAATTCATTATAAAAGCACTGTAGTAGGTGCAAACATGAAATGCCACAATAATTTATCTCTGTCCTTTAGTTTAAGGAATTTATAATCTAGCAAAGGCATAGAGATTAAATGAGTAATTAATGCAAAGCAGAATAAAAGAATTACCAAAGTGAAGGATAAACAAAATGATGTTGGTGAGAAAGGGGAAAGAATTCTGACTAAGGAGAAGGGGTATGGATCAGAGTAAATGTCACATAATAAAAAGCATCTGAACTAAGTTTTGTAGGATAGAATTCCAATAAAAGGAAAGGTAAAGGGACAGTTAACAGTTTCATTAACCTGTTCATTCCAGATTAATGAACCAACATGAGTTAGAGTACACACTATGTATTACAATATAGTTAGTTGCATAGGGGTATGCAGTGACAGATGAGGCTATAGAAGTTAAAAAGGTAATATTATGGAAGTCTAATAATAATATTAATAATAGCTACATTTACTGAGCACTTATAGTAAGCCCACAACATAATCTTATCAGCCATCACATCAACTCTATGGGATAGGTATAACTCTTAGTCCCATTTCATTGATGAGAAAATAGAAGTTCAGAGAGGTTAGGTAAATAGACTCAGGTCAAACAACAGGGAAGTGGTCTGCAAAGATTTAAACGCAAATGTACTTTATTCACAAGCCTGTGCTTTTAATCACTAGGCTCTATAACTTAAAGATTTTGGAATTTTTTGTAAGCATGGAAGGCCATTTGAGGAGGGAATTGCATATGATTCAATACGTGTTAAGAAGCCAACTGGCAACAGTGGGAGAGATGGATTGGAAAGGAGAGAAACTAGAGGCAAGAAACCAGTTATTAAGCTATGGCAGCAGTTTAGTTAAAAGATGATGAGGGACTGAAATAGGTAGTGGCAGAGGAAATGGGAAAGATGGGAGAGATTTAATATTGTGGGAGTAGTTTGGACAGCATTTGATGACTGCTCAGATAGGAATTGTGAAAGAAAACAAAAGAGGATTTCTAATCACTATGACTTGGAAGATGGTGGACCATTTAAGTAGGAGAGGAAACACAGAAAGTGTTATAGGACTTGGGGTACGTGGTGAAGAGTGGGGATGGAAGAACATAATGAGTATAGTCTGGAACATGGTGCTTTTGAGATGATGGAAGAGCGCACAGACAGAAATTGACACCTGAAGTAAAGCTTTTTTTTTTTTGAGAGGGCATCTCTCATATTTATTGATCAAATGGCTGTTAACAACAATAAAATTCTGTATAGGGGACTCAATGCTCAACGCACAATCACTAATCCACCCCAAGCCTAATTCTCGTCAGTCTCCAGTCTTTTGAAGCATAACAAACAAGTTCTTACATGGTGAACAAATTCTTACATAGTGAATAAGTTCTTACATGGTGAACAGTACAAGGGCAGTCATCACAGAAACTTTCAGTTTTGATCATGCATTATGAACTATAAACAATCAGGTCAAATATGAATATTCATTTGATTTTTATACCTGATTTATATGTGAATACCACATTTCTCCCTTATTATTATTATTTTTTTAAATAAAATGCTGAAGTGGTAGGTAGATGCAAGATAAAGGTAGAAAACATAGTTCAGTGTTGTAAGATAGCAAATGTAGATGATCAGGTGTGTGCCTATAGACTAAGTGTTAATCCAAGCTAGACATGTGCAATAAAACATCCACGGATGCAGAAGATTTCTCTCAAAACGGGGGGGGGGGGGTAGGTTCTAAGCCTCACCTCTGTTGATCCCCAATTTCTCACCTGATGGCCCCCCTGTGACTGTGCCTGTCTTAGGTTGTTCTTCCCTTGAGGAATCTTACCCGTCTCTGGCTAACCAGTCATCTTCTGGGGCCATACAGGTAAAATGTAAAGTTGGTAAGTGAGAGAGAAGCCATATTGTTTGAAAAGGTTAGCTTTTTACTTCTTTTCAGATTTATGCCCTGTGGCTTCTATGCCCAGCATTTCTCTTGAGGTATCTTTACCACTTGGAAGAATTATGATACTCGGTAAATTCGATATGAGGCATGAATTCTATTTAAGGGTTGTAATTAGGAAGGAAGAAGAAAAGCTATAGAAATAGCAGACAGAAGAAAACCTGGGAAGATTGATTATTTCTTTGACATATCTTCTTGTAGAGTAACTTCAGCATGTATAGGTTTTAAGGTACTAATTAAATTGTGCACACACATTAACATAATAGGAATACAGTTATATAACCAAAGCAGACCTATAATTACCAGCCATCTCCAGTGAAACCAAGAAAACCAGTTAGGCATCCTAGGCATTTGTGAAAATTTATCTATGATATGATGGATATTGTCCAACTGTACTTGAGCAGTCTGAGAGAAATCAGACAAGTTAAAACAACCCATTCCTGGGAACTGTTCACATCCCATATGTTCTTTTAACAGTAGATAGTCTGTAGTTGTAAGATTTTGGAGGGCTACAACTTGCACTTCTCTTAATTCTTGGTTGAGTCCCGACAGTACAGATCCAGTCAAATTTGTTGTTTTGCTGTATGCACAGGCCAGCTTAGATATCTCCTTCTTCATTCCCATGGCAAGTCCAGGAACAGGTGGGCTGAATGCAGCCACAACTGTAGCAGCGCCTGGATCTTTGTTGAGGTTTTTTGATGATCATCTTCTGGTATGACTCTTCCAGAGAGTGCTGATGTTGGAAGTTCTTCTTCATATTGTATCTTAGTTCATTTTCTGGGTAGCCCAATTAGGCTTTGATCCTCTATATAAACACAAACAGACCCTTTGCCCACACTTTGATATGCCCTTTATACCATTGTGTAGAACTCATTGGAGGTCACCACACAGGAACTGCTTTTTTTTTTTTAAGAGAAAGGAATATTATCAGAAAAATGTACCTCCATAGCCGATCATCTGACACCCTTTAAGTGATCAAAATTAAGGATATTTAAAGCATGCATTAATCGTTGATTTACAGTTAGTTTTATCCTATCAGGGAGCAATGCCCCTTTTCTTTCTTTCTTTTTTTTTGTTATCATTAATCTACACTTACATGAAGAATATTATGTTTACTAGGCTCTCCCATATACCAGGTCCCCCCTATAAACCCATTTACAGTCACTGTCCATCAGCATAGCAAAATGTTGTAGAATAACTACTTGTCTTCTCTGTGTTGTACAGCCCTCCCCTTTCTCCTAAACCACACCATTATACATGCTAATCTTAATACCCCCCTTCTTCTTTCCCCCCCTTATCCCTCCCTACCTACCCCTCCTCCCCAGTCCCTTTCCCTTTGGTATCTGTTAGTCCATTCTTGGGTTCTGTGATTCCGCTGCTGTTTTGTTCCTTCAGTTTTTCCTTTGTTCTTATACTCCACAGATGAGTGAAATCATTTGGTATTTCTCTTTCTCTGCATGGATTATTTCACTGAGCATAATACCCTCCAGCTCCATCCATGTTGCTGCCAATGGCAGGATTTGCCCTCTTCTTATGGCTGAGTAATATTTCACTGTGTATATGTACCACATCTTCTTTATCCATTCATCTACTGATGGACATTTAGGTTGCTTCCACTTCTTGGCTATTGTAAATAGTGCTGCGAAAAACATAGGGGTGCATCTGTCTTTCTCAAACGTGATTGCTGCGTTCTTAGGGTAAATTCCTAGGATTGGAATTCCGGGGTAAAATGGAAAGTCTGTTTTGAGCATTTTGATGAACCTCCATACTGCTTTCCACAATGGTTGAACTAATTTACCTTCCCACCAGCAGTGTAGGAGGGTTCCCCTTTCTCCACAGCCTCGCCAACATTTGTTGTTGTTTGTCTTTTGGATGGTAGCCATCCTTACTGGCGTGATACCTCATTGTAATTTTAATTTGCATTTCTCTGATAATTAGCAATGTGGAGCATCTTTTCATATGTCTGTTGGCCATCTGTATTTCTTTCTTGGAGAACTGTCTGTTCAGTTCCTCTGCCCATTTTTTAATTGGATTATTTGATTTTTGTTTGTTGAGGCATGTGAGCTCTTTATATAATTTGGACGTCAAGCCTTTATCGGATCTGTCATTTACAAATATATTCTCCCATACTGTAGGGTTCCTTTCTGTTCTATTGGTGGTGTCTTTTGCTGTACAGAAGCTTTTCAGCTTAATATAGTCCCACTTGTTCATTTTTGCTGTTGTTTTCCTTGCCCGGGGAGATATGTTCAAGAAGAGGTCACTCATGTTTATGTCTAAGAGGTTTTTGCCTATGTTTTTTCCACAAGTTTAATGGTTTTATGACTTACATTCAAGTCTTTGATCCATTTCAAGTTTAGCTTTGTATATGGGGTTAGACAATGGTCCAGTTTCATTCTCCTACATGTAGCTGTCCAGTTCTGCCAGCACCATCTGTTGAAGAGACTGTCATTTCCCCATTGTATGTCCATGGCTCCTTTATCAAATATTAATTGACCATATATGTCTGGGTTAATGTCTGGAGTCTCTAGTCTGTTCCACTGGTCTGTGGCTCTGTTCTTGTGCCAGTACCAAATTGTCTTGATTACTATGGCTTTATAGTAGATCTTGAAGTTGGGGAGTGAGATACCCCCTACTTTATTCTTCTTTCTCAGGATTGCTTTGGCTATTCGGGGTCTTTGCTGTTTCCATGTGAATTTTTGAATTATTTGTTCCACTTCATTGAAGAATGTTGCTAGTAATTTGATAGGGATTACCTCAAATCTATATATTGGTTTGGGCAGGATGTCCATTTTGATGATATTAATTCTTCCTAGCCAAGAGCATGGGATGAGTTTCCATTTGTTAGTGTCACCTTTAATTTCTCTTAAGAGTGACTTGTAGTTTTCAGGGTATAGGTCTTTCACTTCCTTAGTTAGGTTTATTCCTAGGTATTTTATTCTTTTTGATGCTATTGTGAATGGAATTGTTTTCCTGATTTCTCTTTCTATTGGTTCATTGTTAGTGTATAGGAAAGCTACAGATTTCTGTGTGTTAATTTTATGTCCTGCAACTTTGCTGTATTACGATATCAGTTCTAGTAGTTTTGGGGTGGAGTCTTTAGGGTTTTTTATGTACAATATCATGTCATCTGCAAATAGTGACAGTTTACCTTCTTCCTTACCAATCTGGATTCCTTGTATTTCTTTGTTTTGTCTGATTGCCGTGGCTAGGACCTCCAGTACTATGTTAAATAACAGTGGGGAATAGTGGGCATCCCTGTCTAGTTCCTGATCTCAGAGGAAATGCTTTCAGCTTCTCGCTGTTCAGTACAATGTTGGCTGTGGGTTTATGATATATGGCCTTTATTATGTTGAGGTACTTGCCCTCTATTCCCATTTTCTGAGAGTTTTTATCATGAATGGATATTGAATTTTGTCAAATGTTTTTTCAGCATCTATGGAGATGATCATGTGGTTTTTGTCTTTCTTTTTGTTGATGTTGATGGATTTTCGAATGTTGTAGCATCCTTGCATCCTTGGGATGAATCCCACTTGGTCATGGTGTACGATCCTTTTGATGTATTTTTGAATTCGGTTTGCTAATATTTTGTTGAGTATTTTTGCATCTACGTTCATCAGGGATATTGGTCTGTAGTTTTCTGTTTTGGTGGGGTCTTTGCCTGGTTTTGGTATTAGGGTGATGTTAGCTTCATAGAATGAGTTTGGGAGTATCCCCTCCTCTTCTATTTTTTGGAAAACTTTAAGGAGGATGGGTATTATGTCTTCCCTGTATGTCTGATAAAATTCCAAGGTAAATCCATCTGGCCCAGGGGTTTTGTTTTATGGTAGTTTTTTGATTACTGCTTCAATTTGTTGCTGGTAATTGGTCTGTTTAGATTTTCTGTTTCTTTCTGGGTCAGTCTTGGAAGGTTGTATTTTTCTAAGAAGTTGTCCATTTCTCCTAGGTTTCCCAGCTTGTTAGCATATAGGTTTTCATAGTACTCTCTAATAATTCTTTGTATTTCTGTAGGGTCCATCATGATTTTTCCTTTCACGTTTCTGGTACTGTTGATTTGTGTTGACTCTCTTTTCCTCTGAATAAGTCTGGCTTATCTATTTTGTTTATTTTCTCGAAGAACTAACTCTTGGTTTCATTGATTTTTGCTATTGTTTTATTCTTCTCACTTTTATTTATTTCTTCTCTGATCTTGATTATGTCCTTCCTTCTGCTGACCTTAGGCCTCATTTGTTCTTCTTTTTCCAATTTCGATAATTGTGACATTTTACCATTCATTTGGGATTGTTCTTCCTTCTTTAAATATGCTTGGATTGCTATATACTTTCCTCTTAAGACTGCTTTTGCTGTATCCCACAGAATTTGGGTCTTTGTGTTGTTGTTGTCATTTGTTTCCATATATTGCTGGATCTCCATTTTTATTTGGTCATTGATCCATTGATTATTTAGGAGCGTGTTGTTAAGCCTCCATGTGTTTGCGAGCCTTTTTGCTTTCTTTGTACAATTTATTTCTAGTTTTATGCCTTTGTGGTCTGAAAAGTTGGTTGGTAGGATTTCAGTCTTTTTGAATTTACTGAGGCTCTTTTTGTGGCCTAGTATGTGGTCTATTCTGGAGAATGTTCCGTGTGTACTTGAGAAGAATGTGTATCCTGTTGCTCTTGGATGTAGAGTTCTGTCGATGTCTATTAGGTCCATCTGTTCTAGTGTGTTGTTCAGTGCCTCTGTGTCCTTACTTATTTTGTGTGTGGTGGATCTGTCCTTTGGAGTGAGTGGTGTATTGAAGTCTCCCAGAATGAATGCATTGCATTCTATTTACTCCTGTAGTTCTGTTAGTATTTGTTTCAGATATGTTGGTTCTCCTGTATTGGGTGCATATATATTTATAATGGTTATATCCTCTTGTTGGACTGAGCCTTTTATCATTATGTAATGTCCTTCTTTATGTCTTATTACTTTTTTATTTTGAAGTCTGTTTTGTCTGATACTAGTACTGCAGCACCTGCTTTTTTCTCTCTGTTGTTTGCATGAAATATCTTTTTCCATCCCTTGACTTTATGTCTGTGCATGTCTTTGGGTTTGAGGTGAGTCTCTTGTAACCAGCATATGGATGGATCTTGCTTTTTTATCCATTCTATTACTCTGTGTCTTTTGATTGGTGCACTCAGTCCATTTACATTTAGGTTGGTTATTGAAAGGTATGTACTTATTGCCATTGCAAGCTTTAAGTTTGTGGTTACCAAAGTTTCAGGGTTAGCTTCTTTACTATATTACTGTCTAACTTAACTCGCTTGTTGAACTATTATAAATGCGGTCTGATGATTCTTTATTTCTCTCCCTTCTTATTCCTCCTCCTCCCTTCTTCATATGTTGGGTGTTTCATTCTGTGCTCTTTTTAAGAGTGCTCCCATCTAGAGCAGTCCCTGTAAGATGCCCTGTAGAGGTGGTTTATGGGAGGCAAATTCCCTCAGCTTTTGCTTGTCTGGGAATTGTTTAATCCCTCCTTCATATTTAAATGATAATCATGCTGGATACAGTAGTCTTGGTTCAAGGCACTTCTGTTTCATTGCATGAAGTATATCATGCCATTCTCTTCTGGCCTGTAGGGTTTCTGTTGAGAAGTCTGATGATAGCCTGATGGGTTTTCCTTTGTAGGTGACCTTTTTTTTCTCTCTGGATGCCTTTAATACTTTGTCCTTGTCTTTGATCTTTGCCATTTTAATTATTATGTGTCTTGGTGTTCCCCTCCTTGGATCCCTTGTCATGGGAGTTCTGTATACCTCTGTGGTCTGAGAGGCCATTTCCTCCCCTCGTTTAGGGAAGTTTTCAGCAATTATTTCTTCAAAGACACTTTCTATCCCTTTTTCTCTCTTCTTCTTCTTCTGGTACCCCTATAATGCGGATATTGTTCCATTTTGATTGGTCACTCAGCTCTCTTAGAATTCTTTCATTCCTGGAGATCCTTTTATCTCTCTCTGCATCAGCTTCTCTGCATTCCTATTCTCTGTTTTCTAGTCCATTAATGGTCTCTTGCATCTCGTCCATTCTGTTTTGAATTCCTTCCAGAGATTGTTTTATTTCTGCATTCTCCTTCCTTAGTTCTTGCATATTTCTCTGCATGTCCATCAGTATGGTTATGACTTTTGTTTTGAATTCTTTTTCAGGAAGACTGGCTAAATCTATCTCCCCAGGTTCCTTCTCAGGGGAAGATGTTGCAGATGCTGAAGCTGTCTGGATTAGTCTTGTCTGGATCAAATTTTTTTGACTTTTCATGTTGATAGGTGCTATTGACTGTCAGCTGGGAGAGCCAAACTTTCCACTTGCTACTGACCTTTCTTTACTGGGACAACTGAAACCCCTAGTGGCTTGTGTTGGGCAATTGCATGTAGACTGGGTCTTTGTGTCTTGCCCGGCCGGTATGGAGGAAGCTCCCTTGCTGAGGGCATGGCAAGCCACAGGCTGCTTCTCTGCTATGGCCGCGCCCTGGAGGGGTAATGGATGGGGGGCTGTTTGGCTGTTTACCTCCGTGAGGGGTCTCAGAGCTCTTGCCCAGGAGGTTAGTGCGCCCGGGTTTCCCTGGAATTTCCAGCTTCTGGACTGTGACCTGGGTTGTTTCTGTCCACTGTTGCATCCCTGTCCCTTTAAGACTTTCAAAAAGCACTCGCTTTTCTTTGTCACAGGGGCACCAGCTTCGGGACCTGCTCAGAGGTCTTGCTTCCCTGTTTCCCTAGTATCCAGGGCCCCACGAATGCACTGTGTCTGTGCTCTGGTCCGTATGGCTGAGGCTGGGTGTTCAACAGTCCTGGTCTCCCTCTCCCTCCACGCTCCAACTCCTCTCCTCCTGCTGGGAGCTGGGGTGAGGGGCGCTTGGGTCCCGCCAGGCCGGGGCTTGTATCTTACCCCTTTCACCAGGTACTGGGTTCTCACATGTGTGGATGTAGTCTGGCTGTTGTCCTGTGTCTTCTGGTCTCTCTTTTAGGATTAGTTGTATTTGTTGTATTTTCAAAAATATATATGTTTTTGGGAGGAGATTCCCACTGTCCTACTCATGCCGCCATCTTGGCTCCACCTCTGAAGTAAAGCTTTTTGAAAGTTTTTTAACCACAATCATGTGATTGCAGATTTCCAATCATAACTTTCTTCATTTAAGTCAGGATAACAGCTCATTCATTTCACTTGGCATTTTAAATCATGAAGAACCATTTTGTATACAATATTTGGCCTTTTGTGTCTGGCTTATTCCATTAGCATAATGTTTCTAAGATTCATCCATGTTGTAGCCCATAATAGTACTTCCCTTCCATTTTATTGCTCAATAATATTCCATTGTATGGACACCACATTTTGTTTATACTGTCATCAGTTAATACACATTTGGTTGGCTTCTACTTTTTGGCTATTATGAATAATGCTGATATAAAATTTGTGTACAAGTATTTTGGTGGGCATATGTTTTATCTTGAGCATATATATATAGGAGTGCAATTGCTAGGTTGTAGGTATTTCTATGTTTAACTTTTCGAGAAACTGTTTTCCACAAGTGGCTGAACCATGTTACATTCCCACCGGCAATGGATGAGGGTTCCAATTTTTCCACATCCTAGCCAACATTATAACCATCCTAGTGGATGTGAATTGGTGTCTCACTGTGGTTTTGATTTGCATTTCCCTCATGACTACTGATATTGAGCTTCTATTCCCATGCTTGTCCATTTGAATATCTTCTGTGGAGAAATATCTTCAAGTTCATTGGCCAATTTTTAATTGGGTTGTTTGTCTTTTTGTGGAGTTGTAGGAGTTCTTTATATATTCTGCAGGCCTTATCAAATATGATTTGCAAATGTTTTCTCACATTCAAGCTTTTCACTTTATAGTGTCATTTAAAACAAAAGTTTTTGATTTTGAGGAAGTCCAATTTATCTGCCTTTTTTATTGCTTATGCTTTTCATGTCATATGTAAGATACTATTTTAGATATTTCATGTCATACCTAAGTACTTTGATATTTAGTTATATATAAATAATATTTTGTGTCATATCTAAAATACTATTTTAGATATTTTAAACTGTTTCCTTATAAGAATTTTATAGTTTTAGCTCTTACATTTAGATCTTTGATCCATGTTGAGTTAATTTTTGTATAGCATGTGAGGTAAGGGCCCAATTTCAATATTTTCCATCTGGATAATCAGTTTTCCAGCAACATTTATTGAAAACATTATTCTTTCCCCATTTAATGGTTTTGACACTCTTGTTAAAAATTAATCATAAATGTGTTTATTCCTCATCTCCCAACTCTATTCCATTGGTCTATATGTCTGTCATCATGCCAGTACTGTACTCTTGATTACTATAGCCTTGTATTATGTTTTGAAATTAAGATGTATAAGTCCCCCAACTTTCTTTTCCTTTTGCAGGATTGTTTTGGCTATTCTATGTCCCTTGCAATTCCATATGAATTTTAGGATCAGCTTTTCCATCTGAAAAAAAAGGCAGTTAGAATTTTGATAGGTGTTACACTGAGTGTGTAGACCAATCTGGGTTATTGCCACCTTAATATTAAAACTTCCAATCCATGAACACATGATGTCTTTTCATTTATTTATGCCTTAATTTAATTGTAATTTTTTTCAAAACATAGTACATGTTTAATACATATTTTTTCAAATAAGTAAAATTAATTACCTGAGTCTTTACAAATGGGAAGTCAGAGTTAATTACTAATTCAAAGATTAAGTGCTGGGTTCCTCTTTCTAGTACTACAGTAGTCTAACAGATTAGGTATCTTGACCAAATATCCTACTGGAAACTAAACATATTGGATAAATGCATCAATGAGTTCAAAAGAATTTAATGAAGAATAAAGATTAAAAGGTAGTATGAAAAAACAAGTGAGGAAAGTGAAACACTGATGCTTTTATGATGAGGTTATATGCTGCCCCCAGTTAAACTGGGCTTCAGTTTTCACAATCTGGTGGAATATGGGAAGAGACAAGAGAAAGCCAAGTGCTTGTCTCAAATGGAAAAGAAAAGAAGACTCATTGTATATTTGAGATACCACTGGCTATAGCTTCAAGGAATAGTGATTAACAAATAAACCTGTTTCTCTCTTCACACAGTGGACTAGGAAAACAGCCTGTCTCAAACATTGGCACAGAATGAAAGAGGAAAAAAACTTCCCTGAGACTTCTTAAACAAAAACCACAAGCTACACTCAGATTTACACCACTTAGTGAATTTTAAAACATTAAAGAATTTTGTTATGCAGAAGCAAACACATATTTCTCTGGATAAACTCACTTTTATCCCATGACTTAAAAGAATCATCAAAAACTTCCAAGAAATATGAACTCACACAGAAAAATTATAAAACATTTAAGGGCACAAAGCAACATGGATGAGAGGCAGCAGAAAATATAGGCAGCAGAATCAAAGCTAGTAAGACCTAAGATATTAGAATTATCAGGCATAGTATATGAAATATTTACAATTTTTAAAGAAATAAAAGAAAATATAAGAGAGACTACAGAACATTGGAGCTGTTTTAAAAAATAATACAAAAAGACTTTAGAAATTAAAACTGTAATTTAAAAATCCAGTTAACCATTAAGAAAATGACTGTGTAAAACATGTATCTGACATAGGATTTGTATCTCGGATATATAAAAATTCCTAAAACTAAAAAGTAGAGAAAATAGTCACTAATAAATGGGCAAGAAACAACACACTTTATAAAAGCCAAATAAGCACATGAATAACTGCTCAGCCCTCCACCCCAGCTCTCCAGCAAGAGGAAGAGAAACAGAGTGGGAAGAGATGGAGGCCTAGGATGGCTGAATACCCAGCCCTGGAGATCTGCTCTGGGAACACGAACCTACATTCAGTGAAATGCAAATAAAAGTCACAATAAGATAGTAGTACATATCCACTAGAATGTATAAAATTTAAAAACTAAAAGTACCGAATATTAGAAAGGATGTGGTTCCTCCAGAACTCATACATTTCTGATGGGAATGTAGACAGTTTTAAGAGCTTTGGAACAATTTTTAGCAGTTTCTTATAATGGTAAGCAAAAACCTACCCTTGATCCAATGATTTCACTTCTAGATATTTACCTAGGAGAAACAAAATATTTGTCCATTAAAAGCTTTAGAAGACTGTTTGTAGTAGTTTCGTTCATAAAGCAAAAAACTGGAAATATGTCAATGTCCATCAATAAGAGAATACATAAACAAATTTTCACATTAACACAGTATAATGCTACTCAACTATAGAAGGGGATGCATTGCTGATACTTGCAATAATATGAACATACCTCCCAAATATGGTAAGTGAAAGAAAACTAGAAACCAAAGTGTACATATTGTATAATTCCATTTTATATGAAGTTCTAGAATTGGCAAAAATTAATCTGTACTGAAAAAATTAGAACAGTTGCTGTCTCTAGCAGTAGGGGACAGGGAAGTGGCATGAAGAAGCTTTCTAGGATGATAGAAATGTTCAGTAGCTTGCTAGGGGTTAAAAGTCACATGGTGTATCCATTTGCCAAAGCTCTATTGAAAACATATCAATTATATCCTAAAAATGCCTTTTAAAAAAACTCAAGTTGGGGTGGGGCAGGGAGTCAGACAGATATAGATCTAACAAGAATGGTAGAAGTCTCATATTGCTGAAGTTTGGTGATAGGTATATGGGCATCCATTTTACTATTTGGTTTATTTTTGTACTTTTGAAATTTTCCATAATAAAAAGCTTTAAAACATGACTGGAGGATATTGGCTTAAAGATGATGATGTGAGAGGTGAGATAGAAACCTCCTCCCCAAACTATATATAATATGAAAAAACAGCAAATACAACTACTCCTGAAAAAGCAACAGGAAAGATGGCTGTGACAGACTGCCTACATCTGGGGAAAAGAGCAGACCTCACAGAAAAGGATAAAATAGCAAAGCTGTGATCCAACGGGAACCAAGCCCTCCACCCCAGCTCTCCAGCAGGAGGAAGAGAAACAGAGTGGGAGGAGATGGAGGCCTAGGATGGCTGAATACCCAGCCCTGGAGATCTGCTCTGGGAACACGAACCTACATTCATGGTGCTCTGGATATTAGTGGGGTTGGAAAGCTAAGACAGGTGGAATACGTGGAGAGACAGATTCCAGCTGCTTGTGGAGAAGAGGTACCCACAACCAGCTGCTCTGGGACAAACGAAAGGCAGGGCACTCTGAGAGACTTCCCAACAGCGAGAGGGCTGCTAAAGGGGAAAACTTCACACAGAGCTTGCTGCTCAGGAGAGAGGACAGGTGGACAAAATTATTCAGGCACACTCAGCCCAGCAGGTTGGAAACTTTTAGGAGCTTCAGGTGCTCCATTGCCCTTGATGACAACACAGCTCTGAGGTCTCACACTGCAATTCACAGCCTGCTGCTCCTTCAACCCAGCCAGCACCAGCTTGCAAAACAGCTGCCCCCACCATTGCACCAGGCCAGCCAGAGGGCAGCCCCAGCTACAGCAGCTACAAGGGCATAGCATAAAGGCTCCTCCTTGCATGCTCGGCCCTGGCAGTGGAGGCAGGCACTGCAGCCTGGAAGCAGGAAAGTGCTCGTTCCTCCCAGCAGGCAACAACGCCACTTGCCTGTGACCCCTACTATCACTTCAGGGACAGAGCAGCTCCAGAAATTAGAGCTTCTGGGCACTAGAGGGCACCATATACACCAAGTCATTATTAAAAATATGAAACGTTGAAAGAACATGGTACAAACCAAAATCCCATAAACAGAAAGAGGGCCAAGTGAAACTGAACACACCAATATTCCTGAAAAAGATTTCAAAATAGAAATCATAAACATACTCATGGAGCTACAGAAAAATATACAAGGCCACAGGCAGAGATTCAATAAAGAGAGAAACTGAAAAACAGAGTATCCAAAAGGAAACACACAATGGAGGAATTTAAAAGCAGATTAGATGAACTAGAGGAGACAGTAAATGAAATAGAAATTAAAGAATAGGAATACAAAGAAGCTGAGGCACAGAGAGAAAAAAGGATTTCTAGGAATGGAAGAATACAAAGAGAACTGTGTGACCAATTAAAATGGAACAATATTTCCATTATATGGGTACCATAAGAAGAAGAGAGAGAAAAAGGGAAAGAAAGTGTTTTTGAGGAGGTAATTGCTGAAAATTTCCCCAATCTGGGGGAGGAGATAGTCTCTCAGGCCATGGAGGTGCACAGATCTCCCAATACAAGAGACCCAAGGAAGAGAACACCAAGACACATAATAATTAAAATGGCAAAGATGAAGGATAAGGACATAATATTAAAAGCAGTCAGAGAGAGAAAAAGGATCACCTACAAAGGAAAACCCATCAGGCTATCATAAGACTTCTCAGCAGAAACCTTACAGGTGAGAACAGAGTGGCATGATATATTTAATGCAATGAAACAGAAGGGCCTCAATCCAAGAATACTCTACCCATAAACATTATCATTTAAATTTGAGAGACAGGTTAAACAGTTTCCAGATAAGCAAAGCTTGAGAGAATTTACCTCTGACAAACCATCTCTAAAGTGTATTTTGAAGGGACTGCTATAAATGGAAATGCTCCTAAGGTAAATAGCTGTCACCAGAGAAAATAAAACCACAGTAAAGAAAGGAGACCAATTAATCACTAAGCAAATGCAAAATTAAATCAACTACCCACAAAGTCAGTCAAGAGAAACAGAAGGAGTACAGAATATGACACCTAATAAATAAAGTGCAGAAGGAAGAAAAAAAGGGAGAAAAACAAAAACCTTTAGATTGTCTTTTAAATAGCATAGTAAGTGAGTTAAGTTAGACTGTTAGATACTAAAGAAGCTAACTTTGAACGTCTGGTAAACATAGATCTAAAGCCTGCAATGACAGTAAGTACATATCTTTCGATAATCACCCTAAATATAAATGGTGTGAGTGCACCAATCAAAAGACATAGAGTCACTGAATGGATAAAAAAACAAGACCCATTCATATGCTGCCTACAAGGCACTACATGGAAGAGAATGAAACTGGATTACTAGCACCATACACAAAAGTAAACTTGAAATGGATAAAAAACCTGAATGTAAATCATGAAACCATAAAACTCTTAGGAGAGAACATAGGCAAAACTCTCTAGAATATAATCATGAGGATCGTTTTCATGAACATATCTCCCCAGACAAGGGAAAAAAGCAGAAATGAACAAGTAGGATGATATCAAACTAAAAAGCTTCCATACAGCAAAGGACACCATCAGTAGAACAAAAAGATATCCTACAGTATGGGAGAATATATTCATAAATGACAGATCCAATAAGGGGCTGACATCCAAAATACATAAAAAGCTCACATGTCTCAACAAACAAAAGGCAAATAATCCAATTAAAAAATGGGCAGAGGCCTCTTACAGCACTAAACTATGTTTTCTACCTTTATCTTGCATCTACCTACCACTTCAGCATTTTATTAAAAATAAAAATAATACTAATAATAAAGGGAGAAAGGTGGGATCAACATATAAATCAAGTATAAAAATCAAACGAATATTCATATTTGACCTGATTGTTTATAGTTCATAATGCGTGATCAAAACTGAAAGTTTCTGTGATGACTGCCCTTGTACTGTTCACCATGTAAGAATTTATTCACTATGTAAGAATTTGTTCACCATGTAAGAACTTGTTTGTTATGCTTCAGAAGATTGGAGACTGATGAGAATTAGGCTTGAAATGGATTAATGATTGTGCATTGAGCATTGACCCCCCTATACAGAATTTTATTGTTGTTAACAACCATTTGATCAATAAATATGAGAGATGACCTCTCAAATAAAAAAAAAATGGGCAGAGGATCTGAACAGACCCTTCTCCAAAGAAGAAATTCAGATGGTCAACAGGGACACGAAAAGATGCTCCACATCACTAATCACCAGAGAAATACAAATTAAAACCACAATGAGATATCATGGCACACCAGTTAGGATGGCCAACATCCAAAAGACAAAAACAACAAATGTTGGTGAGGATATGTAGTAGGAAGAAGCCTCCTACACTGCTGGTGGGGATGTAAATTAGTTCAACCATTGTGGAAAGCAGTATGGAGTTTCTTCAAAAAACTCTAAATAGAAATACCATTTGACCCATGAATTCTACTCCTAGGAATTTACCCTAAGAATGTAGGATCCCACATTCAAAAAGACATATGCACTTCTATGTTTATTACAGCACTATTTACAATAGCCCAGATATGGAAGCAACCTAAGAGTTCATCAGAAGAGGAATGGATAAAGAAGATGTGGTACATATACACAATGGAATATTATTCAGCCATAAGTAGAAAACAAATCCTCCATTTGCAACAACATAGATGGAGCTAGAGGGTATTATGCTCAGTGAAATAAACCAGGCAGAGAAAGACAAGTACCAAATGATTTCACTCATCTTTGGAATATAACAGCAGAGCAAAAACTGAAGGAACAAAACAGCAGCAGAATCACAGAACCCAATAATGGACTAACAGTTACGAAAAGTAAAGGGACTGGGGTGGGTGGGTGGGAAGGGAGGGATAAAGTGAATAAGGGACATTATGATCAGCACACATAACATGGGAGGTGGGGGTCACAAGGAAGGCAGTATAGCACAGAGAGGACAAGTAGTGACTCTATAGCACCTTACTACACTGATGGACACTGACTGTAAAGGGGTATGTGTTGGGGACTTGATAATGGGAGAAATCTAGTAACCACAGTGTTGCTTATGTGACTGTATATCCATGATCCCAAAATAAATTTAGATGGATTGAAATTGTACCAGCCAGCTCCTCAAACCACAAAGGTAGGAAACTAGAAATAAATTGAGCAAAGAAAGCCAAAAGCCCACAAACACATGGAGTCTCAACAACATGCTCCTAAATAATCAATGGATCAATGACCAAATAAAAACAGAGATGAAGAAATATACAGAGACAATTGAAAACAATAACTCAACACTGCAAAATCTGTGGGATGCAGCATAGGCTGTGTTAAGAGGGAAGAATATTGCAATATAGGATTGCCTCAGGAAAGAAGAACAATCCCATATGATCAGACTAAACTCACAATTAACAGAGCTAGAAAAAGAACAACAAATGATGCTCCAAGTCTGTAGAAGGAGGGACATAATAAAGATTAGCTCATAAATAAATAAAATCGAAAAGAGTAAAACAGTAGAAAGAATCGATGAAAGCAGGAGCTGTTTTATTTCAGAAAATTAACAAAATAGATAAACCCATAGCCAGACTTACAAGAAAAAATGACTGTCTACACACATAAACAGAATCAGAAATGAGAAAGGAAAAATCACTATGGATACTACAGAAATACAAAGAATTACGAGAGAATACTATGAAAAATTACATGCTATTAAATTGGAAATACTAGCAGAAATGGACAACTTTATAAAAAATACAACATTCCAAAGCTGACCCAGGAAGAAACAAAAAATCTGAACAGACCTATTAGCAGCAATGAAAATTAATTCGTAATCAAAAAACTACCCAAGAACAAAATGCCTGGACCAGATGGCTTCATGGCTGAATTTTACCAAACATTTTGTGAAGACCTAATACCCATACTCCTTATAGTTTTCCAAAAAGTAGAAAAGGAGGGAATACTTTCAAACTCATTCTATGAGGCCAACATCACTCTCATACCAAAACCAGGCAAGGACAGCCCAAAAGAAAAATTACAGACCAATATCCCTGATGAACATAGATGCAAAATACTGAACAAGATATTAACAAACCAAATTCAAAAATACATCGAGAGTCTACATAATGAGGAAGTGGGATTCATCCAAGGGATGCAAGGATGGTACAATATTCTAAAATCCATCAACATCATACACCACATCAACAAAAGGAAGGAGAAAAATCACATGATCACCTCAATAGATGGTAAAAAAGCATTCAAAAAAATTCCACATCCCTTCCTGATTAAAAAAAACTCAACAAAATGGGTACAGAGGGCAAGTACCTCAACATAATAAAGGCCATATATGACAAACCCACAGCCAACATCATACTTAACAGTGTGAAAATGAAAGCCTTTCCTTTAAGATCGGGAACAAGACAAGGATGCCCACTCTCCCCACTGTTATTTAACATGGTACTGGAGGTCCTAGCCACAGCAATCAGACAACACAAAGAAATAAAAGGCATCCAGGTTGGTAAAGAAGAAGTTAAACTGTCACTCTTTGCAGATGACATGATATTGCACATAAAAAACCCTAAAGAATCCATTCCAAAACTACTAGAACTAATATCTGAATTCAGCCAAGTTGCAGGATACAGTATTTATACACAGAAACCTACTGCATTCCTATATACTCATGATGAACTAGCAGAAAGAGAAATCAGGAAAACAATTACATTCACAATTACATCTAAAAGATTAAAATACCTAGAAATAAACCTAACCAAGGAGGTGAAAAACCCATACCCTGAAAACTACAAGACACTCTTAAGAGAAATTAAAGAGGATAGTAATAAATGGAAATAAATCCCATACTCTTGGGTAGGAAGAATTAATATTGTCAAAATGACCATCCTGCCTAAAGCAATCTACACATTCAATGCAATCCCTATCAAAATACCAACAGCATTCTTCAACAAACTAGAGAAAATAGTTCTAAAATTCATATGGAACCACAAAAGAACCCAAATAGCCAAAGAAATTGAGAAGGAAGTATCAAAGTGGGGAGATTATGCTCCCCAACTTCAAGCTCTACTACAAAGCCACAGTAATCAAAATAATTTGTTACTGTCACAAGAACAGAGCCACAGACCAGTGGAACACTATAGAGTCTAAATATTAACCCAAACATATATGGCCAATTAATATATGATAAAGGAGCCATGAAATACAAAGGGGAAATAAGAGCTTCTTCAACAACTTGTGTTGGTAAAACTGAACAGCTATATGTAAGAGAATGAAACCGGATTACTGTCTAACTCCATACGTAAAAGTAAACTTGAAATGGATCAAAGACTTGAATGTAAATCACAAAACCATAAAACTCTTAGAAGAAAACATAGGCAAAACTCTCTTGAATATAAACATGAGCAACTTTTTCATGAACATATCTTATTGGGCAAGGGAAAAAAAGCAAAAATGAACAAGTGGGACTACATCAAACTAAAAATCTGTACAGCAAAGTACACCATCAGTAGAACAAAAGGGCATCCTAAAGTATGGGATAATATATTCATAAATAACATATCCGATAAGGGGTTGACATTCAAAATATATAAAGAGCTCACATGCCTTAACACCCTAAAAGCAAATAACCTGATTAAAAAATGGGCAGAGGATATGAACAGACACTTCTCCAAAGAAGAAATTCAGATGGCCAACAGGCACATGAAAAGATGCTCCACATCATTAATCATCAGAGAAATGCAAATTAAAACCACAATGAAATATCATCTTACACCAGTTAGGGTGGCCAACATCCAAAAGACAAACAACAAATGCTGGCAAGGATGTGGAGAAAGGGGAACCCTCCTACACTGCTGGTGGGAATGTAAATTAGTTCAACCATTTTGGAAAACAATATGGAGTTTTCTTAATAAACTAAAAATAGAAATGCCATATGACCCAGGAATTCCACTCCTAGGAACTTACCCTAAGGATGCAGGATCCCACATTCAAAAAGACATATGCACCCCTATGTTTATTGCACCACTATTTACAATAGCCCAGATATGGAAGCAGCCTAAGCGTCCATTAGTAGATGAATGGATAAAGAAGATGTGGTGCATTTACACAATGTAATATTATTCAGCCATAAGAAGAAAACAAATCCTACCATTTGCAACAACATGGATGGAGCTAGAGGGTATTATGCTCAGTGAAATAAGCCAGGCAGAGAAAGACAAGTACAAAATGATTTCCCTCATTTGTGGAGTATTAACAGTGAAGCAGAAGGAACAAAACAGCAGCAGCCTCACAGACTCAAATAGAGGACTAGCAGTTACCAAAATGGAGGGGTGAGGGAGGGATAAGGGACTTGAGGGGCATTATGATTCTCACACATGGTGTGTGTGGTGTAACAGGCAATACAGTGCTGCACAGAGAAGAGAAGTGGTGATTCTGTGGCATCTTACTATGCTGATGGACAGTGACTGCAGTGGGGTGTGTAGGGGCTTGATAATATGGGTGAATGTAGTAACCACAATATTTTTCACATGAAACCTTCATTAGAGTATAGTCAATGGTATCTTAATAAAAATTTTTTTAATGCACTGGAACTGGTATAACAGCAGCTTTGACAGAAAAAAGAGGTAATCTAGAAGATAAATCTTAAGAAATGTTTGAGAATACAGAAGATAGAGATAAATGAATAGAAAAATTAATAGAACAAAAGAGAAACAGAGTATAGAGTGAGGACATACTACATACTTAAATTGAAATTCCAAAAAGACAAGAAAGAAAGAATAATGCAGGGTTGATACTTGCCAAAATAATGGCTGGCAATTTTCCATAGGTGATGAAAGACAAGAATCCAAATGAATCCCAAACGAGAAGAAAAGAAAGAATCCATATGTAAGGATAAAATAGGGGGAAAGTAGTGGAATAGCAGAAAACAAGAAAAAAGAAAATTATTTCAAAACATATATATGGACTTTTAGTTTTCAGTCTAGTGTGTAAGAAGTTTGGAAGTTGCCACTCCACCCTAACAAGTAAAAAACTGAACAACCTAAAATTCAATATCTCTTAAATCTGTAAGAGAAGTGAAGTTAGACAGCAAATTATTTCCACCAAAATTGGAAAGGCTATCAGAGAAATAAACCAACCTGCCAGAGCAGAAACCCATGAGCAAAATCCTCTGCAAGAACAAGTGCCAGAGTAGGGAAACCTGAAATGTAATTAAAAATGGAGGCTTGCTGAGGTAAGTTTGAGATAAAACTCCAGGGTGACTCAGTCATTGGAGGCCCCTCACACTTGTTTTATCTCCTGGAGCTAGATCAGGTTCTCACAGTGAATACAGAAGAAAAATTCCTTCTTGCTTCCTGCAAGGGAAAGGAAAATGGAACCACCTTGAAATATGCCATAGCATTCTGTTGTTAACAAGGTCTGCACTGTTTATCCAGATCCTAACCTTCTGTGGTTTTATCAGAACATAAGTGATCTGGGGGAATGGAAATACCCTAAACCAGGCCTTTCTAGCCTTCCATGTTTGGGATGGGAAATATATTTCCAGCCCACTCTAGATATACTTTCCCACCTAACGAGAGTAGGGGGATGAGAACCATGAAGTTCACAGTTCAGAGGCCCAGACTCACTAAAAGATAGATCTAGTCATAGGACTATAAACACTACCATACCCCCATGCACTATCGCATTACTAAAGGTCTGTTTATAGCACTTATTTTTATTCAGTAATCGTGTCAAGCTATCAAAAAATATCACAAGACCTTATGAAAGGTAAAAATACAGTTTGAAGATACAAAACAAGCATCAGAACCAGATTCAGATATGGGAGGGATGTTGGAATTATCAGACTTGAAATTTAAAACAACTATGATTAATATGCTAAGGACTCTAATGGACAAAGTAGACAACATGTAAGAACAGATGGGCAATGTAAGCAGAAAGATGAAAATTCTAAGAAAGAACCGAAAAGAAATTCTGGAGGTCAAAAATATTGTAACAGAAGTGAAGAATACCATTGATGGACTCATTAGTTAGACTGGACAATGCTGGGGAAAGAATCCACCAACTAGAGGATATCTCAATATAAACCTCCAAAACTGAAAGGCAAACAGAAAAAATAATGAAAGAACCCAGAATAGAATATCCAACAACTGTGGGACCCCTACAAAAATTGATACATATGCCTAATGGAGATACCAGAATAAGAAGAATGAGAGAGGAACCGAAGAACATTTCAAACAATAATGAGGGGGAGTGACATTAGCACGATGGCAGAGTAGGAGCTACTAGTGTCATTCCCTATACAAAACAGCAATTAGACAGCTATCCATGAACAACAATAGCCAAGGGAGGGTTCAAGACTTCAATTTCAGAACCTAGAGCAAGAATACTGATGTCACCGAGATGATAGAGTAGTAGTTCCCAGTTTTGTCCCCCCAAAAAGATCAATAATTAGTCGTTTGGTACAACCAACTATGAAAAACAGAATGGATTCCTAAAAAAATAGCAACTCAATTACCATATGATCCAGCAATCCTACCTCTGGATATATATCTGAAAGAGATGAAATCAGTATCTCAAAGACATATCTGCACTCACATGTTTATTGTTGCATTATTTACAATAGCTAACTCATGGAAACAACCTAAGGGTCTGTCAATGGATGAATGGATTAGAAAATATAGTGTGTATATTATATGTATATATGTATGTGCATATATATATATAATATACCACACATATATATGATAGAATATTATTTGGCCATAAAAAGAAGGAAATCCTGCCATTTAAAAAAAAAATAGATAGACCTTGAAGGCATTATGCTAAGAGAAATAAGTCAGATGGAGAAAGGCAAATACTGTGTGATCTGACTTATATGTGGAATCTAAAAATATTGAACACAATAAACAGAGTAGAATGTTGTTTCCCAGGGCATGAGAGGTGAGGTAAATGGGGAGATGTTGGTCAAAGGATACAAACATTCAGTTAAAAGATGACTACATTCAGAGAAGCCAAGATGGCGGCATAAGTAGGGCAGTGGAAATATCCTCCCAAAACCATACATATTTTTTAAAATACAACAAATGCAATGAATCCTAAAAGAGAAACCAGAAGATACAATACAACAGCCAGGCTACATCCACATCTGTGAGAACTCAGCATCTCACAAAGTGGTTAAGATACAAGCCACGGCCCAGCAGGACCCGAGCATGCATGCCCCATACCCCATCCCACCAGTGGGAGGAGTGGGGAGGGAGTGGGAGCCAGGACTGCTAAATACCCAGCCCTAGTCATCTGCACAGGGAGCGCAGACACACATTGCATGGTGTGCTCGATATTAGGGAAACAGAACAGTAAAATCTATATGTGGGTCCCTGCAGCTGGAGAGCCTGGGACAAAAGAAAAGTGAGTGCTTTTTGGAAGTTTTAGTGTGACAGGGGCCTCACAGCTGGACAGAACCATCCTGGGACACTCAGCCCAGCAGCTGGGAATCCCTGAGAAATCCAGGCACCCTAACCCCCTGGGCAGGAGTGCAGCTCTGAAGCCCCTCATGGTGATAAAGAGCCTCCCGTGCATTCCCGCTCCAGCGCGGCCCTGCCATAACAGGGGAGTGGCCATGGGAGTGGCTGCACCCACAGCAACAGCCCAGAGCCTACTCCACAGCCACCTGGGCCAGACTCAGAAGCCCCGCCAGCACGCAGCAGCCCAACACAGACAGAGGAAGCCAGGACAGAGCACGAAAGGTCGTTCTCACAGGAGAGCACCCCGGCATGCCAACCTCTCCCTATGGGGATCTGGGCTGCCCCGATGGCTGCCCCGCCCACAGCCGCTCAGGAAATAAAATCAGAAGCTGCTCCCCATGTGCGGTACATTTTTCTCCCAGCTGACACACATGCCAACTGCCTATGACTAACTCTATAGCCATGAAAAGGCAGAAGAATATGATCCAGACCAGAATTACCCAGACAACCTGTGAGAGAGGCCACAGGGAGATAGATTTAACCAATATTTCTGAAAAAGAATTCAAAATAAAGGTCATAACCATGATGATGGACCTGAAGAGAAATATGTAAGACCTAAAGATCAACTTAGGAAAGAGAACACAGAAATAAAACAATTTCTGGAAGGACTAAAGAGCAGACTGGTTGAGGAGCAAGAGGCCATTAACGGAATACAAAACAGAGAACAGGAACACAGAGAAGCTGAGGCAGAGAGAGATAAAAGGATCTCCAGGAATGAAAGAATATTAAGAGAACTGTGTGACCAATCCAAATGGAATAATATCTACATTATAGGGGTACCAGAAGAAGAAGAGAGAGAAAAAGGGATACAAAGTGTCTTTGAAGAAATAATTGCTGAAAACGTCCCCAAACTTGGGGAGGAAATAGTTTCTTAGACCACAGAAGTGCACAGAACTCCCAACACAAGGGACCCAAGGAAGACATCATCAAGACACATTATAATTAAAATAGCAAAGATCAAGGACAAGGAAAGAGTATTAAAGGCATCCAGAGAGAGAAAAATGGTCACCTATAAAGGAAAACCAATCAGGCTATCATTAGAGATTTCAAAAGAAATCTTATGGGCCAGAGGAGAATGGCATGATATATTTAATGCAATGCAACAGAAGGGCCTTGAACCAAGAATACTGTATCCAGTATGATTATCATTTAAATATGAAGGAGGGATTAAACAATTCCCAGACAAGCAAAAGTTGAGGGAATTTGCCTCCCACAAACCACATCTACAGGATATTTTAAAGGGACTGCTCTAGATGGAAGCACTCCTAAGGCTAAATAGATGTCACAAGAGAAAATAAAACCACTCCAAAGAAAGGAGACCAACCAAATACAAACTAAAGGCAAAAAATAAAATCAACTATTCACAAAAACAGTCAAAGGAAACACAAAAGAGTGCAGAATAAAACACCTAACATAAAGAATGGAGGAGGAGGAATAAGAAGGGAGATAAATAAAGAAGATCAGACTGTGTTTATAACAGTTTATAAGCAAGTTAAGTTAGACAGTTAGATAGTAAAGAAGCTACCCATGAACCTTTGGTAACCACAAATCTAAAGACTGCAATGGCAATAAGTGCATATCTTTCAATAATCACCCTAAGTATAAATGGACTGAACGAACCAATCAAAAGACACAGAGTAATAGAATGGATAAAAAAGCAAGACCCATATACATGCTGCTTACAAGAGACTCACCTCAAACCCAAAGACACACACAGAATAAAAGTCAAGGGATGAAAAAAGATATTTCATGCAAACAACAGGGAGAAAAACGCAGATGCTGCCATACTTGTATCAGACAAAATAGACTTCAAAACAAAGAAAGTAACAAGAGATAACGAAGGACATTAGATAAGATAAAGTGATCAGTCCAACAAGAAGATATAACTATTATAAATATACATATTTGGTGCCCCCAATACAGGAGCACCAACATATGTGAAACAAATACTAACAGAATTAAAAGAGGAAATAGAATCCAATGCATTCGTTTAGGAGACGTCCAACACACCACTCACTCCAAAGGAAAGATCCACCACACAGAAAATAAGTAAGGACACAGAGGCACTGGACAACACACTAGAACATAGGGACCTAATAGACATCTACAGAGCTCTACACCCAAAAGCAGCAGTATACACATACTTCTCAAGTGGACATGGAACATTTTCCAGAATAGACCACATAATAGGCCACAAAAAGAGCCTCAGTAAACTCCAAAAGAATGAAATTCTACCAACGAACTTCTCAGACCACAAAGGTATAAAACTAGAAATAAATTGTGCAAAGAAAGCAAAAAGGCCCACAAACACATGGAGGCTTAACAACATGCTCCTAAATAATCAATGGATCAATGACCAAATTAAAACAGAGATCAAGCAATATATGGAGACAAATGACAACAACAGTACAAGGCCCCAACTTCTGTGGGACACAGCAAAAGGAGTTCTAAGGGGAAAGTATATAGCCATCCAGGCCTCTTAAAGAAGAAAGAACAATCCCAAATGAATAGTCTAAAGTCACAATTATTGAAATTGGTAAAAGAAGAACAAATGAGGACCAACGTCAGCAGAAGGAGGGACATACTAAAGATCAGAGAAGAAATAAATAAAATTGAGAAGAATGAAACAATAGAAAAAATCAATGAAACCAAGAGCTGGTTCTTTGAGAAAATAAACAAAATAGATAAGCCCCTACCCAGACATATTAAGAGAAAAACAGAATCTGCACACATCAACAGAATGAGAAATGAGAAAGGAAAAATGATGACAGACCACACAGAAATTCAAAGAATCATTAGAGAATACTATGAAAATCTATGTGCTAGCAAGCTGGAAAACCTACAAGAAATGGACAACTTCCTAGAAAAATACAACCTTCCAAGGCTGAGCAAGGATGAAACAGAAAATCTAAAGAGACCAATTACAAGCAATGAAATTGAATTGATAATCAAAAAACTACCCAAGAGCAAAACCCCCAGGCCAGACGTATTTACCGTGGAATTTTATCAGACATACATGGAAGACATAATACCCATTCTCATTAAAGTTTTCCACAAAATAGAAGAGGAGGGAATACTTCCAAACTTAGTCTATGAAGCCAACATCACTCTAATACCAAAACCAGGCAAAGACCCCACCAAAAAAGAAAATTACAGACCAATATCCCTTATGAACACAGATGCAAAAATACTCAACAAAATCATAGCCAACCGAATTCAAAAGTACATCAAGAGGATCATACACCATGACCAAGTGGGATTCATCTCAGGGATGCAAGGATGGTACAACATTCGAAAATCTGTCAACATCATCCACCTCATCAACAAAAAGAAAGACAAAAACCACATGATCATCTCTATAGATGCTGCAAAAGCATTCAACAAAATTCAACATCCATTCATGAAAAGAACTATCAACAAAATGGATATAGACGGCAAGTACCTCAACATAATAAAGACCATATATGAAAAACCTACAGCCAACATCATACTGAACAGCAAGAAGCTGAAAGCTTTCATTCTAAGATTGGGAACAAGACAGGGATGCCCACACTCCCCACTGTTATTCAACATAATACTGGAAGCCCTAGCCATGGCAACCAGACAAAACAAAGAAATACAAGGCATTCATATTGGTAAAGAAGAAGTCAAACTGTCACTATTTGCAGATGACATGATATCGTACATTAAAAAAACCCTAAAGACACCACTCCAATACTGCTAGATCAATTATCGGAATTCAGCAAAGTTGCAGGATACAAAATTAGTACACAGAAATCTGTGGCTTTCCTATACACTATCAAGGAACTAGCAGAAAGAGAAATCAGGAAAAGAATTCCATTCACAATTGCATCAAAAAGAATAAAATACCTAGGAATAAACCTAACCAAGGAAGTGAAAGACCTATACCCTGAAAACTATGGGATACTCTTAAGAGAAATTAAGGAGGACACTAACAAATGGAAACTAATCCCATGCTCTTGCCTAGGAAGAATTAATATTATCAAAATGGCCATCCTGCCTAAAGCAATCTTCAGATTCAGTTCAATCCCTATCAAAATATCAACAGTATTCTTCAACAAACTGGAACAAATAATTCTAAAATTCATATGGAACCACCAAAGACCCCAAATAGCCAAAGAAATCCTGAGAAGGAAAAATAAAGTGGGGGAATCTTGCTTCCCAACTTCAAGCTCTACTACAAAGGCACAGTAATCAAGACAATTTGGTACTGGCATAAGAACAGACCCAAGACCAGTGGAACAGAACAGAGAGTCCAGATATTAACCCAAACATATATGCTCATTTAATGTATGATAAAGGAGCCATGGACAAACAATAATGACAGCATCCTAACTGCTGGTGTTGGTAAAACTGGACAGCTACATGTAAGAGAATGAAATTGGACCACTGTCTAACCCATACACAAAGGTAAATTCAAAATGGATCAAAGACCTGAATGTAAGTCATGAAACTATAAAACTCTTAGAAAAAAATAGGCAAAAATCTCTTGGACATAAACATGAGCGAATTCTTCATGAACATATCTCCCCAGGCAAGGGAAACAAAAGCAAAAATGCACAATTGGGACTATATCAAGCTGAAAGGCTTCTGTACAGCAAAGGACACCATCAATAGTATGGCATCCTACAGTATGGGAAAATATATTCATAAATGACAGATATGATAAAGGGTTTACATCTAAAATATATAAAGAGCTCATGTACCTCAACAAACAAAAAGAAATAATCCAATTAAAAAATGGGCAGAGGAACTGAACAGACAGTTCTCCAAATAAGAAATTCAGATAGCCAATAGACACATGAAAAGATGCTCCACATCGCTAGTCATCAGAGAAATGCAAATTAAAACCTCAATGAGATATCACCTCACACCAGTATGGATGGCCACCATCCAAAAGACAAAACAACAACAAATGTTGGTGAGGTTGTAGAGAAAGGGGAACCCTCCTACACTGCTGGTGGGAATGTAAATTAGTTCAACCATTGTGGAAAGCAGTATGGAGGTTCCTCAAAAAGCTCGAAATAGACTTACCATTTGACCCAGGAATTCCACTTGTAGGAATTTACCCTAAGAATGCAGCAGCTCAGTTTGAAAAAGACATATACACCCCTATGTTTATTGCAGCACTATTTACAATAGCCAAGAAATGGAAGCAACCTAAGTGTCCATCAGTAGATGAATGGATAAAGAAGATATGTACATATACACAATGGAATATTATTCAGACCTAAGTAGAAAACAAATCCTACCATTTGCAACAACATGGATGGAGCTAGAGGGTATTGTGCTCAGTGAAATAAGCCAGGCCGAGTAAGTCAAGTACCAAATGATTTCACTCATATGTGGAGTATAAGAGCAAAGAAAAACTGAAGGAACAAAACAGCAGCAGAATCACAGAACCCATGAATGGACTAAAAGTTACCGAAGGGAAAGGGACTGGGGAGGATGGGTGGGAAGGGAGGGATAAGGTGGTGGAGGAAAGAAAGGGGGCATTATGATTAGCATGTATAATGGGCGGGGCACGGGGAGGGCTGTGCAACACAGAGAAGACAAGTAGTGATTCAACAGCATCTTACTATGCTATTAGATAGTGATTGTAATAGGGTTTGTGGGGTGGACTTGGTGATATGGGGAGTCTAGCAAACATAGTGTTCCTCATGTAATTATAAATTAATGATACCAAAAAACCCAGAGATGACTGCATTCAAGGAATCTAATGTACAACATGATATGTACAGTTAACAAAGCTGTGTTGAATACTTGTAAGCTATTAGGAGAATAGAGGTTTAGTGTTCTCACCATAACAACAAAATGGCAGTTATGTGATGTGAAGGATGTATCAACTAAATTTAGTGTAGTAAATGTATATAGTGGCAATATATATATGTATCGTATTATCACATTGTACAATTTAAAAGTGGTGTTATATGTCAACTAATATCCCAGTAAAACTAGAAAAAACCTATAGTAACTCAGTGGAACAAAAACCAGTAACTGCACAGAAAGGATTGCTGGGGAGATTAGCTTAGGTGAGATGTGTGGAGGGGGCTAGGAGCAAAGAAAAATATAATATTCCTAGTTGTGAAAGATACTATTAAAAGAATGTGGAAGAAAATATTCACAAAAAGTCTATCTGATAAAGGACTGTTATCCTAAATACACAAAACACTTAAAACTCAATAAGAAAACAAAGAACCTAATGAAACAATGGGCCAAAGACCTCAAAACACACCTCACCAAGGAAGATATGTCTGTAGCAAATAAACATATAAAAAGATACTACATGTCATATGTCATCAGGGAAATGTAAATTAAATGATGTATCATTATGTACCCATTACCATGTCAAAATCCAAAACCCTGACAATATCAAATGCTGATGTGAAGCAACAGAAATTCTCATTTATTGTTAGTGGAAATGCAAATTGTACAGCCACTTTGGAAGACAGTTTTTCAGTTTCTTACCCAATTAAACATACTCTTACAATATGATCCAGCAATTGCACTCCTTGGTATTTACCTGAAGGAGTTGAAAACTTACATCCACACAGAAACTTACATATGGATGTTCACAGCAGCTTTATTCTGAATTGCCAAAACTTGGAAGCAATGAAGATGTCCTTTAGTAGATGAATGGATAAATAATAGCAGAATAAACTCACAGGAAGGAGAATGGGGGAAATGATAAAGAAAAGAAAGGGAGTTAATGTACAGAATATATGCATACAACTGAAAAGATCAACAAAGCCTAAAGTTAAATTTTTGGAAAGAGTTATGACATTGAAAACTCTCTGTTGAAATATGTCAATATAAGTAAATAAAATACAAATGTCTGTATAAGATGAAAACATTGAAAACAAAATAAGAGAATATTATGAACAACTCTATATCAATAAGTTTGAAACATAAAATAGGCCAATTCCTAGAAAAGTATTGTTTAACAAATCTAACTCAAGAATAAATGGAAAAATCTTTATAGACATAAGTTAATTATAAAAATTGAAATGGTAGTTAAAACAACCCCAGAAGACAAAAATTTATGCTCATATGTTTTGTCTGATCAGGTTTACCAAACATTCAAGAAACAACCAAGTCTAGTCTTCTATTAATTATTCTATTGTAAAGGAAGTAATCTTCAAAAAGAAAAAAATGAGTACTCCTCAATTCATTTTTTTAATGCTAGCTATAACCTTAACTCCAAAAAGAGCAGGATCCTAAAAGGAACAGCATAAAAATGGAAAATTTTAGGTCACTTTTACTCATGATGATAAAAGCCAAAATTAAAAAATGATTAGCAAATTGAATACAGTAATATATTAAATGGCAATAGACTAAATAATGATATATCATGTCCAAGTTGGGTTTATTCCAGGAATAAAAAGTTTATTTAATATCAGAAAATCAGCCAATATAATTCACTAAATGTAAAGATCAAATGAAAAACAAACATTTCATCTTAATATATGCAGAAAAATAATTAAAATCAACCTCCATCATGATAAAAACTCTTACCAAAATGGAACAGAAAACACATAATCTGACAAAGGACAACTACTAAAAAGGCATTCTATTTTATGGTAAGACACTGAAAGCATCTCATTTAATATAGAGATAGACGAAGGTGCTCCTGTAACTTCTATTCTGCACCACACTAGAGGATCTATCTAGTGTGATAAGGCAGAATAATGAAAAGAAATTAAAGAATTGGAAAAGAAGAAACAAAAGTACCCTTATTTTCAAATGATACGATAAGCCACATAGAAAATCCAAAATTATCTTTTAAAAATGTATTGTTAATTAGAGGATATAGCAAGTTGCTAGATACAAGACTAATACAGAATAAAATCAATTACTTTTCATGTTTACCACCAAAATGAAAAATATTTGGAATACAAAGATAGCATTTAAAACAGCAGCAAAACACATTAAGTGCCCAGGAATAAATTTAACATAAGTATAAGACGTTTATGGAGAAAATTATAAAACCTTACAGACAGATCTTAAAATATATTTAAATATATAGGTCCTATCCAGGGATTGGAAGACAATGTTATAAAGGTGTCAATTCTCAAAAACGTTGATTTGTAGATTCACTAAAATCCTAGTGAATTTAATTTATGAAAAGTGACAAGCTACTTCTAAAATTTATATGATAGTTCAAAGAACAAAAAATAGTTAAGACACTCTTGAGGAAGAACAAGGTGATCTTTACAAGATATTAAAAATTATAAAACTATACTATTTCATATATTGTAGTATTGGTCCAGGATAGACATATGTTTACCCATGGAATGAAATAGTGGGTCAAGAAGCAGAACTGTTTATTTATTAACATTTTTTAACAGAGCTATCATTGTGGATCAGTGAAAGATGGGCTTTTCAATAAATGATGTTAAGACTTCTGGTTATCATATGAAATAAAATGAAATTGGACCACTTCCTCATACCACAAATTAATTAAATTTAGATGATTTTAAAACAACTGTGAAAGGCAAAATTACAAAAGTTTCAGAAGATAATATAGGAGAAAAATTTTATGACCTTGAGATAGCGAAGGATCTATCAACCAAACACCAAAAATACAAGACATAATTGGAAAGAATGAAAAACAGTTATATTAAAATGAAGATGCTATCTTCACTTAAAGGGAGAAAAAACATAAAGAAAAAAACCAGAAGTTATGAACTGGGGTTATTTTCAGAATTCAATTTCTTGTGCTGTGGGACTTATAGCTTCTGTTTCTTGATAACTGTAGTCCAGAGACCACCCTCAGCAAGTACAAGCCATCCTCAGTTCACCAACTGAGTGGCATTCACCAACGTGGCTTCTTCCTTTGTCAAAGCTAGTAAAAGAGATCCTCCAGCAAGATAAGTGCTATAATTTTACATAGATAATAACATACATACTGTGACCTTTGCTGTATTCTATTGGTTAAAAGCTAGTCCCAGATACCCTCCACACTCAAGTGGAGGGGACTATACAAGGTCAGAAAATCAGCAGTTGGAGACCATTGGAAACCTACCCTAGAATCTGTCCACCATATGGAAAACTTTGAAATCAACTTCCCCAGAGAAACTCTTGCACAGATAATACTAAGAGAAATGGAACATCACTATTTGTTAGTTAAAACTTTTAAAAACTCGGAAGTTTGCTAAATGACTGGGTATAAATATGTACTACATTCATAGTATGTAATATTTTTCAGCAATGAAAATCAGTGAAATACAGTTAAATGAAACAATACAAATGAATCTTAGAAATATGTTGAGCAAAAAGAGCAGGTCCCCCAAAATATCTGCAGCTTGGTTCAATTTATATAAAGTTTGTAAACATGCAAAAACAAATAATACATGGTTTCAAGATATTACATATGTGGAAAAAACATAAAGGAAAGCAAGGAAATTATAAGCACAAAATTTGGGCTATTGATTACCTCTGATGATGGATGGAAGGAAATGAAAGCTGGCAGAGACTCACAAGTTTTAAACTGGGTAGAGGAAATGAGGGTGTTTGAGAGTTATGTGATTCTTTATATCTTATATATATTTTATTTAAAAACCCATTATGTAGCTATTTAATATTTAATGAAAATAATCTTTAAAACTCAAGTTCCAATTTAACACATCTGACAATTTTTCTGGTAAAATTTATTTTTTGCCTTGAATGAAAGAGGATTAAAAATTTCAAGAATTTTTAAAAGTTATTTTTGTGCATTTTCCACAATTCTACCTAAGAAAAGCCAAAGAAAAGATAGTTTCATCATTATCTAAGGTTCACTTTTCAATATTTCAATCCTAGAATAAAGAGAAACAAAAACTGCATTTCTGAAGGATAAAGAAAAGCTCTCCCATCTTTTTTTCTAAATCTCTAAGTTCTCTATAGTACCTGAGGTTACCAACATGGTCTTCACTGAGATGCTCATATTTTAGTCAGTTCTACTAACAGATAAATGAAATGGCTTAGTAGCCTATGTAGAATAAAATCATATCTGTAAAAATTCATCAACTGCGTGCTCACAAGGGATTTGTGCACTGGCCAAGAAATACTTGAAATATATATGAATCTGAAATTCAGAGATTTACACGTAAAATAACAAGATCATGAAAATGCATCAACCGGGAAGCATGCTTTGTAATGAAAGCAAAAGTATCACAAATATTATGTACATTATCAGCTGGGTACTCAAAACTTGTCAATTCATAGCATTAATATAGAGAAAGCATTTTTCTATTGGGTGGTCTTGAAATGAATTTTTAATCATTTCCTTCCTTGCTTTAGATAATTAGAAGAGTCTAAAGATATAATCCTGTTAGTTTTAGCTCTAGTGTTGTAAAAATATAGAATGGTATGGGGTAAAAGATTGTGGAGTAGGAAGGCAAGGTGGAAGCCTCTTCCCAAAAACACATAAAAGAAGAAAATACAGCAAATACAACTAAATCTGAAAATGACCTGAACTGCAGAACAGACCACTTACACCTGGGGAAGAAGAGAGGCCCACACAGAAAGGGACAAATGGCAGAGCCATGACTGAGCAGGACCCAACCCTTCCCCCAACCCCAGTCCACAGGCAGGAGGAAGAGGAACAGAGCAGGAAGGGGATAGGAACCCAGGAACATGCACACCTGGCCCTGGAGATATGCTCTGGGAACACAAGTCAATGTTACATTGGGTTCTGGTGATTAGTGGGGCTGGACACCAGGGACAGGTGGAACACTCTGGGAGGCTGGGATTCCAGGAAATTGTGGAAGAAAGGAACAGTACTAAGACCCAAAGCAGAGGCAGTAGTTTGAAAGACTTGCCAGCAGTGGGAGGGGTACTACAGGGATGACGGTTGGACTGAGCTCTCTCCTAAGGAGAAACAGCAGGTGAATGATACCTCCCCAGCCTTCCCTCAGCTAACAGTTCAGGAAATCTTGGGAGCTGCAGGCACTCCAATCCCCTAGCTGACAACTTAGCCCCAAACCACCTCTCTGCATGCACTGCTGGCAAGCCATCATTCAGTCCAGCATCAGCATCAGATTTTGCTGCATCGCTGGCAGAGGGAGACTCTCGCAGCTTGCTTGGCTCCATTTCAGCCTAACCAAGGAGGTGCCTGCAGGAGCCAGACCCAAGAGACCCTTCTTCCCTGCAGGTACCCAAGTCGGTACTGTGCATCCTACCCTGCCCCAGAGCCACACAACAGCCTGCCCACCCCATTAACCGTGCAGCCCTGCTATCACTGCAGGTAGAAGGTGGCCACAGCCACAGTTATCTCAGTGTAGGCTTCTGTTCTTATCAGAAAGATGGTGGCTGAAGCAAACTGTAGGTGCAAATTCAGACAACCATGGAAGACATACAGAAAAGGACTTCAACAAAGAGAAAACCTGGAAAAAAGCCACACAGAACTGAAGAATACAGTAACTGAAATGAAACATACAATAGAGGGAATAAATGATTGCTGCAAGTAGAGGAGATAATCAATGAAATGGAAATTAGAGAACAGGAACACAATGAAAGAAAAATGTATCTCTAGGAATGAAAGAATTGTAAGAGAGCTGTGTGACCAATCCAAATGAAATAATATTCACGTAATAGGGGTACCAGAAGGAGAAGGGAGAAGCAAAGGGGTATAAAGTCTCTTTAAGGAAATAATTGTTGAAAACTTGCCTGATCTTGGGAAGGAAATAGATAACTCAGGTCATGGAAGCACAGAGAGCCCCTAAAAAAAGGAACCACAAGAGGACAACACCAAGACATATAATAAAATGGCAAAGGTCAAGGATAAGGAGGGAGAATTGAAATCAGCCAGAGAGACAAATGATTACTTATAAAAGAAACCGCATCAGGATGTCAGCAGACTTCTCAGCAGAAACTTTATAGGCCACAAGAGACTGGCAAGAAATCATTAATATACTGAAACAGAAGGACCTTCAATCAAGAATCCTGTACCCAGCAAGATTATCATTTAAATTTTTTGAAACAGGGATTAAGCAATTTGCAGGTAAACAAAAGGTGAGAGAATTAACTGCTGCTAAAACAGCATAAAAGATATGGTAAAGAGACTGCTGTACATGGAAGTGTTTCTGAAGCTAAATACCTTTCACCATTGAAAATAAACCCACAGTGATAGTAGTAGACCAATTAATTACCAAGCAAGTACAAAATACAAACAGAACAAAAGAAGCAAAATCAACCACACACAAAATCACTGAAGGGATACACAAAAAATACAGATTATGACATCTAATACATAAAGTGTGGAGGAGGAAGAAGAAGAAAAAATACCTCTATATTGTGTTTGACATAGAGTAATCAGCAATTTCATATAAACTGTTAAATAGTAAGGAAGCTATCTTGAACCTTTGGAAACCACAAAAATAAAGTCTACAGTACGTAGACAAAAAAATTAGACAAGGGAAATCTAATCACAACACTAAATAAAACCTTCAAATAACAAGAGAAGACTATAAAAGGAAGAAAGGAACAGAGAGGAGCTATAAAAACAATCAGAAAACAATTAACAAAATGGCAATAAGTACATACTTATCAATAATTACCTTAATGTAATTGGAAGGAATGCACCAATCAAAAGACATACAGTGGCAGAATGGATAAACAATACCCATCTACATGCTGCCTACAAGAGCCTCATTTCATACCTAAAGACACACACAGACTGAAAGTGAAGGGGTGGAAAAGATATTTTATGCAAATAATAGGAAAAAGAAAGCAGAAGTAGTGGTACTTACATCAGACAAAATAGATTTCAAAACAAAGAAAGTAACAAGAGACAAAGAAGGGCATTACATAATGATAAAAGAATCATTCCATCAAGAGGATTTAACCATTATAAATATCCATACACACAACACAGGAGCACCTAAATTTGTAAAACAAATACTAATGGAATTGAAGGAGGACAGAGATTATAATACATCCATTTTAGGAGATTTCAACACACCACTCACATCAATAGACAGATCAACCAGACAGAAATTAAATAAGCAAACAGAGGCACTGAACAACATTAGACCAGATGGCGTTAACAGATATCTACAGAACATTCCACCCAAAAGCAGCAGGGTACACATTTTTCTCAAGTGTACCTGGAACATTTCCAGAATAGATCATGTAATAGGCCACAAAAGAGCCTCAGTGAATTAAGAAAGACTGAAATTGTATCAAGCATCTTCTAGACTACAAATGGATGAAACTCAAAATAAATTACACAAAGGAAACAAAAAAAACCCACAAACACAATGATGCTACTAAATAATCAATAGATAAGTGAACAAATTAAACAGAAATCAAGCAATACATGAAGACAAATGAAAACAAAAATTCTACAGCCCAAGATCTGTGGGATGCCACAAAGGCAGTTCTAAGAGGGAAATGCATAGCAATACAGGCCTACCTCAAGAAACAAGAACAATCCCAAATAAACAGACTAAACTCACAATTAAAGAAATTTAAAAAAGAAGAACAAATGAATCCCAAAGTTAGTAGAAGTAGGGACATAATAAAGACCAGAACAGAAATAAATAAAATAGAGAAGAATAAAAAAATAGAAAAAACTAAAGAAGCCAGGAGCTTGTTCTTTGAGAAAATAAACAAAATTGATAACCCCCTGCCAGACTTGACAAGACAAAAAGAGGGTGTACAAACATAAACAAAATCATAAACAAAGAAGAAAAAATCACAATGGATACCACAGAAATATAAAGAATTATTAGAGAATTCTATGAAAAGTTATATGCCAATAAATTGGACAACCTACAAGATACGGAAAACTTCCTAGTAATGTGCTGCCTTCCAAGACTAATGCAGGAAGAAACAGAAAGTTGAAACAGACCACTAACCAGGAATGAAATTGACTAGGTAATCAAAAAAGTCCCAGTAAAGAAAGTCCACAACCAGATGGTTTCACAGATGAATTCTACCAAACATTTAAAGATCTAATACCCATCCTTCTTCAAGCACTCCCAAAAGGAGAAGAGGAGGGAATTCTCCCAAACTCATTCTGTGAGACCAGCATCACTCTAATACCAAAATCAGACAGACACCACAAAAAAACAAAATTACATACAATATTCCTGATGAATATACATGCAAAAATCCTCAGCCAAATATTAGCAAACTGAATTCAAAAAATACATAAAAAATATCATCCATCATAACCAAGTGGGATTTATTCCAGGGATGCAAGGATGGTACAATATTCGTAAATCAGTCAATGTCATACACCACATTAGCAAAAAGAAGGATGAAAACAACATGATCATCTCCATAGATGCTGAAAAAGCATTTGACAAAATTCAACATCCCTTCATGATAAAAACTCTCAACAAAATGGGTTTAGAGGGTATGTACCTTAACATAATAAAGGCTATATATGACAAACCCACAGTAAACATCATACTTAATAGTGAAAAGCTGAAAGCTTTTCCTCTAAGATCAGGAACAAGACAAGGATGCCCACTCTCTCCACTTTTATTCACATTGTATTGGAGGTCCTAGCTATGGCAATCAGACAACACAAAGAGATAAATGCATCCAAATTCATACAGAAGAAGTTAAAATGTCACTATTTGCAGATGACAGGATGTTATACATAGAAAACCCTAAAGAACCCACCAAAAAACTACTAGAACTAAAAATAATTTACTAAAGTTGCAGAATACAAAATTAATGCACAGCAATCTGTCACATTCCTATGTACTACCAATGAACGAGCAGAAACAGAAACCAGGAAAACAATTCCATTACCAATTCCATCAAAAATAATAGAATACCCAGGTGTAAACCTAACCACAGAGGTGAAAGAACTATACTCTGAAAATGATGAGACACTCAGGAGAGAAATTAAATAAGACACCAAAAAATCGGCAATCTATTCCATGCTCATGAATAAGAAGAATTCATATTGTCAAAATGGCCATCCTGCCCAAAACAATGTACAGATTCAATGCAATCCCTATCAAAATACCAATGGCATTCCTTAATGCTCTAGAAGAAATAGTACTAAAATTCATATGGAACCACAAAAGATCCCAAATAGCCAAAGTGATCCTACAAAAGAAGAACAAAGCTGAGGGGATTACACTTCTTTACATCTAACTCTACTATAAAACTATAGTAATAAAAATAGTTTGGTACTGGCACAAGAACAAACCCATAGATCAATGAAACAGAATAGAGAGCCCAGATATAAACCTACACATATATAGTCAGTTAATATATGATAAAGAAGCCATGAATATACAAACGGGAAATGACAGCATCTTCAACAACTGGTGTTGGCAAAACTAGACACTACATGTAAAAGAATGAAACTGAATTATTGTCTAACTCCATAAACAAAAGTAAACTCTAAATGGATCTAAGTCATGAAATCATAAAATTCTTAGAAGAACACATAGGCAAAAATCCCTTGAATATAAGCATGAGCAATTTTTTCCTCGACATATATCCTTGGGCAAGGGAAGCAAAATAAAAAATGAACAAGTGGGACTACATCAAACTAAAAAACTTCTGTACAGCAAAGGACACCATCAGCAGAACAAAAAGACATTCTATAGTATGGAAGAATATAATTGTAAATGACTCATCTGATAAGGCTTTAACATCCAAAATATATAAAGAACCCATATGCCTCAACACCCAAAAAACAAATAACCTGACTAGGAAATGGGCAGAGGACCTTAGCAGACCATTCTCCAAAGAAAAAATACAAATGGACAACAGGCACATGGAAAGATGCTCCACATAGCTAATCATCAGGGAAATGCAAATTAAAACCACAGTGAGATATCACCTTACACCTGTTAGAATGACCGTTATCCAAAAAATAAGAAACAACAAATGCTGGTGAGGATGTGGAGAAATAGGAATCCTCCTACACTGTTGGTGGGAATGCAAATGAATGCAACCCTTGTGGTAAGTATGAAGATTCCTCAAAAAACTAAAAATAGAAATAGCATTTGACCCAGTATTTCCACTATTAGGAATTTACCCAAAGAAAACGAAATCTCTGATTCAAAAAGATATATGCACCCCTGTTTATCACCACACTATTTACAATAATCAAGATATGGAAGCAACCTAAGTGTCCATCAATAGATGAAAAGATAAAGAAGAATGGTACATACACACAAAGAAATCCTGCCATTTGCAACAATATGGATGGATCTAGAGGGCATTATGCTCCGTGACATAAGCCAGGCAGAGAAAGAAAAATACTACATGATTTCACTTATCTGTGGAATAAAAATATAAAGGAAAACAGAAGGAACAAAACAGAAGTAGACTCATAGACACAGAAATGACTAGTGGTTACAAAGTGGAGGGGCTGGGGTAGGTGCAGGCGGGAGGGAGAGGGCACGATAATTTGCAATCACAGAATAAGTTGATTATGGGGACTGTTAAACCACCATCATGTACATCTGAAACCAACATAATATTGTATGTTAATGATGCTTTAATAAAAAAAAGAATGAAATGCAAGGGGAAAATGTAAATAAGGAAAATAGACTGGTAATGAAAATTTATGGAGTCTAGTCAAACAGCTTAAGCCACCAACATAAAGTGAGTTAATTTCAGTGCAGTTTAGAAAATATTCACCATCTTGAAAAATAAATAGCATTGAGGTTGTTTATGGTTAAAATTTTCTTAAGTATTGGGGTTTCCATATTTGCTTTAAATAAATTGTGAAATACAGGTGTTCCGCATCAAATGTCCATGGGTGGAAAATACCAAAGGTCATATATTAGTTTGTCACTATTTTATTTCTGAATCAGATACAAAAGTTCATATTAGACCATTTGGCAAGAATAATTGTCATTTAGCTTCATCTGAAAATATTATTTAAGCTGTCTTTTGGTATTTGGTACTATTTTAATAGAAAGAAGGTTTTCACAGTAATGTATTCTTTCATCCACAAGGAACTTTCATGCCCTGATATTGAGAGGATATGATATTGTGATTTTAGGTGAGATACATGTGTTTGGTTGGATGTCTGTCACTGGAACCCATCACATACAACATGACATACGCAGAATATAAACAGAAATGATCAAACAAGTATCAAGTGATAATTTGAACATGATTAAATAGATGATTCCTTTTCCAATTTAGTAAATTGTCTCTTGGCATCTTATCTTTCTCCTCAAAACCTTTAACATGTGCTTAATGTGAATGGCAGCACAGCATACTTGACTGTATGCCCAATTAGGAAACTAAATAATTGGGTTCAAGTCTCACTCTGTGCCACCTTGGACCAACTTGCTTCAGCCTTTCCAAAACACAATTGCCTCATGTATAAACCAAGCAGATGATCTGGAAGGTCTTTTCCAATATTTAACTTATAATAACATCTTTTTTTTTCTATTTCTATGGTGCTTGTGTTATGCTTTGGAATCCGTGGCTTAGAAGAATGGAAATATGTCTAACACACTTCAAATAAATAGTCTCATTTTGGTTGATATAAAATGGGGGTGCACAAAATGAATATTGTCAGATAATCTGCTACAATGTGTACTACAATGATGATTTAAATCATTGGATAACACAAATATTAATAAGTGTTTACAGTTTCCATTTATGGTTTTGTTGACAGCAGGTAGTGTTGGCAATCTTGCCGCTGTTTAATGTCTCCCAAACATTGATATGATGGGCTAGGCAGAAAGGAACTGATTATAGATGACTTTTTCCACTTGTGTCATTTATCAGGATCTCAATGGTATTATCACTGGAATACACATGCACTGGGGGTGTTATTTAAAGAGTACTATTTAATTTAAAATAATTAATTGAGAATGGTTATTTCCCTTTGCCTACAAACTTCACTGCACATTCCATAATCAAATTTACAGAAGAATGATGTTGTATAAATCTAAAAAAACATCATAAATGGACAAATCTGGATAATTATTCTAGGGTAAGTTAGTCTATTATATCAGAAAAAGAATAACCATAATCAAAGTCCTCATGTTTCTAGAGAAATTGTTAAGCAGAATAGAAGACAATTATGAATTTATTTGCATGGCATCATGGAGGTATCATTGACCTCTTAATTCTCTTTAATCCACCACATACTTGCAGTCAACAAGGTCTATAAGACTGGTTTGAAATAATAAGGTCTATGACAGACTGGATATGAAATAATAATTACAATACTAGTTTTAAGTATTTTTGAATTGCAGCGTACCATCTTAGCATGAAAGAGTTAACATAGCAGGCCTGAAACTGCTACTTTAGAAAAGCCTCATTGAAAGGCTAGACACTGGCTTGTGTTTGGGAACTTGAATTTTGGGAGGGTTCCCACCACTCCCTAACTGATAAGGTTACTTACCATCCCTAAACTGTACAAGCAATGGGCTGAACACCTGTTTCCCTTCTGGAGGTCTGAAATCTTGATACACACTAGACAGTGAGTACATACATGACCAGCCCCTGTAGAAACCTTTGGCACTGAATCTTTAATGAGCTTCCAGGGGGGACACCCCGTGTTGTGAGAATTCAGTGCTTGGGGAATCAAGTACATCCTGTGTGACTCCACATGGAGAGACTCTTGGAGGCTTGTGCTTGGCTTCCTCTGACTTCACCCCATGCATTTCTTCCCTTTGTTGATTTTGCTTTGTATGATTTTTTTCTGTAATAAATCTCAGCTGTGAGTACAACTTTATTTTGAGTTTTGAGTCCTTCTCTTGAATCTGAGGGTGTTTTTGCAGACCCATACAAATTATACTTTTTATATTCTGAAACCCTGGTGTTTTTGTTGGGATTTTAAAAAATATATGTATTCTGGGTCATTTAATATTGAGATGTACCAAGAGAGATAATTATATGCTGTATTAATATTTTGAATGAAACAAAAATGAACTGAATTGGAAAGTGTTTGGCCATATTTCCCGTTTCTAAAAACTTTTCAAAATATTTTGTTTTAAATTTCATTTCCTGGGTTACTAAACAGGTTGAGATCTTACATTTATTAGTCTTCTATATTTCCCCAGAGCCCACAAATTGGGATGGTGGTGGTGAGAAAAGTTATGTACATTCAGGAAAAGGATGTGGTGAAGACTTTAGGAGAAGAAATATATCAGAATAGTTCCCAGTCTCAAACTCCAAGCCTTATCTTAGAGCCTAATCACTATATTTTTACCCTCAGACTTAGAGTCCCTGTTTCCCAGACTCCGCATCTATAAAATAGGATTAATAATAGTACTAATCCCATAACATTTTTGTGAGGCTTAAATGAGTTAACATGTATAAAGGGCTCAGCATAATACCTGGCACATATGTTCTTAGTAAATTATTAGTTTTATCAATATTACTTTTATTTCTATTTCTGATGCTTCTAAGACTAGCTCATCTTCTTATATCTGAATTACTGTGATATCACATCCTCCTTCCAACTTTCACCTCTTAGGTCCATCATTGCTACAATAATTCTCATTTCCTTTTTACAGAACGCCCAGCAACTCGTTCCCTACTACATCAGGTGAAATACCCTCTGCCTGGATGTCAAGGCTCCCATCTTATCTTACGACCTTATTTCTCTCCATTCCTCTATATCAGTGGTTCTTAAACTTGAACATTCATCAAAATCATTAGGGGGTCTTATTAATATACAGATTTCTGGGGCCTACCCCAGGAGTTTCTGATTCAGTAAATCTGGGTAAGGCTCAACATATGCATTTCTAACAAGTTCCTAAGTGTTACTGATGCTTCTGGTCTGAGGACCACTCTTTAAGAACCGCTGCCCTACATTATCCCTCTATTTGACTCAGTTTGCAGTCTTTTTGCATTCTGTCAATCCTATTAATCTCTTATTCTCTTCTTATGTCTATTCATTCTGTTTTCCCTGCCTGGAATGTTCTCTCCTCCATTCTACCTAACCTTAAGTTCTTATCCATTTCAGTTCAAGGCCCCATTGATCTCTCAGTTCTTTGAACTAGTATTGCTCAATATAATCTACATCACACAGTTTAATCTTTTATTTTATGTTATTTGCTCTTACTTCATGCATGTAACTTGCATGTCCAATAATGTAAATATTTTATGGCAGGAATTATATTTTATTTTTTTCTGCATCTCCTACAGAGCTGAGAACAAGACTGAATACACATAAGGTATTTAATTGATCATATATTTTGATTGTGATGCATGCTTTTTATTCTAGCCATCACTAGACACTGACGAAGGTAAAAATCCCATGAGTCCAACTTCTTCATTCAACCTTACACACAGAAGCCCACTACAACTCTCGTGCTTGCAGAGTGAATCTTGTCTATCATACCTTTCCAGCTTTGTGTCTGTCCTAATGTACTCGGAATTGCAGGGCAATGATTACTACAGAGGTAATGTATAGAACATATATGATTGTAGCCTTGTACTTAAGGGCAAATAATAGTTGATTCTTTCATTCTGCCTTAGAGTGTGGAATCATGCAGTAAAAAACAGTTTGATGCTGGTTGCTGCTTCTTAAGGTTTCTTATACTTCAAGTGCTTCCAACATTTATGACTCTGGCAGATAGTCAAGAGGCACACAATATTTTATTTCACTCCATGTAAAAGGGATGCAAATTTATTTCTTTAGTCTCAGCTGATGTTACTGCACAGAAGATGCAGCTTTCTTTTCAGGTTCAGATAAAAAAAGACCTTGCTTAAGTTCATGGTTCCTTAATTTCAGGTTGTGGTTTTTAGTCATTCAATGTAAAATAAAAAATATCTATGTCCATCATAAAGACCAATGATGTGCTTCTACATTTGACTGTCAGAAATGTTACAATGCTCAACAGTGACTAGAAAAGGTGTAGTAATACCCCATTCAAGGACAATGATGTGTTTTCAATGATTTCTGGATTGTTTCCCTATAATAATATGGTTTTCCTTTATCACAATGAACCAGCAAAGCAATACCATTTTACCCTTCTGTTTTATATATAGGAAATCCTGAGTTTTAATGGCACTTATGTACTTGTTAAACTTCAAATCTTTAGATTTTTTAAATGCCTTGAAGTGTATTTTCAAAAAACATATATAAGTAATAAATATCTTTAAAAACAATACCAGCATGAAAAGAGGACTACTGATGGTTGGTTTGTTCTTGTTAAAACATTGACTTTGTAATAACTGAAAAGAAGGGCTTTCTTTTACAGTGCTCCCTAAAGGACTGAACAGTAGCTCATGGGTCAAGCCATGGCAAAAGGCAGTGTCACAGCATAAATAGTTCACAAATATTTGTCAATGCAGTCATGCACAGCAAGTCATCTGGAATCCTTGTCCATAAATTCAGTCTGGACAAGTTCTAGTATTGCTCTATGGCTGCCTGTCTGGAACTAGAAGATGTGAGGAGGAAGATTCTCCTAAGTTTGGAGCCACCCTGGAAGATTCAATGTGCTACCATAAATCAGAAAATCATATGGATTTATAAGTTATGTGTCCAACTATACCTAGGTATTTGTATTTGTTTAAATGTAACCCTAAATTGTGGTAAGTACCATTTATAAAATAAATTTGATATCCCATAAGAAGAAATACTAGCTCTTACTATATGCTTATCACTTTACATATATTTACAAATTTAATCCTTACAACAAAGCAATGATGCAGGTGGCATTATTAGCCCATTTTAAAGATGAGGAAACTGAGGTACAGAGAAGTTATTTGAGCTCCTTAGAGTGGATGCCTCCATACGTTAATATGTATACTAGAGATAAGTTTAATAGTTCAATTTTCTTGGAAAAACATACTTGAGTAAAAACATACTCCTCTCCCTCATGTAATCTTGCCTAGCTGTTGAGACTACATGACTACAAAGAAATTGCAACCATTTACTTGATGACAGTATAACCTAATTGGAGACAAAGCATATAGGAGGAAAGTAGTGGTCTCCCCAAATGCTTGCTTTTTCAAAACTGAACACATAAAATGGTAGGCTAGGGAAGGAAAAGGCAAATGTTACAGTCTATTTTCCATGACCTCATTCCTCAAATAGGAGGCTAAACCTAAGCTACTGGGCCTCTGATTACAGGATTTACAGAGGAAAACTGGGTTATGTCTAAAGCATAAATTCTCAATTTAGGCCTTGAAAGAAACTGGTAGATGTGATAACAGTGTAGTTAAGTATCTGCACTGCAGATTAATACTAAATTGGGTTCAAATCCTGGTGCCATCACTACCTCTGTATACTTTGCCAGGTTATTTCAGCTCTTTAAACAAGTTTTCTCATCTATGAATATGGAGGTTAGGACAAGTAATAATACCTACCATATCAGACTGTTGTGCAGATTGAGATATGATGCATGTAAAATTCTTAACCCACTGCTTGGCACCTGGTATATGCCTAAAAGGTCATTTATTAGGAAATTGAATTCCAAGTAGAATAGCAAAATAAACATGGATTTGGTGTTAGGTGTAAAGGGGGTAAGTAACAACAATAAGACTGGAAAAGATTCAGTGTGGATCATGGGAAGGCCCGGAATGTCATGGTAGAGAATTGGGATTTATTTCATAGTCACTAGGGAGACACAGCAGGTTGATGATCAGGAAAGTCCAAACACCATCAAATTAAGTCTCAGAAAGAAGTGTTCAGTTTTAAATGGAAAAATAAATCAATTCCTTTAGGCTGTCTGAAATCATTAGGGTGGTCATGTCACGTATATACAGACCCTTTTTTGTCTTTTCCTATACTGTTAACATATTTTATTATATAATTATTGTTGCCATAATAATTCACATTCATTCTTTATACTTTCTACTGACACCTGAAAGTGCTATTAGACCTGACTGTGAATCTGTAGTGATAGAAGAGTAACCATTGTTACTCTAACACTCTAAATTTTTCCCCAGAGTTAGACAAGGCAGAGGACTAAAAGTCAAATGAATGTAGTGCTTGGAGGGAAGGTTGATTTATTATAAGGAAGTCAGTAAACTGCAGCTCAGTAGTTGACCCTGCAGGACTCAGGAATGCTGGGCCTCACTTGCCAGAGAGGATTTGAGGGTCATTCATGAGATAGTCCTGTGGCCAAAACAGAGAAGTCCAAAACTAGGGAATCTGAGGAACAGTAAGCTAGGAGAAAAGAGGGAGTGGGAAAGGAGGAAGCTAGGAGAGAAGAGGGAGTGGGAAAGGAGGAAAGAGATAAACCATATATATATATATATATATATATATATGGATGAAACACTGAGTCAAAAGCCAGAGGAGTAAATTGGTAAAGAGCTATGATTTGTGGGGTGCAATCCCCAGAAGCTAAGGGGAAGAGCTTGGCAGAGTAGGTTTGATTCAGGATGATATGGAACAAGGCATTGTCTGAAGTCCTGCTTCAGAACATATTGAGGGAGAAGGGTGGGAGGCTGTTTATGAGCCCTGAAGACTGTGAAATTGTGGAAATTTAAAGGCATGGCCTCATACTTAAACTGGGGAACTTTTAGAAGGAAGAACTTTAACTCAGAGGCAGTGATTAAATGGGAACAGCTTTCTTTGAGAATCATGACTATTTTAATTTTTATCCTGTGAAGTGATTTGCAGACTCATAGACCTGAATCATTCAGAACTGAATTCTGCCTAATTCTCACCAGTGTCCCTAGGAAAGAATGAAGGGAAGTATCCATGAATTATATAGTACATTAACCTGGTGAAATTCCATACAGCACTGAATTAAAATGGAAAACTAGATTTAAGTAAAGAATTAAAACAGTACATGAACTCCAACTATGAATTACAGCTATGTAAGCACATTTTTATAAATATATGAATAGAGACTGGAAAGAAACATGGAGAAATAAAAATACATTTGTTGTATTGCTGGAGATATAAGAAATTTTTTTTTCAAGCACTTTATAATGTATTCCTTGAATATAATGCTTTTTCCTTTGGTTTATTTTTCATTTTCAAGAGTAATTAATGCTTGTGACAAGAAGTATAAGGAGTGAAGAATTGTGAAAAGGAAAAGGTAAAAATTCCCCAAGTCAGTTTCAGTCACATTAATTTACATGTATTCCTACATATAATAAAAAGGTGAGCATAGATTCTAGTTTTGGATAATTATGGGATTATTGAAGATTGCATTATTGGTTCCTTTCTTTCATCAGTCTATTCTCCCATTATGGCTGATGTTACATAATAATTTCAGCTACCATGTTTTTTGTTTCGTTTTGTTTTGTTTTGTTTTTTGTCACTTTTTTTTTTGAGAGGGCATCTCTCATATTTATTGATCAAATGGTTGTTAACAACAATAAAATTCTGTGTAGGGGAGTCAATGCTCAAAGCACAATCATTAATCCACCCCAAGCCTAATTCTCATCAGTCTCCAAACTTCTGAAGCATAATGAACAAGTTCTTACATGGTGAACAAATTCTTACATAGTGAATAAGTTCTTACATGGTGAACAGTACAAGGGCAGTCATCACAGAAACTATTGGTTTTGATCACGCATTATGAACTATAAATAATCAGGTCAAATATGAATATTTGTTTGATTTTTATACTTGATTTATATGTGAATCCCACATTTCTCCCTTTATTATTATTATTATTATTTTTAATAAAATGCTGAAGTGGTAGGTAGATGCAAGATAAAGGTAGAAAACATAGTTTAGTGTTGTAAGAGAGCAAATGTAGATGATCAAGTGTGTGCCTGTAGACTATGTGTTAATCCAAGCTAGACAAGGGCAATCAAACATCCACGGATGCAGAAGATTTCTCTCAAAACAGGGGGGGGTGAGGTTCTAAGCCTCACCTCTGTTGATCCCCAATTTCTCCCCTGATGGCCCCCCTGCGACTGTGCCTGTCTTAGGTTGTTCTTCCCTTGAGGAATCTTACCCGTCTCTGGCTAACCAGTCATCTTCCGGGGCCATACAGGTAAAATGTAAAGTTGGTAAGTGAGAGAGAAGCCATATTGTTTGAAAAGGTTAGTTTTTTACTTCTTTGCAGATTTATGCCCTGTGGCTTCTATGCCCAGCTCTTGTCTCGAGGTATCTTTACCACCTGGAGGAATTATGATACTCGGTAAATTCGATATGAGGCATGAATTCTATTTAAGGGTTGTAATTAGGAAGGAAGAAGAAAAGCTATAGAGGTAGCATATGGAAGAAATGTTGCTGCCCTGTTTCCCTAGTATCCAGGGCCCCGTGCATGCACTGTGTCTGCGCTCTGGTCCGGATGGCTGGGGTTGGGTGTTCAGCAGTCCTGGGCTCCTTCTCCCTTGTGCTCAGACCTCTCTCCTCCTGCTGGGAGCTGGGGGGAGGGGCGCTCTGGTCCCGCCGGGCCAGAGCTTGTATCTTACCCCCTTTGTGAGGCACTGGGTTCTCACAGGTGTGGATGTGGTCTGGATGTTGTCCTGTGTCCTCTGGTCTTTATTCTAGGAAGAGTTGTCTTTGTTGTATTTTCATAGATATATGTGGTTTTGGGAGGAGATTTCTGCTGCTCTACTCACGCCACCGTCTTGGCTCCCTTCAGCTACCATGTTTTAATGACTCTCAAATCTTGACTTCCAACCTAGCTTAATCTCCTGAGCTTCAGATTTCTATATGTATAGCTAACCACAAAGTTTCTACTTGTATATACCATGAGCCCCTCAAAATGTCCATCACCTCCCCATGTCTCAAATCTGTTTCTCTTCTTTATTCCTGACTTTTGATCATGGTTCTACTAGTCATACAGATGAAATTCCTTGGTTCCTTCTTCTCCCTCACCATCAACACCAAAATCATTTTTCTAGTCCATTCATTTCACTTTCAGACTGTCTTTCTGATTTAGTTTCTTTCTTCCATCTCCACTGCCATTGTCCTACCCCTGACCACCATCATTTCTCACATGAACTATTATAATAACTTCTCCCTGCTTCTGTTGTCAGGCAGTTGCATCTGGGGAGGTCTCTCCCTGTGCACTAGGTGAAACCTCAGCCTGGACAAGGAGGGTTCTTGACTCTGATCGAGAAAGAATTCTCAACCAGGATGGACAAGTGTAGGTAAGGAAGGAATTCATTATAGTGAGAGTGGTAGTGCAGCAGCCCAGTAGGCAACAGAGAGCATGAAAGAAAGAAAGAGGGAGGAAAGGGAAGTTCATTGAACTTCTGCTAGGTATGGGGCAAATCCCTTGCTAACTAACTCTTAAAGCCAGTGTCACTTAGTGTCTAGTGTCCACGTGAATCTGCATGGCATGGGAACTAAGCCCTTATGACCCCAAGATTTGAGGGAGTCACAGAGAACTGGATGGAGTGAGACTATGTTCCGAGAACTTCCACTTCCCCACTGGTCTGAAATAAAACAGGGAGAGAGAAAAGGATTGTGCTAAGACTAGAAAGCTGAATTAAATTGTAAAGGGAAAAAGACACTCACCACCAGAGGTGAAGGTTGGAGAGTTCTTGTCTTTATCATGGAAAAGAGTTCAGAGACAAGTTGTAGGAAAAATGGAACTTCCATGGCCAGGATCCTCACCTGATACCCATTGTGTACATGTGATGAGGTAATGCTACCCTACTGCACAGATGCATGCTGGCATACCTGTTGGCCATAGGCTATTATGGCCATTATTGCTTTAAGAAGAGTTCTGCCAGGTGCTAAAAGCAGAGAGAAGCAGGAGAGCAGAGCCTGGAGAAGAGAACAAGAGAGCAGGAGAGAGGGGAAACAGGAGAGCAGAGCCTGGAGAAGAGAAAAAGAGAGCAGGAGAGAGGGGAGCAGAAGCTGAGCGGGGGTAGAAATGGAGGTGCAACTAGAGTCTAGCACTTGACTTACTACCATGAGAATAAAACTTGGTATTAGAATAAAACCCCTTCTGGCCCAGAGCTACACAAATGTAATTGTCTTATGCAGCAAGAAAGTTTATTTGATTAAGACAGTACACATTCAGACAGGAGTGTGGGTGACTCCAGAGAGGAGGTGCACTTAAGGGTTTGGGGTTTTATAGGGACTTTTGGGTAGGGTAAGCATAAGGCATGACGTATACAGATGGTTCATAATTCCTTCAAAGTTTTCTCTTAAAAATAGGGTATTTAGGAGACTGTTGATCTGGATCTCAGCATTCTTTATCTGAGTAGGTTCATTTACACTTGTGAGGCTTATCTTCTGTCCTGGGTACAAAGTTACTTAATTGATTAAGGGGCTAGAAGAAGTGGAAGAACAGCATATAAGTTAAAGAATAAATTGGGACTTTTCCACAGGCTAAGTAGATTTTACAATGGCATAACCCTTGTCCCATTTCCCTGCTCTATCTCCACATTGCTGTCAGAATTATTCTTTTGAAACAGTTTGAATCACATCAACCTTTTTCTCAAAAAACTGCCTACATATTTAAATCTAGACATTTAACATAACTTTTCAAGTTTTCCATGATATGGCTTTGCCAGAGCCATCTTTTATAAGATCCTTCTAATCATCCTAAAGTTCTATAATTCCTCTTTGGAGCTACAGTACATTTCACTCCTCCTGGCCTTTGTCCCCAGCTCTTGTACTTGTTCTCTTGTCACTAAAATACTAACATTCAGAGCCTAATTTAAATACTACCCTTTTCACAAGGCCTCACTAGAAAGTAACTCTTCCCTTTCTACACTCACAGAACATTACTTGGGCTTCCTTTATAGCACCCATTTCAAATTTCCTTACTGCCCAGAGCCAACCTGCTCTGCCTGCCTGATGGTACAGCCCAGGAGGCTGATGGATGGATGCCGCACAGTGGGCCTCCAAAGGGAAGGCTACTGATATCTCTTCTATTGCTTAATTTGACTATTCCCCTAAATTCAAACAGCCCTCGTGAATCAGCAAAAAGCCCCTAGAGAAAGGACTGTTAGGAGCCATAAAGCAATCATAAAACTCATCTGTGACCCTGTACATTCCTCTCAGGCTGGTGGGTTATTGTCCCTGGGCTGGGAAATAGAAGAAAGTTCAGGTGACTTCAGGGTACCACTCCCTAGCCAGCTTGGCCCCCAGGAGAAATAAGAAATGACTAACATGAGGTGTGGGTCAGAAGAATAGTTGGAAAAATCTTGGTAGAACTCTACCCTTAAGAATCATTACTATAGAAATTATGGTAAGCATTGTTATAGTCAACAGAATGAGTGCTGCTCATTCTACTGTAAATGGTTTCAGGGAACTATGGAAAAAACACCCCCCCACAACAAGCCTAAATGAAAGTACAGTTAAGCAAGTTTTAAGACCCATTCAGGAAACAGTGTGGCACCTTGTAGAAGTTTAACTTGCAATTAGAATCTACAGAAAAATCTTGAAGAAGAAAATATAATGACCTTTCATGGTTGCGAAAGCAGGGGAACATTCCAAGAAGTAGATTATGCCGTAAATCACAGAATGACATATGCCTTATGATGATTTGATAATGATTTAATCTCACCAATCTCCTGTATATTGCTTGAGGTTTCTGTCAATAAACAGGCCAAGCCAGCTTAACATCTTTGCTAGTGTCTGTGTCCTCATTCATTCGCTGACTCCGTTCCTCCTTCAGGGACTCCTGGACTCTCTGGAGCTGGACTCTGGCACCTTACATCATACTGATTTATATTCATGACAGTGGACTGGACTAGACTGTAAGTTCCTTGAAGACAGAAACAATGTTGCATTGATTTCTGTATCCCTGGAGGTATCACAGTGCCTGGGACATTGAAGATACTATTTTGAATTGAATTAAATTCAGCTTGGTGTCCTAAGACAGACCAGGTTTCCTCTTTCCTTTCCTCTTCTCACAACAACTGCAGGCCTCAGGATACAGTTTGGTTATAAAGAAGCCTTTCTATCAGAGAGCTTTTCTTAACCAAGATGTGTTCTGTTTGCCTCTAACCTGGAAACAAGGTAAGAAGCCAAGTTCTAGGCCAACAATTCTGTGTCCCTTCTTTCCACTAATTAGTCTAGCTAGAGCTTGGGGAGTCCAGAAGAAACAGCAGCAATCCTGTCAGAGTAGTGAAAAAGGCATGATTCATTTATCAGCTAGCTGGAGTTTGGAAGGAACTGAGAGATCCATCTGTCGAAATCTCACCATCCATCAGCAGTTATGTTGCCCTGGGCAGCCAGCCTGCTGTTAGCTGCTTATTAATTTTAGGTTGTTTTGCTTTTCTCAAAATGGTTCTTGGGTTAACATATGGACTGTATAAAAAGAAACAGTAAAAACCATCAAAAATTGTGGGATTAACATTGACTTGAGTGTCAAGAAACCTGGATTCTAAATCATGATTCTGTTACTAACTTGCTATGAAATACTGGGTAAGTGACTTCCACTTAGTTCTTCTAATCTGTAGTCTTTTTTATAAAAAGTCTTTTTCTTTTTAATCTAAATCTAATCTGTAATCTTTTTTTCAATGGTGGAAACAGTTTTAATTAAACATAATTCCATAAAAAGATAGGATAAAGAATGGGATGACAAGAAGTATTTGGTCTTAATAAGACAATACAAAATAGACACATTATCAAAGACCATTTAATTTTTAAAGATTGATAATATCAAAAACATAGAGTATAAGAAAATATTTTTATAAGTATGATTTAACTGGGGCTATTTACAGTTACTTCCCACAGTTTAAGGATACATTTTTAAAAGAATAAGAGATGAGAAAAAAAACCACATGCAGCACACAGGGTTAGAAGAGCCGGCATGCAAAGTTGTGAAAGAATGAAGTTGGATGAGGTCATATCTAATATCCTTTCATGCAGTGGCATTGTGTAGGGTGACACTGGTAAATGAACCCAGCAAAGTAGTAGGTGCTCAACAAATTCTTATTGAACACATTGGGTAAAAATCATTAAGTGCTTGAGTTTGTGGCATAGCTTCTAAATACTGAAGAAATTTAGATAGAAGAGGGTTTGGAGGAGCACAGAGAAAGAGGAAGGTATTCCAACCAAGGATATCACTTCTGTGTTTAACTTTGAGTTTTGGGGTAAATTCTTGAGATGATTCTCAAAGGCCCCAAAGAGGGGTCATTATTTTATTACTTATTTTTGTGATTAAAAAAATTCTTGATATTTTTCTTCTAGTGAGAGAAGTAGGGGAAAAGAAAGGAGGAAATATAACTTATATTATGAAGAATTTTTCATACACTAGGAATTATACTATCATAACCTTCACAACAACCACCATAAGTGACATTACTATTGCCATTTTTTTACAGATGAAAAAACTATGTAAGCCTCAGATACATCCAGTCAATTCCCCAAGTTCACTTTCCTAGTAAGGAACAGATCCAGAAATCAAACTCAGATCTTATTAATTCCCAAACCCTTGCTTCTTCCACTATTATGCTACTTCCAGCCAGTATGCTTTCTAAAGACATTCTTCTCACACCACTTCAATGTGAATAATAACCAGGGTTCTTAGATAAAATTTTAGACTTAAGAAATTAATAAATTATTTACATAGACCTTTCATTCAATAAGCTTTATTCAAAACCCCTGGTACATTGAATAATTATCCAGAACTCTTGGGGTCCTAATATATTGATTATATTCACTCTCTGAGTTCCCAAAATACGATTTATCCATCCCAAGGGAAAAATTAAAATGGATTTCAAACCTAGGTAGGAAATATTAAAAATCACTCATAATTAGGTAAAATCAAATTAAAACAACACTGAGATACCATTTCTCACCTTTCAACCTGACAAAAGTTAAAAACTATGACAACACATTTCTTTTGTAAGTGTGTGGTAAAACAGGTACTCTGATATATTACTGATGGGGATTCAAACTGGTACAACTCTCCTGGAACAAGATTTAACAGTATCTAACAAAACTACACACACAGTTTTATATTGACCCTTCAAACCTACTACTAGAAACCTGCTCTGAAGATACACCTCCAACAACATGAAAATATATATGCACAAGGTTGTTCACTGCAACATTTTTTGCAATTGCAAATTATTGGGAAGCAACCTAAATGCTCACACATAGCTAAATGGTAAAATAAACTATTGTATATCTAAACATATTTAAACTTCATATCTAATGAAGTACTGTATTAGTTATATATTTCTGTGTAATAAATTACCACAAAATCAGTGGCTTAGAAAACATACATTTATTACTTCAAAGTTTCTCTGGGTCATCCATCCTGGCATGTCTTAGCTGGATTCAGAGCCTTTTATCAAGGTGTTGGCCAATATTGATACTTATCTGAGGCTCAACTGGGGAAGGAGCAAAGTTCATATGGTTGTTGGCTGGATTCAGTTCCTTATGGATTGTTAGACTGAGAGCCTCAGCTATTTACTGCAGCTGGAATCTGTTCTTAGAATGTGAATTTGGCTTCTCAAAGTTTCTTGCTCTGAGGACCTCCCCATATTTATGGCTTCCTTCATTAAAACCAGCAAGGGAGAGACTCATATAGTGAGTCTGCTAGAAAGAAGTTATAATCTTATACAACATAATCATGGAAGTGACATCCCATCATCTTTGCCATATTCCAGTGGTTAGGGGCGAGTCATAAGTCATGCCCACACTCCAGAGGAGGGAATTACACAAAGACATGAACATTAAGAGGCAAAGATCAGGGAGTAACCTTAGAGTATATCTGTCACATGTACTATGTATCTGTGGAAGGAGTCTAGTAAACATAATGTTTCTCATGTAATTGTAGATTAATGATACCAAAATAAATAATAATGATAAAAGAATGAAGAAGCTATGAACTGACCTGACATGATTTCCAAGACATATTGTTAAGTGAAGATAGCAATGTATAAAAGAGTATCTATGATGTATTACCCTTCATAAAAGAAAAAAGGAAATATAAGAAAATCAGTACATATTTGACTGTGCAAAAGACATACAGGAATGGATAAACCAGAAAGTAAAGAGATTTTTTTATCTGTATAGGGTGGTTGTGAAAGGGGTGGGAAGAATGGAAAAATGAATTAGAATAAGGTAGTAAGGATGAAGGAAGAGTGACCCTTGTCTGAATATGCCTTTTTGTATAACTTTGACTCTCACTACCCCATAGAAATGATTCATATACCTGTAAAATAAATAAATGGAATAAAAACAATAATAATGCACATTTGGCTATATTAAAAAGGCACAATGGGAGGATCACAGGAAGATGGTGGCATGAGTAGTTCAGAGGAAATCTCCTCCCCAAAACATATATATTTATGAAAATACAATAAATACAACTATTCCTAAAAGAGATACCAGTGGATGCAGTACAACAGCCAGGATACATCTACATCTGTGAGAACTCAACATCACACGAAGGGGGTAAGATACAAGCCATGGCCAGGCAGGACCCGAATGCTTCCCCACCCCAGAATCCGGTGGGAAGAAAGGAGATGGAACAGGGAGGGAGTGAAAGCCCAGGACTGCTAAACAACCAGCTCTAGAAATTTGCACTCAGAGCGCAGACACAAGGTGCACGGGGGGCTGGATATTAGAGAAACGGAAAAGCAAAACCTGTGGGCAGGTTCCCGCAACTGGCACCCCTGAGACAAAAGAAAAGCGAGTGCTTTCTGCAAGTCTTAAAGAGACAGGGACCCCATAGCTGGACGAAATCGTCCCAGCACACTTAGCCAGTAGCTGGGAATCCCGGGGAACCTTAGGAGCCCTAAACACCAGGGAGGCAGTGCAGCTCTGAAGTCGCTCATGACACTAAGCAGCCTGTTAGTCATTCCGCCAACCAGTGCAGACCCTGACACACTGGCCCAGTAGCGGGAGAGTGGCAGCACGTGCTGGGGGCAGCAATGCCAGAAGGGACTGGGAGCAGATCGCATGTGCCAATGGCACTAGAGGGGACCGAACAGCCTGGGTTCGGCTCACATGCACTGGCAGCAGTGGAGCCAGAGGAGCCCGGTAAAGGCCCGCGCAGGAGAGCCCCGTGCACACCTGCAGCAGAGCCAGAGGGAGCAGGCGTGCTCCCAGAAGCTGACTGGAATCCCAACCCAATGCACAGCCCCCTGGGCAAGACCCAAAGGCCACTGCTGGCACACAGCTGCCTGGCAGGGGCGCCACTATCATGGAGGAGCGCACCTGGCACCCCTGCCACTCCCCACAGGGATCCGCGCTGCTCTGATGGTGACCCCACCCACATCAGCTTAAGAGATTAACCCAGTGGCTGCTCCAGGAGTGCGGGTAACTGACACAGGCAGCGGAGAAGGGCAAGACATCCAGCAAGCAGGAAAGGACTTTCTTCTCCCAGCTTACACAACCGCAACCTGCCTACAGCCACCACTATCACCATGAAAAGGCAAAAAAATATAGTCCAGTCCAAGATAGTTCAGACAACACCTGAGAGAGGATCTGCAGAGGCAGACGTAACCAGTCTCCCTGAAAAAGAATTCAAAATAAAAATCATAAACATGCTGACAGAGCTGCAGAGAAATATGCAAGACCTAAGGGATGAAGTCCGGAGGGAGATTACAGATGTCCAAAGGGAGATTACAGGAGTGAAAAACACTCTGGAAGGATTTATAAGCAGAATGGATAAGATGCAAGAGGCCATTGATGGAATAGAAACCAGAGAACAGGAACGCATAGAAGCTGATGCAGACAGAGATAAAAGGATCTCCAGGAATGAAACAACATTAAGAGAACTGTGTGACCAATCTAAAAGGAACAATATCTGCATTACAGGGGTACCAGAAGAAGAAGAGAGAGAAAAAGGGATAGAAAGTGTCTTTGAAGAAATAATTGCTGAGAACTTCCCTAAACTGGGGGAGGAAATAGTTGCTCAGACTATGGAGGCACACAGAACTCCCAAGAGATGGAACCCAAGGAGGACAACACCAAGACACATAATAATTAAAATGGCAAAGATCAAGGACAAGGACAGAGTATTAAAGGCAGCCAGAGAGAGAAAAAAGGTTACCTACAAAGGAAAAACCATCAGGCTATCATCAGACTTCTCAACAGAAACCTTACAGGCCAGAAGAGACTGGCATGATATACTTAATGCAATGAAACAGAAGGGCCTTGAACCAAGGATACTGTATCCAGCACAACTATCATTTAAATATGAAGGAAGGATTAAACAGTTCTCAGACAAGCAAAAGTTGAGGAAATTTGCCTCCCACAAACCACCTCTACAGGGTAACTTAGAGGGACTGCTCTAGAAGGGAGTACTCCTAAAAAGAGTACAGAACAAAACACCCAACATATCAAGAATGGAGGAGGAGAAATAAGAAGGGTGAGAAATAATCATCAGACTGTGTTTATAATGGCTCAATAAGCGAGTTAAGTTAGACAGTAAGGTAGTAAACAAGCAAACCTTGAAACTGGTAACCACGAATCTAAAGCTTGCAATGGCAAAAAGTGCATATCTTTCAGTAATCACCCTAAATGTAAATGGACTGAATGCACCAATCAAAAGACACAGAGTAATAGAATGGATAAAAAAGCAAGGCACATCTATATGCTCCTTACAAGAGACTCACCTCAAACCCAAAGACATGCAAAGATTATAAGTCAAGGGATGGAAAAAGATATTTCATGCAAACAACACAGAGAAAAAAGCAGGTGTTACAATACTAGAATCAGACAAAATAGACTTCAAAATAAAGAAAGTAACAAGAGATAAAGAAGAACATTAGATAATGATAAAGGGCTCAGTCCAACAAGAGGATATAACCATTATAAACATACATGCACCCAATACAGGAGCACCAATATATGTGAAACAAATACTAACACAATTCAAGGAGGAAATAGAATGCAAGGCATTCATATTGGGAGACTTTAACACACCACTCACCCCAAAGGACAGATCCACCAGACAGAAAATAAGTAAGGACACAGAGGCACTGAACAACACACTAGAACAGATTTGCCTAATAGATATATATAGAACTCTACATCCAAAAGTAACAGGACACAAATTCTTCTCAAATGCACATGGAACATTCTCCAGAATAGGCCACATAATAGGCCACAAAAAGAGCCTCAGTAAATTAAAAAGTATTGAAATCCTACCAACCAACTTTTCAGACCACAAAGGTATAAAACTAGAAATAAATTGTACAAAGAAAGCAAAAAGGCTCACAAACATATGGAGGCTTAACAACATGCTCCTAAATAATCAATGGATCAACGACCTAATTAAAATGGAGATCCAGCAATATATGGAAACAAATGACAACAACAACACAAAGCCCCAAATTCTGTGGGACGCAGCAAAAGCAGTCTTAAGAGGAAAGTATATAGCAATCCAGGCATATTTAAAGAAGGAAGAACAATCCCAAATGTATAATCTAATGTCACAATTATCGAAATTGGAAAAAGAAGAACATATGAGGCCTGAGGTCAGCAGATGGAGGGACATAATAAAGATCAGAGAAGAAATAAATAAAATTGAGAAGAATAAAACAATAGAACAAAAAATCAATGAAACCAAGAGGTGGTTCTTCGAGAAAATGAGCAAAATAGATAAGCCTCTAGCCAGACTTATTCAGAGAGAAAGAGAGTCAACACACATCAACAGAATCAGAAATGAGAAAGGAAAAATCACTACAGAACCCATAGAAATACAAAGAATTATTAGAGAATACTATGAAAACCTATAAGCTAACAAGCTGGAAAATCTAGGAGAAATGGACAACTTCCTAGAAAAATACAACCTTCCAAGACTGACTCAGAAAGAAACAGAAAATCTAAACAGACCAATTACCAGCAACGAAATTGAATAAGTAATCAAAAAACTACCCAAGAACAAAACCCCTGGGCCAGATGGATTTACCTTGGAATTTTATCAGACATACAGAGAAGACATACTACTCATTCTCCTTAAAGTTTTCCAAAAAATAGAAGAGGAGGGAATACTCCCAAACTCATTCTATAAAGCCAGCATCACCCTAATACCAAAACCAGGCAAAGACCCCACCAAAAAAGAAAACTATAGACCAATATCCCTGATGAAATTAGCTGCAAAAATACTCAACAAAATATTAGCAAACCGAATTCAAAAATACATCATGAGGATCATACACAATGACCAAGTCGGATTCATCCCAGGGATGCAAGGATGGTACAACATTCGAAAATCCATCAGCATCATCCACCACATCAACAAAAAGGACAAAAACCACATGGTCATTGCCATAGATGCTGAAAAAGCATTCGAAAAAATTCAACATCCATTCATGATAAAAACTCAAAAAAATGGGCATAGAGGGCAAGTACCTCAACATAATAAAGGCCATGTATGATAAACACACTGCTAACATCATACTGAACAGGGAGTGGCTGAAAGCTTTTCCACTGAGATCGGGAACAAGACAGGGATGCACACTCTCCCCACTGTTATTCAACGTGGTACTGGAGGTCCTAGCCATGGCAATCAAACAAAAGAAAGAAATACAAGGAATCCAGATTGGTAAAGAAGAAGCCAACTGTCACTATTTGCAGATGACATGATATTGTACATAAAAAACCATAAAGACTCCACTGCAAAACTACTAGAACTAGTATCGGAATTCAGCAAAGTTACAGATTACAAAATTAACACACAGAAATCTGTAACTCTCCTATAAATTAACAATAAACTAATAGAAAGAGAAATCAGGAAAACAATTCCATTCACAACAGCAACAAAAAGAATAAAATACCTAGGAATAAACCTAACCAAGGAAGTGAAAGAACTACACCCTGAAAACTACAAGACACTCTTAGGAGAAATTAAAGTGGTCACTAACAAATGGAAACACATCCCATGCTCATGGCTAGGAAGAATTAATATCGTCAAAATGGCCATCCTGCCCAAAGCAATATACAGATTCGATGCAATCCATATCAAATTACCAACAGCATTCTTCAATGAACTGGAAGAAATAGTTCAAAAATTAATATGGAACCACCAAAGACCCCAAATTGCCAAAGCAATCCTGAGAAGGAAGAGTAAAGTGAGGGAGATCTTGCTCCCCAACTTCAAACTCTACTACAAAGCCACAGTAATCAAGACAATTTGTTACTGGCACAAGAACAGAGCCACAGACCAGTGGAACAGAATAGAGACTCCAGACATTAACCCAAACATATATGGTCAATTAATATACAATAAAGGAGCCATGGACATACAATGGGGAAATGACAGTCTCTTCAGCAGATGGTGCTGGCAAAACTGGACAGCTAGATGTAAGAGAATGAACTTGGATTACTGTCTAACCCCATACACGAAAGTAAATTCAAAATGGATCAAAGACCTGAATGTAAGTCATGAAACCATAAAACTCTCAGAAAAAAACATAGGGAAAAATCTCATGGACATAAACATGAGTGACTTCTTCATGAACATATCTCCCCGGGCAAGGCAAACAAAGGCAAAAATGAACAAGTGGGACTACTGTCTAACCCCATACACGAAAGTAAATTCAAAATGGATCAAAGACCTGAATGTAAGTCATGAAACCATAAAACTCTCAGAAAAAAACATAGGGAAAAATCTCATGGACATAAACATGAGTGACTTCTTCATGAACATATCTCCCCAGGCAAGGCAAACAAAGGCAAAAATGAACAAGTGGGACTATATCATGCTGAAAAGCTTCTGTACAGCAAAGGACACTATCAATAGAACAAAAAGGTATCCTATAATATGGGAGAATATATTCATAAGTGACAGATCAGGTAAACGAATGACATCCAAGATATATAAAGAGCTCACACACCTCAACAAACAAAAAGCAAATAATCTAATTAAAATATTGGCAGAGGAGCTAAATAGACAGTTCTCTAAAGAAGAAATCCAGATGGCCAACAGGCACATGAAAAGGTGCTCCACATCACTAATCCTGAGAGAAAATGCAAATTAATACCACAATGAGATATCACCTCACACCAGTAAGGATCGCCATCATCGAAAAGACAAACAACAAATGTTGGTGACGTTGTGGAGAAAGGGGAACCCTCCTATACTGCTGGTGGGAATGTAAATTAATTCAACCATTGTGGAAAGCAGTATGGAGGTTCCTCAGAATGCTCAAAATAGAAATGCCATTTGACCCAGGAATTCCACTTTAGAAATTTACCCTAGGAATGCAGCACTCCAATTTGAAAAAGAGAGATGCACCCCTATGTTTATTGCTGCACTATTTATAATAGCCAAGATATGGAAGCAACCTAAATGTCCATCAGTAGATGAATTGATAAAGAAGATGTGGTACATTTACACAATGGAATATTACTCATCCATAGGAAAAAAACCGATCCTACCATTTGCAACAACATGGATGGAGCTCAAGGGTATTATGCTCCATGAAATGAGCCAAACAGAGAAAGACAAGTACCAAATGATTTCACTCATATGTGGAGTATAAGAACAAAGGAAAACTGAAGGAACAAAACAGCAGCAGAAGCACAGAACCCAAGAATGGACTAACAGTTACCAAAGGGAAAGGGACTGGGAAGGATGGGTGGGAAGAGAGGGATAAGAGTGGGGAAAAAGAAAGAGGGCATTAGGATTAGCATGTATAGTGTGTGGGGGGCATGGGGAGCGCTGTGCAACACAGAGAAGACAAGTAGTGATTTTATAGCATCTTACTACGCAGATGGACAGTGACTGTGAATGGGTATGTGCGGGGGACTTGGTGAAGGGGGTGCCTAGTAAACATAATGTTCTTTATGTAATTGTAGATGAATCATATTAAAAAAAGGTACAATGTAACTGAATTTGTGGGGGAGGAAAATAAAATAACAAATATAAGTATTATGGGCTGAATTGTATCTCCACAAAAAGATGTGTTGAAGCACTCACCCCCAGAAGCATAAAATGTGACTTTATTGAAAAATAGGGTCTTTACATGGATAACCAAATTAGAATGAAGCCATTAGGTTGGGTCCTAATCCAATATGACTGGTGTTCTTATAAAAATGAGAAATTTGGACATAGAGAAAGACATGAACAGAGGGAAGACAATGTGAAAAGATAAAGACAAAGAAGAACATCAGATGAAGATGAAGGCAGAGATTAGAGTGATGCATCTAGTATCCAAAGATTGCCAGCAAATCATCAGGGGCTAAGAGAAAAATATGGAACAGGTTCTACTTCACAGCCTTCAGAAAAAACAGGCACCTTGATTTTGGACTTCAAGCCTCCAGAACAGTGAGTCAGTAAGTTTCTGTTATTTTTAAGCCACCTGAGTTTTCATACTTTGTTATAGCAGCCCTGGGAAATGATTTTAGTAAGTAACTTTGAGAAACTGTATTTTAATTGACTACTGTAAGGCTAAAGAATTATACACAAATACTGTAATCTATTTTGTAAATTTGTTTCTCAAAGGGGTGAGAAAATAATTTACAAATATAGATAGATGGGAGGTTAAAATGAGCCAAATATGTTGGGTTGAAATTAGAGATACTAGTATGAATTCATGTTTTTAGTGATGATAGAGAGATAAATATCTAAATGTAAAAATAAATACAGATGTGTATGTGTCTGTGAGTGTACATACATGTATTTCCTGGCTCTGTTCTCTGAGAGGGCCTGGGAGCAATGAAGTGCCATTAGCAGCAAGTACACCTAGAGCCCAAATCTTGGTTTCTAAATACAACTCTTCCAAAAAAGGAACCAGGTTCCTTAGAGAAGTGGTTGATTCCAGAATTGGGGTGGAAAATGTAAAAGATAAGCTTAGCACACTTTGCGTACCAGAATATGACATGTTTGACACAGAATGGGGGCATATTGAAAGGACAAGGAACTGAACTGAAGGAGATCTATGGCCAAAGCTAGAACCATTAGAGCAACAAAATAAATAATGGTAGTATTGAATTATTAATCCATAAAATGAAGTAAATATGCATGAGTCCACACATATAAATAAGTAATTGAATATTCAAATAAGTAAACAAATGGGAGAAAGGGAGAGCTCTTCTTTACAGAGGAATTCCAATTAATAAATGTAGAAATAATAAGGGAAATAGAAAATCACAATTAGACAAATATCACTGTAGGAATTTTATACAAGATCCATTGGTGGATGCTAAAATTAGCAGGTGAATATCTGAGGAGAAATAGGATATTTGCATAGTCTTAAGGTATGTGTACAATACACACACACACTTTATTTCTACAGGAAAAATTCATAAATTTTCAGTGGAGAAATCCAGTAGATATCTTTACAGGAGATCAAGGCTAGCATTCCTAGTAATAAAATGTACCAACTTCATGTAGATATGATGTGGTATGATGCATGACATCAACTCTGTAGTATTCTTGCCAAAAATCTAAAACTTTGATATCAAGAAAATATCAGATGTATTCAAATTGAGAGACATTATACAGGTACTCATAAAAAATACCAAAATAATGGAAGACAAGAGATTGAGGAACTGCTCCAGATTGTAGTAGGCTAAGGAGTATCAAAAACTAAATGCAATGCGGGACCTTGAATTGGATACTAGAATGAAAAAGGGAATTCAAAGGAACACTAGTGAAGTTAGAATAACATCTGTAATTCAGCAAATAACATTAAATTAACTGTTAATTTCCTGGTTTGACAATTGTGTTCTGGTTTTATAAATTATTAACATTAGGGAAACTTGTTGAAGGATATATGTGAGCTCCCTGTACTATATTTGCAACTTTTCCAGAAGTCTAAAATTATTTCCAAAGTTCAAAAAATATTATTTTTTCAGAAGATTTTCCTATTACTTAAAAGTCATACTGAGTGGGACTCAACTCAGCAGAAGAAATGTTAACGTATAATAATCCCTTCAGATAGGTTATCTCACTTTGCCAATGAATAATTGTGAATTAATAGGACAAGGATTATTACTCACATTCTACAGATAAGGAAAATAAGTCTAACAGAGGTTAAATGACTTAAAAGTTCATTCAGGAATTCTTCCTCTAGTATGGCAGGGTACAACCTGAAACTAAATTCTCTCCCTGATGCCAACTAAAAATTCTGGATGAACGCAGAAACTAACTACTCAAGAACTCTGGGGGGGGAAAGTAAATGAAAGTCAGGGACATTCATGACAGCAGTGACATAAACAGCTAAAATCTGAATTGGAAGCCTATATTTTTCATCAGAGGAAATGAGAAAAGAGATCTTGTGGGCTAGGAAGAGTTGGAGAGAGATTCTGAGAAGAGGAAAACAAGATAAGAACCCTTAATTCTGTATACAAACTCATATAATCTTGGACTTATTGCTGTACACATTTGGGACCTACCCAAAGCAGCTTAACAAAAGCCTTGGAAATAGAACAGTTTTAAACAATGATCCAGGTCTAAGACTAACCTCTGAGTGATTCATGCATGAGACAGAACCAAAGTGACACAGGAAAGGCTTTGAAAATTGAACTAAGATTAGATCTATGCTCACAGAATGCAAGACAGAATTTGTGGTTTGAAAGTACTGAAATAATTGTCTATAAAAGAACAAGAAAAATAACAGCCCCCAGAGGATTACAATAGAATGCAGAGTCTACACAATATAACATGACAAAGTTCAAGATATAATATGAAATTTTGCAACATGAAAAAAACTAGGAAAACATGACTAATTTTCAACACAAAAGATAATACAAGAGTGCCAATTATGAGATGACCCAAACAGAATTACCAAAGACTTTAAAGCAGATATTTTTAACTATACTCCATGAGATAAGGGAAACCATACTTTAAATGAATGGAAATAAAGAAGTTCTCAGCAGAAAGATAGAAATAATGTAAATGTCCTAAGAGGAAAATATAGGTCAGTATAGGTACTAGACATCTGCAGAAGAACTTCTGTAACTGAGGGAAAATATATTTCCAGCCCAGGACAAATTACCTTTGAAGCCAAAATCAGTCAAAGGGAGAAATAAGGTGGGAGAAGACCATTTATTGCATATAAGCAGTTGTCCACTTCTGCTTGCCCATGTCTCTCCCAACCCAGCTGCAAAAAGGGACCCCACCAAACCTCTCTGGTCCAGATATACCCTTGCTCCCCCTACCCTTGTAATCACCTATTGATATGGAGATGGATTATTTCCCTTCACCCCTTGGAAACACCTACTGATATGGAGATGCACTAAGGCCAGGTGAGAGATTCTGGAAATATTGCAATTTTACCCACAGCCCACCCCTTCAGAAATCTTGCCTTACAATCTACTTGCTCCCCATCTTCTGTAATGGCCCCTGAGCTAGAAAACTGGAATACTGTAACCAGACTAATACCATACAAAAACAACAGCAATAAAATCATGATAATCCTCAAGCCAGAGGATTCAGTGAGGTTCAAAGTCCTATGCAGATTAAGTCCATTGCTTGCCTATTCCACAGGCAGTCAACAGCTGAATGAATAGGGAGATTAGAGCAGTCATCATGCAGCAGATGCAGCCAGGGGTGGGTCCAGGCCACAGGGACTGTAGAAGAAAATAACCTTAAGTGTGTTAAAATACATGTATTAATGACATCAGCATAGGCAAATCTTGTCCATCAAGTAGGATGCATGCAAGAGAGTGGTCCTGTGATAGGACAGTGGCAGGAATGGGATCTCATCCTGGTCTAGTATACCAGACTTTCACCCCCCTCCCTGTGGGAGTTACAGATGGGTCAATATTCAGGGCTGCGGGAGGTACATGCACTGGCCATGAAGATCAAACAAAACTTCCCTGTAAGATGCTCTTACCTCCCAGAGGTTTGGGGTACACTATGCCTTTGGGGGCTATTCTGCTGTTACTTCAGGAACACACAGGAGGCCAGCTTCCAGACCTTGTCTCCAGAGTGCCAGAAGGGCAAGCCATTGATCGTCCATGTGTCAAAATGTCCAGGGCCACATCCATTCAACAGTGTCTCCAGGATTTAATGCAGTTGGGGCTGCCCCAGGATGTTGCTCTGCTGGCCATATCCTGGCTTCAATAACTCCTCTTTGGTTTGCATATACAATTGTATAGGAGAGGCAGCAATATGTGTTAGCATATTGGCAGGGCTCAAGGCTGCCTTTCAGGGCTTCTCACTCAAACACCAAAGCACTGTCTACAAGTGAACTGACCAGCCCCATAGACTATTGATGTCTGATTTCAGGCCATATTTCAACAAACCATTGTATCTCTCTATCATGCCTGCTCCAGTAGGGTTATATGGTACATGAAATTTACACTTTATTCCTAATTGCTGCACCCATTCTTGTAATGCATGTCCAGTAAAGTGGGTGCCTTGATTGCTCTCAGTCACCCATAGGCTGCGAAGAGATGCTCTAGGCCCCTTTTGGTCATTTGTTGATTGGCACGACATGCAGGAAAGCAACCAATAGTCCAATAGCTGTGTCCACACAAGTCATGGCATACCAATACCCTTCTGATATGGGCAGAGGCCCAATATATTCTGTTTGCCACCTGACAAGGGGTATCAGCCCCTTTACAATTGCCCCATGTTGCTGTGGGACTGATTTCAAATCCCTCTTAGAGCACACAAGGCACTCCTTCAGGGTTCTATTGACTTCTTCAAAGGTCAACAGCAAGCCCCACCAATGGGCTACAGCCTACCTTGTCTTTTGCCCTGCCTGAAACAAATGCTGATGTAACCATTGGGCTACATCAGAGGCAGGCTTTCCTTCTAGTCAACACACCTGGGCCAATGTGTCTGCTTCATCATTCCCTGGGGATGCCAAAGGCAAATGGCCAGTCACATGATATACAGTAACCGTCTCAGTCTGACTAAAGGTCCATAGGTCTTGCCACAGCTCTTGTCCCCAAAGAGGCCGGTGACCAACCATCCATTTGGCATGGTACCATGTCCGCAGCCACAGAGTCAAGCCCCAGTAGATGGCCCAGCTGTCAATGCAGACAACTATAAGGGAGGGCTCCTGGGTGATCACAAGCCATATTGCCTGCAACTCAGCCCATTGACTGCTTTTCCCCTCTCTTTCCTCCATCCATATTGTCTCAGTCCTAGGATGGAAAGACACAGCTCTACACTTCAGGGGCTGCCCATGACTGGAGCCATCTGTATAGCAAGCATCTTCAGGTACAGGGGCTTTTCCCTCCTGATAAGGATTCTTGGCTACCAATGGCTCAAAAGCAAGTTCTTCCTACTTTCCACTGGTATATGTCACTGGCTCCACTTAAGGGGCTAGTAGAGAGGGCACTATGCTGCTGTAAGTATGCATCCCATTTGGTCAGTGTAGGGTCTCTGCCAGGCCACTCTGTGGCCTTTGAACCCAGTCTTGCACCCGCCCTGTGAAGGGATAGGTGGTTATTACCTTGGTCTGAGCCTTTCTGGTGATGGGCTCCTTAGCCAGCAGGGCATGGTGCACAGCAGCCAGTTGCTTCTCCATCAAGATGTACCAGAACTCTGTAACTTTCCATAGTTGTAACCAGAATCCAATAGGTTGGAATGTCTGTTCAAGTCACTGCCAAGGCCTGTACAGCCTTGACTGCTCACTTGGCAGCAGTAAAAGCAGCTGAACATGTTTCATCCCAGTCCCACCTGATGGCCTTTCATACCAACCAGTATAAGGGCTTCCGAATTTGTGCCAAGTGCAGGATAAACACTCTCCAGTAGCCCAAAAGATCCAAAAACTCTTCTGATACTGTCACAGTGGTAGGAGTAGCAAAAGCCTGGACCTTGTCTATGACTGCTTCTGGGATAACTTTAGTTTTTTTTGGTTTTTTTTCCCCCAGGAAACTACTTTTAATGTCATCAGGGATAACTTTAGTTTTACCTGACCAGACAACCCCAAGAACTTCACTGAAAAACCAGATTCCTCAACCCTGGTGTTGTTCAAAGCCCATCCTTTCTCCTGTATATGTTCCAGCAGTCTAGGAACTGCCCCTTCTAAATCTGCAAGAGAATCAGACATGAGCATAATATCATCAGTGTAGTAATATGGCCACACTGTTTGCAGTTTCTATCATGTGGCCAAATCCTTCGCTACAAGTGCATGACAAATGGTGGGACTGTGGAAGTATCCCTGTGGAAGGACAGTGAATGTCCACCGCCGGCCTTCCCACATGAAGCCAAACTGTTCCTGACTTTCCTGTACTATGTCAATATAGAAGAAAGCATTTGCAAGGTCCATATCTTAATTATACATCCCTTGTTCATGACTGAGTGTGTCCATAAGGACTGCTATAGTGGGGACAGCAGCATGAAAAGTGGGTATGACTTTATTTTATTTCCTGTAATCCATAGTCAGATGCCAGGAGCCGTCAGGCTTTTTCACTGGCTACACCAGGTAATTAAAAAGACTATGAGTGGGCTTTATGATGCCCACCTTCTCCAACTCCTGTAGCATTTCTCCAATTTCTTGTGTTCCCCAGGCAATTTATACTGCTTAATATTTGTCACCCACTGAAGTACAAGCAGAGCCTCAGCCAGATTCTTAGCATGTCCCATGAAAACTGCCTTTACCACATGTACCCTCATTCTGAACTCACCTGCAGTGATCTGTAACCATAGGCCCTGCAAGATATCTATCCCCAAAATATATTCAGGGATGGGAAAAATGTACACAGTATACTCTTTTTGGGGTAAACACCCTATCCCCAATGAGATGTGGGCTTTCTTCATTCTAATTGCCTTACGCCCACAGCCATCCATCACAGTAGTGGTCCCAGGAAAACACTCAGCATTGCTATAAATCAGAGAACGTTCAGCTCCTGTGTTCACCAACACCAGGACACATTGTACATACACAGGGGACCAATCAACTAATTCTACAAGTGGCCTCTATTTCCCACCTCATCCCCCAAGGTGGGGACCTTGACCCCTGACTCAGTCAAACCACAATGCCCAAACATCCTGTGGAGGTGAGGGCCCAGTCAGAGACTGAGTTCCTTGGGAAGTCTTGCATGGACACAGGCCGGACTTGTGGCTTTGTGTCAGCCTTCCATGTCCTAGACCTCAGTGGCTGGAACTGCTGCAATGGCTTTATTGGTGCCACAGTTCTAACTAGATCCTGTTGGGTTGCTCATCAAGATTTTCTTTCACTACCCGACGTTTATCAAATCAACCCACATCTGGTTCCTCAAGACCTTCACAAGGCCCTTTGCACCTCTCCTTTCAGTCCTAGCCCATACTTCCTTCTGTGCTCTTATTGTTTCAACCTCCTTCAGATCTGCTAAAGTATGAGTAGCCTCACTTATGGGTTTCCCTATTTGAGGGACAGGAATAGTCACTAGGGAGCCAAAGAGATGAGGGAGCTGTATGGCGCACCAGATTTCTCATTCCTACAGTGAACACCTCCTCATCGGACCCTGGGCATCCATATTATAGATGATATTTTTCATGACCAGCTCCTGTAATACCCGCTGGAGTTCTAGATATGTTTTCCAGCTAGTGGGTAAGTATGGTCAATCACCCTGATTAGGCCAAACTGCCCTAATGACTACTGTCAATCAATCCAGAAGTGCTTGATTCCCTGGAGTGTGATGGGCACTTTGCAAATACTCCTGGAGGGAAGGGTGAGTCATCAGGGAAGCCATTCTACTCATTTCAGAAACCGAATAGCAATATTTTTCACCCCCATATCCCAAAGACACAAAAGCTATCATGGCAGAGGTTCCGACAGCTTCTGCTGAAACCAGATGCTCATGCCCACCAGCTCATCCTGGGTATAGGGGTGGAGCATGAAGTGCTTCAGAACCTGAGGAGGGGGCAGCTCTTCCCCCTGAGGAGCCCATAGTTGTCGCGTTTTTACTTTTTTAATTACAACTGAGCAGGCTTTTAATATGGGAGGAGCTTGTGCCTCGGGTGGTGGCCTCGGCAACAGTTCTGCCCTTGACTCCACCACTTCATCCTCCCTCAACATCTCCTCTACCATCTCTGGGGCTGAAGGAACCACTCCTTCCTTCCCCTCCCCCATGGCCTCCTACAATGCAGATTCTCCTGCTGACTCCTCTCTCACTGCTAACATATCTTCCAGGAGCAAGACCTGTCTTCTCAATAACTGTCTCTCTTTCATAAGGTCATCCCATTGGTCATTGCTGAGCTCTTCCCAGTGATGCTGAAGTGTATCTCTATCCTTCTGAAGTGTGCCTTTTTCCTTGATAACACTTTCTACTATCTTGAGAAACAAACATTTCACAATCCCGGCTGCTACACAGCCACTCAGGGCTTCTAAGCAGTCATCTATCTCATGGAGGGCTAATTTCACAGCTTCTGGTGTCTCCAACCTTCTCAAATTCTGAGGAGGGCCCACACATCTAGGAGGTGCTTTACTCTAGACCAGTTTCCCATTAGGGGCTCCTGAAGTGGAAGCCCTATGGATAGAGAGCTCCCAGGTGATGCCACACCATCTACTACTGCAGCCACCATCCCTAGGGGCAGTCCGCCCAAGTATTGCACCCATGAAGACAGATTTTGGGTTCAGAGGTCCTGCCGACTACCACCAGGTGTAACTCCAGGGGAAAAATATGTTCTTAGCCCAGGGCAAATTACCTCTTAAGCCAAAATCAGTCAAAGGGAAAATCAATTGGGAGAAACCTATTTATTGCTCACAAGCAGTTATCCACTCCTTGCCCGTGTCTCTTGTGACCTGGTTGCAAAAAGTGACCCCACCAAACCTCTCTGCTCCAGATATACCCTCACTCCCCCCACCCTTGTAATCACCTATTGATATGTAGATGGACTACTCTCCACCCCTTAGAAACACCTATCAATATGGAGATGCACTAGGGCCAGGAGAGATTCTGGAAATATTGCAATTTTACCCACAGTTGCCTAGGTATAGGTTTGTAGCATAGTTGTTATAGTGTTAATCTATAGGAAATAGAAGTTGATGGCCCAGCTTGCCAGGGAATACAGGATAATAATGAAGCATTTGATTTAGACATTAGAGCCCAGGAATGAGATATAATTAGTGAACTGATTAAGAACCAGAGGGCAAAGCTAGGTTGAAGCAAGCATGGAGGGAGAAACTCACTGAAGCAAATTTGGAGAGTTGAACTGATCTGAGAAACTGAGGGATGGATAGGTGAATAAATGACTAAAAGTAGCCATGAACTGGGAGAGAAAGGGGGTAGTGGTCAGGCAAGATTAGCTTGCATGAGGGCTAACAAATCCTTTATAACTAATTTCCAATATATATTAATATATCTTGACATTTACCCAAGAACATTACACATTCCATATAGTAATCTGCTTAACACCCCCTTAGCTCATCATTCCTTTCAGGTCTTCATGGCTTTGGCACATGATTTTGCAGCTTCCCTTACTGTTTGTCCCCCCTTCAACCTTCCCTTCATCCTTCTTCTGCCTGGTATATATTACTCTTTTTTTAAGGCCTAGTTCAAATGTTACACTTTTTATGAAACTGTAGGCACAGTTAGAGACCCCTTTCCTCATTTAAATCTCTTTCAGCATGTTCTTTGGAGTCATTTCCTTCCCTCATTAGACTTAAAGCTCTTTGTGGATAGGGACTCTGTCTTATTTATCTCATATCCATAATACTTGGCATAATGCTTACAATATAGTATACAGAAAGTTGAATTAATTTAGTTTTTGAGAAACCTTGGGCTTCAACCTGCTTATTTGAAAGGGATCTTACTCTAGTCAGTGATATTGATTCTTACCATAGATGGAGGTGGAGTACATTATACTCTGTAATCACATTGTCTCTGAATTATACTGATTGGTGAAAAATACCAGATGTCTCTAATTAATCACTTGCAGAGATCAGATAAGAAATATTTTCTTTTTTAAGGCTTTGCATTTATTTTACTCCATTCCCAAGAAAGCTTTTTTTTATATTGAAGTATAGCTGATATACAATGTTATATTGGTCTCAGGTGTACAACACAGTGATTCAACAGTTACCTACATTATTAAGTGTTCACCCCAATAAGTGTAGTTACCATTTGACAACATACAAAGATATTACAATATTATTCACTATGTTGTAATTTCATCCCTGTGACTAATATATATTATAATTGGGATTTTTGTCTTTTTGTCCCCTTAACCTATTTCATCCACTCCCTGTATCCTCCTTCCCCATAGAAAAAAAAAGTCTCTTCGGTTTTGATCATTTGTTTTGTTTTTTTAGGTTCCACATGTAAGTGTAATCATATGGTATTTGTCTTTGCCAGTCTTGCTTATTTCAATTAGTATAATACACTCTAGGTCCATTTATGTTGTTGCACAGGGCAAAATTTCATTTTGTTTTATGCCTGAGTAACATGCAATTGTATATATGTATTACATCTTCTTAATCCATTAATTTATTGATGGACACAGGTTGCTTCCATATCTTGGCTATTGTAAATAATGTGGCACCAAACATAAGAATGCATATATCTTTTCAAAACAGGTATTTTGTTTTCTTTGGGTATATTCACGTAAGTGGATTTACTGAATCATATGGTATTTCTATTTTTAATTTTTTGAGAAACCTCCATACTGCTTTTCACAGTGGCTGCACCAATTGACATTCCCTTACATTATTCCCTTCCCTTGTCTTTATTGTACCTCATCATACTCAAGCAAGTGGACATGCTGAAAGAATGACATGGAAACAATCAATGGTGTCCTAAATAAAACAGTTAAAACTGGTTAACAAAACACCAAATTTCTCAAAATGTTGCTAAATTCAATTAGCTGAATTCCTGATAGGGTGGCATCTCAAGAATTGCCTGCAGTGTCACTAATTAGACAGACTATGTGCTCCTCAAGAACAAAGACCATATATTTTATATTATATCTCCAGGATTTATCATAATGCATAGCACATATGCATGCATAAGGTGGATTGTAAATGTTGTATCAATGCCCAGAACATAGATGGGTCAGAATTGCTTCATCATGTTAATTGCTGTGAGTGCATTCTTCTCAAGCTGCCTTGAGATGAGCAGAATAATTCTAAGTGCATTTTCTGTACACATCTGGTATTGATACTTCACTTGAATTATCTGAGAATTCACATGAGCTAGATGATAAGGAAATCAGTAAGTCTTACCTGGTTCCTACAACTGATGGTTTGGAGACATCTATTATTTTTACCAACCAGTAAGATACAGAAACATTCTGATAGGAGGGTATACCCTTGCTCATTAAAATATTTTGTTATCTAAAAGAGGAAAAATGTCTTGAATGCTATGGGTATTGTAGAGAACTATTTATTGAGTGCCCACAGTGTGTTAAGAACTGTGCTAGATATGTGATAATTTGTTTAACTCTTATAGTAAAACTGTGAGATTAGGAAACGTGTATGATTCTCAATACATAGATGAGGAAAAGGAGCCTCAGGGAGATTATTTTGATTACACAGTTTGTAAAGCAGAGAGCCAGAATTGAAATCCAACTTTAAGTACAGGGCACACTTATTTCTGTTACATCAGATTGTGAGGTGGGTAATGGAAACATGAATCATAATATCAGAGGCCAGACAACTTGGGATCAAATCAGAATGCATTGCAAATAGTTCAGAAATTAAGCACACCTTTTGTGGGATGGAGCAGCCTGAGAATGCTCCCATGGCAGGCAGGCTGATGTAAAGGGAATTCCAATCCCACATTTAAATTTTTCTCTTGAAAATTTGCAACATTGATTTTGTTTTTAAAGTTTTTTCTTGCATAAATATTCTGTATTGTTTTTATGTTTTCAATTTAATTGATTTTGTTCTTTATCTTTATTATTTTCTTTATTCTGATTGCTTTGGTTTATTTTGCTCTTGTTTTTCTATTTTTTTTTGGTTTGGATCTTAAATTATTGATTTGAGAAATTTCTGCTTGTTTTATGTAATCATTTAATGCTATAAATTTCCCTCTCAGCCCTCCTTTAGTTGTATCCCACAAATTTTGATATGCTGTCATTTTCATATTCATTCAGTTCTTTGTATTTTAAAGACAATTTTATTAAGATATAATTCATATAACATAAAATTCACTCCTTTGAGGTGACTGATTCTTAGGCTATTTATAAAGTTGCAACCATTACCACTATCTAATTCCAGGATATATTCATCACCCCAAAAGGAAACTCTATAACCATTAGCTGCCACTCTTCATTTCCTTCTAAATCCCCTACATATAGAGAACTGTTAATGTACTTACTTTCTGTCTACTTGGATTTGCCTATGCTAGACATTTCACGTAAATGGAGTCATATAATATGTGGCCTTTGTGTTTGGCTTCTTTTATTTGGCATAATATTATCAAAGTTAATCTACCTTGTAGAATGCACTTAATTTTTCTTCATGGTTGAATAATATTCCATTGTATGGATATATCAGATTTTGTCTATCCATTCATTGATTAAAGGACATTTGGGTAGTTTCCATCTATGTATTTTTAAAACTTCCCTCAAGATGTCCTCTTTGACTTATAGATTTTTTAGAATTTATTTTGTGGTTGCCCTATACATAATACATGTATAACCTATCACAGTCTACTGGTATCAACATTTTACCAGTTTGAGGAGAGTATCAATACCTAATCTTCTTGTAATTTGTTTTAAATTCCCATGTTGATAATTGTCTTAAACATTTCTTCTACATGCAATGAGAACCACATCAGGCAATGTTATAAGTTTTGCTTCAACCATTAAATATCATTTAGAAATCTTAAGAAGGAAAGTCCTGGCTTCCTACTTGGCCTTCTCTGGCACTTCAATTGGGTTAGAAGGAGGGCTCACTAATATATGATGGTGTAAGTCTAGGCTTACCACTCAGCCTTTACAGTTGGGAGTGGAGCTCCAATTGTTCCCACTATGTTTAACTTAAGTAGAGAGATTTTACTGTCTTAAAGTTTTCTGTGTTGCTAGGCTGCTCTGTTCCTTGTTCTTTGGCAGGGGAGAGTGGGCTTTTATTTCTTTTAACAACAAATTAATTTGGTAACTGCTTCCTAGGAAAGATATTGGTTCCAGAAAAGGAGAGAGAGAGAGAAGTTTATATTTTGGGGCAGGTGACAGTGACTTCAGGTGTGCAAGGAAACATCCTCTGCTCCACTCCAACACTACATACACCTGTCCTTTCATGCCAGAAATTTCCTTTCCAGAGTATAAACACTACATTCCTAAATGAGAGTTTAAGTTTAATATGGAATCCAACCTTATTTCCATGCCCCCTGAAAAAGGGTACATATTGATTTAATTTCATATTAATGTATAAAGACCAAGATAATATCTCATCCTAACAATAAGGTACTCTCAGTTCTATGCCTCTTTTTCTCCAAAGATCTTGCTCCCTTACCCCAACTTAAGCTACCTTCTCCTATGATTGTTCTGGACATTGTCATTATCAACATCTGTAACTTCTCCAAAACCTAAATTTCTAGACTTCTTTCTGACAATCAACTTCTATTTTTCTAGCTTATTCCTATTAAGTAATCTGGTACCAATGATGCTTCAGCATTACTGAGACCTACAATTCATTGCTCCAACTATCTTTTCAGTGTATCTCAACTCATCATGTCTTGTCTTCTCTCCTCACCCAGCTTAAATCCCATGATTCAGTTATAATTATTCCCTTGAGTACATCTTCACCTTCCGTTTCTCTTGTTTTGTTGTACTTGTTTGGATAACCACAATCCTGGCTAAATCAAATGCTCTGATTGCTCCATTCACCTGCACAGCTTAACATGACTGGAGTAAAACATAGCTCCCCTGTTTTCACTTTAAATTCATGACCACCAACTTCAAGTGAGTCCTTAATGATGCTTGGCAGTCATTTCCCTAGCCTATTCACTCTCTCTGTTCCTCAATAGCTATTTTATATCTTCTCCTCTCTCTTCAAGCCTCCAGTACCTCCTCTCGATTTTTCATTTTCAGCTGATGACCTGCCTTCCTATTTCCCTAAGAATATAGAAGACATCAGAAGAGAACTCCACTAACACATTTACCCAACTGCCTGCATCTGTACCCAAATGCTTTGTCTTTCCTCCCATTACTGTGGATGAACTATTTATTTTCCTAGCTAAGGTCACCTCTCTATGTATGCATTTCATTCCATTTGATTCCAAAGTATTGATCCTCAAATACTTTGTCCCAACAATCTTTCCACTCCATCATTAATCTTTTCCTATCTACTATATAATTCTTGTTAGTATGTATATATAGGCTACTTTTCTCACATTAAAAAAACACTGTTCACAATTTTCCTCATCTATTTTCCATGACAAAGCTAAAACAATACATCTTTAATTACTGCCTCTAATTGCTCCCACAATTCTTTCTTAAACTCACTGCAATCAAGTGGGAAGTTAGGTTATTGACTTGAGTTCTTTCTTCTTTCTAAATATAGGCATTTATCACTATAAATGTCCTTTCAAGTACTATGAATTTTTGAACTATTTGTTCCAGTTCATTGAAGAATGCTGTTGGTAATTTGATAGGGTTTGCATTGAATCTGTATATTGCTTTGGGCAGGATGGCCATTTTGATGATATTAATTCTTCCTAGCCACCAGCATGGGATGAGTTTCCATTTGTTAGTGACCTCTTTAATTTCTCTTAAGAGTGTCTTGTAGTTTTCAGGGTATAGGTCTTTCACTACCTTGGTTAGGTTTATTCCTAGGTATTTTATTCTTTTTGATGCTATTGTGAATGGAATTGTATTCCTGATTTCTCTTTCTATTAGTTCATTGTTAGTGTATAGGAAAGCTACAGATTTCTGGGTGTTAATTTTTTATTCTGCAACTTTGCTGAATTCCGATATTAGTTCTAGTAGTTTTGGGGTGGAGTCTTTAGGGTTTTCTATGTACAATATCATGTCATCTGCAAATAGTGACAGTTTGACTTCTTATTTGCCAATCTGGATTCCTTGTAATTCTTTGTTTTGTCTGATTGCCATGGCTAGGACCTCCAGTACCACGTTAAATAACAGTGGGGAGAGTGTGCATCCCTGTCTTGTTCCCAATCTCAGAGGAAAAGGTTTCAGACTCTCGCTGTTCAGTATGATGTTAGCTGCATGTTTATCATATATGGCCTTTATTATGTTGAGGTACTTGCCCTCTATGCCCATGTTGTTGAGAGTTTTTATCATGAATGGGTGTTGAATTTTGTCGAATGCTTTTTCAGCATCTATGGAGATGATCATGTCATTTTTGTCCTTCTTTTTGTTGATGTGGCAGATGATGTTGATGGATTTTCGAATGTTGTACCATCCTTGCATCCCTGGGATGAATCCCACTTGTTCATGGTGTATGATCCTCTTGATTTATTTTTGAATTCAGTTTGCTAAAATTTTGTTGAGTATTTTTGCAGCTAATTTCATCAGGGATATTGGTCTATAGTTTTCTTTTTTGGTGGGGTCTTTGCCTGGTTTTGGTATTAGGGTGATGTTGGCTTCATAGAATGAGTTTGGGAGTATTCCCTCCTCTTCTATTTTTTTTGGAAAACTTTAAGGAGAATGGGTGTTATGGCTTCTCTGTATGTCTGATAAATTTCCGAGGTAAATCCATCTGGCCGAGGGGTTTTGTTCTTGGGTAGTTTTTTGATTACTGATTCAATTTTGTTGCTGGTAATTGGTCTGTTTAGATTTTTTGTTTCTTTCTGAGTCAGTCTTGGAAGGTTGTATTTTTCTAAGAATTTGTCCATTTCTCCTAGGTTTTCCAGCTTGCTAGCATTTATCTTTCCATAGTATTCTCTACTAATTCTTTGTATTTCTGTGGGGTCAGTTGTGATATTTCCTTTCTCATTTCTGATTCTGTTGATGTGTGTTTACTCTCTTTTTCTCCTAATAAGTCTGGCTAGAGGCTTATCTGTTTTGTTTATTTTCTAGAAGAAACTGCTCTTGGTTTCATTGATTTTTTCTATTGTTTTTTTCTTCTCAATTTTATTTATTTCTTCTCTGATCTTTATTATGTCCCTCCTTCTGCTGACCTTAGGCCTCATTTGTTCTTCTTTTTCCAATTTCGATAATTGTGACATTAGACTATTCATTTGTGATTGTTCTTCCTTCTTTAAATATGCCTGGATTGCTATATACTTTCCTCTTAAGACTGCTTTTGCTGCGTCCCACAAAAGTTGGGGCTTTGTGTTGTTGTTGTCATTTGTTTCCATATATTGCTGGATCTCCATTTTAATTAGGTCATTGATCCACTGATTATTTAGGAACATGTTATTAAGCTGCCATGTGTTTGTGAGCCTTTTTGCTTTCTTTGTACAATTTATTTCTATACCATTGTGGTCTGAAAAGTTTGTTGGTAGGATTTCAGTCTTTTGGAATTTGCTGAGGTTCTTTTTGTGACCTATTATGTGGTCTATTCTGGAGAATTTTCCATGTGCACTTGAGAAGAATGTGTATCCTGTTGCTTTTGGGTGTAGAGTTCTATAGATGTCTATTAGGTCCATATGTTCTAGTGTGTTGTTCAGTGCCTCTGTGTCCTTACTTATTTTCTGTCTGGTGGATCTGTCCTTTGGGGTGAGTGGTGTGTTAAAGTCTCCCAGAATGAATGCATTACATTCTATTTCCTCCTTGAATTGTGTTAGTATTTGTTTCACATATATTGGTGCTCCTGTTTTGGGTGCATATATGTTTATAATGGTTATATCCTCTTGTTGGACTGAGCCTTTATCATTATGTAATGTCCTTCTTTATCTCTTGTTACTTTCTTTATTTTGAAGTCTATTTTGTCTGATACTAGTATTGCAACACCTGCTTTTTTCTCTCTGTTGTTTGCATGAAATATCTTTCTCCATCCCTTGACTTTTAATCTGTGCATGTCTTTGGGTTTGAAGTGAGTCTCTTGTAAGCAGCATATAGATGGGTCTTGCTTTTTTATCCATTCTCTTACTCTGTGTCTTTTGATTGGTGCATTCAGTCCATTTGCATTTAGAGTGATTATTGAAATATATGTATTTATTGCTATTGCAGGCTTTAGATTTGTGGTTAGCAAAGGTTCAAGGTTAGCTTGTTTACTACCTTACTGTCTGACCTCATTTGCTTATTGTGCTGTTATAAACCCTGTCAGATGGTTATTTCTTTCTCTTCTTATTCCTCCTCCTCCATTCTTGATATGTTGGGTGTTTTGTTCTGTGCTCTTTTTAGGAGTGCTCCCATCTAGGGCAGTCCCTCTAAGATACCCTGTAGAGGTGGTATGTGGGAGGCAAATTCCCTCAACTTTTGCTTGTCTAGGAATTGTTTAAACCCTCCTTCATATTTAAATGATAATCGTGCTGGATACAGTATCCTTGGTTCAAGGCCCTTCTGTTTCATTGCATTAAATATATCATTCCATTCTCTTCTGGCCTGTAAGGTTTCTGTTGAGAAGTCTGATGATAGCCTGATGGGTTTTCCTTTGTAGGTGACATTTTTTCTCTCTCTGACTGCCTTTAATACTCTGTCCTTGTCCTTGATCTTTGCCATTTTAATTATTATGTGTCTTGGTGTTGTCCTCTTTGGATCCTGTCTCTTGGGAGTTCTGTGTACCTTCGTAGTCTGAGCAACTATTTCCTCCCCGAGTTTAGGGAAGTTCTCAGCAATTATTTCTTCAAAGACACTTTCTATCCCTTTTTCTCTCTCTTCTTCTTCTGGTGCCCCTGTAATGCAGATATTGTTCCCTTTGCATTGGTCACACAGTTCTCTTAATATTGTTTCATTCCTGGAGATCCTTTTATCTCTCTCTGCATCAGCTTCTATGTGTTCCTGTTCTCTGGTTTCTATTCTATCAATGGCCTCTTACATCTTATCCATTCTGCTTGTAAATTCTTCCAGAGTTTGTTTCACTTCTGTAATCTCCCTCCAGATGTCTGCAATCTCCCTCTGGATGTCTGTAATCTCCCTCCAGACTTCATCCCTTAGCTCTTGCATATTTCTCTGCAGCTCTGTCAGCCTGTTTGTGATTTTTATTTTGAATTCTTTTTCAGGGAGACTGGTTACGTCTGCCTCTGCAGATCCTTTCTCAGGTGTTGTTTGAACTATCTTGTACTGTACCAATTTTTTTTGCCTTTTCATAGTGATAGCAATGGCTGTAGGCAGGTTGTGTGTGTGTCAGCTGGGAGAAGAAAGTCCTTTCCTGCTTGCTGGACGCCTTGCCCTTCTCTGCTGCCTGTGTTGTACACCACACTCCTGGAGCAGCCACCGGGTTAGTCCCCCAAGCTACTGTGGGCGGTGTGTCCATCAGAGCAGCGCAAGCCCTGCGTAGAGTGGCAGTCATGGCAGGTGTGCTCCTCCGTGCTAGAGGCGAACCTGCCGGGCAGCTCTGTCATAGCAGCAGCCTTTGGGTCTGGCCCAGGCAGCTGTGTCTTGGGTTGGGAGTCTGGTCGGCTGCTGGGAGCATGCCTGCTCCCTCTGGCTCTGCTGCAGGTGCGTGCGGGCCTCTACTGGGCTCCTCTGGCTTCCCTGCCACCGGTGCATGTGAGCCACCCCTGGGCTGTTCAGTTGTGCCACTGTGTGCTCGCACAAGCCTCTCCTGGTCTCTTCTGGTGCTGTTGGCTCATGGATCTGCTCTCAGTCCCTTCCATCACCACCCTCCCTGGCATGTGCTGCCACTCTTCCACTACTGGGCCAGTGTGTTAGGGTCCACGCCAGTTGGAGGAATGACTGGAAGGCTGCTTAGTGCTGTGAGGGGCTTCAGAGCTGCCTCCCTGGGGTTTAGGGTGCTTAAGTTTCCCTGTGATTCCCAGCTGCTGGCTAATTGTGCCAGGACAACTTCATCCAGCTATGGCGTCCCTGTCTCTTTAAGACTTGCAGAAAGCACTCGCTTTTCTTTTGTCTCAGGGCTGCCAGTTGCGGGAAACGGCCCACAGGTTTTGCTTTTCCGTTTCTCTAATATTCGGCACCCCGTGCACCTTGTGTCTGCATTCCGGGTGTGAATTTCTAGAGCTGGTTGTTTAGCAGTCCTGGGCTTTCACTCCCTCCCTGTTCTGACTCCTTTCTTCCCGCAAGGTTTTGGGGTGGGGGAGTGTTCGGGTCCCACCTGGATGCGGCTTCTATCTTACCCCCTTCGTGCGATGCTGAGTTCTTGCAGATGTACATGTATACTGGCTGTTGTACTGCATCCACTGGTGTCTCTTTTAGGAATAGTTGTATTTATTGTATTTTCATAAATATATATGTTTTGGGGAGAAGATTTCCTCTGAACTACTCATGCTGCTATCTTTCTGTAATCCTCCTCATGGATCCTTTTTTCTCCTCCACATCCCATCTCAACATAATAGTTTCCCTATAGCAAATATTTATTATCTGTTTGTAATTTCTTTCTCCCTCTTTCCTGCATTCTGGATGGTTGACATGAGGCCAGAAGTTCAGGAGCCATAACTGCAGTCCAGGGCCTTCTTTCTTTCCTGCTCCAGCAGAAGAAAAACTCTTAACAAGTTTTTAAGTACACAAGTTCATACTGTTAACTATAAGCACTATATTATACAATAGATTTTTGGAGCTTTTTCATTATATATAACTGTAATTTTATATCCATTGAACAACTCTTCCCATCCCTGGGAAACCACCATTTTATTCTCCACTCTGTGAGTTTGAGTATTTTAAATACCTCAAGTGATTGGAATCACGCAGTATTTGTCATTCTGTGACTTACTTATTTCACTTAGCATAATGTCTTCCAGGCCTATTCATGTTTCTTCTTTTTAAAGGGTAAACAATATTCTGTTGTATATATACATCATATTTTCTTTATCCATTTTTATGTCAATGAATATTTGGGTTGTTTCTGAATCTTGGCCTTTGTGAATAATGCACAATAACAATGGGAGTGGAGATACCTCTTTGAGAATTGATTTCAATTATTTTGCATGCACACCTAGGAGATATTCCTGGATCTTACCACTCAATAGAAAAAAATAACCTGATTAAAAATTAGGCAAAAGACTTGAATAGACATTTCTCCAAAGAAAGTATACATATTGCCAACAGGTATATGAAAAGGTGCTGAATATCACTAATCATCAGAAAAATGCAAATCAAAATCATGATGACCTATCACCTCACACCAATTAGGATGACTATTAAAAAAATACCACAAAGATAACAATTGTTGGTGAGGATGTGGAGAAATTGGAACTCTAGTTTACTGTTGGTGGGTAAGTGCATATTATTTTATGCAATAGCTTCTAAAGTCCTTTAAGATAATAAAGGAAAAAATGCACTAATAATGCATATTATAGTTGCATAATTGCCTTACTGGTGCTTTTTGTTCTTGTGGATTTGATTTATCATCTAGGGTCCATTGCTTTCAGCTTTAAGAACTTCCTTTAGTGTTTCTTGTATGGTGGTGGGCCTTATAGCAATGAATTCTCTCAACTTTTGCTTTTCTGGTTAAGTCTTTATTTCCTCTTCATTTCTGAACAATAGTCTTGCTGGATATAGGATTATTGGTGGACAGTTTTTTTTTTTTCTTTGAGCACTTTGAATATGTTATCCTACTGCCTTCTGGCCTTCATTGTTTCTGCTGAGAAGTCAGCTGTTAATCTTACTGGGGTTCTCTCATAAATAAAGGTTTTTCTCCTGCTGATTTCAATATTTTGATATTCAGCATTTTTTGCTATTATGTATCTGTTTATGGGTCTCTGCATTTATATCACATGAGGTTTGTTGAGTTCCTTGGATGTGTAGATTGTGGTTTTTATTTCCAGTCAATTTGAATTTTCAGTCACTCTTTCTTCAATTTTTTTCTTCTCACTCTCTCCTCTCCTTCTTATACTCCCATTATGCATATGTTGGTCAGTTGACAGTGCTGCACACTTCTCTGAGACTGTTCATTTTTCACTCTCTGTTGCTTCAGCATGCACAGTCTCTATCGATATCTTCAAGTTTGTTAATTATTTTTATTGTCTGTTTGAATCTACTATTAAGCATCCATAATGATTTTTAAAATTTTTAGCTATTATACTTTTCAACCTCAAATTTTCCATTTGGTTAAGAAATTCCATCTTGTTATTGATATTCTCTATATAATGCAACATTATCACCATATCTTCCTTTACTTATTTAGTCAAGTTTTAGTTTAGTCCTGTGAATATATTTATAATGGCTATTTTGAAATCCTTTCAGTTAAATTACATATCTGGTCACTCTCATAGGCAGTTTTTGTGGCCTGTTTTTTCCACAGTGTATAGGTCATATTTTCCTGTTTCTTTGCATGTCTCATAATTTTTGTTGGAAACTGGACATTTTAGGTAATATATTTTAACAACTCTGGGCACTACTCCTTCCTCCCTGACTTGTTTTTATTATTTGTTTCTTTATTTGTTTAGAGATTGTCTGAATTGTTTTAGTGAAGTCTATTTCCTCCTCCAGCAGCCACAGTGGTAAGTCTCTGATTTTGCTCTCCAGTGGAACACAGTTTTGTATATGCCACAGTCATCTTTGGATAACAGCAGTACTGGCAGAGTTCTCATCCATTCTTTCCCTAACTACATCCAGCTGTTAGGCTCCTATTGTTTACAATAATGCCTGGGGCATAAATACAAAGTAGTCTAATCAAACTATGGCATCTTTGTAGGAACAGTTTCTGAAGTCAGTGACATTTTTTTGACCCCACGAGGTCTCCTCCTAGCTGTCTTAATCCCAGTTGTCTTCTGCGTACTTGTCAGCCTATGTTTCTAGTCTGTATCTTCATTAGATATAACAATTTCCTCCAAGTTCCCTTTATCACAATCCCCACAGTTTTTGAGAAGGCTCTTAGGTTTAAACATCTGTACACTCTGTTGCAAATGATGTCAGTTCCTTTGGGAAAAGATTGGGAGCTATCTGTTTCACAACCTTCTTCTGCTTCTTTCCACTCATTTCCAGCAAAAATCTCTGATCCAGGACTCTGAAGCTGTTAATGGGGGAAATGGCAAGTTTCTCTTTGAGTAACACACTCACTCTAGGAGCTGAGTGCTCAGTAGAGGGGTGTCTATAGTCTGAGATCCTGTCAGCTTACTTCCTTTGATGTCAGGGGAAGGGCTATTGAATACCCAGTATTCTTAGTGTGCCATGCCCAAGGTATATCTTCTATTTCATGAGTGGGTGATGGAAAGAAGAAGGAAGCCCCCACCTCTTTACTACAGTTTCCCAGAACTTAGCCTTAACAGCAGGCAGCTGTGGACAGGATATGAAATGAAAATTTGTCTTCCTCCTGGAGAAGAATGATCTCCAGTTGGGAGCTGGGTGTAAGGGACTACTGTATTATCAGCTGCAGTAGTCTGAAGTGTCTGCTTTGACAAGCTGTGAAATAGGGGAGAGAGAGGGACTGGTCTTGATTCACATACTACAGACTCCTGCCTTTCCTTCCTATTTTTTGTAGATTTTCTTAAGTAGATGTTTCTTCACTTGATGTTTGCCTTAGAAACATTTCTAGAGTCTTAAATTAAAAGAATAAATAACAATTTTCACCAATTTAACTTGGGAGCATGTTAGCAGAGCTTCTTATGCTGTCATTGAAGAAGATAATCTTTCAGAGCTCTGCCTTTAAACCACTTATTTTCCTTCTGTCTATATCTACTCCCTTGATCTCATTCAATTTCATGGCTTTAAGTATAAACTATACACTGATGACTCAAATTTACATCTCCTGCAAGAGCCTTTCCTACTCTTAATTTGCATCATATATCCAACTTCCTTGTTAACATCTCCACTTGTATATCTAATAGGCATTGCAAACTTAACATGTCCAAAATTCAACTTTTGATCCATGCTTCATCCTAAAATTTCTATATCCACAGTACTGTCTATCTTGGTAAATACAAATTCTAATTTCTCTGTTCCTCTGGACAGAAATCTTGAAGTAGTCCTTGTCTCTTTTCTTTCTCTCCCACCCCACATCCAGTCTGCTGGCAAAAACTGTAGGCATTATCTTTAAAATATTTCAAGATTTGCACACTTCTCACACCCTCTAGCCTTATCCAAGATTCCATTATCTCTCTTCGAATTATTTCAATAACTTCCTAACTGGTCTCCTTACACCTACACTCCATATGGGTCTTCTCCCTTCTATCTCTTAACATGCCAGACTGATCCTGTTAAAACCCAAATCATATCACATCACTCATCTGTTTAAATTGCCTGAGGTATTCTCATCACAGAGAAAAAGTTAACACTCACAATGGACTAAAGTGCTCGATAAAATCTGCACACATCCTGCCCAGTTTACTATGACCTCATCTAATATTACTGAGTCCCCTCACTTTGCTCCATCCTTACTCTGCTCTTTAACACATGAACCTCACTTCCATATCAGAACCTTTGCACTTATTTCATCTGCTAGGAACAGTTCTCTCAGCTATCTTCAAAGATTGCTTCCTTTCCTACTTCAGGTCTTTGTTCTTATGTGGTCTTCTCAATCACAGCTTTTCTGACCACCTCATTTAAAATTGCTGTCCTCTGTCATTACTCCTATTCCCTTCCAGGCTCCCAATATCTAACATAATACATATTTCACTTATACATTTTGTATAATATCTGTCTCCCTGCCAATAGACCATAATCTTCATGAGAATAGGGGTATTTTTCTGTTTTGTTCACCACCCAATAACAAACAAGATTGTCTGGCACAAAATTGGTTCTTAATAAATATTTATTGAATGAATGAACAGAGTTCAATGGAGGGAGGGAACATAAGGACACTTTCTTGGATGGGGCAATTATGCATAAAAAGTAAAGGCTTGAGAAGTTTTAATTTGTCTCACAAATTGGTTACAAACTAGCTTTGGGTATTGCTATGAACTGAATATGTCTCCCCAAAATTCATATATTGAAGTCCTTATCCCCAAAGTGATGGTATTTGGAGGTGGGGATATTAGGAAGTAATTACATCATGAGGGTGGAGCCCATTAAATAGGATTAGTGCCCTTATATGAAGAGAGAGAGAGAGAGAGGGAGAGGGAGAGAGAGAGCGAGCGAGAGAGAGAGAGAGAGAGAGAGAGAGAGCGATCATCCTGTCATGTGAGAAAACAGCAAGAAGGCAGATATCTGCAAACTAGTAAGAGGGTTCCCACCAGAACTGAGCCATGATAGCTCCATGATCTAGGACTTTTGGCCTTTATAACTTTAAGAAATGAATTTCTGTTTCTTAAGCCAGTCTAGGGTATCTTGTTAGCAGCCCAAACTGACTGACAAAGGTAGGCATATATATGAGTTCAGATGTGCCTCAGTACCCAGTATTGCTTCCCACCCTCCACTCATCATCCAGTCAAATCAGTAGGTATTTGATCTGTAAATCACTTGACTTGGACCATGATGATGCTTCCCAGTGGCCATGGGTAGTTCCCTCTTGCCAGGTCTAGACAAATTGACAAATTGGTGGATTTCCAGTCCTCTCCACATTTTGTCAACTGTTGTAGTCACATGACTTTTAATGTATCAATTTATGTATGTGTGCGTGTGTGTGTGTGTGTGTGTATGTATTTAAAGGGGAAAGGACAAAGGTGGTGGGGGTGGTACTACTTGGAATATGATTGTTCTCTGCCTGGAATCAGAGCTATAGGTGAACCCATAATTACATTGCTCAAATTTCACTATCCCATTCAGGGATCTTCTACAGACATGCCATTGTGCGACTATCTTATTAATAGACTAGAATGTCAGATTTGCAAGGGACCCTGAAACTCTATTTCCATATTTAATGAGTGAATGAAGAATCTCTCTCTGAGTCCCAGAGAGGGGGATAAATTTTCCAATGTTCTTATACATAGAAAATAGGAGAAACTGAAATCTTTGCTTCTTGCCTCCTAGTTTGATGCTCTTTCAAGTACTAGACACTGAATTATTTCTTGTGGGGTGCTCCAGTTGCAGAGAAATTTTAAAATCAACAGAAATATTTTAACAGAAGCCAAATGAAATATAATACATGGTATCAGAATATTTCATCTCAGCAATAATTAAGGGATGTGTCAGGCCTTTGGCAAGCAGGTGCGTATTAGTTCATAGTCCTCTAACTTCCTTTTAACAAATCAAAGCCAGAACACATTCAATTTATCTTGTCAGTCCAATTCACTGACAACTAGGTCTAATACTGCAATTTGCAAAGTAGGAGTTTAATAAACTGCAACACTGCCTCTTTCCTTTTGATTTTTTGACACTTTGAAGCATCCGGTTCATAAAAGCACTTTGATAGTGGGACTATTTGGCATTATGTTTCTGTCACAGGTTGGGTACTTTTAGAAATGACTCCGAGGTAAAGATCTGTATGCAGGAAGTTTGATAGGGAGTGCTCTTGAGTACACTTGAGAAGGAATAAAAGAAGCAGGGTTGTATAGTTAGAAGTTGTAACAAAGGACTCAGCCAAATTTATGTGGAGCTCTGGTGTTGGGATGGCCTTCCAGAGATTTTTCAAAATGAAACAAGGAAGTTGGGTCTTTGTATCCTTACGTGGGGCTGCTAATGGATTCAGGCTGTCCTAGAGAGGAGAAGGGGGTGTAGCATTGAGTGGTAGAGATTCTTCAGCATAGGACAGTTCCTGAAGAGGGAATAAGTTGTAAACCTTGGTAGGCAACATTCCAGGAAACTGTAGGAATGAGTGTGTTATCCTTCATGGGGATAAAGGTGGCGCACCACAGTATTCACTACATTTTCCTTCCTTCAGATTCTTTTAGTTCTCTCCCATTCCCCACCACTGACATTATCAAATGGTTTCTTTCACTCATTCCTTGTCTTACTCTTTGCATTATTAGGTCTGTAGCAGGGTTCAGCAAAACTGCATTCTCTTTATTTTTGAATTTGAAATATGGCTTTTGTTGGTTACTTAAGTTCTGCAGGCAGGAAGAAGAGAGACTGAATAGCAGTCAGAAGCTAGAAACCATAACACCTCAGTTCTTTTTTGTTTGCAAGCATTTATCAAATATAAGTTATAATTACAATACTATCTTAGACACATATATGATCAAGCATCTTGGAATTTCAAAATATAAAATGTAATGACACTGCACCTGGGTTATTCAGAGAGATTTTAACAAATTAACACACAAAGCTACTGGTTCCCCAATAGTGTACTTTCAAAGTAATTACAAATGATAATTTATTACTTAGGTAATGGCAGTTAACTGTTTTGGTATGCCAGTCTTTGGATTAATAATAAAATCACAAGATATTAATAAAAATACCACATTAAGTAAACAATTGCCACTATATTAAATGTAAGTAATCAGGGGTAAAATACTTGAAGTACCTAAAGTCAGAATTCAGATTTGATTCTGGGTCTGGTGCCCTGTGTATTTCATCTCTTCCCACTATATCACAATGACTGTTCCCCACCTACTTGGCAATTTAGAAGAGCTTGCATGAAAATATATTCCCCACCACACCTTTATTTATTTATTTGTTTGTTTGTTTATTATTTTGGTATCACTAATATAAAATCACATGAGCAACATTGTGGTTACTAGATATCCCCCATTATCAAGTCCTCACCACATACCCCATTACAGTTACCGTCCATCAGCAATAGTAAGAAGCTACAGAGTCACTACTTGTCTTCTTTGGGCTATACTGCCTTCCCCGTACCCCACTGCTATGTAATATATGCTAATTGTAATGCCCCTTATTCCCCTACTCCCTCTCTTCCCACCCACTCTCCACAGTCCCTTTCCTTCGGGAAACTGTTAGTCCCTTCTTGGGTTCTGTGAGTCTGCTGCTGTTTTGTTCCTTCAGTTTTTGCTTTGTTCTTATGCTTCACATATGAGTAAAATCATTTGATACTTGTCTTTCTCCACCTGGCTTATTTCACTGAGCACAATACCTCTAGCTCCATCCATCATGTTGCAAATGGTAGGATTTGTTTTCTTCTTATGGCTGAATAATAATTCCATTGTGTATATGTACCACATCTTCTTTATCCATTCATGTACTGATGGACACTTAGGCTGATTCCATGTCTTGGGCATGGTAAATAGTGCTGCAATAAACACAGGAGTGCATATGTCCTTTTGAATCTAGGATACGGTATTCTTAGGGTAAATTCCTAGGAGTGGAATTGCTGGGTCAAATGGTATTTCTGTTTTTAGTTTCTTGAGGAACCTCCATACTGCTTTCCACAATGATTGGACTAGTTTACATTCCCACCAGTAGTGTAGGAGGGATCACCTTTTTCTGCACCCTGCCAGCATCTGTTCTTCTTAGCCTTTACGATGTTGGCCATCCTAACTGGGGTGAGGTCATATCTTATTGTGGTTTTAATTTGCATTTCCCTAATAATTAGTGAAGTGAAGCATCTTTTCATGTGCCTTTTGGCATCTGAATTTCTTCTATAGAGAAATGTCTCTTCATATCCTCCACCTATTATTTTTTGGTATCATTAATCTGCAATTACATGAGTGACATTATGGTTACTAGACTCCACCCCTCATCAAGTCCCCATTACAGTCACTGTCCATCAGCATAGTAAGATGCTATAGAATCACTACTTCTCTTCTCTGTGTTGTACAGCCCTCCTTGTGCCCCCCCTATATTATGTCTGCTAATCATAATACCCTTTACACCCCTTCTCCCTCCCTTCCCAACCATCCTCCAAGTCCCTTTCCCTTTGGTAACTGTTAGTCCATTCTTGGGTTCTGTGAGTCTGCAGCTGTTTAATTCCTTCAGTATTTTTCTTTGTTCTTATACTCCATGTATAAGTGAAATCATTTGATACTTGTTTTTTTCTGCCTGGCTTATTTCACTAAGCATAATACACTGTAGCTCATCCACATTGTTGCAAATGGTAGGATTTGTTTTCTTCTTATGGCTGAGTAATATTCCATTGTGTATATGTACCACGTCTTCTTTATCCATTCATCTACTGATGGACACTTACGTTGCTTCCATTCCTTGGCTATTGTAAATAGTGCTGCGATAAATATAGGTGTCCATATGTCTTTTTAAAACTGGGCTGCTGCATTCTTACGGTAAATTCTGAGCAGTGGAATTCCTGGGTCAAATGGCATTTCTATTTTTAGTTTTTTGAGGAACCTCCATACAGCTTTCCACAATGGTTGAACTAATTTACAGTTCCACCTGCAGAGTAGGAGCTTTCCCCTTTCTTCACATCCTCACCAACATTTGTTGCTGTTTGTCTTTTGGATGGTGGACACCCTTACTGGTGTGAAGTGATATCTCATTGTGGTTTTAATTTGCATTTATCTGATGACTAGCAATGTGGAGCATCTTTTCATGTGCCTGCTGGCCATCTGAATTTCTTCTTTAGGGAAGTGTCTGTTCAGATCCTGTGCCCATTTTTTATTGGATCATTTGCTTTTTGTTGTTGAGGTGCATGAGCTCGTTATATATTTTAGATGTCAATCCTTTATTGGATATGGAATTTATGAATATATTCTCCCATACTGTAGGATATCTTTTTTCTATTGATGATGTCCTTTGCTGTATAGAAGCTTTCTAGCTTGATATAGTCCCACTTGTTCATCTTTGCTTTTGTTTTCCTTCCCTGAGGGGGTGTGTTCATGAAGAAGTTGCTCATGTTTATGTCCAAGAGATTTTTGTCTATATGTTTTTCTAAGAGTTTTATGGTAAGATGTTATATTCAGGTCTTTGATCCATTTCAAATTTACTTTTGTGTATGGAGATAGACAGTAATCCAGTTTCATTCTCTTACATGTAGCTGTCCAGTATTGCCAACACCATCTGTTGAAGAGACTGTCATTTCCCCATTGTATGTCCATGGCTCCTTTATTGTATATTACTTGACCATATATGCTTGGGTTAATATGTGGACTCTCTATTCTGTTCCACTGGTCTATGGGTCTGTTCTTGTGCCAGTACCAAATCATCTTGATTAATGTGGCCTTGTAGTAAAGCTTGATGTTGGGAAGCAAGATCCCCCCTGCTTTATTCTTCCTTCTCAGGATTGCTTTGGCTATTTGGGGTCTTTTGTGGTTCCATATGAATTTTAGCACTATTTGTTCCAGTTCATTGAAGAATGCTGTTGGTATTTTGATAGGGATTGCATTGAATATGTAGATTGCCATAGGCATGATGTCCATTTTGACAATATTAATTCTTCCTACCCAAGAGCATGGGATGAATTTCCATTTGTTAGTGTCCTCTTTAATTTCTGTTGGGAGTGTCTTGTAGTTTTCAGGGTATAGGTCTTACACTTCCTTGGTTAGGTGTATTCCCAGGTATTTAATTCTTTTTCATGCAGTTGTGAATGGAATTGTTTTCCTCATTTATCTTTCTGCTAGTTCATCATTAGTGTATAGGAAAGCCACATATTTCTGTGTATTAATTTTGTATCTTGCAACTTTGCTGAATTTAGATGTTTGTTCTAACAGTCTTGGAGTAGAGTCTTTAGGGTTTATAAGTACAATATCATGTCCTCTGCAAATAGTTTTAGTTTCACTTCCTCTTTACCAATCTGGATGCCTTGTATTTCTTTGTTTTGTCTGATTGCCGTGGCTAGGACCTCCAGTACTATGTTGAATAACAGCGGGGAGAGTGGGCTTTCAGCTTCTCACTGTTAAGTATGATGTTGACCTTGGGTTTGTCATATATGACCTTTATTATGTTGAGATACTTGCCCTCTGTACCCATTTTGTTGAGAGTTTTTATCATGAGTGGATGTTGAATTTTGTCCAATGCTTTTTCAGCATCTATGGAGATGATCATGTGGTTTTTGTCCTTCTTTTCATTGATGTGGTAGATGATATTGATGGATTTTAGAATGCTGTACCATCCTTGCATCCCTGGGATGAATACCACTTGGCTATGGTATATGATCCTCTTGATGTATTTTTGAATTCAGTTTCCTGATATTTTGTTGAGTATTTTTCCATCTATGATCATCAGGGATATTGGTGTGTAATTTGCTTTTTTGGTGGGGTCTTTGCCTGGTTTTGATATTAGAGTGATGCTGGCTTCATTGAATGACATTGGAAGTATTCCCTCCTCTTCTATTTTTTGGAATTCTTTAAGGAGAATGGGTATTATATCTTCTCTGTGTGTCTGATAAAATGCAGCAGTGAATCCATGTGGTTTGGGAGTTTTGTTCTTGGGTAGTTTTTTGGTTACTTATTCAATTTTGTTGCTGATAATTGGTCTGTTTAGATTTTCTGTTTCTTACTTGGTCAGTGTTGGAAGGTTGTATTTTCTAGGAAGTTGTCCATTTCTTCAAGGTTTTCCAGGTTGTTAGAATATAGATTTTCATAGTATTCTCTAATAATTCTTTGTATTTCTGTGGGGTCCTTTGTGATTTTTTTCCTTTCTCATTTCTGACTCTGTTTATGTGTGTAGATTCTCTTTTTCTCTTATTAAGTCTGCCTAGGGCCTTATCTATTTTGCTTATTTTCTCAAAGAACCAGCTCTTGGTTTCATTGGCTTTTTCTATTGTTTCATTCTTCTCAGTTTTATTTATTTCTTCCTTGATCTTTATTATGTCCCTACTTCTGCTGACTTTGGTCCTCATTTGTTCTTCTTTTTCCAATTTCAATAATTGTGAATTTAGACTATTCATTTGGGATTGTTCTTCCTTCTTTATGTAAGCATGGATTGCAATATAGTTTCCTCTTAGAACTGCTTTTGCTGTGTCCCACAGTAATTGGGGCTTTGTGTTGTTGCTGTCATTTGTCTCCATATATTGCTTTTCTCTGCTTTAATTTGGTTATTGATCCCTTGATTATTTAGGAGCATGTTGTTAAGCCTCCATGTGTTTGTGAGTCTTTTTGTTTTCTTTGTACAATTTTTTTCTAGTTTTATACCTTTGTGATCTGAGAAGTTGGTTAGTAGAATTTCAATCTTTTTGTATTTACTGAGGTTCTTCTGTGGCCTAATATGTGGTCTATTCTGGAGAATATTCCATGTGCACTTGAGAATAATGTGTATCCTGCTGCTTTTGGGTGTAGAGTTCTGCAGATGTCTTTTAGGTCCATCTATTCTAGTGTGTTGTTCAGTGCCTCTGTGTCCTCACTTATTTTCTGTCTGGTGGATCTGTCCTTTGGAGTGAATGGTGTGTTGAAGTCTCCTCAAATGAATGCATTGCATTCTATTTCCTCCTTGAATTCTGTTGGTATTTGTTTCACATATGTTGGTGCTCCTGTGTTGGGTGCATATATATTTATAATGGTTATATCTTCTTGTTGGACAGCCTACTTCATTATTATGTAATGTCCTTCTTTATGTCTTGTTACTTTCTTTGTTTTGAAGTCTATTTTGTCTAATATAAGTTCTGTAACCCCTGCATTTTTGTCCCCATTGTTTGCTTGAAATATCTTTTTCCATCCCCTCACTTTTAGTTTGTGTATATCTTTGGGTTTGAGCTCATTCTCTTTTAAGCAGCATGTAGATGGATCTTGCTTTTTATCCATTCTATTCCTATGTGTCTTTTGATTGGTGCAGTCTGTTTACATTTAGGGTTTTTATCGAGAGATATGTACTTGTTGCCATTGCATGCTTTGGATTTGTGGTTACCAGAGGTTCAAGTGTAACTTCTTTAGTATCTAACTGTCTAACTTAACTCTCCTATTAAGCTATTATAAACAGAGTCTGATGATTCTTTAGTTCTCTCCCTTCTTATTCCTCCTCCTCCATTCTTTATATGTTCGGTATTTTATTTTGTGCTCTTTTTTATTTCTTTTGACTGCTTTTGTGGGTAGTTGATTTTACTTTTTGCCTCTAGTTACTATTTGGTTGGTCTGCTTTCTTTGCTGTGATTTTATTTTCTCTGGTGACATCTATTTAACTTTAGGACTGCTTCCATGTCAAGCAGTCCCTCTAGAATAGCCTGTAGAGGTGGTTTGTGGGAGACCAATTCCCTCAACTTTTGCTTGTCTGGAAATTGTTTAATCCCTCCATCAAATTTAAATGATAATCATGCTGGATACAGTATTCTTGATTCAAGCCCCTTCTCTTTTATTGCATTAAATATATTATGCCATTCTCTTCTGGCCTGTAGGGTTTCTGTTGAGATGTCTGATGATAGTCTGATGGGTTTTCCTTTGTAGGTAATCTTTTTTCTCTCGCTGGCTGCCTTTAATTCTCTGTCCTCATCTTTGATCTTTGCCATTTTAATTATTATATGCCCTGGTGTTGTCCTTTTTGAGTCCCTTGTGTTGGGATATATGTGGGCTCCATGGTCTGAGAGATTATTTCCTTCCCATGCTTGGGGAAGTTTTTAGCAATTATTTCTTCAAAGACACTTTCTATCCCTTTTTCTCTCTCTTCTTCTTCTGGTTCCCCTATAATGTGAATATTTTTCTACTTGGATTGGTCACACATTTCTCTTAATATCCTTTCATTCCTGGAGATCCTTTTATCTCTCTGGGTCTCAGCTTCTCTGTATTCCTGTTCTCTGATGTCTGTTTCATTAACAGTATCTGCCACCTCATCAAGTCTGCTTTTAAGCCCTTCTATTGATTGTTTCAGTTCTTTTATATCCCTCCAGACTTCATCCCTTAGCTCTTGCATATTTCTCTGCAGATCCATCATCATGGCTATGACTTTTATTTTGAATTATTTTTCAGGAAGATTGGTTATATCTATCTCACCAGGCACTCTCTCTGGAGTTGTCTGAGTGATTTCTGACTGGACCAGATTCTTCTGTCTTTTCATGGCTGTAGAAGTGGTTGCAGTCTGTTGGCATGTATGTCAGCTGGGAGAACAATGTCCCTTCCTGATTGTTGGTTGCCTTGCCCTTCTCTGCTTCCTGCACCAGTTACCTGCACACCAGGAGCAGACTCTGGGACAATCTCCTGAGCTGTTGTGGGTGGGGCCACGCTCTGGCTTGCCTAGAGTGCAGTGGGGTTCACATCCACACCGGGTGTATTCTCCAGCAAAAACAGCACCCCTTTGTGCCTTCTGAACTTTTCTCTGGCTTGCGCTGCCTTTGCCATTTACCCTCACACTAGAAGCAGACTCTGGGAGGTCTCCTGAGCTGCCATGGGCAGTGCCTCCCTCATGCTAGCCTAGAGCACTGTGGGGGTCACACCAGATGTGTACTTCTGTGAGAACGATGCCCCTTAGTGCCTTCTGGACTTTGCTTCGGCTTCTTCTGCCTTTCCCACTTAGCTACACACTGGGAGGAGACTGTGTGGTTGCTGTGGGTGGGACCGCTTTCTGGCTGCTCTGCAGCTGTGGCAGTTCAGCCGGTTTGCTTGTAGCACCAGCCAGGCGGAACAAGTATTGGGCTGCTTATCACTGTGAGGGGCTTTGGGCTGCTTTGCCCCACAGGGGGTTAGGGGACTTGAAGTTCCTCAAGATTCCCAGCCTGCTGGGCTGAGTGTGCTGGAATAATTTTGTTCAGCTGTTGAGCCCTTGTCCCTTTAAGACTTTGGAAAAGCACCCACTTTTCTTTTGTACCAAGGGAACCGGCTGTGGGGACCTGGTCGCAGTCTCTGTCTGAGACCCTACCCTTCCATTTCTCTAATATCCAGCACACCATGCAATGTGTGTCTGTGTTCCTGGTGCAGATTATTAGGGCTGGTTATTTAGCAGTCCTGTGCTTCCACTCCCTCCCCACTCCAACTCTTTTCCTCCTGCTGGTGAGCTGGGGTTAGGGAAGTGCTCAGGTCCCACCAGGTCACGGCTTTGTATCTTACTTCCTTCATGAGATGCTGAGTTCGCACATATGTAGAAGTAACCTGGCTGTTGTAATGTATCTTCTGTTCTCTCTTTTAGGAATAGTTGTATTTGTTGTATTTTCAAAAATATATACAGTTTTGGGAGGAGATTTCCGCCACCCTACTCACACCACCATCTTGAGCTGGAAGAGTCTCCTCCACCCATTTTTTAATAGGGTTATTTGCTTTTTGGGTGTTGAGGCATGTGACTTCTTTATATATTTTGGGTGTTATCCCCTTCACCTCGGTTCTTTTTAACATTTTTTATTGTGGTAAGAACATTTAACATAAAATATATCCTCTTAGGAAATTTGAAGTGCACATTATTGTTGACTATATGTATGATGTTGTACAGCAGATCTCTAAAACTTATTCATCTTACTTAACTGAAATTTTATGCCTGTTAATTATTATCTCTTCATTTCCCCTTTCCCCCTTCCACAGCCTATGGTAACCACCATTCCAATCTTTGATTTTGTAAATTTGGCTATTTAGGATACATCATACAAGTGGAATTATGTAGTACTTGCCTTTCTGTGTTGGGTTTCTTTCGCTTAGTGTAATATGCTCAGATTGCAACCATATTGTTGTATATTGCAGGTTTTCCTTCTTTATCAAAAGTAAATAGCATATATATATAGCTATAGATATCTCACAATTTCTTTATCTACTCATCTACTGGGGAGCATTTAGGTTTTTTCAATATCTTGGCTACTGTGGATAATGCAGCAGTGAACTTGGGAGTCCTAATATTTCTTTCAGACACTGATTTCAATCCTTGTGGATACATACCCAGGAGTGGATAGCTGGATATATACTAATTCTATTTTGAATGTTTTCCATACCACCTGTACCATTATTTATCCTCACTAACAGTGTGAAAGGGTTCCAGTGTCTCTACATTCTCACCAACACTTGTCTCTTTTTAAAATAATAGTCATGCTGATAGCTGTGCAGTGATATTTCATTGTGTTTGTGATTTGTATTTCCCTGAAAATTAGTGCTAATGAGTATTTTCTCATATACCTGTTGGTTCCTGGTAGTCTTTTTTGGAGAAATATCTATTCAAGTTCTTAGCCTGTTATTCAATGTGTTATTAATTTTTTTTATTATGAATTTGTGTGTATTCTTTGTATATTTTGGAAATTAACCCATTCTCAGATATATGGTTTACAAACTTCATTCTGGAGATTGTTTCCTTCACTATACTTTTTTTCTATTGAAATATCATTGAGATAAAATCTTATATTGGTTTCAAATGTACAGCACAGTAGTTCAGCAGTTACTCATATTATTAAATCCTCGCCACCTCTAGTACAGTTACTACCTGTCAACATAAAGATGTTAAAGAATCCTTGACTATTTTCTCCATGCTGTACTACCATCACCATGACCAGCACATATTGTGAATGGAAATTGTTGGACTCCTTTATCCCCCTCACCCTCCACACCCACTCCAACCCCTCAAACTAGGTAACCAGTATCTGTGAGTCTACTACTGTTTTGTTCCTTCTCTTTTGCTTTGTTTTTATATTCCACAAATAAGTAAAATCATATGATATTTGCTTTACTCCACCTGGCTTATTTCACAGAGCACAATATCCTTTAGATCTATCTGTGTTGTTGCAAATCACAGGATTTATTTTCTTTTTATGGCTGAATAATATTCCATTGTGTATACATACCACTTCTTCTTTATCCATTCACTTACAGATGGACACTTAGGTTGCTTCCACATCTTAGCTATTACAAATAATGCGGCAACAAACAAAGGGGTGCATATATCTTTATGAATCACGGATTTTGTTTTCTTTGGGTAAATTCTTATAAGTGGAATTAACCAGATAAAATGGTATTTCAATTTTTAGTATTTTGAGTAACCTCCATACTGCTTACCACAGTGGTTGCACCAGCTTACATTACTACCAACACTGTAGGAGGGTTCACATTTCTCTATATCCTCTCCAACACTAGCTATTTCTTGTCTTATGGATAGTGGCCATTCTAACTGGTGTGACGTGATATCTCATAGTGGTTTTAATTTGCATTTCCCTGAATGATTAATGATGTGAAGCATCTTTTCATGTGCCTATTGGCCATTTGTATTTCTTATTTGGAGAAGTGTCTGTTCAGATCCACTGCCCATTTCTTAATTGGGTTATTTGTTTTTGGTTGTTGAGGTGTGTGAGTTCTTCATAAATTTTTTGATGTTAACCCCTTATCAGATGGGTCATTTGTAAATATATTCTCCCATACTGCAGGATGCCTTTATGTTCTTTTGGTGATGTCCTTTGCTGTACAGAAGCATTTTAGTTTCATGTAGTCCCACTTGTTCATTTTTTATTTTGTTTCCCTTGTCTGAGGAGGAAATCAGGAAAAATTCCTCATCATATGTTTAAGAGATTTTTGCTAAGTTTTCTTCTAAGAGCTTTATGGTTTCACATCTTATATTGAGGCCTTTGATCCATTTTGAGTTTACTTTTGTGTATGGAGTTAGACAGTAATCCAGTTCATTCTTTTGCATGCAGCTGTCCAGTTTTCCCAACTCTAGTTTTGAAGAGGTTGTCTTTCCCCATTGTATATTGATGGCTCCTTTATCATATATTAAATGACCATTTATGTGTGGGTTTACATATGGGCTTTCTATTCTGTTCTGTTGGTCTATGGGTCTTTTCTTGTGCCAGTACCATACTGTGTTGATTACTATAGCTTTGCAGTATATCTTGATGTCTGGGGCAGAATACCCTCAGCTGTGTTCTTCTTTCTCAGGATTGCTTTGGATATTTGGGGTTTTGATGTTCCATATGAATTTTGGATTATATGTTCTAGTTTATTGAAAAATGCCATTTTTATTTTGATAGGGATTTCATTGTATCTGTAAATTGCTTTGGAAATTATGGCAATTTTGACAATATTAATTCTTATTCATGAGCATGAGATAGATTTCTATTTATTTGTGTCATCTCTAATTTCTGTCATGAGTGTCTTACAGTTTTCACAGTACAGGTCTTTCACCTCCTCAGTTAGGTATTTTATTCTTTTTGATGCAAGTGTAAATGGAATTCTTTTCCTTATTTCTCTTTCAGGTCGTTGGTTGTTAATATATAGGAGCATAACAGATTTCTGTATATTAATGTTGTGTCCTGTATCTCTGCTGAATCCAGTTACTAGTTCCAATAGTTTTTTTGTGGGGTCTTTAGGGTTTTCTGTGTATAATACTTGTCATCTACAAATAGTGACAGTTTCATTTCTTCCTTATCAATTTGGATATCTTTTATTTCTTTGTGTTGTCTGATTGCCATGGCTAGGACCTCCAGTACTATGTTGAATAAAAGTGGTGAATGGACATCCTTGTCTTGCTCCTGATCTTAGAGGAAAAGCTGTCAACTGTCATCACTGAGCAAGACGTTAACTGTGGGTTTATCTTATATGCCTTTTATTATGTTGAGGTTCATAATCCTTTATACCCATTTTGTGCATAGTTTTTATCACAAATGGTTGTTGAACTTTGACAAATGCTTTTTCAGCACCTATTGAGATGATGCTATGGTTTTTAGACCCTCTTTTGCTAATGTGGTGTATTACATTGATTTGTGCATAAGGTACTATTCTTGCATCCCTGGGATAAATCCCACTTAGTTGTGATGGAATATCTTTTTGATGTATTTTTGAATTATGTTCACTAATATTTGTTGATTTTTGCATCTATGTTCATCAGGGACATTGTATGTGATTTTATTTCTTTGTAGTGCCTTTGGTTTTGGTATTAGAATGATGCTTGCCTCCCAGAATGAGTTAGAAAAAATTCCCTCCTTTTCTACTTTTAGGAAAATTTTAAGAAGGATGGGTATTAGCTCTTCTTTAAATGTGTGGTAGATTCATCTATGAAGCCATCTGGCTCTGGAGTTTCCTTTTTGGGAGTTTTTGATTACCTATTCAGTTTCATAGTTGGTAAGTGGTCTGTTCAGATTTTCTGTTTCTTCCTGCATCAGTCTTGGAAGACTATACATTACTAGGAAGTTGTCCATTTCTTGTAGGTTGTCCAATTTATTGGCATATAACTTTTCATAGAATTCTCTTATAATTCTTTGTTTTTCTGTGGTATCCATTGTGATTATTCTTTCTTCGTTTCTGATTTTGTTTAAGATTGTACACTCTCTTTTTTTCTTGTCGTGTCTGGCCAGGAGGTTATCAATTTTGTTTGTTTTCTCAAAGAACCAGCTCTTAGCTTCTTTAGCTTTTTCTAATTTTTTATACTCCTCTATTTTATTTATTTCTGCTCTGGTCTTTATAATGTCCCTTCTTTTAACTTTGGGGTTCATTTGTTCTTCTTTTTCTGTTTTTTTTTTAATTGTGAGTTTAAATTATTTATTTGGGATTGTTCTTGTTTCTTGAGGTAGGCCTGTATTCCTATGTATTTCCCTCTTAGGACTGCCTTTGTGGCATCCCACAGATTTTGGGCTGTAGAATTTTTGTTTTCATTTCTCTCCATGTATTGCTTGATTTCTGTTTAATTTGTTCACTGATCTATTGATTACTTAGTAGCATGTTGTTTAGTATACATGTGTTTGTGGGATTTTTGTTTTCTTAGTGTAATTTATTTTGAGTTTCATATATATGTGATCTGAGAAGCTGCTTGATACAAGTTCAATCTTTAATAATTCATTGAGGCCCTTTTGTGGCCTATTATGTGATCTATTCTGGAAATGTTCCATGTACACTTGAGAAAAACGTATATCCTGCTGATTATGGGTGAAAGGTTCTGTAGATATGTGTGACATATATCTGATCTAATATGTTTTTCAGTGCCTCTGTTTCCTTATTTATATCCTGTCTGGTTGATCTATTGATGTGAGTAACATGGTAATGTCCGCCAATATGAATGAGTTGCAGTCTGTTTCCCCCTTTTGTTCTGTTTGCATTTGTTCTACATATTTAGGTGCTTCTATGTTGGGTGCATACATATTTCTTTTTTTCGGTGACATTAATCTACAACTACATGAGCAACATTATGGTTACTGGACTCCCTCCATCATCAAGTCATCACCACATACCCCATTAAAGTCACTGTCCATCAGCATAAGATGTTATAGAATGAGTACTTGTCTTCTCCGTATTGTACAGCCCTCCCCGTGCACCCTCCTACATTATGTATGGTAATCATAATGCCCCTTTTTCCTCCTTGTCCTGCCCTTCACACCCATCCTCCCCAGTCCCTTTCCCTTTGGTAACTGTTAATCCATTCTTGGGTTCTATGAGTCTGCTGCTGTTTTTGTCCTTCAGTTTTTTCCTTTGTTCTTATACTCCACATATGAGTGAAATCATTTGATACTTGTCTTTTCCTGTCTGGATTATTTCACTGAGCATAATACCCTATAGCTCCATCCATGTTGTTGCAAGTGGTAGGATTTGTTTTCTTCTTATGGCTCATTAATATTCCATTGTGTAAATGTACCACATCTTCTTTATCCATTCATCTACTGATGGACACTTAGGTTGCTTCCATTTATTGTAAATAGTGCTGTGATAAACATAGGGGAGCATATATCTTTTTCAAACTGGGCTGCTGCATTCTTAGGGTAAATTCCCGGCAGTAGAAATCCTGGATCAAATGGAATTTCTATTTTTAGTTTTTTGAGGAACCTCCATACTGCTTTCCACAATGGTTAAACTAACTTACATTCAAACCAGCAGTGTAAGAGCATTCTCCTTTCTCAACATCCTCACGAAAATTTGTTGTTGTTTGTCTGTTGGATGATGGCCATCCTTACTGGTGAGAAGGGATATCTCATTGTGGTTTAAATTTGCATTTCTCTGATTATTAGCGATGTGGAGCATCTTTTCATGTGTCTGTTGGCCATCTGAATTTCTTCTTTAGAGAAGTGTCTGTTCAGATCCTGTGCCCATTTTTTAATGGATTTATTTGCTTTTTGTTTGTTGAACATGTGAGTTCTATATATATTTTGGATGTCAACCCTTTATTGGATATATCATTTATGAATATATTCTCCCATATTGTAGGATACATTTTTGTTTTATTGATGGTGTCCTTTGCTGTACAGAAGCTTTTCAGCTTGATATAGTCCCACTTGTTCATTTTTTATTTGGTTTTCATTGCCCGTGGAGATATGTTCATGAAGAAGTGGCTCATGTTTATGTCCAAGAGATTTTTACCTATATTTTTTTCTAAGAGTTTTATGGTTTCATGACTTACATTCAGGTCTTTAATCCATTTCGAACTTACTTTTCTGTATGTGGTTAGACAGTGATCCAGTTTCATTCTCTTACATGTAGCTGTCCAGTTTTGCCAACACCAACTGTTGAAGAAGCTGTCATTTCCCCATTGTATGTCCATGGCTTGTTTATTGTATAGTAATTGAGCATATATGTTTGAGTTAATGTCTGGAGTCCCTACTCTGTTCCACTGCTCTGTAGGTCTGTTCTTGTGCCAGTACCAAATTGTCTTGATTACTGTGACTTTGTAGTAGAGCTTGAAGTTGGGGAGTGAGATTCCCCCATTTTATTTTTCCTTCTCTGGACTGCTTTGGCTATTCAGGGTCTTAGGTGGTTCCATATGAATTTTTGAACTATTTGTTCCAATTCATTGAAAAATGCTGTTGGTAATTTGACAGGGATAGCATTAAATCTGTAGATTGCTTTGGGCAGGATGGCCATTTTGACAATATTAACTCTTCCTACCCAGGAGCATAGGATGAGTTTCCATTTTTGTTAGTGTCCTCTTTAATTTTTCTTTAAAAGTGTCTTGTAGTTTTCAGGGTATAGGTTTCACACTTCCTTGGTTAGGTTTATTCTTAGGTATTTTATTCTTTTTGATGCAATTGTGAATGGAATTGTTTTCCTGATTTCTCTTTCTATTAGTTCATTGTTAGTGTATAGGAAAGCCACAGATTTCTGTGTATTAATTTTGTACCCTGCAACTTTGCTGAATTCTGATAGTAGTTCTAGGAGTTTTGGAGTGGAGTCTTTACGGTTTTTTTTTTTTTTTGAGAGGACATCTCTCATATTTATTGATCAAATGGTTGTTAACAACAATAAAATTCAGTATAGGGGGGTCAACGCTCAATGTACAATCATTAATCCATCTCAAGCCTAATTCTCATCAGTCTCCAATCTTCTGAAGCATAAAGAACAAGTTCTTACATGGTGAACGAATTCTTACATAGTGAATAAATTCTTACATGGTGAACAGTACAAGGGCATTCATCACAGAAACTTTCGGTTTTGATCATGCATTATGACCTATAAACAATCAGGTCAAATATGAATATTCGTTTGATTTTTGTACTTGATTTATATGTTGATCCCACATTTCTCCTATTATTATTATTATTATTATTTTTAATAAAATGCTGAAGTGGTAGGTAGATGCAAGATAAAGGTAGAAAACATAGTTTAGTGCTGTAAGAGGGCAAATGTAGATGATCAGATGATCAGGTGTGTGCCTATGGACTAAGTATTAATCGAAGCTAGACAAGGGCAGCAAGACATCCAAGGATGCAGAAGATTTCTCTCAAAGCAGGGGGGGTGAGGTTCTGCGCCTCACCTCTGTTGATCCCCAAATTCTCACCTGATGGCCCCCCTGCGACTGTGCCTGTCTTAGGTTGTTCCTCCCTTGAGGAATCTTACCCGTCTCTGGCTAACCAGTCATCTTCCGGGGCCATACAGGGAAATGTAAAGTTGGTAAGTGAGAGAGAAGCCATATTGTTTGCAAAGGTTAGCTTTTTACTTCTTTGCAGATTTATGCCCTGTGGCTTCTATGCCTAGCACTTGTCTCGAGGTATCTTTACCACCTGGAGGAATTATGATACTCGGTAAATTCGATATGAGGCACGAATTCTATTTAAGGGTTGTAATTAGGAAGGAAGAAGAAAAGCTATAGATGTAGCATATGAAGGAAACATGGGAGGATTGATTATTTCTTTGACATATCTTCTTGTATAGTACCTTAAGTATGTATAGGTTTTAAACTACTAACTAATTTGCACACACATATTAACATAATAGGAATACGGTGACATAAACAAACCAAATCTATAATTACCATCCATCTCCAGTGAAGCCAAGAAAACAATTTAGACACCCTAGGCATTTGTGAAAATTTATCTATGATATGATGGATATTGTCCAACTGTACTTGAACCATCAGACAAATTAAAGCAGCCCATTTCTGGGATCTGTTCACATCCCATATGTTCTTTTAACCATAGATAGTCTATAGTCATGAGATTTTGGAGTGCTACAACTTGCACCCCTCCCAACTCCTGGTTGAGTTCCAACAGTACAGATCCAGTCAAATTCGTTGTCTCACTGTATGCACATGCCAGCCTAGACATCTCCCTCCTCATTCCTAAGGCAAGTCCAGGAGACGGTGGGCTGGATGCAGCCACAACCGCAGCATCGTCCAGATCCCTGTGGAGGCTTTTTGATGATCATCCCCCGGCACAAGTCCTCCAGAGAGTGCTGATGCCAGAAGCTCCTCCTCATATGGTATCTTAGTTCATTTTCTGGGTATCCAAGCTAGGCCTTGATCTTCTGCATAGAAACAAACAGACCCTTTGCCCACACTTTGACATGCCCTCTATACCAGTGTGCAGAACTCATTGGAGGTCAGCACACAGTAACTGCTTTTTTTTTTTTTTTAATTAAGAGAAAGGAATATTATCAGAAAAGAGTACCTCCATAGCTGATCATCTGCCACCCTTTAAGTGATCAACATTAAGGATATTTAAAGCATGCGTTGATCTTTGATTTACCAATAGTTTTATCCTGTCAAGGAGTAATCCCCCTTTTCTTTCTTTCTTTCTTTTTTTTTTTTTTTAATTTTTAATCTACACTTACATGAAGAATACTATGTATACTATGCTCTCCCCTATATCAGGTCCCCCCTAACAACCACATTACGGTTACTGTCCATCAGCTTAGCAAAATGTTGTAGAGTCACTACTTGTCCTCTCTGTGTTGTGAAGCCCACCCTCCCCTTTCTCCCTCCGCCCCATGCATGCTAATCTTAATACCCCCCTTCTTCTTCCCCACCCTATTCCTCCCTGCCCACCCATCCTCCCCAGTTCCTTTCCCTTTGGTACCTGTTAGTCCATTTTTGGGTTCTGTAATTCCGCTGCTGTTTTGTTCTTTCAGTTTTTCCTTTGTTCCTATACTCCTCAGATGAGTGAAATCATTTGGTATTTCTCTTTCTCCACTTGGCTTATTTCACTGAGCATAATACTCTCCAGCTCCATCCATGTTGCTGCAAATGGTTGGATTTTTCCACTTCTTATGGCTGAGTAGTATTCCATTGTGTATATGTACCACATCTTCTTTATCCATTCATCTACCGATGGACATTTAGGTTGCTTCCAATTCTTGGCTATTGTAAATAGTGCTGCGATAAACATAGGGATGCATCTGTCTTTCTCAAACTTGATTGCTGCGTTCTTAGGGTAAATTCCTAGGAGTGGAATTCCTGGGTCAAATGGTAGGTCTGTTTTGAGCATTTTGATGCACCTCCATACTGCTTTCCACAATGGTTGAACTAATTTACATTCCCACCAGCAGTGTAGGAGGGTTCCCCTTTCTCCACAGCCTCGCCAACATTTGTTGTTGTTTGTCTTTTGGATGGCAGCTATCCTTACTGGTGTGAGGTGATACCTCATTGTAGTTTTAATTTGCATTTCTCTGATAATTAGCGATGTGGAGCATCTTTTCATGTGTCTCTTGGCCATCTGTATTTCTTTTTTAGAGAACTGTCTGTTCAGTTCCTCTGCCCATTTTTTAATTGGGTTATTTGTTTTTTGTTTGTTGAGGCGTGTGAGCTCTTTATGTATTCTGTACGTCAAGCCTTTATCGGATCTGTCATTTTCAAATATATTCTCCCATACTGTAGGGTTCCTTTTTGTTCTATTGATGGTGTCTTTCGCTGTACAGAAGCTTTTCAGCTTAATGTAGTCCCACTTGCTCATTTTTGCTGTTGTTTCCCTTGCCTGGGGAGATATGTTCAAGAAGAGGTCACTCATGTTTATGTCTAAGAGGTTTTTGCCTATGTTTTTTTCCAAGAGTTTAATGGTTTCATGACTTACATTCAGGTCTTTGATCCATTTTGAGTTTACCTTTGTATATGGGTTTAGACAATGGTCCAGTTTCATTCTCCTACATGTAGCTGTCCAGTTTTGCCAGCACCATCTGTTGAAGAGACTGTCATTTTGCCATTGTATGTCCATGGCTCCTTTATCAAATATTAATTGAACATATATGTTTGGGTTAATTTCTGGAGTCTCTAATCTGTTCCACTGGTCTGTGGCTCTGTTCTTGTGCCAGTACCAAATTGTCTTGATTACTATGGCTTTGTAGTAGAGCTTGAAGTTGGGGAGTGAGATCCCCCTACTTTATTCTTCTTTCTCAGGATTACTTTGGCTATTCGGGGTCTTTGGTGTTTCAATATGAATGTTTGAATTATTTGTTCCAATTCATTGAAGAATGTTGCTGGTAATTTGAGAGGGATTGCATCAAATCTGTATATTGCTTTGGGCAGGATGGCCATTTTGACAATATTAATTCTTCCTAGCCATGAGGATGGGATGAATTTCCATTTATTAGTGTCCCCTTTAATTTCTCTTAAGAGTGACTTCTGGTTTTCAGAGTATAAGTGTTTCACTTCTTCGGTTAGGTTTATTCCTAGGTATTTTATTCTTTTTGATGCAATGGTGAATGGAATTGTTTTCCTAATTTCTCTTTCTATTGATTCGATGTTAGTGTATAGGAAAGCTACAGATTTCTGTGTGTTAATTTTGTATCCTGCAACTTTGCTGTATTCTGATATCAGTTCTAGCAGTTTTGGAGTGGAGTCTTTAGGATTTTTTTATGTACAGTATCATATCATCTGCAAATAGTGACAGTTTAACTTCTTCTTTACCAATCTGGATTCCTTGTATTTCTTTGTTTTGTCTGATTGCCGTGGCTAGGACCTGCAGTACTATGTTAAATAGCAGTGGGGAGAGTGGGCATCCCTGTCTGGTTCCCAATCTCAGAGAAAATGCTTTCAGCTTCTCGCTGTTCAGTATAATGCTGGCTGTGGGTTTATCATATATGGCCTTTATTATGTTGAGGTACTTGCCCTCTATTCCCATTTTGCTGAGAGTTTTTATCATGAATGGATGTTGAATTTTGTCAAATGCTTTTTCAGCATCTATGGAGATGATCATGTGGTTTTTGTCTTTCTTTTTGTTGATGTGGTGGATGATGGTGATGGATTTTTCGAATGTTGTACCATCCTTGCATCCCTGGGATGAACCCCACTTGGTCATGGTATATGATCCTTTTGATATACTGTTGAATTCTGTTTGCTAATATTTTATTGAGTATTTTTGCATCTACATTCATCAGGGATATTGGTCTGTAATTTTCTTTTCTGGTGGGGTCTTTGCCTGGTTTTGGTATTAGGGTGATGTTGGCCTCATAGAATGAGTTCGGGAGTATTCCCTCTTCTTCTATTTTGTGGAACACTTTAAGGAGAATGGGTATTATGTCTTCTCTGGTGTCTGATAAAATTCCGAGGTAAATCCGTCTGTCCCCGGGGTTTTGTTCTTGGGTAGTTTTTTGATTACTGTTTCAATTTCTTTGCTCGTAATTAGTTTGTTTAACTTTTGTGTTTCTTCCTTGGTCAGTCTTGGGAGGTTGTATTTTTCTAGGAAGTTGTCCATTTCTTCTAGGTTTTCCAGCTTGTTGGCATATAGGTTTTCATAGTAGTCTTTCATAATTCTTTGTATTTCTGTGGAGTCTGTCATGATTTTTCCATTCTCATTTCTGATTATGTTGATTTGTGTTGACTCTCTTTTTCTCTTAATATGTTTGGCTAGAGGCTTATCTTTTTTGTTTACTTTCTGAAAGAACCAGCTCTTGGTTTCGTTGATTTTTGCTATTGTTTTATTCTTCTTAATTTTGTTTATTTCTTCTCTGATCTTTATTATGTCCCTCCTTCTGCTGACTTTAGGCCTCCTTTGTTCGTCTTTTTCCAGTTTTAATAATTGTGATGTTAGACTATTCATTTGGGATTGTTCTTCCTTCTTCAAGTGTGCCTGGATTGCTATATACTTTCCTTTTAAGACTGCTTTTGCTGCATCCCACAGAAGTTGGGGCTTAGTGTTGTTGTTGTCATTTGTTTCTATATATTCCTTGATCTCTATTTTGATTTGTTCATTGATCCATTGATTATTTAGTAGCATGTTGTTAAGCCTCCATGTGTTTGTGAGCCTTTTTGTTTTCTTTGTAGAATTTATTTCTACTTTCATACCTTTGTGGTCTGAAAAATTGGTTGGTACTATTTCAATATTTTGGTATTTACTGAGGCTCTTTTTGTGAGCTAGTATGTGGTCTATTCTGGAGAATGTTCCATGTGCACTTGAGAAGAATGTATATCCTGTTGCTTTTGGATGTAGTGTTCTATAGATGTCTATTAGGTCCATCTGTTCTAGTGTGTTGTTCAGTGCCTGTGTGTCTTTACTTATTTTCTGCCCGGTGGATCTATCCTTTGGGGTGAGTGGTGTGTTGAAGTCTCCTACAATGAATGCATTGCAGTCTATTTCCCTCTTTAGTTCTGTTAGTATTTGCTTCACATATGCTGGTGCTCCTGTATTGGGTGCATATATATTTAGAATGGTTATATCCTCTTGTTGGACTGAGCCCTTTATCATTATGTAGTGGCCTTCTTTATCTCTTGTTACTTTCTTTGTTTTGAAGTCTATTTTGTCTGATATTAGTACTGCAACCCCTGCTTTCTTCTCACTGTTGTTTGCCTGAAATATGTTTTTCCATCCCTTGACTTTTAGTCTATGCTTATCTTTGGGTTTAAGTTGAGTTTCTTGTAAGCAGCATATAGATGGGTCTTGCTTTTTTATCCATTCTTTTACTCTATGTCTTTTGATTGGTGCATTAAGTCCATTTACATTTAGGGTGACTATTGAGAGATATGTACTTATTGCCATTGCAGGCTTTAGATTCGTGGTTACCAAAGGTTCAAGGTTAGCTTCTTTAGTATCTTACTGCCTAACTTAGCTCGCTTATTGAGCTGTTATATACACTGTCTGGAGATTCTTTTCTTCTCTCCCTTCTTATTCCTCCTCCTCCATTCTTCATATGTTGTGTGTTTTGTTCTATGCTCTTTTTAGGGGTGCTCCCATCTAGAGCAGTCCCTGTAGGACACCCTGTAGAGGTGGTTTGTGGGAAGCAAATTCCCTCAGCTTTTGCTTGTCTGGGAATTGTTTAATCCCGCCATCATATTTAAATGATAGTCGTGCTGGATACAGTATCCTTGGTTCAAGGCCCTTCTGTTTCATTGCATTAAGTATTTCATGCCATTCTCTTCTGGCCTGTAGGGTTTCTGTCGAGGAGTCTGATGTTAGCCTGATGGGTTTTCCTTTATAGGTGACCTTTTTCTCTCTAGCTGCCTTTAAAACTCTTTCCTTGTTCTTGATCCTTGCCATTTTAATTACTATGTGTCTTGGAGTTGTCCTCCTTGGATCCTTTCTGTTGGGAGTTCTGTGTAGTTCCATGGTCTGTTTGATTATTTCCTCCCCCAGTTTGGGGAAGTTTTCAGCAATTATTTCTTCAAAGACACTTTCTATCCCTTTTCCTCTTTCTTCTTCTTCTGGTATCCCTATAATACGAATGTTATTCCTTTTGGCTTGGTCACATATTTCTCTTAGTGTAGTTTCATTCCTGGAGATCCTTTTATCTCTCTCTTTGTCAGCTTCTATACGTTCCTGTTCTCTGGCTTCTATTCCTTCAATGGCCTCTTGCATCTTATCCATTCTGCTTATAAATCCTTCCAGGGATTGTTTCACTTCTGTGATCTCTTTCCTGACATCTGTGATCTCCTTCTGGACTTCATCCCACTGCTCTTGCATTTTTCTCTGAATCTCATCCCACTGCTCTTGCATTTTTCTCTGCATCTCATCCCATTGCTCTTGCATTTTTCTCTGCATCTCTGTCAGCATGCTCATGATTTTTATTTTGTATTCTTTCTCAGGAGGACTATTTAGGTCTGTCTCCCTCTCAGGTGTTGTCTCTGTGATCTTTGTCTGCCTGTAGTTTTGCCTTTTCATGGTGATAGAGATAGTTTGCAGAGCTGGTACAAGTGACCGCTGGAAGAGCTTCCCTTCTTGTTGGTTTGTGGCCTTCTCCTGGGAGAATAGCGACCTCTAGTGGCTTGTGCTGGGCAGCTGTGCGCAGACAGGGCTTCTGCTTCCTGCCCAGTTGCTATGGGGTTTATCTCCACTGTTGCTGTGGGCTTGGCCTGGCTGGGGCTGTTCCTCCAAAATGGTGTAGCCCTGTTGGAGCGGGAGCGGCCAGGAGTCTATTTATCTCCGTAAGGGGCCTCTGTGCTCCCTGCTGCCCAGGAGGCTAGAGTGCCCAGAGATCCCCCGATTCCCTGCCTCTGGTCTAAGTGACCTGTCCTGCCCCTTTAAGACTTCCAAAAAGCACTCTCCAAACCAAAACAACAACAGCAACAATGAGAGAGGGAACAGAAAAAAAAAAAAGGAAAAAACACGCGATTTTTTCTTTTTTTTTTGTCCTCAGGTGCCGGTCCCAGGCACCCGCTCACTGGTCCTGCTGCCCTGTCTCCTTAGCACCAGGGTCCCTGTCCTTTCAAGGCTTCCAAAAAGCACCCACCCACCAGTCCCGCAGGGAAAGAATGGTCGATATTCTTTGTCCTCAGTCGCCGGTCCCAGTCACCCGCTCACCAGTCCCGCCGCCCTGCCTCCCTAGCACCGGGGTCCCTGTCCCTTTAAGGCTTACAAAAAGCCCTTGCCAAAAAGAGAGAAAAAAAGGGGAAAAATGCGCGATTTCCTCTGTCCTCAGGTGCTGGTCTCAGGCACCCGCCCACTGGTCCCACAGGGAAAAACACGGGATATTCTTTGTCTTCAGGTGCCGGTCCCAGGCACCCGCTCACCAGTCCCGCTGCCCTGCCTCCCTAGCACCGGGGTCCCTGTCCCTTTAAGGCTTCCAAAAAGCACTCGCAAAGAAGAGAAAAAAAAAAGGGGAAAAACGCGTGATTTCCTCTGTCCTCAAGTGCCGGTCTCAGGCACCCGCCCACGGTCCCGCAGGGAAAAATGTGGGATATTCTTTGTCCTTAGGCGCCGGTCCCAGGCACCCGCTCACCAGTCCCGCCACCCTGCCTCCCTAGCACCGGGGTCCCTGTCCCGTTAAGGCTTCCAAAAAGCGTTCACCAAAAAGAGAAAAAAAAGGGGAAAAACGCGCGATTTCCTCCGTCCTCAGGTGCTGGTCTCATGCACCCGCCCGCCGGTCCCGCAGGGAGAAACGCGGGATATTCTTTGTCCTCAGGTTCCGGTCCCAGGCACCTGCTCACCGGTCCCGCCACCCTACCTCCCTAGCAACGGGGGCCCGTCCCTTTAAGGCTTCCAAAAAGCACTCGCCAAAAAAAAAACCACTCCGGTTTCTTTCCACCCGCCGGGAGCCGGGGGGAGGGGCGCTCATGTCCCGCCGGGCTGGGTCTTGTATCTTACCCCCTTTGCAAGGCGCTGGGTTCTTGCATGTGTGGATGTGGTCTGGATGTTGTCCTGTGTCCTGTTGTCTCTATTTTAGGAAGATTTTTCTTTGTTATATTTTTATAGCTCTATGTGTTTTTGGGAGGAGATTTCCACTGCTTTACTCACGCCGCCATCCTGGCTCCGCCTCTCTTTACGGTTTTTTATGTACAATATCATGTCATCTGCAAATAGTGACAGTTTAACTTCTTCTCTACCAATCTGGATTCCTTGTATTTCTTTGTTTTGTCTAATTGCAGTGGCTAGGATCCCCAGTACTACGTTGAATAACAGTGCAAAGAGTGTGCATCCCTGTCTTGTTACCAATCTTAAAGGAAAAGCTTTCAGCTTCACGCTGTTCAGAATAATGTTGTCTGTAGGTTTACCATATATGGCCTTTATTATGTTTAAGTACTTGCCCTCTATACCCATTTTGTTGAGAGTTTTTATCATGAATGGATGTTGAATTTTGTCGAATGCTTTTTCAGCATCTATGGAGATGATCATGTGATTTTTGTCCTTCTTTTTGTTTATGTGGTGGATGATGTTGATAGATTTTCGAATGTTGTACCATCCGTGCATCCATGAGATGGATCCCACTTGGTCATGGTGTGTGATCCTCTTGATGTATTTTTGAACTCGGTTTGCTAATATTTTGTTCGGTATTTTTCCATCTATGTTCATCAGGTATATTGGTCTGTAATTTTCCTTTTTGGTGGAGCCTTTGCCTGGTTTTGGTATTAGGGTGATGTTGGCTTCATAGAATGAGTATGGAAGTATTCCCTCCTCTTCTATTTTTTCGAAAACTTTAAGGAGAATGGGTATTATGTCTTCTCTCTGTGTCTGATAAAAACCTGTGGTAAATCCATCTGGACCAGAGGTTTTGCTCTTGGGTAGTTTCTTGATTACTGCTTCAATTTTGTTGCTGTTAGTTGGTCTGTTTAGATTTTCTGTTGCTTTCTTGGTCAGTCTTGAAAGGTTGTATTTTTCTAGGAAGTTTTCTATTTCTTCTAGCTTTTCCAGATTGTTAGCATATAGGTTTTCATAGTAGTTTTTAATAATTCTTTGTATTTCTGTGGAGTCTGTCATGATTTTTCCATTCTCATTTCTGATACTGTTGATTTGTGTTGACTGTCTTTTCCTCTTAAAAAGTCTGGCTAGACGCTTATCTATTTTGTTTATTTTCTCGAAGAACCAACTCTTGGTTTCATTGATTTTTGCTATTGTTTTATTCTTCTCAATTTTATTTATTTCTTCTCTGATCTTTATTATGTCCTTCCTTCTGCTGACTTTAGGCCTCATTTGTTCTTCTTTTTCCAATTTTGATAATTGTGACATTAGACCATTCATTTGGGATTGTTCTTCTTTTTTTAAATATGCTTGGATTGCTATATACTTTCCTCTTAAGACTGCTTTTGCTGTGTCCCACAGAATTTGGGGCTTAGTGTTGTTGCTGTCATTTGTTTCCATATATTTCTTGATCTCTATTTTAATTTGGTCATTGATCCATTGATTATTCTGGAGCATGTTGTTAAGCCTCCATGTGTTTGTGAGCCGTTTTGCTTTCTTTGTACAATTTATGTCTAGTTTTATAACTTTGTGGTCTGAGAAGTTAGTTGGTAGAATTTCAATCTTCTTGAATTAACTGAGGCTCTTTTTGTGGCTTAGTATGTGGTCTATTCTGGAGAATGTTCCATGTGCACTTGAGAAGAATATGTATCCTGTTGCTTTTGGATGTAGAATTCTGTAGATGTCTATTAGGTCCATCTGTTCTAGTGTGTTGTTCAGTGCCTCTGTGTCCTTACTTATTTTCTGTCTGGTGGATCTGTCCTTTGGAGTGAGTGATGTGTTGAAGTCTTCTAAAATGAATGCATTGCATTCTATTTCCTCCTTGAATTCTATTAGTATTTGATTCACATATGTTGGTGCTCTTTTATTGGGTGCATATATATTTATAATGGTTATATCCTCTTGTTGGACTGACCCCTTTATCATTATGTAATGTCCTTATTTATATCTTGTTACTTTCTTTGTTTTGAAGTGTATTTTGTCTCATACTAGTACTGCAACACCTGCTTTTTTCTCCCTGTTGTTTACATGAAATATTTTTTCCAACCCTTGACTTTTAGTCTTTGCATGTCTTTGGTTTTGCGGTGAGTCTCTTGTATGCAGAATATAGATGGGTCTAGCTTTTTTGTCCATTCTCTTACTCTTTATCTTTTGATTGGTGCATTCAGTCCATTTACATTTAGGGTGATTATTGAAAGATATGTACTTATTGCCATTGCAAGCTTTAGATTTGTGGTTACCAAAGTTTCAAGTTAGCTTGTTTTCTATCTTACTGTCTAACTTAACTTGCTTACTGAGCTATTATAAACACAGTCTGATGATTCTTTATTCCTTTCCCTTCTTATTCCTCCTCCTCCATTCTTTATATGTTAGGTGTTTTATTTTGTGGTCTTTTGTGTTTCTTTTGACTGCTTTTGTGAGTAGTTGATTTTATTTTTTGCCTCTAGTTACTATTTGGTTGGTCTGCTTTCTTTGCTGTGATTTTTTTTTCTCTGGTGACATCTATTTAGCCTTAGGAGTGCTTCCATCTAGAGCAGTCCCTCTAGAATACCCTGTAGAGGTGGTTTGTGGGAGGCAAATTCCATCAACTTTTGCTTGTCTGGGAATTGTTTAATCCCTCTATCAAATTTAAATGATAATCGTGCTGGATACAGTGTTCTTGGTTCAAGGCCCTTTTGTTTCATTGCATTAAATATATCATGCCATTCTCTTCTGGCCTTTAAGGTTTCTGTTGAGAAGTCTGATGATAGCCTGATGGGTTTTCCTTTGTAGGTGACCTTTTTTCTCTCTCTGGCTGCCTTTAATACTCTGTCTTCGTCTTTGATATTTGCCATTTTAATTATTATGTGTCTTGGTGTAGTCTTCCTCGGTTCCCTTCTGTTGCATGTTCTGTGTGCTTCCGTGGCCTGAGTGACTGTTTCCTCCCCCCAGTGTTGTGAAATTTTCAGCAATTATTTCTTCAAAGACACTTTCTATACCTTTTTCTCTCTTCTTCTTCTTCTGGTACCCCTATAATGTGGATATTGTTCCTTTTGCATTGGTCACACAGTTCTCTTAATATTCTTTCATTCCTGGAGATCCTTTTATCTCACTCTGTGTCAGTTTCTCTGCTTTCCTGTTCTCTGATTTCTATTCCACTAACAGCCTCTTGCACCTCGTCCATTCTGCTCTTAATTACATTGAGAAATTTTTTATTTCTGTATTCTCCCTCCCAACTTTATCTGTTAGCCATTGCATTTTTCTCTGGGGCTCCATCAGCATGGTTATGACTTTTATTTTGAATTCTTTTTAGGAAGATTGGTTAAATCTATCTCCCCCAGTTCTTTCTCAGGGAATGTCTGGGTTATTCTTGTCTGTATCAAAATCTTCTGTCTTTTCATCATTATAGAGTTTGACATAGGCAGTTGGTGTGCGTATCAGCTGGGAGAACAAAGCTCCTTCCTGCTTGCCTGTATCCTTCCCTTCCTGTGAGAATAGTATCCCCTAGCAGCTTGTGCTGGGAAGCTGCACACCAATGGGGTGTCTGAGTCTGGCTTGGGCTGCTGCGGAGGAGGTTCTGTGTGGCTGCTGTGGGTGTGGCCGGTCTCAGGCTGATGCTCCACTATGGCAGGGCCAAATCAGAGGGAGAATGTGTGGGAGGCTGTTTATCACTGTTAGGGGCCTCAGAGCTGTGCTGCCACCCAGGGAGTTAGGTCACCTGGAGATCCCTGTGATCCCCAGCTGTTGGGCTGAGTTTGCCGGTACGCTTCCGTCCAGCTGTGAGGCTCCCATCCCTTTAAGACTCTCAAAAAGCACTTGCTTTTCTTTTGTCCCAGGGGCACCGGCTAGGAGGACTCGCCCCAGGTTTTACTGTTCTGTTTCCTTAGTATCCAGCACACCATGCACTGTGTGTCTGTGCTCCTGGTGCAGATGACTAGGGCTGGGTATTTAGCAGTCCTGGGCTCCCACTCCCTCCCGCCTCTGACTCCTCTCCTCCTGCTGGGGAGCTGGGGTGGGGGGGTGCACTCAGGTCCTGCTGGGCCACGGCTTGTACCTTACCCTGTTCATAAGGCACTGGATTCTTGCAGGTGTAGATGTAGCCTGGCTGTTGTCCTGTATATTCTGGTCTCTCTTTTAGGAATCGTTGTATTTATTATTATATTTTCAAAAATGTATATGATTTTAGGAGGAGATTTCTGCTGTCCTACTCATGCCGCCATCTTGGCTCCTCCTCTTTGGTGTAAAATTTTAAGAGCTTTCCATTCTGTATACTGTGAGGCAAATAAATTTTCTCATCCTCTGTCTGAAGACAACCAGATGGAAGGAGAGAACTGCCATTGGAGAGGCCATCTTGTAGCTCTTTTTTACTGTATCAAAATCTTCTGCCTTTTCATCATTATAGAGTTTGTATAGAGCTGGGGATAATATCAGCTGGCACATCTGTCCATAAAAGAAGGGCTTGGATAGATGCCTTATAAGTCTCTCAAGCTGCCTCTTTGGCTTTTGTATCAGCTCGCTTGTTTCCTTTTTTTATTTCATCCATTCCCTTCTAGTGGCCTCTGCAGTGAATAACTGCTACCTCTTTAGGCTTATGTACTGCTTGTATTAGCTGGTTAATTTCACTATAGTGTTTGATAGAGGAACCTTCCGAGTTAAAAAATTCTCTTTCTTTCCATACAGCTGCATGGGCTTGCAGCACTAGGTATGCATACTTAGAGTCAGTGTATATATATATTGACTCTCTTTTCTTTCCCTATTTCAAGGGCTCTAGTGAGGGCTATTAATTCTGCCAGCTGTGCACTCATGCCTGATGGAAGTGGCTGGCACTCGATAGTATCCCACTGAGTGACAACTGCATAGCCAGGTTTCTGCTGTCCCTGCTCAATAAAGGAGCTGCCATCTGTGAAGAGGATAAGCTCTGTGTTCTCTAAGGAGCTGTCTTTTAGGTCTTCTATGGCAGAATAATTTAGGGTAAGGACCTGTTGGGAGTCATGCTCAAGTCTTTTGCTCATGGATTTAGGTAGAAAGGTAGCTGGATATGGGGTGGAGCATGTCTGCAGCTGGGTTACAGGGCCCTCAAGGAGGAGTGACTGATATTTTAGTAGCCTGCTCTCTGATAACTACAGGTCCCCCTAGATGTTCAATAAGCTGGTGATATTATGTGGTGCATGCACTACCAAGTCTCTTCCCAGGGTCAGTTTTGTGGCTTCAGGTACTTGCAGTGCTACTGCTGCCACAGATCTCAGACAGTGTGGCTAGCCCTTAGCTACTGGATCTAGTTCCTTGCTTAGATAGGCTACGGGCTGCTGCATTTCTCCTTGAGGTTGAGTTAGTACTCCCAGTGCTACTCCTGACCTTTCAGTAACAAACAGGTTAAACCGGTTTCCAGTGGGCAGGCTTAAGGCAGGGCCTGGAGCAGGGCTTTCTTCAAAGCCTCATAAGCTTTAATAGCATGTTTTCTACTGGAGTTTTATGGTGCCTTCCCTTTTGGCTTCTTTAAGGAGTTGGTAGAGGGTCTCACTAACTCTCCATATCTGGGGACCCAAATTATGCAATACCCAGTGATGCCCAAGAATCCCCTCAGGTGCCTGATATAGAGGGCAATGGGTGGCAGAGAATGGGCACAATTCTCTCTTCCCCTGGGGCTCTAGTTCCCTGATAGAGGTTAAGGTCCAGATATTTTACTTGCTGCTGACAGATCTGTGCTCTTATGAGAGACCTTACAGCCACAATCAGCTGGAAAGTTCAGTAATCTCTGTGTACTTTCCTGACACTCTGTCTGTATGGTGGTGCAGACAAATATATCATCCACATATTGGATGATTTCTGCCTCCCTTGAATCAGAGGAGGCCAGTTCCTTGGCTAAGACCTCCCCAAATAGATGTGTGCTATTTCTGAATCCCTGGGGCAAAACTGTCCAGGTTAATTGAGCTGAGGGATTTACAGGATCCTCAAAAGCAAAGAGAAACTGGGATTCAGGTGCAAGCAAGATGCAAAAGAAAGCATCCTTCAGGTCTAGCACAGTAAACCGTGCTGCTCCCTCAGGAATCCTGCGTAACAAGGTATAGGGATTAGGTACTGCAGGATGTAGGGGCACAACTGCTTCATTAATGGCTCATAGATCTTGTACAAGGTGCCAGCTTCCATCTGGCTCTTGTACTCCTAATATGGGAATGTTGCAAGGGCTGTTAACTGGCTATCAAGAGGCCTTGAGTTTTTAGGTTATTAATAACTGGTTTCAAGCCCTCATGAACTTCTGGTTCTAAGGGATACTGTCTTTTATGAGGAAAGTGATTAGAGTCTTTGAGCTGAGTACTGGTTGGTATGATTTTGCTCTTCCAATGATTCCATTAATTACCCAGACCTCAAGTTTAATATCTACTTCCACTAAGGGAAGAATTGCTCATCTCTTGCCATGTTCATATGTACAGAGACTTGTACTTTAGGAAGTATATTTTGGCCTAGAAGTGGAGTCAGACTTTCTGGGACCACTAGGAAGGCATAGGAGTACAGCACTGAGTCCCACTCACAAGTTAAAGGCTGAGTAAAATATTTGGTCATGGGCTTCCCAAATACATCTCTAATAGTAGTTGACTGGGAAGAAGGAGGGCCAGGATTATGGAGAACCAAATAGGTGGCTCCTTTATGGAGCAGGAAATTGATGGTGTGGCCAGGGTTCCTGTGGAGTTATGATGGTGACAGGAGCCAGCATGGGTAGCCCCAGGCCCCTTCAGTCCTGACCACATTGTTGCAAGTCTGACCCTAGTTGCCTGCACCTCTGAGGGCAGTCTCGCTTCCAGTGGTCACCTTGACAGAGTTGGCAGGGCATTGGTGGTTTGGAGCACCAACCATAGGGTACTCTTGCTTAAAATGCTCCTCTCTGCCACAGAGGAAACAAGCCGCCTGGGGCCCAGGTCTCCCCTTCTCCAACCTTGGAGGCCCAAAGTTGACTCTCTGCAAGGCTATCACTAGTGCCTCTGCCTTTTGGTTATCTCTCCTGTTCCGGTCCCTCTTTTCTTCCTCGTCTCTATTATAGAAAATTGATGTGGTGACCTTCAAGAGGCTTTCCAGATTTTGTTCTGGGCCAAATGCCAATTTTTGGAACTTCCTTCTGATACCTGGGGCTGACTGGGTAATAAATTTATCGTTAAGAATGACTTGGCCCTCTGGGAACCCTGGCAACATGTAAGTATGCTTCGCCAATGCCTCCCAGAGCTTTTCCAGTGTTTCCTGTACCAATTATCAGCATCATCTGTATCTTGGCCCCACTCTGGGTCAGTGAATGGCACTGCCTGACAGCCAGTGGGGACTTGGGTTAGTTCCTCTGGGGATGTGCCATTTGCATTTATAGTGTACCATTCATCTCCAAACTCTAAGGCTCCTCTGATTACTTTCTCTTTCTCCCCTCCAGTAAGGGTTTGGTTCAGTATAAGAATACATCCTTCCAGGTCAGTTCAAAAGTTAAAGCAAGCCCTTGGAAGGCTTCTATGTACTTGTCTGGGTCATCCAATAATTTACCTATGTCCTGTTTAATTTGTCTCAGATCTTGGAGGGAGAAAGGGACATGGACCTGAGCTGGTCCCCACTCTCCATTGGCTACTTCCTGTAAGGGCAAAAAGGATGGGTATAACTGTTTTTTCTTCACCCCCTGGGAAGCCTGGTGTGGTGATTGGGCCAATGATGCTTGGGGTGGTAGTTCTCCTGTGGTCTGACTTTTAGGGTTCTCAGCAAGTGGATGTAGATCTGGATAAGGTGGGCATAACAGAGCCAATTGGAAGGAATTAGGGTTTAGAGTAGGGTCTGGAATTAATCCACCTTTTTGGCATAGTCTTTTATTTTCTCTAAGGGCAAAGAAGGCCTATACATATGGGACTTCTGACCATTTTCCTTTCTTGTGGCAAAATAAATCTAGCTGCATGATTTTATTACACCGTATACTTCCCTCAGGGGGCCAGGCCTCTCCATCAGAGGGTTTGTATTGAGGCCAGGCTTGTCTGCAGAAGAAGATAAGGCACTTCTTCTTCAGGGTCTGGGGATCAAATTGCTCCCAGTTCTTCATAATGCATGCCAGAGGCGTGTCTGGCTTTAGACTTGAAGAGGATGCTCCCATCTGGAAGAGAGAGAGAGAGAAAGATGGGTGTCTAGCACCTGATCATCCTCTCTCTCCATGAGGGTGTCCCCTTGCCTTGGAGCCTGGGTGACAGTGGTCAGTCACCCCCTCTGCTGGTCTACTGGAATTAACCAGTCCTTACCAGCATGGACTGTACCTTGCCTTGATTTCCCTCTTGCCTTCCCACTCAGCAAGAGTCACCTCAGAGCTCTGGATTCAGTGGGACCTTACCAGCTGCTCCTACTTTATGCCTTTTGGGAGTTTTAATCTAGATCCTACTTTTCTCTGCACAAGCTTTAGCATTCCTTGAGGGCTCCCTGTCTGTCTGATAAGTGCAGGGACTGTGTGACCTCTCACTGCCTGAGCTTTGGTCAGAGTCACAAGCCCGTTTTGCTTCTCTGGGGCCACAGAAAAGGAAATGCCTAGCCCCAGGATGACTGCCTTTAAGGAAGGGATATCAATAGACTAGAGCCATGGCTCGAGTTTAAAGGGGCCATTTACATGTACAGTTATGGAGGGGGGTGTCTATACTCAAACACCAGTTTCTGCCACTGCCTGGGAATTATCTAGTCAGTCACCCAGTTCAGTCATATGGTAAAATTTTTGGTTCATAGGTTAAATCTGGTATTACAGGTGAGATACTATATGGTACAAGCATAAAATATAGAATATAGCAGAGGAATATAATCTGGACAAATCTGAGGACCTGGGTTATAGAAACAGTGAAATTGACCTGATCATACTTAGATTTAAATCCCTGCTCCTACACTTACTGTGTATGCAACATTATCAAGTTACTTAATCTCACCATATCTCTTTTCTTATGTGTAAAATGGGAATAACAAATAGAGCTTGCCTCCTAAGGTTACTGCAAAGCTTAAATGAGATAACTAAGGCATACCATATGGAAAATAGAATTTAATAATATTAATTCTCTTTTGCTTTCTCTCAACTCTACTACTATGATACAACTTTAAATTAGGCTCCTAACTCTTCATTTTCTTACCTGTAAATGAAGAATTATAAAACTGCATCTAACTACTCGACAATGTCAAATGAAATAACTTATATAAAAAAGTGCTTTGTAAAGGCACTGGGTAAATGCATGTGAAGGATTTCTATTGACACATGCAATTGGTTTGCCGCTTCCCATGATTTTTAGGGATCACATCAAATTTAGGACTCAAAGCCTGAAGTGAAGTTTAGAGTCATCTCAATTAATTCCAGGAGAGTTTACAGCATTTTCCTTTATCTGGCTTTGTACCTCCATCAAAAAGTGGGGAGAGCTAAGTTAAACATCAATTCAGCAGTTAGTATCTTTGGTGAAGGTTTTCATGTACATTATCCTTTGGTTTTCAAGGATCCATATTATCCAAGACCTCCATGACATCTACAAACATGGAGAGTTTCAACATCTTCACTCATTTTTCTTGTATCTGTTCTAGCACCTAGCAACATGCCTGGCAAATAGTAAGGGCGCAGCCAGTATTTGTTAACTGAATGATTTCATGAATCTGTAGGTGCGTGTATAGAAGACTGGATTTGAAGTGAAAAGACTGGGACTCCTATCATGGCTCTACTCCTTTTTGGATGTGTGACCTTAGACAAGTCACTTTAGGAAAAGAAGTACACAGATCTCATCTATAAACAGGAAGTGATTATCCTCAAGCTTTTTTGGAGAAATGAGAGAATGTATAGAAGTGCTTTGTAAATAATAAACCACCATTTTAAGGTATTATTATGATTAATCATTAGTGAATTTTGCTTTAATAGCATCTTAAATAATTAAACTGACTAGATAAATAGATTTGCTAATTATTATTGGTTAATATAGGTAAGTGCATGCATGCACTTTCCTTTAAGAGTGAAAACATAAGACATACTGGCACTTGTACTGTTCTAATTCATATTCTGTGGCATTGAGAACAAGGCCATCTACTTGATGACACACTCCACAAAAATGACCACAGTACATATTTGGTCCTGGGATGTCTCACAATACCATTTTAAGTTCATTACTGCATTTAAACTACTGATAATGAAACAATACTATTCCAGTGTTTTTCCTTTAGAGTATTCATTGGGAAAGTAGCCATTTAATTTGCTCCTTCCCACATCATGTTAGCAGATTCAGTTTTTAAACCCAGAGACCCTATGGGTCACATTCTGCACTACGTTAAAAAGATGCACAAGCTTTTAAAAGTTAATGGGATTACAATTCTAGGCTGCAATTCTTATCATCCAATCAAATTTAAACTCTATAATTACAGCTAGTAGTGTATTGACCTAGAGGGTCAAGCACAAAGCAGAGAAAATGGGGGAGAAAAAAGGGAGAAAAATATCATTAATACCAATACCAAAACAACAAACAAAAAATGGAAAACAGAGAGCCAGATTAAGGCGCAAGTCCCACCACAGGCCTGGGTATTCCTCTTATGTTAACCACATTTCTCTTGAATCTCTATATATTGTTGGTTCTGTTTGTATAGGGAACAAGGAATTTTAAGAATTGGCTTTTTGGAAGGCAAAATAAAATTACAGAATGTTAAAACTGGAAGAATATTTAGGCATCAAATAGTTAATGTACCTCACTTATAGATGGGGGAAGTCAAGCCCAGAATGGGGAAGGGACTTGTTAAATGTTGCTCAATAAATTTTTTTTAGAAGAATTAGGTTTCTGACTTTCAGGTTGTAGCTCTTTATAAAGGGAGCCTGTAAGCTACTGTTTCTCAAAGGGTACCATTTAAAAAAAAATCAGAATCGCTGGGTTATTTGTTAAAAATAAAGATTCTTGGGTTCCATCTCAAATCTGCTAAATCAGAATCTCAAAGGCAGGTCATGAGAACCTGCATTTTAACAACGTTCTACAATTGTTAAAATGCTCTACAATTGTTCTACAACTGTTTTACAATACGCTGATGTTGAAACCTAGACATTCTTAAGTCAAGCCTTTATACTGAGGCGGCATACTAAAAAAATTTAAAAGTCTTTCGAAGTGTTTAAAAGAAACAAAGTGGTAGTGGATCCAAATGTTGTCAGAATCCCCATGGTAACTATACAGTGTACGGTCCAACCAATAAAGATAAGGAAAGCTCTAGTGGTCAAGTATGCTTAGGAAGGGGCAGCCTGTGCAACAGTCTAGTTAGAAGGCAGCCTTTTAGGGAGCCCGCTAGACATTTTTAACTTCCTCTTTTGATCCCACAGGCAAGCTGGCTAAAGATGCAGTTACTTAAATATAATCCCTCTGTCAAGACACAAAGTCTGAAAACATTTTATCACCCCACCCATCCACCCCCACCCCCACCCCCACCCCCTAGTCTTTCCTGCCTCTATCCAAAGTTCGGCATGTAGAATTCCCAGGGGCTCACGGAAGACCGTGCAACCAAGCATCCTCGCCCTCATCCAGTCTGCCTGGCTAGGTGAGGGAACCCATGCAGCAGCGGTGACTCAAAAGGGTTAACAAGCAGGGCACTGCAAAGCGACAGGGAGAGAAGCCAATAAAATGTCTAGGCAGGCGGTATGTCCGGTGGGGGCGGGGTTGGGACGCGATGTGTGTCGGGGAACCAGTGGAGGCCTAGGGGTGGAGGGCAGCAGGGGTTAGAGGTTAGGAAGCGGTGACGTGAGTCGGAGAGCACGTGAGCCTCAGCCACTTCCCCCAGCTCCTTTATCTTTAGGCGACAGTGTCTAGGGGGACGGCCCGGGGCTCAGTGTCTGGCCAAGGAGTTACGGTGTCCGGACTCCACGCCCTGTCACAACATGCAAGTAAACTCTGCCTCTACCCTAAGCTCTGAGCCACCGCGACCTGGGGACCAGATGCCGAACCGTGCCGGGGGAAGCAGTGCCTCCACCGCCAAGCGGACTCCGCCCACTGGGCATGCCCATTCTCGCGTACCGGCCAAGTGGGACCCTCGGGCCTGCGACGACGCCAGCCTCAACTCCGAGAGCGACGGTGGAAGTGGCAACTTTGACCTACTGGCCGGCAATCACCTCTTAGGGGACTGCGTACTCTCCCAGCAAATCGGGGCGCAGCTTAAGTTGCTGCCTATGAATGATCAGATCCGGGAGCTGCAGACCATCATCCGGGACAAGTGAGCCCTGAGCAGAAGGGAAAAGGGAGGTGGAGGTCTCTCTGGAGATGGGGGGAGGATTGGAAATCCTTTAACTAAGGGGAGATATTCATGGTTTTGAAACTGGCCCGTGGAGTAACCAGGTAGGGCCTCTTCTTTGAGGGGGAGTGACATGTGACTCAGGCCTCCAGCCCTGTCTTTCCTCGTCTTTGTGCTTAACATAGCGTTATGTAGGGAGGAGATCTCTTTAGGTAGCCCAGCTTCCTTTCTGCTCTTTGGAGCAATGACGAATCCTCAGCCATTCTGGGCATGTAAAGGCGCATAAGTTATCTTCAGGGGCCCGTATATAACGCAAAAATGGTTACTACCCAAGGTAAAGCTCTACGTCCAGCCACCTCAGACTCACAATTAGAAATAGAGCTATTTCAAGGAAATTCTTTCGTGCTCAATAGGCCCTCTGACCCTTTAGTGTTTGCTACTGCAAATGTGTCATTTTGCCTAAGATCTTTTAGTTGTGGAGCTGAGGTTTACTTGCTTGTGTATCCAACTCTTAGCAGGATTGTTTTGCTGTAAACTTATAGAATTTCAAACGTTTCCTGCATAGTTAAGAGTAAAGAGAACCTGGAGGAGCCTTTGGCGCCCCACCTAATCCCACATACTTCATGTTAAAATGCCATTTTTTAGGCTATCGCAAAAGTCATGTTACAGACGGGTTTTCTCAAGGGAAATAGGTACCATGATGAACTACAGCTGGTTTCTATATTGGCGGCACTTTCAATGAGTGGCTGCTGCATGCCAAAGCACTCAGTTTTCAGTGGGTGCCTAGGTCTTTTAAAATGGCAGAGTCAGGATTCCACTCCCTAAATCAGACTCTAGTACTTTTTTCTTCTTAGTATTATAATAGGCTCTCAATTTGTTTTCTTGCCTACAGTTTTTTTCTCTCTACCACGTGTGCAGACATGTTACCGAACAATCAGATCTTAATATACCACTTCAATTAGGTAACTGCCTTACTCAGCAGCTTCTTTGGCTTCTCAGAGCCTACCAAATAAAGTCCAGGATCCTTAGCTTGCCATTAAGGCCCCTCTTTATGGTTCCTAAGAACTGTTCCGGAACACCCCTGTTTGTTCTCTCATCTGGAATTCTCTTTACTTGTTCTCTGTATGTTCAAATCCTACTTACTCTTCAAGGGCACACCCAGCATTAAATGTCCACCTCTGCAAATAAGATTTCCTTTAATCATTCTTCCTCACTGATCTTTCCTGGCCTTTTTGATGCAAGGTTCATTTTCTATTTTATGTATTGTCATTTGTATACCAATCTTATCTGTTAGATTTTAAGCTCCTTGAGGGCAGAAATTGTATCTTTTACATTTTATATTCCAGCCATACCTTGCAGATAATAGATGCTCAATTACTAGAGAATCTTTCTAGCTCTTATAAGTATATTTATGAAACTATGCTTTTTAACTGTTTTTAACAGATCAATATTCTAAACTACTGTGGTCATGTGATCTAATAGATGAAATAGCGATCTTAAAAAGTAGATGGCATAGGGCTTAGTGGTTGTGGGGGAAGCCGAAATAAAAATCTGTAGGGCAAAGAAAAGAGGATGATCTTTCTTGTTTTTGTAAAGCCAGAGTTACGACCTTGAGTACAGGACTTTAGATGGGTTTCCAGACTTTAGCAAACCCTCAGAAATTGTCTGGGAAATGTTATTTGTATGTGCATTTTTAATAATTGATTTTTAAATTATTTTTATTGAGATATAATTTCTGTACTATATAATACACCATTTAAGGTGTTTAATTCAGTGATGTTAAGTGTGTTAATGGCTGCGCAGCCATCACCATAGTCAATTTTAGAACATTTTCATCATCTCAGTGAGAAACCTCATACCAATGAGTATTCACTAACCTCTTTACCTACTCAAAGCTCTAGACAACCACAAATCTACTTTCTATCTTTATTGATTTGCCTATTCTGGACATTTCATATAAATGGAATCATATAACATGGTCTTTTGTGACTAGTTTCTTTCATTTAGTCTAATGTTTTCAAGCTTCATCCATATTGTTACTAATACCATTCCTTTTTTTGGCTGAATATATTCCATTGTTTAGATATATCACATTTTGCTTATTCATTATCACCTGATGGACATTTGGGTGGTTTCCACTTTTTGGCTATTATGGATAATGCTACTGTGAACATTTGCATATGTGCCTTTTTTTGTGGGGTGAGGATTTCTTAGCTTCATTAGATTTCACAAAGGGGTCTTCGTGACAATGTAAAGGTGAACCATTGCTTTAGAACTTGGAGAAGGCATGACATTCAGCATTCATATACGACAATATCAATACCTGATTTTACTGCATTATTCAGAAAAACCTGGGTTGTATAATAATACTGGATGTAAGTGAAATCTTTTCTTTCTGAGTTTAGAAGGAGACAGCAGGATCCAGAGTGATCTTAGGCAAGATGTTTAGCTCTGCTTCAACTTTATCATTTGTAAAATGATGATGATGGTAATATCTCATGGAGCTCCTGGGAGGTAAAATAAGATATTATCTGAGAAGCTCTGCACATTTACAACATTTCAAGCCATCATGTTTGGACTTGTGCATGGTTCTGCTTGCATCCATAAGTGCTGGTTTCTTGCTTGAGCTTTCAGGAGACAGTAAAAGGAGTTTGTACATAGAACTCACATTCTTATTTTTAAAAGCAACGGTGCAAAATCCTAGATAATTTTCACCCTGCTATGATATAGTATAGAAAGACTCACTACAAGTTTTGGTAACTAACTGATGCTTAGTTATTTATTCAGTTGGAGACAATGTTTTAGTTTTGTTATTAATCAAATCTGTTAACAGAGGCCTCTGTTCCTTTATCTTCAAAAATGGCATCCCCTCACACAAACAAAACCTGTTTCATCCATTCCAGGGGCTGGGGTAGGGTACCTGTGGTAAGAGGAGCTTTATTTACATAGGTCTGGTTATGGAAGATGTCTTCCTTAGGGCTTATGCTCCTCCCCGTTTTGCATTATGGAGCTGTGTGATAATGGAGGCCATTGGAGTACTTTCTATTCCTTTTATTGTTCCTGGTCCTCAGTATCTAGTGAAGGTATTGCTTTCTGAACTGGCTTTCATATGGGGAAGCAGAGGTTGAGCCAGCAGGACTACATGTTGTAGATATACAAAGCAGGCAAGATTGAGAACATTGACTGATTTAAAATGTCTTTTTATTTTTATTTTTTTAATATGCAGTGTTTGCAACAAAATAAGTTGGTTGTGTTACTGAATTTCAAGGAGATGACTTTCCCTTTGAGAGTGCAGTAATCTAAACATAGAATGATCATGTAATTTTCTTAGTCACACATGCATCACTGGTGAACTTAGAGAAATGACTCTCATTGTTGCAGTGGATTAAACCACACATCCTTCCCTTCTTGTCTCCTTTATATACTAAACGCAGCAAAAACTGAGAGTAATGCACTTTTCCCTTGAACATAGTTCATGATACATATTTAAGGCAATGCAGTATATTTAAAAGTCACCCCCCTTCCCAGATTTTTGTGTTTTTTTGTCTCCTGAAACATTAAAATAAAGCTATTTCATGAGCTGCTGTTTCCTGTATTTTTGTCCTCAAAAGAGCTTTGCATGGCCTCAGCAGGCAGCTTGGATGTAAGCAGAGCAGTCTTACAGTGTTTTAGTGAGTGCTTTCAGCCTTGTGATTTTTTTTTAGTCACCTGGAGAAGAGACACTTAATCTCAGGATGGGTTTTAACATCCTGTAGAGCCTTAATATGAGTGCAGCCTAATGTGATTTGAGTCATCTGACTAGGTAATACGATGTTCTTAACCAAAGCCATGCATCTGAATTGCCTGAGGATTCTTCTTTTTTCAAATTACAGTCTTTGGTACCCATCCTTGGAGTAGTCTTGAGTGGAACCTGACCACCTATAGCTTTACAAACACCATCGATGATTGTGCTGTGCTCAGGCTGAGCCACTGCCTCTGGGAAGATGGCTATTTTCCCTTGCATGCTGATTAGCCTGACTTTGGATTCCGAGCCAGGGATTCTATACACTAGAAAGAACTGGCCTAGAGAGCCTGACTCGGAATCACCCTGAGACTGGAGGAATCTCAGAACTTTTCTCTTTAACTTGTACAAAACCAAAAATGTCCACCACAGAAAAAATTCTGACATGCAAAGTGTTTAAAACGTGGGCATATGTTTTGTTTTCCTGGGCTTTCCATCTGAATTTTCTAACTGGCTTTTAGGCTAGGAGGGAGGAATTCACCTCTGAACTATACATACACCTGTTACAATATTTATTGGGAATATCCTAGAATGTCTTGCCAACTAGTTTGGACTCCAGGGAGGCAGAAAGGAGGTCTAGCCTGGCACATAAGGGAATTAGTGTTGTAATCATTATAAAAAGTAAACTTTTGAATGACTGAAGCCTGGGTTCTAAGGGAAGATGGTAGTTTCTCTTCTTTTTCTATCTGATTTTGAATGTTTACATTTGTCTCACCAATGGTTTTCAGCCCTGGGCAAGTTTACTATGGATTCAATGTGACCAAAGAAATGACAGTAGAACCTTCTTGGGGTGAAAGGGTTATACCCAACTTTATTCCGACAGGTGGCAGGTCAATCACTAAAATCCTGTTCACTCAGAGCGAGTCTGCATGCAGAAAGCCTGTCTCTGCCTCTGGGTCTCTCGGCCCACACAGCTGTCCTCTGGGCCTCTGTCCTCAGCGCTGCCACCACCCCAGCCTCTGCCCTGCTCTCCTGCAGCCTTGCCACCATATCTCCCAGAGCATTGGGCAGGGCTCTTTATATAGAGTCAGTAGCAACGAATTGCCAACACGTGTGTAGTGATATAGCCAACCAGGACCAGGTGAGAATCCTGGCCACAGGAACTCTCGTTTTATCCCCAACATTGAACTCTGCTTTGGGGTGCAAGTAAATAATTAATGACACTCTATTTTATGAGCTTTCTAAGAAGGTGCTAAAGAGCTGTGTCCTTGATGTCTTGTACCTGGCAGGTAGTAAAAGCTATTTTCATTTTTTTTTACATTTTCACATCAGATTAGGTTTTCTCCAAGTACTTCCCTGGGGGATTGTTTTGATGAGGGTGGAGGATGGGGGAAGAAAATAATTTATAAATCATTTGCATATCATGACAAAACTTGGGGCTATTTTTTTATTTTAGTGATCACATAACAACAAAGTAGCTATGGAAGTAGAACTTGTGTTTTCAGAGCTTAAAGTAAACATTAATTCTAAATGAAACATTCCTTTGGTTTAATCTTGCCAGAAATACTTTTCTACTTCCCTTTAATTTGTTGCTTAAAAAACAAAACATATTAGCTGACGTCTTGCCAATGGGTTTCATCCCTGGGTAAGTTCACTGTGGATTCAGTGTGACCAAAAAAATGACAGTAGAATGTTCTTGGGGTGAAAGGGTTATACCCAACTTTATTTCCATGGTGGCATGTCAATCACTAAAATCCCATCCACTGAGAGCAAGTCTGCATGCAGCAAGCTGGTATCTGCTTCTGGGTCTCTCTGCCTGCTCAGCTGTCCTCTGGGCCTCTGTCCTCAGTGCTGCCACCACTCTAGCTTCTGCTCTGCTGTCCTGTAGCCTTGTAGCTGTGCCAACGTGTCGCTCAGAGCACTGGGCAGGACTCTTTATATAGAGTCAGTAATGATGTATTGCCCACACATGTGCGGTGAGCCAGCCAACAAGGGCAAGGTGAGAATCCTGGCCACAGGAACCTTCATTTTATCTATACCTATGCCCAACCATAACTTTTTTCACCCCAAAGGCTGAAAACAGCCCTTGTATATAATCTTCATTTTTAAAATGACACCTAATTTAGTGCTGTTAAGATTTGACTTAAATAGTTTAATTTAAATTATGAGAGGTTTTGATTTAATAATTTTTGGAAAGGGTGTATTCTTGTATGTATTAGCCTTACTACATACTTTTTACAAGCCATAGGATGGATAATAGCACCTTCTCCTTTTTAAGAAGCAACATTTTAGTGTTGTGTCATTTGCCTGCCAGACTCCATATTTCATCATTTACATTGGCTATACATACAAGTCTGATTCTCAGGGAGAGAAATATCATTAAAATACATTTAAAAACTGGTTACCTTTTAATAAACATTCTCTTCTTAGAGCAAAAGATAAATAATGGCTTTACTTAGGGACTTAGAATCAGAGAGTTTCAGGCTAGGAGGAACCTTGAGATCTTCACTTCTGTAAGCCTCACTATTTTCATCGCTAAAGTGGTACTAATAATAGTTTCTACCTCTTAAGGTTGTGTGAGGATTAGATCAGATAATGCACTGAAAGGCCTTAATACTTGGCACCAAGGAAGTCTTTAATAAGTGGTAACCTGTGGGAAAGAAGGGATTAATATATGTATAAAGTTAGATACCGGCTGCAGCTTTTTGACTTTTTTAGAAAAGCTTTATCAATCTTTGTACATCTGGTGTGTGTGTGTGTAGTTGTTAAAATGATTTGTTAAAAAAAAGGAGGGATTGTCAAGTTTATTCTGAAAAGAAGTAGCAGAGAGTGACGAAATGGCAATTTCTGCTTTAGAAATAGAAGTTGTAATTGTCCCAGGGGAGGATGTCTTCAACACACTAAATAATCCCTCTAGTAGTTGTGGTCGTGGTCATTGTCATTGTCATAGTAATGAGGCCTAGTTAGAAAACAAGAGAGGCTTTCTACTTAAAGTCTTAAGTTTTTAACATTATAAAAAAGTTCCTCTCTCATCGTTCTATATAAGATAAGAAGTTAATACCTACTAGCCTTTTGAAGGAAAGGTTAGTGAGAATGAAGATGTTTCATCTTGGTTTGGGTTTGCTATGAGCCATACATCTTTTAAATATGTACAATTGCTACAGCCTCTCTAGAAATTTTAAAGTTCTTTATAGACGACCTTAAGTAGGGAAGAGTCAGGCTTACCGAAGTCCACATTAAAATGAGGATTTTGCTTACAGAATGATTCTATTCTTTTGTATCAGTGTGAAGATCATTTTTTAAAATGGCTGCCTTTGGCTTTTATTTTGTTGCTACAAATGTGTGACACAATAACCGGGGGGAGCCTCATGAAAAGTATATTCTCAGATATGATCAGGTTTGCATTGTTAATCCTGTTTGGAGTATCTACAACGTAAAAGATTCTTAGCTTAACATTAGTTACATTTCCATGGTCTGAATTATGAGTGCCTGGTTATCACTTGAAATATTTGATATTTGATCTTTTGGTTATATTTTATAATATTCCAGGGATGTGTGTCAGTGTTTGTTGCTTTGTGATAATTTTGCATTTGATTTTATTTGGGACTGTTATCAGATGGAAGATGATTAAAATGTCTTTCAAAGCTTTGTTTCCAGTATGAGAGATTTTTTTAAATAATGGTTTTGAGACAAAAGTGAGTGGAATTATGATGTGGAACAAAGTGTGTAGAGTGAGTAAGATCTGGGGTCTGGCTTACATTAAAACATCTTTATTAACAAATACTTTAGTCCCGTGTTGGTTCTACAGTAGGGGCTTAGAGAATATATTGAACTTGATTGATCTGCACGTAAATATCTGCTTTATGAAGCTCTAGTGTTAACAGTGTTAAGGATTTAGATGTGGATATTGAAGACCACTATGGGTTTTTAAAAAATGCAATCAACTTATCAAGCTATTTGGGGAGAGTGCAAAAGGTGTTAAAATGTTTGATTCCAAAGTAAAATAACAGATTTGGGCAGCTCTGATCACATAACCTAATGTAACTTTTCTATGTAATAAATGTGTGTGTAACTGTTCAGATATTAAATACAAATACTTCAGATGTGTTCCCAAAATATATTTAAGACAAATCTAGAATTTTCTTCCTTATTGAAAAATTATGTTCTGGTTGCTTAGATAAGTTTGTATAGGTTTAGCAAACAGGACAGTAGGCTTTGGTATCTTTTGTAGTTCACTGGCTTTTACTTGGCAAGCATGTTGGAAGATTAATTATAGAAATAAAAAGTGCTAGTGTGATAGTATAGTTTCATTTGAAAACCACAGTACATAAAATGCAGTCTGTTTTAAATGGACTCAGTGTGTGTGTAGGTGTGTGTGGATAGTTTTCTGAGTTTAGGGAATATTTATGTAGAGAGTATACAGAGTTACGCTCTTTCTATTGCTCAATTATGGTTCATATTTTACAAATTTAATATCTGTAATGTGATAAAGCTATGGTTACTCTAAGAAGCCCAATGCCATTTATGTCAGGGACATTTCATTGCTTTTCCCTTTCAGAGAAAGTAAATGCAACTTGAAGAAAAAAGTCATGATTAATCATATACTGAGATAATATATGCTTGCATATGTCATTTTGATGCTGTTGGGGAATATTTTAGGTATGCTATGGATAGGCAGATGGGGATTTTTAAGTACATAAACTGTAAATCAGTCTGTTCTGTCAGATCATGTAACTTACATGAGAAAAGGAGGTTGAACAATACTAGATTTTTACATATAGGAAAAATGTCAGCCTTTTAACATTTCCCTTTTGGTTGGTTAAAAGCTTGTGGGTAGGTGCAACCCTGTATTATTATTACCTGGGTACCTCAGTATATGAAAGTATTGACCAGAAGGAAATGTATAGGAAAATGGCAGAAAGATCTAGGGAATAAAAATCTTATTGAAAAACAGGCAAAAGGAACAAATTATCAATAATTTGAGAAAGAGGTTTTGGAAATTAGGTTATGAGTTCTTGAAAGCAGGTGCAAAAGTACAGGGTTTATTTGTTTGTTCCATTTTCAGTCCAAAAAGGATTAAAGAAAAAGTATATGGGTTACTTACATTGGTAACATGGTTTTTAGATCAAGGTGAATGAAGGGGAAAATGGGGGGGTCCCTGGTTTTCTTAATGTAAAGTTTTTCTCTGAGCTTGGACTGTGGACTTGCTGCCATCTTCCAGGGGGAGCTTCATTCATCTCCTGGTTGAAAAATATATACTTGGGTAGTTTAGTGGGGTACTGCATGAGTTTTTAAATTCCTGTCTCTAATGTTGATATCATATAAGCATTTTTAAATAATATTTATAACATCACTCCATTTAGGTTCCTGTGTCCTAGTGAGAAATATCTTCCCTCTTTAATAGTTGATATTTTTAAGCTTTTAGGCTTTTAGTACATAATAGGTCTTAATTATCAACATTACTGTATGTATTAACTAATATTTTACCTTAAAACTCTAATCTGGACTGAAGCTTGTACTGCTTTTTTTTTTTAGGACAGCCAGTAGAGGGGACTTCATGTTTTCTGCGGATCGTTTGGTAGGTGGAGGCTTTCCATTTTAATTTTGTTGTTTTTCCTAGTGATATAATCATAATGGTCCAGGGAGCTTTTTTGTTCTAGAGAGTTCTGAGGGTGAGAGAGACTGTGCCAAGTAACCATCATCTTGGCAGATTTCTGAAGTATTGTTTCTACTGTTGCATTAAAGCTCTACCTCAGTCCCTTTCACCTCAAAGCATTGCTCATAAACTCATTCTGTGTAGTTCTGAGGTCCTCCTGCCTCTAAAATTGACCTCTTGGTAACCTGATCCTGAGCAACCCTTAAATGCCTCATCTTAGAGCATGAAGTGAAGTACATTAAAAGAAACTAAAAATGTAAGGACACCTAGTAATTACCTTTGTGGTATCCATCTAATGCACAAAAAGTAATACCTCTGTTGTAGTTTATATGAGGGGTTGGTATTTATTTTGCCTCTTTTATGTAGTGTCCTCCCATGTGATACTAAGTTGGACTGTATATGCTTTCTTCAGGGGTTTCCTGTTAAGATTGACCAGGCCCAATTCTGTTTAGTTTAGTTAGTGTGACCTGAGAGGATCTCAGGCCAAATTGGGTTGTCTTCAGGGTAAGCACTGTGTTTTCTTGTGTTTATATCTAAATGTGCTCAGTGCTTGGAATGAGGTTAACACATTTTCTTCTATGGTTATTAGTATTCATTTATTCATTAAATAGAAGTCATTTGAGTCAGGTTCTGTGCTAGGCTGTGTTGCAGGGGAAGGAGAGAGGGCAGTAAAGAATACAGACATGATCCCTGATATCATGGAATTTGCAGCCTAAATATTGTTATTGGTATTTTATCTTGGGAAGGAAAAGTGGCTTATTAACCTCACAGATATATTCAGATAGGAGAAGATAGACTTTTAAAGAGAATGTGAGGGCATGAAACTTTTCATTTAGATTTTCCCTAGGGAAAATCTCTGTTCCGAAAGAGGGCAGATAATTTCTGTTCTACTTCCAGCTTTAAGTATTCTTGGTTCTGAAAGCTATTCTTGGTTCAAGAAGGAAGGAACTTATATCAATGGCTGCTAGGGGGAAAACAGAGGTCTTGGTGTTCACTGGTAAAAAATTGTTCCACTTTTGCTTTCCTTGTGCCCCTTTTCTATAGAAAGTGGAAGTTAAGTTCAAGGTTATGGTGAAATGCTTGCCTGACAGGGCCAGCATTATATCTTCCCAGGGCATAATTCCCCTGAGGGGATGGTAATTTGGACCTCTGTTCTCTATATTTGGCTTTGAAGTTCCTGATATTGGGGGAGGGTGGTATAGAGAGTCTGTTGTGGTTATGGTAGAGATTGGAGCTGTTTAGATTCTACTGTTGAGGATTTCTAGTACACTGTCTCTTCTAACACAAGGGTTCCATTATACTTGACATTAATTCTATCCTGAATTTGTCAGGATTGGCTTCCCTAGCACTCAGATGTTGAATTCTTTATATTTATTCATCCTTCTTCTGGTTTTATGTTCTCCTGTAAGGCTTGGGCATACTAATTTCGTCCCAGGGTTGCAGGAGATGAGTAGGAGGTAAGATTCTTTAGAGGAGTGTTAATAGGAAGAGATCTGGGTTCTTCAAAGAAAAGGATCCTGTTCTTTGCTGGCAATTTTGCTCAGTGGCTGGAGACACACACACACACACACACACACACACACACACACACACACACACACACACACACACACCATGAGGTTCCTGGACTCTCTGGTGCTGCAGGCTGCACACACACACGCACACACCCCCACCCACCCACCCACCATGAGGTTCCTGGACTCTCTGGTGCTGCAGGCTGACAAAGTATTGGCCCATTCAGCATTAATCATTTTAATGGCAGCAGCTGTGTGTTGTGATAACAGAGCATGGGGCCTGGCATTTCTCCCTGATGTTCCTGATTCTCAGTCAGTACTGTAATACTGATTCGAGAAAATGTACATTGCAGATTCAACACTGCCTTTATTATATAGTAATGGCTCTGGGTGCTCATAGGAATGCCTTAGCTGGGATTTGGAGGCTGTTCCTAGTAGTTCTTATGGGTTCTTTCCTCCATACCACACATTAAGATTGTTGGAGCCTTTTTTTTTAAAGCTGAGAAGCCTCAGTGCATTCAATTGGATTCTACTTCAAACTCAGTAAATTGATTCAGCCTCATCCACTCAGTTATTTCCTTCTAAGAAGTTTCAGACCTTATTTGCATTATGGGTAGTTTTTTGTCAAAAAGAATCCAACATAACAATTTCAGAGTAATGAACAAAGCAGAGAAGTTCCCAGTGGGCACTGTTTCCAGAGTAACCAGGGTATATTATTTTCAAGGGTGCCTACCATGATTCTTGTCACTTGCTGTAGTTTTGCATCTCATTTATAACCTGGATTGACTGACTGAGAATCAGAAGCCATACTTGAGCCTTTTTGTGGCAACCATGTACCTAACCAAGGTTTGATACCTAGTAGCAAGTAGCCTGGCATTTGAATCTATAAATGTCTATCACATGATAGAGGCCCCCTTCCTACCTCCATAAGCTAAATCCTTGCCTAGTGTGTTGCTGACTTTTTGCTTAATGTTCAGCTCTTTAGGCTAACAGGAGATTCTTAGTGTGTTCTCATCTTATTCTTCCTTTGACTCCAGATAAGACTTGTTGTGGAAGAGGGATTGAATCAGCTGCCATATAAAGAATGCATAGTGACCACTCCAACAGGTAACCAGGCCTGTTACTTTCACATTCTCCTCATAAAAATTCAGAGCTAGAGGGTGGGCAGGGAGGGATAAGGGGGGGGAAGAAGAAGGGGGGTATTAAGATTAGCATGCATGGGGGGAGGGAGAAAGGGGAGGGTGGGCTGCACAACACAGAGAGGACAAGTAGTGACTCTACCACATTTTGCTAAGCTGATGGACAGTAACCGTAATGTGGTTGTTAGGGGGGACCTGATATAGGGGAGAGCATAGTAAACATAGTATTCTTCAGGTAAGTGTAGATTAAAAATTTTAAAAAAAAAAGAAAGAAAGAAAGAAAAGGGGGATTACTCCTTAACAGGATAAAACTATTGGTAAATCAAAGATCAACGCATGCTTTAAATATCCTTAATGTTGATCACTTAAAGGGTGTCAGATGATCAGCTATGGAGGTACTCTTTTCTGATAATATTCCTTTCTCTTAATTAAAAAAAAAAAAAAAAAAAGCAGTTACTGTGTGCTGACCTCCAATGAGTTCTGCACAGTGGTATAGAGGGCATGTCAAAGTGTGGGCAAAGGGTCTGTTTGTTTCTACGCAGAAGATCAAGGCCTAGCTTGGATACCCAGAAAATGAACTAAGACACGATATGAGGAGGAGCTTCCGGCATCAGCACTCTCTGGAGGACTCGTGCCGGGGGATGATCATCAAAAAGCCTCCACAGGGATCCGGACGATGCTGCGGTTGTGGCTGCATCCAGCCCACCGTCTCCTGGACTTGCCATAAGAAGGAGGAGGGAGATGTCTAGGCTGGCATGTGCATACAGTGAGACAACGAATTTGACTGGATCTGTACTGTTGGAACTCAACCAGGAGTTGGGAGGGGTGCAAGTTGTAGCACCCCAAAATCTCATGACTATAGACTATCTATGGTTAAAAGAACATATGGGATGTGAACAGATCCCAGAAATGGGCTGCTTTAATTTGTCTGATAGTTCAAGTACAGTTGGAAAATATCCATCATATCATAGATAAATTTTCACAAATGCCTAGGGTGCCTAAATGGTTTTCTTGGCTTCACTGGAGATGGCTGGTAATTATAGATTTGCTTTGTTTATGTCACCGTATTCCTATTATGTTAATATGTGTGTGCAAATTAGTTAGTAGTTTAAAACCTATACATACTTAAGGTACTATACAAGAAGATATGTCAAAGAAATAATCAATCCTCCCAAGTTTCCTTCATATGCTACATCTATAGCTTTTCTTCTTCCTTCCTAATTACAAACCTTAAATAGAATTCGTGCCTCATATCGAATTTACCGAGTATCATAATTCCTCCAGGTGGTAAAGATACCTCGAGACAAGTGCTGGGCATAGAAGCCACAGGGCATAAATCTGCAAAGAAGTAAAAAGCTAACCTTTGCAAACAATATGGCTTCTCTCTCACTTACCAACTTTACATTTCCCTGTATGGCCCCGGAAGATGACTGGTTAGCCAGAGACGGGTAAGATTCCTCAAGGGAGGAACAACCTAAGACAGGCACAGTCGCAGGGGGGCCATCAGGTGAGAATTTGGGGATCAACAGAGGTGAGGCTCAGAACCTCACCCCCCTTGCTTTGAGAGAAATCTTCTGCATCCGTGGATGTCTTGCTGCCCTTGTCTAGCCTGGATTAATACTTAGTCCATAGGCACACACCTGATCATCTGATCATCTACATTTGCCTTCTTACAGCACTAAACTATGTTTTCTACCTTTATCTTGCATCTACCTACCACTTCAGCATTTTATTAAAAATAAAAATAATAATAATAATAGGAGAAATGTGGGATCAACATATAAATCAAGTACAAAAATCAAATGAATATTCATATTTGACCTGATGGTTTATAGGTCATATTGCATGATCAAAACCGAAAGTTTCTGTGATGAATGCCCTTGTACTGTTCACCATGTAAGAATTTATTCACTCTGTAAGAATTCGTTCACCATGTAAGAACTTGTTCGTTATGCTTCAGAAGATTGGAGACTGACGAGAATTAGGCTTGAGATGGATTAATGATTGTACATTGAGCATTGACCCCCCTATACTGAATTTTATTGTTGTTAACAACCATTTGATCAATAAATATGAGAGATGCCCTCTCAAAAAAAAAAAAAAAAAAAATTCAGAGCTAGAATGGGGGAAAAATGAAAAGAAAGAAGCCTGAGTAAATCAGTATGTAAAATGAAGAGCCTGGGTGGAGCTGTTTTTTTAAATAACTTAAACTCCGAGACATTTAGTAGAGAAATTTATGTGGGTGACTTTTTGTTAATGGCTTGCTTGTCAATTCAAATTAAAGGTTAATAAATATTCTTAAGCATGCAGGTGTTGCTTTTGATGACAGCCCATTGGGACCAGAGTTAAGAATTGCTGTTATCTTATCTTCACCTCTGTGGGGAAGCTGCTGGTGTTAACAAATGGGTGAGCTGATTTGACATTGAAACTCCAGCCAGGTAAAAGGATGAGAAGTAAAAAACAAAAGGAAAACTAAAAATAATGAGAATTGGAGAATACAGTTTGTTCTACTCTAATAGAAAGCAGCCAAAGGTCCCAGTTTCAGGCATTTACAATTCTGGTTTGTTCTTTTTGTAAAGAGTGGAAGCTGTTCCCTTCAAAGGTTGACTTAATGAAAATTGGAAGCAGCGTTTGCTGCATCATAATTGATACAACTTCAGGATAAGAACAGAGTTGAACTTGTCTTAATAACTACTTCAGCCTTTCTCTTCTGCTTTTTGAGGCAGAATGGAAACTCATAAAAAGGGCTGGAATGAAGAGGCTCTCTGCAGTGGCTCACAGCAGAGTCCCAGTTTGAACTGATGGGGTTGATTGCACTCTCGGAGGGCAATAGTTCTCTGAATTCAATTTGAGGAACATGTATGTGAATTTCAAGCTATTATAAGTCCTGTTGCCACTCGATGAAGTCCACCTCTCCCAATTATCCCCACAGGTTTCTTGTGAAGAATTAAGAAATAACTATGAAAAATCATGACTTGCATTACTTTCACAGGGAATCTCAGCCATTATACTGTGTGCCTGGACAAGTGGTTCTCTGTACCCATCTGCTTTAAGTCATAAGCACTTTATAAAATAAGTACCTTGCTCCAATGATGAAAGATAAATTCTTCGGTTTTTATGTCCCAACAGGGTACAAGTATGAAGGAGTAAGATTTGAGAAGGGAAATTGTGGAGTCAGCATAATGAGAAGCGGTAGGTTTGCATATCTGTGATTTTGTCTCTGCATGCATAGAAACAGTTGCTGTTTTCCAGGAGAGAGCTGGTTTCCAGGAGAGAGGTGGACTTGTCTGTCATAGTTTCAGTCTGCCTTAGCTTAAACTCACCACCTGTATTGTCTGTCCTCATGATGCCTCAGAATCATGGCCTGTGTATTGCTGAGTTTGGCTAATTTTAACTGCAGAGCATCTTCCTTAGTGGCCTATTCCCATGGGCAAGCCAGCTTTTAAAGAGATTCAAGGACGGTGGGAGGATTAGGAGGATGTGATGATGCTATCTTGGGGAAAACAGGGCAACTTGAAGACTGACAGAATATGGCACAAATTCAGGCCTAGAGAACTTTGAATACCTGACTAGAGAAAATATTTGTTCTGGTTTTAAAATTTATTTTGTAGGGAACAATCCTACCCTGTCAGGAGCTGGACTGAAGGACTTGTTCAATATTTTTAGTTTTATATTTGATGAGTATGTACCCATGGAGGCAAACCACTTAACTGTCATTAACTCTAGGTATTTTCAATTGCTGGGCTTATAAATGTATTTGTGTTTGAGTCCAACTTGATTACCCTTCTAAACCAAACCTTTGTGGAGAAAAGTCACATGCCTCTAATTAGAACCTGTATCTGTTACATGGGATGATTATTTCCATTCAGCAACTTATAATTAATTAATTAATTTTTCACACAAGATCCAAACTACGGTGGAAGCCCCACTTGTGCTGGAAACAGGTGGATTTTTTTTAACATAAACATTCCCTTTTCTCCTCTACCTGTAGTTCTGTTTGTGAATAATTGAATACCTCACATTAAGTAGGAGTTTAAGCTCTCCTTTTTAAAGAAGGTAATTCTTAAGCAATGATGGAATTTTCAGTGTTGTTCATCCTTTTAAAACTATTGAAGACAATGGAGATGTGCTATTTTAAGGCACAGTTTCTTCTGTTTCAGTCCAGCTACTGCCCCAAACACAGAAGCATGGTCCTCGAACCCCTTGTGTATATCAGATGACTTTGGGGTTGTTCATAGATGGGGTTGTTTTTTAAACTTAATAACTGTTGGTTGATTTTCATAAGTTTTAGAAACATTTTATTTTTACACTAGTAATATAAATTACCCTCTTAAATGTAGGTGAAACAGTTAATTTAAAGAAAAATGTTAAGTAAATAACAGTACAGGTAGATTCTGACATGGACTAAAATCTTAAAGATGGTGTAAGATGACCTTGGTAAACACTTCCTTAAAGGAATTCAGACTCAGAAACGGCTCTCTGTTCAGAAACCAAAGAGATAGTGTTGGTGTTGGTTGTGGTTCTTTGGGGAAAAAGGGAATATTACTTTTACACTGTTTGCCAACAAAACTTTGCTGTTGAAGTCATTGCTGGGGCTAAATGGTATCTTTTGATGTCACCTTGATCTATAGGGTCTGTCTGTAGCCCCCATTCTTCAATCTTTTATTTTTTTTCAGATGGAAGTAGCAATTGTAGGTGGTTTAAAGTCTTCCTTAAAATAATAGGAGCTGTTATTATTAAAAATATAATTATTTCCTAAAAACAGTAATAATGGAAGAGTTAAGGGAACAGCTCAGTAAAAACCTTTATTTCCTGTAATCATGAAAGCATGACAGTTCTACAACTTGCAAGCCAGCAATAAATTAGCTTATCCTAGTTTAATTGACCAGCCCTTAACCTAATTTTATTAACCTCCACTAGTTTTAAAATATGAGCATATCAGAAGAAAAATCTGTTAGCTTGAGAAGAACTGATCCCATCTTGATAGCACCCTTTTTGTATTAATAGCAGTCACAAACTCTGCTTTGGCCTATTTTTGGACTTTCATTTTATCTCCCACTAACCCTTTTTCCCTTTTTCAAATTTCTTTCTTCAAGGTGAGGCAATGGAACAAGGTTTACGAGACTGCTGTCGATCCATACGAATCGGAAAGATCCTGATTCAGAGTGATGAGGAGACACAAAGAGCCAAAGTATATTATGCCAAGTTCCCCCCAGACATTTACAGGAGAAAAGTACTTCTGATGTATCCAATTCTCAGTGAGTGGCTCGAGTTTAATTTGTAACCTTTGGTTAGGCCTTAAATTCAATTTAGTGCCTCCCTTCTAGGTACGCTTATATAAAGGCAAAAACCATTTGTAAATGTGTTTTTGTCAGTTGGAGTTAGAGTTGCCCTGGGCAGTTCACTGGGGAAGTTTTATTGTGTAATAAGAGAATATACGTCAGTTAAACTTTAACTCCAAAGAGCTTGTCTTAAAATGTTCACATTAATGCAAAGGATCTAATGAGGCAAAATATATAGAATGCAGAAAATATGAAATATGTCTCTTCTCAGCCAATGAGTAAAGCCCTGAGTTTCTCAAGGATTTATCCTCTCTGGAGATAATAATTTTTTCTCCTATTCTATTCTGTGTCCTAAGCTTGCTCAGATCATACATGGCATGGTCTCCTGGGATTGGGGGTGGAGGGTGGGTATTAAATTGATATCTCAGATACCGAATTAATTTAGGGTTTGCTGTGCATTTGAACACTGAAAAGTGTATAACCATTATTGAAATGACCATCATCAGTAAAGATGAAGCACCTTTAACTTAAGCTTTGCCTAATGGTGTCTTATGTTAGATTACTAAACTGCCTTTACCTCAAATAAACTTCAAAGACATTTTGATGTTAATGTTCATTGTCATTTGGTTTCAGGCACTGGAAATACTGTAATTGAAGCTGTAAAGGTTCTTATAGAACATGGAGTTCAACCCAGTGTTATTATCCTACTCAGTCTGTTCTCCACTCCTCATGGTGAGTTTAGCATGAGGCAGTAACGGGCTCCAGGTGGTCATGGGATGTAAGTGTGCATCTGTCCAGCCTCTCATCCTGAGGAAGAGTTCATTTGCTTCAATATTAAATCTGAATCTAATTTTGGTAGTTGTAACTTGTGTTTGTCATCTGTAAGCTTTAATAATAATATTTTACAACATTCTAACGTTCAAATTCAAGTGGAAAGGTAGGAACTAACCCTGTTGAAGGAGACAGTGATGCTTTCTTGGTGGCCCTCTTTGAGTTAGAGCCTGCAAATGGCTGGAAGGTCTCTGCCTGGCTCCCACCTGAGTCTGAGAACTGCTCCCAAATAGCAAGAAACTCAGGGTTCTACCTAGCCCTCTGGTCTTACTGAAGTAAACTTTGCAGTGTGAAACAAAGAGTAGTTTTTAAAGTTACACTGCTACTCAAAGAGCATGATGAGAGAACTGTGTATTCTCCATTTCCTGAGAGAGTAAGCCTAATTTAAAACCCTAGTTATTTTGCCATACAATCTAGGACAATTGTGAAAGTATCCTAAGAAAATAATCATAGATACTTGCAGAAATTTAGCTTTTAGGATATTCATTGTAGAGTTATATTTAGTGTAAGAAAAAATTTGAAAGTATATAAAGGACTTCTAATAAGGAAATGGTTAATAAATATATACTCATGTTTTTGAAAAATATGACATCAAAAAGTCTACATGGTAAATGTAAAAGAGCATAATAAATAACAGCATTAGAATAGTATAAAATGTTATCACCAAGTTCAGAGATGACTACTACAAATTATGACTGGTGACTACTAAAATAAGACTCAGATTTAATATGGAACCTAATAAATCTTTTCCTCAGCATGAGATGCTAGACAGATGCACAGTACTTTTTGAATTTTCATTTTAAAATGCACAAACACTATTAATAGAGGTTACCTTCCAGTGGTAGTATCCTAAGTGATTCATTTTATTTTTTAAGTTTTTTGGGTATTTTTCAAATGTTCTACCATGGGTTTGTGTTTGTTTCATAATTGAAAAGAAAGAAAAATATGTGGCTTCTAGTTAGGGCATTTCATCATTTTCAGAGGTTCCAAGTCTCACCCAGCCCTTAAGAGACTACAAGTACCCAGTTGGGAGGGTTGCATTCAGTAGGCCATTGATTGTTTTGCCGTTTTATAATACAAAATTACCTGTGGTTCAGATGTTGATGGTGACACAGGGTGATTTGCTTGGCCATCCACTTATATATAGCAGAGATTGCATTGTAAACATTGAGATAGCCAAATAATTATTGGGTTTTCTGCCTTTAGGAATAGAAAAGTAACCCAAACCATGTTAGTTCTAATAGTGTGCATTAGAACAGTATACTACTCTTTGACATTAAAGATTAAAAAACCTTATTCTGTGGCAGCTTTACTATGGCTTTCTAGTTTGATGGGGTCCTAGCTAGTCCCTATCCCTGTTGCCTCCACACCCACCCAAAGCTAGAGTCATAACTTCTAAAAAGCTAGCTTGCTCTGATATACCAAGATAATCTTTGCACTCATTTCACAGCATCCCAGCTCAGAAACCATTCATCTTATGTATGATCTTGTTTCCAGAAATGACCATATTCTTCCCAGCTGGGAAGAATGGGAAGAATGAAGACAAAAAAAAAAAAAAACAAAGACTCTTCGTCAGGGGGAAAGTTACTATAACTGCATATATTTTTCAAATCTTGGATATAACACAATTTGATTCTAAGAATTTATTAATGAGTGGGCAGGGGCATAGTCTGACTACTAACAAAGCTTTTCAGATTTTAGACATTATAAAAACTAAGAGATTAGCCAAGTCTGGCTAGGTATCCAGAGGTTATTGCTTTCTGTCTTCTGTCAATACTACATCTAGTGATTGACTGTAAAATTCCTGAATTTCAGCAAATATTATGAAAAAACCCTGCCATAACAACAATTTTCCTTTTTTTTTTTGAAGGTGCCAAATCAATCATTCAAGAATTTCCAGAGATCACAATTTTAACTACTGAAGTTCATTCTGTTGCACCTACACATTTTGGACAGGAATACTTTGGAACAGACTAAGTTACTGATGGAAATTTAATTACTTTACTACAGTTATATTTTGAGTTTCTACCTGTCTTACTAATTTACTTGAGGAATGGCAGAGAAAATTGTAGCAGAGTAATTGTTAAAGGTGGCTTGGTGATTTTGGGAAGTGGGTGTAGTAAAAAGGAAATATTTGAGGTTTATTTGTTTTATTTGGTTATTTCTTGACTGTTGGCACCAAATTCAACAATGAAGCTCACACAAGTTATTAGAAAATATTTTAATGTTCCTATGCAAATTCCTGATCCCTGAGTGCATTGAAACTGTTCCTTAATTTATGAACCACTCAGTTTGCAGGTTGCTTGCAGCCACAAATAAAACCCAAATCAGAGTCACTTCCTTGTCTCACTGCATTTTGTATTTTGTTTTGTTTGCTTTTAGTTCTAGGGAGATTTCATGTATGTGCTTATTGTCACCTTCCTCTTCTCTTTACTTCCCAGTACTATACATGCTGATTACTTGGAGAGGATGAAAAAAGAATGCCTCCTGAAATTTCACATTTCCATTAATATCCTCATTCAATGGACATATCTAGGGTACATGATTAGCCCTTCAGTCAAGCCACTATGTTCTTCATGGCTCATTTCCTATCCTGTGCATTGTTGGTAGGTGCCTTGCCACATTTAATGCAGTGAAGATGGTGGGGCATTTCCAGCAACTGGAAGTATAATATGAATTTACATAGATTGAACTTGGGTTGTCTCATCGCTGCCAAGGAGGACTAAGTACTTTTAATGACCTCAATGCCCTAGAAAGGAATTGGTGTTGGTTTTTCTGAGGTAAGGGTGGAAAGGACAGTTTCTTGCTGGGTTTTATGGTCAGTAACTAAATTAAAATGTCTCATTTTTAATTTGGATATTTCCACTAGAGGCCTTGGTTCTGAAAATTAGTTACTTTGCATGTTTATCAACTGTAAACATACTAAAATGAGAAAAAATACCATGACATTTAAAAAATTTCTATGATTTATGTTTTCATATTTAGGCTTCTGAAAGGAAGAGAAACCATTGTAGAAGTTAGTATTTGTGTTCTGAAACTTGTTTGTAAAACCATTATCTCATTTTTCATTGATATTAAAGCATTTTAACAGTGGTTGCGGCTGATTACTTGATTAATTATACTCTCATAGCCCCACAGGTAGCAGTTGTGGGCCTCTATTCAAAAAACAAAACAAGAAAGAAAAGAGCAGAAGGCAGTGTCTTAGAAAGAACCAAAGCTGATGAAAGTTAGCAATGATTGGGAGAGAGGAAGGAAAGCTAGCATAGAATGGACTACATTTTCCTTGGAGCCAAGGACTACTAACACTTTTTTTCACTAATATTTTTTTCCTTTATTTTTGAAGACTGCCATAATGAACTGAGATTAATCAGCAGGTTATCCATATTAAAATTCTCTATGGCAAATGCTCTTTTATGTTCTTACTGAAATTCTCACGTATACTTGTTAGTTAAGTATTTTGATATAGTATGGGTTTTATTTATTTTTGATTAGCAGTAGCTATAACTGAATCCTATTAAAGCCCAAATCTTTATCTCTCTGTCCCAGGAAAGATGTGAGCCAGCAAATTTAGATAGAGACTGGATCTGCTTTAGATTGATGCATTGAATTCATTGGAAAGCTTATGTCTACCACTATAGGAATCAGTGCTTCTGAGTTAGTGCTTATGGTTAGGGCATCAGTATTTTGTTCAAAATGACCTTTCAGAACATCGGACAAATTCATACTTAATTATAGGTATAAAACCATACTTCAAGCAAATTATTTTTATATTTTCAGCCACTTAGATTTGATCTGTCTCTATTCCTTTTTATCACTGAACACAATTAGGAGTTGACTACATTTGGTTCCCACATGGAGGGAATTCTTACTGTAAACAGAAGGAATTAATTATTCACTGGGGTCATATTTCCCACTGGTGTTTAAAAAAATTATGTGTTCTGAAATGTGTATCTTTTTAGCAAATACGGCATTATTTGTAGGGTTAATGACTTGAAGGACTCTTTGGGCCTGGGAAATTTCCTAAAGCATAGTAAAATGCTATAGAGTCACTACTTGTCTTCTCTGTGCGATACTGTCTTCCCCGTGCCCCCCCCCCATTATGTGTGCTAATCGTAATGCCCCTTTTTCCCCTTGAATTAACAGACTATTCAAAACAAGATTGTTTTTAATGGCGTGGACTTTAGAGCAGTATAAACTGTAGATTCCTTATTGAAGAAAGAAACCGTAACACAGTAAAAATGATACTCAAATTGTGTACAACAGTGTTTCTCAAAAGCTGAATGTGTATCAGAATCACCTGGAGGAGTACAGATGTCTGGACTCTACCTGTAGAGTTTCTGATTTGGTAGGTCTGAATTAGGGTCCAATGACTTGATTTCTGAGTTCCCAAATGATGCTGATGTTGCTGGTCTGGTGGCCACACTTTGATTTCAGACATTTCTTCTTTCACAGTATAAGCATTTAATGATGTAAATTTCCCTATAAATACTGATTTAGCTGTACCTCACAAATTTTGGTATGTTGTGTTTTCATATATAAATATATATTGTATATGTGTGTGTATAATTATCAATACCTTACATGAATTTATATAAGGTAATTGAATCTCACATTCAAGGCCAATTATTACACCATATAAGTAAGTGCTGTTTCATTCTACAATTCAATAAGAATTAGGTATTTATTGTACTGTCCCAACACAAATAACCTTTGCCCATGTACCAGATGTTATTATGGTCGAGTATTAACACAGTTGGCCATATTTTGGTTATTCCCAGGTTCCAAGTCACATGGTATACTAGTTTGCTAGGGCTCTCAAAAAAATACCGCAGACTGAGTGGCTTAAACAACAGAAATTTTTTTTCTCACAGTTCTGGAGGCTAGTAGTCTAAGATCAAGGTGTTGACAGGTTTGGTTTCATTTGAGGACACTCTCCTTGGGCTGCAGATGGTGACCTTCTTGCTCTGTTCTCACATACTCTTCTTTCTCTCCACACATCCCTGGTGTTCCCTCGTGTTCAAATTTCCTCTTTTTTTATATATGTATTTCTATTACAGTATCATTAATATACAATCATATGAGCAACATTGTGGTTACTAGATTCTCCCCATTATCAACTCCCCACCACATACCCGTTTACAGTCACTGTTCACCAGCGTAGTAAGATACTGTAGAGTCACTACTTGTCTTTGTGCTATACTGCCTTCCCTGTGCCCCCCCATATTATGTGTGCTGATTGTAATGCCTATTTTTCCCCTTATCCCTCCCGACCTATCTACCCCAGTCCCATTGGCAACTGTTAGTCCCCTCTTGGGTTCTGTGAATCTGCTGCTGTTTGTTCCTTCAGTTTTTGCTTTGTTCTTATGCTCCACAGATGAGTGAAATCATTTGGTACTTGTCTTTCTCCACCTGGCTTATTTCACTGAGCGTAATACCCTCTAACTCCATCCATGTTGTTGCAAATGGTAGTATTTGTTTTCTTCTATGGTTGAATAATATTCCATTGTGTATATGTACCACATCTTCATCCATTCATCCACTGATGGACACTTAGGTTGCTTCCAATTCTTGGCTATTGTAAATAGTACTATGATAAACATAAGGATGCATATGTCTTTTTCAAACTGGGCTCCTGTATGCTTAGGATAAATTCCTAGGAGTGGAATTCCCAGGTCAAATGGTGTTTCTGTTTTTAGTTTTTTGAGGAACCTCCATACTGCTTTCCACAATGGTTGAACTAATTTACATACCCACCAGCAGTTTAGGAGGGTTCCCCTTTCTCCACATCCTCACCAACATTTGTTGTTGTTTGTCTGTTGGATGGTGGCCAGCCTTACTGGTGTGAGGTGATAACTCACTGTGGTTTTAATTTGTATTTCTCTGATGATTAGCGATGTGGAACATCTTTTCATGTGCCTTTTGGCCACCTGAATTTCTTCTTTGGAGAAGTGTCTGTTCAGATCCTCTGCCCATTTTTTAATTGGATTACTTGCTTTTTGTTTGTTGAGGTGCATGAGCTCTCTATATATTTTGGATGTCAACCCCTTATCAGATATGTCATTTATGAATATATTCTCCCATACTGTAGGATGACTTTTTGTTTTACTGATGGTGTCTTTTGCTGTACAGAAGCCTTTTAGTTTGATATAGTCCCACTTGTTCATTTTTGTTTTTTTTTCCCTTGCCCAGAGAGATATGTTCATGAAGAAGTAGCTCATGTTATGTCCAAAAGAGTTTTGCCTATATTTTCTTCTAAGCGTTTTATGGTTTCATGACTTATATTCAGGTCTTTGATCCATTTCTAGTTTACTTTTCTGTATGGAGTTAGACAATGATCCAGTTTCATTCTCTTACATGTAGCTGTCCAGTTTTGCCAACACCAGCTGTTGAAGAGGCTGTCATTTCCCCATCATATACCATGGCTCCTTTATGGTATATTATTTGACCATATATGCTTGGGTTAATATGTGGACTCTCTATTCTGTTCCACTGGTCTATGGGTCTGTTCTTGTGCCAGTACCAAATTGTCTCGATTACTGTGGCTTTGTAGTAGAGCTTGAAGTCAGGGAGCGTAATTCTCCCTGCTTTATTCTGCCTTCTCAGGACTACTCTGGCTATTCAGGGTCTTTTGTGGTTCCATATGGATTTTAGAACTATTTGTTCCAGTTCATTGAAGAATGCTGTCGGTATTTTGATAGGGATTGCATTGAATCTGTAGATTGCTTTAGGAAGGATGGCCATTTTGACAATATTAATTCTTCCTAGCCAAGAGCATGGGATGAATTTCCATTTATTAGTGTCCTCTTTAATTTCTCTTAAGAGTGTCCCATAGTTTTCAGGGTATAGGTCTTTCACTTCCTTGGTTAGGTTTATTCCTAAGTATTTTATTCTTTTTGATACAATTGTGAATGGAATTGTTTTCCTGATTTCTCTTTCTGCTAGTACATCGTTAGTGTATAGGAATGCAACAGATTTCTGTGTATTAGTTTCATATGCTGCAACTTTGCTGAATTCAGATATTAGTTCTAGTAGTTTTGAACTGGATTCTTTAGGGTTTTTCATGTACAATATCATGGAATCCACAAACAGTGACAGTTTGAGTTCTTCCTTACCAAACTGGATGCCTTTTATTTCTTTGTATTGTCTGACTGCCGTGGCTTGGACCTCCAGTATTATGTTGAATTAAAGCCGGGAGAGTGGGCATCCTTGTCTTGTTCCCGATCTTAGGGGAAAAGCTTTTAGCTTCTTGCTGTTAAGTATGATGTTGACTGTGGGTTTGTCATATATGTCCTTTATTATGTTGAGGTTCTTGCCCACTATACCCACTTTGTTGAGAGTTTTTATCATGAATGGGTGTTGAATTTTGTCCAGTGCTTTTTCAGCATCTATGGAGATGATCATGTGGTTTTTGTCCTTTTTTTTGATGTGGTGGATGATATTGATGGATTTTTGAACCCATCGATGGATTTTGTGCCATCCTTGTATCCCTGGAATAAATCCTACTTGATCATGATGGATGATATTTTTGATATATTTTTGAATTCAGTTTGCTAATATTTTGTTGAGTATTTTTGCATCTCTGTTCATCAGGGATATTGGACTGTAGTTTCCTTTTTTGTGTTGTCTTTGCCTGGTTTTGGTATTAGAGTGATGCTGGCTTCAAATAATGAGTTTGGAAGTATTCCCTCCTCTTCTATTTTGTGGAAAACTTTAAGGAGAATGGGTATTGTCTTCGTTAAATGTCTGATAAAATTCAGTGGTGAAGCCATCTGGCCCAAGAGTTTCATTCATGGGTAGTTTTTTGATTATTGATTCAATTTCATTGCTGGTAATTGGTCTGTTTAGATTTTATGTTTTTTCCTTGGTCAGTCTTGGAAGGTTGTATTTTTCTAGAAAGTTGTCCATTTCTTCCAAGTTATCCAATTTGCTAGCATATAATTTTTCATAGTATTCTCTAATCATTCCTTGTATTTCTGTGGTGTCTATAGTGATTTTTCTATTCTCATTTCTGATTCTGTTTATGTGCGTGGACTCTCGTTTTTTTCTTGATAAGTCTGGCTAAGGATTTTTCTATTTCATTTATTTTTTCAAATAACCAGCTCTTGGATTCATTAATTCTTTCTATTGTTTCATTCTTATCAATTTTATTTATTTATTCTCTGATCTTTGTTTTGTCCCTCCTACTGACTTTGGGCCTCATTTGTTCTTCTTTTTCCAATTTCAGTAGTTGTGAATTTAGACTTTTCATTAGTATTGTTTTTCCTTCTTTAAAAAGGCCTGAATTCCTATATACTTTCCTCTTACAACTGCCTTCACTGTGTCCCACAGAAGTTGGGGCTTTGAGCTGTTGTTTTCATTTGTCTCCATTTGTTGCTGGATCTCTCTTTATACTTGGTCATTTATCCATTGATTATTTAGGAGCATATTGTTAAGCCTCCATGTATTTATGAGCCTTTTTGTTTTCTTTGTACAATTTATTTCTAGTTTCATACCTTTCTTCTGAGGAGTTGATTGGTACAATTTCAATCTGTTTGAATTTACTGAGGCTCTTTTTGTCACCTAGTATGTGGTCTATTCTTGAAAATGTTCCAAGTGCATTTTAGAAGAATGTGTATTCTTCTGCTTTTGGGTGTAGAATTCTATAGATGTCTGTTATGTCCATCTGTTCTAATGTGTTGTTCAGTGCTTCTGTGTCCTTACTTATTTTCTGTCTGGTTGATCTATCCTTTGGAGTGACTGGTGTATTGAAGTATCCTAAAATGAATGCATTGCATTCTATTTCCTCCTTGAATTCTATTAGTATTTGTTTCACATATGTAGGTGCTTCTGTGTTGGGTGCATATATATTTATAATGGTTATATCCTCTTGTTGGACTGCCTTCTTTATCATTATGTAATGTCCTTCCTTATCTCTTTTTACTTTCTTTGTTTTGAAGTCTATTTTTTTCTGATATAAGTACTGCAACACCTGCTTTTCTCCCCCTATTATTTGCATGAAATATCTTTTTCCTTCCCTTCACTTTTAGACTGTGTATGTCTTTGGGTTTGAAGTGAGTCTCTTGTAGGCAGCATATAGTTGGGTATTGTATTTTTATCCATTCAGTGACTCTATGTCTTTTTATTGTTGCCTTCAGACCATTTACATTTAAGGTGATTATCAATATGTATGTACTTATTGCCATTGCAGGCTTTAAATTCGTGGTTACCAAAGGTTCAAGGGTAATTCCCTTCCTGTCTAACAGTCTAATTTAACACACTTTGTATGCAATTACCAGCACAACCTGATGGCTCTTTTTTTTCCTCCTTTTTCTTCCTCCTCCATTGTTTGTATGTTATGAATCATATTCTGTACTCCTTGTCTATCCCTTGGGTGACATCTATTTAGCCTTAGGGATACTTACATGTATAGGAGTCCCTCTGAAATGCACTGTAGAGGTGGTTTGTGGGAGGTAAATTCCCTCAACTTTTGCTTATCTGGAAATTGTTTAATGCCTCGTTCAAATTTTAATGATAGTCTTTCTGTATACAGTATTCTTGGTTCAAGGCCCTTCTCTTTCATTGAATTAAATATATCATGCCATTCTCTTCTGGCCTGAAAGATTTCTACTGAGAAGTCTGATGATAGCCTGATGGATTTTCCTTTGTAGGTGATCATTTTTATTTCTCTGGCTGCTTTTAATACTCTATCATTGTCTTTGATCTTTGCCATTCTAATTATTATATGTCTTGGTGTTGTCCTCCTTGGGTCCCTTGTGTTGGGTGATCTGTGGACTTCCATGGTCTGAGAGACTATATCCTTCCCCAGCTTGGGGAAGTTTCTAGCAATTATTTCTTCAAAGACACTTTCCATTTTTCTCTCTCTTCTTCTTCTGGTACCCCTATAATCTGAATATTGTTCTGTTTGGATTGGTCACACAGTTCTCAATATTCTTTCATTCCTAGAGATCCTTTCTTCTCTCTCTGCCTCAGCTTATCTTTATTCCTGATCTCTCATTTTTATTCCATTAACAGTCTCCTCCACCTCATCTAATCTGCTTTTAAATCCTTCCATTGTTTGTTTCATTTATGTTTTCTCCCTCCTGAATTCATCCCTTAGAGCTTGAATATTTTTCTGTAGCTCCATCTGCATGCTTATCATTTTTATTTTGAATTATTTTTCAGGAAGATTGGTGATTTCAGTCTCACTAAGCCCTCTTTCTGGTGTTTGAGGGATTTTTTATTGAATAAGGTTCTTCAATGCAGAAGAACCTTGGCTGCATTGCAAACCAGGGGGATAGGGATAGGGCACCTGAAGCTCTTGAACATTCCTGGAGTGATGGGAGTGGTCACTGGCGAGTGGTATGTGTGTCAGCTGGGAGAACAAAGTCCTTTCCTGCCTTCTGGTCGCTGTGCCCTTCTCTGCTGACTGTGCTTTTTAACCTCCACTGGGAGTAGCCGCTAGGTTAATTCCGTATATTGCCATGAATAGGGCATCCCTCAGGTGGACTAGGGTGATTGCAGGGGTCGCAGGTGAGCGGCACATGTGTCCGCTGTGAGGACAAAGCCTTTTTGTGCCTCCCATTCTCAGCACCAGTCTGTTGTCTGTGCTGGTTAACTGGATGCAAGTTTCAGCCTCTGGATTAATCCGCTTAGCAGCTGTGGGCTGGGCAGCCCTGGGTATGGCCTAGGACACTGGTAGGGTTTGCTGGTGAGCAGCACGTGTTCTGCTGTGTGAACAAAGCCCGTTTGTGCACCCTGGTCTCCATGCCCATCTCCACTGTCTGTGCTGGTCAACCATGCACAGGGAGCAGCCTCTGGGATAATCTCTTAAACTGCTGTGGGCAAGGCAGCCCTTGGGATGGACTAGTGCACTGGCGGTGGTTGCAGGTGAGCCCCACCTGCTCTGCCCCAAGAACAAAGCCAGTTTGTGTCTCCTGGTCTCTGCACCCATCTCTGCTGTCTGTGCCAGTCAACTGCATGCAGGAAGTAGCTTCTTGGTCTGGGCCAGTTAGCTGCATGCAGGGAGAAGTTTCTGCATTAAGCTGTGTAGTTGTTGTAGGCTGGGTTGCCCTCCAGCCAGTCTGCAGCAGTGGTGGGGATAGCTGGTTTGCTTGCAGGTACTGCCATGGAGGAAGAAACGGCAGGCTGCTTATTGCAGTGAGGGGCCTCTTGACTGCATTGCCAACCAGGGGGATAGGGCACCTGAAGCTCCTGAACATTCCCAGCCTGTTGGTCTGAGTGTGCCAGGATGATTTTGTCCACCTGTTAAATCTTTGTCCCTTTAAGACTTTTAAAATGCCTGCTTTTCTTTTGTCCTAGGGCAGCCAGTTGTGGGAACCTGTTTGCAGTCTTAGTCTCAGACTTTGCTTTTCAACTCCTCCAATCTCCAGAGCACCATGCAATGTGTGTCTGTGCTCCTGGGACAGATTTCTAGGATTGCTTATTTAGTAGTCCTATGCTTCCATTCCCTCCCCGCTCTGATTCTTTTCCTCCCTCCAGTGAGCTGGTGTGGGGGGAGTGCTCAGGTCCCACTGGGTCACATCTTTTTACCTTACCCTTTTCAGTGAAATGTTGACTTCTCTCAGATGTAGACTGGCTGGTGTACTGTTACTTGTGGTCACTCTTTTAGGAATAGTTGTATTTGATGTATTTTCAAAATATATATGGTTTTGGGAGGAGATTTCCACCACACTACTCTTGCTGCCATCTTTTCCCATCTCTCAAATTTCCTCTTTTAAGGATACCAGTCAAATTAGATTAAGACCAACCCTAATGGTCTCATTTTAATTACCTCTTTAAAGGCCTTACCTCCAATACAGTCACATTCTGAGGTGATGAGTGTTAGTGCTTCCATGTGTGAATTTTGGGGAGAACACAATGCAGCCCATAACATGATAGTCATTTTGTCTTGGTTCACATGATTCTACTGAGACCGTCTTCATTGTGCTGTTAAGTAAGGGCCCATCTCTTCCAATGTCAACTACAAGGTATATAATTCAGAATGGTTCCTATTCTCGCTAACTATACTGGATAGTATATCTTATTTTGATCTATTCTTGGGATAAGGGCAAGCAGAGTACCCCAGTGTAATTTACTCTTGTGCCAGAGAACTTTAAATTTGGAGGTCCATAAGGTTTCTAGAAGTGTGCCCTAGGGTGAAGAGATTGCTCCACTCTACTTCAGGCTCAATCTGTTTTAAAATAGAAAGACTCTGTTGTACCAGCGTACAAGTTCTTTCCAAGGACTGAGTCCTGGAAATTTCCAGCATTATTCATTGAAACCGATCCAGTTCACTAAAGCCTCATCATCTTTCCAGGGTGATTCCTATCCTCTTCCTTTCTTCTGTAAGAATATCCCTACTAATTGGTCTGTACTCACTAACATCCTTTTATTTTGAATGCCACTCATGCCAGTGAATTCAGTTTGTCCTTTGATACTTAAACTGGTGCAATTTCTCCTACAGCTCTTTTCTCTCATGAACCAATGTTTAATAGTTGTTGCCATTATGTACTTAATTGCCTGAGTGCACTTAGGATATGTTTTATATCCAAAAATGTTGGGTCCCCCGTCATAAGTTTATATGTGTAGTAGTCACACCTCGATGTAATTTACTCCGAATATTCCATAAAGGCTTCCCTTATCCTTCATTGTCTCAAGGTGGGGCCATTTCTGGTGGATATTTGAGCCCACTGTATGATGTATACTACACTATTCTGTCAGAAATCTATTGTTTCTATTTTATTTACTAGCTTTACTCCCACAGAAACAAGGGTATTTATACACAGCACAGTCTGGCACCATAGGCATCCAGCTGCTACACTGTCCATAATAGCCAGGAACCTTTCTAAGTATTTGGTATTCAAAGTTTGCAATTACATAGTGATCAGTCTGTCAGGTGTTGTATACTGCATAATTGGATGGTTTGGTAGTAATTCCTGTTAGTTTCTCCCCATATTTCTTTTATAGTAGATATAACCTGAACTTTAAGAATCGAAAGTTAACTGTCACATTATTAGAGTTCCATTCAGTCATCAACAGTGATCTTGTTCATCATCATAGCACATAAACAGAATGTCTCCTAGAGTAATACTATTCAGGTTTTCAGGCTTCCATTCAACCTTGTCAAGGTCCAAAAGTGGGGGTGGTTTGGGCAAGCATACAGCTTCACCCTCTTAGGCATCTGGTATAATTATGCTGAGACAGTATTTCTCTCTTCCTTTGAGCCTCTCTTGAGGAATCAGTACAATGTTGGATTTCCCTCATTGCATAAGCCATTTATTCATTCTTTCATCTTCAGCTACTATTTTTCCTTCTTTGTGTTGTCAATTGATTTTAACACAAGCCTTTGCATATTTGGAAGTAATGTCAGATTCAGTAACAGTGCTAGTTCAGATTGCTGGCAACAGCATAAGGGTTTAGCAAGTGCTTTCCTTTCAATCCATTCCCATGAGTATAGAGTTGGGTTACACAGATAGAGAACTAGTAGGCCATTTTGTCCAATAGACAATACAGCTGCAGTCATTGTCAATCCCAGTTTGCAAGATGGGTGAAAGTATAAACCATCCCAAAATGCCCTTATTCTGGCATTAAGGTTTAAAGGTGTAATTACAGTTTCTTGCTTCAGGATCATCCCTGTTTCTGGCAGGCACTGTTTTAATCCTGGCCCTGAAACCACTACACTGCATTCAGCAGGAAAAAGAAAGTAGAAATGATGTGGGGAATGATTATATCATTGTACAGTGTCCTCCCTATCCTAACTCCCCTGGATCCCCTACAAAAGTCTGTCTAGTGAGGACCATTCTTTGGTCACTCATGTTGAATGTGAGCACAATTCATAAAGATACGTAAACTTTCATGGCTTTGTCTTTCACTAATCTTTTATTGAGACATAATTCACATACCATAAATATAACCCCTTAAAAAGTGTTCAATTAAATGATTTTTAGTATACTAAAAAAGTTGAGCAACCATGACAATCTAATGCCAGAACATTTTCATCAACCCTAAAAGAAACCCTGTATTCATTAGCAGTCACTCTCCATTCTGCATCCCACTGTCCCTGGCAACCACTAATCTACTTTATGTTGCTAAAGATTTACCTATCCTGAACATTTAATACAAATGTTCATCCAATACGTGATCCACCTTCAGTTGACTTTCATCTGTGGCATGAGGAAGGAGTTTGACTATATTCTTTTGTAAATGGTTACCCAGTTGTCCATCCAGCCCCATTTGTTAGTTAAAAAGACTATTCATTTGACATTGAATTATCTTGGTACCCTTGTCAAGAATCAATTGGCCATAAATGTAAGAATGTATTTCTGGATTCTCAGTTCTGTTTCATGGTTGTATATGTCTATCCTTATGCTAGTTTTGATTATGGTAGCTTTGTAGTACATTTTGATATCAGGAAGTATGAATTCTACTTTGTCATTTTTTAGGATTGTTTTGGCTATTTGGGGGTCCCTTAAAATTCCTTATAAATTTAGGATAAGCTTTCCATTTCTGCAAAGTGGGCCACTGGGATTTTGATAGCGATTGCATTGTTACCTGCAGGTCACTTTGGGTAATATTGATATTTAATATTGTCTTACAATCCATAAATGTGGGATGTCTTTCCAATTATTTGTGTCTTCTTTAATTTCTTTCAGCAATGTTTTGTAGTTTTCAGGGTACAAGGCTTGTGCCCCCTTGGTTAAATTTATCCCTAAGTATTATTTTTAAATGGTTATTTTTTTTATTTTCCTATCATTAATGTACAATTACATGAACATTATGATTACTAGACTCCACCTATTACCAGGTCCCCACGACGTACCCCATTACAGTCACTGTCCATCAGCATAGTGAGATGCTATAGAGTCACTACTTGTCTTCTCTGTTATACTGCCTTCCCCGTGCCCCCCCCCCACACATTATGTGTGCTAATTGTAATGCCCCTTTCCCCTGCTTATACTTCACTTCCCACCTATCCTTCACAATCGCTTTCCCCTTGGTAACTGTTAGTCCATTCTTGGGTTTTGTGAGTCTGCTGCTGTTTTGTTCCTTCAGTTATTTATTTATTCTTATACTCCACAGATGACTAAAATCATTTGATACTTGTCTTTCTCTGTCTGGCTTATTTCACTGAGCATAATACCCTCTAGATTCATCCATGTTGTTGCAAACGGTAGGATTTGTTTGCTTCTTATGGTTGAATAATATTCTATTGTGTATATGTACCACATCTTCTCTATCCATTCATCTACTGATGGACACTTAAGTTGTTTCCAATTCTTGGCTATTGTAAATAGTGCTGGAATAAACATAGGGGTGCATATGTCTTTTTCAAACTGGGCTCCTGCATTCTTAGGGTAAATTCCTAGGAGTGGAATTCTTGGGTCATATGGTATTTCTATTTTGAGCTTTTTGAGGAACCTCCATACTGCTTTCCACAATGTTTGAACTAGTTTACATTCCCACCAGCAGTGTAGGAGGGTTTCCCTTTCTCCACATCCTCGCCAACATTTGTTGTTGTTTGTCTTTTGGATGTTGGCCATACTAACTGGTGTGAGGTGATATCTCATTGTGGTTTTAATTTCCATTTCTTGGATAATTAGGGATGTGGAGCACCTTTTCATGTGCCTGTTGGCCATCTGAATTTCTTCTTTGGAGAAGTGTCTGTTCAGATCCTCTGCCCATTTTCTTTTTTTGGTATCATCAGTCTACAATTACATGGAGAACATTATGTTTACTAGGCTCCCCTCTTCAACAAGTCCCCCCCACATCTTGTTGAGGTGTGTGAGCTCTTTATGTAATTTGGATGTCAACCCCTTATCAGATATGTCATTTATGAATATATTCTCCAATACTTTAGGATGTCTTTTTGTTCTACTTATGGTATCCCTTGCTGTACAGAAGCTTTTTAGTTTGATATAGTCCCACTTGTTCATTTTTGCTTTTGTTTCCTTTGTCTAGGGAGATATGTTCTTATAGAAGTTGATCATGTTTATGCCCAAGAGATTTTTGCCTGTATTTTTTTCTAAGAGTTTTATGGTTTCATGACTTATGATCAGGTCTTTGATCCATTTTGAGTTTACTTTTGTGTACAGGGTTAGACAGTAATCCAGTTTCATTCTCTTACATGTATCTGTCTAGTTTTGCCAACATCAGCTGTTGAAGAAGCTGTCATTTCCCCATTGTATGTCCATGGCTCCTTTATCATATATTAATTGACCATATATGCTTGAGTTTATATTTGGACTGTCTACTCTGTTCCACTGATTTATGGGTGTTTTCTAGTGCCAGTACCAAATTGTCTTCATTATTGTGGCTATGTAGTAGAGCTTGAAGTCAGGGAGCATAATTCCACCTGCTTTATTCTACCTTCTCAGAATTGTTTTGGCTATTCAGGGTCTTTTGTCATTCCATATGAATTTTAGAACTATTTGTTCTAGTTCATTGAAGAATGCTGTAGGTATTTTGATAGGGATTGCATTTAATCTGTACATTGCTTTAGGCAGGATGGCCATTTTGACAATATTCTTCCTAGCCAAAAGCATGGGATGAATTTCCATTTATTAGTGTCCTCTTTAATTTCTCTTAAGAGTGTCCCATAGTTTTCATGGTATAGGTCTTTCACTTCCTTGGTTAGGTTTATTCCTAAGTATTTTATCCTTTCTGATGCAATTGTGAATGGAATTGTTTTCCTGATTTCTCTTTCTACTAGTTCATTAGTGTATAGGAATGCAACATATTTCTGTGTATTAATTTTGTATCTCTGAACGTTGCTGAATTCAGATATTAGATCTAGTAGGTTTGGAGTGGATTCTTTAGGGTTTTTTATGTACAATATCATGTCATCTGCAAACAGGGACAGTTTGACTTCTTCCTTGCCTATATGGATGCCTTTTATTTATTTGTGTTGTCTGTTTGCTGTGGCTAGGACCACCAGAACTATGTTGAATAAAATTGGGGAGAGTGGTCATCCTTGTCTTGTTCCCGATCTTAAAGAAATAGCTTTCAGCTTCTCACTATTACGTATAATGTTGGCTGTGGATTTGTCATATATGGCCTTTATTATGTTGAGGTACTTGCCCTCTATACCCATTTTGTTGAGGGTTTTTATCATGAATGGATGTTGAATTTTGTCAAATGCTTTTTCAACATCTATTGGGATTATCATGTGGTTTTTGTCCTTCTTTCTGTTGATGTAGTGAATGATGTTGATGGATTTTTGAATGTTGTACCATCCTTGCATCCCTGGGATGAATCCCACTTGATCATGATGGATTATCTTTTTGATGTATTTTTGAATTCGTTTTGCTAATATTTTGTTGAGTATTTTTGTATCTATGTTCATTAGAGATATTGGTCTGTAATTTTCTTTTCTTGTGGTTTCTTTGCCTGGTTTTGATATTAGAGTGATGTTGGCCTCATAGAATGAGTTTGGGAGTATTCCCTCCTCTTCTACTTTTTGGAAAACTTTAAGGAGGATGGGTATTAGATCTTCACTAAATGTTTGATAAAATTCAGCAGTGAAACCATCTGTTCCAGGAGTTTGTGCTTAAGTAGTTTTTTGATTACCAATTCAATTTCTTTACTGGTAATTGGTCTATTCAGATTTTCTGTTTCTTTCTGGGTCAGCGTTGGAAGGTTGTATTTTTCTAGAAATTTGTCCATTCTTCTAGGTTTTCCAGTTTGTTACCATATAATTTTTCATAGTAGTATCTCATAATTCTTTGTATTTCTGTGGTGTCCATAGTGATTTTTCCTTTCTTATTTCTGATTCTGTTTATGTGTGTATACTCTCTTTTTCTTATAAGTCTGGCTTGGTGTTTATCTATTTTGTTTATTTTCTCAAAGAACCAGCTTCTGCTTTCATTAATTCTTTCTATTGTTTTATTTTTCTCAATTTCATTTATTTATGCTTTAATCTTTATTATGTCCCTCCTTCTACTGACTTTGGGCCTCTTTTGTTTTTCATTTTCTTGTTTCATCATTTGAGAGTTTAGAGTGTTCATTTGGGATTATTCTTTCCTGAGATAGGCCTGTATTGAAATACATTTTCCTGTTAGCATGGCCTTCACTGCATCAAAAATTTTTGTGTTGTTGAATCATTGTTGTCATTTGTCTCCACATATTGCTTAATCTCTGTTTTTATTTGGTCATTGATCCATTGATTATTCAGGAGCATGTTATTAAGCCTCCATGTGTTTGTGGGTTTTTTCATTTTCTTTGTGTAATTTATTTCTTGTTTCATACCTTTGTGATCTGAGAAGCTGGCTCATACAATTTCAGTCTTTTTGAATTTACTGAGGTTCTTTTTGTGGCCTAGTATATGATCTATTGTTGAAAATGTTCCATGTGCACTTGAGAAGAATATGTATCCTGTTGCTCTTGGATGGAGTTTTACAATCACTTTTTAAGTGAAGAAAAGAAAGAAATGGATTTATACATTTTTTGTAATTACATTATAAGTTATAATTGTATATTTTTATATTATATATAATTATTATTACCTTTACTGGTGTTTCTTGTTGTATGTGTGTGTATTTGATTTATTGTCTGATATCACCTATTTTCATGTCAAAAAACTTCCTTTCATGTTTTTATTAGGCAAGAATCTAGAAATATATTTAGTCTAGGAATATATTTTATCTCTTTACTTATTTATCATGATAAAATTACATAACAAAATTTGCCATTTTAATCATTTTTAACAGTACATTTTGGTAGCATTAAGTATATTTACAATATTGTGGAACTATCACCACTATTTATTTCACTTCTGTAAACATTAAGAAATAAATCCCCATTCTCCACTCACTCCAGACCCTGGTAACTTCATATCTTTTTTCTCTCTCTATGAATTTGTCTAGTCTAGATGTTTCATGTAAGTGAAATCATACAATATATGCCTTTTGTGTCTAGCTTATTTCATGTAACAAAGTTTTTCATGGTGCATCCATATTTTATCATGTGTCAGGACTTCATTCCTCTATGACTAAACGATATTCCATTGTATGTATGTACCTCTATTTGTCAATTCTTCTGTTGAAGGACATTTGAGTTGGTTCCACCTTTCGGCTATTGTGATAAGGCTTCAGTGAGTATTAATATACAAGTATCTGTTTAAGTCCTTGTTTTCAATTCTTTCGGTTACATATGTAAGGGTGGAATTGCTGGATCGTATGGTAATTCTGTTTAGCTTTTTGAGTAACTTGCAAACTTTTTCACAAGGACCATACCATTTTACATTTTCAATTTTTTTACTCCTTATTCTAAATTTAACTTAAACAACTGCCAAACTCTTTTGGACTTCTTAGTAACTTAGAAGCACAATGTTAGTCATTCTTGCCTAAAAATAATATTAGTAGCATTCTCCCAAACCCTCTCCACTAAGACAACCTGTCTGTTCTCTGTGTTGATGAGCCTATATCTGTATTGTTTGTTTGCCCATTTGCCTTGTTTTTTAGATTCCACATACAAATGATTTCATATGGTTTTTGTCTTTGTCTGTTTGACTTATTTCACTGAGCATAATTTCACATAGGTACCTCTAGGTCCATCCATGTTGTCGCATATGGCAGGAGTTCATTCTTTTTTATGGCTGAGTACTATTCCATTGTATATATGTACCACATCATCTTTATCCATTCAACTATCAATAGATATTTAGTTTGCTTCCATATCTAGGCTGTTTTAAATGCTCCCATAAAGTAGGAGTGCATTTCACTTTTTCAGTTAGTAATTTTTTTTCTTCACATAAATTTCCAGAAGTGGAATTAGAGGGTAATATGGTATTCCTATGATTAGTTTTTTGAAAAACCATCATAATGCTTTCTATATAACAAACAGTTTGCATTCCCACCAAGAGCATATGAGGGTAACCTTTTCTCCATACCTTGCCAGCACTTACTACTTCTTGTCTTGTTGATATCAGCCACTCTGACTGGTATGGGGTGATAACTCACTGTGGTTTTGATTTGCATTTCCCTAATAATTTGTCATGTTGAGCATCTTTTAATGTGTCTGTTTACCACCTGTATATCTTCTTTGCGAAATGTCTATTCAGGTCCTCTGCCCATTTTTTAATTAGATTATTTTCTTTGGCGTAAAGTAGTGGGTTTTTAAAATATATTTTGAATATTAGCCCTGTATTGGATATATCATTTGCAAATATAATCTTCCACAAAGTAGGGTGTGTTTTTTTTTGTTTTATTGATGATTTCCTTTGTTGTGCTGAAGCTTTTTAGTATGATATAGTCCCAGATGTTTAATTTTGCTTTTGTTTCCCTTGCCTGGGGAGACATGGCCCCCCAAAATTACTAATACTGATGTTCAGGAGTTTACTGCCTATGTTTTCTCTTAGGAATTTTATGGGTTCAGGTGTTACATTCAATTCTTTAATACATTTTGAATTAATTTTTGATTATGGTGTAAGACAGTGAGCCAGTTACATTCTTTTGCATGCAGTTGTACAGTTTTCCCAACATCATGTATTGAAGAGACTGTCTTTTCCCCATTGTAAATTCTTGCCTCCTTTGTCATAGATTAATTAACCATATAATGTGGGTTTATTTCTGGGCTCTCTGTTCTGTTCTATTGATCTATGTATCTATTTTTGTACCAGTGTCATGCTGTTTTGGTCAATGTAGCTTTTGTAGTATAGTTTGAAATCAGGAACATGATACCTCCAGCTTCATTCTTTCCCAAGATTGTATGTATTGGTTAATTGGGGTCTTTTGTAATTCCATAAAAGTTTTAGGATTATATGACCTAGTTCTGTGGAAAATGCCATTGATAAATTGTTGAGAAATGCATTGAATCTGTACATTGCTTTGAGTAGCATGGCCATTTTAACAATATTAATTCTTCCTATCCATGACATGGAATATTTTTTCATTTATCTGTGTCATCTTCAAATTATTTTATCATTGTCTTATAGTTTTCACAGTACAAGTCTTTCACTTCCTTTGTTACATTTATTCCCAGGTATTTTATTTATTTTAATGCAACTATAAATGGGATTTTCTTAATTTCTCTTTATACTAGTTCATTGTATGTAGACATGCAACAGATTTCTTTATACTGAGTTTGTATCCTGCAACTTTACTAAATTCACTTATTAGTGCTAATAGTTTTTTGGCGGAGTCTTTAGAGTTTTCTATATGTAGTGTCATGTCATCTGCAAATACTGACACTTTTACATCTTCCTTACTAATTTGGATGCCTTTGATTTCTTTTTCTCATCTGCTTGCTGTAGCTAGGACTTCAAGCACTATGTTGAATAAAACTGGTGAGAATGGGCAAGTGCATCTTGTTTCAGATCTTACAAGGAAAACTTTAAGCTTGTTGCCATTCAGTATGATCTTAGCTGTGGGTTTGTCATATATGGCCTTTATTATGTTGCAATATGTTCCCAATATACCCACTTTGTTAGGATTTTTTAATCATGAATGAATGCTGAATTTTGTCAAGCACTTTTTCCACATCTATTAATAGTCATATGGTTGTTATCCTTCTTTTTTAAATTTGGTATCACATTGATTTTTATATATTGAGCCATCCTTAGATCCTTGGAATAAATCTCACTTGATTGTAGTGAATGATCCTTTTAATGTATTTTAAAATTTGGTTTCCTGATATTTCGTTCAGGTTCTCTGCATCTATGTTCATTAGGTATATTGCTCTCCAATTTTATTTTTTTTAATGACTTTCTCTGCTTTTGATACCAGGACGATGCTGGCCTCATAGAATGAGTTTAGAATATTTCTTTTCTTTTCATTTTTTTTGGAATAATTTGAGAAGGATAGGTGTTAACTCTTCTTTAAATGTTTGGTAGAATTCCTCCACAAAGCTGTCTGGATGAAATGTCCTAGACTTTTCTTTGTTGGCAGTTTTTTTACCAATTCAATTTCATTACCAGTAATTGGTCTGTTCAGATTGCCTATTCCTTCCTGATTCAGTCATGGAAGATTGCATGTTCTTAGGAAATTATCCATTTCTTCTGGGTTACCCAATTTATTAACATGTAATTTTTCATAGAATTCTTATACTCCTTTGAATTTCTGTAGTTATGGTTGTAACTTATCTTTCATTTCTGATTTTGTTTATTTGACTCCTCTCTTTTCCTTGATAACTCTACATTTTTAAAGGTTTGTCAACTTTTTTCTTTTAAAAAACCAGGGGGGCGGAGCCAGGATGGTGGTGTGAGTAGAGCAGTGGAAATCTCCTCCCAAAAACACATAGAGCTATGAAAATATAACAAAGAAAACTCTTCCTAAAATAGAGACCAGAGGACACAGGACAACATCCAGACCACATCCACACCTGCAAGAATCCAGCGCCTGGCGAAGGGGGTAAGATACAAGCCCCAGCCTGGTGGGACCCGAGCGCCCCTCCCCCCAGCTCCCGGCGGGTGGAAAGAAACCAGAGCGGTTTTTTTTTTTGGCGAGTGCTTTTTGGAAGCCTTAAAGGGACAGGGACCCCGGTGCTAGGGAGGCAGAGCAGCAGGACCGGTGAGCGGGTGCCTGGGACCGGCGCCTGAGGACAAAGAATATCGTGCTTTTTTCCCTGCGGGACTGGTGGGTGGGTGCCTGAGACTGCCGCATGAGGATGGAGGAAATCCTGGCTGCTCCCTCTCAAACGGGGCACCACCACTTTGGAGGAGCAGCCCCAGCCAGGCCATGCCCACAGCAACAGCAGAGATAAACTCCATAGCAACTGGGCAGGTAGCAGAAGCCCTGTCTGTGCACAGCTGACAAGCATAAGCCACTAGAGGTCGCTATTCTCCCAGGAGAGGAAGGCCACAAACCAACAAGAAGGGAAGCTCTTCCAGAGGTCACTCGTACCAGCTCTGCAAACTATCTCTATCACCATGAAAAGGCAAAACTACAGGCAGACAAAGATCACAGAGACAACACCTGAGAAGGAGACAGACCTAACCAGTCCTCCTGAAAAAGAATTCAAAATAAAAATCATGAACATGCTGACAGAGATGCAGAGAAAAATGCAAGAGCAATGGGATGAGATGCAGAGAAAAATGCAAGAGCAATGGGATAAAGTCCGGAGGGAGATCACAGATGTCAGGAAGGAGATCACAGAAGTGAAACAATCCCTGGAAGGATTTATAAGCAGAATGGATAAGACGCAAGAGGCCATTGAAGGAATAGAAGCCAGAGAACAGGAACGTATAGAAGCTGACATAGAGAGAGATAAAAGGATCTCCAGGAATGAAACAACACTAAGAGAACTATGTGACCAATCCAAAAGGAATAATATTCGTATTACAGGGGTACCAGCAGAAGAAGAAAGACGAAAAGGGATAGAAAGTCTCTTTGAAGAAATAATTGCTGAAAACTTCCCCAAACTGGGGGAGGAAATAATCGAACAGACCATGGAATTACACAGAACCCCCAACAGAAAGGATCCAAGGAGGACAACACCAAGACACATAGTAATTAAAATGGCAAGGATCAAGGACAAGGAAAGAGTTTTAAAGGCAGCTAGAGAGAAAAAGGTCACCTATAAAGGAAAACCCATCAGGCTAACATTAGACTTCTCGACAGAAACCCTACAGGCCAGAAGAGAATGGCATGATATACTTAATGCAATGAAACAGAAGGGCCTTGAACCAAGGATACTGTATCCAGCATGACTATCATTTAAATATGATGGCGGGATTAAACAATTCCCAGACAAGCAAAAGGTGAGGGAATTTGCTTCCCACAAACCACCTCTACAGGGCATCCTACAGGGACTGCTCTAGATGGGAGCACTCCTAAAGAGAGCACAGAACAAAACACACAACATATAAAGAATGGAGGAGGAGGAATAAGAAGGGAGAGAAGAAAAGAATCTCCAGACAGTGTATATAACAGCTCAATAAGCAAGCTAAGTTAGGCAGTAAGATACTAAAGAAGCTAACCTTGAACATTTGGTAACCACGAATCTAAAGCCTGCAATGGCAGTAAGTACATATCTCTCAATAGTCACCTTAAATGGAAATGGACTTAATGCACCAATCAAAAGACACAGAATAATAGAATGGATAAAAAAGCAAGACCCATCTATATGCTGCTTACAAGAAACTCACCTTAAACCCAAAGACAAGCATAGACTAAAAGCCAAGGGATGGAAAAACATATTTCAGGCAAACAAACAGTGAGAAGAAAGCAGGGGTTGCAGTACTAATATCAGACAAAATAGACTTCAAAACAAAGAAAGTAACAAGAGATAAAGAAGGATACTACATAATGATAAAGGGCTCAGTCCAACAAGAGGATATAACCATTCTAAATATATATGCACCCAATACAGGAGCACCAGCATATGTGAAGCAAATACTAACAGAACTAAAGAGGGAAATAGACTGCAATGCATTCATTGTAGGAGACTTCAACACACCACTCACCCCAAAGGATAGATCCACCGGGCAGAAAATAAGTAAGGACACAAAGGCACTGAACAACACAGTAGAACAGATGGACCTAATAGACATCTATAGAACTCTACATCCAAAAGCAACAGGATATACATTCTTCTCAAGTGCACATGGAACATTCTCCAGAATAGACCACATACTAGCTCACAAAAAGAGCCTCAGTAAATTCCAAAATATTGAAAATCTACTAACCAATTTTTCAGACCACAAAGGTATAAAAGTAGAAATAAATTCTACATAGAAAACAAAAAGGCTCACAAACACATGGAGGCTTAACAACATGCTACTAAATAATCAATGGATCAATGAACAAATCAAAATAGAGATCAAGGAATATATAGAAACAAATGACAACAACAACACTAAGCCCCAACTTCTGTGGGACGCAGAGAAAGCAGTCTTAAGAGGAAAATATATAGCAATCCAGACACACTTGAAGAAGGAAGAATAATCCCAAAGGAATAGTCTAACATCACAATTATCGAAACTGGAAAAAAGAAGAATGAGGCCTAAAGTCAGCAGAAGGAGGGACATAATAAAGATCAGAGAAGAAATAAACAAAATTGAGAAGAATAGAACAATAGCAAAAATCAACGAAACCAAGAGCTGGTTCTTTCAGAAAATAAACAAAATAGATAACTGTCTAGCCAAACTTATTAAGAGAAAAAGAGAATCAACATAAATCAACATAATCAGAAATGAGAATGGAAAAATCACGACAGACTCCACAGAAATACAAAGAATTATTAAAGACTACTATGAAAACCTATATGCCAACAAGCTGGAAAACCTAGAAGAAATGGACAACTTCCTAGAAAAATACAACCTCCCAAGACTGACCAAGGAAGAAACACAAAAGTTAAACAAGCCAATTATGAGCAAAGAAATTGAAATAGTAATAAAAAAACTACCCAAGAACAAAACCCCAGGGCCAGACGGATTTACCTCAGAATTTTATCAGATACACAGAGAAGACATAATACCCATTCTCCTTAAAGTGTTCCAAAAAATAGAAGAAGAGGGAATACTCCCAAACTCATTCTATGAAGCCAACATCACCCTAATACCAAAACCAGGCAAAGACCCCACCAAAAAAGAAAATTACAGACCGATATCCCTGATAAATGTAGATGCAAAAATACTCAATAAAATATTAGCAAACAGAATTCAACCGTATATCAAAAGGATCATACAACATGACCAAGTGGGATTCATCCCAGGGAAGCAAGGTTGGCACAACATTCGAAAATCCATCAAAATCATCCACCACATCAACAAAAAGAAAGACAAAAACCACATGATCATCTCCATAGATGCTGAAAAAGCATTTGACAAAATTCAACATCCATTCATGATAAAAACTCTCAGCAAAATGGGAATAGAGGGCAAGTACCTCAACATAATAAAGGCCATATATGATAAACCCACAACCAGCATTATACTGAACAGCGAGAAGCTGAAAGCATTTCCTCTGAGATCGGGAACAAGACAGGGATGCCTACTCTCCCCACTGTTATTTAACACAGTACTGGAGGTCCTAGCCACGGCAATCAGACAAAACACAGAAATACAGGGAATCCAGATTGGTAAAGAAGAAGTTAAACTGTCACTATTTGCAGATGATATGATACTGTACATAAAAAACCCTAAAGACTCCACTCCAAAACTACTAGAACTGATATCAGAATACAGCAAAGTTGCAGGATACAAAATTAACACCCAGAAATCTGTAGATTTCCTATACACTAACAATGAATCAATAGAAAGAGAAATCTGGAAAACAATTCCATTCACCATTGCATCAAAAAGAATAAAATACCTAGGAATAAACCTAACCAAAGAAGTGAAAGACTTATACTCTGAAAACTACAAGTCACTCTTAAGAGAAATTAAAGGGGACACTAACAGATGGTAACGCATCCCATGCTCATGGGTAGGAAGAATTAATATTTTCAAAATGGCCATCCTGCCCAAAGCAATATACAGATTTGATGCAATCCCTCTCAAATTACCAGCAACATTCTTTAATGAATTGGAACAAATAATTCAAAAATTCATATTGAAACACCAAAGACCCCAAATAGCCAAAGCAATCCTGAAAAAGAATAAAGTAGGGGGGATCTCACTCCCCAACCTCAAGCTCTACTAGAAAGCCATAGTAATCAAGACAATTTGGTACTGGCACAAGAACAGATCCACAGACCAGTGGAACAGATTAGAGACTCCAGAAATTAACCCAAACATATATGGTCAATTAATATTTGATAAAGGAGCCATGGACATAAAATGGCAAAATGACAGTCTCTTCAACAGATGGTGCTGGCAAAACTGGACAGCTACATGTAGGAGAATGAAACTGGACCATTGTCTAAACCCATATACAAAGGTAAACTCAAAATGGATCAAAGACCTGAATGTAAGTCATGAAACCATTAAACTCTTGGAAAAAAACATAGGCAAAAACCTCTTAGACATAAACATGAGTGACCTCTTCTTGAACATATCTCCCCAGGCAAGGAAAACAATAGCAAAATGAGCAAGTGGGACTACATTAAGCTGAAAAGCTTCTGTACAGCGAAAGACACCATCAATAGAACAAAAAGGAACCCTACAGTATGGGAGAATATATTTGAAAATGTCAGATCCGATAAAGGCTTGATGTCCAGAATATATGAAGAGCTCACATGCCTCAACAAACAAAAAACAAATAACCGAATTAAAAAATGGGCAGAGGAACTGTACAGACAGTTCTCTAAAAAACAAATACAGATGGCCAAGAGACACATGAAAAGATGCTCCACATCGCTAATTATCAGAGAAATGCAAATTAAAACTACAATGAGGTATCACCTCACACCAGTAAGGATAGCTGCCATCCAAAAGACAAACAACAACATGTTGGCGAGGCTGTGGAGAAAGGGGAACCCTCCTACACTGCTGGTGGGAATGTAAATTAGTTCAACCATTGTGGAAAGCAGTATGGAAGTTCATCAAAATGCTCAAAACAGACCTACCATTTGACCCAGGAATTCCACTCCTAGGAATTTACCCTAAGAATTTCCCCTAAGGAATTTACCCAATCAAGTTTGAGAAAGACAGATGCACCCCTATGTTTATCGCAGCACTATTTACAATAGCCAAGAATTGGAAGCAACCTAAATGTCCATCGGTAGATGAATGGATAAAGAAGATGTGGTACATATACACAATGGAATACTACTCAGCCATAAGAAGTGGAAAAATCCAACCATTTGCAGCAACATGGATGGAGCTGGAGAGTATTATGCTCAGCGAAATAAGCCAAGTGGAGAAAGAGAACTACCAAATGATCTCACTCATCTGAGGAGTATAAGAACAAAGGAAAAACTGAAGGAACAAAACAGCAGCGGAATTACAGAACCGAAAAATGGACTAACAGGTACCAAAGGGAAAGGACCTGGGGAGGGGGGGGGGGCGGGGAGGGATAGGGGGGGGGGAAGAAAAAGGGGGGTATTAAGATTAGCATGCATTGGGGGGGTAGGGAGAAAGGGGAGGGTGGGCTGCACAACACAGAGAGGACAAGTAGTGATTCTACAACATTTTGCTAAGCTGATGGACAGTAACTGTAATGTGGTTGTTAGGGGGGACCTGACATACGGAGAGCATAGTAAACATAGTATTCTTCATATAAGTGTAGATTAAAGATTAAAAAAAGAAAGAAAGAAAGAAAAGGGGGATTAGTCCTTGATAGGATAAAACTATTGGTAAATCAAAGATCAACGCATGCTTTAAATATCCTTAATGTTGTTCACTTAAAGGGTGTCAGATGATCAGCTATGGAGGTACTCTTTTCTGATAATATTCCTTTCTCTTAATAAAAAAAAAAAGAAGTTCCTGTGTGCTGACCTCCAATGAGTTCTGCACAGTGGTATAGAGGGCATGTCAAAGTGTGGGCAAAGGGTCTGTTTGTTTCTATGCAGAAGATCAAGGCCTCGCTTGGATACCCAGAAAATGAACTAAGATACCATATGAGGAGGAGCTTCTGGCATCAGCACTCTCTGGAGGACTCGTGCCAGGGGACGATCATCAAAAAGCCTCCACAGGGATCCGGACGATGCTGCGGTTGTGGCTGCATCCGCCCCACCGGTTCCTGGACTTGCCATTGGAATGAGGAGGGAGATGTCTAGGCTGGCATGTGCATACAGTGAGACAACGAATTTGACCAGATCTGTACTGTTGGAACTCAACCAGGAGTTGAGAGGGGTGCAAGTTGTAGCACTCCAAAATCTTATGACTATAGACTATCTACAGTTAAAAGAACATATGGAATGTGAACAGATCCCAGAAATGGGCTGCTTTAATTTGTCTGATTTTTCTCAGACTCTTCAAGTACAGTTGGACAATATCCATCATATCATAGACAAGTTTTCACAAATGACTAGGGTGCCTAAATGGTTTTCTTGGCTTAACTGGAGATGGATGTCACCGTATTCCTATTATGTTAATATGTGTGTGCAAATTAGTTAGTAGTTTAAAACCTATACATAATTAAGGTACTCTACAAGAAGACATGTCAAAGAAATAATCAATCCTCCCACGTTTTCTTCTATATGCTACCTCTATAGCTTTTCTTCTTCCTTCCTAATTACAACCCTTAAATAGAATTCGTGCCTCATATTGAATTTACTGAGTATCATAATTCCTCCAGGTGGTAAAGATACCTCGAGACAAGTGCAGGGCATAGAAGCCACAGGGCATAAATCTGCAAAGAAGTAAAAAGCTAACCTTTTCAAACAATATGGCTTCTCTCTCACTTACCAACTTTACATTTCCCTGTATGGCCCCGGAAGATGACTGGTTAGCCAGAGACGGGTAAGATTCCTCAAGGGAGGAACAACCTAAGACAGGCACAGTCGCAGGGGGGCCATCAGGTGAGAAATTGTGGATCAACAGAGGTGAGGCTCAGAACCTCACCCCCCCTGCTTTGAGAGAAATCTTCTGCATCCTTGGATGTTTTGCTGCCCTTGTCTAGCTTGGATTAATACTTAGTCCATAGGCACACACGTGATCATCTACATTTGCCCTCTTACAGCACTAAACTATGTTTTCTACCTTTATCTTGCATCTACCTACCACTTCAGCATTTTTTTAAATATAAAAAAATAATAATAATAAAGGGAGAAATGTGGGATCAACGTATAAATCAAGTATAAAAATCAAACGAATATTCATATTTGACCTGATTGTTTATAGTTCATAATGCGTGATCAAAACCAAAAGTTTCTGTGATGACTGCCCTTGTACTGTTCACCATGTAAGAATTTATTCACTATGTAAGAATTCGTTCACCATGTAAGAACTTGTTCGTTATGCTTCAGAAGATTGGAGACTGACGAGAATTAGGCTTGAGATGGATTAATGATTGTGCATTGAGCATTGACCCCCCTATACAGAATTTTGTTGTTGTTAACAACCATTTGATCAATAAATATGAGAGATGCCCTCTCAAAAAAAAAAAAAATCAGGGAAAAAAAAACCACAAAAAACCAGCACTAATTTCATTGATTTTTTTCTATTGTTTCTTAGTCTCTGTATCATTTATTCCTGCTCTGATCTTTATTATGTCCCTTCTTCTACTAACTTTGGGTTTTTTTTGTTCTTTTTCCAGTTCATTTAGTTGTAAAGTTAGGTTGTTTAGTGAGATTGTTCTTGTTTGTTGAGGTAGGCCTGTATCTCTATTAACTTCTCACTTAGAACCTGTTTTGCTGCATCCCACAGGTTTTAAACTATTGTGTTTCTGTTTTCATTTGTCTCCATGTATTTTTTTATTTCCTCTCTGATTTGCTCCTTGATCTATTTATTGTTTAGTAGCATATTGTGTTTTTTTTCTTTTTTTCTTATAATTGATTTCTATTTTTATACATTTGTGTTTGGAAAAGATGCTTGATAGGATTTCAATGTTCTTAAGTTTATTGAGACTTGTTTTGTAATCTAACATGTGACCTATCCTGGAGATTATTCCACATGCACTTGAGAAGCATGTGTGTTCCTCTGATTTTGTGAAATGTTCTGTTTATATCTGTTAAGTACATTTGTTCTAATGTGTCATTCAAGGCCACTGTTTCCTTATTGATTTTCTGGATGATCTATCCTTTGATGTAAGTGGGGTGTTACAGACCCTTACTGTTATTATATTACTGTCAATTTCTCCCTTTAATCTGTTAGTATTTGCTTTATATATTAAAGTGCTCCTGTGTTGGGTGCATCAATATTTAAAATTACTATATCCTCTTGTTGGACTGATCCTTTTATCAGTATCTCATGTCCTTCCTTGTCTCTTGTTACTCTCTTTCTTTTGAGGTCTATCTTGTCTGCTATTAAGTATTGCTACTCCTGCTTTTTTTCTTCTTCTATTTGTGTGGAATGTAATTTTCCTCCCTTTGCTTTCAGGCTATATCTGTCTTTAGTCTGAAGTGAGTCTCTTGTGTGCATTATATGGTTGGGTCATGTTACATTATCCATTAAGCCACCCTATGTTTTTTTTTTTTTAGATAATTATATTTTATTGAACGGTAGTTGACACAGTATTACATTAGTTTCAGGTGTACAACACAGTGATTCAACATTTATATACATGATAATTCTAGGTACCAGCTATCACCATACCAAGTTGTTACAATATTTTGACTATATTCCTTATGCTATACATTACATCCCGGATACTTATTTATTTTACAATTGGAAGTGTGTATATATATTTTTTTGTAAGGGCAGCTCTCATATTTATTGATCAAATGGTTGTTAACAACAATAAAATTCTGTATAGGGGGGTCAATGCTTAATGCACAATCATTAATCCACCCCAAGCCTAATTTTCACCAGTTTCCATTCTTCTGAAGCATAACAAACAAGTTCTTAAATGGAGAACAAATTCTTACATGGTGAATAAGTTACATGGTGAACAGTACAAGGGCACTCATCACAGAAACTTTCAGTTTTGCTCATGCATTATGAACTATAAACAGTCAGTTCAAATATGAATACTCATTTGATTTTTATACTTGATTTATATGTGGATACCACATTTCTCTCTTTATTATTATTATTTTTAATAAAATGCTGAAGTGATAGGTAGATACAAGATAAAGGTAGAAAACATAGTTTAGTGTTGTAAGAAAGAAAATGTAGATGATCAGGTGTGTGCCTGTAGACTATGTGTTAATCCAAGCTAGACAAGGGCAATAAAACATCCACGTATGTAGAAGATTTCTCTCAGAACAGGGGTGTGGGGGAGGATCTAAGCCTCACCTCTGTTGATCCCCATTTTCTCACCTGATGTCCTGCCTGCAACTGTGCCTGTCTTAGGTTGTTACTCCCTTGAGGAATCTTACCCGTCTCTGGCTATCCAGTCATCTTCCGGGGCCATACAGGGAAATGTAAAGTTGGTAAGGGAGAGAGAAGCCTTATTGTTTGAAAAGGTTAGCTTTTTATTTCTTTGCATATTTATGCCCTGTGGCTTCTATGCCCAGCATTTGTGTTGAGGTGTCTTTACCACTTGGAAGAATTATGATACTCAGTAAATTCGATATGAGGCATGAATTCTATTTAAGGGTTGTAATTAGGAAGGAAGAAGAAAAGCTATAGAAGTAGCAGGCAGAAGAAAACATGGGAGGATTGATTATTTCTTTGACATATCTTCTTGTAGAGTAACTTCAGCATGTATAGGTTTTAAACTACTAATTAAATTGTGCACACACATTAACATAATAGGAGTACAGTTATGTAACCAAAGCATACCTGTAATTACCAGCCATCTCCAGTGAAACCAAGAAAACCAGTTAGGCACCTTAGGCATTTGTGAAAACTTATCTATGATATGGTGGATATTGTCCAACTGAACTTGAACAGTCTGAGAGAAATCAGACAAATTAAAACAACCCACTCCTGGGGACTGTTCACATCCCATATGTTCTTTTAACAGTAAATAGTCTGTAGTTGTAAGATTTTGGAGCGCTACAATTTGCACTTCTCCAAATTCTTGGTTGAGTTCCAACAGTATAGATCCAGTCAAATTTGTTGTTTTACTGTATGCACAGGCCAGCTTAGATATCTCCTTCTTCATTCCCATGGCAAGTCCAGGAACTGGTGGGATGGGTGCATCTACACCTGTAGCATTGCGTGGATCTTTGTTGGGGTTTTTTGATGATCATCTTCTGCATGAGTCTTCCCGAGAGTGGTGATGTCGGAAGTTCTTTTTCATATCGTATCTTAGTTCATTTTCAGGGTAGCCAAATTAGGCTTTGATTCTCTGTATAAACACAAACAGACCCTTTGCCTACACTTTTATATGCCCTTTATATCATTGTGTAGAACTCATTGGAGGTCACCACACAGGAACTGCTTTTTTTTTTATCATTAATCTACACTTACATGACGAATATTTTGTTTACTAGGCTCTCCCCTATACCAGGTCCCCCCTATATTCCCCTTTATAGTCACTGTCCATTAGCGTGGCAAAATGTTGAAGAATCACTACTTGTCTTCTCTGTGTTGTACAGCCCTCCCCTTTCTCCCACCCCCCATACATGCTAATCTTAATACCCCCCTTTTCTCCCCCCCCTTATCCCTCCCTACCCACCCATCCTCCCCTGTCCCTTTCCCTTTGGTACCTGTTAGTCCATTCTTGAGTTCTGTGATTCTGCTGCTGTTTTGTTCCTTCAGTATTTCCTTTGTTCTTATACTCCACAGATGAGTGAAATCATTTGGTATTTCTCTTTTTCCACTTGGCTTGTTTCACTGAGCATAATACCCTCCAGCTCCATCCATGTTGCTGCAAATGGTAGGATTTGCCCTTTTCTTATGGCTGAGTAGTATTCCATTGTGTATATGTACCACATCTTCTTTATCCATTCATCTATCGATGGACATTTAGGTTGCTTCCAATTCTTGGCTAGTAAATAGTGCTGCGATAAACATAGTGGTGCATTGGTCTTTCTCATACTTGATTGCTGCATTCTTAGGGTAAATTCCTAGGAGTGCAATTCCTGGGTCAAATGGTATGTCTGTTTTGAGCATTTTGATGTACCTCCATACTGCTTTCCACAATGGTTGAACTAATTGACATTCCCAACAGCAGTGTAGGAGGGTTTCCCTTTCTGCACAGCCTCGCCAACATTTGTTGTTGTTTGTCTTTTGAATGGCAGCCATCCTTACTGGTGTGAGGTGATACCTCATTGTAGTTTTAATTTGCATTTCTCTGATAATTAGCTATGTGTAGCATCTTTTCATGTGTCTGTTGGCCATCTGTATTTCTTTTTTGGAGAACCCTCTGTTCAGTTCCTCTGCCCATTTTTTAATTGGGTTATTTGTTTTTTGTTTGTTGAGGCGTGTGAGCTCTTTATGTATTCTAGACGTCAAGCCTTTATCAGATGTGTCATTTTCAAATATATTCTCCCATACTGTAGGGTTCCTTTTTGTTCTATTGATGGTGTCTTTCGCTGTACAGAAGCTTTTCAGCTTAATATAGTCCCACTTGTTCATTTTTGCTGTTGTTTTCCTTGCCCGGGGAGATATGTTCAAGAAGAGGTCAGTCATGATTATGTGTAAGAGGTTTTTGCCTATGTTTTTTTCCAAGAGTTTAATGGTTTCATGACTTACATTCAGTTCTTTGATACATTTTGAGTTTACTTTTGTATATGAGGTTAGACAATGGTCCAGTTTCATTCTCCTACATGTAGCTGTCCAGTTTTGCCAGCACCATCTGTTGAAGAGACTGTCATTTTGCCATTGTATGTCCATGGCTCGTTTATCAAATATTAATTGACCAAATATGTCTGGGTTAATGTCTGGATTCTCTAATCTGTTCCATTGGTCTGTGGCTCTGTTCTTGTGCCAGTACCAATTTGTCTTGATTACTATGGCTTTATAATAGAGCTTGAAGTTGGGGAGTGAGATCCCCCCTACTTTATTCTTCTTTCTCAGGATTGCTTTGGCTATTCGGGGTCTTTGGTTTTTCCATATGAATTTTTGAATTATTTGTTCCAGTTCATTGAAGAATGTTGCTGGTAATTTGAGAGGGATTGCATCATATCTGTATATTGCTTTGGGCAGGATGACCATTTTGACAATATTAATTCTTCCTACCCATGAGCATGGGATGCGTTTCCATCTGTTAGAGTCCCCTTTATTTTCTCTTAAGAGTGACTTGTAGTTTTCAGAGTATAAGTCTTTCACTTCTTTGGTTAGGTTTATTCCTAGGTATGTTATTTTTTTTTGATGCAATTGTGAATGGAGTTGTTTTCCTGATTTCTCTTTATGTTGTTTCATTGTTAGTGTATAGGAAAGCCACAGATTTCTGTGCGTTGATTTTGTATCCTGCAACTTTTCTGTATTCCGATATCAGTTCTAGTAGTTTTGGGGTGGAGTCTTTAGGGTTTTTTATGTACAGTATCATGTCATCTGCAAATAGTGACAGTTTAACTTGTTCTTTACCAATCTGGATTCCTTGTATTTTTTTGTCTTGTCTGATTGCCATGGCTAGGACCTCCAGTACTATGTTAAATAACAGTGGGGAGAGTGGTCATCCCTGTCCAGTTCCTGATCTCAGAGGAAAAGCTTTTAGCTTCTCACTGTTCAATATAATGTTGGCTGTGGGTTTTTCATAGATGGCCTTTATTATGTTGAGGTACTTGCCCTCTATTCCCATTTTGCTGAGAGTTTTTATCATGAATGGATGTTGAACTTTGTCAAATGCTTTTTCAGCATCTATGGAGATGATCATGTGGTTTTTGTCTTTCTTTTTGTTGATGTGGTGGATGATGTTGATGGACTTTCAAATGCCGTACCATCCTTGCATCCCTGGGATGAATCCCACTTGGTCATGGTGTATGATCCTTTTGATGTATTTTTGAATTCGATTTGCTAATATTTTGTTGAGTATTTTTGCATCTATGTTCATCAGCGATATTGGTCTCTAGTTTTCTTTTTTGTTGGGGTCTTTGCCTGGTTTTGGTATTAAGGTGATGTTAGCTTCATAGAATGAGTTTGGGAGTATCCCCTCCTCTTCTATTTTTTGGAAAACTTTAAGGAGGATGGGTATTATGTCTTCCCTGCATGTCTGATAAAGTTCCAAGGTAAATCCATCTGGCCCAGGGGTTTTGTTCCTTGGTAGTTTTTTGATTACTGCTTCAATTTCATTTCTGGTAATTGGTCTCTTTAGATTTTCTGTTTCTTTCTGGGTCAGTCTTGGAAGGTTGTATTTTTCTAGCAAGTTGTCCATTTCTCCTAGGTTTCCCAGCTTGTTAACATATAGGTTTTCATAGTATTCTCTAACAATTCTTTGTATTTCTGTAGGGCCCGTCGTGATTTTTCCTTTCTCGTTTCTGATACTGTTGATTTGTGTTGACTCTCTTTTCCTCTTAATAAGTCTGGCTAGACGGTTATCTATTTTGTTTATTTTCTCAAAGAACCAGCTCTTGGTTTCATTGATTTTTGCTATTGTTTTATTCTTCTCAATTTTATTTATTTCTTCTCTGATCTTTATTATGCTCTTCCTTCTGCTGGCCTTAGGCCTCATTTCTTCTTCTTTTTCCAGTTTCAATAATTGTGACATTAGACCATTCATTTGGGATTGTTCTTCCTTTTTTAAATATGCTTGGATTGCTATATACTTTCCTCTTAAGGCTGCTTTTGCTGTGTCCCACAGAAGTTGGGGCTTAGTGTTGTTGTTGTCGTTTGCTTCCATATATTGCTGGATCTCCATTTTTATTTGGTCATTGATCCATTGATTATTTAGGAGCGTGTTGTTAAGCCTCCATGTGTTTGTGAGCCTTTTTGCTTTCTTTGTACAGTTTATTTCTAGTTTTATGCCTTTTTGGTCTGAAAAGTTGGTTGGTAGGATTTCAGTCTTTTGGAATTTACTGAGGCTCTTTTTGTGGCCTAGTATGTGGTCTATTCTGGAGAATGTTCCATGTGTACTTGAGAAGAATGTGTATCCTGTTGCTTTTGGATGTAGCATTCTGTAGATGTCTGTTAGGTCCATCTGTTCTAGTGTGTTGTTCAGTGCCTCTGTGTCCTTACTTATTTTGTGTGTGGTGGATCTGTCCTTTGGAGTGTGTGGTGTGTTGAAGTCTCCTAGAATGAATGCATTGCAATCTATCTCCTCCTTTAGTTCTGTTAGTATTTGTTTCAGGTATGTTGATGCTCCTATATTGGGTGCATATATATTTATAATGGTTACATCCTCTTGTTGGACTGAGCCCTTTATCATTATGTAATGTCCTTCTTTGTCTTTTGTTACTTTCTTTATTTTGAAGTCTGTTTTGTCTGGTACCAGAATTGCAACACCTGCTTTCTTCTCTTTGTTGTTTGCATGAAATATCTTTTTCCATCCCTTGACTTTATGTCTGTGCATGTCTTTGGGTTTGAGGTGAGTCTCTTGTAAGCAGCATATGGATGGATCTTGCTTTTTTATCCATTCAATTACTCTGTGTCTTTTGATTGGTGCATTCAGTCCATTTACATTTAGGGTGATTATTGAAAGGTATGAACTTATTGCCATTGCAGGCTTTAAGTTTGTGGTTACCAAAGGTTCAGGGTTAGCTTCTTTACTATCTTACTGTCTATCTTAACTCGCTTGTTGAGCTACTAAAAATGCGGTCTGATGATTCTTCATTTCTCTCCCTTCTTATTCCTCCTCCTCCCTTCTTCATATGTTGGGTATTTTTTTCTGTGCTCTTTTTAGGAGTGCTCTCATCTAGAGCAGTCCCTGTAGGATGCTCTGAAGAGGTGGTTTGTGGGAGGCAAATTCCCTCAACTTTTGCTTGTCTGGAAATTGTTTAATCCCTCCTTCATATTTAAATGATATTCATGCTGGATACAGTAGTCTTGGTTCGAGGCCCTTCTGTTTCATTGCATTAAGTATATCATGCAATTCTCTTCTGGCCTGTAGGGTTTCTGTTGAGAAGTCTAATGATAGCCTGATGGGTTTTCCTTTGTAGGTAACCTTTTCTTTCTCACTGGCTGCCTTTAATACTTTGTCCTTGTCTTTGATCTTTGCCATTTTAATTATTATGTGTCTTGGTGTTGCCCTCCTTGGATCCCTTGTCATGGGAGTTCTGTGTACCTCTGTGGTCTGAGAGGCCGTTTCTTCCCCTAGTTTGGGGAAGTTTTCGGCAATTATTTCTTCAAAGACACTTTCTATCCCTTTTCCTCTGTTTTCTTCTTCTGGTATCCCTATAATGCATATATTGTTCCTTTTTGATTGGTCACTCAGCTCTTTTAGAATTCTTTCATTCCTGGAGATCCTTTTATCTCTCTCTGCATCAGCTTGTCTGTGTTGTTCCTGTTCTCTGTTTTCTAGTTCATTAATGGTCTCTTGCATCTTGTCCATTCTGTTTTGAAGTCCTTCCAGAGCTTGTTTTATTTCTGTATTCTCCTTCCTTAGTTCTTGCATATTTCTCTGCAAGTCCATCAGCATGGTTATGACTTTTGTTTTGAATTCTTTTTCAGGAAGACTGGCTAAATCTATCTCCCCAGGTTCCTTCTCAGTGGAAGATGTAGCAGATGCCAAAGCTGTCTGGGTTAGTCTTGTCTGGATCATATTTTTTTGCCTTTTCATGTTCACAGGTGCTATTGACTGTCAGCTGGGAGGGCCAAACTTTCACTCGCTACTGGCCTTTCTTTACTGGGACAACTGCGACTCCTAGTTGCTTGTGTTTGGTAATTGCGTGTAGGCTGGGTCTTTCTGTCTTGCCCGACTGAAGTGTAGGAATTTTCCTTTCTGTTGTCGTGTTTTGCCTTAGGCTGTTTCTCTGCTTTTTCAGCGCCCGGAGGGGTAATGGACGGGGGGGCTGTTTGGCTGTTTACCTCTGTGAGGGGTCTCAGAGATGTTGCCCAGGGGGTTAGTGCACCCGGTTTTCCCTGTAATTTCCAGCCACTGGACTGTGACCTGTGTTGTTTCTGTCTAGCTCTTAAATCCCTGTCCCTTTAAGACTTTCAGAAAGCACTTGCTTTTCTTTGTCACAGGGGCCTCAGCTTAGGCACCTGCTCAGAGGTCTTGCTGCCCTATTTCCCTAGTTTCCAGCCCTCCACGCATGCGCTGTGTCTGCGCTCTGGTGACGGTGGCTGGGGCTGGGTGTTTAGCAGTCCTGGGCTCCCTCTCCCTCCCGCCGGGAGCTGGGGGGAGGTGTGCTCGGGTCCCGCCGGTCCAGGGCTTGTATCTTACCCCTTTCACCAGGCACTGGGCTTTCACACGTGTGGCTGTAGTCAGTCTGTTGTCCTGTGTCTTCTGGTCTCTCTTTTAGGATTACTTGTATTTTCAAAAATATATATGTTTTTGGGAGGAAATTCCCACTCTCCTACACATGCCACCATGTTGGCTCTGCCCCCACCCTATGTCTTTTGATTGGAGCATTTATTCTATTTACATTTAAAGTAATTATTAATAGGCCTGTACTTATTGCCATTTTGTTCATTGTTTTCTGGGTTTTTATGTAGTTTTTCTGTTTCTTACATTTTCTCTTTCTCTCTTCCCTTGTGATTTGGTGATTTTTAGTTTTATGCTTGGATTCTTTTCTCTTAAATTTTGTGTTTCTATTATAGGCTTTTGGTTTCCGGTTACCATAAGGCTCATATATTGCATATGTTTATATAATAATCTATATAGGCTGATTGATGTTCACTTAGGTTTGAGCACAATCTAACAGCACTATTTTTAAATTACTATTCTCCCCTCCATGTTTTATGTATATGATGACACAATTTACATCCCTTTATGTATCTCTTGGCTAATTTTTGTCTATAATTGATTTTACTACTTTTGTCTGTTGAATTTCATACTCACTTTGTAAGTGATTTGTCTACCTTTACTGTAGTTTCATTTTCACTCATGAAAATTTTTTTTTCCATAACGTAGTCCCTTTAACATATATTGTAAGGCTGGTTTGGTTGTAATGAATTCTTTTAACATTTATCATGAAAATGCTTTATATATACTTCAATTCTGGATGACAACCTTGCTGGGTGAGTGTTCTTGGTTGTAGATGTTTCCCTTTCAGCAATTTGAATATTTCATGACACTCCCTTCTGGCCTAATAAAATTCCTGTTGAAAAAATCTGCTGATAGCCTTGTTGGGTTTCCCTTGTAGGCAACTGTCTGCCTTTCTCTTGCTGTTTTTAAGATTCTTTCTTTATCTTTAGTCTTTGCCATTTTGATTACTATTTCTTGGTGTGGACTTCCTTGTATTCATCTTTTTGGGGGCTTTCCATGCTTTCAGAACCTGGATGTTTGTTTTCCTCCCAGGTTGGGGAAATTTTCAGATATTATTTCTTAACAGGCTTTCTGCCTCTCTTTTCCTTCTCTCTCTAGGACTCTTATTATGCAAATGTTGTTTCATTTAAAGTTGTTGCAGAGATCTCTTAGCATCTTATCACTTTTAGAAATTCTTTCTTTTGCTTAGTTTTTTTACCTTCTACTACCTTGTCTTTCAGATCACTCATCCATTATTGTGCACCCTGTAATCCTGTATTCATTCTCACTAATGTATTTTTTCCAGTTATCATGTTCTTTAGCTCTGACTGGTTCCTTTTTACATTTTGTATTTCTCTTTTGAAGTCCTCTATGAGCCTGTTTAATCTTTTCCCTGGTTCAGTGAGAGTCTTTGAACTCTTTTTCAAGTAGACTGCTTATTTCTGTTTCATTTTGTACTTTTTCTGGTATTTTGTCTTCTCTTTTAGGAACATATTCCTCTGCCTCGTCATTTTTTTCTGGTTCTCTGTATTTGTTTTCATGTATTAGATAGATTAACTATGTTTCCTGTTCTTGAAAGCTGTGGTTTTATGTAGTAGGTGTTCTATGGTGCCTAGAAGCACAAAACCCCCTTCTCACCAGAGTCAGGTGCTCTAGGGGTGTCCCTCTGTGGGATATGCACACCTTTCTGTTGTGGCTGAGTTAAAACTGCTGTTGGTGTGATGTGGGTTTGGCCAGCTGTCAGCTTGGCTGCCAGCAAAAGCCAATCAACACTACTCTGTCTTAATATGTGTTACTGGCACAGCTTTATATGTGGGCAGCTCCACTGTCAGTGAACTGTGTGCAGGTCTTCACTCAGCATAGCTGCCATCAATGGCTGATCATGACTATCTATATTAATCTGCAACACTGGTTCAGCTTCACAATTGGGCCATTCTGGGCCTGCACACTGTGGCGGGGCCTGCAACTAACCTGGCTGCCAGCAATGGCTGATAGCCATTGCTCTGCCTAAGTGTGAAATATTGGTGCAGCTTAATGAGTGGACCACTCCACTGGTGATATGCCTGGTTGCTAAGAATGGCTGATGTGACTACTGCTGGGCTGGGCATGTTGGGTGGGGCAAGTCTGCAGGGAACTTCTAGGGTAGAGCAAGTGAAATAGATGGAGAGTTTCAGAACTAGCTTCCACAAACATCTGGGCAGCTAAGTGGATGAAGGGCTGGAAAGGTGCCAGACCATCTATCTTCAGACACTTGCCCATTTGGCACACTTTCGAAAGTTAATAAATCTCCTATCTTCTTGCAATCTTCTGATTCTGTGTTGGGTCTTAGGGTGATAGATACAGCATGCTGGTCCTCCACGAGGAGAGACTTTGCTTCCCACATTCTTCCAGTTCTCCCTGGCATAGAGCTCCACTGATTTTCAAAGCCCAGTGCTGCATGGACTCATCTTCCTGGAAGAGTACCCCAGAGACAGGTGTGCTTGTTTCCTAGAGATTTTTCTCTTCCCACCTCTGTTTCTCACTCCCTCCTGTTCATGGGTTAAGATGGGAAAAGGGCTGGAATCCTAATTGATTGTGGCTCTGCTCCTTCACCTTTCTCAGTGTGGTCTTCCATTTTTTATTAGGTGTAGGAGGCCTGTTCTGCCAATCCTCAGGTCATTTTCAGAGTTAGTTGTATTAAATGTAGGTGCTTCTTTGGTGCGTATGTGGGAGGAGGTTATCAGAGTGACCTCCTATTCTACCGTCTTTCCAGAATCCCCCTAGAGGCTCATTTCTACTATTTTTCTTATTTTTAAGCTGGAGTTGTAAGTGTATTTTATGCCACCATTACTATATTACAGAATATTTTTCTCTGTATTTACCATTATCAATGATTTTATGCTATCTTTTTATATTTTTAGAATGCTACTTAGCATCCTTTCCTTCTACTCAAAGAACTCCCTTTAGCATTTCTTGTAAGCAGGTGTAGTGATAATGAATTTCCCAGCATTTATTTATTCAGAAAAGTCTTTATTTCCCCTTCATTTCTTTTTTTAAAAATTTTTATCAAGGTATGATTGATATACACTCTTATGAAGGTTTTACATGAAAAACAATGTGGTTACTACATTTACCCATATTATCAAGTCCCCACCCATACCCCAATGCAGTCATTGTCCATCAGTGCAACAAGTTGCCAGAGGTCCACTATGTCCCTTCTCCATGATACACTGTTCTCCCCATGATCCTCTACACCATGTGTACTAAACATAGTACCCTTCAGTCCCTTTCTCTTTCCCTCCCCACCCACCCTCCCACACCTCTCCCCTTTGGAAAACACTAATTCATTCTTGGAGTCTCTGAGTCTGCTGCCATTTTGTTCCTTCAGTTTTGCCTCATTGTTATGCTCCACAAATGAGGGAAATCATTTGGCATTTCTCTTTCTCCATCTGCTTATTTCACTGAGCATAATGTCCTCCAGCTCCATCCATGTTGTTGCAAATGGGAGCATTTGTTTCTTTCTTATGGCTGAATAGTATTCCATTGTATACATGTACCACAGCTTCTTTATCCATTCGTCTGCAGATGAACACTAAGGTTACTTCCATATCTTGGCTATTGTAAAAAGTGCTGCGATGAACATAGGGGTGCATATGTCTTTTTGTATCTGAGAAGTTGTATTCTTTGGGTATATTCAAAGGAGTGGGATTCTGGGATCAAATGGTATTTCTATTTTTGTTTTTTTGTGGAACCTCCATATTGCTTTCCACAATGGTTGAAATACCTTACCTTCCCACCAGCAGTGTAGGAGGGTTCCCCTTTCTCTGCATCCTTGCCAACATTTGTCGTTCTTAATCTTTTTGATGCTGGCCATCCTTACTGGTGTGAGGTGATATCTCACTGTGGTTTTAATTTGCATTTCCCTGATGATTAGTGATGTGGAGCATCTTTTCATGTGTCTGTTGGCCATCTGAATTTCTTCCTTGGAGAATCGTTTCTTCATATCCTCTGCCCATTTGTTAATCGGGTTATTTGCATTTTGGGTGTTGAGGTGTGTAAGTTCTTTATATATTTTGGATGTTAACCCCTTGTCGGATATGTCATTTACAAATATATTCTCCCATACTGTAGGAAGCCTTTTTGTTTTGTTGATGATGTCCTTTGCTGTACAAAAATTTTTAGTTTGATGTAGTCCCATGAGTTCATTTTTGCTTTTTTTCCCTTTCTCAAGGAAATGGGTTCAGGAAGAAGCTGCTCATGCTTATATTCAGAAGATGTTTGTCTATCTTGTCTTCTAAGAGTTTTATGGTTTCATGACTTACATTCAAGTCTTTAATCCATTTCTAGTTTACCTTTGTGTATGGCGTTAAACAATAATGCAGTTTCATTCTCTTGCATGTAGCTGTCCAGTTTTGCCAACACCAGCTGTTGAAGAAGCTGTCATTTCCCCATTGTATGTTCATGGTTCCTTTATCATATATTAATAGATCACATATGGTTGGGTTTATATCAGGGCTCTCTAGTCTGTTCCATTGGTCTATGGGTCTGTTCTTGTGCCAGTACCAAATTGTCTTGATTACTGTGGCTTTGTAGTAGAGCTTGAAGTCAGGGAGCATAATTCCCCCTGCTTTATTCTTCCTTCTCAGGCTTGCTTTGGCTATTTGAGGTCTTTTGTGGTTCCACATGAATTTTAGGACGATTTTCCCTAGTTTGTTGAAGACTGCTGTTGGTATTTTGATAGGAATTGCATTGAATCTATAGATTGCTTTAGGCAGGATGACGATTTTAACAATATTAATCCTTCCTATCCATGAGCATGGGATGTGTTTCCATTTATTGGTATCTTCTTTAATTTCTCTCATGAAGGTCTTGTAGTTTTCAGAGTATAGGCCTTTCACTTCCTTGGTTAGGTTTATACCTAGGTATTTTATTCTTTTTGATACACCTGTGAATGGAATTGTTTTCCTGATTTCTCTCTCTGCTAGTTCATTGTTAGTGTATAGGAATGCCACAGATTTCTGTGTACTGTGTATTAATTTTGTATCCTGCAACATTGCTGAATTCAGATATTAGATCTAGTAGTTTTGGAGTAGATTCTTTAGGGTTTTTATGTACAATGTCATGTCATATGCAAACAGGGGCAGTTTAATTTCTTCCTTGCCAATCTGGATACCTTTCATTTCTTTGTGTTGTCTGATTTCTGTGGCTAGGACCTCCAGTACTATGTTGAATAGAAGTGGTGGGGGGGAGTGGGCATCCTTGTCTTGTTCCCAATCTTAAAGGAAAAGCTTTCAGTTTTTTGCTGTTAAGTATAATGTTGGCTGTGGGTTTGTCATATATTACCTTTATGATGTTGAGGTACTTGCCCTCTATACCCATTTTTTGAGAGTTTTTAGCATGAATGGATGTTGAATTTTGTCAAATACTTTTTCAGCATCTATAGAGCTGATTATGAGGTTTTTGTCCTTCTTTTTGTTGATGTGGTGGATGATGTTGATGGATTTTCGAATGTTGTACCATCTTTGCATCCCTGGGATGAATCCCACTTGATCATGATGGATTATCTTTTTGATGTATTTTTGAATTTTTTTGCTAATATTTTGTTGAGTATTTTTGTGTCTATGTTCATCAGGGATAGTGGCCTGTAATTTTCTTTTTTTTGTGGTGCTTTGCCTGGTTTTGGTATTAGAGTGATGCTCTCCTCATAGGATGAGTTTGGACTTATTCCCTCCTCTTCTATTTTTTGGGAAACTTTAAGGAGAATGGGTATTAGGTCTTCACTAAGTGTTTGACAAAATTCAGCCATGAAGCCATCTGGTCCAGGAGTTTTGTTCTTAGGTAGGTTTTTGATTACCAGTTCAATTTCATTGCTGGTAATTGGTCTGTTCAGATTTTCTGTTTCTTCCTAGGTCAGCCTTGGTAGGTTGTATTTTTCTAGAAGGTTGTCCATTTCTTCTAGATTATCCTGTTTGTTAACATATAATTTTTCATAGTATTCTGTAATAAATCTTTGTATTTCTGTGGTGTCTGTAGTGATTATTCCTTTCTCATTTCTGATTCTGTTTATGTGTGTAGACTCTCATTTTTTCTTGATAAGTCTAGCTATGGGTTTGTCAATTTTGTTTATTTTCTCAAAGAACCAGCTTTTGCTTTCATTGATTGTTTCCATTGCTTTATTCTTCTCAATTTTATTTATTTCTGCTCTAATATTTATTATGTTCCACTTTCTACTGACTTTGAGCCTCATTTGTTCTTCTGTTTCTAGTTTCATTGATTGTGAGTTTAGACTGCTTATATGGGATTGTTCTTCTTTCTTGAGGTAGGCCTATATTGCAATATACTTTCCTCTTAGCACAGCCTTGGCTGCATCCTACAGATTTTTGCAGTGTTGAATTATTGTTGTCATTTGTCTCCATATATTGCTTGATCTCTGTTTTTATTTGGTCATTGTTCCATTGGTTATTTAGGAGCATGTTGTGAAGCCTCCATGTGTTTGTGGGATTTTTCATTTTCTTTGCATAATTTATTTCTAGTTTCATAGCTTTGTGATCTGAGAAACTGGTTGGTACAATTTCAATCTTTATGAATTTACTGAGGCTCTTTTTGTGGCCTAGTATATGATCTATTCTTGAAAATGTTCCATGTGCACTTGAGAAGAATATGTATTCTGTTGCTTTTGCATGTAGAGTTCTGTAGATGTCTGTTAGGTGCATCTGTTCTCTTGTGTTGTTCAGTGCACCTGTCTACTTACTTATCTTCTGTCTGGTTGATCTGTCCTTCAGAGTGAGTGGAGTGTTGAATTCTCCTAGAATGAATGCATTGCATTCTATTTCCCCTTTTAATTCTGTTAGTATTTGTTTCACATATGTGGGTGCTCCTGTGTTGGGAGCATAGATATTTATAATGGTTATATCTTCTTGTTGGATTGACCCCTTTATCATTATGTAATGCCCTTCTTTGTCTCTTGTTACTTTCTGTGTTTTGAAGTCTATTTTGTCTGATACAAGTACTGCAACTCCTGCTTTTTCCTCTCTGTTAGTTGCATGAAATATCTTTTTCCATTCCTTCACTTTTAGTCTCTGTATGTCTTTGGGTTTAAAGTGAGTCTCTCACAGGCAGCATATAGATGGGTCTTGTTTTTTTATCCATTCAGTGACTCTATGTCTTTTGATTGGTGCATTCAGTCCATTTACATTTAGGGTGATTATTGATAGGTATGTACTTATTGCCATTTCAGGCTTTAGATTCGTGGTTACCAAAGGTTCCAGGTTACTTTCCAAGAGTCTAACTTAACTCACTTAGTATGCTGTTACAAACACAATCTAAAGGTTCTTTTCTATTTCTCCTCCTTTTTCTTACTCCTTCATTCTTTATATATTAGGTATCAAATTCTGCACTTTTTCTCTATCCCTTGATTGATTTTGGGGATAGTCAATTTAATTTTGCATTTGCCTCACAATCGGCTGTTTCACCCTCCCTACCGTGGTTTTACTACCTCTAGTGACAGCTATCCAACCCTAGGAACACTTCCATCTATTGCAGTCCCTCCAAAATAGACTGCAGAGATGGCTTGTGGGAGGTAAACTCTCTCAGCTTTTGCTTATCAAGAAATTGTTTAATCCTTCCTTCAAATTTAAATGATAATCTTGCCAGATAAAGTAATCTTGGTTCCAGGCCCTTCTGCTTCATTGCATTAAACACATCATGCCACTCCTTTCTGGCCTGTAAGGTTTCTGCTGAGAAGTCTGATGTTAGCCTGATGGGCTTTCCTTTGTATGTGATCTTATTTCTCTCTTTGGCTGCTTTTAACCATCTGTCCTTATCTTTGATCTTTGCCAATTTTATTACTATATATCTTGGTGTTGTCTTCCTTTGGTCCCTTGTGTTGGGAGATCCATGGATCTCCATAGCCAGAGAGACTGTCTCCTTCCCCAGATTGAGGAAGTTTTCAGGAACTACCTCCTCAAAGACACTTTCTATCCCTTTCTCTTTCTCTTCTTCTTCTGGTATCCCTATAATGTGAATATTGTTCCCTTTGGATTGGTCGCACAATTCTCTCAATATTCTTTCATTCTTAGAGATCCTTTTTTCTCTCTGTGCCTCAGCTTCTTTGTATTCCTCTTTGCTAGTTTCTATTTCATTTATCATCTCCTCTACTGTATCCAGCCTGCTTTTAATACCCTCCATCGTGCTCTTCAGCAATTGGATCTCTGATCTGAATTCACTCCTGAGTTCTTGGATATCTTTCCATACCTCCATTAGAATGTTGATGATTTTTATTTTGAACTCCCTTTCAGGAAGAGTCGTAAGGTCTATATCATTTAAATCTTTCTCCGGAGTTATATTAATTTTACTCTGGACCAGGTTCCTTTGGTGTTTCATATTTGTATATGGCACCCTCTTGTGTCCAGAAGCTCTACTCTGGAGCTGCTCAGCCCCTAAAGCAATGTCGGGGGTTGCAGGGGAGTGGTATTGGTGCCTGGGTGTGGGGAGGAAAGAGCTGTTCCTGGCTTCCCAGCTGCTGTGCCTGTCTCCACTGCCTGAATCAGTGGACCAAGCACACAGGTATAAGCTTTTGTCCCAGAGCAGCTAGATATGCATCCCTGCTTTCCACAAGCAGCTGGAATCTCAGTCTCTCAGAAATTCTGCCTGTATTGGCTTTCCAACCCAGTAATCATGCGAGTATCATGAAAGTACCATGAAATGTAGGTTTGTGCTCCCAGAGCAAATCTCCAGAGCTAGGTATTCAATGATCCTGGGCCTTCCACTCCCTCCCTGCTCCATTTCTCTTCCTCCTGCCAGTGAGCTGGGGTGGGGGAAGGGCTTGGTTCCTGCCTGGCCACATCTTTGGTACATTACCCTGTTCGGTGCGGTCTGCTCTTTTCTCCAGGTGTGTGCAGTCTGGCGCCATCCTCTTTCCTGTTGCCCTCTCAGGATTAGTTGTGCCAACTACATTTTCTAATTATATACAGTTTTAGGAGGAAGCCTCTATCTCTCTCCACCATCTTTAATCCATTCTTCCCCTTCATTTCTGAAGGACAGCTTTGCCAGGTATGGAGTTGTTTGATGATAGTTTTTTCTTTCAATATTTTGAATATATCATCCCGTTATCTCCTGAAAATGTTCTGTTGAGAAATCAGCCTATGATCTTATGGGGTTCCCTCATATTCTATATTATAGTCACTTGTATTCTTACATTCTTAATTCTTATATTCTCTCTTTTCTCTTGTTGCTTTTAGATTTCTTTCTTTGTCTTTGACTTTCAACAATTTAATTATAATGTATCTTGATGTAACCCTATTCAGGTTCAACCTTTGGGCCTCCTGCATCTGAGTGTCCATGTTTCTCCCCAAGTCTGGGAATTTTTCAGTCATTATTGCTTCAGATATTCTTTCTGTTATTCTTCTGAAATTCCCATAATATGAATATTGTTTCTATTCATTATGTTCCATAAGTCCCTTAACCTTTCTCCACTTTTTCATTGTTTTTTCTTTTTGTGTTTCTGATTGGATAATTTCAAATGTCTTATCCTTCAGTTGCTGATTCTTTCTTCTCCATGGTTGAGTCTGCTTTTGAAACTTTATATTGAATTCTTCAATTAATGTGTTTTCAACTATAAGATTTGTTTGTGGTTTTTTATAGTTTCTATTTCCTTGTCAAACATTATTTTTCTTTGTTCAGTTCTCTGTGTATTCTTGCAGTTATCTAAGCTTCCTTCATGGGATTACTCTGAATATTTGTCTGACAGTTTATAGATCTCCATTTCTTTAGGGTCATTTATTGCTGCTTCATTAATTTCCTTAGGTGGTGTCATATTTACCTGATTTTCATTATCCTTGATTCCTAGTTTTGGTATCTGTGTATTTGTGTAATTGTTCTTTTCCAGACCTGCCAGCTTTGCTGGTAGAGACAGATCTTTACCAGTTAGCTCAGCTTGGGTTTCTGGGGATCTACTGGTAATTTTCAAGAGCAGTTGGAACTTGCTCTTATAATTTATTTTTGGGTGAGGCAACTTTTTGAGCTCTGAGGCTAGGGATGGAAGGTGTGCCACTTGATGAGAACAGTTGGATAGGACTGTTGGCTTGTTTCCCTACCCAAATGAGGCCATAGGATGGGCTCCCTGGTTGTCTGAATTCTCTGGTCAGTCTTATTAGATTGTTGGGAATGTGTACAGTAATGGCTGGAGCTTCCTGTCCTGGCTGAGCAGCAGTACTGGACACAATTCCTGTAAGTCTCATTGTTTTGACACCCAAATCAAGCAAGAGTGCAGACTGATTTTCTTGGCCAGATAAGGCCACCAATTTTAGTCAGCATACAGGGAAAGCTGCAGGCTGTGCTCCCTGTTCAAGTGCTACCATAAGCAGGGCTGTTGGATGGGCTATGCAGCTTCTCATATGCTCTGTTTAGGTACCCTGACGGGGCAGGCTGAAGGCTGTATTCAGCAATAAGTGGAACTGTGAATTAGTTTCTCTGTCCAGGCACAGCAGAAAAACCAGCTCTGAAGCTTGTAAAACAGTTTGTTGTCTTAATTCAAGTTGTCCTGTGCCCCAAGTTCTCTGGTTGAATAGGGCCACTGGCTTTGCTCTGGAGATTCTTTTTCTGTCTGACCATGTCTGTGCTTGAGCATTCCTGGATTACACAGCTTCTAGGTGTTCTCTCCAGTCTTTCTGGTAGGATGAAAGCTGGGGGTCACAGTGGGTTGGTCTGTTTCAGCTCACTTGCCTGGGTGGGATGGCAAGAGGCCACTCCAGGCAACTGTCAATTTTTTAAAGCAGGCTCTCCAGTTGGAAGAGTCTGGGAACTACCATCAACCTTGGCTATGAATTAATCCCCTCACCTTGGCAGGGTAATGCTCCATGCCAGGTACTTGCTTTGGTCTAGGGGTGATCAGATCTACCCACCCACCTCTTGGTTATACCAATTCCAGGTGCTCTCACTAGCCCATTGGCCAGATAGAGTTAGGAGACACTATCCCCAGTAGGTGGGTCCATAACTCAGCTTCTTGCCTGAGCATGGGAAAACCAGTCCCTAGGACTGGCAAAACTCCTCATTTGAGGACCTGAGTCAGACAGATTTGTACTCTAATGAATTCTCTTGTCGGAGTGTGCTTGGTTCTGCAGAGGAGCAAAGCTGCTGGTTGTGATTACTTGTTGGGCCCAATTACACAGGTTTGTGATTATTTTTATGCACTTATCTCCTAAATAATATAGGAAATTAAAATTAGATTTACAAATAAATATATAAGAATACTGCCTTTTAAATTTGCCTATATATTTACCTTTACCACAGATGTTTATTTCTTCATATGGCTTTGAATTACTGTTTAGTTTTTCATTTCATTTCAAAGTGAAGAACTCCTTTTAGTATATTTTGTAGGGCAATCCCAGTGGTAGCAAACTCCCCAAGCTTTGTTTATCTGGGAATTTCTCCTCCAATTTGAATGACAGTTTTGCAGGATAATTCTTGATTGATATTTTTTTCTTTCAGCACTTTAATTATGTCATCCAACTGCCTTCTTGCCTCCAAGGCTTCTGATAAGAAGCAGTTGTTAATCATATTGAGGATCACATGTATGTGATGAGTTACTTATCTTTTCCTACTTTCAAGATTCTCTTATTCCTTTTGGCTTTCAACAGTTTGCTTGTATTCTGTCTCAGTATACTGTGCTTATACTGTGACTCAGTGTGTGTGCTGGAGTTTATCCTGCTTGGATTTGATTGATCTTGGATTTGTAAGTTTATGTCTTTCATCAAATTTGTTTAGTTTGTAACCATTATTTCTTCAAATATTCCATCACCCCCTCCTTCACCCATTCCTTCTTCTCTTCTTCTTCTCCTCCTATTCCATCTCCTTCTTCTCTTACATAATAAATATGTTGGTGCACTTGGTGTCACACAGGTCTTAGGATCTGGTCACTTCATTCTTTTTGTTCCTGCTCTTCAGACTTGATAATAACAATTTTTCTGTCTTTGAGTTCACTGATTCTTTTCTCTGCTTGCTTAAATTGGATGTTAAATACCTCTATCGAATTTTTATTTTGGCTATTTTACTTTTCATGCAGAATTTCTCTTCAGTTCTCTTTTATACTTTCTATCTTTTTATTGTTATCTCATTTTTTTTTTGAGAGGGCATCTCTCATATTTATTGATCAAATGGTTGTTAACAACAATAAAAATCAGTATAGGGGGGTCAACGCTCAATGTACAATCATTAATCCATCTCAAGCCTAATTCTCGTCAGTCTCCAATCTTCTGAAGCATAACGAACAAGTTCTTACATGGTGAACGAATTCTTACATAGTGAATAAATTCTTACATGGTGAACAGTACAAGGGCATTCATCACAGAAACTTTCGGTTTTGATCATGCATTATGACCTATAAACAATCAGGTCGAATATGAATATTCGTTTGATTTTTGTACTTGATTTATATGTTGATCCCACATTTCTCCTATTATTATTATTATTTTTATTTTTAATAAAATGCTGAAGTGGTAGGTAGATGCAAGATAAAGGTAGAAAACATAGTTTAGTGCTGTAAGAAGGCAAATGTAGATGATCAGATGATCAGGTGTGTGCCTATGGACTAAGTATTAATCCAGGCTAGACAAGGGCAGCAAGACATCCACGGATGCAGAAGATTTCTCTCAAAGCAGGGGGGGTGAGGTTCTGAGCCTCACCTCTGTTGATCCCCAAATTCTCACCTGATGGCCCCCCTGCGACTGTGCCTGTCTTAGGTTGTTCCTCCCTTGAGGAATCTTACCCGTCTCTGGCTAACCAGTCATCTTCCGGGGCCATACAGGGAAATGTAAAGTTGGTAAGTGAGAGAGAAGCCATATTATTTGCAAAGGTTAGCTTTTTACTTCTTTGCAGATTTATGCCCTGTGGCTTCTATGCCCAGCACTTGTCTCGAGGTATCTTTACCACCTGGAGGAATTATGATACTCGGTAAATTCGATATGAGGCATGAATTCTATTTAAGGGTTGTAATTAGGAAGGAAGAAGAAAAGCTATAGATGTAGCATATGAAGGAAACATGGGAGGATTGATTATTTCTTTGACATATCTTCTTGTACAGTACCTTAACTATGTATAGGTTTTAAACTACTAACTAATTTGCACACACATATTAACATAATAGGAATACGGTGACATAAACAAAGCAAATCTATAATTACCATCCATCTCCAGTGAAGCCAAGAAAACCATTTAGGCACCCTAGGCATTTCTGAAAATTTATCTATGATATGATGGATATTGTCCAACTGTACTTGAACCATCAGACAAATTAAAGCAGCCCATTTCTGGGATCTGTTCACATCCCATATGTTCTTTTAACCATAGATAGTCTATAGTCATGAGATTTTGGAGTGCTACAACTTGCACCCCTCCCAACTCCTGGTTGATGAAGATGTTCTTACACGCATTACATGAGAATGCTTCTGCATGCATATAGTTCAGAAATGAGTTCATAACAATACCTCTATTTCCAATTGATCTTTACCACCTGGAGGAATTATGATACTCGGTAAATTCGATATGAGGCACGAATTCTATTTAAGGGTTGTAATTAGGAAGGAAGAAGAAAAGCTATAGATGTAGCATATGAAGGAAACTTGGGAGGATTGATTATTTCTTTGACATATCTTCTTGTAGAGTACCTTAAGTATGTATAGGTTTTAAACTACTAACTAATTTGTACACACATATTAACATAATAGGAATACGGTGACATAAACAAAGCAAATCTATAATTACCATCCATGTCCAGTGAGGACAAGAAAACCATTTAGGCACCCTAGGCATTTTTGAAAATTTATCTATGATATGATGGATATTGTCCAACTGTACTTGAACCATCAGACAAATTAAAGCAGCCCATTTCTGGGATCTGTTCACATCCCATATGTTCTTTTAACCATAGATAGTCTATAGTCATGAGATTTTGGAGTGCTACACCTTGCACCCCTCCCAACTCCTGGTTGAATTCCAACAGTACAGATCCGGTCAAATTCGTTGTCTCACTGTATGCACATGCCAGCCTAGACATCTCCCTCCTCATTCTTATGGCAAGTCCAGGAGACGGTGGGCTGGATGCAGCCACAACCGCAGCATCGTCTGGATGCCTGTGGAGGCTTTTTGATGATCATCCCCCGGCACAGGTCCTCCAGAGAGTGCTGATGCCAGAAGCTCCTCCTCATATCGTATCTTAGTTCATTTTCTGGGTATCCAAGCTAGGCCTTGATCTTCTGCGTAGAAACAAACAGACCCTTTGCCCACACTTTGACATGCCCTCTATACCACTGTGCAGAACTCATTGGAGGTCAGCACACAGTAACTGCTTTTTTTTTTTTTTTTTAATTACGAGAAAGGAATATTATCAGGAAAGAGTACCTCCATAGCTGATCATCTGACACCCTTTAAGTGATCAACATTAAGGATATTTAAAGCATGCGTTGATCTTTGATTTACCAATAGTTTTATCCTGTTAAGGAGTAATCCCCCTTTTCTTTCTTTCTTTCTTTTTTTTTTTTTTAATTTTTAATCTACACTTACATGAAGATTACTAAATTTACTATGCTCTCCCCTATATCAGGTCTCCCCTAACAACCACATTACGGTTACTGTCCATCAGCTTAGCAAAATGTTGTAGAGTCACTACTTGTCCTCTCTGTGTTGTGCAGCCCACCCTCCCCTTTCTCCCTCACCCCAGTGCATGCTAATCTTAATACCCCCCTTCTTCTTCCCCCCCCTTATCCCTCCCTGCCCACCCATCCTCCCCAGTTCCTTTCCCTTTGGTACCTGTTAGTCCATTTTTGGGTTCTGTAATTCCACTGCTGTTTTGTTCCTTCAGTTTTTCCTTTGTTCCTATACTCCTCAGATGAGTGAAATTATTTGGTATTTCTCTTTCTCCACTTGGCTTATTTCGCTGAGCATAATACTCTCCAGCTCCATCCATGTTGCTGCAAATGGTTGGATTTTTCCACTTCTTATGGCTGAGTAGTATTCCATTGTGTATATGTACCACATCTTCTTTATCCATTCATCTACCGATGGACATTTAGGTTGGTTCCAATTCTTGGCTATTGTAAATAGTGCTGCGATAAACATAGGAGTGCATCTGTCTTTCTCAAACTTGATTGCTGTGTTCTTAGGGTAAATTCCTAGGAGTGGAATTCCTGGGTCAAATGGTAGGTCTGTTTTGAGCATTTTGATGCACCTCCATACTGCTTTCCACAATGGTTGAACTAATTTACATTCCCACCAGCAGTGTAGGAGGGTTCCCCTTTCTCCACAGCCTCGCCAACATTTGTTGTTGTTTGTCTTTTGGATGGCAGCTATCCTTACTGGTGTGAGGTGATACCTCATTGTAGTTTTAATTTGCATTTCTCTGATAATTAGCGATGTGGAGCATCTTTTCATGTGTCTCTTGGCCATCTGTATTTCTTTTTTGGAGAACTGTCTGTTCAGTTCCTCTGCCCATTTTTTAATTGGGTTATTTGTTTTTTGTTTGTTGAGGCGTGTGAGCTCTTTATATATTCTGGACGTCAAGCCTTTATCGGATCTGTCATTTTCAAATATATTCTCCCATACTGTAGGGTTCCTTTTTGTTCTATTGATGGTGTCTTTCGCTGTACAGAAGCTTTTCAGCTTGATATAGTCCCACTTGCTCATTTTTGCTGTTGTTTTCCTTGCCCGGAGAGATATGTTCAAGAAGAGATCACTCATGTTTATGTCTAAGAGGTTTTTGCCTATGTTTTTTTCCAAGAGTTTAATGGTTTCATGACTTACATTCAGGTCTTTGATCCATTTTGAGTTTACCTTTGTATATGGGGTTAGATAATGGTCCAGTTTCATTCTCCTACATGTAGCTGTCCAGTTTTGCCAGCACCATCTGTTGAAGAGACTGTCATTTTGCCATTGTATGTCCATGGCTCCTTTATCAAATATTAATTGAGCATATATGTTTGGGTTAATTTCTGGGGTCTCTAATCTGTTCCACTAGTCTGTGGCTCTGTTCTTGTGCCAGTACCAAATTGTCTTGATTACTATGGCTTTGTAGTAGAGCTTGAAGTTGGGGAGTGAGATCCCCCCTACTTTATTCTTCTTTCTCAGGATTGCATTGGCTATTCGAGGTCTTTGGTGTTTCCATATGAATTTTTGAATTATTTGTTCCAATTCCTTGAAGAATGTTGCTGGTAATTTGAGAGGGATTGCATCAAATCTGTATATTGCTTTGGGCAGGATGGCCATTTTGACGATATTAATTCTTCCTAGCCACGAGCATGGGATGAGTTTCCATCTGTTAGTGTCCCCTTTAATTTCTCTCAAGAGTGACTTGTAGTTTTCAGAGTATAAGTCTTTCACTTCTTTGGTCAGGTTTATTCCTAGGTATTTTATTCTTTTTGATGCAATGGTGAATGGAATTGTTTTCCGGATTTCTCTTTCTATTGATTCGTTGTTAGTGTATAGGAAAGTTACAGATTTCTGTGTGTTAATTTTGTATCCTGCAACTTTGCTGTATTCCGATATCAGTTCTAGTAGTTTTGGAGTGGAGTCTTTAGGGTTTTTTATGTACAGTATCATATCATCTGCAAATAGTGACAGTTTAACTTCTTCTTTACCAATCTGGATTCCTTGTATTTCTTTGTTTTGTCTGATTGCCGTGGCTAGGACCTCCAGTACTATGTTAAATAACAGTGGGGAGAGTGGGCATCCCTGTCTGGTTCCCGATCTCAGTGGAAATGCTTTCAGCTTCTCGCTGTTCAGTATAATGCTGGCTGTGGGTTTATCATATATGGCCTTTATTATGTTGAGGTACTTGCCCTCTATTCCCATTTTGCTGAGAGTTTTTATCATGAATGGATGTTGAATTTTGTCAAATGCTTTTTCAGCATCTATGGAGATGATCATGTGGTTTTTGTCTTTCTTTTTGTTGATGTGGTGGATGATGTTGATGGATTTTCGAATGTTGTACCATCCTTGCATCCCTGGGATGAACCCCACTTGGTCATGGTGTATGATCCTTTTGATATACTGTTGAATTCTGTTTGCTAATATTTTATTGAGTATTTTTGCATCTACATTCATCAGGGATATTGGTCTGTAATTTTCTTTTTTGGTGGGGTCTTTGCCTGGTTTTGGTATTAGGGTGATGTTGGCCTCATAGAATGAGTTTGGGAGTATTCCCTCTTCTTCTATTTTGTGGAACACTTTAAGGAGAATGGGTATTATGTCTTCTCTGTGTGTCTGATAAAATTCCGAGGTAAATCCGTCCGGCCCCGGGGTTTTGTTCTTGGGTAGTTTTTTGATTACTGTTTCAATTTCTTTGCTTGTAATTGGTTTGTTTAACTTTTGTGTTTCTTCCTTGGTCAGTCTTGGGAGGTTGTATTTTTCTAGGAAGTTGTCCATTTCTTCTAGGTTTTCCAGCTTGTTGGCATATAGGTTTTCATAGTAGTCTTTAATAATTCTTTGTATTTCTGTGGAGTCTGTCGTGATTTTTCCATTCTCATTTCTGATTATGTTGATCTGTGTTGACTCTCTTTTTCTCTTAATAAGTTGGGCTAGAGGCTTATCTATTTTGTTTATTTTCTCAAAGAACCAGCTCTTGGTTTCGTTGATTTTTGCTATTGTTTTATTCTTCTCAATTTTGTTTATTTCTTCTCTGATCTTTATTATGTCCCTCCTTCTGCTGACTTTAGGCCTCCTTTGTTCTTCTTTTTCCAGTTTTAATAATTGTGATGTTAGACTATTCATTTGGGATTGTTCTTCCTTCTTCAAGTGTGCCTGGATTGCTATATACTTTCCTCTTAAGACTGCTTTCGCTGCATCCCACAGAAGTTGGGGCTTAGTGTTGTTGTTGTCATTTGTTTCTATATATTCCTTGATCTCTATTTTGATTTGTTCATTGATCCATTGATTATTTAGTAGCATGTTGTTAGGCCTCCATGTGTTTGTGAGCCTTTTTGTTTTCTTTGTAGAATTTATTTCTACTTTCATACCTTTGTGGTCTGAAAAATTGGTTGGTAGAATTTCAATATTTTGGAATTTACTGAGGCTCTTTCTGTGAGCTAGTATGTGGTCTATTCTGGAGAATGTTCCATGTGCACTTGAGAAGAATGTATATCCTGTTGCTTTTGGATGTAGAGTTCTATAGATGTCTATTAGGTCCATCTGTTCTAGTGTGTTGTTCAGTGCCTGTGTGTCTTTACTTATTTTCTGCCCGGTGGATCTATCCTTTGGGGTGAGTGGTGTGTTGAAGTCTCCTATAATGAATGCATTGCAGTCTATTTCCCTCTTTAGTTCTGTTAGTATTTGCTTCACATATGGTGGTGCTCCTGTATTGGGTGCATATATATTTAGAATGGTTATATCCTCTTGTTGGACTGAGCCCTTTATCATTATGTAGTATCCTTCTTTATCTCTTGTTACTTTCTTTGTTTTGAAGTCTATTTTGTCTGATATTAGTACTGCAACCCCTGCTTTCTTCTCACTGTTGTTTGCCTGAAATATGTTTTTCCATCCCTTGACTTTTAGTCTATGCTTATCTTTGGGTTTAAGGTGAGTTTCTTGTAAGCAGCATATAGATGGGTCTTGCTTTTTTATCCATTCTATTACTCTATGTCTTTTGATTGGTGCATTAAGTCCATTTACATTTAGGGTGACTACTGAGAGATATGTACTTATTGCCATTGCAGGCTTTAGATTCGTGGTTACCAAAGGTTCAAGGTTAGCTTCTTTAGTATCTTACTGCCTAACTTAGCTCGCTTATTGAGCTGTTATATACACTGTCTGGAGATTCTTTTCTTCTCTCCCTTCTTATTCCTCCTCCTCCATTCTTCATATGTTGTGTGTTTTGTTCTGTGCTCTTTTTAGGGGTGCTCCCATCTAGAGCAGTCCCTGTAGGATGCCCTGTAGAGGTGGTTTGTGGGAAGCAAATTCCCTCAGCTTTTGCTTGTCTGGGAATTGTTTAATCCCACCATCATATTTAAATGATAGTCGTGCTGGATACAGTATCCTTGGTTCAATGCCCTTCTGTTTCATTTCATTAAGTATATCATGCCATTCTCTTCTGGCCTGTAGGGTTTCTGTTGAGAAGTCTGATGTTAGCCTGATTGGTTTTCCTTTATAGGTGACCTTTTTCTCTCTAGCTGCCTTTAAAACTCTTTCCTTGTCCTTGATCCTTTCCATTTTAATTACTATGTGTCTTGGTGTTGTCCTCCTTGGATCCTTTCTTTTGGGGGTTCTGTGTAATTCCATGGTCTGTTTGATTATTTCCTCCCCCAGTTTGGGGAAGTTTTCAGCAATTATTTCTTCAAAGACACTTTCTATCCCTTTTCCTCTTTCTTCCTCTTCTGGTATCCCTATAATACGAATGTTATTCCTTTTGTATTGGTCACATATTTCTCTTAGTGTTGTTTCATTCCTGGAGATCCTTTTATCTCTCTCTATGTCAGCTTCTATACGTTCCTGTTCTCTGGCTTCTATTCCTTCAATGGCCTCTTGCATCTTATCCATTCTGCTTATAAATCCTTCCAGGGATTGTTTCACTTCTGTGATCTCTTTTCTGACATCTGTGATCTCCTTCCGGACTTCATCCCACTGCTCTTGCATTTTTCTGTGCATCTCATCCCATTGCTCTTGCATTTTTCTCTGCATCTCTGTCAGCATGTTCATGATTTTTATTTTGAATTCTTTTTCAGGAAGACTAGTTAGGTCTGTCTCCTTCTCAGGTGTTGTCTCTGTGATCTTTGTCTGCCTGTAGTTTTGTCTTTTCATGGTGATACAGATAGTTTGCAGAGCTGGTACAAGTGACCGCTGGAAGAGCTTCCCTTCTTGTTGGTTTGTAGCCTTTTCCTGGGAGACTAGCGACCTCTAGTTGCTTGTACTGGGCAGCTGTGCGCAGACAGGGCTTCTGCTTCCTGCCTAGTTGCTTTGGGGTTTATCTCCGCTGTTGCTGTGCGCTTGGCCTGGCTGGGACTGTTCCTCCAAAATGGTGGAGCCCCGTTGGAGGGGGAGCGTCCAGGAGGCTGTTTATCTCCGTAAGGGGCCTCTGTGCTCCCTGCTGCCCAGGGGGTTAGAGTGCCCAGAGATCCCCAGATTCCCTGCCTCTGGTCTAAGTGACCTGTCCTGCCCCTTTAAGACTTCCAAAAAGCACTCTCCAAACCAAAACAACAACAGCAACAATGAGAGAGGGAACAGAAAGAATGAAAAAAAAAGGAAAAAACAAGCGATTTTTTTTTTTTTTTTTTTGTCCTCAGGTGCCGGTCCCAGGCACCCGCTCACTGGTCCTGCTGCCCTGTCTCCCTAGCACCAGGGTCCCTGTCCTTTCAAGGCTTCCAAAAAGCACCCACCCACCGGTCCCGCAGGGAAGGAACGCTCGATATTCTTTGTCCTCAGGCACTGGTCCCAGGCACCCGCTCACCAGTCCCGCCGCCCTGCCTCCCTAGCACTGGGGTCCCTGTCCCTTTAAGGCTTCCAAAAAGCACTCGCCAAAAAGAGAGAAAAAAAGGGGAAAAACGCGCGATTTCTTCTGTCCTCAGGTGCCGGTCTCAGGCACCCACCCACCGGTCCCACAGGGAAAAACGCGGGATATTCTTTGTCCTCAGGTGCCGGTCCCAGGCACCCGCTCACCAGTCCCGTCGCCCTGCCTCCCTAGCACCGGGGTCCCTGTCCCTTTTAGGCTTCCAAAAAGCACTCACAGAAAAGAGAAAAAAAAAAGGGGAAAAACGCGCAATTTCCTCTGTCCTCAAGTGCCGGTCTCAGGCACCCGCCCACCGGTCCCGCAAGGAAATACGTTGGATATTCTTTGTCCTCAGACGCCGGTCCCAGGCACCCGCTCACCAGTCCCGCCACCCTGCCTCCCTAGCACTGGGGTCCCTGTCCCTTTAAGGCTTCCAAAAAGCGCTCGCCAAAAAGAGAAAAAAAAAAAAGGGGGGGGAAACGCCCGATTTCCTCCGTCCTCAGGCACTGGTCTCAGGCACCTTCCCGCCGGTCCCACAGGGAGAAACGCGGGATATTCTTTGTCCTCAGGCGCCGTTCCCAGGCACCTGCTCACCGGTCCCGCCACCCTGCCTCCCTAGCAACGGGGGCCCGTCCCTTTAAGGCTTCCAAAAAGCGCTCGCCAAAAAAAAAAACCGCTCCGGTTTCTTTCCACCTGCCAGGAGCCGGGGGGAGGGGCGCTCGGGTCCCTCCGGGCCGGGGCTTGTATCTTACCCCCTTCGCAAGGCGCTGGGTTCTTGCAGGTGTGGATGTGGTCTGGATGTTGTCCTGTGTCCTGTGGTCTCTATTTTAGGAAGATTTTTCTTTGTTATATTTTCATAGCTCTATGTGTTTTTGGGAGGAGATTTCCACTGCTCTACTCACGCCGCCATCCTGGCTCCGCCCCCCCATTATCTCATTTTTATACCTAATTTTCCTGTTATCATTTTGGTTTTTTATCCTTGGTTTCCTTAGCTCCTCTATCATATAGAAGACAATTGATTTAAAGTTTTTACCTAGTAAGTTCAATGTCTGGACTTCTTCAGAGTCTCTTCTTATTAGTGTACTTATTTCTTTGCGCCATACTTTCTTGGGTTTTTTCTTTTTGTATGTCTTTTAATATTTTTTGAAAATTGGCTATTTGAATATTATCCTGTGGCTCATCTGAAAATGAGATTATCCCTCTTCCCAGGTATATTAGACTGCTCAGGCTGTTACAATAAATTGTTGCAGATTGGGTAGCTCAAACAACAGAAATCTGTTTTCTTACAGTTCTGGGTGCTAGAAGTCCAAAATTAGGGTGATTGTATGGTTGGTTTTTGGTGAGAATGCTCTTCCTCTCTTGCAAACTTCTTCACATGGCCTTTTCTCAGTGCATATGCATGCCTGGTGTCTCTTTCTCTGAATAGGGACAGCAGTCCTGTTGGATTAGAACCTCATCCTTATGTGCTCATTTAATCTTAATGGACTCCTTAAAGGCCCTTATCCAAATACCATTACATTGTGGTTAGGGCACCAACCTGTAGACTTTGAGGGGATATAATTCAGTCCACAACACCAGGGCTTGCTAGTTTTGTTGGTTTCTTTGAAGGCTGTAGTCTTAGTGAGTTTTAAAAATTCTTAATGTAACTTTAAAAAAAGTAAACACTGATTTATTAAATATATTTTTATTACTTTTATTTTTTAATGTTTAGTGACTTTCAAAAAATACTGATACAACTGGGTTTTTTATTTCATTTTACATTTTATTTTCTGTGTGACTTATATCTTTTTCCTTCCTCTACTGATTACTTCTTAAGTGGATATTTTCCACTGCCATATTTTAATTATTTAATTAATTTTCAGTATATGCTTAGTGATTTTTATACGCTATTTTGTATAGACTGTATTCCATCTTGTGTAGGATCACTGAAATATCTGTTCATTTTGCTCATGTTAAGGTAATATTTTGACAGATTTTCTTAAATGACAGGAACTAAAGACAAAACAAGGGAAAATGAAAGTAAGCGTAGATCTTGTCAAGTCTTTTTTGAGCATGCATCTTGCCCTGGAAATGCACATGGGTTTCTAAATTCTCCTGTACCCATGGGTGGTTTTGGATGTCCTAATTTTCTCATCAAGCTATTTTATCTTTTCCCCTCAGGCTATTGGTGGTCTACTGTCTCAACCACATATTTTGGTTAATGTTTTTCATTAGATTTTGGAAGTTTCTGCCATTATTTCTTTGGATACTCTTTGGTTCTTTCCCTCTCTTCTCTCCTTGTGGTACTTCTATTACATGCATGTTGATTTATTTAAATATGCCCCACATTTATTTGATTCTCTGTTCATTTTTTTGTTGTCTTTCCTAATCTTTGGATTTCATAATCCCCATAATCTGTCTGCAAGTTTGTTAATTCTTTCATCTTCTAGCTCAAATATGCTGTCGAACACATCTTTTAATTTTTCATTTTAATTGAAAATTTCAACTCTAGAATTTTCTGTGTTTTCCTTTGTAAACTTGTGTTTCTTAATTGATTTTCTATACTTGATAAAACAGTGTCATCATACTTTTATTGCTTTGATCATGGTTTCCTTTAGTTCTTTGAACATATTTATTATAGCTACTTTGAAGTCTTTGCTAAGTCTCACATCTGGGCCCCCTCAAAGGCAATTTCTGTTACCCAATTGTATTGGTCATAATTTCAGTTTTTTTTCCCCGTTTCATAATTTGTTACTGAAAATTGGACATTTATGAAAATACATTGTAGTAACTCAGGGATAACTGATCACTCTGCCTTTGTGACTTTTTTTCCTCATTTTTTAGTTTAGAGATTTGGCTAGAATATTTTAGTGAAGTTACTTCCCCTGTAATGTGAAGTGTCTGGTGTCTCTCTTTAGAGCATACAGCCTTGGGCATGCATACAGTCTGATGGGATGACACAGTTTTAGCAGGGCTCTTTTTTCCTATCTCTTTCTCTGATCTCTGTTCAGCTTAGTATGATTCCCAGCTGTTAGCCTCTACAGTTCTGGCTAATTGCTCTGTTTTTAGAAAATCAGTGACTTCAGTCATAAATTGTTCTAGAGTCTGGTCCAATTAAATTTGGGTATTTTTTAAAATAGTAGTCTTTGAAATCAGTTTTTTAAGTTTGTTCCTGACACTGGATCTTGTTTGTTGTCTACTTCTATGATTCTCTCTGTTAAACATTTACTTGGTCTTTAGTTTATATTGTTGTTGTAATGGAGGTATAGCCTCCTCTTAATTGCTTACCACTAAAATTTCCATTGCTTTTAAGAGTGCCCTTAGGATTGAATTACCCTACATTGTGTTCCAAATAAATTCTGTTCTCTTGGAAAGAGCATTGAGCTGTTTTCATCCTGCCACTCATCTTGAGCAAAAGCTGTACACTACTACACCAGAACAGTTGGCAGTGAAAGTGCCATTGCTGTGAGAATGAAACTCCTGCTTTATGGCTAGGGCACTGGTTGAGGGTAGTAACCTGTGGTCTTCTTGGCTTACCTGTCCTGGAGCTCTCGCCTTGGCTGCTCCTCCTTGATGAATGAGTGAGCCTGCATGATGGTGCTCAGGGCACTGGTATTCTAAGTCTTCCTTGACAGGGGTATAACTTCTGCTGACAGTTGTGGGCTGGTGGGTGAAGAGTCCCCAATTTCTAAGCCACTCTTGCCTGAGATAGAGGTTCTGCCATGTAGACCTTAGTGTGGGATGAAAAATGGTGTTCTGCCACTCCAGGGAAGATACCATAGCTTTCACTGGTAAATGGGGAGAGAGGGAGTCGTGTGTTTTTGGCTGCACCTGCTTGGGGAAGAGCTTACAACATGCTGACCTGGTTAGGGGGGCACTTGGAGGGAGCAGGTTGTAGTTCCAAATGTCATAGACTTGCTGTTAATAGTGAAATTTAGATGTTCTTGAATCACTGTTTCTTCATTTGCTATATTCTACTCAGAATATTTACAGAGATTTTAAATGGCTCTTTTAAAAATAATTTGTACTAGTTTGTACTAGGTATGGTTCTTTTGCTAGGAGAGTGTCTGTGGAGTTCTCCACATCACTATTCTGTAATTAATTTCCTTTGGCTATTATTTCTTCAGAAAGTTTTTGTGCCTCCTCCCTTCTAGGGTGAACAATTACACTTATATTAAGCAGCTTGAAGTTGTCCCACAGCTTGCTGATTGTTATTTTTATTTCAGTGTTTTTTTATTCTACTTGATTTTAGATAGTTTCTAAACTAAGTATCCTCTGTGATCAAGTTCATTGATCATTTTCTGTTGTTTCTAATCATCTGTTAACACCATCCAGCAAAATTTTCATCTTTAACTCCAGAAGTTCAATTTTTGTATCATTTATGTTTCTCCTTAACATGCTTGTTTTCTTCTACCTTTTGAACATATAGAATATAGACACAATAACTTCTAACATTTTCTTTTCTACAAAATATTTTATCTCTGTCACTTCTGGGTCTGTTTTTACCATTAATTTTTCTTTCCTTTATTGGTTTTATTTTACTGCTCCTTTGAATGCCTTGTAATTTTTTTTGGATGCCAGATACTACAAATTTCATCCTGTTGGGTGTTAGATATTTTTTCTACCATTAATATTCATGAGTTTTGTTGTGGAGCATAGTGAAGTTACTTGTGCACTTCACTTTGATCTTCATAGGCCTGTTTTTAAGCTTTGCTGAACAGGTACAGAGCACCCTTTAGGCATAATTTTCCCCACTACTCACTACATAAAACCCTGTGAGTACTCTAGCCCATGGTCAATGAGTTACCAGATTTTTTCCACCCTGGCTGGAGGCAAAATGAATTATTTCTGGCTCAAAGATCCAGAGATTATTTCCTATGCTTCTTCTGGATTGTTCTTTAGGGTCCCAACTTTGAGAACTACTGCCATGTACCATTAATTCATATACAATTAAAAGAGCTATTAAAACTTTAGGCATACAACTTATAATGTCCAACAAATTTCAAACAAATGGGTTTGGAATTTAAAAAGAAATTAATGCTATAATAGAATATTCTTTTTAAAAAACTCATTTCTGACATTTAAAAACCAATGTCAGTGTCACTAAAAGTAACACTGCCATGAGCTAAATATTCCAAAAGCTGTCATCTTAAGACTCCTTTAATTTGATGAGAAACATTTGGTCTCCTGTTGTCTGAGGACTTTATATAGTACCTTCTGTGTACACAGCCCATCTCTCTGATATACTTAGCAACAACCATTCTGTTGCTCATCCAACTACTCCAAGGCCTCAGATAATGGGGTGGAGGATTACAGAAATACCAACATCTAAAAATATATAATAAACTGAGTAACAGACTTTGCATTAATTGGTTACCTGTAGCCCAGTTTGATAATGTAACACAGTATCACATACAGGTGCACTTATTTGATGACTATAAAAATGGGACACAATTTAAGGTAGGAATTCTTAACAAGGGTATATGAATTTATTTCAGACTTTCTGGAAGCCCTCTGAAACTGTAAAATTATCTGTGTAAGTGTATGTATTTTTATGTGGAAAGTGTACACACTTTCTTTAGATTCTCAAAAGAGTGTATGACCAAAATAAGATTTAGGGTTCCTGGTTTAAGGCAACCCCAAATAAGTTCAGACAACTTCTCTCCTTATTTTCCTAGTATTCCCCCTTTTTATTCTTGACAATAGTATTCACAAAGATGATAGCTTGTGGCAGTGAGAATTAATATCCTAAAGTAGATTTGAAGGCCAGATTGGGTAGCAATAAAAAAACTCCATAAAAAGTACATTGCTTTATTTATCAATTAGGACTGTAGTGTCTATACCCCTTGAAAAGAGTCATATAAAGGCAAGGTTGTTTCTGATGACTTTGGCTGAATTCAAGTTGTCCAAAATTTCAGGTGAAAAATAAGTAGAAACTTCATGAGTTCATGACAAATGAAAGTATTTAAAAATAATGTTTAGAAATAGATGCTTCAGGTGGCTCTGTTAAGATAGGCAACGGCAGTGATAGAAATGCAAATCTAAGTTTTCTCAGCTAATAGGATAGACGTGGAAGAGGTAAATAAATTTTACCAACAAAATTACAATTTTAATAGGTGGAAAATATGTAAGTAGAAAATAGAAGGTCTCAAAATTTAGGGGGAAAGATAATCAAAATGGGGTTATAATGTTAATGTTTCCTGTCTCATCTTGGTTTATCTTCCTCATTATTTCATTTGGATTTGCTTTTACATCCCACAGAACACTCAGCCCTCAGCACCCAGAAGTCCTGCCACACAGACACTTGTGATTCTGAAGCAACTTCAGATTTTCATTTGTACTGGGTTCCTCCAAAGCACATTACTCTAGTAAGTGCTTTCTGATTGTGTGGGGTAATTTAGATATGGCATAACAATGCATTGATAAGTATAAATTAATGACAATTATTTGGTAACCTACTTTCTTTAATGTTCCAATAGTAAATCTTTTGCCTTCCCTCTATAGTGAATTGTATCTTACTTTCATTGAAGTTCCTATATGCTAATTGAAATTCTTATAAGCCAGATTTATTTTAGAGTTTGCCAACATTGTTTGGCTCTGGGTCTGATACAATGCTAATATGCAAAATTGATTTTAATACTTCAGTAAAGATGTATGAGGAAAATTCTTTCAAAACCATAAATATATTCAAATACTTAAAAATTTTTGCTTAAATTGTGCTTTTTACTTTCATAAATTTTCCACCTGAGTTAGAAGTTTGAATATTCAAACATTATGCTTCTCTATGAGAATGGATATTTTAATATTCAAAAAGAGACTGAATAGTTTTTTCAAAGTCCCTGTATATAGTGAGAAACTAATTTGAAAATCTTGTTTATAACAAAATCTATGTCAATGTTTCACATTTCTGTATAACCATATGTATACCTTTATATCTATATCTATACATTTGTTTCCTTTTAAATGTCTATGCCTTGAATTTCCTTAGTAGCCTCTGCTCAAGTAAGATTCTTGTGTAAAGGTCTTCTCTTTTAAAACTTTTTTATATAGAAAAAAATTAGTTGTCCTTTGTTTCTAATATTTTAGTTTTTTTACACTGTGTGATGTAAATCCAAGCTCTTTGATACATTGGAATAAATGAAATGGAATTTCAGCTGAGATGTTTGAGGTCTTTACCTAGGACAAAGTAAGCAACTTTTTATAAGCTTAACTGAAATAAAAGACTTCTTTCTGGGTTTGTGTTAAGCCTGACCCTAAGAGGTCCTACAGGTTGGGCCTCTCCAAAGTGATTCAAGTTCTTCATTATTATTTAGTCATGGTCAGCCATGACTGCTCTAAACTTCAGCTTTCAATGGTCTACATTTTCAATGACTTCTGCCTTCTTGGTGGATAACTGGGGGGCATTATTCCATTATGTCTGAAAAGGACTTTCTGTGCAAATGGTACATCTATTGAGGGGAACCTTACTTGGGGCTTACTTAATGAGGGCTTCTTCAAATGTTTCCCTGAGGGTAGTGTATAATTTATGAGCAAGTGGACCCTGTGATCTTTTCTCAGGAACACTGTATTCTTTTTTTCAGGTGACATGTATCTGAAGAATAATAAACACAGTCTTCAGTGAAGAAAAAAGCAAACCAGAGTTCATATGGCCCTTAGGCACATACATTCTTTCTTTCTTTTACATTTTATTTATTGTAATAACAGAGGGAAAGGCAAGAGATGTGTAAGGCTGAGCAGAAAATGAACATGATTAAGTACCATTAGACTAGTCAGCTTTCTATCTAAAAACCATTGCTGCTAATATCCCAACTCACATACATGTAAGAACATAAGAAAGAAATACTGATTACAGGGAGGGTTTTTTTGGGAAGATATGTTACAGAGAAGTCTACATGTCACACATACCAATCAACCTAGGAGTGAATAAACTCCACTATATACCCATAAAATGAGATGTATAGAAATTTCCATCAAAGTGGTCTGAAATTTTAGGCTTTACTAATATTGTTTAACAAAACCATAATATATAAGTGACAATTTTATGCATATACTTTTAATAAAAAATACAGGGAGATAAAGTTGGTCAGTATTTGTGGATATTTCTGTAGCAAGACACATGGTTTTAAGAATATTATATACAATCACTTTGAACAGATTGGTGGAAAAAAGGATTTGTAGTAAATCGGCAACTTAAGCTTAACTGAAGAGGTTCCCCACTGCCTTTCTTTTTCTGTCTCTCCAATACATTTCATATATTACCAAGACCCAGTGCCAGTTTTCTTGCTGTGTCCTCTTGCTGATTTGGCCAGCAAGGTGACAGAAATTATTCCTTGAATGCATCTTATGTTGTTTTTTCCCTTTAATACCATTCTCTACTAAGAATCTATTTTCTGATATATTGCATTTGTTGTCTGTTTTAACTCATTCTGCTGATGGTCGTATACTAGGCTGCTACAAAGAGCACATTTAATAGTTTTGAACACTGCAGCCTTAGCCCTTTAAGGGAAATAAACAGTCATAGGTTGCATGCTACTAGGAGCCACCCATCCATTAGTATTTTATATAACACCTGCATGCAAAAAAAAGATAATTTAATTAGGCACAGTACAGCTATGGTTAAAGATGTACCATACCTCATAAACCATTTCCTACCAATCCTATGGAACTCATGAATTTTCTAAGAATGTAGGACTTGTAGAAAGGTCTAACAATCTTGTTAGATGCCCTCTGTGCCTCATAGGCACAGAACATGTCTTTTGTACCTACTGAGTACCTTAGCTGCTCTGGGAGCAAAGGTTCTAGAATGTATAAATGGAATGTTCTTCACTTGCAGTGACTGTTGGATTTTTTTCTAAAAGAGGAGGACAGAGGACCATTCCGTTAAAGTATTTGCTTCTGATGATCAAACAGCCAGCTTTGGGGGCAGTGCATGTGTGTGCATACATGTAGACATACATGTGTGATGAGAGGTGAAAGGGATGGGGTTTGCATGACTGTTACATTCCTGTGAATTTAGGCCATGCTAAATTTCAGGTCCACGTTACAATAATGTATATTCAATATGCTTAAAACATACCTGCTAGGATTGTACTTAAATCTCCACTTATCTCAATGTCTATACTTTGTGCCACTTGGCATAAACATGGGGAAGCACATTCCTGGCAAAGACAGCCCTGAGATTGGGCTCTATGGGTGTGAGAGGAGATAATGGCACTGGATAATGCCATGTAGTATGAAATATATGTGCCACATGGGGCCAGTGTCGGGAAGAGGCACATATTACATTTCTATTACATAGAAAATAATAGTTGTACAAATTGCATACTTCCAGATTTCAGACAAAGTGGGACTCTTAAAATGTGATCCTGCCCTAATTGCTGTCAGTGTTCTAAGCTGCTCCATGGTAATTCCAGTACTGGGAAACCAAGTCATTTCTGACAGTGCACTGGACAAGATAACTGTGAGTTCTGCCTTAAGGCAGCTATGTCTTTTTGGAGGGCACTTCATTTCTTTTGCCCTTACATTTTCCAGCTATACCATGGAGAAAATAATTTATATTCTGTCTCTTTCAAGGACATTGTTGGAATGAATGGAAGAATATTAATAAAGTACTCTAAGCTCTGCAAGAACAATTCAGCAATGAGAGAATGGAAGAAAGAATGGGGCATACTGGTTTGCTGAGAAATACTGTTATGGTTAAACTTTTCATTTCTTTCCTGCAATAAAAGACATATAAAGAACACTAGAAAGTTACGTAGCACCCTTCAGTTGTAGGATTCCAACAATGAGTGTCTTCATTTTGCAAATGGGGAAGAAGAAGATTCCACAAGGTTGTTAGACAGGGCCCCAAGGGAAAGCAAGCAAAGGAGCTAGGTCAGGATACACCAGTTATCAAACAAACTTCTCTGTCTTTACCAATAGTCAACCAATTGTGGGGGACACCTATGTATGGTAGTCAATACTCAATGATCTATGGATAGGGAGATTAGCAGATTCTAAACTAGAAGAATAAAGGTGCTGAGATAGGAATGGGGTTTCTTTATTTCTCTGAGATCCCACGTAAAACCCTGATTTATTTGGCCTTTTGAAGACAGTGTGTGTCTGCAAGACATTAAACAATCAGCTTTGCTTTGTAGCTTCCAGTGCTGCCCTGTCCTTTCCTGACACTGTCTTTTATGACCTGATTTCTATTATTGTTAAGTGCTTATATACTCTATGCATCAAAGATTCCTTCCTGACTTTGAATCATAGTTAGCAGCTATTCTGCCTATACCCTTGGCAGGAAATGAGATGTGGGAAAGGGAAAGATTGCTTTGAGGTCTACTTTGCTGTTAAGTAAGTATGGCCCTATCTTTAAAGAAAGGTGCATTTCTACATAAGTAGAAGGCAAAGTCTGTCCATCATAAGACCATGTGGAAACTAAACAAGCTTTCTAGAGAAACCTGAACAAGAGAGTATTTTGGAGGGGGAGGGGAAGGGGAAAATATTCCCATCTACACATACATGATTTCATTGTGAAACTCAGTGTCCGTAGACTTCAAGGCTGCTTCTTAGCATCTGAGTTTGAGAAACAGTCCTTGGCCCCAGAAGATTCAATTATGTCTAGTATTCTCTCAAATGAAATGCTGGACATAATCTGTTTAATTTATTCTGAATGTCTTACCTTGATCAAGATTACCTAGAGGATATGAACAAACAGATTGTTTTGCTGCTTTAAGTAGCTAGATTGCTCTCTTTCTCAGCTCCTGAACATTGAATTATTTATGGCAGGCAACTCTTTACTCAAAATCTTTCCTCAAAAAGGTTTTAGGGGAGATGATTTAGTAAACCTAACTTCCCTCTAGGAGCTCAACTCCTTGATATCTGTAACATGCCACTAACTCTCACTGATCTCTGTAACAGAATTGAGACTTCTATTGTCAGCAGCTGGGCCCTATAGCACTGGCTGAGAAATGAAAGCCATCAGTACTCTTACGTATTATTATAAAGAAGCAGCATTAGTGTCCATCTTATTGATTCAGACAGTAGGACTAAAAGAAATACTGATTATAAATAAATGCATAAACAGATGTAAATTATCGTAACAGCTGAGCTATCACTGAAGCTATAAAAAAAAGAAAAAAAGGAAAGGATTGGCATATTACTAATAGGTTATCACTATTTGTACATTAACCCCTGCTCTGAAAACACAGATCTTCAGTGCTAATCTTTAGGCTAATTTCAACTGTGAAACTTTATCCTTATGAACAGTATTGCAATTAAACCTGAAAATCTTCCTTAAGCCCCTTAAAAAACCCTTTGGGCAATAAGTTAGGCTTATAATTTTTCATTCATCATAAGAATAATTAATCAAGGCTAAAATAAAGCTAGGTAGTAGAGAAAATAATAAAATTGAAGAATTTTACCATAGCCTAGCATTAAAAGTCTTTAAAACAACAATCCATATGTTTAATAAAGTGGAAATCTGATCTGATCTTCTCTATTAGCTGTGGTGCTTTCAGGAACATCATACATCTATGACAGAGAACAGAATCTACATTGTTTTTCAATTCCCGATTCTAGGACCTTGGTCACAGTGTGTTGAATCTTTCTCTTGAATTTAGGTGTCTGATACAGGATGGTGTTCACAGCTCAGCAAATATTTAAATTGTTATTTAGGGAAAAGCATGATCAAATAAAAATCTCAAATTGTTTTAACCCTGATTTTTACACCACAGCAGAATTTTGTGTAAGTATGCTGCACATATACATGCTTATAAATACACAGGACACTGACTCCCATCAATACCACAAAGACTGTACAGATGTGATTAATAGTTTTTCAAGGGAAGTTAAAGACTCCAAGGAAGTCTTTTGAATTCCCCTTTACTTGACAAGAGGAATGAAAAGAGCTTTTGGAAAGATATATATGTTATATTTAGGGTTTCACAGATTGGGGAGGGGGAAATAAAGAAAGAGAGGAAGACTGACTTGAATTAATCACTACCAGATTGATGAATTCAGTCAGCAAATTAAATAACTTGTACAGTCCTGAAACATCTATCTGCACAGCAAGTATTAGATGGAATGTTTTCAAATTGTGAAGCTTTCAATCCACCATGGTGATTTATTTTGGTGATCAGAATGGTTCCCAGCAATGAACTCTGTAAGCCTCATGGGAGACAGAGGGTCCTGGGAATGAAAAGAAAAAATTCACAGGTGAGTTGAACAACTGTAAATAGCCATGTGGTAACATCCATTGACAATAATATCCCCCCACTAAAAGTATGTGTGTGAAGAGAATGGCTCAGCACTGAAAAATGTTAAGTGAAGTAAACAAGGATGAAAATTGTATTTAAAATGTTATAATTATTTTGAACCCAGAAATTGTATCCAGAAAATGGAGGAAATAGACTAACCTGTTGAAAATAGTGAATGCATGAGTAATTTATTTTCATTTATTCTACTTTCTACTTGTATTTTCCACATTTTCTCTAGTAAATATATACTAATTTGATAACCCCCAAATATTTATTTTTAAATTCACATGGAAAAACATGAGCATTTATTCATAATAGTAAAAATTTGGATGAAATATTAATGTTGGACAGCAAAGGACTCATTAAATAATGCCTTGGTATAGGGGGAAATTACTTTTGGCATTAGTGAAAAATACAGAATTAAAAGCTGAACATGTTCTCATTGTTTAAAAATATATACTCAGAAAATATTGGAAAGGATACAACAAAATGTTAACATGAGTCATCTTTAAGTGGTGGAGGTGGGATTATGGGGGATTTCAGTTTTCTTCTTATTTATGTATTTTTTTATTATAAGAGCAATTTATATTCATTATGGAATGATTGGAAAACATAGAAAGGGATAAGGAAAAAATATGTCTATAATCTCAGAGGCTTTTCCACCCTCCCTCCTTTTCATTCACTCATTAATTCAACAAATATTTATTGAATACTTACCATGTGCCAGGAATTGTTAGGGGCTGGCACTAAAATGTGAACAAGACATCGTTACTGCCCTCAAAGAGCTTACAATCTAGTATAAGAGACAAATAAGTAGACTATTGCAACACAGAGAAAAAGTACTCTCATACTGTTATTATAGTAGCACCCAGAAGAGACATATAGCTCAGCTGTGGAGGTCAATCAGTGATATTCTCTGAGAAAATAATGTAGAAGCTTGTAAGGAAAATGGAAGTTCCTATGGCCAGGATCCTCACCTGCCCTAATATACCTGATGATGTAATTGACCTGCAGTAGAGGCATGCTTACACATGTGTAGGCAATAAGCCATTATTGTTGGTGTTCTTATATACAGAGCTCTGCCCAGAGGCAGAGATGGAGATGGATTGTGGACTTTCTGGAGCAGATGTGATTGTAGAACTAGATTTGAGAATAAAGCATGGTATAATCCCTTTTACCCACAACATCTGTTGTTACTTGGTATGACTAAATTCAAAGTGAACTTGCCCGAGGCTGAAATCCTCTGGCTAGACAAAGCTGAAACCTGAAGAGTAAATATTAGATAGCTGCGGAGAAAGTGAAGGATTCTCACTGGCCCTCGTTGGCTCACTTACTACATACACTCTTGTGGGCAATGCATTGTTATTGACTCTTTATAAAGAACTCTGTCCAGTGCGCTGGGCTACTGCGTGGCTGCAGGGCTACAGAAGAGCAGAGACTGGAGTGGTCGTAGCACCGAGGACAGAGACTTGAGATGGCTGTGGGGTCAGTGAGGCCCAGAGGCAGAGACCTGCTTGCTGCATGCAGACTAGCTCTGAGTGGACAGGATTCTAGTGATTGACCTGCCACCATGGGAATAAAGTTGGACATAAACCCTTTCACCCCAAGAATGTTCCACTGTCATTTTTTGGTCTCATTGGATCCATAGTGAACTTTTTCTGGGCTGAAACCCATTGGCAAGACAATAGCCACCTTGAAGGAGACCGGGATGGAGAATGTGGGAAGTTGCTGAGGAAGCATCTCAATCGTGGGAAAGAGCAGGGGCATGTTTGCGGGACTGAAAGATGTAGAGTATGGTTCAAACATAGAAAGCAGGAATAAAACTAGTGGAGAAGAAGTTTTGCAATGGGGAATTATGAGAGATAAACCTGGAGAGATGAACAGGGGCCTGATCATGAAATCGTTTGTAAGCTGTGTTAAGGAATTCATGCTACGCTGAGAACACTGAAAGAGATATTACACTAATTTAAGTTTTTCACCATTCTAGTTGCAATATGGAGAGTGGACTGAAAGGGGCAAAATGAGAGGCAGGGAAACCAGTTAAGAGGTTATTTCAGTAATACAGGTAACATGATTTGGGATCATGGTAATCAGGATAGAGAAAAGTGCACAGCTTCCAGAGATATTTAGGAAGTACAGTCAACACACCTTGATGATTAATTAGATGTGGGTGGGGAATGAAGGAGAGGGAACAAAACACAAAATGAATTTGTGTGTGGGTGATGTTGAAAGGCATTTGGTTATTCAGGTCTAGCTAGAGTTCTGGGCTGGAGATATGTATTCAGTAGTTGTCAGCATATTTATGCCCCTTAACCAAAGAATGGGCAGAATTCCTAAGGAATGAGTAGATTTATGTGATGGTCAGGAGAAAAACCTCACCAAATATGGGAGACCTTGTTTTAAGAAGTAGACCTCTTGTGGTAGAGCAGAGTGTGGATAAAATGAGAGTTCCTATGGCCAGGATTCTTACCTGGTCCTGGTTGACTACCTCACAGAACACCTGTGGGCAATACGTGGCTGTTGACTCTATATAATAAAGAGCTCCACCCAGTGCTCTAGGCATGACAGGGTGGTAGGGCTGCAAGGCTGCTGGAGAGCAGAGCAGAGGCTGGAGTGGTGGCAGTGCTGAGGACAGAGGCCCAGAGGATGACTGTGCAGGACATCTGTGCAGAGAGGCCCAGAGGATGGCTGTATGGGACGACTGTGTAGACAAAGGGGCCCAGAGGCAGAGACCAGCTCGCTGCATGCAGATTAGCTCTGAGTGAGTGGGATTTTAGTGACTGACCTGCCACCTGGAAATAAAGTTGGTATAACCCTTTCACCCCAAGAACGTTTTGCTGTCATTTTCTTTGGTCACACTGAATCCGTAGGGAACTTGCCCAGGGCTGAAACCCATTGGCAAGACAGGAGGGAAGGAGTGTGTAAGGAGTTTGAGAGAAGCAAATAGATTTTAAAATTTTTGCTTAATTTTTGAATGTTTTAATTCAGCAAATCTAATATTTGTTTGGTGTACAATTCTGTGAGCTTTTAAACATGCATAGCATTTTGTAGCTACCAACTCAGATAGAATGCACACCCTCCCTGATCCTAAACCTGGCAACCACTGATCTGTTTTCTTTCTCTCTGTATACACATATATATTTTTTATTTTGGTATCATTGTTTTCTAGACTCCCCCCATCACCAGGTCCCCCTCACAAACCCCATTACAGTCACTGTCCATCAGTGTAGTAAGAGGCTGTAGAAACACTACTTGTCTTCTCTGTGTTGTACAGTTCTCTGTGTGTTCCCCCAAATTATACATTCTAATCATAGTGCCCCCTTTCTTCCCACCCTTATCCCTCCCTTCCCATCCATCCTCCCCAGTCCCTTTCCCTTTGGTTACTGTTAGTCCATTCTTGGGTTCTGTGAGTCTGCTGCTGTTTTGCTCCTTCAGTTTTTTTCTTTGTTCATATACTCCACAGATGAGTGAAATCATTTGATACTTGTCTTTCACCGCCTGGATTATTTCACTGAGCATAATTCCCTCTAGCTCCATTCATGTTGTTGAAAATGGTAGGATTTGTTTTCTTCTTATGGCTGAATAATATTCCACTGTATATATACCACATCTTCTTTATCCATTCATCTACTGATGGACACTTGGGTTGCTTCCATATCTTGGCTATTGTAAATAGTGCTGCAATAAACATTGGGGTGCATATGTCTTTTTCAAACTGGGCTGCTGCTTTCTTAGGGTAAATTCCTAGGAGTGGAATTCCTGGGTCATATGTTATTTCCATTTTGAGTTTTTTGAGGAACCTCCATACTGCTTTCCATGATGGTTAAACTAATTTACATTCCCACCAGCACTGTAGGACGGTTCCCCTTTCTCCGCAACCTCGCCAACATTTGTTGTTTGTCTTTTGGATGGTGGCGATCCTTACTGGTGTGAGGTGATATCTCATTGTGGTTTTAATTTGCATTTCTCTGATGACTATCGATGTGGAGCATCTTTTCATGTGTCTGTTGACCATTTGAATTTCTTCTTTAGAGAAGTGTCTGTTCGGCTCCTCTGTCCATTTTTTAATTAGGTTGTTTGCTTTTTGTTTGTTGAGGTGGGTGAGCTCTTTACATATTTTGTTTGTTAACCCTTTATCGGATCTGTCATTTATGAATATGTTCTCCCATACTGCAGGATGCCTTTTTGTTCTATTGGTTGTGCCCTTTGCTATACAGAAACTTTTCAGCTTGATATAGTCCCACTTGTTCATTTTTGCTTTTGTTTTCCTTGCCTGGGGAGATACGTTCAAGAAGATGTTGTTCATGTTTATGTCCAAAAGATTTTTGCCTATGTTTTTTTCTAAGAGGTTTATGATTTCATGACTTACATTCAGGTCTTTAATCCATTTCGAATTTACTTTTGTGTATGGGGTTAGACAATGGTCCAGCTTCATTCTCCTACATGTAGCTGTCCAGTTTTGCCAACACCAGCTGTTAAAGAGGCTGTCATTTCCCCATTATATGTCTATGCCTCCTTTATCATATATTAACTGACCATATATGTTTGGTTTAATATCCGACTCTATTCTGTTCCACTGGTCGGGTCTGTTCTTGTGCCAGCACCAAACTTCCTTAATTACTGTGGCTTTGTAGTAGAGCTTGAAGTTGGTAAGTGATATCCCCCCTGCTTTATTCTTTCTTCTCACGATTGCTTTGGCTATTTGGGGTCATTTGTTGTTCCATACAAATTCGAAAACTATTTTTTCTAGTTCGTTGAAGAATGCTGTTGGTATTTTGATAGGGATTGCATTGAAACTGTAGATTGCTTGGCCATTTTCACAACATTAATTCTTCCTAGTCAAGAGCATGGGATGAGTTTCCATTTCTTACTGTCCTCTTTGATTTCTTTTAAGAGTATCTTGTAGTTTTCATGGTACATCTTTCACTTCCTTGGTTAGGTTTATTCCTAGGTATTTTATTCTTTTCGATGCAATTGTGAATGGAATTGTTCTCATGATTTCTCTTTCTGCTAGTTCAACATTTCTCTGATGGACACTTATTCCAGCAACAGATTTCTCTGTGTTAATTTTGTATCCTGCAACTTTGCTTAATTCAGATATTTGTTCTAGTATTTTTCGAGTGGAGTCTTTAGGGTTTTTTATGTACAATATCTTGCCATCTGCAAATAATGACAGTATGACTTCTTTACCAATCCGGATGCCTTGTATTTCTTTGCTTTGTGTGCTTGCTGTGGCCAGGACCTCCAGTACTAAGTTGAATAACAGTGGGGAGAGTGGGCATCCCTGTCTTGTTCCCGATCTTAGGTGAAAAGCTTTCAGCTTCTCGCTGTTAAGTATGATGTTGGCTGTGGGTTTGTCATGTATATCCTTTACTATGTTGAGGTACTTGCCCTCTATACCCAATTTGTTTAGAGTTTTTATCATGAATGGATTTTGAATTTTGTCAAATGCTTTCTCAGCATCTATGAAGATGATCATGTGGTTTTTGTCCTTTTGTTGATATGGTGGATGATGTTGATGGATTTTCGAATGTTGTACCATCCTTGCATCCCTGAGATGAGTCCCACTTGATCACAGTATGATCCTCTTGATGTATTTTTGAAATCAGTTTGCTAATAGTTTGTTGAGTATTTTTGCATCTATATTCATCAGGGATATTGGTCTGTAATTTTCTTTTTTGGTGGGATCTTTGCCTGGTTTTGGTATTAGAGTGATGCTGGCTTCATAGAATGAGTTTGGAAGTATTCCCTCTTCTATTTTTTGGAAAACTTTAAGGAGAATGAGTATTATGTCTTCTCTATATGTCTGATAAAATTCAGCGGTGAATCCATCTGGCCCGGGTTTTGTTCTTGGGTAGTTTTTTGATTACCGATTCAATTTCATTGCTGGTAATTGGTCTGTTTAGATTTTCTGTTTCTTCCTTGCTTAGCCTTGGAAGGTTGTATTTTTCTAGGATGTTGTACATTTTTTCTAAGTTTTCCAGCTTGTTAGCATATAGGTTTTCATAGTATTCTCTAATAATTCTTTGTATTTCTGTGGGGTTCGTCATGATTTTTCCTTTCTCATTTCTGATTCTGTTGATGTGTGTAGATTCTTTTTCTCTTAATAAGTCTAGCTAGCGGCTTATATATTTTGTTTATTTTCTCAAAGAACCAACTGTTGATTTCATTGATTTTTTTCTATTGTTTTATTCTTCTCAGTTTTATTTATTTCCTCTCTGATCTTTATTATGTCCCTCCTTCTGCTGACTCTGGGCCTCATTTGTTCTTCTTTTTCCAGTTTCAATAATTGTGGCTTTAGATTATTTGTTCAGGATTGTTCTTCCTTCTTTAAATATGCCTGGATTTTAAAGGGACAGCTCTAGATGGAAGCTGTCATACTTTCCTCTTAGAACTGCCTTCACTGCGTCCTACAGTAGCTGGGGCTTTGTGCTATAGTTATCATTTGTCTCCACATATTGCTTGATCTCTATTTTAATTTGGCCATTGCTCCATTGATTATTTAGGAGCATGTTGTTTTCTTTGTACAATTTATTTCTAGTTTTATACCGTTGTGGTCTGAGAAGTTGATTGGTAGAATTTCAATCTTTTTGAATTTACTGAGGCTCTTTTTGTTGCCTAGTATGTGGTCTGTTCTTGAAAATGTTCCATGTGCACCTGAAAAGAATGTGTGTCCTGCCATTTTTGGGTATAGAGTTCTGTAGATGTCTCTAAGGTCCATCTCTTCTAGTGTGTTCTTCAGTGCCTCTGTGTCCTTATGTATTTTGTGTCTGGTGTATCTGTCCTTTGGAGTGAGTGGTGTGTTGAAGTCTCCTAGAACAAATGCATTGCATTCTATTTCCTCATTTAATTCTGTTAGTATTTCTTTCACATATGTTGGTGCTCCTGTATTGGGTGCATATATATTTAAAATGGTTATATCCTCTTGTTGGACTGACCCCTTTATAATTATGTAATGTCCTCCTTTATCTCTTGTGATTTTCTTTGTTTTGAAGTCTATTTTGTCTGATACAAGTATGGCAACACCTGCTTTTTTCTCCCTATTTTTTGCATGAAATATCTTTTTCCATCCCTTGACTTTTAGTCTGTGTGTACCTTTGGGTTTGAGGTGAGTCTCTTGTAAGCAGCATATAGATGTGCCTTGCTTTTTTATCCATTCTATTACTCTGTGTCTTTTGATTGGTGCATTCAGTCCATTTACATTTAGGGTGATTACTGAAAGATATGTACTTTTTGCCATTGCAGGCTTTTCATTCATGGTTACCAAAGGTTCAATGGTAGCTTCTTTACTATCTAACCATCTAACTTAACTCTCTTATTAAGCTATTTTAAACACAGTCTGATGATTCTTTATTTCTCTCCCTTCTTATTTTTCCTCCTCCATTCTTTACATGTTGTGTTTTATTCTGTACTCTTTTGTTTTGTACTCTGTTTCCTTTGACTACTTTTATGAACAGTTGATTTTATTTTTTGCCTTTCGTTAGTATTTGGTTGGTCTGCTTTCTTTGCTGTGATTTTATTTTCTCTGGTGACATCTATTTATCCTTAGGAGTGCTTCCATCTAGAGCCGTCCCTTTAAAATATCCTGTAGAGGTGGTTTGTGGGAGGCAAATTCCCTCAACTTTTGCTTGTCTGGGAATTGTTTAATTCTTCCTTCATATTTAAATGATAATCATGCTGGACAAAGTATTCTTGGTTCAAGGCCCTTCTGTTTCATTGCATTAAATATATCATGCCATTCTCTTCTGGCCTGTAATGTTTCTATTGATAAGTCTGATGATAGCCTGATGGGTTTTCCTTTGTAGATAATCTTTTTTCTCTCTCTGGCTGCCTTTATATATCTCTCTGTCCTTGTCCTTTATATTTGCTATTTTAATTATCATATGTCTTGGTGTTGTCCTCCTAGGTTTCCTTTTGTTGGGAGATCCTTGGGCTTCCATGGTCTGAGAGACTATTTCTTACCCGAGTTTGGGGAAGTTTTCAGTAATTATTTCTTCAAAGACACTTTCTATCCCTTTTTCTCTCTCTTCTTCTTCTGGTACCCCTATAATGCAAATATTGTTCTGTTTGGATTGGTCACACAGTTCTCTTAATATTCTTTCATTCCTGGAGTTCCTTTTATCTCTCTTTGCCTTAGCTTCTCTGTAATCCTATTCTCTGAGTTCTATTCCATTAACGGTCTCTTGCATTGAATCCAGTCTGCTCTTAAGTCTTTCCAGAGATTGTTTTATTTCTGCATTCACCCTCCTAACTTGATCCTTTAGCTCTTGCATATTTCTCTTCAGGTCCATCAGCATGGTTATGACCTTTATTTTGAACTCCTTTTCAGGAAGATTTGTTATATCTGTCTCCCCAGGCTCTCTCTCAGGTGTTGTCTGGCTAATTATGGACTGGATCAAATTATTCCATCTGTTCATGGTGATAGAGGTAGTTGTAGGCAGATGGCACATGTGTCAACTGGGAAGACAAAGTTCCTTCCTGCTTGCTGGTCACCCTTCCCCTCTCTGCTGCCTGTTTCAGTCACCCTCACACTGGGGGCAGAATACGTGTTAATCCCCTGTGCTGCTATGTGTGGGGAAGCCTACAGTCCTGTGGGGAGAGGCAGGCATGCCATGTGTTCTCTCCTCCAAGAACAGTGCCCCTTGGTGCCTTGTCCTGGCTTCCTCTGCCTGTGCCAGGTACCTGCACACTGGCAGTGGCCCGTGGGTCTGGCCCAGGTGGCTGCACACTGGGAGGGGACTCTGGGCAGCTGCTGTGGCCATGTTCACTCCCAGGTGGCTCAGCCGCTGTAGTGGGGTCATGCTGGTGGGGGAATGAATGGCAGGCTTTTTATCATCGTGAAGGGCTTCAGAGATGCGCTGCCTCCCAGGGGGCTGGGGTGCCCAAAGCTCCTGCTGGGCTGAGTGTGCTGGGATGATTTCACCCAGCTGTGAAGCCCCTGTCCCTTTAATACTTTTAAAAAGCACTCACTTTTCTTTTGTCCCAGGGGATCCACCTGCAGATTTTACTTTTCCATTTCCCTAATATCTAGCACATGATGCAATGTGTCTCTGCACTCCCGGTGCAGATGACTAGGGCTGGTTATTTTGCAGTCCTGAACTTCCGCTCCCTCCCTGCTCCAGCTCCTTTCCTCCCACAGGTGAGCTGAGGTGGGGGGAGCGCTTGGGTCCAACCAGGCCCCAGCTTGTATCTTACACCCTTCATGAGATGCTGAGTTCTTGCAGATGTAGATGTAGCCTGGCTGTTGTACTATATCCTCTGTTCTTTTAGGAATAGTTGTATTTGTTGTATTTTCAAAAATATATATGGTTTTGGGAGGACATGTCCACTGCCCTACTCATGCTGCCATCTTGACTCCCCTCTTCTCTCCCTATATTTTTGCCTATTCCAAAATGTCCTACAAATGGAATCTGGAATCATACAGTACAAAGCCTTTTGAGACTGGGTTTTTTCTACTTAGCATAATGCATTTTAGATTCATCTATATTGCTGTATAAACTGTTCATTTCTTATTGATAAGTAGTATAGTTTGTTTATTCATTCACCCACTCAAAGACATTTGCTTTGCTTTCCAGTTTGGGGTGATTATGAGCAAAGCTTCTATAAACATTCATATACAAATTTTTGTGTGAAAACAGGTTTTCACTTTTTTAGGGGAAATATTTGCAAGTGGGAATACTGGGTCACATTGTAAGTGTATATTTCACTGTATAAGGAACAGCCAAACTGTTTTTCAGAGTACCTGTGTTATTTTGTATTCCCAACAGAAATGTATGAGAATTCCAATTGTTCTGCATCCTTCTCAGCACTTGGAATTATCACTATTTAAGTAAAATTGTACAGTGTGGGTGTAGAGGAATATCCTTGTGGTTTTGATTTGCATTTTCCTAATGGCTAGTGATGTTGAACATCTTTTCTTTTGCTAATTGCTACTTCTTTGGTGAAGTGTCCATTCAAACCTTTTGTCCATTTTTTAAATTGTGATGATTGTTTTATTTTTGAGCTTTTAGAGTACTTTATATATTCTTGATACAAGTCCTTTATCAGTTATGCATCTTACAAATATTTTCTCCCAGTCAATGGCTTGTCCTCATTTTCTTAAGTATTCTCCTCAGAGAAAGCATTTTTAGTTTTGTTCAAGTCCAATTTGTAATTTTTTCTTTTATGTATATTACTTTTGATGTCATATCTAGGAACTCCTTGCCTAACTCAAAGTGAAAAAGATTTACTCCTATGTTTTCTTCTAAGACTGTTAGAGTTTTATGATTTACATTAGGTCAATGATTCATTTTGACTTAAGTTTTGTATGTGTTGTAAGGTGTATTGGGGTAGGGATGTCCAGTGCTTCGAGTATCATTTGTTGAAAGGATTGTATTTTCTCCATTGAATTATCATTAAATCTTTGTGTAAAAATCAGTTGATTATCTTTATGTAGGTCTATTTCTGTACTTTATTTTTTAGTGTTTCTTTGGTTTATGGGTCTATGCTTTAGTCATTACTACACTATCTTGACTACTATAGCATTAAAGTATGTCTTAAGATTGGACAGTTTGTGTCCTCCAACTTTGGTTTTCTTTTTCAGAATTGTTTTGGCTATTCTAGATCCCTTACTTTTCCTTATAATTTTAGAATCTGCTTTTGTATATCCACAAAAATTCCTGCTGGAATTTCACTTGGGGTTGCATTAAACCTACCTATCAATTTAGGGAGCATTGACATCTTAACTATACTGAGTCTTCTCACCCATGAGTATAGTGTGTCTTGGCATGTACTTATGTCTTCTTTGGTCTTTTTCTTCAGTGGTTTGGAGGTTTTAGCATAGAGATGTTGTGTATGATTTGTTAGAATTATGTCTATTTAATTTTTTAGAGTTATTGTAAAGTTTTAGAGTTATTAGTGGCATTGTGTTTTTGATTTTGCTTTCCTAATTATGCATTGTTTGTGTAAAGAAACACAACAGATGTTTATGCATTGATATTGTGTGGTATGCATTTGCTAAAATTACTTATTAGTTCTAGTACTTATTGTAGATTCTTTAAATTATCTATGTAGATGATCATGATCATGTCATCCATAAATATGGATATTTTATTTCTTCTTTTCCAGTCAGGGTACTTTTTATTTCTTTTTCTAGCCCTGCTGCATGTGTTAGGACTTTCATTATGAAATAGTATAGGAGTAAAAAGAGAGACTGTATGATAGAGGAAAGAAATACTGGTAAGTAGGTATGTAGTGAAGACTTATCAGGCTATTTACGCTGAAGACCACAACTATGTAATCTTAGTGTGTTATTTGTAATCAGCATTTATAATCAGTTATGTTAGTTTTGTAGTAGTTCTCAGCAGCCTTAGTACAGGAATGGAGAAGGCATATAGCTGGATGAATTTGGAATTTGGGTTTTTGCTGGCTAAGGCAATGGAGTTATGGACTTGTTTTCTATTTAAAAATGTAATTTTATAATGTTTCAAGTTTCATCTGTGTTGTAGCATGAGATCTTTTGGTTGCTAAATAATATTCCATTTTATTAATATGCCATATTTACCTATTCATCAATAGATGGACATTAACATCTTTTCCACTTTTTGGCTATTATTAATAATACTGCTGTGAACATTAATGAAATTTTATGTGGACATATTTTCATTTCTCTTGGTTTTATACCTAGGAGTGAAATTATTGGATCATATGGTAATCCTCTGGTTAACATTTAAAGGACTGCCAAACTGTTTTCCAAAGTGACTTCACCATTTTACATTCCTATCAGCAATGTATGAAGATTCTCACTTCACAATCTTGCCACTGCTTATTATCTGTCTTTTGTATTAGAGCCATCCTCATGGATATTAAGAGGTATCTTGTGATTTTGATGTGCATTCCCTAAAGGCTAATAATGTTAAGCAACTTTTCATGGCTGATCATTTGTATATGGAGAAATGTCTATGCAGATCCTTTTTCTCCATTGACAATTAGATATTGTTTTCATTACAGAATTGTAAGAATTCTTTATATATTCTGCATACAAGTCTCTTAAGCTGCTATAAACATTCATATACAAATGTTTGTATGATCACAGGTTTTCACTTTTCTAGGGGAAATATTTGCAAGTGGAAATACTGGATCATATGGTAAGTGTATGTTTCACTTTATAAGAAACTTTAGAAGGTTAAGATACTTGATTTGCAAATATTTTCCCCCCAAAAGTATACATAGTATATTTATAGAATCATGGATTATATGAAATGTACAGAATAGGCAAATGTATACAGATATAAAGTAGACTAGTGGTTCCCTAGAGGTGGAAGTGGAGAAAGGGCAAGTAACTGCTAATGAGTATGGGGCTTCTTTTTGGGGTAATGAAAACTATTCTAAAATTAAATTGTACACTCTAAATGGTCAAATCATATGCTATGTGAACTATATTTCAATAAAGGTGATAAAAATGTATTTTTAAATTAAACGGCATTCATACAGCTTTTTCACATAACCCTATTATTCTTCAAAATAATTACTTTCAATGGTGCATAATATCTCATCATCATAATGTAGCAATTTATTTCACTATTCCCTTATTATTAGAGATTTAGGGTTTTTCCCCCAATTTCCTGCTATTGTAATAAATGGATGAATAGTTGTGTACATCTCTGATTATTTCATTAAAATGAATTCTTAAAATGGACTTACCTAATAAAATTGTATGAATGTCTTTAGTATGTTACCAAATTGCTCTTAAAAAATGCTTTATGAATTTAATGTTACATCATCTGTATATATGAGAAACTGTTTCAAACACTTCCTTGCCAACATTAGGTACTATACTTTATAAAAATTGGTTGCTTTAGTAGATAAAAATTGATATTTTTGGGTTACTTTAATTTGCATTTCTTTAAGTTGAACAATTTTCATGCTTAGACTTCATTTTAATTTTTGTTGATTGTTCACATCCTTTGCCCTTTTTCTAACTGTTGTGTTTTCCTTTTCCTTAACTGATTTACAAGATCTTTGTAAATTAAGAATGCTAAATTTTGTTTGTTAGATATTTTGCAAATGTTTTTCCAAGTTTGTCTTTTCATTTTGAAGAAAATATGTAGAAACAGTGTTTTTTTCTGTAAGAATTATGGCAATAATTTCTTTTTATACACAAAAAAATTGAGAGAAAATGAAAAATATGTTACATTTGTTAATTTTAAGTTTAAGTAGATGGGTATTCAATTTATCTGTAATACTTTAAAAAACTTTACAAAAGGGAAACAAAAGAAAATATATATAAAATATTTAATAATATGGACATATAAGACTTATTCAACCACTCTCCTACTGATAGACATTCAGGTTGTTTTTGGACTTTCTATAAACATCACTGTATTAAGTGTCTATATATATTAAAATTACTCATATCTTCATAAGTTTTGAAATGATTCTCCCACTCTTCCCTCCTGTAGTCCCAAATACTTTTCTCTTACTATCAAAACATGACTCTCTTGTTCCTGTAGTATTAATCAATTAATTTATTTGAACAGAGTACCCTGGGGAAAGCATTGTTTAAAGGCAATTTTCCTTATGTATGGAATCATATAAAAATATATTTTATAGTTTAATATTCACTCAAAATATTCTGAAAAGAAAAAGGATTTGGTCATATAAATTTGGGAAAAACTTATTCCATTTCTGGGGATTAACAGATTTCCTTAGCATATTATATAAGTCCTGATAAGTATTGCACTAAGATAAGGTTTCATGACCTAAGTTCAGTCAAGTAAGTTCAAAGAGATACTACATCATCCACTCAGGAGAGCTGCAAAATTCATTTGTATAGGAAAAGCCTTGAGAATTCTTGTGCTGAAGACAACTCTCTAATTTTGCTTATATGGGGTTTCCTAAGTTTATTTCACTGGAGAACATTTTTCCCCTTTTAGTATCTGTTAACATATCGTAGTACTGGTGCTCCATAGAATATCCATGGTAAAATGCTAAAATGAGAAAATGAGAGAGATGAGCAACCATAGATAAATTGAATCCTAGATACTACTGCCATATGAGTTGTTTCACTTAAACATCAAACATTTCATCAGGGCTTTGAATAAGAATACAGATTTAATTTTTCCCTCTCCCTAACTTTTGATTATAAATGAAGATGCACAGTGAATTGCCCATCAGGTTTTTAAATATAGTGCCATAGTAGAAAGAGCATACTCTGAGGTCAGACAGACCTGGGTTGCAATTAAGTTGTCCATTTACTAAGCTGAATGGGTGATTTAACTTCTCTGGGTTTTAGTGTTTTCATAAGCAAAATAAGAATAGTAACATTCACTTCAAAGAGTTGATGTGAGGATTAAATGAGATAATATGTATCAAGTACATAGCAAAATGGCTGGCATACATGAGGTCTTATACAATATCTGTGCTGGTACATAGCAGGGTTCTGTAAGGAAAAGAAATGAAGACATGAGAGCCCACAAATAGATGGGCTTCTGAATAATTGCTAGTCTTTTCATGGGAATAGAATTGGAAAGCTAATTGGATCAGAGCTTTGAGCTCCATGGCATTTCTATTACTAAAATTCTCCTTTTAATACTGAATTACATTGGATTTATTTACCTGTGAATGTTGCAAAGAGAAGGCTGTTCAGCTTTTTACTAGGCCAAAGATAATTCTCTGGTCAAGGCTGCCTGCCACTGATAAACAAATTAGTAACATTTGGGGGGAGCTGGAGTGTAGGGATGGTGTTTTTTGCCTCTGGGTGCATAAGAGTAGGTTATTAACTGACATAATGGAGTCAGGCAAAAAGAATCTATTTATAGTCGGCATCATTTCAGAGCCCTGAAATGCACCAGGACAAGGTTTATAATTCATGGTATTAAAGTAAATAACCTGAACAGGATGTTTGGCTGTTTCTGTATACCCTGGGGTCATTTTAGCCCAAGTGAATAGTGTGAGTTTTCAATGAATCAGGGAATCTTTTTCAGTATAATATGTATAGAACTCTTGCTTATGTGAATAATATAAGAGGGAAGAATTTAACATCTTGTTTACCAGGATTAGAACTTACTTTTTCTAGTTCTGCCCCCAAGACTGCCTCTTAGCAGTGCAGGTGGCACTCTGTGTGCCTCCCTCAGAATACTGACCTGTCTGAGAGAAGTAAAAATGTGAAAACTGCTATGTTTCCGTTTCCACAGCTAGAGATGAACCTTCTGGATAATCTGTAAGGTTGAAAAGTGAACATTATTAAATATCTCTTTCTCTTGTATGAACATGTCTACATTCACTGCCATATTCCTTCCTTGTTCAATCTCTAGAGGCAGCAGACATCTGCAAATCTCTGAAGATTGGTGTGTCATACTGAAGTATTTGTAAGGAGTCCAGACATTCACATTCTAAGAATAGTCAGCCTGTTGTACTATGAACTAAGATTATTTTATTTATCAGCATAATCTATCTATAATACTGGCTAGTATTTGACTTAAAAAGCTGTGATGACAGCTCAATATCATCTGGTTTTAATGGACTGTTTTGGGTCTTGCTACTCACAAAATTACCCTGTTTCACTGTTATTCTTCTGGACATAATTGAGATAGCTATTATAGTACTTTAGATGTTGGTGTGTTTCTAAAAAGGAATGAATTATCTAGAAAGTAAGAGGCCTTGGAATTGACATGCAACATCATTTATGGTACAAATGTTTTTGTCTCCAACCCCCAGGAAATTGGGGGAGCAAAGTACACTCTGAGCCAGCTTGCTTAATGTACAAATAATCGCTTTATTTGTACTCCCTGAATAATAAGGTACTTGGCACTTTGAGATAAAAATAAATTTGGCAGTGGTTGTCCCTTAGAGTTTCTGTTAGTACATTTTCCTTTATGAAATCAATGTGCCATTCAGAGTACTCCAATAGGTATGAGGTCTGCATACCAGAAGATAAAGACCAGCTATGGTGAGTTACCCTTACCACAGCAAGCTGGCAAATTCTCATGCCACTGAGCTAACTAGGCAGATTCTGGAGACAATGATGCTTTCTTCTGAAAAGAGTGGAAATGTAAAAGAGGCTCTGAGAATGTCTGTCTTTGGAATCATGGCTCCACGGTGGGCACAAGTTCTGTATTGTTTGGAATTCAGACTATTTTAGCCTTTAAGTCTGAACAGAAAGCAGCTCTTTTGGCCCAGATCTTCAGTGAAGGATATATAGAGAATAACTCAGGTTTGTCAAGCAACTCAGGGAGGAAAGAGGCAACAAGTGCTTAGGCATACATCTCATCTCACCTATACATTTATACCAGGAAGGTGACTGATACACTGTGAAAGGTAATTCTGGAAGTGGAGTGCAGTATTTGCCTTGCTACTCTTTGCTGATGGTTGGCTGTCTTGGAATTCTGTAGGTATGGTTTGGCAATATACCTTTTCAGAAACTGGCTTTTAGTATTCTGCTAAAGGGTTTATTTTACTTTTTGCCACAGCAATCCACACTCATATTTGGCATAGAACACTTCTTCCCAGCAATTATTTAAGATGAAATCAAGCTTGCAGACATTGAAGCCTAAGCTGAAAAACCCAATTATCAACTTCCTTCATGGTTTCATTACCTGGAGAGATTAAGCTAAGGCTGTAAAGCTAGAGTCATCACCTGGTGAGGGCTAAATTGAAAAAGTGTAGATACATAAAAAAATGACTCTCTGCATAATAGAAGACAAATGAAGAATTTAGAAATCAATTTACCTTCTCCTTCTACCATCTGCACCTATACTGCTTTCCCTACTCCCACCTGCTCTTGCTGCCTATGTTGTAGTGATTTCACTGTTATTTAATAGATGTCTACTTGAACCAAAAATGTCATTTTAATTTTGGTGTATACTGGCTCAGCTTTGGTCCTCATTCCTGTCTTGTCCTAAATCAGTATCTTTCCTTTAAAATCCTATGTTCCTACATAAATCCTGGATACTATGGGAAGAGACTATAACAGTATATGTATACTTCTCTCTAGCCATTGGTTATCAGAGATTGGGAAGTGGGTAGATTGACACAATGTGGAATCTGGAAGGACTTAGGGTGAGTTGTGATTGTTTCATGGCCTTACATAAGTCACTTTGCCTCCCCAGCATCAACTTTTTCATCTGTAAAATAGGGTAGTACTCTCTCATTCATAGTATTTTTGTGATGTTTTCCTCTGAATTATGGGTATCCTCTAAGGTTCTATATCCTTATGCTCTGACTTTTTCTTTATCCATTCATTTCCTTGGCTACATGGATGCATGTCAACATTGCTGAAGGGCTTCCATATTTTACATTTTTATCTCCTTTCCCTAGTTTTATTGTCTCCCTTGATTATCTCCTACACCACTCCTGAGTTTAACTGCCATCTTCATATGAATGACCCCAAGAGCTCTAGTCACTGAGACTATTTCCAGTTATTTAAAATGTCTCCTGGCTTGGAGGATTAAAGATGGTGGCATTAGAGGTGAGACATAAACCTCCTCCCAAAACCACATATAATATGAAAATATAGCAGATACATCAAATCCTAAAAGAGCAACAGGAAAGAATGCTGTGGCAGACTGCCTACACCTAGGGAAACCAGCAGGCATCAAGGAAAAGGGTAAAGTACCAAAGCAGTGATCCAGAAATACCCAAACCCTTCCTGTACCCCAGCTCACCAGAGGAAGGAAGAGAAATGGAGCAGGGAGGAGGCAGAGGCTTAAGACTATTGAACACCCAGCCCTGGAGATCTGCTCTGGGAGCACGAACCCAGGAAGGTGACTGATACACTGTGAAAGGTAATTCTGGAAGTGGAGTGCAGTATTTGCCTTGCTACTCTTTGCTGATGGTGCTCTGAAGATTAGTGGGGTTGGAAAGCTAAGATAGGTAGAACACTTGGAGAGACTGAGATTCCAGCTGCTTGTGGAAAACAGGGATCCACATCTGACTGCTCTGGGACAAAATAAATGTGGGCAGTCTGAAAGACTTCTAACAGCAAGAGGGCTGCTAAAGGGGCAAGGATTGTACAGAGCTTGCTGCTCAGGAGAAAGGACAGGTGGACAAAATTGTCTGGGTGCACTCTTTCCAGCAGGTTGGAAACATTCAGGGGCTTCAGGCACTCCATCCCCCTGGCTGGCTACACAGATCCAAGATCCCCCTCTGAGATAAGCAGCCTGCTGTGCTTCCCTACTTGCTGGCAGCAGCTTGCTAACTGGCTGCCCCCACCACTGCACTAGGCCAGTCAGAGGGTAGCCCTGCCTACAGCAGCTTAAAGTACAAAGCATAGAGGTTTCTCCCTGCATGCTCAGCCCACTGGCCCTGGATGTGGAGACAGGCACTGTAGCCAGGAAGCAGGAAACAATGCTTTTCTCCCCTCAGGCACCAGCACCAATTCCCTGAAACCCCTGCCATCGGTCCAAGGACTGAGCAGCTCCAGAGAGTAGAGGCTTTGGGCACTAGAGGGCGCAATCTATAAATATGAAATGTCAAAGGAAACTGGTTCAAACCAATATCCCACAAATTCCAGAAAGAGGGCCAAGCACAACTGAACACATCCATCTTCCTGAAAGAGATTTCAAAATAAAAATCATAAACATGCTCATGGAGCTACAGAAAAATATTCAAGAACTCAGTGATGAATTCAGGAGTGAGATACAAATGCTAAAGAATACAGTATCAGAAATGAAACATACAATGGAGGGATTTAAAAGCAGATTAGATGGAGTAGAGGAGAGAGTAAGCTAAATAGAAATTAGACAACAGGAATACAAGGAAGGTGAGGTACAGAGAGAAAAAAGGATCTCCATGAATGAAAGAATATTGAGAGAACTGTGTGGCCAATCCAAAAAGAATAATATTAACATTATAGGAGTACCAGAAGAAGAGAGAGAAAAAGGGATAGAAAGACTCTTTGATGAGATAATTGTTGAAAACTTCCCCAATCTGGGGAAGGAGATAGTCTCTTAGGCCATGAAGGGACTCAAGGAAGATAACACCAAGACATATAATATAAAAATGACAAAGATCAAGGATAAAGACAGAGTATTAAAAGCAGCCAGGGAGAGAAAAAAGATCACATACAAAGGAAAACCCATTAGGCTATCATCAGACTTCTGAACAGAAACATTACAGGCCAGAAGGGAGCAGCATGATATATTTAATGCAATGAGCAGAAGGGCCTTGAACCAAGAATACTCTACTCGAAAAGAGTATCATTTAAATTTGAAGGAGGGATTAAAAATTTTCCAGATGAGCAAAATCTGAGAGAATTTACCTCCCACAGGCCAACTCTACAGTGTATTTTGGAGGGACTACTTTAGATGGAAGTCTTCCTAAGGCTGAATACCTGTCACCAGAGGAAATGAAACCACATTAAAGAAAGTAGACAATTAATTACTAAGAAGTTCCAAAATCAAATCAACCACCCCCAAAGTCAGTCAAGGGGTAGACAAAGAGTACTGAATATGATACCTAATATATAAAGAATGGAGGAGGAAGAAAGAAAAAAAGAACCTTTAGATTGCACTTGTAATAGCATAGTAAGTGAGGTAGGTTAGACTGTTAGAAAGTTACCCTTGAACCTTTGGTAACCAGGATCTAAAGCCTGCAATGGCAATAGGTACATATCTATCAATAATCACCCTAAATTTAAATGGTCTGAATGAATGAATCAAAAGATATAGAGTCACTGAATGTATAAAAAACAAGAGCCATTCATATGCTGCCTACAGAAGACTCACTTCAAACCTAAAGACATACACACAGACTAAAAGAGAAGGGATGGAAAAAGATATTACAGGCAACTAATAGGGAGGAGAAAAAAGTAGGAGTTGTAGTACTTGCATCAGAGAAAATGGACTTCAAAACAAAGAAAGTCACAAGAGACAAAGAAGGACAATACATAATGATAAAAGGGACAGTCCAACTAGAAGATATAATGGTTATAAATATCTGTGCACCCAACATAGGAGTACCTACATATATAAAACAAATGGTAACATAAATACAGGGGGAAATAGAATGCAATCCATTCATTTTAGGAGACTTCAAATGACCGCTCACTCCAAAGGTCATATCAAACAGACAGAAAATAAGTAAGGACACAGAGGTACTGAACCACACATTAGAACAGATGGGCCTAAAGGACCTACAGAACACTCCACCCAAAAGCAGCAGGATAGACATTCTTCTCAAGTGCACATGTAACATTTTCAACAATAGATAATATACTAGGCCACAAAAAGAGCCTCAACAAATTCAAAATGATTAAAATTGTACTAATCAGGTTCTCAGACCACAAAGGTATGAAACTAGACATAAATTATGCAACAAAAACAAAAAATCACACAAATGGAGGAATAACAAGATGCTTCTAAATAATCAATGGATCAAAGACCAAATTAAAACAGAGAATAAGCAATATATGCAAACAAATGAAAACAACAGCAAAACACCCCAACTACTGTGGGACACAGTGAAGGCAGTTCTAAGAGGAAACTATAGAGTAATCAAGGCCTATTTAAAGAAGGAAGAACAATCACTTAAGTGCACAATTATTGAAACTGGAAAAAGAAGAATACATGGAGCCCAAAGTCAGCAGAAGAAGGGACATAATACACCTCAGGGAAGAAATAAATAAAATTGAGAAGACTAAAACAATAGAAAACAATAATGAAACCAAAAGCTGGTACTTTGGAACAATAAACAAAATAGATAAACCCCTAGCCAGACTTATTAAGAAAAAAAGAGAATCTACGCACATAAATAGAATCAGAAATGAGAAAGGAAAAATCACGACAGACACCACAGAAACACAAAGAATTATTGGAGAATATTATGAAAATCTATATTCTAAGAAATTGGATAACCTAGAAGAAATGGACAACTTTCTACAAAAATAGAACCTTCCAAGATTGACACAGGAAGAAAAAGAAAATCTAAGCAGATGAATTACCAGCAATGAAATTGAATCAGTAATCAAAAAGGTACCCAAGAAAAAAGAAGCCAGACCAAATGGATTCACTGCTGAATTTTATCAGACATATAGAGAAGACATAATATGCATTCTACTTAAAGTTTTCAAAAAAATAGAAGAGGGAGGAATACTTCCAACTCCATTCTATGAAGCCAGTATCACTCTAATACCAAAACCAGGCAAAGGCACCACACAAAAAAGGAAAACTACAGACCAATATCCATGATGAACATAGATGCAGAACTACTCAACAAAACCGTAGCAAACCACATTCAAAAATACATCAAGAGGTTCATACACCACGATCAAGTGGGATTCATCCCAGGGATGCAAGGAGGGTACAACATTCAAAAATCCATCAACATCATCCACCACATCAAAAAAGGAAGGACAAAGACCACATGATCATTTCCATAGATGCTGAAAAAGCATTCAACAAAATTCAACATCTATTCATGATAAAAACTCTCAACAGAAAGGGTATAGAGTGCAAGAACCTCAACATAATAAAGACCATATATGACAAATCCACACCCAACATCATATTTAAGTGAAAAGCTGAAAGCTTTTCCTTTAAGATTGGGAACAAAACAAGGATGCCCACTGTCCCCACATTTATTCAACATAGTACTGGAGGTCCTAGCCATCACAATAAGACAAAACAAAGAAATAAAAGGTACCTCTATTGGTAAGGAAGAAGATAAACTGTCACTGTTTGCAGATGACATATTTTACATAAAATACCTTAAAGAGTCCACTTAAAAACTACTATATCTAATACATGAATTCAGCAAAGTTGCAGGATACAGAATTAATACAGAGAAATCTGTTGCATTCATATACACTAATGATGAAAAAGCAGAAAGAGAACTCAGTAAAACAATTTCATTCACAATTGCATATAAAAGAATAAAATACCTAGGAATAAACCTAACTAAGGAAGTGAAAGACCTGTATGCTGAAAACTACAAGACATTCCTGAGAGAAATTAAAGAAGATACAAATAAATGGAAATTCATCCCATGCTCTTGGAAAGGAAGAATTAATATTTTTTTAAATGGCCATTCTGCCTAAAGCAATCTACAGATTCAATGCAATCCCTATCAACATACCAACAGCATTCTTCAACGAACTAGAGAAAATAGTTCTAAAATTCATATGGAACCACAAAAGACTCTGAATAGCAAAGCAATCCTGAGAAAAAAGAATAAAGCAGGGGGATCTCACTTCCCAACTTCAAGCTCTACTACAGAGCCACAGAAATCAAGACAATTTGCTACTGGCACAAGAACAGACCCATCGACCAGTGGAACACAATAGACAGTTCACACACAAACCCAAGCATATATGGTCAATTAACATACAACAAAGGAGCCATGGATATACAATGGGGAAATGACAGCCTCTTAAATAGCTGGTGTTGGCAAAACTAGACAGCTATATGTAAGAGAATAGAACTGGATTACTGTCTAACTCCATAAACAAAATTAAACTCAAAACGAATCAAAGACCTGAATGTAAGTCATGAAACCATTAAACTCTTAGAAGAAAATATAGGCAAAACTCTCTTGAATATAAACATGAACAACTCCTTCATGAACATATCTCCATGAGCAAGTGAAACAAAAGCAAAAATGAACAACTGGTAGTATATCAAACTAAAAGGTTTCTATACAGCAAGGGACATGATCAGTAGATCAAAATGGCATCCTACAGTATGGGACAATATATTCATAAATGACATATCAGATCAGGGTTGACATCCAGAATATACAAAGAGCTCATGCACCTCAACAAACAAAAAGGAAATAATCCAATTAAAAAATGGGCAGAGGATCTGAACAGATGCTTCTCCAAAGAAGAAATTCAGAAAGCCAACAGGTCCATGAAAAGATGCTCCACATTGCTAATCATCAGAGAAATGCAAATTAAAACCACAATGAGATGTCACCTCACACCAGTAAGGATGGCTACCATCCAAAAGACAAACAACAACAAATGTTGGCAAGGATGTGCAGAAAGGGGAACCCTACTACACTGCTGGTGGGAATATAAATTAGTTCAACCATTCTGGAAAGCAGTATGGAGGTTCCTCAAAAAACTAAAAATAGAAATACCATTTGACCCAGTAATTCCACTCCTAGGATTTTACCCTCAGAATGCGGGAGCCCAGATTGAAAAAGACAGATGCACCCCTATGTTTATCGCAGCACTATTTACAATAGCCAAGAAATGGAAGCAACCTAAGTGTCCATCCATAGATGAATGGTTAATGAAGATGTGGTACATATGCACAATGGAATACTATTCAGCCGTAAGAAGGAAACAAATTGTACCATTTGTAACAACATGTATGGAGCTGGAGGATATTATGCTCTGTGATATAAGCCAGGTCAACAAAGACAAGTGCCAAATAATTTCCCTCATTTGTGGAATATAACAATGATGCAAAGCTGAAGGAAGAAAACAGCAGCGGACTGACAGACTCCAACAAGGGACTAGCGGTTACCAAATGGTAGGGATGTGATAGGGTGGGTCAGAAGGGAGAGAGAAGTTGATCGAGGAGTTTTATGTTTAGTACACATGGTATGGGATGTCACGGAGAATACAGTGTAGCACAGAGAAGGCAAATAGTAAATCTGTGGCATGTTTCCACGCTGATGGACTGTTACTGCAGTGGGGTGTGTGTGGGGACTTGATAATATGGGTGAATGTAGTATCCACATTGTTTTTCAAGTGAAATCTTCATAAGAGTGTATATCAATAATACCTTAATAAAAATATTTAAAAAATAAAAGATATAAATTAATAAGTAGATGATGATAGATAGATAGATAGAAAGATAGATAGATAGATAGATAGATAGATAGATAGATGATAGATAGATAGATAGATAGATAAATATCTATGCACCAGTATAGGGGCATATACATATGTGAAACAAATACTAACAATATTAAATGGTAAAATAGAATGCAATGCATTCATTTTGCTAGACTTTAACACACCACTCCCATGAAAGACAGATCATACAGAAAGTAAATAAAGAAACAGAGGCACTGAACAATACATTAGATCCAACTGCCTTAAGAGATATCTACAGAACACTCTATCCAAAAGCAGCAGGATACATATTTTTCTCAAGTGTACATGGAATGTTCTCCAGAATAGATCACATAATAGGCCACAAGTAAAGACTCAATAAATTAAAATATATTAAAGTTTATCAAGAAGCTTTTAAACCAAAATGGTATGAAAGTAGAAATAAATTACACAAAGACAACAAAAAGACTTACAAACCTATAAGGGCTAAACAACATATTCCTAATAATTAATGGATCAATGAACAACTTAAAACAGACATTAAGCAATACATGGAGAGAAATGATAAGAGAAACACAACATCCCAAAATATGTGGGACATGGAAAAGGCAGTCCTGAGAGGAAACTACATAGCAATACAGACTTACCTCAAGAAACAAGAACAATCCCAAATAAAGTCTAAAATAACAATTTAAAAAATTATAAAAAGAGCAAATAACACCCAAAGTCAGTAGAAGGAAGGTAATACTAAAGATAAGAACAAAAATAAATAAAATGGAGAAGAGTAAAACAAAAAAAAAAATTAATGAAACCATGACTTGGTTCTTTGAGAAAATAACCAAAAATAGATAAACCCCTTGCCAGACTTACCAAGAAAAAAGGGAGTGTACACCCATTAACAGAATTAGAAATGAAGTAAGAATAATCAAAATGGATGCCACAGAAATACAAAGAATTATTAGAGAATATTATGAAAAATTAAATGCCAACAAATTGGACAATTTAGAAGAAATAGACAACTTCCTAGAAGAATACAACTTTCAAGATTGACCTAAGAAGAAACAGAAAATCTGAACAGACCAATTACCAGCAATGGAATCAAATTGGTAATAAAAAGAATCGCCAAAAACAAAACTTTTGATCCAGATGCCTTCATAGCCAAATTCTACCAAACATTTAAAGAGCTAACCCATACTTCTTAAAGTATTCCAAAAAGGAGAAGAGGAGGAAATACTTCCAAATTCATTCTATGAAGCCAGCATCACTCTAATACCAATACCAGACAAAGATAACTCAGAAAAAGAAAATTACATACCAACATCCTTGATGAACACAGATGCAAAGATCCTCAACAAAATATTAGCAAACCAAGTCCAAAAATACATCAAAAAGTTCATTTATCATGACCAAGTGGAATTCCAGAAATGCAAGGATGATACAATATTTGCAAACCCACCAATATCATATACCACATTAACAAAACCAAGAATAAAACCACATGAGCATCTCAATAGATGCTGAAAAGCATTTTAGAAAATTCAACATCAATTCATTATAAAAACTCAACAAAATGGGTTTAGAGGGCATGTATCTCAACATAATAAAGGCCATGTATGAAAACCCACAGCCAACACCATACTCAACAGCAACAGCTGAAAGCTTTTCCTCTAAGATCAGGAACAAGACAAGGATGTCCACTCTCCCCACTTTTATTCAACAGAGTACTGGAGGTCCTAGCCATGGCAATCAGCTAACACAAACAGATAAAAGGTATCCAAATTTGTAAGGAAGAAATTAAACTCTCACTATTTGCAGATGGCATGATATTATACACAGAAAACCACAAAATCCACTAAAAAACTACTAGAACTAATAATTGAATACAACAAATTTGCAGGTACAATATTAATACACAAAAATCTGTTGCATTCCCATATACTAAGGATGAACTAGCAGAAAGAAAAATCAGGAAAACAACTCCATTTTCAATTGGATCAAAAACAATAAAATACCTAGAATTAACCCTAACCAAGGAGGTGGAATACTACGCTCTGAAAACTACAAGACACTCATGAGAGAAATTAAAGAAGACACCAAAATATGGAAATCTATCCTGTGCTCATAGATAGAAAGAATCAACATCATTAAGATGGCCATCCTTTCCAAAGCATTTTACAGATTCAATGCAATCCCTATCAAAATACCAACAGCATTCTTCAATGAACTAGAACAAATAGATCTAAAATTCATATGGAACCAAAAAAGGCCCCAAATAGCCAAAACAATCCTTAGAAAGAACAAAGTGGGGCAGATTACACTCCCTGACCTCAAACTCTACTACAAAGCTACAGTAATCAAAACAATTTGAAACTGACACAAGAACAGACCCATAGACCTATGGAACAGAATAGAGAGCCTAGATATTAACCCAAGCATATATGGTCAATTAATATAGGATAAAGGAGCCATGAATATACAATGGGGAAAAGGCAGCCTCTTCAACAGCTGGTGTTGGCAAAACTGGACAGCTACATGTAAGAGAACGAAACTGGATTATTGTCCAACCCTATATACCGAGGTAAACTCAAAATGGATCAAAGACCTGAATGTAAGTCATGAAACCATAAAACTCTTAGACGAAAAATCTGTTGAATATAAACAGAATCTTTTTCCTGAACAGATCTCCTCAGTCAAGGGAAACAAAGTAAAAAATGAACAAGTGGGACTACATCAAACTAAAAACCTTCTGTACAGCAAAGGACACCATCAGCAGAACAAAAAAGGCATCCTACAGTATGGGAGTATATATTCATAAATGACTCATCTGATAAAGGATTAACATCCAAAATATATAAAGAATTCACACACCTCAATACCCAAAAAGAAATAACCAGATTGAAAAAGGGGAAGGGGATCTGAACAGACACTTCTCCAAAGAAGAAATTCAGATGACCAACAGGTACATGAAAAGACGTGCCACATCGCTAATCATCAGGGAAATGCAAATTAAAACCACAATGAGATATCACCTCACACCAGTTAAGATGGCCAACATCAAAAAGACTAGAATAACAAATGCTGGTGAGGATGTGGAGAAAGCAGAACCCTCCTACACTGTTGGTGGTACTGCAAATTGGTGCAACTGCTGTGGAATGCAGTATGGAGATTCCTCAAAAAACTAAAAATAGAAATACCATTTGACCCAGTAACTCCACTCCTAGGAATTTACCTGAAGAAGACAAAATCCCTGATTCAAAAAGATATATGCACCTCTATGTTTATTGCTATAATGTTTGCAATAGCCAAGATATGGAAACCATTCAAGTGTCCATCAATAGATGAATGGATAAAGAGGATGCAGTACATATACACAATGGAATATTATTCAGCCAGTCAAAGAAAAGAAATCCTGCCATTTGCAACAACATGGATGGACCTAGAGGGTAATATGCTCAGTGAAACAATCCAGGCAGAGAAAGACAAATACCATAATGATTTCACTTATTTGTGGAATATAAAACAAAGAAAAACAGAAGGCACAAAACAGCCTTAGACTCATAGACACTAAGAAGTGACTAGTGGTTACCAAGGGGGAGGGGAGTGGGTAGGGGCTGGGGGAAGAGTGAGGGGGACTGTTGATCAAGTGTGATGTGCATTTGATAAAAAAAAGGTAGATCCTAAAAGCAGGAAGAGAAAAACAACTTGTTATGTTACAAGGAAACCCCATAAGGCCATCTGTAGATTTTTCAGCAGGAACTTTGCAAGTCAAAATGGGGTGTTATGACATATTCAAAGTGCTGAAAGGCAAAAACTGCCAGCCAAAAATTTTCTACCTTGCAAGGTTATCATTGAGATAACCTTCAAATTCTCAATTGAGAACTAAAACAAAAATGTGGCTGAATGGATTTAAAAAAGGACCCATGTGTATTCTGACAACAAGAGACTCATTTCAGAAGTAAAGACAGACACAGACTAAAAGAGAAGGGATATTAAAAGATATTCCATGCAAATGGAAATGAAAAGAAAGATGGTATAGTTATGCTCATATCAGACAAAATAGACTTTAAAACAAGGACTATAATAAAAGACAAAGAGGGACACTACATAATGATAAAGGTATCAATCCAGCAAAATAGGCATGACATTTATAAATATATATGCACCCAACATAAGAGCACCAAAATATATAAGGCAAATATTAATGGACCTAAAAGGAGAGACTGGCAGGAATACAATAATGATAATGGTAAGAGATTTTAACACCATACTTATGTCAAAGGATATATCACCCAGACAGAAAATAATAGGGAAACCTTGGCCTTAAACAATACATTAAGTCCAGATGGCATTACTAGATATATATATATATATATATAGAACTCTCCTTCCAAAAGCAACAGAATAAACATTCTCACATGCACATGGAACATTTTCCAGGATAGATCATGCGTTAGGACACAGAACAAGTCTCAGTAAGTACAAGAAGACTGAAATCATATCAAGCTTCTCTTCTGAACAATACACTTTGAAATTAGAAATAAATTATTAGAAGAAAACTAGAAAAAATATTAAAATGTGGAGATTAAACAACATGGTACTGAACAACTAATGGGTCATCAAAGAAATCAAAGGAGAAATTTAAAAAAATACCTACAGAAAAATGAAAACGGCAGTACTATGATATAGCAAAAGTGGTTCTAAGAAGGAAGTTCATAGCAATACAGGCCTACCTCAATAAACAAGAAAAGTCTCAAATAAAAAACGTAACTTTATATCTCAAGGAACTATAAAAAGAACAGATGAAGACCAAAGTTAGTAAAGGAAGGAAACAAGAAAGATCAGAGTGGAAATAAATCAAATAGAGACTAAAAAGACAATAGAAAAGATGAATGAAATTAAAAGCTGGTTCTTTGAAAAGACAAAATTTACAAACTTAGCTAGACTTACCAAGAAAAAAAAAAGAGGGCTCAAATAAGTAAAATCAGAAATGAAAGAGAAGTAACAAATGATACTACAGAATTACAAAGAACCATAAGAAGCTACACGAACAATTTAATGCCAATGAATTGGACAACCTAGAAGAAATGGATAAGTTCCCAGAAATTAAGTTCAACAAACATAATTTTAATTTACAATACTTTCCCCAGGAATCTAAGTTGTTAAAAGTGCAAGGACTTATTTTATATGATCTATTATGCACAGAAAATGGGGCCATCTGGAGATAATACAGAATCAACTGGACAAATTATGCAGCATAAAAATTTGTGTTAAAAATATGGTTTCCTAGTAGTTAGATTTGTTTGATAATAAAAAGGGTGATAAAGGAGAGTTGTGGAATCTCTTGCAATGGACTTTAAAAAACCCTTATATATGTGGGATGGCATAGTGGTCTTACTAAAGTTAAAGGAATTTTATAGCCTATGATTTTACAATTTACACAAGAAGCAGTTGAATGTATCAGGTAACAAGATGCCATCCAATCACATCACTGTGTCTCATATGTATTTGAGGATATATGACAGACATGGACATTGTATTGAAAAGAGTCCAGGATTTTAATCAGCATACCTTACTTTAAATCCAAGTTCTGCCGCTTTCTTGCTAGATGATCTTGGATAAGTTATTTGACATCTAGAGATCTGTTTCCTCAATTATAAAATGGGGGTGGTATGAATAATGCCTATTTAACTTGACAATTGCTAGAGACAAAGGATATGAAAAAAGTATACGAAAGTACTTTGTAAACTATAAAATGGTACACACATTTTTTTATAATTGAACATTTTTGAAAAAGTCTGGAACTGGAAACTCTTGAAGAAGATATCCTCTTTATAATGTTGTACTACATCTATACTTTAAGTGTTCTGCTTGCCAACACAAAAATCAGTTATGAATAGTTTTCTCCATTTCTAACTAGGTTAACTAGGTTAAGACCCTGAAAGTCTGATTTTATTAGACTTTGGGTTTCTTAATACCCAAATAAAAGTTGTTATAACTGTTGTAAGCTAAAGTCTGTTAGAAATACTGATAGCTGAAGGAAGGTAGGTCAAAATAGAATCCATTTTTCAATAGTCAGTAGGAAGAGGTAAGAGAATTGCTTATAAGTCCTTTGGACTGAGCAAAAACGCTTTTCTTTTTGTAACTATGGATTTGGGACTGCTTTGTCTTCCTTAGTCTTGGTAATGTGTCTTACTCTGAAACCTAATTAACCAGGTAGAGAACTTGGGCCTAGACTGTCTAACTGCATGAACACTTAGAAAGGCTTGTTCCCTGTCTCTGCTCCCACCTCAATGCCTTTCCATGTCCTAATTCAGCCTCATTCACCCCAGGTACAGTTGCTGGTAACTACTGTAAGTTCCCATTTAAAATTTCTGTCAGCTACTGCATTATTGGGACTAGCCACTAAAAATTACTCTCTGATGCCTAGTATTATAACATAAACGAATGTTGGAGGTGGAGACAAGGAATTGCGGCAATGGAGGTACATGACATGATCTCTTCACAAAAAAAATCTCAAGATGGCCCAATAATCTGGTGGGAAAAGGAGAAAGGGCAAATTGCTGCCCCTTATTTTTCCTTTGCCCCTCTGCCTTTTAGAAAAGGAGACTACATGCATGTGTAGGCTTCCTTCCATATATACTCTTTCATTATTTTATGTATTTAAACCATTCTAAAAGAGAATGAGAATAAAATTCTAATGAAAGCTTAACCAATGTGAATGAATCAGGGTAGAGAAACATGAGCTGTTGCCCATCAATTGAATTAATTCAAGGAAAACACCATGAGTGATCAATTGGCAGGATTGTTTACAAACATGCAGAGCACTGTTTATTATGTTTCCTGATTATCTAATTGGTTGTCAATCATAGTATCCCAAAGATGGTAACACACCTCCCAAGATGCCATCTAATCCTACCTCAGTCACCCATATTTGCTAAACAAATCTGACCATATATGCCCTTCTACATCCAAAGGGCACTGATGAGGTTGATGTGCTTATATAGTCTTTCTGGAAACCATTTTCTCACTACACTACACCATTGTGTTAATAGGGTCTTTGTTAGTGCTTGATCTGCTGGAGATACAAGACAGGATTTCTTGCTCAAACTACTTACCTCGGTTGTCATCCTCATTGTCCTCCCAGGGCTCTTCATTTGCTAGCAGTGGGTTCTGAGACTCACTCATAGACCTTATAGGGAAGGAGTGTCCATCACCAGGGCTGGTGGGGAAAGAAAGGCAGTGAACTCATAACTGATGAAGAATTTTTATGAAGGTAATAACCCTCCTAGAGATAGGAGGGGGCTTCTTAGGAAGACTTAAATCATTTAGCTTATTGGCTAAATCCGTGGTGGAATAGGTTCTTACAATATTATCAGTTTTTTGCATAATTTCTATATCTTGCTTATTTGTATGCATCAGTGTTGAGTCGTTTTGTTTGTAAGCAAGTCTTTAACTTGCTTCTCACAATGACCAGTTATGTCCTGTGCACACATAGCAAGCTTCATAAATATATTTTAATGCTGTGATCCTAATTTATATCCCATTACCTTATTGCTTTGGTTCTAAATTTTCAAGAAAAATTAGCAGATTCAGAAACATTGAATACAATGAAGATTCATTGCTGTGAGTTGGTTATAGATAATATTGCCTGAATTTGTTTTGTATTATTTGTTTTGTGTGGTAGAAAGGTTATTAGGAGCTGGAGGAAAGAGCCAGAGTAAGGCATCTCTAAAAGTGCAGATTCTGGGAGCAATTATCTGCATGTGTGATCATCTTTGTGGATATTTATGGTAACCTAGGGCTACCTCTCTGGTTAATCTCTGGCCACTAACAGTTAGGATGTTGTGGAGGAAGTGAAGGTTCCTATGGCCAGGATTCTCACCTGGCCCTGGTTGGCTAACTGACTACACACATGTGGGCAATATGTTGTTTTTAACTCTCTCCACCCAGTGCTCTGGGCAAGACTGCCACCTGGCAACATAGCGACACTGCTACAAGGCTGCAGGAGAGTAGAGACTGGAGTGGCAGCAGCGCCAAGGGCAGAGACTGACATGGCTGTGGGGGCAGAGAAGCTGAGGCAGAGACCTGCTTGCTGCATGCAGACTTGCTATGAGAGGACGGGATTCTTTTCTTGACCTGCCATCATGGAAATAAAGTTGGGTATAAACCCCTTCACCCCAAGAACGTTCCATTGTCGTTTTTTCAGTCTCACTGAATCCATAATGAACTTGTCTGGCTGAAACCCATTGGCAAGACAGATGTATTGGAGGGAACTGAGCTGGCTCTGGCTAGAGTGGGTTGTAGTTTAAACATTTGAGCCTATATATCTGAATGCATTTCAAATTTATATCTGAATGATTTTCATTATCATTTGATAATATCTATGCCTTTTCTCCTGTTCACAAATGTGGTTAATTGATAGTTGACAGATTTTATTGTTAGTTCTCTATAGAGGATATAAGTATACAGATTATAAATTAATTGGCTTTGATTTTTGCTTTTGTTCTTTATTCCAGAGAAGACTCATTTTACATCTCCCTTTGATGTTGTGGTAGTGTGTGTGTATTTGTGTATGAATGTTTGTGAGTGGGGGGCAAATAATTGCTGGTAATGGGTATTAATGCACATTACTCACTGACACAGTCTTGTCTTGTGATTTATAGTCAAGATAGTAGAATGTGCATCAGCTTTAAATAAATGAGCCTATAAAACACTAACTGGTACACAGGAGTAACAAATCAATAAGTAAAGGGGAGGAGAAGTTTTTTCTTAATTAAAATCTACTCCAACAGAATTTCCTCAAATAAATGAACAAGTGGATATATCTTGTCTGAGGAATGGATCTAAAGGGGGCTGCAAGAAGGCTATAAATAAGCTTTGATCGAGAGCTAGTTTAGTTGACAGTAGTTCATTCTGGTTCATGAAGTCACTCAGAGGACACAAAGTCATCTCTCCACTGCTTTCTCTTCATTCCTTTTGCAGTTCTAAGTATTACATACAATCTCTAAATCAATTTTTGTTATTACTTTTTGTTTTTTTTCCTTCATAAAATTAATATAAGCAATCACCCCACAATATGAAAAATGAAGACAAGAAAAATAATTTCTAAGACTATTGCCTTACTACTTAGAGTATTCTGAGGGAACTGTTTCCCCTCTGTTTTTCTTCTGTATATATTTGTACATATTTTTCATCACAATGTACATGTCATTTTGAGTTCTACATTTTTCACTTAAAATAGAGTATTTCCCCTTATTATGATAGTCTTTTTTTTAATTAAGCCATCATTGATATACACTGTTAGGAAGGTTTCACAAGAAAAACAATGTGGTTATCACATTCACCCTTATTATCGAGTACTCCCCCATTCCCCATTGCAGTCACTGTTCATCAGTGTAGGAAGATGCCACAGAGTCCCTATTTGTCTACTCTGAGCTACACTGTCTGCCCCATGACCCCACATACACCATGTGCACCAATCATGATACTCCATAATCCCCTTCTCCCTCCCTCCCCACCTGCCCTCCCCCAACCCTCCCCTTTGGTAACCACTAGTCCCTTCTTGGAGTCTGTGAGTCTGCTGCTATTTTGTTCCTTCAGTTTTGCTTCATTGTTAACTCCAAAAATGAAGGAAATCATTTGGTATTTGTCTTTCTCTGCCTGACTTATTTCACTGAGCATAATACCTCTAGCTCCATCCATTGTTGCAAATGGTAGGATTTGTTTCTTTCTTATGCTTGAATAGTACTCCATTCTGTATATGTACCACATCTTCTTTATCCATTCAACTACTGACGGACACATAGGTTGCTTCCATGTCTTGGCTATTGTAAATAGTGCTGCAATAAACATATGGGTGCATATGTCTTTTTGAATCTAAGAAGTTGTTTTCTTTGGGTAAATTCCTAGGAGTGGAGTTCCCGGGGCAAATGGTATTTCTATTTTTAGTTTCTTGAGGAACCTCCATATTGCTTTCCACAATGGTTGAACTAGTTTACATTCCCACCAGCAGTGTAGGAGGATTATGATGTAGTCTTTATTACCATTATTTTTAACCATATAATATTCCATACATATATATATATATATATAGTGTTTAGGTTGTTTCATATTTATTGGATGGTGTCTTGCCTGAGGGTTTCAACCCTGGACAATTTCACTATAGACTCAGTGAGACCGAGAAATGACAACAGAATGTTCTTGAGGGTAAAAGGGTTTATACTTAGCTTTATACTCATGGTAGTAGGTTGAGCACTAGAATCACATCTGCATGCAACAGTCTGCAGATCCATTATCTACCTCTGTCTCTGCCTCTGCCTAGAGCACTGGGCAGAACACCTTATATAGTGACTCAGTCAGTAATAGCTTATTGCCTACAGGTGTGGAGGCAGTGGCATAGCAGTAGGCCAATTACATCATTAAGTAATTTAGGGTCAGGTGAGGTTCCTGGCCATATGAACTTCAGTTTTCCCCACAGATGGAAATAATGCTGTGCTGAATATTTTTGTGCCTAGTTTGTCTATTTTAGGATAGATTTCCAGAAATGGAACTACTAGGATAATGGGTATGTAGATTATGTTTTTTGACACATATTACCAAATTCACTTATAAAAGAGTGGCACCAGTCTACACTGTACAAAGCAAGAGAATATCTTTATCATACCCTTACCTCCTGATTTCTCTTTACTAACTAAGAAATGAAAAACTTGGGGATAGAGTTTTACATTGGTCTGATGCCTGCTATATACCACAGTCAAAACTGAATTCACTACTTCAAGGCATGGTCCAACATCAACTTCTTCAGGATGCAGTAATTACCCACCTGGAACCAATAGGTATTAACCAGAACTTCTTGTTATCTCCAAACACCTGCTGGATATTTTTGATGAAGCCAAGGTTGAACCCATTTTTCACTGGGCCACTTGTAAACACTGGAGTACAGAAGGCCTCTGGGGCAGGGTAGTGGAGTTGAAGAAAAGAGAAAGAAAGCAATAAAGGAACAAATATCAGGATCATTGTAATTTTGCAGTTCTCCATGAATGTGACTTGGTTTTATGGTACCTGCTCGCTGTGGTAGCACAGGACCCTTATTCTTAGTCACTGCTAAATAACAGTAAAAACTAGTTTAATCACTGAATCCAAAATAAGTTTGTTTTTATTTTTTAAATTTTTTATTAAGGTTATTGATATACACTCTTATGAAGGTTTCACATGAAAAACAATGTGGTTACTAAATTTACCCATATTATCAAGTCCCCACCCATACCCCAATGCAGTCACTGTCCATCAGTGTAGGAAGATGCCACAGATTCACTGTATGCTTTCTCTGTGCTACACTGTTTTCTCCGTGACCCCCAACACCATGTGTACTAAACATAATATCCCTCAATCCCTATCTCCCTCCCTCCCAACCTGCCCTCCCCCACCCCTCCCCTTTGGTAACTACAAGTCCCTTCTTGGACTCTGTGAGTCTGCTGCTATTTTGTTCTTCAGTTTTGCTTCACTATTATATTCCAAAAATGAGGGAAATCATTTGGCACTTGTCTTTCTCCACCTGGCTTATTTCACTGAGCATAATATCCTACAGCTCCATCTGTGTTGTTGCAAATGGTGGGATTTGTTTCTTTCTTATGGCTGAATAGTATTCCATTGTGTATATGTACCTCATCTTCTTCATCCATTCATCTACTGATGGACACTTAGGTTGCTTCCATATCTTGGCTATTGTAAATAGTGCTGCAGTAAACATAGGGGTGCGCATGTCTTTCTGAGTCTGAGAAATTGCATTATTTGGGTAAATTCCAAGGAGTGGGATTCCTGGGTCAAATGGTATTTCTCTTTTTACGTTTTTGAGGAACCTCCATATTGCTTTTGTCTTGCCAATGGGTTTCAGCCCGGGGCAAGTTCGCTATGGATTCAATGTGACCAAAGAAAATTGACAGCAAAATGCTCTTTGGGGTGAAAGGGTTATACCCAACTTTATTTCCAGGTGGCAGGCCAGTCACTAGAATCCCATTCACTCAGAGTGAATCTGTATGCAGCAAGCCAGTCTCTGCCTTTGGGCCCCTCTGTCTGCACAGCTGTCCTTTGGGCTTCTCTGCACAGCTCTCCTACACAGCTGTCCTCTGGGCCTCTCTGCAAAGTTATCCCACACAGCTGTCCTCTGGGCCTCTATCCTCAGCACTGCCACCACTCCAGCCTCTTTTCTGCTTTCCTGCAGCCTTGCAGCCCTGCCATGGTGTTGCGCCCAGAGCACTGGGCAGATATCTTTATATAGAGTCAACAGCTATGTATTGCCCACAGGTGTGCAGGGAGCTAGTCAACCAGGTCAGGTGAGAATCTGGGCCACAGGAACTCTCATCTTATCCACACTTTCCACAATGGTTGAACTAGCTTATATTCCCACCAGCAGTGTAGGAGGGTTCCCCTTTCTACACATCCTCTCCAGCATTTCTTATTCTTAGACTTTTCGATGCTGGCGATCCTTACTGGTGTGAGGTGATATATCATTGTGGTTTTAATTTGCATTTCCCTGATGATTAGTGATGTGGAGTGTCTTTTCATGTGTCTGTTGGCCATCGGAATTTCTTCTTTGGAGAATTGTCTCTTCATATCCTCTGCCCATTTTTTAATTGGGTTATTTGCTTTTTGGGTGTTGGGGCATGTTAGTTCTTTATATATTTTGGATGTTAACCCCTTGTCAGATATGTCAATTACAAATATATTCTCCCATACTGTAGGATGCCTTTTTGTTCTGTTGATGGTGTCCTTTGCCGTAAAGAAACTTTTTAGTTTGATGTAGTCCCATGTGTTCATTTTTGCTTTCATTTCCCTTGCTCGAGGAGATAGGTTCAGGAAGAAGTTGCTCATACATATATTCAGGAGATTTTTGCCTATGTTGTTCTAAGAGTTTAATGGTTTCATGACTTACATTCAGGTCTTTGATCCATTTTGAGTTTACTTTTGTGTATGGGGTTAAACAATAGTCCAGTTTCATTCTCTTGCATGTAGCTGTACAGTTTTGCCAACATCAGTTGGCATTTTCCCATTGTATGTCCATGGCTCCTTTATCATATATTAATTGACCATGTATGGATGGGTTTACATCAGGGATCTCTAGTCTGTTCCATTGGCCTATGGTTCTCCTCTTGTGCCAGTACCAAATTGTCTTGATTACTATGGCTTTGTAGTAGAGCTTGAAGTACAGGAGCATAATCCCCCCTGCTTTATTCTTCCTTCTCAGGATTACTTTGGCTATTTGGAGTCTTTTGTGGTTCCATATGAATTTTAGAATGATTTTCTCTGTTCATTGAAGAATGATGTTGATATTTTTATAGGAATTGCATTGAATTTGTAGATTATTTTAGGCAGGATGGTCATTTTGACAATATTAACTCTTCCTATCCATGAGCATGGGATTTGTTTCCATTTATTGGTATTTTCCTTAATTTCTCTCATGAGTCTCTTGCAGTTTTCAGAGTACAGGTCTTTCACTTCCTTGGTTAGGTTAATTCCTAGGTATTTTATTCTTTTTGATGCAACTGTGTAAGGAATTGTTTTCCTGCATTCTCTTTCTGCTAGTTCATCACTAGTGTATAGGAATGCAACAGATTTCTGTGTATTAATTTTGTATCCCGCAATTTTGCTGAATTCAGGTATTATATCTAGTTGTTTTGGAGTGGATTCTTTAGGGGTTTTTATGTACAATATCATGACATCTGCAAACAGTGACAGTTTGACTTCTTCCTTGACAGTCTGGATGCCTTTTATTTCTTTGTGTTGTCTGCCATGGCTTGGACCTCCAGTATTATGTTGAATAGAAGTGAGGAGAGTGGGCATCCTTGTGTTGATCCCAATCTTAAAGGAAAAGCTTTCAGGTTCTCACTGTTAAGTATAATGTTGGCTGTGGGTTTGTCATATTTGGCCTTTATTATGTTGAGTTACTTGCCCTCTAAACCCATTTTGTTGAGAGTTTATATCATGAATGGATGTTGAATTTTGTCAAATGCTTTTTCAGCATCTATTGGGATGATCATGTGGGTTTTGTCCTTCTTTTTGTTGTGGTGGATGATGTTGATGGATTTTCAAGTGTGGTACCGTCCTTGCATCCCTGGAATAAATCTTTCTTGATCATGATGGATGATCTTTTTGATGTATTTTTCAATTTGGTTTGCTAATAATTTGTTGGGTGTTTTTGCATCTATGTTCAGCAGGTATATTTGTCTGTAATTTTCTTTTTTCTGGTGTCTTTGCCTGGTTTTGGTATTAGAGTGATGCTCGCCTCATAGAATGAGTTTGGAAGTATTCCCTCTTCTTTTCCTCTTTGGAAAACTTTAAGGAGGATGGGTATTAGGTCTTTAATAAATGTTTGATAAAATTCAGCAGTGAGGTCATCTTGTCCAGGAGTTTTGTTCTTAGGTCGGTTTTTGATTACTGATTCAATTTCATTGCTGGTAATCGGTCTGTTCAGATTTTCTGTTTCTTTCTTGGTCAGCCTTGGAAGGTTGTATTTTTCTAGAAAGTTGTCCATTTCTTCTAGGTTATCCAGTTTGTTAGCATATAATTTTTCATAGTATTCTCTAATAATTCTTTCTATTTCTGTGGTGCCCATACTGATTTTTCCTTTTTCATTTCTGATTCTGTTTATGTGTACAGACTCTCTGTTTTTCTTGATAAGTCCAGCTAGGAGTTTATATGTTTTGTATATTTTCTCAAAGAATGAGTACTGACTTCATTAGTTCTTCCTATTGCTTTATTCTTCAACTTTATTTATTTCTGCTCTAATTTTTATTAGGTCCCTCCTTCTACTGACTTTGGGCCTCATTTATTCTTCTTTTTCTATTTTTGTTAATTGTGAGTTTAGAGTGTTCATGTGGGATTGTTCTTCTTTCCTGAGGTAGGCCTGTATTGCAATACACTTTCCTCTTTGCATGGCCTTTGCTGTGTCCCACATATTTTGCAGTGTTGTATTATTGTTGTCTTTTGTCTCCATGTATTGCTTGATCTCTGTTTTTGTTTGGTCATTGATCCATTGGTTATTTAGGAGCATGTTGTGAAGCCTCCATGTGTTTGTGGGATTTTTCATTTTCTTTGCATAATTTATTTCTGGTTTCATACCTTTGTGGTCTAAGAAACTGCCTAGTACAATTTCAATCTTTTTAAATTTACTGAGGCTCTTTTTGTGGCTTAGTATGTGATCTATTCTTGAAAATGTTCCATGTGCACTTGAGAAGAATCTGTCTTTTGCTGCTTTTTGGTGGAGAGTTCTGTAGATGTCTGTTAGGTCCATCTATTCTAATGTGTTTTTCATTGCCTCAGTCTCCTTACTTATTTTCTGTCTGGCTGATCTGTCCTTCAGAGTGAGTGGAGTGTTGAAGTCTCCTTGAATGAATGCATTACATTCTATTTCCTCTTTTAATTCTGTTAGTATTTGTTTCACATATGTAGGTGCTCCTGTGTTGGGTGCATAGACATTTATAATGGTTATATCTTCTTGTTGGATTGACCCCTTAATCTTTATGTAACGTCCTTCTTTGCCTCTTGTGACTTTCTTTGTTTTGGAGTCTATTTCGTCTGACACAAGTACTGCAACTCCTGCTTTTCTCTACCTATTAGTTGCATTAAATATCTTTTTCCATTCCTTCACATTTAGTCTGTGTATGCCTTTGGGTTTAAAGTGAGTCTCTTGTAGGCAGCATATAGATGGGTCTTGTTTTTTTATACAATCAGCGACTCTGTGTCTTTTGATTGGTGCATTCAGTCCATTTACATTTAGGGTGATTATCAATAGGTATGTACTTAGTGCTATTTGCAGGCTTCAGATTCATGTTTACCAAAGGTTCAAGGTTAACATCCTTACTATCTAAGAGTCTCAGTTGACTCACTTAATATGCTATTACAAATACAATCTAAGGGTTCTTTTTTTCTCCTCCTTTTTCTTCCTCCTCCATTCTTTATATACTAGGTGTCACATTCTGTAGTCTTTGTGTATCTCTTGAGTGACTTTGTGGGTTGTTGATTTAATTTTGCATTTGCTTAGTAATTAACTTCTACTTTCTGAATTTTATTGTGGTTTTATTACTTCTGGTGACAGCTATTAAACTTTAGGAACACTTGCATCTATAGCAGTCTCTCCAAAATACACTGTACAGATGGTTTGTGGGAGGTAAATTCTTTCAGCTTTTGCTTATCTGGAAATTGTTTAATCCCTCCTTCAAATTTAAATGATAATCTTGCCAGATAAAGTATTCTTGGTTCGAGGCACTTCTGCTTCATTGCATTAAATACATCATGCCACTCCTTTCTGGACTGTTTGGTTTCTGCTGAGAAGTCTGATGATAGCCTGATGGGCTTCCCTTTATATGTGATCTTATTTCTCTCTCTGGCTGCTTTTAATATTCTGTCCTTATACTTGATCTTTGCCATTTTAATTACTATATGTCTTGGTGTTGTCTTCTTTGTTTCCCTTGTGTTGGCAGATCTGTGTACCTCCATGGCTTGTGAGACTTTTTCCTTCCCCAGATTGGGTGTTCTCAGCAATTACCTCCTCAAAGACACTTTCTATCACTTTTTCTCTCTCTTCTTCTTCTGGTACCCCTATAATGCATATATTGTTCCATTTGGATTGGTCACACAGTTCTCTCAATCTTCTTTCATTCCTAGAGATCCTTTGTTTTCTCCTTGTGCCTCAGCTTCTTTGTATTTCTCTTCTCTAGTTTCTATTTTATTGATCATCTCCTCCACTGTATCTAATCTGCTTTTAATACCCTCCATTGTGTTCTTCAATGATTGGATCTCCGACCAGAATTCATTCCTGAGTTCTTGAATATTTTTCTGTATCTCCATTAGCATGTTAAAAATTTTTTATTTTGAAATCCCACTCAGGAAGATTCATGAGGTTGATTTCATTTGAATCTTTCTCAGGTGTTGTATTCATATTTTTACTTTGAACCAGGTTTCTTTGGCATTTCATGCTTGTATATGGCACCTTCTAGTGCCCAGAAGCTCTATTCTCTGGAGCTGCTCAGCCCCTGAAGCAATGTAGGGGGTTGCAGGGAAGTGGTATTGGTGCCTGGATGTGGGGGGTGGGAAAGAGCTGTTTCCTGCTTCCTAGCTGCTATGCCTGCCCCCACTGCCAGAACCAGTGGGCCGAGCACACAGGTATAAGCCTCTATGCTTTGCATTTGTAGTTACTGTAGATGGGGCTTCCCTCTGGCTGCCCTAATGCCAGGGTATGGTTTGCCAGTTTGTGAGCCAGGTGGGGCTGGCTGGAAGAAAGGCACAGTAGGTGGCATATCATGGAGGGGTCCTTTGAGCTGTCTAGCCAGCCAGGGAGCTGGAGCACCTGAAGATCAAGAAATTTCCCAACCTGCTGGGAAGAGTTCACCTGGACAATTTTGTCTACCTGGCCTTTCTCCTGAACAGTAAGTTCTGTGCAATCATTGCCCCTTTAGCAGCCCTCTTGCTGTTAGGAAGTCTCTCAGACTGCCTGCTTTTCTTTTGTCCCAGAGAATCTGGATATGGATCCCTGATTTCCACAAGCAGCCGGAATCTCAGTCTCTCCAGGTATTCTGCCTGTCTTAGCTTTCTAATCCCCTAATCACAAGAGTACCATGAAAGCACCATGACATGTAGGTTTGTGCTTCCAGGGCAGATCTCCAGAGTTGGGTATTCAGTAGTGCCAGGCCTCCACTCCCTCCCCACTCTGTTTCTCTTCCTCTTGCAGGTGAGCTGGAATGGGGGTAGGGCTTGGGTCTCGCCAGGCCATGGCTTTGGTACATTACCCTGTTCTGTGAGGTTTATACTTTTCTCCAGGTATATGCAGTTTGGCACAGCCCTCTTTTCTGTTGCTCTTTCAGGATTCGTCTTATTAATTATATTTTTGTATTACATGCGGGTTTAGGGGGAAGCCTCTGTCTCACCTCTCACGCTGCCATCTTTAATCCCACTTTCAAAATAAGTTTGTTATTAAATGCAAAGAATGGGCACTCTGCTTTTTTAAAAAAAAAAACAGAAGAAACACATGATGGTAGAAATAATTAAGCAGCCATGGGGGTAGTATATATTTTGTACTGCTGCATGTAAAGAATGAAAGAACAAATTTAGCAGCTTTTTATTTGAATCTAAGTGACAGCAGTCACCAAATGGTCTGTCTTTAGAGCTGGGATCAAAGTAATGACATATAAAGAGATGATAATGATATTGATTTGGTTCTGAAACATTTCAGAAATGAAGATGTTCACAATGAAGCCTGAAATGTAGAAACTGAATTTTACTCCTGAAAAAATGCCAGTGTGTGAACTATAATCACCTCAAAGACTATGAGGAATTGGACCATGTTAGTGCACATTATTTTTAGGCACACATCTATTCCATTAAGCAAACATTTTCACTGTTGGACGCTGGCTGCATTTGGCCATTTCCCATTTATTCTTTCTTTTCAGACTATTATCATGAAGCTTTTAGTACTCTCCTACTTTTCCTACTCTAAGCCAAATGTGCTAATCTACCACCCTAGCAACTAAGTGCTACATACATATTTGGTTTAGAAAATGAGTACAAATACTTTCTTACCTATTAGCACTATTAGCAAATGTATTTCAGAAGTATAGGTGGCTTTTGCACTAAACTTTCCTGAAATCTATCTTAGCTAAACTTGAAACATTTGGATACTTTCTCCTCACTCATCATTTATTGTCTTGCATACAGTGTAGATTATTTGTTTTCCCATAGATGATAAAAACTGCTGCACTGGAATCCCCCAGAAATAGAGTTTTCCAAATAATAACCCAAAGGATAGAGTAATGGACACAAAATGTGTTCATTTCTTGTACTCATTTTCTAGAGATTCACTTGTTCAATATGTTTATCTCATTCCCAGTCCCTACAGACCTCCTTGATGATTGAAGCTATTCAGTGATTTTTTGGTTTGGATTCTTTCTTAGGACTGTTTTTGGATGTGTTCAATAATTTAAGTCCTTTCCATCTTCATTAACCTCCTATTGTGAATAGTCTTGAAAGAGAAAGTGTCTCCCAGGGGAGCAAAGTGAAGGTATGCTAACTTCCCATTATGTGCCAGTGAATACTGGCATATTTCTAGTGATTAATTCATATCCAAATTATTATTGAATTTCAGGTCATATGGTTAATCCTCCCCCTCTGATGTTCCCTTCTGAACTGATTTCTTTCCTTCACTTCCTCATGTGAACTCATTTTAGAAAATTTTTGAGCTATAAATCTGGGGAGCTATTACCCAATATGAACTATAAAGAGCAATGGTCAATTTTAATTTTGTGTGAGGTTTCATTCACTAATGTTCTATTTAGTCTGTAAGCTTCATTCATATTGTCTGTACAGTTTGGTAAAACATGTTTACAACTGTCTAAGTTTGGAGGCACAGGGATATTGCTGTAGCTGAAATGCTTCATTGGAAGTTTTTCCCTTCTTTCAGAATAATCCACAGGTCACTCTGTTATACATTAATGTGTTTTCTCCTAGTTTTAATATTCAATCTTACCTAAGGTGGTTTTGTTTCTGCTGACAAGCCAACAATGGTAACCAAAGAGAATCACAAGGCTGACAAAAAACATGCAGGCCACAAAGAGGAGAAAAAGGACATGGAACTTAGAGCGAACACTGGGCAATTCCCCCTGGAAAAGAAATAATAAACAAACAGAAACAAAGGATTAAAGTTGCAAGGCTTGGCTAGCTTTTCTACATAGGTTAGTACTTTTTTCATATGCATAAAATGTCTACCTGTAATTTAAAAAATAGATTTTTGTAAAATTTTTATAAAACAGTTCTTTCTGTTGATGAACATACCTCATTATAGAAATGTTTTCAGCCTACAAAGCCTAAAATGGATCTTTGCTTAAATGCATTTCAGTGTAAAATAGAGTATATTATGTGCCAATTAGAAAAGTGTTACGTGAAAAGGGTATACTGAGACCATAATTGTTATGCATCCTCTTAAAGCTAGTACTCCATTTAGTTTGTAATTTATGAATCATTGGCTAGAGGTGATCTTGAGGTCATATATATGGTTCATCTTTTTGTCTCAAGGTGGGTTATTCTGGAATACCTTATGTCATGTTGAAAATGTTATGGTGATATATGTATGGAAATAAAACACATAGGTGGAATTTTAAAATGTACCTATAAGTCATGACCTGATTTCAAAACTACTGCAAATTTTCTGTGGTTGTTTTTAGAAATAAAGTGAAATGTGCTGGTATATTACATCCTATGGAACAGCTGTTTGAACAGTAACATTGAGCAGGATTTGACAGGCAATTCTAAAAATAAGTAGCTAAAGATTTTTATGGTTAGTTGGGACATCTTATTTTCTATGTGGCTCTAGCTTTTTTTTTTAACATGCAACCCTAAACCAGAATGAATTTTCTGAAGTTCTATAGCATGCTCAGTGTATAATATTTTATCTTCTGAAGAGAACCTTAGAAAATATTTTCAACTTTGGAGTGAGCAGTTGGGACAATTTTCCTTTTTTCCTGTGCTGGTCATTGTTTTGGCATGATGAATTGCTCTGAATATTTCCAAATGCTCTCAGGTAATAAAGTTCAAGGTGATTCTTGAAGTGGGCCTTAACATTAGGATCTGGCTTTATGCCAGTTTGGAAGGGGAAAGTTAAGTCTTAGAAACCTTGGCAAATTCAGATACTATAGATTTTTCTCTTGCTTTAAAGGAAATTTTGATCTGTTTTGATATAAAGAAATATTGGGAATATTCCAGAGTATGTATGTTTGAAGGATGAAGATAAGGGGAAGTAAGCCTGTCAGATGCTCTCAACTGAGGGGTGGTCTGGGTGAAATCTGCATGGGGGCAGAGCACCCCAGGGAATAGCTGCCCCAAGGATTTCAACTTTCAGGAAATTTATCTGAAGCTGTTTTTTGAAATGATCCCTCCACAAAATCTTGGCCTAAGCACCCACACTGAATTTGACTGGTTTTTGTTTGTTTTGTTTTGAATTTATAAGAAAGACTCTGCATATTGTTCTGTAGTGGTTTTTGCCTGGCTGGGTTTTGTTTTCATAATCTCTATTTTTCATGTATGTTTTTAAAAATCTTTTAAAGCTCACATTTATTTTACTTCACATCTTTCATTGTTAAGTGGGCAATAGGAAATGACCTGGCAAAAGGGAGATATAAAGTCAGTTCACGCCCTGAATAGCTAAGCTGGAAGTCTTTCTCTCCCGTGATTTCTTTTATAGAACACTCTTCTGTATGCCCAAACTTATTTACTGTGTGTCCCTTGATGAAGCCCTTTATTTTTTGTTAGAAAAGGACAACAGCCCTATGTTCTAAATTACCTTCTTGGGGATAACCAAGCTAAATTACTTAAACAATAACCATCAGAAATGGGAATACAGGTAGAACGACACTATTATCTTGGTTCTAAAATAATTCATCGCCTCTGTGAGATTAATGGCCCAGTGTGGGAAGTGTATATTACTACTTTTTCACAAGGCAAAGATCAATTTCCTATTAAAGTAGCTACTTTTTAAGTTAATATTGAGAGGAGACAGATGTTCTGATGGCCTTCCAAATTCTGTATTCGAAGGGATAAGAGTTTCTCTATAGCAGGACCATAATTGGCAGTAGAACATGGTACAGTGTTTGAGGTCACTGGGCTTAGGGTTGGACAGATTCAAGCCCTGATTTTGAAACTTATGAAGTGGGAAATCTGAGCAAATCACTTAACTACTATAAGCCTTAGTTTTATCATGTTTAAATGAGGCTAGTAATTCGTGCTTTGCCTACTTCACAAGGTTGTGGTGAGGATAAGATGAGATAATAGATATGAAAGTGGTTTGAAAACAGTTAAGTACCATACAGATGGAAGCTGCTGCTCTTAGGAACATAGCTAGTTTCCTTGATATCTGGTTTTTAAAATACATGGTAATGTTTACTTTTAATTTTAAGGGGATACTCAATTTAAACTGAAAAAGCCATCACTAAACCATACTAAATTTCTCTTTGCCTGGAGAGACTGCAAAGAAGCATTTCTATGAAATGTGAATGCCCTTTTCATTATGAGGGCAAGCCAAGACAGGTTCTCTCACTGTTCATCTGTGAGGCATTAGCTAGTCTATTGTGGAGAAAAATAAGGGAATAGGAGGACAAGGCTATGTTCACCCATGGTATTGCTTGTGAATATGAGTCTATTTCTGATGATTAATTCATATCCAAATATTATCTTCAAGAGTAAAAAGGAAACAGCACCTTTCTAGCACTGTGATATTTGATTATTGACTAAGTAGGAGGTCCAAAGGCAAAATGTGTGAAAGACAGCATTGTTTAATATGAGAGTAAAGGGCGTTCCTTAAATAGTGGCCTACTGTGTTAAGGAACCAGTAAGGTTGGTAGTAAAGACCAAGGCTTACATTTTCCCTGCTGAATTGGATTCAGTATATTTTCTTTATGTTCAGGGTAGTAGCTCAGTGTATGAATGGAATGCCAAACAGGTCACGGAAACCTGAGCAATAGGTAAGAGATCCTGTGCTGTGGAAAGGGGCCAAAGAAAGCCTTAGCAAGTTATTAAATACCTGAATCAAGCAAGTTAGAGGGAGAATGGAAAGTACATATCACCACAATTTCCTACACTGTACACTGTACACTATTTTGTACACTAGTAGAGATCAAAGCATAAATTAACAATTTAAATAGTCTCTGCTATTTAGGTTCTCACTGCCTTACCTCTGTCCTTTTTTCTTCAGTTTATTATAATATATATTCTAGTCACAGGATTCATGTCTTTCCCTGCTGCTTTACCTCTCTATCAGAGGTGAGATATTCCTTTTATATATGCTCTTGTGCAATATCCTGTAATAATTAGTAGCTCTGTCGACTTATGTATTTTTCTGTTCAGGATCAGTTTGGACAACCCTCATCATGGAAGATTATGATGTCTTAGTAAATGTACTGGAGTTGTGGGGAAGGGATGGATGTCTTCTGGAGTCCATGGTCATGAAAATTTAAAAAAAGTATTTCATTATACTGTTTCTAGACCCTGCACACATAAACAAACTGAAAATTTGCCTTCAATTCTTTTGGAAATATATGGATATGATTGATATTTTCAAGTATTAGAAAGATGAAAATAGATTTTTTCAGATTTCATTATAATTATTGGAATCACATTTTGAAAGGCAAAGTTCTTTCAACATCAGTTTCATTTGCTCTTGGCAATGAGCCAATAAAGCAGGTAACAAAGTCAGTAGTAAACCTCAGATCTCCTAATACTCAGTCCAGTGTTTATCATACAGACTTTATATACTATTCCCCATTTCATTTTAGACATATGTGAGGATGAGTCAATTAATCTTTCTGTTTAATAGGAATTTTGCAATGCTCCTTTCAGCAGGGAATTAGGAATTATTTTCTAACAATGAGGGAATACTTTGCTAGCCATTTTCTTAGGAAACTGGGGATTTAGAATTAGTTTCAACATTTTTCAAATCTATAAGAAGTAGATTTTTAAAACTTGACTAGAGGAGTATATTGTAAAGAAAGAATAAGAGTCAAGAGGTTTCCTGAAGGCCTTAGCAAGATTCTCACACATGACAGAAACTTTTTAAAGTGGAATCTTTGAATAACACCCTCTTAAATCTCAAATATTCAACACAGGATATTTGGTTTTGGCACTTTTCCTTCTGTTTACTTCAGTATTTTATTTCAAAATGTATAAAAAAGAAGGTAAGGTAAACAATATCAGAGACTGGAGTGTGTGTTTGTTTTGGGGGGACCCTTTAGGATTTTTTAACTTACTCTCCAGTATTTGATGAAATAGCTGAAGACTGTTGTAGCAATGTACAGGCAGTAGAGAACAGAATAAGCTAAGAACTGAAGGAAGAATTTGTAGTTTGAAAATCCAATGCAGTTATTAACCCTAAAAAAAGAAATAAGAAAAAGAAAAACTAATTTGAAATCAAGACCCATTAATTGAGAATACACTGAAACATAAGTGAACTAAGCAAGAGAAGTATGTTACTCCTGCTGCTTCATTATATGTTGTGTAGAAAGTCAACATAAATAGAAGTCCCTTAATGGGAACAGGCTGGAAAAACAAGTTCATGTCTCATTTGTTTCTCCTGTCATTTACAGGCACAGAGATACATGGCCTACCTAATAGTTGTGGACTGGTTTCTGACACACCCAAGCAAACTTAGATCTTGTATGCTGAAAACCTTTTACAATTTCAACAGCTATACTTAGTGCAGTGTGGGATGTTCTCTTTGTAGTTAGATGATTTCAGAAGTTCTCTAGGTCACACATACAAAATTTGGAAAAGAATTGCTGCATTTAACAATCTAGAGTATTTCAAACATCAAGATAGCTAAAGACAGAACTGAGTTGTGTAATGTTTTGTGTTCTATTTCATTAGTATGTCCAATTACTAAAGTTAATGGACAAGAGACCATTGGCTTTGTGACCCCGGGAATTCACTACCATGCCTTTGGTGGAATATTTAGTCTTGCCTTAAAATGTTATGCCTCTCCTGTCCTTCACATAAATACAAAGCCCAGTGAATTACGGTAGCAGAAACAGGCTTAGAAAAATAGGCATATTAACCAACTTTGACCCTTTTAGAGGAGAGAAATGAATCAAAGGGACATACCAAGGGCAGTGATGGTCCATTTTTAATACACACCTATAAAAGGAACAAAATACACTGTGATAAGTGGGGCAACAGAAATAAAGCAACACCTCATCATTGAACTCAAGGTGTCACCAGTATTTTTACATGGTACTAGTGCACTCATTCCTAGATTCCCACTATAGCTACTCCATTACTATTATGACCTCAGTTATTCCTAGGATGAGCCAATCACAACACTTTATAGGATCAGGCTGCAGCAAGTTACATGCCTAGAAGACCAATCTGTAAAAGGAATAGTGAACTCTAGGGTACTGATTCAGAGAAAAGGTCCAGGATCTCTCCCCTCATTTTGCTTAATAGTCAGTTTAATAAAAGTACAGAGGAAAACATATGGCCACACCCTGTTAAAAAAAATAGAGACCAGCCTTGAAAATTCCATGAGCAGACAAAACCAGTTTAGGCAGACAAACAAAGCTTAATTTAGCTTATTTTGCAAGACTACACTCACCTGGCTCATTTCTTGCTAATGCCTCTGGAAATCATAAAATTTACTGTTTTCCAAAGTTGATATGAGGTGATCACCGACCGAATTAACCACTGACCAATTCTCTATCATTAGCAAAATTTTAATACTATAACCAATCACTGTGAAGATTAAACAGTTACTGCCTTCTCACTATATAAGATGCTTTACCACATACTCCCAAGACTCATTCCATGTTTCAATATGAGTCCTCCTGGTTTGCAAACTGCCTTTTTGGTGTGTACACAACAAACTTTTACTAATTACTACTTTGGTGATTTTTTGTTTTTACTTCAGCTATTTCTAAACTTTTGACAAGCCTGTGTTTGAATCAATGGTAACAGAAATGTGGGTGAAAAAAGCACCCAACAAACAAGACATGAAGATTATATTTATTAACATAAAAATGGGGTTTTACAAAGCTGGAGCAATTTGAATAACAAAATTAAGTAGTATTGAACTATAACTCAAAATATAAAATGATTGTCCATGTCTACATATTGATATGAATAAATGATTGAATAAATAAATAAATGAGGGAGGAGAGACAAATCTCTCTTGCAGAAGAATTCTAAATAATTTATGTAGATATAGATACTCTCTGCCTGCAAGGATGGGCAACATAACTCCTCATTCCTTTAGTGTGGGCTGTACATAGTGGCTTCCTTCCAAAGAGTATAGTATGGAATGGGTGGGGGAATGTAACTTTACAGTGGAGAAATTTGACAAACACTATCTAAGCCAGATGATCAAGATTAACATCACAGTGATGTCATATTTATAGTATGGACCCTTGATAGGATATGGTGAGAATGGTACTTTACCTTTATGGTCTTCCTCCTCAGAACATATTACCCAAGTCTAATCATGAGAAAAATATCAGATATATCCCATCTGAGGGATATTCTATAAAATATCTGACCATTAATCATAAAAACTGTTAAGGTTGTCAAAAATAAGTAAAGTCTGAGAAACTGTTACAGCTAAGAGAAGCTCAAAAAGACAGAACAACTACATGTAATGTGGTATCCTGGATGTGATCGTGGAACAAAAAAATGATGTAGGGAAAAACAGGAAATCTAAATAGAGTAAGAACTCCAGTTTAAAATAATGTTATCAATATTAGTTCATTAATTGTAACAAATGCACTATAATGTAAGACAGTTAACAATAAAGGAAGCTGGGTGTGGGACATATGAAAACTATCTTCACAATAATTTTATAAATCTAAAACTGTTCTAAAATAAAACATTTATTTTTAAAATGGGGTTTTATTTTTCTTTCCTATCTTTAGAATAGTTTGACTTATCATTATTCCTGTGAGGGTGTCTGGCATGTGCTCATTATGATTGAAAGGAAATGTTATTACCTAGGCATGGTTACATGTTAAGATCAGTCACTTTGTTGTCTAGGCAACCATCAGTGGCAAAGTTCAGTCCAGGGGAAATATGGCTGTCACTTACATGGCACAGACAGAACAGTGGTGGCAGCGATCTGGCTTGATCAAATGGCACCGGTCACAGAATCTTACAGCTACAGGAAAAATAAGGTGGTTAGCATTGGTTAGGGCTCAATATGATGTCATATATTTTACTAGCCTATCTGGATTGTTTATACACTGATTAAAGCTAGTCAAACTCATCTCATTTCAAGTTACCAAGAAAAAGGCAGATCACATAAGAAAATTGTAGTATGTAATTTTTTTTCTTTTGGATCATTCTTGAAGGCACTTTTTGGGGGATGAAGGTAAGGGATAAGGTTTATGTATCTGGATATCTGATCATAAGATTTTGTATTTCAAAACAAACTGTACTGTCAACCACTTGAATGATCTTGGGAAAATAATTTAGCTTCTGTGTACTATCTGAAAACTTTCCTATCTGAAAATGAGGATTCATAATTTATCTCCTGTCTCCAGAGGTTGGATTGTATGGGGTGGGTAAAACTAAAGCATGGTAAAGAGAGTCATTCTTGAGTAACAATTTGAAAAATAGAATAGACATTCTAGTATAATTAGTTCAATTGGCCTCTTCACAGATAAAGGAAGTAAAGACCTGAGCCATATCAAGTGACTTATACAAGGTCAAACAGCAAGTGAGTGGCAAGGCTCTTACCAGTCCAGTTTTATGACCCCATAGTTCTGAGTTCTCTTCATTCTGTAAGATATATATATATATATATATATATATATATATATATATAATATATTACGTATATATATATATATATATATAACCCTCTCCTTCCTTTTTTTATTTTCCTTAAATGAGAGGCATTATACTTTCCTTCTCATTTTCTCTGTATTCATTGATAGAAATAACTGTGTTTAATGCTATTATTAAGTGTAGCAACTAAAAGTATGAATAATTTGAGCTAATACAATAATTCCATCTTAAGCATACATTAAGGACACAAAACTGACTCAAGATAACAGGCTGCTAATTCAGCAGAGTTTGTGTTCATTTCTAGCAATGGGCAGGTGACGCAAGCATGGGTATAACTGAAGCAAGGAGGAATGGAAAGGGACATGCATATTTGGGTACTTCAGCATGTTTTTAAAAATAAGGTCAATGCCACTGCCCAGTTTAATCCACCATTTTCTTTCACTTAGATGACTGCAAGAGCTGCCTAATTTACTCTGTTTTCATTCTTGATCCCTACAATACACTCTCTACAGGATAGCCACGTGACTTGTTAAAATGAAAATCAGATCATATTGCTCTTCACTTATAATCTTCAGTGCATTTACAACACCCTTAGAATAAAGTCCAAACTCCTTACCATGGCCTGTGTCATCTTGCCCTTGCCCGCCTCTTCAACATTAACTTATACTATTCTCCACCTTCCATATATTACAATCATACGGGCAGGCTGTCTGCTCTTCTAATACTGCAAGCTTGCTCCTATCTCAGGGCCTTTTATACTTGCAGTTCCTTCTGCCTGGGATGCTAGCCCCTCTGCTTTTTGCATGGCTAATTACTTCTCAGATCAAATGACATTTCCTCAGAGAAGCCCTCTTTATTACTCTATCATGGTGGCTGCAAACAAGTGCTTCAAGGGCCCAGGGAATAGTGAGTAGTGAGCAAAGCAGCCAGTTAAGAGACTAGGAGAACCGGAGAATATATATCCTGTTTAAGGAGATCAGCTCTAGCTAATTTTTTGCCATGTGGAAATACAGTTTGAATGCTGCCAGAGTGTCTGAATTTTCAAGAGAAGCCAGAAATATGGATTTTCATGTGGAAAAATTCTAATTGTTAAAAATTAGTAAAAACATTATAGATCAAACAAAATACATCTCTGGGCCTACTTCATCCCATACGCCTCTAGTTTGTAACTTCTGCTCTATCACATAATTCTGTGTACTATTGTGAGAAATTATATAGATAATTTCCTGTCTGTATATCTCAGTATGTATGAAAATTTTCAAAAAAATCATAACCACCATGACAGTATTACTCTAACAAAATTAACAATAAGTCCTTAATATCATTTAATTTCCAGACCATATTAAATTTTCTCCAATTGTCATATGGGATCTTAATAAATATTTGTTGAACAAATAATCAAGAGATGAATAGACATGTTTAACAGTATAATTCCCAAAGCCTTAAAATGTGACCTTCCTTACTAGAAACATTAGGATGAGTTATCAAAAGAGCCCTGGTTTTCAAACTTTAAGAGGTAGAGAATTGTTTCAACTTGTACCATTTTACTCATGCAGATGAAAGCTAAGAGTAAAACTCCACAGTGGATACTTACCCAAGAAAAATTAAGGCATATTTCTGCCGAAAGACTTGTGCAAGAATATTCATAGAAGATATACTGATAATAGATAAGCACTGGAAATAACCCAAATGTGAATCAACTACTGGATGGGTAACAAACTATGATATATCCATACAATGAAATTCTACTCAACAATAAAAGGAATGAAATACACAACGTGATGAGTCTTAAAACATTATACTGAAGAATAGAGGCCAGACACAACAGTACATTCTGTATAATCCAGTTTATATAAAATTCTAGAGCAGGTAAAACTAATCTATGTTGGAGAACTATCAGAATAGTGGTTGTCTTTGGAGATGGTGATGGTGGGATTGAGAAGGAGCATGAGAGAACTTTCTGATGTGTAGTAATGTTTACAGAGGTTTTGTTTACACAGGTTTGTACATTTGTTGAAACACTGAATGGTACACTTAAGATCTGGACATGTTTTATTATTTAAATTTAACCCCCCAAAGTGGTAAAATATTTAGGTGGATGTGTACTAATATATGCTACTATTTTGAAATGTATCAAAAAATAAGTTGGCTTGATGGGTAGAGTGATGGATTAGTGGACTGTTATGTGATAAAGCAGTATAGTCGAATGTTAGTGGTAGCCTCCAGTAGTGGGTATTCCAGATGTTTATTACATAATTCCTCTATCTTGGCAGTATGTTTGAAATTTTTTATAATAAAATGTTGAGAAAAAACTCCAGAGTGTTTTTCTGAAAAGGAGAGAAAAAAGGCTAGCCTGAGGATATATATGACTTAGCCTTTGTGAGATCCTCACTGATCTGCCTCCCTAGCTGATTTTGGATGAACTAACCTCCACTCCCAGTTCTTGTGTAAACTGGCAGCTTCTTGGCCATGTCAACGAGAATTTGCTTCTGGACTTCAGGTCTCTCTTCATTTTCATAGCGCTCCTTGTCTGTATAGGACAAGTGAAACTGGAAGCAGAAGTGAAAGGCAAGACTTAATTTTCCAAGATTACAGTAAGATTAAAAACAACAACAATAACTATTCAGATGAAAATATTTGTTACCTATTCATGAAGCCCAGGTAACAATTTGGCTTATAACTTTCTCTGCATAATTATCTCAGTTATCTAATCTGGCTTTTATCTCAATCTTTATAATTCTATGTGATAGGTAATATTGCTTTATAAATAAAGAAAATAAAATTTAAGAGAGATTAAGTACCTTGTCTATGGTTCTACTCATTCAACTAGTAAGTACCAAAACTAAACCCCAGGCCTAGTCCATCTGACTCCAAACTTGTGCCTTCCACTCCATTATACCATAATATGGTGCTGCATACAGATGTTTGACATTTTGCGGCCAGGACCCTGTTGATGGTTAACTATGCTTGTTATTAAGTTGTGAGTATTTTTAATAGGTAACATTCTTGGAGAGTCTAGATGAGACCGCTTTTGACATTGCATAGTATAATATTATAAATGAGTAGAAATTTGGATATTCTCATTGTTTCAGGAATTTTTTAGTTTGGTATAGAGCTTGTTGCCATGTTTGCACCACACTTTGCTAATCTTACAAAAGACATGTCAATAATTTCCCAAAGTAATACAGAGCTGAAAGCTTTCTTCTGTCTGGGCCAAAGGGTAGGCAGAGGTGAAAAAGAAAAGGATCTATGGTCAGATTTTCAGGGTTTAGACCTCATCTGTGCCACTTAATAGTTAAAAATCACTTTGGAAAATCATACACTCTCAACCTAAATTTCCTCATCTGCAAAATAGAGGAAATAATACCTACTTCACAATATTGGGGAGGGCTGGATAATAAAAAGTAATTAAAAGCATCTTTTATAAGCCCAATTTCATAAACCATTTAAAATATTTGATATTGCCAAACTTTAAATTTTAACTAGTTAGTGTGTAGTAGTATTTTACTGTGATTTTAAGTTGCACTCCCCTGATTACTAATTATACTGAGCATCTTTTCATGAGTTCATTGGTCATTTAGGTATCTTCCTTGTGAAATAGTCAAGCCTTTTTTCTGCTAAAAGAGAACTGGAAGTTTTGCCTTTTATTTCTGTATTGATTTGTAGGAATGCTTTATACATTTTGGACACTAGTCCTTTGTTGAATATTTTCTACCAGACTGTGGATTTCCTTTTTCCTTTCTTTTTTTTTTTTTTTTTGTTATCATTACTCTACAATTACATGAAGAACATTATGTTTACTAGGCTCCCCCCTTCACCAAGTCCCCCCTACAAACCCCATTACAGTCACTGTCCATCAGCACAGTAAGATGTTGTAGAATCACTACTTCTCTTCTCTGTGTTGCACAGCTCTCCACATGCCCCCCCACACATTATACATGCTAATCGTAATACCCCCTTTCTTTTTCCCCACCCTTATTCCTCCCTTACCTGCCATTCTCCACAGTCCCTTTCCCTTTGGTAACTGTTAGTCCATTCTTGGGTTCTGTGCTTCTGCTGCTGTTCTGTTCTTTCAGGTTTTCTTTGTTCTTATACTCCACATATGAGTGAAATAATTTGGTACTTGTATTTCTCTGCCTGGCTTACTTCATTGAACATAATACCCTCTAGCTCCATCCATGTTGTTGCAAATGGTAGGATTTGTTTTCTTCTTATAGCTGAGTAATATTCCATTGTGTAAATGTACCACATCTTCTTTATCCATTCATCTACTGATGGACACTTGGGTTGCTTCCATTTCTTGGCTATTGTAAATAGTGCTGTGATAAACATAGGGGTGCTTATGTCTTTTTCAAAGTGGGCTGCTGCATTCTTAGGGTAAATTCCATTTCTATTTTGAGCTTTTTGAGGAACCTCCATAGTGCTTTCCATAGTAGCTGAACTAATTTACATTCCCACCAGCAGTATAGGAGGGTTCCCCTTTCTCCACAACCTCGCCAACATTTGTTGTTGTTTGTCTTTTGGATGGTAGCCATCCTTACTGGCATGAGGTGATATCTCATTGTGGTTTTAATTTGCATTTCTCTGATAACTGCTGATGTGGAGCATCTTTTCATTGTCTGTTGGCCATCTGAATTTCTTCTTTGAAGAACTGCCTGTTCAGCTCCTCTGTCCATTATTTAATTGGAATATTTGCTTTTTGTTTGTTAAGGTGCATGAACTCTTTATATATTTTGGATGTCAAGCCTTTATTGGATCTGTCATTTATGAATATATTCTCCCATACTGTAGGGTACCTTTTTCTTCTATTGATGGTGTCCTTTGCTGTACAGAAGCTTTTCAGCTTGATGTAGTCCCACTTGTTCATTTTTGCTTTTGTTTCCCTTGCCTGGGGAGATATGTTCATGAAGAAGTCGCTCATGTTTATGTCCAAGAGATTTTTGCCTATTTTTTTCCTAAGAGTTTTATGGTTTCATGACTTACATTCAGGTCTTTGATCCATTTCGAATTTACTTTTGTGTATGGGGTTAGACAGTGATCCCGTTTCATTCTCTTACATGTAGCTGTCCAGTTTTGTCAGCACCATCTGCTGAAGAGACTGTCATTTCCCCATTGTATGTCCATGGCTCCTTTATTGTATATTAATTGACCATATGTTTGGGTTAATGTCTGTAGTCTCTATTCTGTTCCACTAGTCTGTGGCTCTGTTCTTGTGCCAGTACCAAATTGTCTTGATTACTGTGGCTTTGTAGTAGAACTTGAAGTTGGGGAGCAAGATCCCTCCCACTTTATTCTTCCTTCTCAGAATTGATTTGGCTATTCAGGGTCTTTGGTGTTTCCATATGAATTTTTGAACTATTTGTTCCAGTTCATTGAAGAATGCTGTTGGTAGTTTGATAGGGATTGCATCGATCTGTATATTGCTTTGGGCAGGATGGCCATTTTGACGATATTAATTCTTCCTAGCCAAGAGCATGGGATGAGTTTCCATTTGTTAGTGTCCTCCTTAATTTCTCTTAAGAGTGTCCTTTTAGTTTTCCCGGTATAGGTCTTTCACTTCCTTGGTTCGGTTTATTCCTAGGTATTTTATTCTTTTTGATGCAATTGTGAATGGAATTGTTTTCCTGATTTCTTTCTTTTGGTTCATTGTTAGTGTATAGGAAAGCCACAGATTTATGTGTGTTAATTTTGTATCCTGCAACTTTGCTGTATTCTGATACCAGTTCTAGTAGTTTCGGAATGGAGTCTTTAGGTTCTTTATGTACAATATCATGTCATCTGCAAATAGTGACAGTTTAACTTCTTCTTTACCAGTCTGGATTCCTTGTATGTCTTTGTTTTGTCTAATTGCTGTGGCTAGGACCTCCAGTACTATGTTAAATAACTGTGGGGAGTGTGGGCATTGCTGTCTTGTTCCCGATCTCAGAGGAAAAGCTTTCAGCTTCTCGCTGTTCAGTTCCTTTTCCCCTTCATTTTTTGGTGCATTTTGATGAATAGATCTTGGCGGGAGTGTAGAATTATGCAACTGCTTTGGAAAACTGTTTGGGAATATCTACTTAAATATATGCCTAGCATATCACTCAGCAATTCTACTTCTAGTTATACACCGAGGAGAAACGAGTGTGTGTGTGTGCCGAAATATATGTACGAGATTGTTCATGCAGCTTTATTCATAATAGAAAAAAGCTGGTGACAACCTGAGTTTTGTTCAATTGGTGAATAGATAAACAACTGTGATAAAAAGGAATAACCAATAGCTGTAAAAAGGAATGAACAACTGAAACATGCATCAATATGAGTGAATCTGAAAAAAGTTATATTGAGTAAAGAGCTTATATAAAACTGCACTACAATTCTTTTTTATGAGGGTAAAAAATAGGCAAAACTAATCTATGGTGATAGAAGTCAGATTAGAGGTTACATTTGAGAGGAGGTTGATTGGGAAGGCGCATGAAGGAGATTTCTGAGGTGTTGGAAATGTTCAAAATCTTAATCTGAATGGTGATCATATGGGTGCATATATAAGTAAAAATTTATCAAGTTGTACTCTTCACAACTTAATTCTTGAGTAGAGTATGTATGTTAATATCAATAAAATAGTAAAACAAATGAATTAATAAAATATTTAAGATAATTTAAATATATATAACTTTCTAAATTAGAAATGTATAAAATCAAATACTCTAGTTTAAAAATAATATTTAGTTCTCCATTTTTATGGTATGTCATTCTCAAGTAGAATAAGAATTGAGTACCTGGCTGGAGGTATGTGGAAAAGTAGTTTTGGCTGTTACAATAAATATAGTGCACTATAGGCACTTAAGGAGTGGTGGCCCAGGATGTTATGGATTCTGTGATGAACTGGACGTATGTAGACAACTAAGAATTTTTCCAAGCAAAAGCATTATAAAGTAGTAACTAAATAAAGTTTAATATAAACTCAACTGATTAGTTTGATTTTTAGAAGGAAAATTAAAGTTGACCCTTCAATAATGAGGGGGTTTGGGGCACCAACCACCCGCACAGTTGAAAATCCTTTTTACTTCCCAAAACTTAACTGTTAAGTCTACAGTTGACTGGAAGCCTCACTGATAACATAGTCAATTAACACATATTTTGTATGTGATATATATTATATACTGTATTCTTACAATAAAGTAAGCTAGAGAAAAGAAAATGTTTTTTCAAATTGTCACAAATCTCCAATAAACTTTCCAATATATTTATTGAAAAAATCCACATATAAATGGACCTGTGCAGTTCAAACCAAGGTTATTAAAAGGTCAACTGTATATGAACTCAAAAGTACAGTTTTAAATTAATTCTTTTTAATTGTAGCACCTTGGGGAAACTCTTTATTTTGGGGATGTCCTTGGGAATTTAACTTTTTTGTGGCATACTGCATCTGTTTGAAAAGCAGAGGTAGAATTGTTATGGCTTGTGTGTGATGAAAAGCTTATTGTTATTCAGGGGGTAGGCTTTGGTTTGGAATAGGACATCAGGTTCTGGATGCCCTAATTCTGGGAGTAAATAAGCCTTTTTAAGGATTAGAGTGCAGTGAGCCAGTAAACGCATTTTGGGTGGGACAATTGGCAATAGACTAGGATGTATTTGGTATTTCAGAAATTTATATCGTGGCTATCAATCAGGCCCCAAAGACTCACCTTTTCTTTTTACCAATTAAAAATGATGTCTTAGTACCTGTAATGGGGTATGTGGTGGGAACTGGATAATGGGGGGAATCTAGTAACTACACGGTTGCCCATTTATATTAATGATACCAAAAAAATAGGCTTAAGAAGATCTATGATAAGATAGTAAATAATTACATATTCAGATTAAGGGAGAATAAGGAAACTATGGAGGAATTTTGAATCTCAGAAGTTGAGGACAGTCATATCTTCCCACAAAACATAGTTTGATGCTATTGCTGGAAATATAACTGGTGAGCATGGTTCAGTTCTCACGCTTAGTTATGCCGATGTGTATACAGATAATAGTAGTTCATATGTATATAGGAATTTACTTTTATATGCATAATTAAACCAGCAAGAGTATGTTTGAAATGCATGTGTAACCAGGTAACCAGAATGTAACCTATGAACTTATAAATTAACATATTTTCTGCTAAAAAAAATAAAAAATAAAAAATAAAAAAAAGATGATGCCTTAAATGTTAGACATTTGCAGTGCTTATCTAAATCCTTTCACCATTTCACCCAGTATAGGTCTACAAAATTCACAACCACTCAGCCTTTCTATTGGCCTACAAGCATCATAAATACTGTGAAGGAGACAATTATTTTTATTGAGCTATAATTCACATAAAATTCCATTTTAACGTATACAATTTATAGTGTACAATTCAGTGGCAATTAGTACATTTACAGTATTTTGCAACCACCACCACTATCTAGTTCCAGAATATCTTCATCACCTCAAAAGGAACACCATATACATTAAGCAGTCATTCCCTACTTCCCCAGCCCCCAGACCCTGACAACCACTAATCTACTTTCTGTCTCTTTGGATTTTCCTTTCTGGATATTTTCACATAAATCAAACAATATATGGCCTTTGGTGTCTGGTGTCTTTCAATTAGCTAATATATATAAAGTTCATCCATGTTGTGGTATGTATCAGTAAATGCATTCCTTTTTATGGCTGAATGATCTATCTTATGAACACATAAAACTTGATTTATTCATTCATCTGCTGATGGACATTTGGGTCATTTCTACCTTTTGGCTATAATGAACAGTGCTTTATGCAAAATATGCATAATTATTTGTTTGAACATCTCTCTTCAATTTTTTGAGTATATACCTAGGAGTAGAATTGCTGGGTCACATTGTAAGTCTATGTTTAACTTTATGAAGAACTGTAAAATTGTTTTTCACAGCAGCTGCACCATTTTACATTCCCAGTGGCAATGTATAGACTTCAGAATTCTCTGCATCCACACCAATACTTGTTATGTGCCATTTCTTTTTCCTTCCTTCCTTCCTTCCTTCCTTCCTTCCTTCCTTCCTTCCTTCCTTCCTCCCTCCCTCCCTCCCTCCCTCCCTTCCTTCCTTCCTTCCTTTTTGGCCATCCTAGTGGGCATCAAGTGTTATCTCACTATGGTCTTGATTTGCATTTCTCTATTGACTAATGACGTTCACCATCTTTGCATGCACTTGTTGGCCATTCATATAATTCTTTAGAGAAATGTCTATGCAAGTCATTTGTCCATTTTTTAATTGGGTGTTCTTTTGTTGTTGAGCTGTAATAATCTTCATATATTCTGGATAATTGACATTTATCAGATGTATGATTTATGTGTATATTTTCCCATTCCATAGGTTGTCTTTTCACTCTGTTGGTTGTATTTTGATGCCCAGAAGTTTTAAATTTTGATGTAGTCCAGTTTATCCATTTTTACTTATGTTTCCTCTGTTTTTAGTGTCATACCTAGGAAATCATTGCCAAATTCAATGTCAAAAAACTTATCCCAGAAATTTCCAAGGGTTTTGTAGTTTTATCTTTTTAGTTTTAGGTCTTTAATCTATTTGAGTTAATTTTTGTATATGGACCAACTTCATTCTTTAGAATGTACATATACAGTGTTCCCAACACCATTTGTTGAAAAGACCAACTTTTTCCTATTGAATGATCTTGGCACCCTTTCCAAAAATTATCTGAGAATATATGGGAGGGTTTATTTCTGGGCTCTTTCTTTCATTCCATTAGTTTTTGTGTTTATACCACAGTTTTGATTACTGTAGCTTTGTAAGTTTAGAAATCAGGAAGTGTGATACCTCCAACTTTGTACTTTTATCTGTTTTGATTCTTTGGGGTGCCTTAAGATTATATATGAATTTCAGGATGGAAGTTTCTATTTATGCAAAAAATATTGTTGGGATTTTGATAGAGATTACATTGAATCTGTAGACTTCTTTGGGTAGTAACAACATGCTTAACAATATTAACTCTTCCAATCTACAAACATGGAATGTCTTTCCATTTATTTCTATCTAATTGCTTTTGGCAACAGTTTTTAGCTTTCAGTGTACAAGATTTTTTCCTCCTTGGTTAAGTTTATTCCTAAGTATTTTATTCTTTTTCATGCTATTATAAATGTAATTGTTGTCTTAATTTTTCTGATTGTTCATTGTTAGTGTATAGAAATACAACTGATTTGTTATGTGTTGGTGTGATGATTTTGCATCCTGCAATTTGGCTGATAAGTTCTAACAGGTTTTTTGATGGAATTTTTAGAGTTTTGTATATATAACATTATGTTACTTGTGAACAGAGATAATTTTACTTCTTATCCAATTTAATGACTTTTATTTATTTTTCTTGACTACTTGAACTGCTTGAAGAAAGTTTTCCTCCCTCTTCTATTTTTTTTTGGAAGGATTTGAGAAGGATTGGTGTTAATTCTTCTTTAAATGTTTGATAGAATTTACCTGTGAAACCATCTGGTCCTGGGATTTGCTTTGATAGATTTTTGATTAAAACAAACTTTATTTATATAGGTATATTCAGGTATTTTATTTCTTCATGATACAGTTTTGGTAGTTTGTGTATTTCTAGGAATTTTCCAATTTCATCTATGTTTTCTAATTTTTTTTGGAAAAATTCTTCATATATTTTCTTAAAATTCTTTATTTCTCTAAGGTCTGTAGTAATGACCCATTTTCATTTCGGATATTAGTAACTTGTGCATTCTCTTTCTCTCTTTTGTTTTTGTTTTGTCAGTGTAACTAAAGGTTTCTAATTTTGTAGCTCTTTTCAAAGTCCCACTTTGGTTTTATTCATTATTTCTATTGTTTTCTATTCCTTATTTAGTTTATCTCTGTTCTAATACTCATTATTTACTTCTGTTAACATTGGGGTTAGATTGCTCTTCATTTACTGATTGTTTAAGATGTCAAGAATAGTGAATTGATATTTTAATCCTTTTATAATGTATTTAGAGTTACAAGTTTTCTTCTGAGAACTGCTTTAATGCATACCATAAATTTCATATATTGTTTTCACTTTATTGATTTCAAAGTATTTCCTAAATTTTCCTTGTGATTTAATTCATTGGTTGTTTAAGAGTGTTTTGTTCAAATCCACTATTTGAGAATTTATAGTTTTTCTTCAATTATTGACTTCTAGTTTAATTTCCATTAAAGTTAGAGAAGATTCTTTATGATTTCAATCTTTAAATTTATTGAAACTTGTTTTGCCGCCTCACATATGGTCTACACTGCAGAATATTCTGTGTGCACATGAGCAGACTATGTATTTGGGTGGAGTGTTCTATATATGTGTGTTACATCTATTTGGTTTATAGTGTTATCAAACCTCTATTTCCTTATTGCTTTTCTGTCTAGGTGTTCTACCTATTATTGAAAGTGGGGTATTGAAATCTCCAACCATTATTGTAGAACTGTGCATGTTTTCCTTCAGTTGTCATTTTTTACTTCCTATATTTTGGAACTGTCTTGTTAGGTGCATATGTTTATAACTTTTACATGTTCTTGATTATTTGACTTTTTTTTCAACATATAATATCCATCTTTGATTCTCTTTATATTAGTGGATTAAATATTTTATTTTATGTATTTATTTTCTAGCTTTATTAAGGTATGATAGATAAAAATTATATATATATAGGTGTACACTATGATATTTTGATATACATACATATTGTGAAATGATGGCAATCAAGCTAATTAATATATCCATCACTTCACATAGTTACTATTTTTTCTGTGGTATGAACACAAGATTATTCTCTTAGTATTTCAGTTGTACATTTTTATTAAGTATAGTTGCCATGCTGTAAATTAGTTTTCCATAACTTACTCATCATATAACATTTCCAGCAACATTTATTAAAGAGATTATTATTTTCCTATTGTGTATTATATATAAATATAACTTACATTTCTCCTATATTCCACCCTGCAAAAATAGTAACTACCATTCTACTCTGTTACCATGTGTGTGACATTTCAACTTTTCTAGATTCCACATACAAGTGAGATCATGAAGATTTCTCTTTCTGAGTCTGACTTATGTCACTTAGCCCAGTCTTCTCTTAGTTCATCCAGGTTATTCCAAATGTCTGGATTTCTTTATTTTTAAGGACTGAATAATATTCCATCATATGTATATACCATATTTTTCTTTATCCATTAATCCACTGATGGTCATGCAGGTTGTTTCCATATTTTTATGGCTGTGACTAATGCTGCAATGAACAAAGGAGTGTAGGTAGCTCTTTGAGATTCATATTTTATTTCCTTTGTATATATACCCCAAAGTGGGATTGCTAGATCATGTGGTAGTTCTATTGTTATTTTTTTTAGGAACTTCCATGTTTTCCATAATGGCTGTACCAATTTACATCACCACCAACAGTATATAAGGGTTCCCTTTGCCCCACATCCTCAACAACATTTGTTATATTTTGACTTTTTGATAATAGCAATCCTGACAGTTCTTAATAATATCTCATTGTGGTTTTGGTTTACATTTCTCTGATAATTAGTGAGGTTGAGAATCTTTTAATATTCCTATTTTTGGCCATTTATATGTCTTCTTTTGATAAATGTTTATTCATTCAGATCCTTTGAAAATTTTTAATGAGGGTATTTACTATTTTGTGACTGAGTTGTAAAAATTTCATATATATTTTGGAGAACAACCAAGTATCAGATATATGGTTTGCAAATATTTTCTCTCATTCCATAGGTAACTTTATCATTGTGTTGATTATTTCCTTTGCTATTCAGAAATTTTTTAGTTTAATGTCATCCCACTTGTTTATTTTTGTTTTTGCTGCATGTATTTTGGTGTGAAATCCAAAAACTTCTTGCCAAGACTAAAGTCAAGGAGTTTTAATATACTCTCTTCTATGATTTTTATGGTTTCAGGTCTTATGTTTAAGTCATTAATCTATTTTCAATTAACTTTTGTGAAATGTGTAAGATAAAGGTCCAATTTCATTCTTTTTCATGTGGATATCTACATTTTCCAGCAACATTTATTAAAGAGATTGTAATTTTCCCATTGTATATTCTTGGCAACTTTGTTGAAGATTAGTTGACTGTATTCTGGGCTCTTGATTCTGTTCCATTGGTTTATGTGTCTATCTTTTTGCTAGTGTCATTGGTTTTAAATACTATAGCTTTATAAATAATGTAATTGTGTCTTGCTTTTTTATCCATTCAGCCACTATCCTTCTTTTGATTTTGGAATTTGATACATCTACATTTAATGTAATGATTGGTAGGTAAGGATATACTATACAATTTTATTAATTGTTTTATGGCTATTTGTAGTTTCTTTGTTCTTCTCTTCCCCCTTGCTATTTTCCTTTATGGTTTGATGATTGTATGTAGTGGTGTGCTTTTCATTCTTTCTTTTTCTCTTACTGTATATGCTAGAGGTTTTTATCTGTGTGGTTACCATGGAGCTTACATAAAATATATTTATAATATTCACTTTTGACCTGGTAAGAAGTTAACTTCAAATGCATATAAAAACACTACCCTATTTCCCCCTACAACATTTTATGATTTTGATTTTGCAATATATATTTTTTATAGTGTATCCAAAAACAAATTATTTAGCTACAGTTGTTTTTAATACTTTGTCTTTTAACATTTATACTAGACTTAGAAACACTTTTTATACTACCAGTAAAGTGTTAGAGTATTTGAATTGGTCTATATACCAACCATTACCAGTGAGTTCTTTTACTTTCATGTGTTTCATGTTAATAATTAGCATCTTTTTGTTCTATCTTTCCAATATTACATGGAAGGCAGTTCCCTTGATGATAAACTCCCTCAGGTTTTGTTTGGTGTGAAAGGCTTCCTCCTTCATTTTGAAGGATGGTGTTGTAGGTAAACAATCTTAGTTGGTAGTTTTTTCTACCAACATTTAAAATAGATCATCCCACTCTGTCGTAACCTACAAAGCTTCTGCTAAGAAATCCAGAGATATCCTTTTAGGGGTTCCCTAGAATGTGATTCATATGTTTTCTCTTGCTGCTTTCAAAATTCTTTCTTTGGCTTTGATTTTTGGAAGGTTGATTATACCGTGTCTTGGTGAAGTCTTCTTTTGGTTGAAATTGTGGATTTTTGAGCTTCAAGTACCTGTATTTCCATATCTCTCCACAAATTTTGGAAGTTTGAAGTGATTATCACTTTTATTAAAGTATAGTTGATATACAGCATTAGACTGGTTTCAAGTATACAACATAGTGGCTTGATAGTAATCTACATTGTTAAATGCTTACCCCAATGAGTATAGTTACTATATATCAACAAAGATATTACAGTTTTATTGACTATATTCTCTATGCTGTACTTTCATCCCCATGACTAATTTATATTATAATTGAGAATTTGTGCCTGTTTATACCTTTCACCAATTTTACCCACCCACCCCAAACTCTACCCCATGTAAACATCAGTTTCTTCTCTGTGACTATGATTCCATCTCTGTTTTGTTTGCTTATTATGCTTTGTTTTATATTTTTTGGATTGCACATATAGGTAAAATCATATGTAATTTGTCTAACTCTGCCTGGTTTATTTCACTTAGCATAATACCTTCCAGCTCCATCCATGTTGTTGCAATGGCAATATTTCTTTTTTTTAAATTTTATTTTGGTATCATTAATCTACAATTACATGAAGGACATTATGTTTACTAGGCTCCCCCCTTCACCAAGTTCCCACTACATCCCCGTTCACAGTCACTGTCTATCAACATAGTAAGATGCTGTAAAATCACTACTTGTCTTCTCGGTGTTGCACAGCCCTCCCCGTCCCCCCCCACCCCCCCCACTACAAATGCTAATCGTAATGTCCCCTTTCTTTTTTTACCACCATTATCCCTCCCTTCCCACCCAACCTCCCCAGTCCCTTTCCCTTTGGTAACTATTAGTCCATTCTTGGGTTCTGTGATTCTGCTGCTGTTTTGTTCCTTCAGTTTTCTTTAGTTCTTATACTCCACATATGAGTGAAATCATTTGGTACTTATCTTTCTCTGCCTGGCTTATTTCACTGAGCATAATACCCTGTAGCTCCATCCATGTTGTTGTGAATGGTAGGATTTATTTTTTTTCTTATGGCTGAGTAATATTCCATTGTGAATATGTACCACATCTTCTTTATCCATTCATCTACTGATGGACATTTAGGTTACTTCCATATCTTGGCTATTGTAAATAGTGCAGCGATAAACATAGGGGTGCAACTGTCCTTTTCAAACTAGAGTGCTGCATTCTTGGGGTAAATTCCTAGAAGTGGAATTCCTGGGTCAAATGGTATTTCTATTTTGAGCATTTTGAGGAACCTCCATACTGCTTTCCACAATGGTTGAACTAATTTACATTCCCACCAGCAGTGTAGGAGGGTTCCCCTTTCTCCACAACCTCACCAACATTTGTTGTTGTTTGTCTTTTGGATGGTAGCCATCCTTACTGGTGTGAGATGATATCTCTTTGTGGTTTAAATTTGCATTTCTCTGATGACAAGTGATGTGGAGCATCTTTTCATGTGTCTGTTGGCCATCTGAATTTCTTCTTTAGAGAAGTGTCTATTCAGCTCCTCTGCCCATTTTTTAATTGGGTTATTTGCTTTTTGTTTGTTGAGGTGTGTGAGCTCTTTATATATTTTGGATGTCAACCCTTTATCGGATCTGTCATTTATGAATATATTCTCCGATACTGTAGGATACCTTTTTGTTCTATTGATGGTGTCCTTTGCTGTACAGAAGCTTTTCAGCTTGATATAGTCCCATTTGTTCATTTTTGCTTTGTTTCCCTTTCCCAGGGAGATATGTTCAAGAAGAGGTCACTCATGTTTATGTCTAAGAGATTTTTGCCTATGTTTTTTCCTAAGAGTTTTATGGTTTCATGACTTACATTCAAGTCTTTGATCCATTTCGAATTTACTTTTGTGTATGGTGTTAGACAGTGATCCAGTTTCATTCTCTTACATGTAGCTGTCCAGTTTTGTCAGCACCATCTGCTGAAGAGACTGTCATTTCCCCATTGTATGTCCATGGCCCCTTTATCAAATATTAGTTGACCATATATGTTTGGGTTAATGTTTGGAGTCTCTATTCTGTTCCATTGCTCTGTGGCTCTGTTTTTGTGCCAGTACCAAATTGTCTTGATTACTGTGGCTTTGTAGTAGAGCTTGAAGTTGGGGAGTGAGATCTCCCCCCCACTTTATTCTTCCTTCTCAGGATTGCTTTAGCTATTCAGGGTCTTTGGTGTTTCCATATGAATTTTTGAACTATTTGTTCCAGTTCATCGAAGAATGCTGTTGGTAGTTTGATAGGGATTGCATCGAATCTGTATATTGCTTTGGGAAGGATGGCTATTTTGACGATATTAATTCTTCCTAGCCAAGAGCATGGGATGAGTTTCCATTTGTTAGTGACCTCTTTAATTTCTCTTAAGAGTGTCTTGTAATTTTCAGGGTATAGGTCTTTCACCTTCTTGGTTAGGTTTATTCCTAGGTATTTTATTCTTTTTTATGCAATTGTGAATGTAATTGTCTTCCTGATTTCTCTATCTTTTGGTTCATTGTTAGTGTATAGGAAAGCCACAGATTTATGTGTGTTAATTTTGTATCCTGTAACTTTGCTGAATTCCGATATTAGCTCTAGTAGTTTTGGAGTGGAGTCTTTAGGGTTTTTATGTACAATATCATGTCATCTGCAAATAGTGACATTTTAACTTCTTCTTTACCAATCTGGATTCTTTGTATTTCTTTGTTTTGTCTAATTGCCGTGGCTAGGACCTTCAGTACTATGTGGAATAACAGTGGGGAGAGTGGGCATCCCTGTCTTGTTCTCAATTGCAGAGGAAAAGCTTTCAGCTTCTTGCTGTTCAGTATGATGTTGGCTGTGGGTTTATCATATATGGCCTTTATTATGTTGAGGTAGTTGCCCTCTATCCCCATTTTGTTGAGAGTTTTTATCATGAATGGATGTTGAATTTTATCGAATGCTTTTTCAGCATCTATGGAGATAATCATGTGGTTTATGTCTTTCTTTTTGTTGATGTGGTGGATGATGTTGATGGATTTTCGAATGTTGTACCATCCTTGCATCCCTGGGATGAATCCCACTTGGTCATGGTGTATGATCCTTTTGATGTATTTTTGAATTCGGTGTGCTAATATTTTGTTGAGTATTTTTGCATCTACGTTCATCAGGGATATTGGTCTGTGGTTTTCTTTTTTGGTGGGATCTTTGCCTGGTTTTGGTATTAGGGTGATGTTGGCTTCATAGAATGAGTTTGGGAGTATTCCCTCCTGTCCTATTTTTTGGAAAACTTCAAGGAGAATGGGTATTATGTCTTCTCTGTATGTCTGATAAAATTCTGAGGTAAATCCTTCTTGCCCGGGGGTTTTGTTCTGTGGTAGTTTTTTTATTACCGCTTCAATTTCATTGCTGGTAATTGGAAGGTTTAGATTTTCTGTTTCTTCCTTGGTCAGTTTTGGAAGGTTGTATTTTTCTAGGAAGTAGTCCATATCTCCTAGGTTTCCCAGCTTGTTAGCATATAGGTTTTCATAGTACTCTCTAATAATTCTTTGTATTTCTGTGGGGTCCGTCGTGATTTTTCCTTTCTTGTTTCTGATTCTGTTGATTTGTGTTGACTCTCTTTTCCTCTTAATAAGTCCGGCTAGAGGCTTATATCCTTTTTTTTCTCGAAGAACCAGCTCTTGGTTTCATTGATTTTTACTATTGTTTTATTCTTCTCAATTTTACTTACTTCTTCTCTGATCTTTATTATGTCCCTCCTTCTGCTGACCTTAGCCTCATTTGTTCTTCTTTTTCTAATTATGATAATTGTGACATTAGACCATTCATTTGGGATTGTTCTTCCTTCTTTAAATATGCCTGGATTGCTATATACTTTCCTCTCAAGACTGCTTTTGCCTTATCCCACAGTAGTTGGGGCTTTGTGTTGTTGTTGTCGTTTGTTTCCATATATAGCTGTTGTTAAGCCTCCATGTGTTTGTGAGCCTTTTTGCTTTCTTTGTACAATTTATTTCTGGTTTTATACCTTTCTGGTCTGAAAAGTTGGTTGGTAGGATTTCAATCTTTTGGAATTTACTGAGGCTCTTTTTGTGGCCTAGTATGTGGTCTATTCTGGAGAATGTTCCATGTGCACTTGAGAAGAATGTGTATCCTGTTGCTTTTGGATATAGAGTTCTGTAGATATGTATTAGGTCCATTTGTTCTAGTGTGTTGTTCAGTGCCCCTGTGTCCTTACTTATTTTCTGTCTGGTGGATCTGTCCTTTGGAGTGAGTGGTGTGTTGAAGTCTCCCAGAATGAATGCATTGCATTCTATTTCCTCCTTTAATTGTGTTAGTATTTGTTTCACATATGTTGGTGCTCCTGTATTGGGCGCATATATATTTATAATGGTTATATCCTCTTGATGGACTGAGTCCTTTATCATTATGTAATCTCCTTCCTTATCTTTTGTTACTTTCTTTATTTCAAAGTCTATTTTGTCTGATACTAGTACTGCAACACCTGCTTTTTTCTCTCTGCTGTTTGCATGAAATATCTTTTCCCATCCCTTGACTTTAAGTCTGTGTATGTCTTTGGGTTTGAGGTGAGTCTCTTGTAAGCAGCATATGGATGGGTCTTGCTTTTTTATCCATTCTATTAGTCTGTGTCTTTTAATTGATGCATTCAGTCCATTTACATTTAGGGTGATTATTGAAAGGTATGTACTTATTGCCATTGTGGGCTTTGTTTGTGGTTACCAAAGGTTCAAGGTTAGCTTCTTTACTATCTTACTGTCTAACTTAACTCGCTTGTTGAGCTATTATAAACACGGTCTGATAATTCTTTATTTCTCTCCCTTCTTATTCCTTCTCCTGCCTTCTTCATATCTTGTGTGTTTTGTTCTGCGCTCTTTTTAGGAGTGCTCCCATCTAGAGCAGTCCCTGTAAGATGCCCTGTAGAGGTGGTTTGTGGGAGGCAAATTCCCTCAATTTTTGCTTGTCTGGGAATTGTTTAATCCCTCCTTCATATTAAAATTATAATAGTGCTGGGTACAGTATTCTTGGTTCGAGGCCCTTCTGTTTCATTGCATTAAGTATATCATGCCAATCTCTTCTGGCCTGTAGGGTTTCTGTTGAGAAGTCTGATGATAGCCTGATGGGTTTACCTTTGTAGGTGACCTTATTTTTCTCTCTGGCTGCCTTTAATACTTTGTCCTTGTCTTTTATCATTGCCATCTTAATTATTATGCATCTTGGTGTTGCCCTCCTTGGATCCCTTGTCATGGAAGTTCTGTGTACCTCTGTGGTCTGAGAGGCCATTTCTTCCCCTAGTTTGGGGAAGATTTCAGCAATTATTTCTTCAAAGACACTTTCTATCCCTTTTTCTCTCTTGTTCTTCTTCTGGTACCCCTATAATGCAGATATTGTTCCATTTCCATTGGTCACACAGTTCTCTTAAAATTCTTTCATTCGTGGAGATCCTTTTATCTCTCTCTGCATCAGCTTCTCTGCATTCCTATTCTCTGTTTTCTAATCCATTAATGGTCTCTTGCATCTGTCCATTCTGTTTTGAAGTCCTTCTGGAGCTTGTTTTATTTCTGTATTCTCCCTCCTTAGTTCTTGCATATATCTCTCCAAGTCCATCAGCATGGTTATGACGTTTTTTTTGAATTCTTTTTCAGGAAAACTGGTTAAATCTATCTCCCCAGGTTCCTTCTCAGGGGAAGATCTAGAAGATGTCGAAGCTGTCTGGGTTAGTCTTGTCTGGATCAGATTTTTTTGCCTTTTAATTTTGATATATGCAGTGTAGTGCTATTGACGCATCTGTCAGCTGGGAGAGTCAAGCCTCTTTCCACTTGGCTCCTGGCCTTTCTTTACTGGGACAGCTGCGACCCCTAGTGGCTTGTGTTGGGCAATTGCATGTAGATTGGGTCTCTGTATCTTGCCCGGCCGGTATGGAGGAAGCTCCCTTGCTGTGGGTGTGGCCAGCCTCAGGCTGCTGCTCTGCAATGGCTGGGTCCCAGAAGGGTAATTGACAGGGGACTCTTTGGCTGCTTACCTCCGTGAAGGGTCTCAGAGCTATTGCCCAGGGGTTAGTGTGCCTGGAGTTCCCTGGAATTTCCAGCTGCTGTACTGTGACCTGGGATGCTTCTGTCCATCTGTGGGGTCTCTGTCCCTTTAAGACTTTCAAAAAGCACTCGCTTTTCTTTGTCACAGGGGTGCCAGCTTCCTGACCCACTCACAGGTCTTAGTGTCCTGCTTCCCTAGTTTCCAGCACCCCACGCATGCACTGTGTCTGTGCTCTGCTGCGGATGGCTAGGGCTGGGTGTTTAGCAGTCCTGGGCTCCCTCTCCCTCCCTGCTCTGACTCCTCTCCTCCCGCCGGGAGCTGGGGTGAGGGGTGCTTGGGTCCCACTGGGCTGCGGCTTGTATCTTACCCCTTTCACCAGGCGCTGGGTTCTCGCAGGTGTGCATGTAGTCTGGCTGTTTTCCTGTGTCTTCTGGCCTCTCTTTTAGGATTAGTTGTATTTGTTGTGTTTTCAAAAATATATATGTTTTTGGGAGGAGATTCCCATTGTCCTACTCATGCTGCCATCTTGGCTCCAGCCCCTTCTTTCTTTTTTATGGCTGAATAATATTACATTGTGTATATGTACCATCTCTTCTTTACTCTTTCATCTACTGATGGACACTTTGATTGCTTCCATTATCTTGGCTGTTATAAATAATGCAGGGATAAATATAGGATTGCATATATCTTTTTGAATCAAAGATTTTGTTTTCTTCAGGTAAATTCCTAGAAGTGGAATTGCTGGGTTGTATGGTACTATTATTTTTAGTTTTTTGAGAAACATCTATACTGATTTCCACAGCAGCTGCACCAATTTACATTCCCACTAACACCACACAAGGGTTCCCTTTTCTCTACATGCTCACCAATATTTGTATTTCGTGACTTTTAGATACTGGCCATTCTTACTGGTGTGAGTTCATATCTAATTGTGGTTTTGATTTGCATTTCCATAATGATTAGTGATGTTGAGCGTATTTTCATTTGCCTGTTGGCCATCTGAATATCTTCTTTGGAAAAGTGTCTTTTCAGGTCAGCAGCCCATTTTTTAAATTGGGTTAGTTGTCTTTTGAGTATTAGGTTGTATGAGTTCTTTATATATTTTGGATATTAGTCCCTTATCAGATATATCATTTGCAAATATGTTATCCTATAGAGAAGGCTGACTTTACATTGTGTTGATGATTTCCTTTGCTATGGAGAAGATTTTTAGTTTGATGTAGTCTCAATTGTTTATTTTTGCTTTTTGTTTCCCTTGCCTGGAGAGACATATCCAGAAAAAAATTACTCATGCTGATTTTCAAGAGATTCTGCCTATGTTTTCTAAGAGTTTTAGTTTTATGTCTTACATTTAGGTCCTTAATGCATTTTTAATTTACTTTTGTGTGGTATAAGACAGTGGTCCAGTTTCATTCTTTTCTATGTAGCTGTCCAATTTTCCCAGCACAATTTATTGAAGAAACTATTTATCAATATATGTTCTTGCCTTCTTTGTCATAGAGTAATTGACTATATATGCATGGGTTTATTACTCGGCTCTCTATTCTATTCTCCTGATCCATGTATCTGTTCTTACACCAGTACCATACTATCTTAATCACTGTAGCTTTATAATATAGTTTGAAAATAGGGAGCCTGAATCTCCATCTTCTTCTTCTTTCTCAATATTCCTTTGGCTATCTGGGGTCTTCTGTTGTTCCATATGAGTTTTAGGATTATTTCATCTAGTTGATGGAAAAACATCATTGTTATTTTGGTAGGGATTGCACCAAATCTTTAAATTCCTTTAGGCAGGATGGCCATTTTAATCACATTAATTCTTCCTATTCATGAGCATGGGATAGCTTTCCATTTAATTGTGTCTTCTTCAATTACTTTCATTAGTGACTTACAGTTCTCAGAGTACAGATCTTTTCCTTGGTTATATTTATTCATAGGTATTTTATTCTTTTTCATGCAACTGTAAATGAAATTCATTATTAGCATATAGAAATGCAGCAGATTTCTACATATTGATTTTGTATCCTGCACCTTTGCTGAATCCAGGTATTAGTTCTAGTAGCTTTTTGATGGAATCCGTAGTTCTCTCTATGTATAAAATCACGTCATCTGCAAATAATGAGTTTTACTTCTTCCTTACCAGTGTGGATACATTTTATTTATTTTTCTTGTCAGATTGATGTGGTTAAGATGTACAGCACTTTATTGAATAAAAGTGGTGAGAGTGGGCATCCTTGTTTTGCTCCTAATCTTAGAGGAAAAGTTTTCAGCGTTTCACCATTGAGTATAATGTTAGCTGGGGGTTTATCACTATGGTCTTTATTATATCAGGGTATATTCCCTCTGTACCCACTTTATTGAAAGGTTTTATCATGAATGGCAGTTGAATGTTGTCAAATGTTTTTCAGCATTATTGAGATGATCATTTTTTTATATTTCCTTTTGTTAATATGGTATATCACATTGATTGATTTGCAGATATTGTACTATCCTTGCCTCACTGTAATAAATCTGATGATGATGATGAATGATATTTTTGATGTATTCTTAAATATACCAAAATTTTGGTGATGAGTTTTTTTAATTTCCAAGTTATTTTGGAATTTTTTATCTATGCTCTTTCTAATTTATTATTTTTATATTTTATTTTTTGATTTATTTTTTTATTGAAGTATAGTTGATATGGAATATTTGGTTGGTTTCAAATATACAACACAATGATTCAACCATTAAACACAATAACTCCTCACCCCAACTATGCATAATACCCCCAGATCTGTCCTTTCTCGATTGCTTTGGCTCTTCATGGTCTTTGTTGTTCCATAAAAATTTTAGGATTATTTGATCAGTTCAGTGAAAAATGCTATTGGTATTTTATAGGGACAGCATTGAATCTATAAATTGCTTTGGGCAGGATGGCCATTTTAATCATATTAATTCTTCCTATCCATGAGCATGGGATATATTTCCATCGTTTTTTCTCTTCTACAATTTATTTGATCAGTGTCTTATGGTTTTCAGAGTACAAGTCGTTCACTTCCTTGGTTAGGTTTATTCCTAAGTATTTTATTCTTTTTCATGCAATTATAAATGCAGTTGTTTTCCTGATTTCTCTTTCTGCTAGTCCATTGTTAGAGTATAGGAATGCAACAGATCTACATTGATTTTGTATCCTGCAACTTTGCTGAATCCAGTTATTATTTCTAAGAGTTTTTTAGGTGGAATCTTTAGGTTTAGTTTTGTGGAGGTGTCTTAATCTTATAGAGTATCATCTGCATATAGAGTCATCTGCATATAGTGACAGTTTTACTTCTTCCTTACAAATTTGGATGACTTTTATCTCTTTATATTGTCTGATTGCCATGGCTAGGACTTCCCATACTATGTTGAATGAAAGTGGTAAGAGTTGGCATCCTTGTTTTTTCCTGATCTTCAGGGAAAAGCTTTTAGTTTTTTGCCTTTCAGTATGATTTTAGCTGTGGGTTTGTAGCATGTGGTCTTTATTAAGTTGAACTATGTTCCTTCCATACCCATTTTGTTAAGTGTTTCTATCATGAAATGAAGATGAATTTTGTCAAATGCTTTTTCAGCATCTATTGAGATGATCATATGATTTTTATCCTTCCTTTTCTTAATTTTGGGTATCACATTAAGTGATTTATGAAAATTGTACCATCCTGGCGTCAGTGGAATAAATTCCACTTGGTCATGTTACATGATCCTTTTGCTGTATTTTTAAATTTGGTTTGCTAATATTTTCTTGAGGATTTTGGCATCTATATTCATCATGGATATTGGCCCATAATCTTTTTTTTTGCATTGTCTTTGGTTTTAGTGTCAGTGATGCTGGCCTCACGGAATAAGCTTGGAAGTATACCCTCCTCTTCCATTTTTTGGACTAGTTTAAGGATGGATTTTAGCTCTTCTTTGAGTGTTTGGTAAAATTCAGCTGTGAAGCCATCTGGTCCTGATATTTTGTTTGGGGAATTCTCTGTTTAGATTTTCTCTTTCTTCCTGAGTCAGCCTTGGAAGGTTGTAATTTTCTAGGAATTTGTCCTTTTCTTCTAGATTATCCAATTAATTGGCATGTAATTTTTCATAGAATTCTTTAATAATTCTTTGTATTTATGTTGTATCAGCTGTAACTTCTTTTTCATTTCTGATTTTGTTTATGTCCTCTCTCTTTTTTCTTGGTAACTGGCTAAGGGTTTGTCTATTTTGTTTATCTTCTCAATGAGCCAGTTTTTGGTTTCATTGACATTTTTTTTCCTTAAATTTTTTATTAAGGTATGATTGATATACACTCTTATGAAGTTTCACATGAAAAAACACTGTGGTTACTATACCCATATTATCAAGTCCCCACCCATACCCCAATGCAGTCACTGTCCATCAGTGCAGCAAGATGCCACAGATTCACTATGTGCCTTCTCTGTGCTACACTGTTCTCCCCGTGATCCTCCATGGTTTCATTGACTTTTATCTATTGTTTATTATTTTCTATTTTATTTATTTATGCACTAATCCTTATTATGCCCCCCCTTCTACTAACTTTGGGTTAATTTATTCTTCTTTATCTACTTTATTTAGTTGAGTTTAGACTGTTTACTTGGGATTGTTGTTTTTAAGATAGGCCTGTATTGCTATGTATTTCCCTCTTAGATCTGCTTTTGCTGCATCCCAAATATTTTTCACTGTCATGTTTCTTTTTATTTGTCTCCATGAGTGCTTGATTTTCAATTTGATTTGTTAATTGATCCTTTGATATTTAGAAGCATATTGTTTATCCTCCGTGTGTTTGTGTCTTTTTTCTCTTAATGTAATTGATGTGTAGTTTCATACCATTATGATCTAAAAAGCTGTTTGATACAATTTTAATCTTTTTGAATTGATTGAAGCTTTTTTGAGTCCTAATATGTGATCTATTCTGGGGAACATTTCATGTGCACTTGAGAAAAATGTGTATACTACTGCTTTTTGGTGGAACATTTTGTATATATCTGTTAAGTTCATCTGATCTAATGTGTCACTCAACACTTCTGTTTCCTTATTAATTTTCTGCATGGATGATCTGTCCATTGATGTAAGTGAGGTGTTAAAAGATTGTGTTGCTGTCCATTTCTCCCTTTAATTCTGTTAGTATTTGTTTCACATATTTAGGTACTCCTATATTGGGTTCATAGATACTTATAATGGCTATATCCTTTTGTTGGACTGACCCCTTTATCATTATGAAATGTCCTGCTTTGTCTCTTTTTACTTTATTTGCTTTGAAATCTATTTTGTCTGATATAAGTACTGCTCCTCCTGCTTTTCTTTCCCTACTATTTACATGAAATATCTTTTTCCATCCTTTCAATTTTAGCTTGTATATATATCGGGTTTGAAAGGACTCTTGTAGGCAGTATATAGATGGGTCTTATTTTTTATCCATTCTGCCATTCTATGTCTTTTGATTGGTGCATTCAGTCAATTTACATTTAGAGTGATTATTGATAGATGTGTACTTATTGCCACTGTAGGCTTTGGGTTTGTGGTTACCAAAGGTTCAAGGATAGCTTCCTTACTATCTAACAGTCTATCTTAAATCACTAATTACTCTATTTTAAACAAATCTAAAGGTATTTTTTTCCTCTCCTTCTTCTTCTTCCTCCTCCACACTTTATGTATTAGGTGTCATATTCTGCACTCTTTGTGTATCCCTTGACTAACTTTGTGAGTAGTTGATTTCATTTCATATTTGCTTAGTAACTGTTTTACTGCCTTTACTGTCTGTTTATTTTCTCTGGTGACAGCTATTTAGCCTTAGGAGCATTTTCATCTAGGGCATTTACTTTAACAGAACCTGTAATGATGGATTACTGTTGGTGAATTCCCTCAACTTTTGCTTATCTGGAAATTGTTTAATCCCTTCTTCAAATTTAAATGATAATCTTGCTGGGTAGAGTATTATTGGTTGGAGGCCCTTCTGTTTCATTACATTAAAAATATCATGCCACTCCCCTTTGGCCTGTAAGGTTTCTGCTAAGAAGTCTGCTGATAGCCTGATGGGGATTGCTTTATAAGTGATCTTCTTTCTCTGTCTGGCTGTTTTCAATACTCTCCCCTTGTCCTTGATCTTTGCCACTTGGTGCTGCCTTCCTAGGGTTCCTTTTTGTTGTTTCCATGACCTGAGAGACTATTTCCTTTCCCAGATTGGTGAAGTTTTCAACAATAATTTCCTCAAAGAGACTTTTGATTTTTTTGTCTCTCTCTTCTTCTTCTGGTGCCCCTATAATGTGACTATTGTTCCATGTGGATTGGTTGCACAGAGCCTTTGTTATTCTTTCATTCCTAGAGATCATTTTTCTCTGTGTTTGTCAGATTCTTTGTTTTCCTGTTCTCTAATTTCAATTTCATTTACCATTGCCTACATCACCTAATCTACTTTTAAATCTCTCCATTGTATGTTTTATTTCAGATACTGTATTCTTTAGCTCTGAGTGGTTCTTTTCCATGATTTCTATCTCTTTGTTGAAGTCCTCCCTGAGATCTTGAATATTTTCCTGTAAATCTGTGAGCATATTTATGACTTTTATTTTGAAATATTTATCAAGAAGATTGTGATTTCAGTTTCACTAAGCCCTCTTTCTGGTGTTCTATTGTGTACTTTTGTTTGGACCATATTCCTCTGGTTCTTTTTTTTTAGTTTCCCATGGAATAATAGCTTTGTGTAGGAGGTGCCCTCTAGTGCCCAGAAGTTCAACTTACTGTGCAGGAGCCCCAGCTGTTGGTGTGCAGTGGGTGATGTACCTGTCTGGCTTGTAGTGATCTGATTTCAGGTGGGCTCTGTGAGCTGTCAGCTGACCTTATGAGCAGGGAGAATACTTTGGGTGTATTCTGGGCCTGCCATGGGTGGAATTGCCCTCCCTATGGCCTGCTGCAATGGTGGGGGTTGCAGGCATGCTGGACTGGTACCATTTTCTGTAATGTCTTACCTTCTTCCCAGATGTAGGCAGTCTGTTCTGTAGTCTTCAGGTCATTTTCAGTATTAGTTTTGTTTGCTGTATTTTCATGTTTTATGTGATTTTTGGAGAACGTTTCTGCCTTGCTTCTTATATTGCCATCTTTTTCTCAGAAAGCCATTATTTCTTTTATGTAAGCTTTCTCTCCTTTTCTCTCTTCTCCTTCTTTTATTCCATAATGTATATATTCTATGCCTGATGATGTCCCACAGGTCCCATGCAATGTATTTACTTTTCCACTCTTTTTGTTCCCCTAACTGGATAATTTCAAATGACCTTTACTTGAGTTTGAAGATTCTTTCTTTTGCTCAGTTAATCTGGTGTTAATGCTTTCTATGTTATTTTTCATTTCATTCATTGTATTCCCCAGCTACAGAATTTCTGTTTGGCTCTGTATTATTATTTTCTTCATTTACTTTCTGTTTTTTTACATGTAGTGTTTTCCTGATTGTGTTGAGTTCTCTGTGTTGTCCTGTAGTTTGCTAAGCTTCCTTAAAACAATTATTTTGAGTTTTTTCATAGATTTTCATTTCATTGCAGTCAGTTACTGGAATATTGTGTTCCCTTGGTGGTGTCATTTTTCCTTGAGTCTTTGTGTTTCTTGAAGCATTGCATTGATATGTGCACATTTGATGGAGCAGTCACCTCTTCAAGTTTATGAACTGCTTTCAGTGGGGAAAGTTCTTCATCTCTGAGTGGATGCAAAAATGCACTCTGGGTGGAATGATGCAGTTCTGGCTTCAGAGAAGGTGCAATTCTTAGTCTCTGTGCAGCTCTGTCAGCCCTCATCAGCAACAAGACTAAAGGGGACTTTGGTGGCAGGGAGGGTTTTTGAGATCTTCATTGGTGAAGGCTGCTGGGGTCCTCCTGATCTCTTTTTCCCCCATGGTAAAAGTCATGACTGAGGGGATCCCTCAAGGCCCCAGGACCAGCTTGTGGGCATACTTACAGTGGTTGTTTCAATGGCATTTGATGCACAGTTGCTCATGGAGCAGCCATGGAGCCAGAGTCTGGAGTAACTTGCATGAAGTCAATGGAGTAGTTCTGGAGTCTAGGGTGGTGGAGGTGGTGCTACTGTCTTAGGTATAGGCACCTCCACTGCAGTGTTGGTGAGTTGCAGGTGCTTGTGGAGCAGCCATGGAGATGGGGTCCAGAGTCCACGTTTGCACAGTGCTATGGAGGCTCTGGAGTCTGAGGCATGGGCGCTCACACTGTGGCAGAGACTCCATTGCTCTAGGTTCCTGCTCTTACAAAGCAGGGGTCTAGAAATCAGGTGTGCATGGTGCACGGATGAGTCTGCTATGACAATGACATGTGTGTCCTAGATTTGGGTACTTGTGGAGTAGCTATGGACTTAAATTATAGAGGGCTGCTGCACCCACTGAAGGAGTGCTCCAGTTTCTGTGGTGCAAGCAATTCGAGAGTGGCCACGAATCCAGGGTGCACAGCACAGATGTGCATGGAACAATAGCTTCTCCAGGGTATGGTGCATGGGATACTATGCAGTGTCAGTGGCTCTGGTGTCTGAGGCACTGGTGCATGTGGAGTGGCTATGAAGCCAGCATATGGAGCATGGTCATACATGTAATGGCTGTCAAGCTGAGGTCTAGTGGCAGGTACATGTGGAATGACCATGGCTCTGGGATACATGCCTCAGGGCAAATGCAGGATTCAGGGACTGGCAGCCTTGGTAATGGAGCGGTGCAACAATGGCTCCCTGTATGGACCTCTCAACAGTGTTTCACTATCTATGGCATCTGTGGCAGTGATGGCTGTTGTTACCTCACTGGCAAAAGCTGTCAGTATCCTCTGTGGATAGTCTGCTGGGGCCAACACCAACATATACTCTGGGGTTCTTTGCTTTTAAGCTGTGGGAATTTGCGGCTGTCATGGGGCCTGTTGAGTTCCTCAGAGGCAAAAGCTACCAGAGTTCAATACAGAGCAGACCACAAGGCAGTGCACTGGCATCTCCCTCATATTTCTTTGCTCTTAGTCCTCCCCAGATATCTCTTCCCTGCTGATATCCCTAGCAATCCTTTCTGTGTGGTTATTCTCCATTTTTGGCTTAAAACTTCTTTCACAAGATATTAGTATTGCTATCCTTGATCTATTTTCATTACTATTTGCTTGGAATAACTTTTTCCATCCCTTCACTTTTGATGTCTTTAAATTTTTGATTTCACTATTTGTGTCTCTGGTTCTAAAGTGAGTCATTTGTAGAGAACATAAGGATAGATGATCATATTTACTCATTATGCCAATGTCTGAGTTTTAATTGGATAGTTTAATCAATTTATATTTTAAATAATTACTCATAAGGAAGGACTTCTGCCATTTTCTATATATATTATATCTCTTTATGTTCCTCATTTCTTACAATAAACTTTCCTTTGTGTTTAATTTTTATTGTGTACCATTTTTATTCCATAAATGGGAAAATTTAAACTAGTTTTTTTGTAATATTTGGAGGCTGTTAAGATCTCTTCTGTTGTTTTTTTTTCTACTTTGGAACCTAATCTGTTTTACAGTAGTCACACATAAATGACTGATATGATTATATATTCTTTGATGAGCCCTCATATATTGCATAAAACCATTTGCTTCAAGGGAATACAGTTTAAAAATGATCATTTTAACTATGGTAATTCTTTTTCTTTTTCTAAGAGTTGTATTCCAAAATCTTGCTGGGATCTGCAGTAATACAGTTTCATAGAATGAGTCCTCAGAATCCAAGTAGGTTCTTGTTTCTTTAATTGTATCACTAATGCAGGTAGTTGTTTTCTAGTCTTAAAGATGATATCCATGCTGATCTCACAAACTCCTTCAATACATTATCCTACTCTCAATTTACATTTATCACTAAGAGTCCTTTTAAAAAATTACCCTGAATCTTTTGTACTGAAAAGTTATTTGCTCCTCTTTTTGCCCTTTTCTTTTCTTATTGGTATTTCTACTTTCCTCTGTTTTTAGCCTTTATGAAGTAGCCAGTGTTCTTACCTTCTGGTTTGGTTGTTGTGGGAGTGTGAAAATAGACTTCCAGTATGTCCAGGTAAAGAACACAAAGATGGCATGGTAGAATATGAGGTAGAAAACTGAAATACAAGAAAAAACAATCAGTATCTTTTTGTCCATTTCTAATAATTCGGTAAGACATAAAGCTCAACAACAAATTTTTGTTTTCCTCTTACCAAGTGCTTTCTAGTATTATTATGCAATGTTAATTCTTGCCTTTTCCCATGCAGTGACAGAAACAAGTTATAATGCCAGATTTTGAGAAAGAGACTTTCTAGAAATTGCATATTTTAAAAGTTGCCATGTGATTCTGGGAGTAAAGGGGAAATATCCTTTATGACAATATGGGGGAAGCTAATGTAACAACTTGTTATCTCTGTCACTGTGGGTGCTGAAAGTGGATAATGAAAATATTTGAGCAACACTATAGTTTACAACAGGCTTTCATAATATCTCATTTTATTTTTTCAGTAATATGAGATAGCTAATACGATAAGGATAGTTGACTAAGTCTCGGGGTAAGGTGATTATCCAAAGTCACAGCTACTATATCATGCAGCCAGATCTTAAACACAGGACTTCTGACTCTAAATCATAAGCCTCATACAGTAGCCCAAAGGCTATATACACAGTTTTGAAATATGAGTTGCACCTTGAGTTATAAAAGTGGCTACCCCTGTTTATATTCTTTGCCTTCTAGATATTTCTTCTGATATTAGAAATTTCTGTTCTCTGCAGAGGTCATTGTAAGACTGAAGGTCAGTTTACTGTTTTATTGTGAGTCCTTACATGGTAAGGTCTTACTACTTTAATCCATCAGAAAGGCTTAAGAGACTTATGTGACTCAAAACCAAGCTAATAGGGTTGAGCCTCTCATGCATTTATGGCTGAATTGAAAAAATCTGCACTCTCCTTAACCCAGTGCTCTCAGCTGTTTTGGTACAAGACCTCTTTTATGTGCTTGATTTGTGTAATTTCAAAATCTCTTTTCAAGTTCAAGCAATATAAAAAAGTAAATGTTCACCCCATACATACATTTAGTCTCTCACCTCCCCCTCCTAAGGCATAATACCTGTTTGGTGTTCAGTGTGTATCATTCTAGATCTTATATTTATATGTTTATATAAATATATGAACACAGAACATATATAAACTTTTGTAACATTTAAACAGTTTTTCATTGTGTTTCTTTTGAAAGGTAACACTTTCACAAGGTTCAAATTTTGAAGGTATAAAATAGGACACAGTGAAAATTCTCCCTTCTGTTCCTGCCCCTCAGCCACCTAGTTCCCCTCCCTGGAAGAAGCAACAAATGTCATTGTGCCATGACCTTATTCTGTGTCCTTTTAGTTTTAATACTTGTAAAAGTGTGCTTTTTCACAGTTTTGCATCTTTTTTTTCACTTGCTGTAAGTTGGAGATTATTACAGCTAATGCAGCTTGGAGAGAGCAAGCTTTCCCACTCTCTTTTTTTAAAGTTCCATGGGATTCCATGGCATGAATGTGCCATAGTTTATTTAACCAGACTGTCTCTGATAGAAACTTAATTTTTTCCCTCTTCTCTGGTACAAATAATGCCATAATGAATAGCTTTGTACATATGTCATTTGCACATGTACTAAAAATATCTATAGAATCAACTCCCTGAGGTGGGATTGCTAGACCCAAACATAAGCCTTTTCATAGATACTGCCAAATTGCCATTAAAAGAAGTTTTATATACTTCACATTCTCATCAACAACGAATGAGAGTGACTCTTCCTCCTTAGCTTAGCCCTCATGAAATGTTATTAGAAATTATGACCTTAGTCAAGGCTTTTAAATTGTTTCTTTATGTGTTATCTTTTGCTGTTTCTGTTGCTTTGATTTTATAAAGTTTGTAATGGAAAATCCCATGGCTATCTAAATTAAAAGAAACCTATATTAACTCTTGCACCTTCAGTATGGAACGGGGGTATGGAACTTCTGCTTGCAAAGAAAGTAGGAGAAAATAATTTTACATTCACCCTCACATTGTGCATTTCAAAGAATAGTTTTAGCACTTTGGATCACCTGAAAGCTGAGACCTAAATACTTGCACTTGGTAGTATTTTAAGGGTATATTTTTTTATTCAATGATTGAGATGGGAAGAATGGGATTTTTAACTTGTTCTAAATCATATTTCAAATAATTAAGTGGTTTAATCATGGAACTGGAAACAGCTGGTTTCCATTCTTATATTCCAAGGTTTTATAGAAGTTAGGAGTATTATTTTCTAGATGTGTGGTAAATGAGGGATCATAAAGTCAAGTGACAGACAGTCAAAGTAATTTACTAGATTGGTAGAATAGGGACTGTAACATAGATTACAAAAAAATCTTAGAGAACTTAGAGATCATATAGTTCAATCTCCTAATTTTACAGACAGGTTAGATGGCCCAGAGTGGGTAAGTAAGTGACTTAGTCAGGGTTACCCAGAAAAGCTATGAAAGCAATGAAACTAGGGCCCAAATTTCCTCACTTCCACTCCAGAGCTCTTTTCCTTAGAGCAGTGGTTCTCAAATTTCAGTGTGCATAAAAATCACTTCAGGAGGTCATTAGAATGTAGATTCCCAAGCTCTACATGAAAGATTCTGATTCAGTAGTCTGAGATGGAATCCAAGAATCTAACCCCTCCCCTAGGCGATTCTGAGACAGATGAACCATGCAAAACAGGACCTGAGACGTCATGTTGTTGTTCAGCCTATCATCCTAAAGAGGAAGTTCCTCTCAAACATCACTGGCAGGATATGGACATCTCTGCTACACTTGACCCTGCAGTGAATATTATTGAATTACGAATAGGCCCCATGATACTCAATTTTATGTTTTTCCCTATATATATGATGTTCCTAAGCAATTGGCCCATATGGGTGGAAGTTCATTCTTTGCCTTAAAAACTGGGGAATATTTTTCTTTGTAATTAAGTATTTTATATCTAGAATAATCATCTTTATAAACTGCAGGGATACTGAGTCTTTTAAAGTGTGATGCTCCAGTGAGATTTCAGATCCATTAAAGTCAGCTTGTAAACTGTATCCCTGAACTGTCACTACTCATTGACATTGGCTTGAAATGGGAAAACATATTTTTTAAGCAAACAGGGGCAGCAGAGCCCTTCACTTATCTGCGAGTGATCACAGTCATGGGGCATCAGAAGCCGCTGGAGCTGTGATTATGACACACATCGCTAATCATCAGAGAAATGCAAATTAAAACCATAATGAGATATCAACTCACATCAGATAGAATGGTCACAATCCAAAAGACAAACAACAACAAATGTTGGTGAGGATGTGGTGAAAGGGGAACCCTCCTACACTGCTGGTGGGAATGTAAATTAGTTCAACCATTGTGGAAAGCAGTATGGAGGTTCCCAAAAAAAACTAAAAATAGAGATACCATTTGACCCAGGAATTCCACTCCTGGGAATTTACCCTAAGAATGCAGCAGCCCAGTTTCAAAAAGACATATGCACCCCTATGTTTATAGAAGCACTATTTATAATAGCCAAGAAATGGAAGCAACCTAAGTGTCTATCAGTAGAGAATGGATAAAGAAGATGTGGTACATATACACAATGGAATATTATTCAGCCATATGAAGAAAACAAATCCTACCATTTGCAACAACATGGATGTAGCTAGAGGGTATTATGCTCAGTGAAATAAGCCAGGCGGAGAAAGACAAGTACCAAATGATTTCACTCATCTGTGGAGCATAAGAACAAAGCAAAAACTGAAGGAACGAAACAGCAGTAGACTCACAGAACCCAAGAATCGACTGACAGTTAGCAAAGGAAAAGGGACTGGAGAGGATGGGTGGGAAGGGAAGGATAAGGGGAAAAGGGGCATTATGATTAGCACACATGTGTGGGGGGGGGCACAGGGAAGGCAGTATAGCACAGAGAAGACAGTAGTGACTCTACAGCATCTTACTACACTGATGGACAGTGACTGTAATGGGGTATGTGGTGGGGACTTGATAATGGGGGGAATCTAGTAACCACAATGTTGCTCCTGTAATTGCAGATTAATGATACCAAAATAAAAAAATAAAAAAGCTACTGTTGGAAACTTTGTAATTGAAAAAGACACCATTTTCTGTAATTAACGACTAAAAGCATTTGAGTTGGGAGAGGGGATAATGGGAAGAGAGGTGTACCCTTCAACTACACACAATAATTCAAATAGGAACAGCATCTGTAGCTTTAGCAATTGAAAGAGTTGTCACTAAAATTCCCATATTTGGCTCAAGATAGAAACGCCCAGATTATGATCAAGGGAAATCTGTCAGCCATTCACTTCTTCCTTTGGGTACAACATCTAACAATGAGTTGTTGACTCTAATATTTGAGTTCATTGCCCTACTTTCACTGACTTAGAAGCTCTACTGAAGGGCTGGACCTTGTCTGTTAGCTATTTGAAGGAATATTTGGAAAGAATGGGGTTAGAGGCCCATAGGTGAGCTCCAAGGAGCTAAGGATAATTCAAGAGAATACAGTTGCTCAAGAGTTGTTTCCATGATTTAACTTCTCTCTAGAAGAATACAAGATTTTCTCAAGTGTTGCTTCCCAGGTTTAGCCCCCTACCCCTTAGGAATTTTCCTGATAGTGGGATCATAATCTAGTGCTAACATATGCATCATGTTTTGAGAGCATGGTTCTCCTTATCAGTATCAACTTCAAAAATTAGAGTTTTGTATTCTAATTATCCATTAAGCATCTACCACTCAATTTATGTAAAAGTTTTATGAAGCCAGTTGTTTTCAGTTTATAGTAATTCTTGAGGGTAATGAGTTTCATAAGTTTGCCAATCACTGTGCAAAACAGAGCTTCATTTTAATTGTCTTAAACTTAGTATTTTTCTGTTTCAGAGTTTTCTAGTGCTAGTGTACTGGTATTTGGTAAACAACACAAAGCTAACAAAATATGTATCCTTCAAGTGTTTATCTACTTGGATTAATACCCCTTTCAGTTTTTGTATTTCCATGCTGAACAGGCTTCTCTTCTTGGTCTGCTTTGGGCTTTGAATGTTGCAAAATACAACAGGTTTAGAATCAGATGATTGGGTTTAAATTCTGGATCTGCCACTTAACAACTGTGGGTCCTTGAGGATTGGGTTAACCTTGCTGATCTCATCGTATGTGCACACACCCACACACACACACACACACACTCTCTCTCTCTCTCTCTCTCTCTCTCTCTCTCTCTCACAAAAGTAACTTTGTCAGGTTGCCTGATAAGGTTGTTGTGAGAACTAATTGACTTATATGAGGAAGGATCTCACATACTCTAAAGACTTAATTTAACGAACAGCAGTTGCCTTACTCTCCCTTTCTTCTTCTTAAATCTTAGTGATTACTTTTTAGAGATATGGTGGTAAAAATTACACAGACCTCAGGGGCAGACATACCATGGCATTGCTCAAAAAGAGGAAAATGGTTTGTTTCCAGTCTTCTTTTTTTTGGGTATTTTATTATTAAGGTATCACTGATATACAATCTTATAAAGTTTCACATGAGCAACATTGTGGTTACTACATTCACCCATATTATCAAGTCACCCCCACAAACTCCATTGCAATCACTGTCCATCAGCATAGTAAAACACTGTAGAGTCACAACTTATCTTCTCTGTGATATACATCCTTCCCCATGCCCCCCTATGTTATGCATGCCAATCATAATATGCTTAATCCCCTTCTCCCTCCCTCCCCACCCACTCTCCCAAACCCCTTTCCCATTGGTAACCATTAGTCCTTTCTTGGAGTCTGTGAGTCTGCTGCTGTTTGTTCCTTCAGTTCTGCTTCATTGTTATACTCCATAGGTGAGTGAAATTATTTGGTAGTTGTCTTTCTCTGCCTGCCTTGTTTCACTGAGCAGAATACCCTCTAGCTCCATCCATGTTGTTGGAAATGGTAGAATTTGTTTTCTTCTTAGACTGAATAATATTCCATTGTGCATACGTACCACATCTTCTTTATCCATTCATCTACTGATGGACACTCAGGTTGCTTCCATTTCTTGGCTATTGTAAATAGTTCTGCAATAAACATAGGGGTGCATATGTCTTTTTGAATCTGGGATGTTGTTTTCTTTGGGTAAATTCTTAGGAGTGGAATTCCTGGGTCAAATGGTATTTCTACTTTTAGTTTTTGAGGAACCTTCATATTGTTTACCAAAATGGTTGAACTAATTTACATTTCCACCAGCACTTTGGGAGGGTTCCCCTTTCAACACATCCTCAGCAGCATTTCTTGTTCCTTGTCTTTTGGATGTTGGCTATCCTAACTGGTGTGAGGTGATATCTCATTGTGGTTTTAATTTGCATTTCTCTGATGACTAGCAATGTGGAGCATCTTTTCATATGCCTGTTGGTCATCTGAATTTCTTCTTTGGAGCAGTATCTGTTCACATCCTCTGCCCATTTTTTAATTGGATTATTTGCTTTTTGTTTGTTGAGGTGCATGAGCTCTTTGAATATTTTGGATGTGAACCCCTTATCAGATGTCATTTATGAATATATTCTCCCAAATGTAGGATGCTTTTTTGATATACTGATGGTATCCTATGCTGTACAAAAGCTTTTTAGTTTGATATAGTCCCACTTGTTCATTTTGCTTTTGTTTCCCTTGCCCATGGAGATATGTTCATGAAGAAGTTCTTCATGTTAATATTCAAGAGAGTTTTGCCTATGTTTTCTTCTAAGAGTTTTATGGTTTCACAACTTACATTCAGGTATTTGATCCACTTCAAGTTTACTTTTTTTTTTCAAGTTTACTTTTGTGTATGGAGTTAGACAATAGTCCAGTTTGATTCTCTTATGTGTAGTTGTCCAGTTTTGCGAACACCCATTGTTGAAGAGGCTGTCAGTTTCCCATTGTATATCCATGGCTCCTTTATTATATATTAATTGACCATATATGCTTGGGTTCATGTCTGGGCTCTCTAGTCTGTTCCATTGGTCTATGGGTCTGTTCTTGTGCCAGTACCAAATGGTCTTGATTACTGTGGCTTTGTTGTAGAGCTTGAAGTTGGGAAGCGAGATCTCCCTGCTTTATTCTTCCTTCTCAGGATTGCTTTGTCTATTTGGGGTCTTTTTTGGTTCCATATGAATTTTAGAACTATTTTCCCTAGTTTGATGAAGAATGCTGTCTGTATTTTGATTGGCATCGCATTGAAATTGTAGATTGCTTTAGGCAGGATGGGCATTTAAAAATATTAATTCTTCCTACCCAAGAGCATGGGATGAATTTCCATTTTTTAGTATCCTCTTTAATTTCTCATTGGAGTGTCTTGTAGTTTTTGGGTATAGGTCTTTCACTTCCTTGCTTAAGTTTTTTCCTTAGGTGTTTTATTCTTTTAGATGCAGTTGTGAGTGGAATTGTTTTCCTGATTTCTCTTTCTGCTAGTTCATCATTAGTGTATAGAAATGCAACAGATTTCTGTATATTAATTTTGTATCCTACAACTTTGTTGAGTTCAGTTATTAGTTCTAGTAATTTTGGAGTGGATTATTTAGGATTTTTATGTACAATATCATGTCATCTGCAAACAGTGACAGTTTAACTTCTTCCTTATGAATCTGTATGCCTTTTATTTCTTTGTGTTGTCTGACTGCCATGGCTAAGACCTCAAGTATTATGTTGAATAAAATTGGTGAGTGTAGGCATCCTTTTCTTGTTCCCGATCTTAGAGGAAAAGCTTTCAGCTTCTCAGTGTTAAGTATGATGTTGGCTGTGGATTTATCATATATGGCCTTTACTGTGTTGAGGACTTGCCCTCTTTACCCAGTTTTTTGAGAGTTTTTATCATGATTGGATGTTGAATTTTGTCAAATGTTTTCTCAGCATCTATTGAGATGATCATGTGGTTTTTGTCCTTTTTCTTGATGTGGGGTTTGATAGTGATGGATTTTTGCTAACTCTACCATCCTTTCTTCCCTGGAATAAATCCTACTTGATCATGATATGTGATCTTTTTGATGTATTTTTAACGCGGTTTCCTAATATTTTTTTGAGTATTTTTTCATCTATGTTTATCAGGGGTATTGGTCTGTAATTTTCTTTTTCTGAGTTGTCTTTGCCTGTTTTTCATATTAGAGTGATACTAGCCTCATAGAATGTGTTTGCAAGTATTGCCTCCTCTTCTACTTTTTGGAAAACTTTGAGGAGGATGGGTATTAGGACTTTTCTAAATGTTTGATAAAATTCAGCAGTGAAGCCATCTGGTCCTGGAGTTTTGTTGTTAGGCAGTGTTTTGATTACCAATTCAATTTCATTGCTGGTAATTGGTCTGTTCAGATTTTTTGTTTCTTCCTGGGTTAGTCTTTGAAGGTTGTATTTTTTTTGAAAGTTGTCTATTTCTTCTAGGTTATCCAAATTGGTAGCATATAATTTTTCATAGTATTGTCTTATAATTCTTTGTATTTCTGTGGTGTCCATTGTGATTTTTCCTTTCTCATTTATGTTTTTGTTTATGTGTGTAGACTGTCTTTTATTCTTGATAAGTTTGCCTAGCAGTTTATTTATTTTGTTTATTTTCTCAAAAACCAGGTCCAGTTTCATTGATTCTTCCTGTTTTATTCTTCCTGATTTCATTTATTTTTGCTCTCATCTTTATTATGTCCCTCCTTGTACTGACTTTTGGCATCATTTGTTCTTCTTTTTCTAGTCTCATTAATTGTGAGTTAGACACTTCATTTAAGATTGTTCTTTCTTGAGCTAATCCTTTATTGCTATACACTTCCCTCTTAGAACTGCCTATGCTGTATCCCACAGACTTTGGTGTGTTGAGTTGTCATTTTAATTTGTCTGCATATATTGCTTGATTTTTGTTTTATTTGGTAATTGATCCTTTGATTTTTAGGAGCATGTTGTTAAGCCACCATGTGTTTGTGGGATTTTTTTGCTTTCTTTGCATAATTTATTTGTAGTTTCATTCCATTGTGTTCTGAGAAGTTACTTGATAGAATTTCAATCATTCAGCATTTACTGAGGCTCTGTTTGTGTCCTTGTATGGGATCTATTCTGTAAAATGTTCCATGTGAAGTTGAGAAGAATGTGTACCCTGCTGCTTTTGGGTGGAGTGTTCAGTGGATGTCTGTTAGATCCATCTGTTCTAATGTGTTTTTCAGTGCCTCTATCACCTTACTTATATTCTGCTTCGTTGATCTGTCCTTTGGAGTGAGTGGTATGTTGAAGTCTCCTAAAATGAATGCATTCCATTCTACTTCCTCCTTTAATTCTGTTAGTATTTGTTTCACATATGTGGATGCTTTTTCCTCACATAGATATTTATAATGGTTATATCTTGTTGTTGGACTGCCCTTTATCATTATGTAATGTTCTTCTTTGTTTCTTGTTACCTTCCTTGTTTTGAAGTATATTTTGTCTGATAAAAGCACTGCAACTCCTGCTTTTTTCTCCCTATTGTTTGCATGAAATATGTCTTTCCAACCCTTCACTTTTAGTATGTGTTTGTCTTTGGGTTTGAAGTGTGACTCTTGTAGGCAGCATATAGATGGGTCATCTTCTTCTTTTTTTTTTTTTAAGAAGGCATCTCTCATATTTATTGATCAAATGGTTGTTGACAACAATAAAATTCTGAATAGGGGACTCAATGTACAGTCATTAATCAACCCCAAGCCAATCAACAGTCTCCGATCTTCTGAAGCATAACGAACAAGTTCTTACATGGTGAACAAATTCTTACATAGTGAATAAGTTTTTACATGGTGAACAGTACAAGGGAAGTCAACACAGAAACTTTTGGTTTTGATCACGCATTATGAACTGTAAACAATCAGGTCAAATATGAATATTTGTTTGATTTTTATACTTGATTTATATGTGGATCCCACATTTCTCTCTTTATTATTATTATTATTATTATTATTATTATTATTATTATTATTATTATTAATTTTAATAAAATGCTGAAGTGGTAGGTAGATGCAAGATAAAGGTAGAAAACATAGTTTAGTGTTGTAAGAGAGCAAATGTAGATGATCAGGTGTGCTCCTATAGACTAAGTATTAATCCAAGCTAGACAAGGGCAACAAGACATCTACGGATGCAGAAGATTTCTCTCAAAACAGGGGGGGTGAGGTTCTAAGCTCACCTCTGTTGATCCCCAATTTCTCACCTGATGGCCCCCCTGTGACTGTGCCTGTCTTAGGTTGTTCTTCCCTTGAGGAATCTTACCCATCTCTGGCTAACCAGTCATCTTCCGGGGCCATACAGGTAAAATGTAAAGTTGGTAAGTGAGAGAGAAGCCATATTGTTTGAAAAGGTTAGCTTTTTACTTCTTTGCAGATTTATGCCCTGTGGCTTCTATGCCTAGCATTTGTCTTGAGGTATCTTTACCACTTGGAAGAATTATGATACTCGGTAAATTCGATATGAGGCATGAATTCTATTTAAGGGTTGTAATTAGGAAGGAAGAAGAAAAGCTATAGAAGTAGAAGACAGAAGAAAACATGGGAAGATTATTTCTTTGACATATCTTCTTGTAGAGTAACTTCAGCATGTATAGGTTTTAAACTACTAATTAAATTGTGCACACATGTTAACATAATGGGAGTACAGTTACATAACCAAAGCAGACCTATAATTACCAGCCATCTCCAGTGAAGCCAAGAAAACCAGTTAGGCATCCTAGGAATTTGTGAAAATTTATCTATGATATGATGGATATTGCCCAACTGAACTTGAACAGTCTGAGAGAAATCAGACAAGTTAAAACAACCCATTCCTGGGAACTGTTCACATCCCACATGTTCTTTTAACAGTAGATAGTCTGTAGTTGTAAGATTTTGGAGCGCTACAACTTGCACTTCTCCTAATTCTTGGTTGAGTCCCAACAGTAGAGATCCAGTCAAATTTGTTGTTTTGCTGTATGCACAGGCCAGCTTAGATATCTCCTTCTTCATTCCCATGGCAAGTCCAGGAACAGGTGGGCTGAATGCAGCCACAACTGTAGCAGCACCTGGATCTTTGTTGAGGTTTTTTGGTGACCATCCTCTGGTATGACTCTTCCAGAGAGTGCTGATGTTGGAAGTTCTTCTTCATATCGTATCTTAGTTCATTTTCTGGGTAGCCCAATTAGGCTTTGATCCTCTGTATAAACACAAACAGACCCTTTGCCCACACTTTGATATGCCCTTTATACCATTGTGTAGAACTCATTGTAGGTCACCACACAGGAACTGCTTTTTTTTTTTAAGAGAAAGGAATATTATCAGAAAAATGTACCTCCATAGCCGATCATCTGACACCCTTTAAGTGATCAAAATTAAGGATATTTAAAGCATGCATTAATAGTTGATTTACAGTGAGTTTTATCCTATCAGGGAGTAATGCCCCTTTTCTTTCTTTCTTTTTCTTTTTGTTATCATTAATCTACATTTACATGAAGAATATTATGTTTACTAGGCTCTCCCATATACCAGGTCCCCCCCTATAAACCCATTTACAGTCACTGTCCATCGGCATAGCAAAATGTTGTAGAATCACTACTTGTCTTCTCTGTGTTGCACAGCCCTCCCCTTTCTCCCACCCCCCACATTATGCATTCTAATCATAATAGCCCCTTTCTTCATCCCCCACTTATCCCTCCCTAACCACCCATACGCCCCAGTCCCTTTCCCTTTGGTACCTGTTAGTCCATTCTTGGGTTCTGTGATTCTGCTGTTGTTTTGTTCCTTCAGTTTTTCCTTTGTTCTTATATTCCACAGATGAGTGAAATCATTTGGTACTTGTCTTTCTCTGCCTGGCTTACTTCACTGAGCATAACACCCTCTAGCTCCATCCATGTGTGGATGCGCTGTGCAAATGGTAGGATCTGTTTTCTTCTTATAGCTGAGTAATATTCCATTGTGTATATGTACCACATCTTCTTTATCCATTCATCTACTGATGGACACTTAGGTTGCTTCCATATCTTGGCTATTGTAAATAGTGCAGTGATAAACAAAGGGGTGTATCTGTCTTTTTCAAACTGGAGTGCTGCATTCTTAGGGTAAATTCCTAGAAGTGGAATTCCTGGGTCAAATGGTAAGTCTATTTTGAGCATTTTGAGGAACCTCCATACTCAGTTACACAATAGTTGAAATAATTTACATTCCCACCAGCAGTGTAGGAGGGTTTCCCTTTCTCCACAGCCTCGCCAACATTTGTTGTTGTTTGTGTTTTGGATGGTAGACATCCTTAGTTGTGTGAGGTGATATCTCATTGTGGTTTTAATTTGCATTTCTCTGATGACAAGTGATGTGGAGCATCTTTTCATGTGTCTGTTGGCCATCTGAATTTCTTTTTTTGGAAAACTGTTCAGTTCCTTGGCCCATTTTTAAATTCGATTATATGTTTTTTGTTTGTTGAGGTGAGTGAGGTCTTTATATATTTTGGATGTCAAGCCTTTATCAGATCTGTCATTTACAAATATATTCTCCCATACTGTAGGGTACCTTTTTTTTCAATTGATGGTATCTTTTGCTGTACAGAAACTTCTCAGCTTAATATAGTCCCACTTGTTCATTTTTGCTTTTGTTTTCCTTGCCCGGGGAAATATGTTCAAGAAGAGGTCACTCCTGTTTATGTCTAAGAGATTTTTGCCTATGCTTTTTTCTAAGAGTTGTATGGTTTCATGACTTACATTCAGGTCTTTGATCCATTTTGAATTTACTTGTGTGTATGGGGTTAGACAGTGGTCCAGTTTCATTCTCTTACATTTAGCTGTCCAGTTTTGCCAGCACCATCTGTTGAACAGACTGTCATTTCCCCCATTGTATTTCCATGGTTCATTCCTTTATCAAATATTAATTGACCATATATGTTTGGCTTAATGTATGGAATCTCTAATCTGTTCCACTGCTCTGTGGCTCTGTTCTTGTGCCAGTACCAAATTGTCTTGATTATTGTGGGTTTGTAGTAGAGCTTGAAGTTGGCGAGTGAGATCCCCCCAACTTTATTCTTCTTTCTCAGGATTGCTTTGGCTATTTGGGGTCTTTGGTGTTTCCATATGAATTTTTGAACTATTTGTTCCTGTTAATTGAAGAATGTTGCTGGTAATTTTATAGGGATTGCATCAAATCTGTATATTGCTTTGTTCAGGATGGCCATTTTGACGACATTAATTCTTCTTGGTCAAGAGCATGGGCTGCATTTCCATTTGTAAGTGTCCTCTTTAATTTCTGTTAAGAGTGTCTTGTAGTTTTCAGGGTATAGGTCTTTCACTTCTTTGGTTACGTTTATTCCTACGTATTTTATTCTTTTTGGTGCAATTGTGAATAGAGTTGTTTTCCTGATTTCTCTTTCTATTGGTTCATTTTTAGTGTATAAGAAAGCCACAGATTTCTGTGTGTTAATTTTGTATCCTGCAACTTTGCTGTAGTCCGATAACAGTTCTAATAGTTTTGGACTGGAGTCGTTAGGATTTTTTATGTACAATATCATGTCATCTGCAAATAGTGACAGTTTCACTTCTTCTTTACCAATCTGGATTATTTGTATTTCTTTTTTGTCTGATTGCCATGGCTAGGACCTCCATTACTATGTTAAATAACAGTGGGGAGAGTGGGAATTCCTGTCTTGTTCCCGATCTCAGTGGAAAAGCTTTCAGCTTCTCGGTGTTAAGTATGATGTTGGCTGTGGGTTTATGATATATGGCCTTTATTATGTTGAGGAACTTGCCCTCTATACCCATTTTGCTGAGAGTTTTTATCATGAATGGATGTTGCATTTTGTCAAATGCTTTTTCAGCATCTATTGGGATGATCATGTGGTTTTTGTCCTTCTTTCTGTTGATGTAGTGGATGATGTTGACAGATTTTCAAATGTTGTACCATCCTTGCATCCCTGGGATGAATCCCACTTGGTCATGGTGTATGATCATTTTGATATATTTTTGAATTCGGTTCACAAATATTTTATTGAGTATTTTTGCATCTACATTCATCAGGGATATTGGTCTATAATTTTCTTTTTTGTGCGGTCTTTGCCTGGTTTTGGTATTAGGGTGATGTTGGCTTCATAGAATGAGTGTGAGAGTGTTCTCTTCTCTTCTATTTTTTGGAAAACTTTAAAGATAATAGGTATTATGTCTTCTCTGTATGTCTGATAAAATTCCGAGGTAAACCCGTCTGGCCCGGGGGTTTTGTTCTTGGGTAGATTTTTGATTACCATTTCAATTTCTTTGCTCGTAATTGGTTTGTTTAACTTGTGTTTCTTCCTTGGTCAGTCAAGATAGGTTGTATTTTTCTAGGAAGTTGTCCATTTCTTCTAGGTTTTTCAGCTTGTTAGCATATAGGTTTTCATAGTAGTCTTTAATAATTCTTTGTATCTCTGTGGAGTCTGTCATGATTTTTCCATTCTTATTTCTGATTCTGTTGATGTGTGTTGATTCTCTTTTTCTCTTAATAAGTTTGGCTAGAGGCTTATATATTTTGTTTATTTTCTCAAAGAACCAGCTCTTGGTTTCATTGATTTTTTTCTATTGTTTTATTCTTCTCAATTTTATTTATTTCTTCTCTGATCTTTATGATGTCCCTCCTTCTGCTGACTTTAGGCCTCGTTTGTTCTTCTTTTTCCAGTTTCAATAATTGTGCTGTTAGACTATTCATTTGGGATTGTTCTTCCTTCTTTAAGTGTGCCTGGATCGCTATATACTTTCATCTTAAGACTGCTTTCACTGCATCCACAGAAGTTGGGGCTTTGTGTTGTTGTCATTTGTTTCCATATATTCCTTGATCTCTACTTTAGTTTGTTTGTTGATCCATTGATTATTTAGGAGCATGTTGTTAAGCCTCCATGTTTTTGTGAGCCTTTTTGTTTCCTTTGTAGAATTTATTTCTAGTTTTATACCCTTGTGGTCTGAAAAGTTGGTTGGTAGAATTTCAATCTTTTGGAATTTACTGAGGCTCTTTTTGTGAGCTAGTATGTGGTCTATTCTGAAGACTGTTCCATGTGCACTTGAGAAGAATGTATATCCTGTTGCTTTTGGATGTAGAGTTCTATAGATGTCTATTAGTTCCTCCTGTTCTAGTGTGTTGTTCAGTGCCTCCATGTCCTTACTTATTTTCTGCCCAGTGGATCTATCCTTTGGGGTGAGTGGTGTGTTGAAGTCTCCTAAAATGAATGCATTGAATTCTATTTCCCCCTTTAGTTCTATTAGTATTTGTTTCACTTATGCTAGTGCTCCTGTGTTGGGTGAATATATATTTAGAATGGTTATATCCTCTTGTTGGACTGAGCCCTTTATCATTATGTAATGTCCTTCTTTATCTCTTGTTACTTTCTTTGTTTTGAAGTCTATTTTGTCTGATACCAGTACTGCAACCCCTGTTTTCTTCTCTCTGTTGTTTGCCTGAAATATGTTTCTCCATCCCTTGACTTTTAGTCTGTGCATGTCTTTGGGTTTGAGGTGAGTTTCTTGTAAGCAGCATATGGATGGGTCTTGCTTTTTTATCCATTCTGTTACTCTGTGTCTTTTGATTGGTGCATTCAGTCCATTTACATTTAGGGTCCCTATTGAAAGATATGTACTTATTGCCATTGCATGCTTTAGATTCGTGGTTATCAAATGTTCAAGGTTAGCTTCTTAAGTATCTTACTGCCTATCTTAGCTCACTTATTATGCTGTTATATACTGTGTCTGGAGATTCTTTTCTTCTCTCCCTTCTAATTCCTCCTCCTCCATTCCTTATATGTTGGTTGCTTTATTCTGTGCTCTTTCGTGTTTCCTTTAACTGCTTTTAGTGGGTAGTTGATTCTATTTTTTTGCCTTTAGTTAGTATTTGGTTGGTCTGCTTTCTTTGCTGTGATTTTATTTTCTCTGGTGACATCTGTTTTGTCTTAGGATTGCTCCCGTCTAGAACTCTCCCTCTAAAATTTCCTGTAGAGGTGGTTTGTGGGAAGCAAATTCCCTCAAATTTTGCTTTTCTGGGAATTATTTAATCCCTCCTTCATATTTAAATGATAATTGTGCTGGATACAGTATCCTTGGTTCAAGGCACTTCTGTTTCATTGCATTAAATATATCATGCCATTCTCTTCTGGCCTGTTAGGTTTCTGTTGAGAAGTCTGATGACAGTCTGATGGGTTTTCCTTTATAGGTGACCTTTTTCTCTCTAGCTGCCTTTAAAACTCTTTCCTTTTCCTTGATCTTTGCCATTTTAATTATTATGTGTCTTGGTGTTGTCCTCCTTGGTTCCTTTCTATTGGGGGTTCTGTGTATTTCTGTGGTCTGTTCAATTATTTCCTCCCCCAGTTTGGGGAAGTTTTCAGCAATTATTTCTTCAAAGACACTTTCTATCCCTTTTTCTCTCTTCTTCTTCTTCTGATACCCCTATAATGCAGATATTGTTCCTTTCAGATTGGTCACACGGTTCTCTTAATATTATTTCATTCCTGGAGATCCTTTTATCTCTCTCTGTGTCAGCTTCTATGCATTCTTGTTCTCTGGTTTCTATTCCATCAATGGCCTCTTGCATCTTGTCCATTCTGCTTATAAATCCTTCCAGAGTTTGTTTTACTTCTGTAATCTCCTTCCTGGCATCTGCAATCTCCCTCTGGACGTCTGTAATCTCCCTCCGTACTTCATCCCTTTGCTCTTGTATATTTCTCTGCATCTCCGTCAGCATGTTTATGATTTTTATTTTGAATTCTTTTTCAGGAAGACTGGTTAGGTCTGTCTCCTTTTCTGGTGTTGTCTCTGTTATCTTTGTCTGCCTGTAATTTTGCCTTTTCATGGTGATAGAGATAGTTTGCAGAGCTGGCACAAGTGATGGCTGGAAGAACTTCCCTTCTTGGTGGTTTGTGGCCTTCCTCTCCTGGGAGAACAGCGACCTCTAGTGGCTTGTGATGGGCACCTGCACGCAGAAAGGGCTTCTGATTCTTGCCCGGCTGCTATGGAGTTTATCTCCACTGTTCTGTCAGCGTGGCCTGCCTCGGACTGCAGCTCCGATATGGTGGATCCGCATTGGAGGAGGAATGGCTGGGAGGTTACTTATCTCCATGAGGGGCCTCTGTACTCCCTGCTGCCCAGGGGAATAGAGTTCCCAGAGTTCCCCAGATTCCCTGCTGTTGGACTAAGTGTCCCAGGATGCTTCCGTCCAGCTGTGGGGTCCCTGTCCCTTTAAGACTTCCAAAAAGCACTCACTTTTCTTTGTCCTGGTGCGCCCACTGCAGGGACCCACTCACAGGTCTTACTGTCCTGTTTCCCTAGTTTCCAGCACCCCATGCTTGCACTGTGTCTGAGCTCTGGTGCAGATGACTAGGGCTGGCTATTTAGCAGTCCTGGGTTCCCTCTCCCTCCCCACTCCTACTCCTCTCCTCCCACCCAGAGCTGGGGTGTGGAGCGCTCGGGTCCTCCTGGGCTGGGGCTTGTATCTTACCTCCTTCTTGAGGAGCTTTGTTCTCTCAGGTGTGGATGTGTTCTGGCTGCTGTCCTGTGTCTTCTGATCTCTCTTTTAGGAAGAGTTGTCTTTGTTGTATTTTCAAAAATATATGTGGTTTTGGGAGGAGATTTCCACTGCTCTACTCATGCTGCCATCTTGGGGAGCCATGGGTCTTCTTTTTTTTTTTTTTGATCCATTCAGTGACTCTGTGTGTTTTGATTGGTGCATTCAGACCATTTACATTTAGGGTGATTATCAATACATATGTACTTATTGCCATTGCAGGCTGTAGAGTAATGGTTACCAAAGGTTCAAGGGCAGCTTCTGTACTATCTAAGAGTCTAACATGTCTCGCTTTTTACACTATTTCAAACACAATCTTAAGGTTCTTTTTTTTCCCCTTCTTTTCCTTCCTCCTCCACTCTTTATATACTAGATGTCACATTTTGTAGTCTTTGTGTATCCCTTGAGTGGTTTTGTGGGTTGTTGATTTAATTTTGCATTTCCTTAGAAATTAGTTGGTCTGCTTTATTTACTGTGACATCATTTTCTCTTGTGACAGCTATTTCTCCTTAAGAGCATTTCCATCTATAGCAGTCCCTCCAAAATACACCGTAGAGAAAGTTCATGTGAGGTAAATTCCCTCAACTTTTGCTTATCTGGAAATTGTTTAATCACTGTTTCAAATTTAAATGATAATTTTTCTGGGTAGTGTATTCTTGGTTCAAGGCCCTGTTGTTTCTTTGCATTAAATATGTCACGCCTCTCTCTTCTGGCCTGTAAGGTTTCTGCTGAGAAGTCTGATTACCTGATGTGTTTTCCTTTGTAGGTGATCTTTTGTCTCTCTCTGATTGCTTTTAATAGTCTGTCCTTACCCTTCATCTTTGCCATTTTAATTATCATATGTCTTTATGTTGTCTTCCTTGGGTTCCTTCTGTTGGAAGATCTTGCACTTTCATGGCCTGAGACACTATCTCCTTGCTCATATTGGGGAAGTTTTCAGCAATTACCTCTTCAAAGACACTTTTTCACTTTCTATCCCTTTTTCTCTCTCTTCTTCTGATACCCCTATCATGTGAATATTGTTTCATATGGATTAGTCACACCATTTTCTCAATATTCTTTCATTACTAGAGATACTTTTTTTCTCTCTGTGCCTCAGCTTCTTTGTATTCCTCATCTCTAATTTCTATTCCATTTACTGTCTCCACTACTTCATCTAATCTGCTTTTAAGACCCTCCATTGTATGTTTCATTTTAGATATTGTATTCCTTAATGATTGAATCTCAGCCCTGAATTCTTGCCTGAGTTCTTGAATATTTTTCTGTACCTCCATGAGCATGTTTATGATTTTTATTTTGAAATCACTTTCAGGAAGATTGATGAGTTCACTTTCCCTTGGCCCTTTTTCTGGTGTTTGTGGGATTTTGGTTTGAACCAGCTTCCCTCGACATTTTACATTTGTATGTGTTTCCCTCTAGTGTTCAGAAGCTCTACTCTTTGGAGCTGCTCAGCCCCTGGAGTGATGTTGGGGGTCTCAGGGTAGCAGTGCTGGTGCCTGGGAGGAGAAAAAAGCTATATCCTGCTTCCTGGATGCTGTGCCTGTCTCCACTTCCAGGGCCAGTGTGCCAAGCATGCAGGTGTAAGCCTCTATGCTTTGTGTTTGTAGCTGCCATAGGCGGGGCCACCCTCTGGCTGGTCTGACACCAGGGCAGTTGCTGCTGGTTTGCAACCCAGTGCCAGCCAGCCAGGAGGAAGGCACAGAAGGCTGCATATCTTTGTGGGGGGCTTTCGAGCTGTGTAGCCAGCCAAGGGGATGGAGTATCTGAGGTTCCTTAAAGTTCCCAAACTTCTGAGCAGAGTGTACATGGACAATTTTGTCCTCCTGTCCTTTCTCCTAAGCAGCAAGCTTTGTGCAATCCTCGCCCTTTTAGCAGCACTCTCACTGTTAGGAAGTCTCTCAGACTGCCCACATTTTTTCTTTCCAAGATCAGTCAGATGTGGATCCCTGTTTTCCACAAGTGGCTGGAATCTAGGTCTCTCCAAGTATTCTGCCTGTTTTAGTTTTGCAACCCCACTAATCTCCAGAGCACCATGCAACATAGGTTCACACTCCCAGAGCAGAACTCCAGGACTGGGTGTTCAGCAGTCCTAGGCCCCCACCCCCTCCCCACTCTGTTTCTCTTCCTTCTGCTGGTGGGGTGGGAGAAGGGCTTGGGTCCTGCTGATCATGGCTTTGGTATGTTACCCTGTTCCATGAGGTCTATTCTTTTCTCCAAGTGTATGCAGTCTGGCACAGCCTTCTTTTCTGTGGCTATTTCAGGATTAGTTGTATTAACTACATTTTTGTATTAGATGTGGTTTTGGGAGGAGGCCTCTGTCTCACCTCTCCCACCACCATCTTTAATCTCCTCTAAAAGTCTATCCCCTCTGGGTGCTTTTAATACTTTGTCCTTGTCCTTGATCTTTGCCATTTTAATTATTATGTGTCTTGATGTTGTCTTCCTTGGTTCCATTGTGTTGGGAGATCTGTGCATTTCCATGGCCTGAGAGACTATTACCTTCCCCAGACTGGGGAAGTTTTCAGCAATTATTTCCTCAAAGAGACTTTCTATCCCCTTTTCTCTCTTCTTATGGTCCCCCTGTAATGTGAATATTTTTCCATTTGGATTGGTAACACTGTTCTCTTACTATTCTTTCATGCCTAGAGATCTTTTTTTTCTCTCTGTGCCTCAGCTTCTTTGTATTCCTGTTCTCTAATTTCTATTTTATTTACCATATCCTCTACCTTATCTAATCTGCTTTTAAATCCCTCCACTGTGTGTTTCATTTCAGATACTGTATTTTTCAAAATTTCTCTTTCTTGAAGTCCTTCCTGAGTTCTTGAATATTTTTCTGCAGCTCTGTGAGTGTGTTTATGATTTTTATTTTGAAACCTTTATCAGGAAGATTGGTGATTTCATTTTCACTTAGCCCTCTTTCTAGTGTTTGAGGGATTTTGGTTTGTACCGGGTTCTTTGCCATTTCATATTTTTAATGATTACTATGGAATAATAACTTTGTGTAGGTGGCACCTCTAGTGCCTAGAAGCTCTACTCTCTGGAGTTACACAGCATCTAGAGCAATGGTGGGGGTCACAGGTGTGCAGTGCCAGTGCCTGCCAGGAGGAAAGAGCTCTTTCCCACTTCCCAGCTACAGTGCCTGCCTCCACTGCCATGCCAGTGGGCCAAGCATGCAGAGAGAAGCCTCTATGCTACACGCTTGTAGCTTCCATAGGTGGGGCCGCCATTCAGCTGGTCTGGCACGGTGGTGAGTGCAGCAGGTTTGCAAACCCCTGGTGGCTTGGAGGAAGGAGCAGCAGGCTGTGTATCTCAGTGGGGGGACTCAGTGCTGCATTGCCAGTCAGGGGGATGGAGCATCTGAATATCCTGAAAGTTCCCAACCTGGTGAGCTGAGTGTGCTGGGGTGATTTTGTCCACCTGTCCTTTCTCCTGAGCAGCAAGCTCTGTGTAATCCTTACCCCTTTAGTAGCTCTATTGCTGTTGGGAATTCTTTCAAAGTGCTCACCTTTCTTTTGTCCCAGAGTGGCCGGTTGTGGGTACCTGTTTTCCACAAGCAGCTGGAATATCAGTCTCTCTCAGTGTTCTGCCTGTCTTTGCTTTCCAACTCCTCTAATCTCTAGGGCACCATGTAATGTGGGTTTGTGCTCCTGGAGCAGATCTCCAGAGGTGGGTATTTAGCATTCCTGGGCTTCTCATCTCTCCCTGCTCCATTTCTCTTCCTCCCACCAGTGAGCTGTGGTGGCAGGGGGGCTTGGGTCCCACCAGCTTGGTAGTTTGCCACTATACCCTTTCTCGTGAGGTGTTCTCTTTTTCCCAGATATAGATCGTCTGTTGCAGCCTTCTTTCTGGTCGCTCTTTCAGGAATAGTTGTGTTTGTTTGCTGAATTTTAGTGTTATATGTTGTTTGGGGAAGACGTGTCTGCCTCACTTTTCACACTGCCATCTTGTTTAATTCTGTTTCCAGTCTTCTTGACAATGTCCATTTAACATTTCTATGATTCATTGATCTTAAGAATAAAGAAGTACACAGGACAACATCCCTTGGAGAATAATCTTTGGCTGCTTTTCTCATTTAAAATGGATAGTACAGATATCAAAATTCTGTATGTACCATTTGGGTTAAACATACCCTAATGCTCCCATGTTGTTAGGGATACTCACAGTAGACACAGGAGCAGATCAGATAATTTTTACTGTTTATGTGGTAGGTAAAGATTTGTGAGATAATTTTTCATTGGCTGGGGAAGTGGCAGGAATTATTACAATCTTAGATTCATTCTCTTAGAATATGGTTCCCTTTGTTGTTGCAAGGAATGAATCTTCTACCTCATTAATAAGATGTTGACTTGATTTATTTTGTATTATAAAATTTTAGATTTAGAAGAGTCCTTAGATACCATTTGGTCCAACAGTCTCCATGATGCATAAATATACTTTGCATTATCCTTAATAATTGGTCTCCCAGCTTCTGTTTGAACATATGAAGTAATGGGAAACTCATCACATCTTGGGGAAATACATTCTATTGTTGGATAATACTGATTGTTAGACACATCTTCCTTATATTAAGCAGTAATATGACTCCTGGTAACTCTCTCCCATCCTAATTTTGCTCCCTAGAGGGGAACCATATTTGCTTAAAAATAGTGATATTTGTATCTAGACATACAAAGATCTCTTACAACTCAATAATAAGATAAATAACTCAATAAGAAATAGAAGAATTAAACATGTCATGAAAGAAGATATATAGATGGCAAACAAGCACATGAAAAGATAGTTATCGGTATTTACAGAAGTTCAAATTAAAACCACAAGGAGATACTACTTTATGAACAATAAAATGGTTTAAAAAAACCTGACACCAAGTAACAGTGAAGAAGTAGAGCAACTGGAACTCTCATATATCACTGATGGGAGATGCAAAATGATACAACTGCTTTGGAAAAGAGTCTGGCAGTTTCTTATAAAGTTATATATATATAATTACCATACAAACCAGGAATCCACTCCTTGATATTTATCTAAGAAAAATAAAAACATAATTTCCATGAAGCCTGCATATGGATATTCTTGTCAACTTTATTCATAATAGTCAAAGATTAGAAACAACCCAAATGCTCATCAACTGGTGAATAAGTAAGCAAATTGTGGTACATCCATAATATAAAGTACTACTCAGTAATAATGAGCAACACACTACTCATACACACATAATGTAAATGAATCTTAAATGCATATTGCTAAGTGAAAGAAGCCAGATACAAAGGGCTTTGTATTGTACGATTCAGTTTATGTGACATTCTGAGAAAGGTAAAAGTATAGGGCAGAAAACAGATCAGTGGTTGCCAGGACAGAGAGTAAGAAAACTGCTTGTAGCTGGGGCAGAGAGAATATTCTGAGGGTAATGTAAATATTCTATATTGACGTTAATGGTATTTATATCACTGTATACATTTGTCAAAACTCATCAACCTATACACTTATAGAGGGTGATTCTTAATGTATGTAAATTACATCTCGATAAACTGACAAAACAAAAACAAGGAGATATAAAAATAGCCCTTTTCTGAGGTGTAGTGATGCAGCCATGAGCCAAGGAACAAAGACAATCACTGGAAGCTGGAAAATACAAAGATTCAGAATCTACCCTTGATTCTCTGGAGGGAACATGGCCTGCCAACACCTTGATTCCAGACTTCTGGCCTCCAGAACCATAAGAGAATAAATATCTGTTGTTTTATGCCTCCACATTTGTACTAATTTGTTATGATGGCCCTAGCAAACTAATATAATCTCTATACTGTTTTCTCATCTATAAATGGGCATATGGTAATTTGGCATACAACTGTAATGAGAATTAAATGAATCAATATACCTAAGGCATGTTAAAGCTATAGCTGGCACATAGTAAGTGTACTTGAAGTAGTATTTATTATGACTCTTTAACAGTTAAGTGATCTTAGTTATCTTTGAGCCTCTGATTCTTTCACCTGTTGAGGTAATAATAAAATAACTTAGTCAAGCAAACTCAAATAAATAAAATAGGCCTTTTCCTTTGATATATTTTCATCTTAGATTTTCTAACATTTAACACAATAGGTAGCTATTTATTCTGACATCCCAGACTAATACTTTTATTTTCCTCATAGCCATATTTAAATTTGTTAGGAGTTACAGGATATATGAAAGCAGTATCAGTAGATACACAACTAGAGTAGGAAGCAAAATGATTGAAACCTAACATTGGCTGCATTCTGGCTGATTTTCCTTACACATATAGATCTTATCATTTTGGCTCCATATATGCCAGCACCAAGTGGTAACCTGATACAAGTGGGGGTTGTGGGAGTCATATTGGCGAGGGTAGAGGAGCAGGAAAGGGCCATCCAGCCCAAAGGGGAGGAATGAAAGCAAAGGGGAGGAATGAAAGGAATGGACTTTTGAAATGGTCCATTTAGATGTAGCTATATTGAAAGAGATTTGTCACAATGTAAAGGAGCAAAATCACTTTTTAAAACATTTATGGTGAGCTTAATAGATACCATGGAATTTTGCTCCATCCTTAACCTCTGCAGTGCTTACAAAGGACTCACACTTTATACTTTAGCCATTTCTATATTGTTTGTATTTTATGAGGTTCTATTAGTTTTATAATCAAGAAAAACAAAAAAGTTTTATTTTTTAAGTTCATCATTGGGGAATGGTTAAATAAACCATAGCATATATATGCTATGGAATACCATGAGATCATTTAACTAATGAAATACATCTGCATATAGGGAGGTATCTATGATATATTAAGTGGAAAACGTGGGTCATAGAATAATATGCATAGTACTATCCAGTTAAGAAAAACAAGTCTATACAAATACACACATCTATACTCATATGTTTATATGTAAATACAGAGAAAAGGATCTGCAATACAAATCAAACTAATTATAGTGGTTTTCTGTAAATAGAGATAGAGAGCAATGTGAGAAGGACTTTACATTTTTTATCATATATTTCTGTGTTGTTTGAATTTTAATAAGCATTGCTTTTGTAACAAAATAGTATTAATTGTATGTTAATAGTTATTATTTATATTATATATTATATTATAATTATTATATTAATATTAATATAATATTCTTTTAGAAGTGGTTTAGCCTTTAAAAAAAGGTATTGTCTCACCCTGAAAATCATTATAAAGTGATTCTATAATTATAAATATGAATAGTATGGTGTTAAGAGCACTGAGATAACTACTCAAAACCTAATTGAGGATTTCCTATACAGTACAAAGTGAGAATAAAAGATCAAAATGTGGCCCCCAATTTTTCCTCCCAGTGCCTTCTCACTCTTCGGGTGTCTAATATATCACAAATAAATTAAGATTAGTATAATCAAGAAGCTGGCACAAAGCATTTATTTCCATGCTCTGGATTTTTAAATGGAAACCTGAATAAGTTCTTGTATTAGTCTGCTGGAGCTGCTGTAACAAAGTACCACACAGTGAGTTGCTTAAACAACAGAAATTTACTTTCTCACAATTTTGGAGTCTAGAAGTCCAAGATCAAGGTATTGGCAGGGATACACCTTTCTTCTGAGGACTCTCCTTTTTATTTTTAGATGGCAGTCTTCTTCCTGAATCTTCACATGGTCTTCCTCTCTAGTGTCTGTGTTCTAATCTCTTCTTATAAGGACACCAGTGATATTGTATAGGACCCACCCTAGTGATCTCATTTTAGCTTAATTACTTATTTAAAGACCCTGTCACCAAATACAGTCACACTCCGAGGTACTGGGGGTTAGGATTTCAACATTTGAATTTTGAGAGAACACAGTTCAGTCCATAGCATTTCTATTACTTAGGAATTACATCCATTTCTAAAAAAGTAAATAATTATAACCATTTTTAACTTTGAAGGAGAAACCAGAGAATTTAGTATGTAAACCATTCAAAATGTAAATGCATTATCAGAGAATGACTTAAGGTTTTGCTTAAAATGATTAATGACTCTTTATGATGATCAACAACTGTGGTCAATACATTATTCTTGAATATGTAGTTTGTCTGACAGATTGTGCCAAATCATATTCCTAAATTCATCTCTTGGCTTTACCATCCTTAGACCCTACTAACTTTCTAACCTCCAGCTCATTCCAGATCCTTACTTCATAGGTAGATGAGGGAAGATCTTCCAGTCAAGATCTTCAAAATGCATATAGTATGATGTTGAATGAGACCATCTATGCAAAACACTCTCATAAAAGCAAAGTAAATATATTATTATTATGTTTTCTACTATGATCTGTGAAAGAGGATATGGAGTCATGTCTTAAAAGAAGAATTTCTGAGTCCTGTATAATCAATGATGACATAATATATAATATTCTAGACTGCAGTTCAGATAATCTGGGCATTAGTCTTTTCTGTGCACTAGAGTCAGCATGACTAGATCAACATATTTTACTTTCCTGGGTCTTAGTTGTTCTACTTACAAATAGAGTACATGAATTTTGACTATACATTTACAACAGTAATAGTAAAAATTATAGTCCTGATAAATGTTATGCTTCTTAGACTAGGTCCTTTGCAATGTAAATAAAAATAACAATAACAGTGTCTACTACTACTTATTTTGTACTTACCATATGCCAGGTACCATGTCCAGACACATACACACATCATCTCATTACAGTTCCAAGCAACCATTAAAGGTAGGTATTGTTATCCCAATTTTACAGAGGAAGAAAGTGCAAGTTCCCCAAGTTCATATATATAATAAGTAGCTAAGTCAAGATTTCATCCTGGGTACTCTGACACCAAAGTCTGTGCTTATTTGCTACTATTAGAGTATTCTTAGTGCATTAGAAATTGAAATTTATCAGGAACTATCTTTGTTTCCTAGGGCTATCATAAGAAATTATATAAACTGAGTGGCTTAAAACAATAGAAATTTATTCTCTCTCAGTTCTGGAGCCTACAAGTATGAAATTAGGATATAAGCAAGGCCATGTTCTCCCTGAAGTCTCCAGTGGAGGATCCTTCCTTGCCTTTTCCTAGCTTCTGGTGGTTCCTAGCAGTCCGTGGTGTTCCTTAGTTTGTGGCAGCATAACTCCAATCTCTGCCTCCATCTCCAAATTTCCCTTCTCTTATGACATCAGTCACAGGTCCCACCCTAATCCAGTATGATCTCATCTTAACTTGATTACATCTGCAAAGACACTATTTCCAAGTAAAGTCACATTCACAGGTTTCAGATGGACATGAATTTGGGGGTGGGATGCAATCTTCAATCCAGTAGAGGAACCATTAAGTAGATAAGAAATAGAAAATTTTTTCAGTATCTTTGACTATAATTTTCTTAAGCTCTGGAGACTGAATAAAAGGTTATGGGATTTGAGGCCTTCACTAATTCGCCCCTTATATTTTCCTTGCCTATGCCAAATAATGTTCCTATTGGAAGTTATATGCTATACTGTATTATACATTAATAGCGCAATTTACTTTCAAACAAATCACAGATTCACAAGGTTCAAAAGGACCTCAGATAGTCATTAAGCCTATTGGTCTGTTTCTACACAAGGCCCACTGATTCATGACACATGTGTTGGGTGTCTGAAACCTTCTGAAAAGGACATTTCATGGCATCTCCTAGTAATCTGCCCTAGTATTCAGAAGTTCTTTACAAGTCAAGCTTTCAACTTTCTGGTTACAATTTGATCTAATTTTAGTTTATAGATTCCACTGTCTTTAAGATCCCTGATGTAAAAAAAATATTTTAATTGACACTGGTAATGGTTAACATTTACAAAGCAGCTTTTTGCTGTATACTTTTACTCCCACTATCTTACAATACATCTGTAAGATGTTATTAAACTAGTTTCATTTTACAGAAATTGAGGTTCAGAGAAGTTGAGTTACTTACCAAAGATCATAGAGCTAGTAAATGATAGAGCTGGAACTCCAACCCAGATCTTCTGTCCCTAAATCCTGTGCTTTGTCCCATTATGCCCCACTGCAGAATAAAGAAGCAAAATCTAATCTTATTCTTTACTGTATTGATAAATTTAAGAGCTATCAGGAGAAAAGTGCTTTGGAATCATAGAATTCAAGAGCCAGAAGAGAGCTTGAAAAAATCATACATTGTGGTAACATAATCTCCTAAAGAGCTCAAATCCTGGTAACGGGATTGATGCTACTAGGAAAGCTTTGAACTGAGTTGAGCTTACATGATACTCTATACTGGTATGGTTGAGTTAACTCATAACACACACACACAAAAAAAATGAAGATACAGTACTTTGAACACTAGAAAAAAGAGTAATTTAGCATCAAGTTTCTGAGTGAGGAGCTTATCTAAGCAAATGAGGGAGTTGTAGAATGAAAAGTAAAAGGCAAGTGCAGGTTTGCATAAGAGTATGGACTTTGAAGTCAGACAGTTCTGGGTTTGAATCCTATCACTTACTAGCTACATGACCTGAGATACGTTACTTAACCTCTCTAACCTTCATTTTCCTTCTCAATTAAATGGACATAAGAGTGTTTGCATTATTGTGTTGATGTAAATAGTGAAGGACTTAATGTATATACAATACTTAGTAGGATATCCAGCACAAATAACAACAATTTCAAGTAATAATAACAATATCATTGTCATTATTGCTGTTGTGGTAAAGCATTATCTAAGCTCCCACCCAAGTTGCCTTGGAAGTTTATTGTGGAAAAATGATATTTATTTATTTTACATATGCATTCATAAAATGAACTCTGACCTTAAGAACTTTGCATAAAAATAAGAGAAAACTCAAGACTTGCTCCAAAGCTGTAATAATAGTTGCAAACATTCATTGGGTCATCGGTATGTGCTTTACTCACCATTGTTCTAAGTGCTTTGCATGGATTAATCCATTAAATTTTCACAACTCTATGAAACAGGTAGTATTAGTATTTCTATCCTACACATGAATAAAATGAGCACAAAGAGGTAAAATAATTTACTAGGAAGTAGCAGAGGCAGAATTTGAATTCAAACAGTCTAGTTCCAGAATGCATACTTTTAACTAGTATGGTCTGCTATCTTCTCACCACTCTGCTCTGTTGCCTCTACAGCTAACACCTCTTTTAAACAACTATGATGATAAAGGAAATAGCTCTTAAAAGCTCCCTGTGGGGCCCTTACTTCATGCCTTGAAGAGGGAATGATTTGGGCAGAAAGGCAATGTACCTAGGACAACAGTGATGAACCAAAGGAGAGTCTAGGGTAACTATGGCCAACAGAGTGATTACCTGTACCCTTCTCTATCATAAAACCTGGTAACTTCCAATTCCTATCTTATAGACAAGGGAGCTACTGCAAATATGTTCTGCTCTATCTGTGGGTAAGCATCCTAAAAATCATCATGCTAAACTTTCCACTCACCTCAGTATATTCCTGGGAGTGCTCTAGGCTTTTACATAATTCACTTTTAGATAGAAAGAGGAATACAATTCTGACCAATACAATTTACAATACATTCTTACCTTTTTCTGCTGGGCTCAAAACAGTCACTATAAAAGAAAGAAAAATTTAAATTAATTAAATTTAAAAACATTATATTCAAATCCATTTTCTATAACATGATTTTTGAGGAATTTATTCAGTAGTACTTGAAACTACCAGCCTTCTAAGGGAAGGAAAGGATGATTAAATTCCATCCTTTGCTATCTTCCTTCATCTTAAACCTTAAGTAATTAAGAATTTCTATTCATTTAACAAATACAGGTATAACCTTATTTTAATAAAAACAATAAATGGAAACACTCAGGCTATGTAACATGACAGTAAGAACTTAAAAGCTGATAAATTAGGAGATGATTATTCACTTTCCCAAAGTATTGACTGTAGAATATCTTAAATACAAAGATTCTGTTGTATACTTAGAGGTAATATAGTGCGGAGGTTGCATGCAAGCTCTGAAGAAGTGTGTATGGGTTAGGAGCCCAGTTGCACTATTTTATGACCCTGGGCAAGTTCCTTATCTTCTCTAACAGTGCCTACCTCACAAGACTACTTGAGAATCAAATAAATTAACTAATAAATGCTGTTTTGCATCTACAAGGAAAGTACTTAATGAATATTAATTATTATATTTGAAGTAAGATTTCATAAAATATCAGAACCAGAAGGGACTTGAGGACTATCTGGCTTATCTATCTTATTTTACAGATGGGAAAAATGGACTAGAGTAGTATCAAAAGATTTGCCCAAGGTCATAGAACAAGTTAGTGGTACAGTTAGGACTAGACACCAGTCTCCAGGCTTTTCCCATGAGCTATGTCTAACTTCCCCAATCATACCCTGTAGGATTATGTGATATATATGTAATTTTTTTCAAGATGTCATTGGTACAAGGTGAGTCCTACCTGTCTTACTCACTACCAACATCTGTGTGCATTTGTATTAGGTACTAAAGTAAATGGGAATTACAAGGCATGGCTTTCAATTGCAAAGCTATTAAATAAAGATGGTTCTTGTACATAATGATAAATGCTTAAGGTCAGAAAAGTAGGTAATAAATTCAAACCATCCTTCCCCAAAAGCCATAAGTGAAGTGATGAAAACTGTCAGAATCAACTTTTGAAGAACTCTGGAATCTAGTAAAAAAATGTACAACAATCAGGAGGGAGGACATGGTGAAAAAAGGAGGTATTGCTTTTTGCTAAAAGAATGCTGTGACATTTTAAATTACCTGCTTATCATCCTCCATGCACAAGATCAGAAGGGGTTGTGAGAATGGCCTGGTGAAGGTTTATAGTGCTAGGGGAGGAATACAGACCTTATTTTCAAAGGACTGTGGTTGTGAGTCTTGACTGTCTGGTGGCTCCCTCAAAGACCAATATAAAGGCTTCCCTGTGTTTTGTCTGACACAAGGCATTCCCAGGCCTTGGGCACTTTCTTGGGTGGCTTTTGCTGAAAGCATTTATAGGAAGAGGCATTGACCATAGCAGCCTGCAGCAAAGTACAACACTTCAGACAGGCAATTGATAAAATAATAAACTTGGGAAGGAAGAGATTGATAAAGAAGATAAGTGGGGGAATAATTGTCTAAAATCTACCATGTATCCCACAGAATTGAGAAGGGCGCACACACATACATGCAGAAAAGGGATGGGATGCATGCTCAGAGAAAGCCTGAGAAGACCCCAAGCTTTCACTTCTCTCTGGCTTTCAGGTACTGCAAAGCAGGGAATGAAGGCTAAGGCAGAGTTGTAAACAGCCTGGAAGGAGTTGGAGTGAAAGAGTGCCCCAACACAGAGCTAATCTGTAAAGGCTTGAAGAATATATATTTTCGTCTTTTCTATTTATTTTATGACTTCAGGAATTCATGAAATCTTTATCATAACACTAACTGAGCACAAATTTAAGGAAGAGAGACTTCAGGGACCACACATAACAGAGTCTTTAATACAGAAAAATCACATACCAATTTAATATAGAAATCAAAAATCAATTTAATATAGAAAAATCAACTCACAACAGGCAGCAAAAACAAACTCCAGAGAGGGGGAGAATCTTATTTCCAGATTTGCCACTTTATAATATTCAAAATTTCCATTTTTAAATAAAAAATTACAGTGCATGCAAAGAAACAAAACAGTACAGCTCATTAAAAGGGGAAAATTAGCAAAAACTGTCCATAAGGAAGTTCAGACATTGGCTTAACGGATAGACTTTAAACCACTGCCTTAAATATGCTCAAAGAGCTAAAGGAAACCAGGTACAAAGAACTAAAGGAAATTAGAAGAATGAAAATAGGGAATATAAATGAAGAGATAGAAATTAGAGAAAGGAAACAGATTTCAGCAGGCAGAATAAAGAGTCAGTGTACATGAAGACAGGTCAATTAAAATTATCTACCCTGAAGAGAAAAATGAGAAAGGAATAATGAAAAATGAACAGAGCCTAAGAGACCTGTAGGATATCATCCAATGTACTAACATATGCATAATGAGAGCTTCGGGGGCGGGGGGGAGTTGAAAGAGTACTTGAAGAAATGATGACTGAAAACTTCCCAAATTTGTTAAAAGACATGATAAAAATCAACACAATCGAGAAACCTTTAACTAGACTGAACAGAAAAACAGAGAGGACTCAAATTATTAATATCAGAAATAAAAGTGAAGATACTAATAGAAAACTTGTGTAAATGGAAGGATTATAATAGAATAGAAGGAACAGTTATATGCCAAAAAAGCAGATAACCTATGTGAAATGGACAAATTCCTAAAACACAGACACTACCAAAACTGACTCAAGATGAAAGAGAAAATCTGAGCAGACTTTTAGCTTTAAAACAATTGAATCAGAAATCAAAAACCTCCTAACAAATAAAATCATGGCTCAATGGCTGCACTGGTCAAGTGTACCAAATATTTAAAGAATCAATATCAATCGTTCTCAAATTCTTATAAAAATTCACACAGGTACATGAAATCATGAAACCATAAAACTCTTAGAAAAAAACATAGGCAGGAATCTCTTGGACATAAACATGAGCAACTTCTTCATGAACATATCTCCCGGGACAAGGGAAAGAAAAGCAAAAATGAACAAGTGGGACTATATCGAGCTGAAAAGCTTCTGTACAGCAAATGGCACCACCAATAGAGCAAGGGGACATCCTGCAGTATGGGAGAATATATTCATAAATGACATATCCAATAAAGGGTTGACATCCAAAATTTATAAAGAGCTCACACACCTCAACAAACAAAAGGCAAATAATCCAATTAAAGAATGGGCAGAGGATCTGAACAGACACTTCTCTAAAGAAGAAATTCAGATGGCCAACAGGCAAATGAAAAGATGCTTCACATTGCTAATCATCAGAGAAATGCAAATTAAAGCCACGATGAGATATCACCTCACACCAGTTAGGATGGCCAACATCTAAAAGACAAACAACAACAAATGTTGGAAAGGATGTGGAAAAGGGGAACCCTCCTACAGTGCTGGTGGGAATGTAAATTAGTTCAACCATTGTGGAGGGCAGTATGGAGGTTCCTTGAAAAACTAAAAACAGAAATGCTGTTTGACCCAGGAGTTCCACTCCTAGGAATTTACCCTACAAATGCAGGAGCCCAGTTTGGAAAAGACATATGCACCCCTATGTTTATCGCAGCACTATTTACAATAGCCAAGAGATGGAGGCAGCCTAAGTGTCTGTCAGTAGATGAATGGATAAAGATGGTGTGGTGCATATACATGGTGGAATATTACTCAGCCATAAGAAAAGAACAAATCCTACCATTTGCAACAACATGGATGGAGCTGGAGGGTATTGTGCTCAGTGAAGTAAGCCAGGCTGAAAAAGACAAGTATCAAATGATTTCACTCATATGTAGAGTATAAGAACAAAGAAAAAAATTGACGGAACAAAACAGCAGCAGACTCACAGAACCCAAGAATGGACTAAAAGTTACCAAAGGGAAAGGGACTGGGGAGGATAGGTGGGAAGACAGGGACAAGGGGGTAAAGGGGACCATTATGATTAGCACACATAATGTGGGCGGGGAGCACGGAGAAGGCAGTACAACACAGAGAAGACAAGTAGTGATTGTATAGCATCTTACTACGCTGATGGACAGTGACTGTAATGAAGTATGTGGTGGGGACTTGATGATGGGGGGAGTCTAGTAACCACAATGTTGCTCATGTAATTGTAGACTAAGGATACCAAAATAAAAACAAAGAAAAAGGAAAAAAAATTGCAGAGGTAAGAACACATCTTAACTCATTCCATGAGGTCAGCATCACCCTGAAACCAAAGCCAGATAAAGGTATAATAAAAAACTACATACAAATATCTCCTATAAATACAGATTCAAAACTACTGAAGTAATTACTAACAAGCCAAATTCGGTGGCATATTGGAGGATTATATATAATGATAAGTAAGATTTGCTAAGAAATGTAAGGGTGGTTCAACATATGAATATCATGTGATACACTACATTAATAGAATGAAGGAAAAACCCACATGATCACCTCAATTGATGCTAGAAAAGAATTTGAAAATAATCCATACACTTTCATGAAAAAATGCTCAAGAAACTAGAAATAGGAGAGAAGTTCCCCAACTTGATAATAGGTGTTTATGGAAAATCCATAGCTTAACAGTATAGTTAATAGTGAAAGAAAGAAAAATTTCTTTCTCGGATAAGAAACAAAGAATGTCTGTTTCTACCACTTTGATTCAACTGTACTGGAACTTTCAGCCAGTATAACTGGGCAAGAAAACATCCAAGTTGGAAAGAAATAAAATTATCTTTATTTGCAGATTATGTAATCCTATGTAAAAATAATTCTAAAGAATCCCCCGAAAAACTTTTTAGAGATAATGAACAAGTTCAGCAAAGTTGCAAAATAAAATATTAACAGCCCATATGTTTTATTTCTATGTATTATCAGTAAACAATCAGGAAAGGAAATTAAGAAAACTATTCCTTTATAATAGCATCAAAGAATAATAAAATACTTAAGAATAATTTTAAGGAGGCTCGAGACTTCTATACTTAAAATTCAAAAACACTGTTGAAAGTATTTAAAGACCCAAATAAATGAAAAGACATCTCATTTTCATGGACTGGAAAACTTGATATTGTTATGATGGCAATTCTCCCAAAACAATATACAATTCAGTGTAATCCTTATCAAATTCTAATGACCAATTTACAAAAGAGGAAAAGATGATTCATATGGAATTGCAAGAGAGACTGTAGCCAAAACAGTCTTAAAACATAAAGTTGAAAGTTTAATACTTCTTGATTTCAAAATTTATTACAAAGTTATAGTAATCAACATAGTGTGGTACTGGTAGAAAATTTGACAAATGGATCACTAGGACAAATTAAGAATCCAGAAAAAATTCCATACATCTATGGTCAATTGATTTTTGACAATCATGTCAAGACTATTCAATGAGGAAAGAATAGTATTTTCTACAAATGATGCTGCAACAACTGCTTAGCCACATGTGAAAAAATGAAGCTGGACTCCTACCTCAGACCATATACAAAATTAACTCAAATGGATCAAAGACCTAAATGTAAGAGCTAAAACTATAACAACTTTTGCAAGAAAACACAGGGGTAAATTTTTATGACCTTGAGTTTAGCAGTGGATTCTTAGATAGGACACCAAAAGCACAGGGAACAAAATAAAATATAGATAAATTGAACTTTATCAAAATTAAAAACTTTGTGCTTCAAACTATACTCTCAAGAAAGTGAAAAGATAACTCATGGAATGGAGGAAAATATTTCCAAATCATTTATCTGATAAGGGTTGAGTACATGGAATATATAAATAAATCTCACAATTCAATAACAAAAAGACAACCCAATTAAAAGTTGAAAGGACTTGACCAGGCATTTCTTTAAAGAAGATATACATATGGCCAAGAAGCACATGATAAGATGCTTAACATCACTAATCATCAGGGAAATGGAAATCACAATCATGAGATACCACTTAACAGCCACTATGATGGCTATAATGACAAAAAAAGGGAAAATAACAAGTGGTGGTGAGAATGTGGAGAAATTGGAACCTTCTACATCACTGATAGATTTTACAGTGCAGTCATTGTGGAAAATAGTTTGGTGGTTTCTCAAAAAGTTAAACATGGAATTAACATACAGCTCCGGAATTCCCACCTCTCTCCTTGGTATTTTCTCAAAAGAATTGAAAACAAATAGTCAAGCAAATATTTATACATGATTGTTTCTGCAGCACTATTCAGAAAGGACAAAAGGTGGAAACAATCCAAATGGCCATCAGTGGATAAATGGATAGTCTGGTATATACATTCAATGGGATTATTATTCAGCCATTAAAAGGAATGAAGTACTGTCACATACTACAATGTGGAAGGACCTCAGAAACATTATGAAAATCGGAAGAAACAAGATATAAAAGGATGCATATTGTATTATTTTATGTGAAACATCCAGAATAGTAAATCCATAAAGACAGAACAAGGATTAGTGATTGGTAAGGCCTAGGGGGAGGAGGGAATGGGGAGTTACTATTTAAGACTATAAGTTTTCCTATTGGGATGATGAAAATGTTTTGGAACTAGATATTAGTAATGGTATTAGAACACTGTGAATGTGCTAAATGTCACGTAATCAAAACCTCAAAGTGATTAAATTTATGTTATGTGAATTTTACCTAAAAAATCGATACTGTTACTTCTCTCATTAATATTAGTAATAAAATGTTGTTATTTAATGAACTCTTACAATGTGCTCTCAACTATGATGCATGGTTTTTTTCATGCACTATATTATTTAAATCCCACAACAATGCTATAATGGCATGTAGTAGGTGTTAACCAAGTATTCGTGGTATGAACAACTGTAGAAGATGTATGTGAAGCAACTGAGTTTGAGAGAGATTTAGGTAACTTGCGCCAGGTCTGCTAGTTAGGAAGTGGCAGAATTCAAGCTCTAAGAATTGTGAGACAAAAATATTGCTTTTGCCTTAAGCTCTAGCCTGATATTAGGGAGAAAGGCACCAGGTTCTATTTCTAGGAAGAAATTAGGTCGTTAATATTACTTTTTGAGTGATATTGAAACTCAAATCTGTTCATTTGGTTGTGTTGCTTTGGTATCAGGCAGTCCTGACACCCAAGTGTCCATTATATACTAAATGTGTGACTTTAGGAAAATTTGATTTAACCTTTCTGAATCCAGATCACTCATTTGTTAGATTATTAAATGCAGATGACAGGATGGACTGGTGGAACCAGAATTGAAAATCAAAGCTACCTTATTCTCATTTTTTAAATAATGATAATTGATACACAAAATGTTAAGAAAGCACTGTGCTGGCCAAATAAAATACATCTGCAGGCTGCATTTCACCTGTGAGTCACAAGTTTTGACCTCTGTATTAGATGAGAGGAGGCAGAGAGTTAAGACCCTGTGGTAGTTAAAGCATGGACTATGGGGGAATACTGCCTGGGTTGTCATCCAAACTTGGCCATTTACTAGCTCTGTGACTTTAGGCAAAATTCCTAATAGGTCTGTGCCTAGACTTTTTCACTTTAAAATGGTTATGATATTGGCAAAACTCAAAAACTATATGTAAAAAGTGAAACTGGACCGCTTTCTTACACCATATATAAAAATAAACTCAAAATGGAGTAAATACTTAAATGTAAGACTGGAAACCACAGGCTCCTAGAAGAAAACATGGGCAATAAGCTCTTGGATATCAGTCTGAGTAATGTCTTTTTTGTATCTGTCACCTCAGTCAAGGACAACAAAAGCAAAAATAAACAAGGGGGACTACATCAAACTAAAAAGCTTTTGCACAGAGAAGGAAATCATCAACAAAATGAAAAGGCAACCGCTGAATGGAAGAAAATATTTGCAAATGATATGACCAATAAGGGATTAATATCCAAAATATATAAAGAACTCACACAACCCAATATCAAAGACTCGAACAATCCAATTCAAAAATGGGCAGAGGACCTGAATAGATATTTCTCCAAAGAAGGGATACAGAAGGCGAACAGGCACATGAAGAGGTACTCCACATCATTAATCAACAGGGAAATGCAAATCAAAACTACAATGAGATATCACCTCACATCTGTTAAAATGGTAATTATCAAAAGGCAAGAAACAAGTATTGGTGAGGATGTTGAGAAAAGGGAACGAACCCCTGTTGCACTACCGATGGGAATGCAAAATGCTGTAGCCAATATGGAAAACAGTATGGTGGTTCCTCAAAAACCTAAAAAGAGAACATACGATCCAGCAATTCCATTTCTGGGATTTATCTGAAGAAAACAAAAACAGTATTTTGAAAAGATACATGCACCCCTATGTTTATTCCTGCATTATTTACAATAGCCAAGATTTGGTAGCAACCTAAGTGTCCATTAATAGATGAATGGATAAAGAAGATGTGTGTGTGTGTGTGTGCGCACACTCAGTTAAAAGAATGCCTGGCATGTAAGTGCTCTACAAATGTTATAAATACATATTTAAAAATAAATAAAAGTAAGCTCTAAACTTCCTTTTAGCTTTTAATATTATATAACTGAATACGAACTTGTAGGAAGCTGATTACTTGCACTGATTCTAACTTGTTCTTTACCTCAGTTTGCCACCTGTTCCTCAGTCTGCACATCTGTACAATGGGAACAGTAATGGTACCTGCTTGGATGGTTCTTGTGATTATTAAATGAGGGAATATAGAGAAATTTAATATATCTACAGTACTTAGAAAATTATCTGGCACAGATTAAGCACTATGTAAGTGTTAGCCATTATCATTACTAGTTTTTGAAATTATTGCCTGGCAAAGCTCATGTAGGTCAGTACTGGAAAACCACAAAATATGTTTAATAGTGCTTACCATATGGCATTGACCCTAGGAGCAAAGTCTATACCATAGTAGTGGAGCTGAACTTTTAACCCTTCAGTCAATCATTCGAAAAAGCAAAGTGGTAAGATCTGAGAATAGAACTGTACAGCCCGCTTAGTGCACTTTAGTACCAGATTGAGATAAAAAAGAAAAACAACCCAAATCTGTATATATGAAGGCAACTAATTGAATTTTTTAAATAACCCTTTCTGCATTTTTCCATAATTAGTCTAAGAAGGAGATGAGGAAAAATCAAACTCTAATGCATAGGATTGTTTAGAAGCAAGTTCTACATTGGGAAACAAGATTTCCTGCCTCTTAGTTAATCCTACTCTTCCTGAAGTAGAATACTGCTTTGTCAAATATGTAATAGAAAGAAGTAATAACTGGAATCAGGTTCCAGGATTGGAAAAAGGAGACCCCAGCCATAGTTTTTAAGATGAGAAGAATCTGGTCTGAAGAAATAAAGGAGTCTTGGAAAGATTTGTAAGTAGGAGATGTCCAAAAGGACAACTATAAATCCTAATGTGAGGGGACTGGAAATATACTGGGACATCACACTAAATGAATACAAAATGTTGTAGGATACAAGCTGAAGGGTGCTAGAAGTGGAATTCTAGTACTGAAGTGACAATAACTATTGGTGAAATCTCCTTTGAGAAGAGATGGGGATTCTTCAGTGTGAGAGGATAAGGACAAGGGGAGATATCACTGTGAGAAAAGCAGAGGCTTGGCTGTGAGAAGACAGGATATAATATGAAAACTCAATTATGAGTTGATAAGATCACTATAAAGAATAGCAATAAGGATAGGAAGATGGGGAGTGATACAACTGGGGAAAATACAGGATAGGGCCTTGGAGTTTGGGTAGAGATATTGTGGAATTCTGAGTTTGGAAGCATAAGATATACTGTGGGAGCCATTTTAAAGATGAGGAGGGTATGGAATCCTCCCTCATATGACAGGACAGGGTACAAAAGGAGATCCCAGGTTTATAAAATGGGTGGTTTAATGAGAGGAGACAAGAAATGAGGCTCGCATTGGAAGGAGCAGGAAATACTAGAAACCACACTAAGGAAGAATGGTGTTTTCCTACTTTGAGAAGATAGAGGAGTACAAGTGCAATCCTAGTGGGAAATAAAAAAAATAAGAAGAAACCACAGAGGAAAAGGGTGGCAAAATGTGAGGCTAACAGTAGAAGAGGACTGCAGGAGGTGGGGAGTAGGCTTCAAAAAATAAAACAAGGGGGAATCATCATTAGAAAAGTAGTGACTCTTTGAAGGGATATGAGAGAGATGGTGGGAACTCTGGTGGGAGAGTAAAGAGGATACTTTAGTGTGAGAAGACAGTGGACAAGGCAGCACCATAGTGTAATAAGAGCAAGGTGACTAATATGGGGTATCAGAAAATTATGTGGACCCCTAAATGGAAAGTAGTGAATGCCCCTCAAAACAGAAAGGCAGGAAACTAAGGAGAACCCCAGTGTGATAAAATCAGGGGCTCTAGTGTGAGGAGACAGGATGGGATGTATTGTAGGATTCCCATTCCATTGGAGATGAGAAAATGGTGAAACCACAGGTAAAGAGAATGGAGGGTCTACCTCTTTGTGAAAGTGGGAGAACCAGTGGGATAGAACAAGGTGTACTGTGGGGTCCCAAGTGGGAAAAAATGTGAAGTACTTCAGCCAGTGTGAGAGGATCATGGGAAAAGGATGAATTCCAGTGCTGGAAAAAGGAGAGCTAGTGAGAGAGTATAGGAAATATTTTGGGATTCCTAGTAGGACAGAATGGGGAAATATGGGGCTCCTAGCTGGATGCAGTGGTGGGATTCCCAGTGTAAGCAAACAGTCTAAGGGTACACGGTATGTTGTTTCCTCAATTCGGTAGGGTGGGAGCCCCAAGGAGAGCACAAGGCACAAGTGGCTGTCCTGTATGAGAAAAGGGGGCCCTAGTGGGAAGAACCAGGAAATTTTTGTGGCTAGGGCCAGGAAATAATGTAAGAAACCGTACGTGGGAAGCGATGGCGTCATGGTGGGACTCTCGTGTGAGGGTGCAAGAAACACTGCGGGAAGCCAGAGAGGTTGGATACGGGTAGCTCTCCAGAGAGTAAAGGAAAGCCGCAGTGTGAGGGCTAAGAACACCGGAGACACCAGTGTGAAGGGTAGGGCAAGTGATCATGCTGGAGCATAATTTCCCCACCTCAAATGCCAAGCTCCACTTACCCAGGCAGAGTTCAAAGACGTAGGCATAGTAGGACCAGAGCACGACGAGGACGATTACGAGCACTGGCACCCAGGAAAGTACACGGCGGCAGCACCGCAGGCCCCCGGACAGAGCCATCTTCCAGCCTCGCCGCATCTTCGGCTCGAAGATCGACCGAGCAGGCCTGCTGGCGCTGGGTCGAAATTGCTGGGGCTGCAGCTGGGAGGTGGGAAGGCGCGCTGTGCGGCGCTCCACTGCCTAGCCTGACGGGAACCGTCTCAAGGAACCAATACCACCTGTAGGGCTGCGGGGCAGAGGGCGCCCTGCCTGGCACAATAGGCTTGAGTCATGGCGAGGGGGAACTGGCCATGTTGGAGCGGAAGGTGATCCGTCAGGCAGTCGAGGCTGGGCCAGCACCTATCGAGTGCAGCCCCTCCCCTTTCCTCCTCTCCCACCCGCTTGCTACAGGGCTAGATGCAGGATTTGGACCTCTGTAAAACTGTAAAGCGCAAGAAATTTGGGTCTGCCCACCTGCCCTTACTGCACTGCGTCCCCCCTCATCTCCTGTCTGATCTCTGTCTCTCTCTCTCTGTCTCTCCATCCTGTCACCCTTCCCACCCCACCCCCGCCACCTCTGCCACAAGCACACATACACGTAGTACGCGAGCCCTAGCAGCTCAAGACTTAAAGGCCGTCCAGCCCTATCCTCCCACTGCTGCTTGCTTGGACGATATGCTTAACACGTAGTGCCGTAGTCGCCGCTTGGGTAAGTCCATTGACAGGGCGCCCCCTCTTCCCTTCTTCCCTTCTGCCTGAGTTAGCTTAGTCCATTTTCAGAATAAATAAGCATATTGGATCAGAAAAACAGTTGGGGAGACAGTTCTGTGAGGGGTAGGGAAAAACTACAAAGATAGTGAAATTTAAGCTGAGCTTTAATAAGTTTGCTAGGCAGATGAGAAGGGAAGGACCTTTTAGACTTGGGAACAGCATTTTGCAAAGGTATACAGTAATGACAACTAAAGTGTTCAAGGAGCACCTAGTATGGCATGAGAGGGTGTGTGAATAAGAGAGACTGGAAGTGAGAGGGAACATAGACTGAGGTGTGAAGGTCCTTATAATGCCCTGTCAGGGTGTGTGAACATAATCTTGTAAAGCAGATTCTGAACATCTATTAAAGGTTTTGGAACAATAGAATGACATTATCAGAGATGTATTTTTGTACAAGAACTGGCAAGAGTTTGGAGAGGAGGATAGCCTGGTAGCAGAAACCAGTTAGGAAGCAATTTAATTCAACAAATGTTTTTGGAATGGTTGCTTTGTGTTAGGTCGACTTTGGTATAAAAGGAATGACAAAGCAGGAGGCCTGTTCCCAAGAAGCTCATGTTCTCATCAGGTATTCAGTGACACGTTCTCAATAGGTGTTTAGTGACACAAGTACAATAATAGAAATATAGTAAGCTTTTGACATTTATGGATTTGATGCTCACTGTTTAATGATTTTCAAAGGTCTATGACATGAAGAAATTTGTGATTTTGCTGAGACCTATGTTTGATTCACATTCTGTATTGGGAGTAAGAATTTCAACAAGATCTTTATTCATGTTCTTTGATCATGGTTATATATGAAGTAAATTTCCTGAAGTGATGAGAGCTTTGTTGTTTCTCTTCAGATTAAATTAACTCCATAGTTGATATTACTAAATTACTGATGTAATGAAATGCAAACCCATTTCAGTTGAAATATTTATTTAAATACCCCAATTAATTGTTTAAGCCCTAAGGTTCTGACATGTATACTTAAATATTATTTTTCCAGATTTATTAAGATATTGTTGACAAATGAAAATTGTATGTAAGATGCATAATGTGATAATTTGATATATACATACATTGTGAAAGCATTACCTCAACCAAATTAACACATACATCACCTCACATATTTACCATGTTTTTGACAATTATTTTTTTAAATTGAGATAAATTTCACATACAACACTGTGTAAATTTAAGGTGTACAACATATTTATTTAATACATTTATATTGCAATATGATTGCCATTGTAGCATGAGCTAACACATCTATCACATCAAATAATTGTAGTTTCTTCAAGTGTTGGGAACAATTAAGATCCAGTCTCTTAGCAAGTCTCCTGTTTATATACTATCACTGTGTTAGGTCTCCAGGATGTATTTATCTGCTAGTTGCAGGTGTGTACCTTTAAACAACATCTCCTTCATTCCCCTATCCCCAAGCCACTGGTAATCACCATTTTATTCTCTGCTTTTACAATTTCAGTGTTTTTAGATTTCACATATAAGAGATATCACACACTATTTGTTTTTCCTCTGTCTGACTTATCACACTTAGCATAATGCCCTCAAAATCCATGTTATTGCAAATGGAAGAATTTCCTTTTTCCTCATGGCCAAATAATGTTATATACATATACCACCTCTTATTAATACATTCATCATTGACAGGCACTTAGGTTGTTTCCGTATCTTGGCTATTGTGAATAATGCTGCAATTACATAGGAGTGCATAAAGCTTTTTGGTAAACTGTTTTCATTTTCTTTAGATATATATTCAGAAGTGCAATTGCTGGGTCATATGGTAGTTATGGTTTTAATTTTATAGGGCACCTCCATACTGTTCTCTATAGTGGCTGAACCAGTTTAGAATCCTATTAACAGTGCACAAGGATTCCCTTTCCCCCACATTCTTGCCAACACTTATCTTTTGTCTTCTTGATTGCCATTCTTACGTATATGAGATGATATCTCACCGTAATTGCCATTATTTTTGTGATAAAAACACTTAAGATCTACACGTAGCAAATTTCAAATATACAATATAGTATTATTAACTATAGTCATCATGTTGTACATTAGATCCCCATAACTTACTCATCTTATAACATTAAGTTTGTACACTTACACCAACATCTCCTCATTCCTCCCCTAAACCTAGCCCATGGCAATCACCTTTCTACTGTTTGCTTCTATGATTTCAGCATTTTTAGATTCCATATATGAGACCATCTTAGTATTTGTCTGTGTCTGGCTTATTTCACTTAGCATAATGTCCTACAGGTACATCCAAGTTGTTGCAAATGGCAGGATTTCCTGTTATATACGTGTGTGTGTGTGTGTGTGTGTGTGTGTGTGTGTGTGTGTGTGTGTGTGTATTTATCACATTTCTTTATCCAGTCCTCCATCATGGTCACTAGGTTGTTTTCATATATTGAAGACTGTGAATAATGCTGCAATGAACATAGGAGTGTAGATATCTCTTTGAAACACAAATTTCCTTTCCTTTGGAAATATATGTAGAAGTGGATTTGCCATGTGGTAGTTCTATTTTTAATTTTTTGAGGAACCTCCATACTGTTTTCCATAATGGCACTACCAAGTTACATCCCCAACAACAGCACACAAAAGTTCCCTTTTTTCTATGCCTTCCCCAACATTTATCTCTTCTCTTTTTGATATTAGCCATCCTAACAAATACGAGATATCTCACTGTAGTTTTGATTTGCATTTCCTTGATGATTAGTGATGTTGAGCACCTTTTCATATACCTGTTGGCCATTTGCATGTCTTCCTTGGAACAGCATTCAAGTACTTTGTACATTTTTAATTAGGTTATTATGTATTTTTTGCTACTGAATTGTTTAAATTCCTTATATATTTTTGAGATTAATGCCTTATCAGATATATGGTTTGCAAATATTTTTGTCCTACTTTGTGAGTTGCTGTTTTATTGCCAATACTAATGCCAAGAAGAATTTTCCCTATGTTTTCATCTAGGAATATTACAGTTTTAGATTATATGTTTAAGTCTTTGATCCATTTTGATTTGAATTTTGTGTATGATGTAATGTAAGGGTATGTTTTCATTCTTCTGCATGTGGATATCCAGATTTCCAAGCACAATTTATTAAAGAGACTAGTCTTTCCCCATTGTGTATTCTTAGCACCCTTGTCAAAGATTAGCAGATTGCTTTGTATTACCAGAAAGAACCATAGCCACCAATGAGTTCAGAAGTGGCATGATAAACAGTACAAAGGGCTGAAGGCCAGCCCTTTTGGAAATGCTTCCATGCAAAAGGAATTGTGCTGGAAGAAGTAGGGGTTGAAGCCAGTCAGCCAAATTCTGCCATCAGGAAGTGTGTCAGGGTCCAGCTGATAAAGAAAAGCAAAAACAAATCACAGCCTTTGTACCCAATGATGGTTGTTTGAATTTTATTGAGGAATATGATGAAGTTCTGGTATGCTGGATTTGGTCACAAAGGTCATGCTGTTAGTGACATCCCTGGAGCCTGCTTTAAAGTTGTCAAACTAGCCAGTGTCTCTCTTTTGGCTTGATACAAAGGCAAGGAGAGACTAGGACCACAAGTTTTGATGGTGAAAATATGGTAGTAATAAATATTTATATGCTTAAAAAAAGATTAGTAGACTTCATATGTGTGAGTTCTGGACTCTCTATTCTGTTCCATTGAACTATGTGTCTGTCTTTATGCCAGTACCGTACTGTTTTGATTATAATAGCTTTGTAACAGAAATTGAAACCATGAAGTGTGATGCCTCCAGCTTTGTTTTTCTTGCTCAATTTTGCTTTGGTTATTCAGACTCTTTTGTGTTTCTACATGAATTTGCAATAGTTTTTCTATTTTTATGGACAATACCACTTGAATTTTAATAGAAATTCCATTAAATTTATAATCCCTTTTGATAGTATGGACATTTTAACATTATTAATTCCTCCAATCCATAACTATCGAATATGTTCCCATTTATTTGTGTCTTCTTAAATTTCTTTCACCAATACCCTCAGTTCAGTGTAAAGATCTTTCATCTCCTCAGTTAAATTAATTCTAGGTATTTTTTTTTCTTTTAGATGCTATTGCAAATGGGATTGTTTTCTTAATTTCCCTTTCACATAGTTTGTTATTAGCATACAGAGATGTGACTGGTTTTTGTATGATGATTTTGTATCCTGCAACTTCACTAAATTAATTTGTTAGTTCTAACAGTTTTTTGGTGGAGTCTTTGGAGTTTTCTATATATAAGATCATTTCATCTGCAAACATAGACAATTTTATTCTAACTTTTTTATTTGGGTGCCTTTTATTTCTTTATCTTACTTAGTTGTTCTGGCTAGGACTTTCAGTATTATATTGAATAGAAGTGATAAGAGTGGGCATCCTCATCTTGTTCCTTATCTTAAAGGAAAAGCTTTCAGATTTTCACCACTGGATATGATATTAGATGTGGGCTTCTCATATATGTCCTTTACTATGTTGAGGGACATATTTTCTACATCTAATTTGTTGAGAGTTTTATCATGAAAAGGTGTTGAATTTTGTCAAATGATTTTTCTGTGTCTGTTGAGATGGTCATATGATTTTTACTTCATTCTGTTAATGTGCTATATCATATTTATTAATTATGTGTGCTGAACCATCCTTATGTCACAGAGATAAATTTCACTTGTTCTTGTTATATGATCCTTTTTATGTGCTGTTGAATTTCGTCTGAAACTATTTTGTTGAGCACTTTTGAATCCATATTCATCAAGGATATTGGCCTGCACTTTTATTCTCTTTTAGTGTCCTTATTTTGTTTTGCTTTGAGGGTAATATTGGCTTTGTAAAATGGGTTGGAAGTGTTCTATCTTGTTCAATTTTTTTGAAAGACTTTGAGAAAGATTAGCATTAATTCTTTTTGAAGTGTTAGAACTTACCAGTGAAGTCACCTGCCCTGGACTTTTCTTTGTTGACAGATTTTTGATTACTAAATCAAAATCCTTACTCATTATTGTGATGTTCAGATTTTCTATTTCTTTGGTGGGTTTTATATTTCTAGGAATTAATCCATTTCTTCTAGGTTGCCCAATTTGTTGGTGTATAATTTTTCATAGTATTCTCTTATGATCCTTTTTAGTTCTTGTTATCAGTTGCATTATCTCCTCTTTTCATTTACAATTTTGTGTACTTAGGATGCCTCTCTTTTGTCTTGGTTAGTGTAGCTAAAATATTGTTAATTTTTTAATCTTTCAGCAAAACCAACTTTAAGTCTCATCAATCTTTTCTATTGTCTTTCTAGTGTCTAGTTTTTTCCTGTTTTGTTCTTGATTATTTCCTTCCTTCTGCTATCATTAGTCTTAGTTTTTACTATTCCCTGAGGTAGAGGATTGAAGTCCCCTACTTTCATCGTATTGCTTTCTATTTCTCCCTTCAGTTCTATCAATATTTCCTTTACATTTTTAAGTGATGCAATATTGGCTGCATTCATATTTAAAATTGTTATATACCCTTGCTGAATTGATTCCTTTATCATTATATAGTGACCATTATCTATTATGATGAATTTTCAAATAAAGTCTATTATGTCTAATATAAGTATAAACACTTCAATGATTTTTGGTTACTGTTTCATTAAAATATCTTTTTTCCATCTCTGCACTTTTCTTTTTGAGGAACATTATGTTAACTAGACTCCCCCCTTCACCAATTACCCCACACATACCCCATTAGTCACTGTCCATCAGCGTAAGATGCTGTAAAATCACTATTTCTCTTCTCTGTGTTGCAGAGCCCACCCTGTGCCTCCACACATTATACATGCTAATTGTAAGGCACCCTTTCTTCTTCCCCCCTTCTCCCTCCCTTCCCACCCATCCTCTCCAGTCCCTTTCCCTTTGGTAACTGTTACTCCTTTCTTGGGTTCTGTGATTCTGCTGCCATTTTGTTCCTTCAGTTTTTCCTTTGTTCTTATACTCCACAGATGAGTGAAATAATTTGGTACTTGTCTTTTTCCACCTGGCTTATTTCACTGAGCATAATACCCTGTAGCTCCATCCATGTTGTTGCAAATGGTAGGATTTGTTTTCTTCTTATGGCTGAATAATATCCCATTGTGAATATGTACCACATCTTTATCCATTCATCTACTGATGGACACTTAGGTTGCTTCCATTTCTTGGCTATTGTAAATAGTGCTGCAATAAACATAGGGGTGCATCTGTCTTTTTCAAATTGGGCTGCTGCATTCTTAGGGTAAATTCCTAGGAGTGGGATTCCTGGGTCAAATGGTATGTTTATATTGAGCTTTTTGAGGAACCTCCATACTGCTTTCCACAATGGTTGAACTAATTCACATTGCCAACAGTAGTGTAGGAGGGTCCCCCTTTCTCCACAACCTTGCCAACATTTGTTGTTGTTTGTCTTTTGGATGGTGGCCATCCTTACTGGTGTGAGGTGATATCTCACTGTGGTTTTAATTTGCATTTCTCTGATGACTAGCGATGTGGAGCATCTTTTCATGTGTCTGTTGGCCATCTGAATTTCTTCTTTGGAGAACTGTCTGTTCAGCTCCTCTGCCCATCTTTTATTTGGATTGTTCAATTTGTTTGTTGAGGTGCATGAGCTCTTTTGCATTTTAGATGTCAACCCTTTATCAGATCTGTCATTTATGAATATATTCTCCCATACTGTAGGATGCCTTTTTGTTCTCTTGATGGTGTCCTTTGCTGTACAGAAGCTTTTCAGCTTGATATAGTCCCACTTGTTCATTTTTGCTTTTGTTTCCCTTGCCCAGGGAATATGTTCATGAAGAAGTCATTCATGTTTATGTCCAAGATATTTTTGCCTAAGAGTTTTTTCCTAAGAGTTTTATGGTTTCATGGCTTACATTCAGGTCTTTGATCCATTTCGAATTTACTTGTGTGTATGGGGTTAGACAGTGGTCCAGTTTCATTCTCTTACATGTAGCTGTCCAGTTTTGCCAACACCAGCTGTTGAAGAGGCTGTCATTTCCCCATTGTATGTCCATGGCTCCTTTATCATATATTAATTAACCATATATGTTTGGGTTAATGTTTGGAGACTCTATTCTGTTCCACTGCTCTGTGGCTCTGTTCTTGTGCCAGTACCAAATTGTCTTGATTACTGTGGCTTTGTAGTAGAGCTTGAAGTTGGGGAGCGAGATCCCTCCCACTTTATTCTTCCTTCTCAGGATTACTTTGGCTATTCGAGGTCTTTGGTGGTTCCATACGAATTTTAGAACTATTTGTTCCAGTTCTTTGAAGAATGCTGTTGGTAATTTGATAGGGATTGCATTGAATCTGAAGATTGCTTTGGGTAGGATGGCCATTTTGACAATATTAATTCTTCCTAGCCAAGAGCATGAGATGTGTTTCAATTTGTTAGTGTCCTTTTTAATTTCTCTTAAGAATGTCTTGTAGTTTTTGGAGTATAGGTCTTTCACTTCCTTGGTTAGGTTTATTTGTAGGTATTTTATTCTTCTTGATGCAATTGTGAATGGAATTGTTTTCCTGGTTTCTCTTTCTATTAGTTCATTGTTAGTGTATAGGAAAGCCTCAGATTTCTGTGTGTTAATTTTGTATCCTGCAACTTTGCTGTATTCCGATATCATTTCTGGTAGTTTTGGAATGGAGTCTTTAGAGTCTTTTATGTACAATATCATGTCATCTGCAAATAGTAACAGTTTGACTTCTTCTTTACTGATCTGGATTCCTTGTATTTCTTTGTTTTGTCTAATTGCCATGGCTAGGACCTACTATGTTGAATAGGAGTGGGGAGAGTGGACATCCCTGTATTGTTCCTGATCTCAGAGGAAAAGCTTTCAGCTTCTCGCTGTTCAGCATGATGTTAGCTGTGGGCTTATCACATATGGCCTTTATTATGTTGAGTTATTTTCCCTGTATACCCATTTTGCTGAGAGTTTTTATCATGAATGGATGTTGAATTTTGTCGAATGCTTTTTCAGCATCTATGGAGATGATCATGTGGTTTTTGTCCTTCTTTTTGTTGATGTAGTGGATGATGTTGATGGATTTTCGAATGTTGTACCATCCTTGCATCCCTGAGATGAATCCCACTTGATCACGGTGTATGATCCTCTTGCTGTACTTTTGAATTCGGTTTGGTAATATTTTGTAGAGTATTTTTGCATCTATGTTCATGAGGGATATTGGTCTGTAATTTTGTTTTTTGGTGGGGTCTTTGCCCGGTTTTGGTATTAGGGTTATGTTGGTTCCAAACAATGAGTTTGGGAGTATTCCCTCCTCTTCTATTTTTTGGAAAACTTCAAGGAGAATGGGTATTATGTCTTCTCTGTATGTCTGATAAAATTCCGAGGTAAATCCATCTGGCTCGGGGATTTTGCTCTTGGGTAGTTTTTTTTATTACTGATTAAATTTCGTTGCTGGTAATTGGTCTGTTTCGATTTTGTGTTTCTTCCTTGGTCAGTCTTGGAAGGTTGTTTTTTTCTATGAAGTTGTCCATTTCTTCTAGGTTTTCCAGCTTGTTGGCATGTAGCTTTTTGTAGTAATCCCCAATAATTCTTTGTATTTCTTTGGGGTCTGTCATGATTTCTCCTTTCTCATTTCTGATTCTGTTGATGTGTGCAGATTCTCTTTTTCTTTTTATAAATCTGGTTAGGGGTTTATCTATTTTGTTTATTTTCTCAAAGAACCAGCTCTTGGTTTCATTGATTTTTCCTATTGTTTTATTCTTCTCAATTTTATTTATTTCTTCTCTGATCTTTATTATGTCCCTCCTTCTGTTGACTTTAGGACTCATTTGTTCTTCTTTTTCCAATTTCGATAATTGTGTCTTAATTCACTTAGGATTGTTCTTCCTTCTTTAAATATGCCTGGATTGCTATATACTTTCCTTTTAAAACTGCTTTTGCTGTGTCCCACAGAAGTTGGGGCTTTGTCTTGTTGTTGTCATTTGTTTCCATATATTGCTGGATCTCTATTTTGATTTGGTCGTTGATCCATTGATAATTTAGGAGCATGTTGTTAAGCCTCCATGTGTTTGTGAGCCTTTTTGCTTTCTTTGTACAATTTATTTCTAGTTTTATACCTTTGTGGTCTGAGAAGTTGGTTGGTAGAATTTCAGTCTTTTGGAATTTACTGAGGCTCTTTTTGTGGCCTAGTATGTGGTCTATTCTGGAGAATGTTCCATGTGCACTTGAGAAGAATGTGTATCCTGTTGCTTTTGGATGTAGAGTTCTTTAGATGTCTATTAGGTTCATCTGTTCTAGTGTGTTGTTCAGTGCCTCTGTGTCCTTATGTATTTTGTGTCTGGTGTATCTGTCCTTTGGAGTATGTGGTGTGTTGAAGTCTCCGAAAATGAATGCATTGCATTCTATTTCCTCCTTTAATTCTGTTAACATTTGTTTCACATATGTAGATGCCCCTGTATTGGGTACATATATATTTATAATGGTTATATCCTCTTGTTGGACTGATCCCTTTATCATTATGTAGTGTCCTTCTTTGTCTCTTTTTATTTTTTTGTTTTGAAGTCTATTTTGTCTGATACTAGTACTGCAAGACCTGCTTTTTTCTCTTTGTTGTTTGCATGAAATATCTTTTTCCATCCCTTGACTTTTAGTCTGTGCACATCTTTGTGTTTGAGGTGAGTCTCTTGTAAGCAGCATATATATGGCTCTTGCTTTTTTATACATTCTATTATTCTGTGTCTTTGATTGGTTCATTCAGTCCATTTACATTTAGGATGATTATTGAAAGTTATGTACTTATTGCCATTGCAGGCTTTAGATTCTTGGTTACCAAAAGTTCAAGGTTAGCTTCTTTACTTTCTTACTGTCGAACTTAACTTGCTTATTGAGCTATTATAAGCAGTCTAATGATTCTTTATTTCTCTCCCTTCTTATTACTCCTCTGCCATTCTTTGTATGTTAGGTGTTTTTTTTTTGTTTTGTGCTCTTTTGTGTTTCCTTTGACTGTTTCTGTGGGTAGTTGATTTTATTTTTTGCTTTTAGTTAGTATTTGATCCGCTTTCTTTGCTGTGATTTTATTTTCTCTGGTGGCATCTGTTTGGCCTTCAGAGTGCTTCCATCTAGAGCAGTCCCTCTAAAATACCCTGTAGAGGTGGTTTGTGTGAAGCAAATTCCCTCAACTTTTGCTTGTCTGATAATTGTTTAATCCCTCCTTCATATTTAAATGATAATCATGCGGGATACAGTATCCTTGGTTCTAGGCCCTTCTGTTTCATTGCATTAAATATATCATGCCATTCTCTTCTGGTCTGTAAGTTTTCTGTTGAGAAATCTGATGATAACCTGATGGGTTTTCCTTTGTAGGTGACCTTTTTTCTCTCTCTGACTGCCTTTAGTACTCTGTCCTTGTCTTTGATCTTTGCCATTTTAATTATTATGTGTCTTGGTGTTGTACTCCTTGGATCCCTTGTTTTGGGAGTTCTGTGTGCTTCTATGGTCTTAGAGGATATTACCTCCCCCAGTTTGGGGAAATTTTCAGCAATTATTTCTTCAAAGACACTTTCTGTCCCTTTTTCTCTCTATTATTCTTCTGGTACCCCTATTGTTCCATTTCGATTGGTTGCACAGTTCTCTTAATATTCTTTCATTCCTGGAGATCCTTTTATCACTCTCTGTGTCAGCTTCTCTGTGTTCCTGTTCTCTGATTTCTATTCCATCAATGGCCTCTTGCATCTCGTCCTTTCTGCTTTTAAGTCCTTCCAGAGATTGTTTTATTTCTGCATTCTCCCTCCTTAGCTCCTGCATATTTCTCTTCAAGTCCATCAGCAAGGTTATGACCTTTATTTTGAATTCTTTTTTCAGGAAGATTGGTTAGGTCTATCTCCCCAGGTTCCCTCTCAGGGGATGTCTGTGTGATTCTGGTCTGAATCAAATTCTTCTGCCTTTTCATGGTGATGCGCAGATGGCACGTGTCAGCTGGGAGAACAAAATCCCTTCCTGCTTGCTCCTCGCGTTCCTCTCCTGGGAGAATGGTGACTCCTAGAGGCTTGTGTTGGGCAGTTGTGTGCAGACAGGGTCTCTGATTCTTGCCTGGGCCACTGTGGAGCTCTGTGCAGTTGCTGTGGGCGTGGCCACTTTCAGGCTGCTGGTCCACTTGGCGGGGTGTGCTGGAAGGGAACAGGTGGGAGGTTGTTTATTGTCATGAGGGTTCTTCTAGCTGCACTGCTGCCAAGGGGTTAGGGTGCCTGGAGTTCCCTGGGATTCCCAGCTCCTGGGATGAGTGCACTGGGACGCTTTCATCCAGGCGTGAGGCCCCTGTCCCTTTAAGACTTTCAAAGAGCACTTGCTTTTCTTTTGTCCCAGGGACACCGGCTGCAGGGACCCGCTTGCAGATTTTACTGTCCCGTTTCCCTAGTATCCAGCACACCATTCACTGTGTGTCTGCGCTCCCAGTGCGGATGACTAGGGCTGGTTATTTAGCTGTCCTGGGCTCTCTGTCCCTCCCTGCTCTGTCTCCTCTCCTCCTGCTAGGAGTTGGGCTGAGGGGTGCTTGTGTCCCACTGGGCCGTGGCTTGTATCTTACTCCCTTCACGAGGTGCTGGGTTCTCACAGGTGTAGATGTAGCCTGGCTGTTCTCCTGTGTCTCCTGGTCTCTCTTTTGGAAATAGTTGTATTTGTTGCATTTTCAAAAATATATATGTTTGTGGAAGGATATTTCTGTTGTCCTACTCATGCCACCATCTTGGCTCCTTTTCCATCTCTTCACTTTTAAACATGTACACTTAAAGCTAAAGTGAATCTCTTATAGGCAGCATACTGTTGGATCTTGTTTTTTAAAATATATTCAGCCACTCCATGTCTTTTGATTGGAGAATTTAATACATTTTCATTTAGTAATTGATAGCTAAGGACCAACTATTGCCATTTTTTCCCTTTATTTTATGACTTTTTAAGGTTTCTTTGTTCTTTGTATCCTCTCTTGTTGTCTTCCTCTGGTTTGTTAATTTCTCTAGTGGCATGCTTTGATTCCTTTCTCTTTACTATTTTTGTATATACCAGAGGGTTTTTTTTGTAGGTAACATGGGGCTTACATAAAACATCTTATAATTATAACTTCTGTTTTAAATGACTTAATATCACCTACTTGCAAAAACTTTATACTTTTACTCCCCTCCCACATTTTATGCTATTGATACTACCCCTCACATCTTTTTATATTGTGTACCAATTAACAAATTATTGCATCTGTAGTTGTTTTTAATACTTTTGTCTTTTCACTTTTATTCTAGAGTTCAGTGATTTAGATAACACTATTACAGTATTAGAGTGTTCCTCTAATACTGATTATTTATTTGCCTTTCCCAGTGAATTTTATACTTCCATATGTTTTCATGTTTTTCCTTAGCTTCCTTTCATTTCAATTTTAAGAACTCTCTTTAGCATTCCCTGTAAGACAAGTCTAGTAGTGATGATCTTCCTCAGCTCTAGTTTATCTGGGAGTGTCTTTGTCTCTCCTTCTTGTCTGAATGACAGCTTTTCTGGGTATAATATTTCATATATTTGGTATGGAATGTGTGTGTACTTTTTCCTTGAGTACTTTGAACATACCCCACTCCTTTCCATCCTGCAAGGTTTTGGCTAGGAAGTCTGCTGATAGACTTATTGGGGTTCCCTTGTGTGTTATACACTGCTTTTATCTTGCTGCTGCAAAATTCTGTCTTTGTTTTAGACATTTTACAATTTAATTGTAATGTGTCTTGGGATAATCCTTGGTTGATCTTGCTTGGGAATATTTGAGCTTCATGAGTCTGGATGTCAATATCTACCTTAAGATTTGGGAAGTGTTCAGTCATTATTTGATTATTTTTATTAAGGTATCATTCATATATAGTCTTATATTGGTTTCAAATATACAACAGAGTGGTTCAACAGTTGCACATATTTTTAAATCTTTACCCCCATTAATACAGTTACTGTCAACATAGGAAAATATTACAGAATCATTGACTATATTCTCCATGCTGTACTACTATCTCCATGACCAAGTTACATTATGATTGAGAATTTTTGTGCCCTTTTGTCCCCCTCACACTCCCTACCCACCCTCTGCAACTACTCCCCCATGATAAACATCAGTCACTTCTCAGTGTCTGTGAGTCTACTGCTATTTTCTTCATTTTGTTTTGTTTTGTTTTTATATTCCAAAAATAAGTGAAATCATAAAGCATTTGTCTTTTTCCACTTGGCTTATTTCACTAAGCATAATACCCTCTAGATCCATCCATGTTGTTGCAAATGGCAGGATTTCTCTTTTTTATGAAAGAATAATACTCCATTGTGTATATGTACCACCTGTTCTTTATACACTCATCTGTTGATGGACACTTAGGTTGCTTCCATATCTTGGCTACTGTAAATAATAAAGGGGTAAATATAGGGATGTATATATCTTTTTGGGTAAGGGATTTTATTTTCTTTGGGAAAATTCCTAGAAGTGGAATTACTGGGTCACATGTATTTCTATTTTTAGTCTTTTGAAGATCCTCCATGATGCATTCCACAGTGGCTGCACCAATTGACATTTCCAACAGCAGTATAGGAGGGTTCCCATTTCTCCACATCCTCATCAACCCTTTTATTTCTTACCTTTTAGTGGCCATTCTAACTGGTGTGAGATGGTATCTTATTGTGGTTTTGATTTGCATTTCCCTGATGATTAGTTATGTGGAGCATCTTTTCATGTGCCTCTTGGCCATTTGTATTTCTTCTTTGGAGAAATGTCTGTTCAGGTCCTCCACCCATTTTTTAATTGGGTTATTTGTTTTCTGGGTGTTGAAACATAGGTGTTCTTCATATATTTTGGGTGTTAACCCCTTATCAGATGAATTATTTATGAATATATTCTCCCATACTGTAGGTAGCCTTTTTGTTCTGTTGATGGCGCCCTTTGCTGTAAAGAATCTTTTAAATTTGATGTAGTCCCACTTGTTTGTTTTTTATTTTCTTTCCCTTGCCTGAGGAGATGTGTCCAGGAAGAAATTGCTCATACCTATGTTCAAGAGATTTTACCTATGTTTTCTTCTAAAAGTTTTATGGTTTCATGTTTTACATTCAGGTCTTTGATCCATTCAGCCATTATTTCTTTACATAAGCTTCCTATCCCTTTCTCTTTCTCCTTCCCTTTTTTGATTCCCATAATGCATGTATTTTTATGCTTGTGGTGTCTTACAGGTCCTGTGTACCTTCTTCACCCTTTTAATTATTTTTCTTTTTGTTCCTTTAGCTAATTTAAAATGACTTGTCTTCAAGTTTGCTGGTTCTTACTTCTGCATAATTGAGTGTTATGTTGAAGCTCTACATTGAACTTTTCAGTTTTTGTCATTGTATCCTTCAGCTTCAGGATTTCTGTTTGTTTCATTTTTATGGTTTCTATTCATTTATTAAAATTCTCATTTCATTCATGCATTTTTAAGTATAGTTGATATACAATGTTATATTGGTTTCAGGAGTACAACATAGTGATTCAACAGTTTACATTATTAAACGGTCACCCCAGTATGTGTAGTTATCATCTGTCAACATAAAATGATATTTCCATATCATTAACTATATTCCCTATGTGGTACTTTTATCTCTGTGACTAATTTATTTTACATGGAATTTTGCACCTCTCTATCTCCTTCACCTATTTCACTAAACCCCCATTCTCCTCCCCCATGGCAACCACCAGTCTCTTGTCTGTTCTATGAGTCTATTTCTGTTTTGTTCATTTTGTGTTTTTAGATTCCACGTATAAGTGAAACCATACAGTATTTGTCTTTCTCTGTCTAGCTTACTTCACTTAGTATAATACCCTCTAGATCCACTCATGTTGTGCCAAAATAGCATGATTTCATTCTTTTCTATGACTGAGGATTACTCCATTGTATAAATGTATCCCATCTTTATTCATTCATGTATTGATGGACCCTTTGGTTGCCTCCATATCTTGACTGTTGTTAATAATGCAGGGATAAACATACGGGTGTAAGTATCTTTTCAAAATAGTGTTTTTGTTTTCTTTAGATAAATACCCAGAAGTGGAATTGCTGGATTGTATGGTAATTCTATTTTTAGATTTTTGAGGAACCACCATACTGTCTTCCATATTGGCTGCAGCATTTTGCATTCCCATCAACAGTGCAACAGGGGCTCCCTTTTCTCCTCACCAATACTTGTTTTTAGTCTTTTTGATAATTACCATTCTAACAGATGTAAGGTGATATCTCGTGGTTTTGATTTGCATTTCCCTGATGATTAGTGATGTGGAGCGTTTTTCATGTGCCTGTTGGCCTTCTTCTGTATCCCTTCTTTGGAGAAATGTCTATTCAGGTCCTCTGCCCATTTTTTAATTGCATTGTTTGTGTTTTTGATATTGAGTTATATGAGTCTTTATATATTTTGGATATTAACCCCATATTGGTTATATCATTTGAAAATATCTTCTCCCATTCAGTGGGTTACCCTTTCATTTTGTTGATGGTTTCCTTTTCTGTGCAAAAGCTTTTTAGTTTGATGTAGTCCCACTCATTTTTTTTTTGCTTTTGTTGCCCTTGCCTGAGGAGACAGATACAAAAAAGTGTTGCCCAGCATATCTTGGCTATTGTAAATATTGCAGCAGTAATCATAAGAATGCATATATCTTTTTGAATCAGTGATTTGTTTTCTTTGGGCATATTCCCAGAAGTGGAATTACTGAGTGATATGGTATTTCTATTTTTAGCTTTTTGAGGAACCTTCATACTGTTTTCCATAATGGCTGGGCCAATTACATTCCCACCAACAGTGTACAAGGGTTTCCTTTTCTCCTCATCATCACCAATACTTGTTATTTCTTATCTTTTGGACAGCAGCCATTCTGACTGGTGTGAGGTGGTATCTCATTGTCATTTTGATTTTTCACCTTGTTGATTAGTGTCATTCATGCATTTTTTTCTAATTTTGTTTAGTTGTCTGTGTTTCCTTACATCTCATTTGGTTTCTTTAAGATGATTATTTTGTATTCTTTGTCAGGCAGTTCATAGATGTCCTTTTCTTTAGAATCAGTGTGTGGAGCTTTATTGGTTTCTTTTGGTTGCATCATATTTGACTGGTTCTTCATGACCCATGTAGCCTTATGTTGGTGTCTGTGCATTTAAAGGGGCAAACACCTTTTCCAGTCTTTAAAGACTGGTTTTAGTAGGTAAAGACCTTCTTTTCTTGGGTCTCTGGGCTGATGGTATTGCCTCTAGGATCTCAGTTGAGTAGGGTTGGAGTAGGTGATGTGGCTGTTGCTGGATTCATGGTGGGGTCCATGGTTAGCAGGCTTGTTACCAAGGGCTTAGGCGGGTGTGGATCCTTCCTGGTCCCTGGACTGGTGAGACTGCCTCCAGGACCTTGGTCAGTAAGGCTGCTGTTGGTACAACATTATATTTCAGGATCCACAGGTGGCGGGCCCATTACTGTATACACAGACAGGTGTAAATCCTGCTGGGCCCTGCAGAGGGCTTCTTCCTGGTCACTGGAAAATTTCTTGGGTGGGAAGGAGTGGCTCTAGACTTGCCTGAGAATGGCTGAAAGAAGTCACAGGTCCACAGCCAAGTCTGAGGTCTTTAGGCCTGCTCTGCAGGTATAGATGGGTATGACTCCTCCCAGTTCCCTAGGTTAGAAGGACTGATCTTGGACCACAGTTGAGAGAAGATGGAGCTGAATCACAAGGCTGCCTCAGGACCTGCAGTTGAACTGAATTTGGTAAGCCTGTTATCCAAAGCGTGGGTGAGCATGTCCCAAGAGTCCTCCTGGTTCCCTTGACAGATAGTGATAATTCCAGGACCAAGACCAAATAGGGTTGTATGCCTGCCCTCTCAAAATGACCTTCCTTGGTGTTGGGCTCTACTGGAATTTTGCAGTCTTCTACCTGGATCCCAGCACTCTCACAAAGGGACTTTTGCTTTTCATGCATTGCTACCAAATTATTGTTGCTGTGCAGGGATATGTGTGGAGAAACTCCTATGCTATCATCTCTCTCTCTAAATTTTCTGTTATTCTTGAATTTGGGGCTCTTGGAACATATCTCTTGGGAATGTCAAAGGTATACTATTTAAACCAAGTAGCCTTGAAGAAGAATGATTAAATGTGAAAGTGAATGTCTGAGTTGATTTTTGAATAGTGAATTAGAGTTTACTAAGAAGATATGAGATGGGGATAGGAGGTAAGGGAGAGAGAAATTTCCAAGAAGAAAAAAATATGTAGTGGATTTGTGAAACATTACAGCATATATGTGGGACTTCAGGTAATCTGGTCTTTCTGGAAGATATTACAATAGTCTAGTCAAGAGGTGATAGGGAAAGTGCAGAAGGAGAAAAAGGGGAAAATGTAAGGGTGTTTGGGGAAAGAACCAACAGAACTTGTTGACCAATTGGCAAGTAAAGAGGGATAAGTCATAGCTAACAACTACATTTTGAACTTCAGCATCTGGAAGAACAGTGTTGTCAGTAACCATGATTGAGGATACGGTGAGAGGAGCAGCTTTGGTAGTTGAAGATGGTAACTTTAATTTTTAGACATGATGAATTTTGTCTAAATCCTCCTCTTATATGGTAGCCTAAGAACCAATCAAATAGGCTGGGGCAGAGAGCTTATAATAGGGATAGCTCCTCCACAATAGTATGGACGCCAAAAGTGAGAGAGACAATCCACTGGCTTTTTTTAAATAAATAAAGTGTTATTGAAACACATTTATGTCCATTTGTTTAACTATAGTCTTTGGTTACTTTTGCACTATAACAGCACAGTTGAGTAGTTGTGACAGAGATCATATGACATTGAAAGCCTAAAACTTTTACTATCTTGCTCTTTTTGAAAAAAGTGTCCCATTCATTGGTCTAAGAGAAAGACAAGGTTCAAACACCAAAGTCCACTATAAACATCAAGACTAGAGGACCAAAATCTCATACAACCTCTTTAAGGAAATAAGTGGAGACTTACCAGGTTGGATATGGGAGTCCCATGGGGCTCAACATGGGAGTAGGCAGTTTTTACCCAAGGCATCTTAGGATGCCCAAACCAGATAACAAGCTGAGCTGAAAACAATATAGGAATGATGAGGGCTAAGAAGTAAGGAGTATTGACTAGAGGTTATTCCAAATTAAAGAGTGCTAGAGGCATGAATTTGAAGCCAAGACACAGAGCCAGACACCCAGAGCCAAGGAGATTAAAAGATGAGAGCAAGAACAAATGCATATAATTTGGGGTTAACGACAGCAGCAGGTGGGGTGGGTAGGTGGTTTGGGTAGTCAGAAAGCATGGCAGAATGAAATGTGTATTAAGACATAGTGAAGGTGGTCTGAGGTGATTGCTAGAATGCCTGTTAGTGTTCGAAGCTTGGTTTTATTCATCAGCTGAGCTGTGATACTCTTGTGAATCAGTCATATTAAAGGAATAATGGCAGAGCAGACACTATCCATTCTTGGATTGGGGCATACTGTTTCTAGGTTTGCCTGAAGGAAAATGGTGACTTATTCTGGAGTGTTTTATGGTGACAGAAAGCTCCCATAACTGCCCTGCAGTTGCACTATTAGACTGATTAGTATCAGTGGGAGTCTAATATTTGTTTTACCATGTATTCTGGGTCTCTATATGGAGTTTCCCAGGCAGGTGGAGAGGTATGGGATGGCTTTGATGGATAGGACCTAGCAGGGAGTGGAGAAGGAGATATTAAAACTGGGTGGGAAGCAATTGGAAATAGAAAGGTTAGCTTGGTCTTCAATAGCTACAGATATTATTGTCAGGGTTGGTTGATGCTAATGTTTCTGAAAGACAGCAAGACAGCATGTCACATTTTTATATCTCCCATGGAGCTATTCAGCAGACTGCCTCGGAGATCTTGCGTGGCCTTTACCTCTTCTGGGTACTATGGGAACTTCCAGGATTGTGGTATTTGCTCAATGATCAGGGGAAGCTATGGAAGTGAAAGCCACAGTCATGGGTCAGTGTTTGGGTAGTGTAGTGAATTCTTACAAAGTCAGTATGGTAGAGTAGAACTAGTTACATTGTTTGAGGAGGTATAGCAGTGCATGTACACTTCCAGAATTTGGATCAAGTGTGCCTGTTGCTTTACCTGTTGTTCTGCAGGTATTGGGTGACATAGAGATGGATCCACATATGGAGGGCTCTGAATAGTGTTTTCCATATTGGATATTAAGTGAGGGTCGTGGTCATATTTCAGGTTATTTTAAAGTTTGTGGATATGGAATACTTCTTTGATAAATAATGTGACAGTAGTGTTGTGGATGGGAATCCAAGAAAGGGGATAAACATACCATCTTAGTGAGGATGTCTGCCATTTCCAATATGGTGTTACAACTTTAGGAAGGAAAAAAGATCCATAATGTAGAATTTGGTGGTCAGTATAGGATAGAGTAATACTTTGGGATTTCCAGGCCTGTCCTCAGTCTGAGACAATAGTGCCTAGCATACTGTAGCACCTACCTATAGTGAACAAATATTTGTTACATGAATAAATGAATTTTTCACTTCCTAGACATGTTCCAAGTTTTGAATGGGCTGTAGAGGACCTTTGGATAGTGTGGAAGAACCACATACCTGAAGTAGAGGCTATTCCTGCCTACCCCTACTCTAGGACCTAGATATTCTTTGACCACTGGGGTTACCTGTGTCTAGGTGAATAAGCACCTTATGTCAGAGATACCCCAAACTATCTCCAGTTTCAGTGATTTGCTAGAAAGGCTCATAGAATTCAGTAGTTTTATTTTTGGTTAATATTTCTTGTAGCAATGCAGTAAGGATATACAGCTAGACCATAAAAGACACAGGTGGAGTCTGGAGGATTCTCTGTGCAGGCTTCCTAATGCTCTCTTCCAGCTATGAGGAGTCACACAGAGTGCACTCTTCCTCCATCAACAATTCTGCAGTAACATATGTGAAATGTAGTCTATTACAGAGGCTCATTAGAGACTTAGTGCCCATAATTTTTACTGGTGACTAATTGCATAAGCATTCTCTTCCTAGCATGTACCAAAATTCCAGACAGCAGGTGTTCAGTGTAAATTACATTGCATTCACAAATGGTCTAGGTACAGTGAGCCACCCTAATCAGTTAACTGTTGACTGGAAATACTCCAAAAGACAAGTTCCCAGATGCCAGCCAGAAGCCAACCTTATAAACAAACTCTTCTAAAGATAGCAGTCTCAGGTCTGCTACATTAACTCTTCTGCACAGCACCCATCTGCTGTCCTATACCTGATACTGATACCAGAATATTCCCAGGAGAGATAACCTCTAAGGATAGAATTCATCTCCTATCTCTCTGATATTTGGGGGTGTTTTGATTCTAGGATTGTAGGACAAGAAGAGTTAAAGTATTTGTAAAAGAAAATCTACCTCACTTGGCACAGACTGAGTTTTTCTGGCATTTGCTGCTCTAAATTGTGATTAGATTGGACCTTCATGAAATTTTGGGATCCTTCAAGGTAGGGTATCCATGTCTTGATGATGGCCTTGATCACTCAACTTCTTTTTCTCACATTTAGTATTGCCTTTAGCCATGATCAGACTTTTTGAGCATTAGAGGCAGAGAAGGAGTTTGCCAGAGTAAATGGATGAATCCGGGTAGGCCAATATTATGGAAGAACAAGTTTTCAGCTGCTGAAATGTGGTTGTTCTGCATAACTCCTTTCCAGACAAATAATTTAGTGGACTGCTCATAATGAAAGGATGATGAGGAAACTATTAGTAATATCCAGCACCCCCAGGGACTGCTGAACTTTCTTGATTTCTGAAGGGCTTCTCAGTGTAGAAGAACTTGTAAAATTTTCCCTGAAATCACGTGTATGCTTTGGCCCAACATTGTTCAAGAACTCTTCTTTCAGGATTTTGCCAACAAGTTTGACCTAGGGGTGGTCCAAAATCTGTACTTGGTCTAAAATCAAGGGTGTTATTCACTTTTAACACAGATGTCATTTAGAGCTTCCTTTTCCGTGGAAATTTGGGTAAATACATTTGAACCCTCAATATCACAACCTGGTCAAGTCTAGCATTCCCCCATGACTTCTGTAAATGTTTGATCTTATATCCTCATATATGCCTCAACTATTTAGAGGCAGAAATATATATCAGTGACTGCCTAGGGTTAGTGGTGGGTAGAGGTATGAGGAGAAATGAAGAGTAGCTGCTAATGTGTATGGGGTTTCTTTTTGGGGTAATGAAAGTGTTCTAAAATTGATTGTGGCAATGGTTGTACAACATTGTGAATATTTACTAAAAACCACTGAACTACACATTTTAAATGGGTGAATTGTATGCTATATGAATTATATCTCAATAAAGCTGTTATATTTTTTTAAAGTAAGGGCATATGTGGATTTCTTAGAATTGTCATATTTACCACATGAAGAGTGGTAGCAGTGTGAGAATGCCTATTTCTTCATAGTCTCACCAACAGAATGCGTTGTCATATTTATGCCAGTCTGAAGGGTGAGAAATGGTGTTTCTGCATTTTTTTTCTTCCATCATCTCTCTTTCTGTGGGTAGATGTATTTTTTTTTTTGAGAGGGCATCTCTGATATTTATTGATCAAATGGTTGTTAACAACAATAAAATTCAGTATAGGGGAGTCAATGCTCAATGTACAATCATTAATCCATCTCAAGCCTAATTCTCGTCAGTCTCCAATCTTCTGAAGCATAAAGAACAAGTTCTTACATGGTGAACGAATTCTTACATAGTGAATAAATTCTTACATGGTGAACAGTACAAGGGCATTCATTACAGAAACTTTCGGTTTTGATCACACATTATGACCTATAAACAATCAGGTCAAATATGAATATTCATTTGATTTTTGTACTTGATTAATATGTTGATCCCACAATTCTCCCTCTATTATTATTATTATTTTTATTTTTAATAAAATGCTGAAGTGGTAGGTAGATGCAAGATAAAGGTAGAAAACATAGTTTAGTGCTGTAAGAGGGCAAATGTAGATGATCAGATGATCAGGTGTGTGCCTATGGACTAAGTATTAATCCAGGCTAGACAAGGGCAGCAAGACATCCACGGATGCAGAAGATTTCTCTCAAAGCAGGGGGGGTGAGGTTCTGAGCCTCACCTCTGTTGATCCCCAAATTCTCACCTGATGGCCCCCCTGCGACTGTGCCTGTCTTAGGTTGTCCCTCCCTTGAGGAATCTTACCCATCTCTGGCTAACCAGTCATCTTCTGGGGCCATACAGGGAAATGTAAACTTCGTAAGTGAGAGAGAAGCCATATTGTTTGCAAAGGTTAGCTTTTTACTTCTTTGCAGATTTATGCCCTGTGGCTTCTATGCCCAGCACTTGTCTCAAGGTATCTTTACCACCTGGAGGAATTATGATACTCGGTAAATTCGATATGAGGCACGAATTCTATTTAAGGGTTGTAATTAGGAAGGAAGAAGAAAAGCTATAGATGTAGCATATGGAAGGAAACATGGGAGGATTGATTATTTCTTTGACATATCTTCTTATAGAGTACCTTAAGTATGTAGAGGTTTTAAACTACTAACTAATTTGCACACACATATTAACATAATAGGAATATGGTGACATAAACAAAGCAAATCTATAATTACCAGCCATCTCCAGTGAAGCCAAGAAAACCATTTCGGCACCCTAGGCATTTGTGAAAATTTATCTATGATATGATGGATATTGTCCAAATGTACTTGAACAGTCTGAGAAAAATCAGACAAATTAAAGCAACCCATTTCTGGGATCTGTTCACATCCCATATGTTCTTTTAACCGTAGATAGTCTATAGTCATGAGATTTTGGAGTGCTACAACTTGCACCCCTCCCAACTCCTGGTTGAGTTCCAACAGTACAGATCCGGTCAAATTCGTTGTCTCACTGTATGCACATGCCAGCCTAGACATCTCCCTCCTCATTCCTATGGCAAGTCCAGGAGACGGTGGGCTGGATGCAGCCACAACCGCAGCATCGTCCGGATCCCTGTGGAGGCTTTTTGATGATCATCCCCCGGCACAAGTCCTCCAGAGAGTGCTGATGCTGGAAGCTCCTCCTCATATGGTATCTTAGTTCATTTTCTGGGTATCCAAGCTAGGCCTTGATCTTCTGCATAGAAACAAACAGACCCTTTGCCCACACTTTGACATGCCCTCTATACCACTGTGCAGAACTCCTTGGAGGTCAGCACACAGTAACTGCTTTTTTTTTTTTTATTAAGAGAAAGGAATATTATCAGAAAAGAGTACCTTCATAGCTGATCATCTGCCACCCTTTAAGTGATCAACATTAAGGATATTCAAAGCATGCATTGATCTTTGATTTACCAATAGTTTAATCCTATCAAGGAGTAATCCCCCTTTTCTTTCTTTCTTTCTTTCTTTTTTTAATTTTTAATCTACACTTACATGAAGAATACTATGTTTACTATGCTCTCCCCTATATCAGGTCCCCCCTAACAACCACATTACGGTTACTGTCCATCAGCTTAGCAAAATGTTGTAGAGTCACTACTTGTCCTCACTGTGTTGTGCAGCCCACCCTCCCCTTTCTCCCTCCCCCCCATGCATGCTAATCTTAATACCCCCCTTCTTCTCCCCCTCCTTATCCCTCCCTGCCCACCCATCCTCCCCAGTTCCTTTCCCTTTGGCACCTGTTAGTCCATTTTTGGGTTCTGTAATTCCGCTGCTGTTTTGTTCCTTCAGTTTTTCCTTTGTTCCTATACTCCTCAGATGAGTGAAATCATTTGGTATTTCTCTTTCTCCACTTGACTTATTTCACTGAGCATAATACTCTCCAGCTCCATCCATGTTGCTGCAAATGGTTGGATTTTTCCTCTTCTTATGGCTGAGTAGTATTCCATTGTGTATATGTACCACATCTTCTTTATCCATTCATCTACCGATGGACATTTAGGGTGCTTCCAATTCTTGGCTATTGTAAATAGTGCTGCGATAAACATAGGGGTGCATCTGTCTTTCTCAAACTTGATTGCTGCGTTCTTAGGGTAAATTCCTAGGAGTGGAATTCCTGGGTCAAATGGTAGGTCTGTTTTGAGCATTCTGATGAACCTCCATACTGCTTTCCACAATGGTTGAACTAATTTACATTCCCACCAGCAGTGTAGGAGGGTTCCCCTTTCTCCACAGCCTCGCCAACATTTGTTGTTGTTTGTCTTTTGGATGGCAGCTATCCTTACTGGTGTGAGGTGATACCTCATTGTAGTTTTAATTTGCATTTCTCTGATAATTAGCTATGTGGAGCATCTTTTCATGTGTCTCTTGGCCATCTGTATTTCTTTTTTAGAGAACTGTCTGTTCAGTTCTTCTGCCCATTTTTTAATTGGGTTATTTGTTTTTTGTTTGTTGAGGCGTGTGAGCTCTTTATATATTCTGGACGTCAACCTTTATCGGATCTGTCATTTTCAAATATATTCTCCCATACTGTAGGATGCCTTTTTGTTCTATTGATGGTGTCTTTCGCTGTACAGAAGCTTTTCAGCTTAATGTAGTCCCACTTGCTCATCTTTGCTGTTGTTTTCCTTGCCCGGGGAGATATGTTCAAGAAGAGGTCACTCATGTTTATGTCTAAGAGGTTTTTGCCTATGTTTTTTTTCCAAGAGTTTAATGGCTTCATGACTTACATTCAGGTCTTTGATCCATTTTGAGTTTACCTTTCTATATGGGGTTAGACAATGGTCCAGTTTCATTCTCCTACATGTAGCTGTACAGTTTTGCCAGCACCATCTGTTGAAGAGACTGTCATTTGGCCATTGTATGTCCATGGCTCCTTTATCAAATATTAATTTACCATATTTGTTTGGGTTAATTTCTGGAGTCTCTAATCTTTTCCACTGGTCTGTGGCTCTGTTCTTGTGCCAATACCAAATTGTCTTGATTACTATGGCTTTGTAGTAGAGCTTGAAGTTGGGGAGTTAGATCCCCCCTACTTTATTCTTCTTTTTCAGGATTGCTTTGGCTATTCGGGGACTTTGGTGTTTCCATATGAATTTTTGAATTATTTGTTCCAATTCATTGAAGAATGTTGCTGGTAATTTGAGAGGGATTGCATCAAATCTGTATATTGCTTTGGGCAGGATGGCCATTTTGACGATATTAATTCTTCCTAGCCATGAGCATGGGATGAGTTTCCATTTATTAGTGTCCCCTTTAATTTCTCTTAAGAGTGACTTGTAGTTTTCAGAATATAAGTCTTTCACTTCTTTGGTTAGGTTTATTCCTAGGTATTTTATTCTTTTTGATGCAATGGTGAATGGAATTGTTTTCCTGATTTCTCTTTCTATTGATTCATTGTTAGTGTATAGGAAAGCTACAGATTTCTGTGTGTTAATTTTGTGTCCTGCAACTTTGCTGTATTCCGATATCAGTTCTAGTAGTTTTGGAGTGGAGTCTTTAGGGTTTTTTATGTACAGTATCATATCATCTGCAAATACTGACAGTTTAACTTCTTCTTTACCAATCTGGATTCCTTGTATTTCTTTGTTTTGTCTGATTGCCATGGCTAGGACCTCCAGTACTGTGTTAAATAACAGTGGGGAGAGTGGGCATCCCTGTCTGGTTCTGGATCTCAGAGGAAATGCTTTCAGCTTCTCGCTGTTCAGTATAATGCTGGCTGTGGGTTTATCATATATGGCCTTTATTATGTTGAGGTACTTGCCCTCTATTCCCATTTTGCTGAGAGTTTTTATCATGAATGGATGTTGAATTTTGTCAAATGCTTTTTCAGCATCTATGGAGATGATCATGTGGTTTTTGTCTTTCTTTTTGTTAATGTGGTGGATGATGTTGATGGATTTTCAAATGTACCATCCTTGCATCCGTGGGATGAACCCCACTTGGTCATGGTGTATGATCCTTTTGATATACTGTTGAATTCTGTTTGCTAATATTTTATTGAGTATTTTTGCATCTACATTCATCAGGGATATTGGTCTGTAATTTTCTTTTTTGGTGGGGTCTTTGCCTGGTTTTGGTATTAGGGTGATGCTGGCCTCATAGAATGAGTTTGGGAGTATTCCCTCTTCTTCTATTTTGTGGAACACTTTAAGGAGAATGGGGATTGTGTCTTCTCTGTGTGTCTGATAAAATTCCGAGGTAAATCCTTCCGGCCCCGGGATTTTGTTCTTGGGTAGTTTTTTGATTACCGTTTCAATTTCTTTGCTCGTAATTGGTTTGTTTAACTTTTGTGTTTCTTCCTTGGTCAGTCTTGGGAGGTTGTATTTTTCTAGGAAGTTGTCCATTTCTTCTAGGTTTTCCAGCATGTTGGCATATAGGTTTTCATAGTAGTCTTTAATAATTCTTTGTATTTCTGTGGAGTCTGTCATGATTTTTCCATTCTCATTTCTGATTCTGTTGATTTGTGTTGATTCTCTTTTTCTCTTAATAAGTTGGGCTAGAGGCTTATCTATTTTGTTTATTTTCTCGAAGAACCAGCTCTTGGTTTTGTTGATTTTTGCTATTGTTTTATTCTTCTCAATTTTGTTTATTTCTTCTCTGATCTTTATTATGTCCCTCCTTCTGCTGACTTTAGGCCTCCTTTGTTCTTCTTTTTCCAGTTTTGATAATTGTGATGTTAGACTATTCATTTGGGATTGTTCTTCCTTCTTCAAGTGTGCCTGGATTGCTATATACTTTCCTCTTAAGACTGCTTTCGCTGCGTCCCACAGAAGTTGGGGCTGAGTGTTGTTGTTGTCATTTGTTTCTATATATTCCTTGATCTCTATTTTGATTTGTTCATTGATCCATTGATTATTTAGTAGCATGTTGTTAAGCCTCCATGTGTTTGTGAGCCTTTTTGTTTTCTTTGTAGAATTTATTTCTACTTTTATACCTTTGTGGTCTGAAAAATTGGTTGGTAGAATTTCAATATTTTGGAATTTACTGAGGCTCTTTTTGTGAGCTAGTATGTGGTCTATTCTGGAGAATGTTCCATGTGCACTTGAGAAGAATGTATATCCTGTTGCTTTTGGATGTAGAGTTCTATAGATGTCTATTAGGTCCATCTGTTCTAGTGTGTTGTTCAGTGCCTCCATGTCCTTACTTATTTTCTGCCCGGTGGATCTATCCTTTGGGGTGAGTGGTGTGTTGAAGTCTCCTACAATGAATGCATTGCAGTCTATTTCCCTCTTTAGTTCTGTTAGTATTTGCTTCACATATGCTGGTGCTCCTGTATTGGGTGCATATATATTTAGAATGGTTATATCCTCTTGTTGGACTGAGCCCTTTATCATTATGTAGTATCCTTCTTTATCTCTTGTTACTTTCTTTGTTTTGAAGTCTATTTTGTCTGATATTAGTACTGCAACCCCTGCTTTCTTCTCACTGTTTTTTGCCTGAAATATGTTTTTCCATCCCTTGACTTTTAGTCTATGCTTGTCTTTGGGTTTAAGGTGAGTTTCTTGTAAGCAGCATATAGATGGGTCTTGCTTTTTTATCCTTCTATTACTCTGTGTCTTTTGATTGGTGCATTAAGTCCATTTACATTTAGGGTGACTATTGAGAGATATGTACTTATTGCCATTGCAGGCTTTAGATTCGTGGATACCAAAGGTTCAAGGTTAGCTTCTTTAGTATCTTACTGCCTAACTTAGCTTGCTTATTGAGCTGTTATATACACTGTCTGTAGATTCTTTTCTTCTCTCCCTTCTTATTCCTCCTCCTCCATTCTTCATATGTTGTGTGTTTTGTTCTGTGCTCTTTTTAGGGGTGCTCCCATCTAGAGCAGTCCCTGTAGGATGCCTTGTAGAGGTGCTTTGTGGGAAGCAAATTCCCTCACCTTTTGCTTCTCTGGGAATTGTTTAATCCTGCCATCATATTTAAATGATAGTCGTGCTGGATACAGTATCCTTTGTTCAAGGCCCTTCTGTTTCATTGCATTAAATATATCATGCCATTCTCTTCTGGCCTGTAGGGTTTCTGTTGAGAAGTCTGATGTTAGCCTGATGGGTTTTCCTTTATAGGTGACCTTTTTCTCTCTAGCTGCCTTTAAAACTCTTTCCTTGTCCTTGATCCTTGCCATTTTAATTACTATGTGTCTTGGTGTTGTCCTCCTTGGATCCTTTCTGTTGGGGGTTCTGTGTAATTACATGGTCTGTTTGATTATTTCCTCCCCCAGTTTGGGGAAGTTTTCAGCAATTATTTCTTCAAAGAGACTTTCTATCCCTTTTCCTCTTTCTTCTTCTTCTGGTATCCCTATAATACGAATATTATTCCTTTTGGATTGGTCACATAGTTCTCTTACTGTTGTTTCATTCCTGGAGATCCTTTTATCTCTCTCTATGTCAGCTTCTATACGTTCCTGTTCTCTGGCTTCTATTCCTTCAATGGCCTCTTGCATCTTATCCATTCTGCTTATAAATCCTTCCAGGGATTGTTTCACTTCTGTGATCTCTTTCCTGACATCTGTGATCTCCTTCCGGACTTCATCCCACTGCTCTTGCATTTTTCTCTGCATCTCATCCCATTGCTCTTGCATTTTTCTCTGCATCTCTGTCAGCATGTTCATGATTTTTATTTTGAATTCTTTTTCAGGAGGACTGGTTAGGTCTGTCTCCTTCTCAGGTGTTGTCTCTGTGATCTTTGTCTGCCTGTAGTTTTGCCTTTTCATGGTGATAGAGATAGTTTGCAGAGCTGGTACAAGTGCCTGCTGGAAGAGTATCCCTTCTTGTTGGTTTGTGGCCTTCCTCTCCTGGGAGAATAGCGACCTCTAGTGGCTTGTGCTGGGCAGCTGTGTGCAGGCAGGGCTTCTGCTTCCTGCCCGGTTGCTATGGTGTTTATCTCTGCTGTTGCTGTGTGCGTGGCCTGGCTGGGGCTGCTCCTCCAAAATGGTGGAGCCCCGTTGGAGGGGGAGCGGCTGGGAGGCTATTTATCTCCGTAAGGGTCCTCTGTGCTCCCTGCTGCCCAGGGGGTTAGAGTGCCCAGCGATCCCAAGATTCCCTGCCTCTGGTCTAAGTGACCTGTCCTTCCCCTTTAAGACTTCCAAAAAGCACTCTCCAAACCAAAACAATAACAGCAACAATGAGAGAGGGAACAGAAAAAAAAAAAAAAAGGAAAAAACACGCGATTTTTTTTTTTTTGTCCTCAGGCGCCGTTCCCAGGCACCCGCTCACTGGTCCTGCTGGCCTGTCTCCCTACCACCAGGGTCCCTGTCCCTTCAACCCTTCCAAAAAGCACCCGCCCACCAGTCCCACAGGGAAAAATGCGCGATATTCTTTGTCCTCAGGCGCCGGTCCCAGGCACCCGCTCACCAGTCCCGCCGCCCTGCCTCCCTAGCACCGGAGTCCCTGTCCTTTTAAGGCTTCCAAAAAGCACTCGCCAAAAAAGAAAAAAAACAAAGGGGAAAAACGCGCGATTTCCTCCGTCCTCAGGTGCCGGTCTCAGGCACCCGCCCACCAGTCCCGCAGGGAAAAACGTGCGATATTCTTTGTCCTCAGGCACCAGTCCCAGGCACCCACTCACCAGTCCCACCACACTGCCTCCCTAGCAACGTGGTCCCTGTCCTTTTAAGGCTTCCAAAAAGCACTCGCCAAAAAAAAACCGCTCCGGTTTCTTTCCATCCGCCAGGAGCCGGGGGGAGGGGCGCTCGGGTCCCGCTGGGCCGGGGCTTTTATCTTACCCCCTTCGCAAGGCGCTGGGTTCTTTCAGGTGTGGATGTGGTCTGGATGTTGTCCTGTGTCCTGTGGTCTCTATTTTAGGAAGATTTTTCTTTGTTATATTTTCATAGCTCTATGTGTTTTTTGGAGGAGATTTCCACTGCTCTACTCGTGCCGCCATCCTGGCTCCCGGGTAGATGTATTTTTTTTTTGGTGTTTCTGCATTTTTACCTCATATTTCTCTAATTTTTAGTGAGTTCAAACATTTTTTCATATGTTTAAGGACTGGGTTTACATATTTTTAATGAATTGTCTATTCATATTTTCCCCCATTTTTCTATTGGGCTTTTTATCTATTTTGGGGGGGGTGGTCTTGCTCACTCAATTATTTTTTTCAGTTTTACTGAGAAATAATTGACATATATCACTGTATAAGTTTAAGGCATACAGCATGATGCTTTGATTTATATATGGTGAAATGATTTTTGCAATAGGTTTGGCTAACATCCATCATCTCATATAGATACAATATAAAGAAAAGAAAGAAGAAAATAAAAAAATTCTCCTTGTGATAAAACTGTTTACTTTTTTAACATCCTTCCTATATATCATACAGCAGTGTTAACTGTAGTTATCATGTTATACAGTATGTCCCTAGTATTTACTTATAACTGGAAATTTGCACCTTTTGACCACTTTCATCCAGTTCTCCCTACCCCTAGCCTCTGCGTCTGGTAACCAAATGTCTTACTCTTTTCTATGAGTTGTTTTTTTCTTTCACTCAGTTCTTTAGAGTTCTTTGCACATTGGGAATACTAGCCATTATCTGTCATCACCTTCACTCTTAACTATTATGCTCTATTACTTCTCTGCTCCAGAACTTTATCCACTTAAATTCCATTCTTCCAACCTCTACAATTGGTATTGTCTCAGTTACTTATCACGGAATAATTGAAATGTAGTGTAGGCCCTTAAAACACCATCTAGAACCATGTTTCACAGCCGTGTTCCCCTGAGGCTTCACCAGTCCTGAGGGAATGAAGACAGGTAGAGCAGCTTAATAAGCCCATCCTAGGGGACTGGGGGAAGTGCTTGGTTCCAAGACTTTTAGCTATTTATTTTCTACAACCCTAACCCAACAAGGTGAAAAACCTAATATCTCTCTGTTACAATCTTTCTGCTTCTCCCTCCTCCTCATGCTAATAAATCAAGGTAAAATGACACTTTCTGAGTAGCAAGATTTCTTGCCATGGAAGTCAGCCTTATAAGGGAGGGCAGGGAAGGAAGTCCACCATTCTGTTTCCTGGACTGTAGGTCAGCATGGAGGGAAAAAAGCTGTAAAGCTTTCTTTACAGTCCTATCTGTGCCACTGTCAGAACCTTGTCCATCATCCTTACTGTTCTCCACTTTGTAGTAAGTCCACCTTATTTTTTTGGCTGGCCTTTCACTGCCTTCATCTGCCTTCTCCTTGACAAGTTGAACATTTCTTTAAAAGTTAAACGTGCAGTTACCATATGATATGGTAGTTGCATTATTGGGCATTTATTCACAGGAAATGTAAATTTATGTCCACACAAAAAGATTGAACACCAATTTTCATATGTATTTATTCATAATACCTAAAAGAACAACAGTTGAGTGGTTAAACAAACTGTGGTATATTCATACTGCAGAATACTGCTTAGCAACAACCAGGAATGAATTATCAATATACACAATAAGTTGGATGATATTCAAAGGCATTATGCTGAGTAAAACACTCCAGTCTTGAACTGTCACATAGAGTATGAGTCTATTTATGAGTTTTTAAAAAAGTCAAAATTAAAGTGGTGGAACAGATCAGTGGTTCCAAGGATGAAGGATAGGAGTAGGGTATGAGTAGAAAATAATAGCATGAGGGAATTTTTTGGGTGATGTAACTGTCCTTTATTATGTGGTTTTATTCATGGTAGTGGTTATATGAACCTATACCTGTGTTATAATTCATAGAACTGAATGCCAAAAAATATTTTTGCTTTATTTAAATTTGAATTACAAATTTAAAATAATTCAACATAAAAATACTCATCATGCAGAATTAATGAATATGGACCTAATTCATTTAAAATATAGTGGAATAGAGCCAGAATGCCCTTGAATGCCCAACAGAGAAACTGGGATTTATTCATCAAATAGTGGAGAGGAAATGAAAGTTTTTAAGTTGGGCAGTAAAAAGTATAATGGGATCTGATTTATACAAAGACCACCGTGAAAAGAGTGGAAGGTAGATTGAAGGGAGTGAAACAGAAAGCAGAAAATACTGTAGGTGAGAGATAAATACCTAAATGAATGACAAGGACAGTAAGAACAGAAAAGGTTAAGTGGGGGCTAGATTTGTTGAACATCATGATAAATTCAGTAGGAACTGGTCACTAGTTTGATTGACACAAAAAAATGCTTTGTCACTGAGTCCTGTATTTGAAAGGACCCTTCCCTCCTGTGTTGTGGCTAAAAGCCCAATTCCATAAAATTCTAAAGCAGCAGGCTTTTGGGTCTGTTTAGTAGACAAAACTATCTTGTGTCAGAACAGAAGTTCTGGAATACGGACCCTGAGGCAGAATTAACTACACCAAGTCTGCAGATTCATCACTAGCTGACAGTTCTGTGAATGCTGCTTCTCTCTCCAGATTCCCATAAAATTAATAGTTAACACTTATTGACTGCTTACCATGTGCTAGGCCCTATTTTAAGTTCTTTGCACTGTTTAATCATGTCAAAACTCTCAGAGATTGTACAATTATCATTCCCTGTTTTGAGATGCGTAAACTTTGACAGAGTTGGCTGCAGTTAAAACAAAAAATAAAAGCTAAGGTTGCCTGACTCTAAGGATCAGACCCTCTAATGTTATACTATGCAGTGGGTCCTCAAAAGCAGGTGAGTAAAAAGAGAAAACCTCTTTGACAGGTTTCTCTGCTCTGACCACTTCCCTTCAATCATTTCTCCTTTCTATGTTACCTATTATTATTCTTTTTTTATTCCCTTTGCCTATAATAAAATACTCCTGTTCTATTTTCAGTTCTCTCACAGTCACTTGGTAGAAAATCTCTTCTTAGTAGTCTTCATATCCCTCCATTGTAGTTACTTTGGGTGACTTATGGTAAATTTTCCTCCTAGTTTATCCTCATAGGGAATTCTGTTTATATAGTTCAGAGTCAGTAAATGGACGGGGCTACTACCACAAGCAGGTCAAATCCAGCTGTTACTTGCTTCTGTAAATAAAATTTCATTGGAACACAGACATACCAATTCATTTATGTGTTGTCTATGGTTGTTTATGTGCTACACAACAGTTGAGTAGTTGTGGTGGGGATCATATGGCTCACAACCTTAAAATATCTATTGTCTCACAGTTTATAGAAAATAGATACTGACCTCTGGTCTATGACATTGAGCATCCTGTGGGACGGGAGGTTTGTGTGCAGGGAAATGCTAAGAAATTAATCTGTATTTTAAAAAATGTAATCACATTAATTTTTTAAATTAATTTCTTTATTGTGGTACATGCAATAAAATACACAAATCTTAGAGTAGAGCTCCATGAATTTTGGCATCTCTATATACTCATGTAACCATCACCCACATCAAGATATTGAACTTCCTCACTAATTTCTCCCCCTTCAACTATTTCATCTTTCCACCATCCCTCTCCCCCATGGCAACTACCACTCTATTCTCCATGTTTATGAGTCTATTTCTGTATTGTTTGCTCATTTTATATTTTTAGAGTCCACATATAAGTGAAATCATATGGTATTTGTCTTTCTCTGTCTGACTTATCTCACTTAGCATAATACCCTCTAGGTCCATCCACGTTGTCATAAATGGCCATATTTCATTCTTTCCTTATGGTTGAATAATACTTGGTTGTGAATATGTGCCACATCTTCTTTATCCATTCATCTGTTGATGGACAGTTAGGTTGCTTCCATATCCTGGCTATTGAAAACAATCCTGCAATGAACATAGAGGTGCATATTTCTTTTCAAAATAGTGATTTTGTTTTCTTCTGGTAAATAAATGCCCAGAAGTACAATTCCTGGGTTGTCTCATTCTTCTAATTTTAGTTTTTTGAGAAACCTCCATTCTGCTTTCCACAGTGGCTGCACCAATTTAAATTCCCACCAACACTGCACAAAGGTTTTCTTTTCTCCACATTCTTGCCAACACTTGTTGTTTCTTCTCTTTTGGATAGTGGACAATCTGACTGGAGTGAGGTGATATCTCTCTGTGGTTCTGATTTGCATTTCCCTGATGATTAGTGACGCTGAGCATCTTTTCATGTGCCCGTTGGCCATCTGCACTTCTTTGGAAAAATGTCTATTCAGCTTTTCTGCCCATTTTTAAATGGTTTATTTGGTGTGGAGTTTTGTGAGTTCTTTATATATTTTGGATATTAATCCCTTATCGGATATATCATTTACAAACATATTCTCCCATTCAGTAGGTTTCCTTTTCATTTTGTTGACAGCATCCTTTACTATACAGAGGCTTTTGAGTTTGGTGTAGTCGCACTTGTTTATTTTTGCTTTTGTTTCCTTTGCCTCGGGAGACATATCCAGAAAAATGTTGCTAGTGCTGATGTTCACGAGTTTGCTGCCTATGTTTTCTTTTAGTAGTTTTATGGTTTCAGATCTTATATTTAAGTCTTTAACCCATTTAAAGTTTGTATTTGTGTGTTGTGTAAGACCGTGGTCCAGTTTCATTCTTTTGCCTGAAAGACTAATGGAACAGAACACAGAGCCCAGAAATAAACTCACTCTTAATATGGTCAACTAATATATGATAAAGGAGGTAAGAATATACAATGTGGAAAAGACAGTCTCTTCAATAAATGGTGTTGGGAACACTGGACAGCAAAAATAAACAAGTGCGACTACACCAAACTCAAAAGCCTCTGTATAGTAAAGGATGCTGTCAACAAAATGAAAAGGCAACCTACTGAATGGGAGAATATGTTTGTAAATGATATATCCGATAAGGGATTAATATCCAAAATATATAAAGAACTCACAAAACTCCACACCAAATAAACCATTTAAAAATGGGCAGAAAAGCTGAATAGACATTTTTCCAAAGAAGTGCAGATGGCCAACGGGCACATGAAAAGATGCTCAGCGTCACTAATCATCAGGGAAATGCAAATCAGAACCACAGAGAGATATCACCTCACTCCAGTCAGATTGTCCACTATCCAAAAGAGAAGAAACAACAAGTGTTGGCAAGAATGTGGAGAAAAGAAAACCTTTGTGCAGTGTTGGTGGGAATTTAAATTGGTGCAGCCACTGTGGAAAGCAGAATGGAGGTTTCTCAAAAAACTAAAATTAGAAGAATGAGACAACCCAGGAATTGTACTTCTGGGCATTTATTTACCAGAAGAAAACAAAATCACTATTTTGAAAAGAAATATGCACCTCTATGTTCATTGCAGGATTGTTTTCAATAGCCAGGATATGGAAGCAACCTAACTGTCCATCAACAGATGAATGGATAAAGAAGATGTGGCACATATTCACAACCAAGTATTATTCAACCATAAGGAAAGAATGAAATATGGCCATTTATGACAACGTGGATGGACCTAGAGGGTATTATGCTAAGTGAGATAAGTCAGACAGAGAAAGACAAATACCATATGATTTCACTTACATGTAGATTCTGAAAATATAAAATGAACAAACAAACAAATAAAGCAGAAACAAACTCATTAACACAGAAAAGAAACTGGTTTTAACCATAAGGGATTGGTGTATGGGTTATTTAGGTAGAGAGGATGAAAATGTGCAAACTTCCAGTTATAAAATAAATCATGGGGATGAAAAGTATGGCCCAAGGAATATAGCCAATAATACAGTAGTTACTTTTATGTTGACATATGGTAAGCACACTGATCATGGTGAACATTTCATAATGTGTATAATTGTCAAATCAATATGTTGTGCACTTAAAACCAATGTAATATTATATAGAACTATATTTCAAATAAAAATGGAATAGGATAGAGGAAAAAGCATATGGGACACAAAATACAAAACAAAAAAATTGATATGAGTGACCAAATGTACTCTCCCCAGAAAAACATTGGTAAAGTCTGCTTATTGAGAGAGGCTGTAAAGGATAGTAGTGGATCTGCTCTTTTTTTTCCCCCCTGTGCAAACAATTCATGTAAATTTGAAATGTAAAACTGCTATTATCCACTCTCAAGCAACTGCCTCAGGTTCTACCATATCTACAAGGTCATGGACAAAGAACAATACCTTAGGGTGTTTTGAGTTGGGTGGATGGTCCAAAATCAATTTGTTATGTATGGGTGGTCATGGGCAGGAACTACTGAATTCATGAGCTTCTGCTCCATGCCATCTTTCAGGCTAAGGTTGCTTCCTTCTTCCTGAAGCCTTGTGAAGATGTTAAAGCAGAAAGACTATGCTAAGTCAGGATCCAGCCCTGGCTATGTATAACACCCTATCGTATAAAAGGCTGGATGTCTTAGTCCCCAGGACTGCCCTTTCTTCTCCAGGAGATGACCATAATTCTCAGCCATGAGATTTTATTTCCCACCGTGAATACACACTGAGTGTGTCAGGTAAGTGCATAGTCCTCCATTATAGCCTGTCAGGGGAACTTAGGATATCTTTTCCAACTATCCTCAAGGAGTCAGGGATGGCAGATAGCCATGGGCTATACCTCAGGTAAACCAAATTGAAAGTGTAAATGAAAGGAGTATAATGGTGCAGGTCTACTTTGACCTTTGTTTTGCTTTCAGTTGCCAATCATTTTGGCATGGTACAATTAAAGTAAAAAATGATTGGTCCTAATCCTGTTGTTGTGTCTGTTGCAGATTCAATGTACTCAAGCATAGATTTTATGGCATTGTTACCCAAAATGCTGCTGGCTTCTCACCCTGCCTGAACATTTCCTATAAGATGTCAACAATTCTAGAATATGGATGAGTAACAATTGGGATTTTGTGGGCTAACAAGAAATTAAAAATTCTTCTAGTTAAACTATGTCCTGCTATTAAATATGAGACTGATCCTGATTTAAGAGATGTTAAAATGTGAAAAAAACATACATTTTAGGATGGATAAAATGAGGTGTGCATACAAAGATGGTGGAGGAAAAATAAAGGGGAAAAAAACCTTTCTTTATCTACAAATTTATGTTTGAGAAGTAAATTCTGTTTTTACTTCAGATTGGTATTTCCAGAAATTTTGCCTAGGACTTTTCATTCCTTAATAGGAAATACTGGTGAGGCAGAGCCAAGATGGTGGCGTGAGGAGTACAGTGGGAATCTCCTCCCAAAAACATATATATTTTTGAAAATACAACAAATACAACTAATCCTAAAAGAGAGACCAGAAGACACAGGAAAACAGCCCGACTACATCCACACCGGCAAGAACCCAGCACCTGGTGAAAGGGGTAAGATACAAGCCCTGGCCTGGCGGGACCCGAGCACCCCTCACCCCAGCTCCTGGCGGGAGGAGAGGAGTCAGAGCAGGGAGGGAGAGGGAGCCCAGGACTGCTAAACACCCAGCCCTAGCCATCCACACCAGAGTGCAGACACAGTGCATGCATGGGGTCCTGGAAACTAGGAAAACAGGGCAGCAAGATCTTTGAGTGGGTCCCAAAGCCAGTGCCCCTGTGACAAAGAAAAGCGAGTGCTTTTTGAAAGTCTTAAAGGGACAGGGATGACACAGCTGCACGGAAGCTAAACGGGTCAAAGTCCAGCAGCTGGAAATTCAAGGGAACCCCGGGAGTACTAACCCCCAGGGCAACAGCTCTGAGACCCCTCACAGAAGTAAACAGCCAACTAGCCCCCAGTCCATTACCCCTCCAGGGCCCCACCATAGCAGAATAGCAGCCTGAGGCTGGCCACACCCACAGCAAGGGAGCTTCCTCCACACCGGCCGGGCAAGATACAGAGACCCAGTCTACACGCAATTGCCCAACACAAGCCACTAGGGGTCACAGTTGTGCCAGTAAAAAAAGGCCAGGAGCTAGTGGAAAGCCTTGGCCCTCCCAACTGACGGAAAGTAAATAGCTCACCATTGCACCTATCAACATGAAAAGGCAAAAAAATTTGATCCACACAATACTAACCCAGACAGCTGCAACATCTGCTACATCTTCCCCTGAGAAGGAACCTGGGGAGATAGATTTAGCCAGTCTTCCTGAAAAAGAATTAAAAAAAAAAAGTCATAACCATGCTGATGGACTTGCAGAGAAATATGCAAGAACTAAGGAGGGAGAATACAGAAATAAAACAAGCTCTGGAAGGACTTCAAAACAGAATGGACGAGATGCAAGAGACCATTAATGGACTAGAAAACAGAGAACAGGAACACAGAGAAGCTGATGCAGAGAGAGATAAAAGGATCTTCAGGAATGAAAGAATTTTAAGAGAACTGAGTGACCAATCGAAATGGAACAATGTCTGCATTATAGGGGTACCAGAAGAAGAAGAGAGAGAAAGGGATAGAAAGTGTCTTTGAAGAAATTATTGCTGAAAACTTCCCCAAACTAGGGGAGGAAATGACCTCTCAGACCACAGAGGTACACAGAACTCCCATAACAAGGGAACCAAGGAGGGCAACAACAAGACACATAATAATTAAAATGGCAAAGATCAAACACAAGGACAAAGTATTAAAGGCAGCCAGAGTGAAAAAAAGGTCACCGACAAAGGAAAACCCATCAGGCTATATCATCAGACTTCTCAACAGAAACCCTACAGGCCAGAAAAGAATGGCATGATATACTTAATGCAATGAAACAGAAGGGCCTCAAACCTAGATTACTGTATCCAGCACTATTATCATTTAAATATGAAGGAGGGATTAAACAATGTCCAGACAAGCAAAAGTTGAGGGAATTTGCCTACCACAAACCACCTCTACAGGGCATCTTACAGGGACTGCTCTAGATGGGAGCACTCCTAAAAAGAGCACAGAACAAAACATCCAACATATGAAGAAGGGAGGAGGAGGAATAAGAAGGGAGAGAAATAAAGAATCATCAGACCGTGTTTATAATAGCTCAACAAGCAAGTTAAGTTAGACAGTAAGATAGTAAAGAAGCTAACCTTGAACCTTCGGTAACCACAAACTTAAAGCCTGCAATGGCAATAAGTACATACGTTTCAATAATCACCCTAAATGTAAATGGACTGAATGCACCAATCAAAAGACAGAGAGTAATAGAATGGATAAAAAAGCAAGACCCATCCATATGCTGCTTACAAGAGACTCACCTCAAACCCAAAGACATGCACAGACTTAAAGTCAAGGGATGGAAAAAGATATTTCATGTAAACAACAGAGAGAAAAAAGCAGATGTTGCAATACTGGTATCAGACAAAATAGACTTCAAAATAAAGAAAGTAACAAAAGATAAAGAAGGACATTACATAATGATAAAGGGCTCAGTCCAACAAGAGGATATAACCATTAAATATATATGCACCCAATACAGGAGCACCAAAATATCTGAAACAAATACTAACAGAATTAAAGGAGGAAATAGAATGCAATGCATTCATTCTGGGAGAATTCAACACACCACTCACTCCAAAGGACAGATCCACCAGACAGAATGTAAGTAAGGACACAGAGGCACTGAACAACACACTAGAACAGATGGACCTAATAGATATCTACAGAACTCTACATCCAAAAGGAACAGGATACACATTCTTCTCAAGTACACATGGAACATTTCTCCAGAATAGACCACATACTAGGCCACAAAAAGAGCCTCAGTAAATTCCAAAAGATTGAAATCCTACCAACCAACTTTTCAGACCAGAAAGGAATAAAACTAGAAATAAACTGTACAAAGAAAGCAAAAAAGGCTCACAAACACATGGAGGCTTAATAACATGCTCCTAAACAACCAATGGATCAACGACCAAATTAAAATGGAGATCCAGCAATATATGGAAACAAATGACAACAACAACACAAAGCCCCAACTACTGTGGGATACAGCAAAAGCAGTCTTAAGAGGAAAGTATATAGCAATCCAGGCATATTTAAAGAAGGAAGAACAATCCCAAATGAATGGTCTAATGTCACAATTATCAAAATTGGAAAAAGAAGAACAAATGAGGCCTAAGGTCAGCAGAAAGAGGGACATAATAAAGATCAGAGAAGAAATAAATAAAATTGAGAAGAATAAAACAATTGCAAAAATCAATGAAACCAAGAGCTGGTTCTTAGAGAAAATAAACAAAATAGATAAGCCTCTAGCCAGACTTATTAAGAGGAAAAGAGAGTCAACACAAATCAACAGAATCAGAAACGAGAAAGAAAAAATCACGACAGACCCCACAGAAATACAAAGAATTATTAGAGAGTACTATGAAAACCTATATGCTAACAAGCTGGGAAACCTAGAAGAAATGGACAACTTCCTAGAAAAATACAACCTTCCAAGACTGACCCAGAAAGAAACAGAAAATCTAAACAGACCAATTACCAGCAATGAAATCAAAGCAGTAATCAAAAAACTACCCAAGAAAAAAAACCCCGGGCCAGAAGGATTTACCTCGGAGTTTTATCAGACATACAGAGAAGACATAACACCCATTCTCCTTAAAGTTTTCCAAAAAATAGAAGAGGAGGGAATACTCCCAAATTCATTCTATGAAGCCAACATCACCCTAATACCAAAACCAGGCAAAGACCCCACCAAAAAAGAAAACTACAGACCAATATCCCTGATGAACGTAGATGCAAAAATACTCAGCAAAATATTAGCAAACCGAATTCAAAAATACATCAAAAGGATCGTACACCATGACCAAGTGGGATTCATCCCAGGGATGCAAGGATGGTACAATATTCGAAAATCCATCAACATCATCCACCACATCAACAAAAAGACAAAAACCACATGATCATCTCCATAGATGCTGAAAAAGCATTTGATAAAATTCAACATCCATTCATGATAAAAACTCTCAACAAAATGGGTATACAGGGCAAGTACCTCAACATAATAAAGGCCATATATGATAAACCCACAGCCAACATCATACTGAACAGCGAGAAGCTGAAAGCTTTTCCTCTGCGATTGGGAACAAGACAGGGATGCCCACTCTCCCCACTGTTATTCAACATAGTACTGGAGGTCGTAGCCACGGCAATTAGACAAAACAAAGAAATACAAGTAATCCAGATTGCTAAAGAAGAAGTTAAACTGTCACTATTTGCAGATGACATGATATTGTACATAAAAAAGCCCTAAAGACTCCACTCCGAAACTACTAGAGCTAATATCGGAATTCAGCAAAGTTGCAGGATACAAAATTAACACACAGAAGTCTGTGGCTTTCCTACACACTAACAATAAACTAATAGAAAGAGAAATCAGGAAAACAATTCCATTCACAATAGCATCAAAAAGAATAAAATACCTAGGAATAAACCTAACCAAGGAAGTGAAAGACCTATACCCTGAAAACTATAAGACACTTTTAAGAGAAATTAAAGAGGTCACTAACAAATGGAAACTCATCCCATGCTCTTGGCTAGGAAGAATTAATATCGTCAAAATGGCCATCCTGCCCAAAGCAATATACAGATTCGATGCAATCCCTATCAAATTACCAACAGCTTTCTTCAATGAACTGGAACAAATAGTTCAAAAATTCATATGGAAACACCAAAGACCCCGAATATCTAAAGCAATTCTGAGAAGGAAGAATAAAGTGGGAGGATCTCACTCCCCAACTTCAAGCTCTACTACAAAGCCACAGTAATCAAGACAATTTGGTACTGGCACAAGAACAGAGCCACAGAGCAATGGAACAGAATAGAGACTCCAAACATTAACCCAAACATATATGGTCAACTAATATTCGATAAAGGGGCCATGGACATACAATGGGGAAATGACAGTCTCTTCAGCAGATGGTGCTGACAAAACTGGACAGCTACATGTAAGAGAATGAAACTGGATCACTGTCTAACACCATACACAAAAGTAAATTCGAAATGGATCAAAGACTTGAATGTAAGTCATGAAACCATAAAACTCTTAGGAAAAAACATAGGCAAAAATCTCTTAGACATAAACATGAGTGACCTCTTCTTGAACATATCTCCCTGGGAAAGGGAAACAAAGCAAAAATGAACAAATGGGACTATATCAAGCTGAAAAGATTCTGTACAGCAAAGGACACCATCAATAGAACAAAAAGGTATCCTACAGTATGGGAGAATATATTCATAAATGACAGATCCGATAAAGGGTTGACATCCAAAATATATAAAGAGCTCACACACCTCAACAAACAAAAAGCAAATAACCCAATTAAAAAATGGGCAGAGGAGCTGAATAGACACTTCTCTAAAGAAGAAATTCAGATGGCCAACAGACACATGAAAAGATGCTCCACATCACTTGTCATCAGAGAAATGCAAATTTAAACCACAAAGAGATATCATCTCACACCAGTAAGGATGGCTACCATCCAAAAGACAAACAACAACAAATGTTGGTGAGGTTGTGGAGAAAGGGGAACCCTCCTACACTGCTGGTGGGAATGTAAATTAGTTCAACCATTGTGGAAAGCAGTATGGAGGTTCCTCAAAATGCTCAAAATAGAAATACCATTTGACCCAGGAATTCCACTTCTAGGAATTTACCCTAAGAATGCAGCACTCCAGTTTGAAAAAGACAGATGCACCCCTATGTTTATCGCTGTGCTATTTACAATAGCCAAGATATGGAAGTAACCTAAATGTCCATCAGTAGATGAATGGATAAAGAAGATGTGGTACATATGCACAATGGAATATTACTCAGCCATAAGAAAAAAACAAATCCTACCATTCACAACAACATGGGTGGAACTAGAGGGTATTATGCTCAGTGAAATAAGCCAGGCAGAGAAAGACAAGTACCAAATGATTTCACTCATATGTGGAGTATAAGAACAAAAGAATACTGAAGGAAGCAGCAGAAGCACAGATCCCAAGAATGGACTATAGTTACCAACAGGAAAGGGACTGGGGAGGATGGGTGAGAAGGGAGGGATATGGGCAGGAAGAAAAGAAAGGGGGCATTACGATTAGCATGTATAGTGTTGGGGGGCACGAGGAGGGCTGTGCAACAGAGAAGACAAGTAGTGATTTTACAGCATCTTACTATGTTGAAGGACAGTGACTGTGAACTTGGTGACAAGTAGTGATTTTACAGCATGTCACTATTTTGATGGACAGTGACTGTGAGCGGGGATGTGGGGAGGACTTGGTGAAGGGGGGAGCCTAGTAAACATAATTTCCTTCATGTAATTGTAGATTAGTGATACCAAAATTAAACAAAGATAAAACTTAATTATAGGCTTAGGGGTTTCAAACCTTTACTTTTCCTTCAAAATATAATTCTCTTATCAAAAAAAAATAGGAAATACTGGTAAGCCTTGAGAACCTTACGTGCTTTTATTTGAGATACTGTGTTTTAACCACCCCTCCCCTTTCCATGTGGCTTGTCTTTAACACAAAACATTTGCGAGTGAAGTATGGTTTCAGTGAGAAATGGCCTTTCTTTTCATACTTGAGAAACTCACTCACATGGACTTGGCCTATTACCACACAAATGTGTTGAGTCTCTCTTGAACTTCAGATTTTGAACAGACTGGGTCAGAAGCTATTGGTGCCATCTTTCTTTATTCTTGATTTCCTCTTAGTTCATCTATTTGTTCTTTGTTGCATCCCATCCCCATCAAAGGGAAAACCTTCACCACAGAATGCATCTTGTAATCTCTTGGATACTTTGTCTTATATGACAGGAGCATGAAGAAAAATAGTTGCTGGTATGTTCTTCTTGAAATCCCATGGCAACATGGCAGTACCCTGTGTAGGTGGATGAAGACAAAGAAGATGCTGAGGGACTATTCTTCCCTTGCTTACTTCCCCCATCATTCAAAATGCTAGATATCCTGGTCTTTAGAGTGGCCTTTAATTACTCCCAGGCCACCAACTAGGAGACTACCACATTTCTCCATCATGGAATAGTTATTATCATTAGGACTGCATTTCCCATGTACACATCATTACACTATTCTTGGGGCTGGAAAAATTCTTTTTCTAACTTCAGGCAAATTTGGAGGCTAGCCAATTAAGGGGACTGCATTGACAGTGTGTATGTAATCAGTGAAACAGACACGGTGTCCTCATCCCTTTTGAATTTTTGTTAATTCTCCTTTCTTCCATTCAGAATTTATTTATTTTTATTAGACTATACTTGATATACATTATATTGGTTTCAGATGTACAACATAGTGATTCAACAATTATATACATTACTGAATGTTCACCATGGTAAGTGTAGTTATCCCCTGCTACCATACCAAGCTATTAGACTATTATTGGTCATATTCTCTATATTGTGGTACATATACACAATGGAATGTTAGCCATAAAAACATAAAGAAATCTTGCCATTTGCAACAATATGGATGGATCTGGAGAGTATCTTAAGTCAGACAAAGAAAAACAAATACCATATGATATCACTTACATGTGGAATCGAAAAAACAAAACAAACAAAAAAGAAGTAGACCCATAAATACTGACAACAGACTGTTGGTTACCATAGGGGAAGGAGTGAGGGGATGAGTGAAATAGGTGAAGAGATAAAGAGGCACAAACTTCAAAATATAAAATAAATTAATTACTCATAATTTAAAGAGTGAGGAATCATCATGGCACCTTTATTTATTTTGGGCTGGATAAGTTAGGAGTAGGTCAGACCTGCTGAGGCAGGCAGCCTCTGGACTTTCAGCACTCTAGGTTTGCAAAAGGGGCTGACAATTTGGGGATACAGGTGAAATAAATATTACTTTCTCCTTTTTCCCTGCCTCTGATCCTATACTACTTTAAACCCCAAGCTCTAATATAATATAGAAAACATGTGCAACACAGAAGGACTACTGGACTCTCAGGTCATGTTTTCCCACTTCAAATCACATCTTTCAACATGTTTTAAGCCCTCATTTTGTGCAAGGTAGTGTCCTTGTCTCCTTAGGAAGTACATGGATGGAAAAAGCACCATTACTGCCCTCCAAGGAGTTTCTGTTAAAAAGTTGAACCTATACGTATGCATATGATCTTAGAATCTAGAGCTGGTGAGTTATATGTGCTATAATGAAAGTATTAACTTCAGCAATACAATTGGGATGGGGTGGATGAATGACAAAAATTTCAAACATGGTGAGCTATGATTGCTTCAAAGTGGTGATGAAATTTGAGCCTGATTTGAATGATGTAATAATGAAGGGAAATTAGTACAAGATGGAAGAGACAATCAGAAATTGTAAGGTCTTTTGTAGGTTAGATTCAAGAATCAGTTGTAGCTGGAACATATGCTGTGGAAATATCCTTGGGTTAGATAACAAGCAAGAGTCAGATCTTGGTGGTTCCAAGCTGTTTAATCAAGGGGTTTTCAGGTTTATGTTGGAGGAGAAGTTGAGCAAGTAATGGTTTTCTCAAATGCCTAGAACAGTGCCTGGCTCATAGTAGACACTAAATAAATATATCTTACCTGAATGAATGAGATTTAGGACAGTGTAATGAAATAGAGTTCTTATTTGTACACTAGACAGATTACTCTAGGAATGATAAAACCTTGCTGATGAATTAGGGGGAGAGAGTATGCTGATGTGCAGGTCATTTGGGAGGCTCTCTCAGTAGTCTAAGTGAAACATAATAAGGGCTTATGCCAGGGCAGGAGCCATGTGAATGACGAGTGGACAGATTGGAGTTGCATTCCAGAGGTTAAAAGTGTAGAATTGGATAGAGGTAGCATGAATGTGATGGGTGGCATCCAGCCTCAGTGGCTGATAGAAAAGAATTGTGTCTTAGAGAAATAGATTCTGTGGTAGTGAAGAGGGAGAAAGAGAATGACAATCAGAAGAAGTGGGAGAAGGTAGTAAAAGACACTCCCCTTGCTCTAAAATTTGTTTCCAAGGGCCACCTTCTCCTCTGCTACACCTTAAGGCCTATTCCAGAAACTTCCTGTAGGACTTCTGGCCAGAGTTTCCATATTGTTAGGCCATAGTGTCTCAGCTGTTCACGATGAAGGTAAATATCTCCAAACTGAGAAAGCCAAAGACCATGATGAACAAAGAAAGTATGTACCATACACAGAGTAGATTTGAGATTCCTTAGAGAAATCTTGGCATCAAGACACCACTGAATATTTCATAAAAGGTCACTTCACCAATGTGTTTTATCCTAGAATTGGGTGTGTAGTGTGATTGCCTGAATTTTTGTCTCCTCCCCTCATACATATGTTGAAATCTTAACTCTCAATGTGATGGTATTAGGAGGTAGGGCCTTAGGGAGGTAATTAGGTCATAAGGATGGAGCCCTCATGAATGTGATTAGTCTCCTTATAAGAAGAAATATAGTCCTTGCTGCTTTCTCTGCTCTCTCTACCATGTGAGGATACAAGAAGACAGCTGTCATCAAACCAGGGAGAGTGCCTTACTAGATATCAAATCTGCTGGTGCCTTGATCTTGGATTTCCCAGCCTCTGGAACTATGAGAAATAAATGTTGTTTAAGCCACTCATTCTATGATATTTTTATTATAACAGCCCAAACTGACTAAGACAGAAACTGCTACTGAGAAGCAGGGGTGCTGCTGTAACAAATATCTAAAAATGTGGACATGGCTTTGGAACTGGGTGATGGAGAGGCTGAAAGAATTTTGAGGTGCATACTAGGAAAGACAGTATTGCAGCGATGGCAGTTCTAAATAAGGCAATTATGCTGAGGAATCAGAAAGAAAAGAGGTGAAGCATTTAGAGAAAATTATGGAGAAATTTTCCATCTTCTTATAAATAATCATGTATAGAAAGTTGGCAGATAGAAAATAGATGGTAAAGGTCATTCTGATAAGATCTCATAAATGAGGTACAAGTTTTTGGATAATAGAGAAAGATAATCCTTGTTATACAATGGTAAAGAACTTGGATGATTTGTGTTTGTATTCTAGTGTTTTGTGGAAGGTAGAACTTGAGTGCAATGAAACTGGATATGTAGCTGAGGAGATTTCTAATCAATGTGTTGAAAAAACGACTTGGTTCCTCCTGATTGCTCATAATAAAAGTGATAAGAGACAACTGCACTGAAGATGGAATTGTTAAGCAAAAGGTAACTAAAATTTAAAGATTTGGAAAATTCTCAGCCTGCGCATGATAACCCTATTTACGTAGAGGAATATTCTGTCTTTGTATCTATGATTTCCTATAAAATAGGCTAAAAAAGAACTTCCCCAGGGCTGACTTTGTTGAGCAAGTCAGGCTGGCTTTTTTCCCCTACTGTTGTTACTTGTATTCATCCACGAACGGCTGGTTCCTCTGAGTGGGAAAGATGCTCTTCCAAGGCAGTTAGCTGTTTTCCCCCGCACATTTCTCTGACACAGTATTTAGCCCACATCTCAAGCATCTTTTACTAATATCTTGCTGTCCAAGTTTGGCTTCCTAATATTACCATTTAGTAGGTAGAATCTAAGAACTGTGATCATGAGAGTCCTGTAATGGGTTCAAATATTGATGCTTTTCTTATACTTTCATTGATCTCTATTGATGATCACCAGAAAAGCCATTGTACAAAAGAAGCCTGTGTGCATTTTTCCTTAATTGTAAGCACGCAGAAACTCAGGAATTTATTGTACTGCAGTTTATGATCTGATGAGGTCCTTTTCTTCCCCATCATTGCACCAATATTGATTAGTAAACACATTAAGGTCTAGTCAGATGAGTGAGGTGGCAATAGTCAGGATATGTTGTTATTATTTTTTCCCTTTACATATCCTAAGCTATGTACATTAGGGCTTATTTCCAAATGGGTGTATGGTTTTTGTTTCTCTAAATGTCCAAAAGAAAGTAAGTAGAGACAAATTGGGGAACTTTTAAACTCAAAACATTCCTACCTTATTGGCGTCTTGTCATCAGGTTCTTCATATTGTCTCATAAGATTTGAATGATAGTCCTTCACCTGTAAAACCCACACTCTGAAACACAGTCAACTGGGTGCTTTTTTCCTTTGTAGAAATAACTTGAAGCAAACCAAAGCTGAAGACATCAGCATTACGGTACCCTGAGTCTACTCAGATCACTAAAGTGCATGTGACCTTGGAAAACTCCCAGGACATTTCTTTTTTAGCTTTTCTCATCTGCCCTATTATGGGAAAGGTAATGCCTCCAAACTAGCCTGTACATCCTCCTGCATTTTCCTGAGGAGTTCTCTTATCCACTCCACAAAGAACTGCTTTCAAACTGTTTCAACCTCCTAGCCTGAAACTATAATCCACTATTTAAGTGGGCTGGAATTCATACAACAAGTTCTTAAAGAATAATACATGATTTAGTTGTGCTGGGGCTTTCTGCATTACTGGTTTTCAAGTCTCAGTGGTGCACAATTTTTTCCTGGATCACTACCTGCTCCGCTCCCCTACACTTATCCTTCTGTCAGGTCCCCAGGACCTTGAGTGCTGTATGACAGTAAAGAGATACCATGCCTGCTGATGAAGTCCCAGACAGTCCACTCTGGGAAAAGATAGTCTCATGCACTGCAACATGCAGATGCAAGATGTGGTCATGGGTATGTAAAGGGCCTGTTCTGGGTGAATCTGCCAATGATTGGAAGAGATTGGAGTGAAGAATATGTGAAGATATAAATATAATTGTCTACAAAGGTATCTGTATCCCTCATGTATTTATAAGTATGTTTATTCATTCATTTATTCTCTAAGAGCCTACCTACCCCATCCAGGCACTGTGTGAGGCACTGAAACATACACAAGAAAGTGCTTGTCAGAGTTCTTGCCTTCAGAGAACTTACCCTCTAGTGGGAACCATGGGAAATTAGAATATTCAACAAAATATGGTCTGAGATATCAAAAACAGGGAATGTTTGTACCAGGTTTACTGGAAACTCCTAAGAAAGGCATCTGACCAGGATTTGTGTTTCCATACAGGTTTCCAGAAGGAGTGCCATCTAATTTTAAAACTAAAACAGGAGTAGTCACTGTATAGGTAAAGGGAGGTATGAGATAGTGTTCTTAGGAATTTGATGCAGCACATGCAAAAGTCAGAGGAACACAGAAATTTGTGAAGATAAACATGTATGGATTTGCTGATGTTTGTCAAGAGTGAGGGAAATTATTTGTAAGACTTGGTAATTATTTTCTAAAGGTGTGAAACAGTGGGGAACCAAGTTAGTATGATATTTAATTAATATGAGGGTTATTAGTAGTGTGAAATGTATAACATTTGAGCTTGGACTGAAAAACTGAGGTAAGGTCTTTCTAGTACACAGTTTGGTTAAAGAAGAGCCATTAGGCAGCTGTACAGAAATGTTGGAATGCTTGGTGTGGGGGAAGTCATCAATAAGTTGTGTAAGTCTCCAGGGATGTGAGACGGAGCTTGGAATTAGAAGTCTCCTTTTAGACATAGTTAACATAGAACTTATATACTCCTGGATTAGGGACAAGGGATGCAGCAAGCTTGTGTGGTGCAGTGGTATCTATGTGAATGTGCCCTTTCTTCCATGATGCAGCTGGAATCTGCTTCAGGTCACAGCACTAGAGACCTCTTGTCATGGAATTATGTCCCCTGCAAGTGTCATCACCTAGTCTCAGGAAAGTCTTCTGTCTCCAAGCCTTTCATTGTTATTTTACCTGCCCTGAAATCTCCTCCCAAAGATCTCCTTTCAGCCTCTGCTTCCATATCCTGATTGTTATCAATTCAGAGCCTTATGAACCCCTGGCCCTTCTACTCTAAGTATATTTCCCCAATATGTACCTTCCACACCCTATTTAACTCCATATAACCCTTCCATGTGTTAGTGTCTTCTCAGGACATGATCAGTCTGAAATAATCTTACTCATTCTTATACTCGATTATTCCACTAGAGGGCACAATGCCACAACACAAGTTACCCTGCCCTGACTGTTTCAGCGAGGTGTCATGTTGTAGAGTTCTATGGGCCCTGTTGAGGAAGCTCCTTACAAACAGAAGTAACAGCATGAACAAAGGTATGGTCTTACAGTTACAGTGCCTTATATTAATGAAACAGCCAGGCATACAAGGGAACTGGAGCACAGAGTATTCTGAAAGACATGTTATAATTCACTCAAATACAAACAATTTTAATTTAGGCAGATATACCTCCATTTATTAGACATAACTTATTGATGACTTCATTTTACTCTGGTCAGGACAGTGGAAAAGTGATGAGTTCATTGATGAGTTCTAGGTTATGCCTAGATAAATTGGGAATGGGATAGAATAACGCAGGGAACCTAGTTGAGACTGTTATGTCATTGGAGGATGTCAATTGGGGTGGCATTCCTGGGACCTGACTGTGTACTGGTTGTGAAATGGTTCAGGAGGAGATGAGAATTAGTTTTTGAGTATGATCTGAGACCATTAACATAAGGAGACCCACAGGAGTAGGAGTGGGAGAATGAAGGAAAACACCCAACTTCTAGGGCTTTAAAGTTCAGGGTGAAACAGGTACAAATATGTCCAGGTGGCCATAATTGAAGAGAGTGACAATTTTACTCATAAATATACGGACTTCAGTGAGAACATAGCAATTAGTAAAATTGACTTGCAAACTAGGATGTTACAGAAATGTTTAGATATCAACACAGATTGAAATAACAAAATGTTGGAGGTAATGGCTTAAGATTTTTAGGACTTTATTTGGGGAAAAGCAGGCAGTCACACATGTGAGGAATATTCACAGGGTTAAAAATATATGTAAAGGCCTCTGCTTCTGGGAAGATACAGTAGCCATACTTCTCTTTATTCTTTCTGCTAGGTACAATTAAAAAAAAACCTACACATGATATATGAAACAAACACAAGAAGACTCTGAAAGGTAGAAGATGACAGAGTAGCTAGGGACCTTGAAATTCAAAGAAAAAAATGGTGGTGAGCTCCCTTGGTTTCTTTTTATCTCATATATCCAGATTTAGAGCTAACGAAACTGGCAACCTGGAAATGCCAATGGACACAGTAAAAAACAAATGCAAAAGCCTACTTTCTTTAGCTGAAGGACTAGGGAAGGAACAAGCTAGCAAGAGAAAAACTTTTAGACAGTAACCACTGGGCACCAGCCAAAGACCAAAGAAAAAAAGCCTGTCCCAATCAATGACAGAAAAGGCCAAGTGGAGAGCCTAGACTTTCACCCTCACCAAGATGTAATGAGGTATTCCAACTTCTTAGCCAGAGGGGTGTCAGAAAGGCCAGGTAGGGAGACAGGACTTTCATTCTGGCCATGTAGCATTGAGTAACACCCCTCCCACACACTGTGGTGTCAGTGGAAACCATGTATTAAGCCTGGATTTACACCTGCACCCTTCTTCCTCTGCGCAAGTTTAGTGTTGGAGAAGGGCATGTGAGTAACTGGGACTTTAGTCCTTTCTAGGCAATAACAAAACCTACCCCTTCTACACTTTCAACAGTTAGAAACCTCGACTTACACTTCCAGCTGGCAATCACGAGGCACCCCTACCTTTTCTCCTCCCCTCTAGGATGATGTTAGGACCAGCAGAATGTCAGGACTTATGGTGTTGCTCAGTGCTAATGAGCCACCTCTGTGCAACATGGAAATGCTGTTCTTTACCTATGACAGAAGTTCTTATGGCCAGAATCTTCACCCGATCCTAAACTATTTGATGATGTAATTGGTCTACCGCTAGGCTACTGCTTCCACACCCATAGGCAATAAACTATTATTGACTGAGTTACTATATAAAGAGCTCTGCCCAGTGCTCTGGGCTGCATGGCTACAGAAGAGCAGACTGGAGTTGTGGCAGCACCTAGGACAGAGACTGAGACGGTTGTAGGAGCAGAGAAGCCCAGAGGCAGAGACCAGATTGCTGCATGCAGACTTGCTCTGAGGTGGATAGGATTCCAGCACTTCACCTGTCACCATGGAAATAAAGTAATAAAGTTAGGTATAAATCCTTTCACCCCAAGAATGTTCCATTGTCATTTTTAAGTCTCAATGAACCAAGAGTGAACTTGTCTGGGGCTAAAACCCACTGACAAGACAGACATAAAATTATGATCTGTAGAACTTGCTTATTGGATTACAGGACAGTGATACAGTGGCTTAATGGTCAATGCTAAAGGATGGTGCTGTCATTACAGAAAGGAGAATAGTGGAGGATGGGTGTGGAAGAAATGACAATGAATTTTACTATAATCTTTCTTTCCTTGGTAAAACTTGAGACCTGTTCTATAAATTTTCTACATTTTTTTTCAGTCACGTCTTAGATAAAACTCTCCATTATGACTTAGTGCCCATACTGTACTGTGATAATGTGTGAGCCAGGGTGTGAAAGATACAAAGACCATTTGTGAAATATGAGTGACAGGTGGAGTGTCCAGTTACAGGCACATACAAACTAAATCTTTGAGGTAAAGATACCTATTATGTCAGGTGTTCTGTAGTTGCCTGGGTGCTGAGATTTTTTTCAGGGGAGCCTATTCAGGTTAAATATGCCAGAATAATATAAAGTAGCAGGCCACAACATGAAATGGCAATTATTAACTGTGTACCTTATCTCTCTACAAGTTTCCACAAAAATTTGAGTAGATACTGGATGAGGGGTGGTTAGATGACAAGGGTTCCTGCCTAATTCACCTTTTATGTCAGTTTGCCTTACTGGTTTTCTTTGTAATTTTGAGGATAGGCCTTTCCTTTACATAATCCTCCCCCAACTCACAAATACACAGATGCTTAGTCTCCAAGGACATATTTCCTTATGTAAAAACAGCATGAGGAGAATCAGAACTTCTGAGACATGATGCCATGAATTTACTCCTTCATTCACCACATATAGAATGCATGACCAGAGATATTCCCTAGTTATTCTACCTCAACTTTAACCAATTATGAAGGAATTAAAGGACTTTAAAGCCTCAGTGTTCTGAGTCTTCCTGAGGACTCACTCATTTTTCTGAGATGTTCTTTAAATTTTCCTATTGTCAAACTGAACAGAAACATGTAAGAGAATGAAACTGGATTACTGTCTAACTCCATACACAGAAGTAAACTCGAAATGGATTAAAGACCTGAATATAAGACTTGAAATCATAAAACTTTAAGAAGAAAACACAGGCAAAAATCTCTTGCACATAAGCATGAGCAATTTTTTCCTGGATACATCTCCTCAGGCAAGAGAAACAAAATAAAAAATGAACAATTGGGACTACATCAAACTAAAAAGCTTCTGTACAGCAAAGGACACCATCAGCAGAACAAAAAGCAACCTATACTATGGGAGAATGTATTTGTAAACAGTTTATCTGATAAGGGGTTAGCATCCAAAATATATAAGGAATGCATACACCTCAACACCAAATAAAATATAACCTGATTTAAAAAAATGGGCAGAGGACCTGAAGAGACATTTCTTCAAAGAAGAAATACAGATGGCCAATAGGGACATGAAAAGATCCTCCACATCACAAGTTATCAGGGAAATGCAAATCAAAACCAGAATGAGATATCACCTCACACCAGTCAGAATGGCCACTATCCAAAAGACAAGAAAAATAACAAGTGTTGGTGAGGATGTGGAGAAAAGGGAACCCTCATATACTGTCGGTGGGAATGTAAATTGGTACAGCCACTGTGGAAAGCAGCATGGAGGGTCCTAAAAAATAGAAATGCCATATGACCCAGTAATTCTGCTTCTAGGAATTCACCCAAAGAAAACAAAATCCCTGATTGGAAAAGATATATGCACCCCTTTCTTTATCACTGCATTATTTAAAGTAGCCAAGTTATGGAAGCAACCAAAGTATCCATCAATAGATGAATGGATAAAGAAGAGGTGGTACAGGTAGACTCACGAACACTGAGAAGTGACTGGGGTGAGGAGGATAAAGGGGCACAAAAATTCTCAATCATAATATAAATTGGTGATGGGGATAGTAGTAGAGCATGGAGAATTTAGTCATTGATTCTGCAGCATCTTCCTATGTTGACAGATAGTAACTGCACTAGTAGGGTTGAGGATTTAATACTACGGGTAACTGTTGAACCACTGTGTTGTATACTTGAAACCAATATAAGATTGTTTATCAATCATACTTCAGTTTTTAAAAAGGTAATAAAAATGTTTCCCATTGTCTGTAAACTTCCTAGCCTGTGTCTACAGCACAATTCCTTTCATGTGGGCTAGAACTTGTGGGCAAGGCCCCTAAGAAGTCTAACGTTGGTAACAGGTTTTTCTTTAAATCTTGACGCTTGCTCCTTCATTCTAGACCGTATGGTTCACAGTTGTTTATTAGAGCACTACCTGACTCCCTTACCCATTCCTCTGTCAGGCTTCCAGGACCCTGGGTTGTATGTACTCTGGATCCTATAAATTATGAACAAGAAGAATATGTTGTGCCTGCAGAAAGAGTGGAAGGTGGTGTCAGACAATGAACTCTAGGGAAAGCTGGGGAAAATCATCCCATATATTTGCAGACAGCATGAAGAGGAAAGTTTTCTATGTTGGCAGATAGTAAGTATACTAGTTGGGGTGAGCATTTAATACTGTGGATAATTGTCAAATCACTATGTTGTATATTTGAAACTAATACAATATTGTATATCAACTATACTTCAGTAAAAAATTTTTAAAAAACAAGTATTTGGGTTATATAGAAATGAGAAGATAAGGTATTTCAGGTTGAAGAAAAAAATTTAGAGATATAAGCATTATGATTTTACTTTTATAGTGTTCTCAATTGGGAATCAAAGCTCATCCAAATTCCAAATTAATTTATGGTATATTTTCATTCAACCATTATTGAAACAACAACAAAGTATTGTTTCACTAAGTATATAATAAATTTTGTTGTATTTATGAAACTCTCATTAGAGCAACAGTATTGATAGCTTAACCTTCCAGTGTTACGGAACCTGGACTGGATTGCCTGACAGAAGAACCAAGTAGCATTCGGAGGTCTTGAAGGGTAGGAGGCTTATTTCACACTGGCAGGCTCAAAGGAGAGTGATCTCCAAAGGTCTGAGCTCCGAGCACAGACAAGGAGAGAAATTTGTACTTTTCTGCTTCTGTATACATGGTAGTTTGGCACGTGTGACAAGCAGAGTGGAAGAAGAACCCGGAAGGGTCCCCGTTGATGGGCGGGATGGGCTGAGATTCTCCTGTTAGCCCTATCGGCCATGTTGAAAAATGTTATTTTCCTTATCCCTCCCCCCTCTGATGCCCCTCTAAACAACTTGTTTTTAGGGGGCATCATCCTGATCTATGATAGACTGATAGCCTTGCAGAGCCAGTATGCAAGTGGTGGCTCGATTTGTAGTACAACTGCCACAAGCAAATTAATCTTACCTTGCAGGGAAAGGAGGGAGTCTGCAACCTTTTCCATGTCCTCGTTTAATTCTTGAGAAAGTTTGTGAGCAAGGAGCCTAAGCTATCTGCCCCTGCTCCAATTCCTGCAAGTGTTCCTGTGCCCAACAAAACCATGCTTAGAGCCTCCTGCTTTTGTGTCTTTGGAAAGGGGCTAAGAGCCTGCTCAACTTCTTAGTCAGATGGGACAGAGGAAGACTGGTAGGGCATTTAGTACCCAGGGGCCAATAGTGCTTTTAGTTCTTTGATTTTTGTGGAATAGTACTCTTCCCCTAGGGATACACAGATTCCTCCCTTTTCAGCCGTAAGCAGGTCTATGGCTTGTATGCATAAACCTGTCTGGTTTATCTGGAGGCATCGAAGGCAGTACTTCTGAACACAACCCGGTTGGGACAGAGTCATAGCTAATGTTACATGTCTTTGAGTTGGTCAGGCATGTTATGTTTTCTATGTATGCAGATACATTATCACTGTGGATTGTAGACAGTAGGCCCAACCAGGGTATGGTCTCCCTCAGGAGAACGTTGGCTATCCCTCAACATCATTCTGTCCTAGTCAGGAAGGATTTGACCCACCCAGAGAATGTACACACTATCACTAGAAGGTATCTGAGTCCTCTGCTTGGCTGGACATCTGTGAAGTCTATTTCTAGGTCTTCAAAGGGGGAAGCTCCTGCCCTTTGGACACCTGGAGGGGGTTATGATGCAGACTGAGTGTTATTTCTGGCACAAGTCACGCACTGCTCACATGTTGGCCTGACACAACTGGCTAGTAGTATACAGCAACTGGCTGCTGTAGTATTGCTTAGGTGTGTGAGCTGATGGTACTTACTGACTAGATGAGAAAGATGCCTCCGTCAGGCAGCATCCACCACCCTTTCTTGGTTAAGGTGGCTCCTTCAGCCATGGCCCAGTCTTTCTCCTTTTCAGTGTATTTGGGTGGAGGGCCTCCACTTGAGGTGTTAGGGCCATGGTGAAGGAAGGAGCTTCACCTGTCTCCTTACTGTCTGCTGCTTTAGCTGCTTCATTTGCCAGGCAATTCCCCTGTGCTTATAGGGTCATTTCCCTTTTGGTGTCCTTTGCAATGTAGAATTGTTACTTCTTTTGGGAGCCAAATGCCCTCGAGGAGTTTCTGTATCTCTTCCTTGTTCTTGATTGCTTTTAGACCTCTTTCCTTGTCTCTTGCTGATGGTGAGGGTTCAGGTTAGGCATGTAATTTGGCCTGTGTGCTGACCATCAGGACAGTAGGTCTTAGAAGACCTCAATGGCATTGGTCACTGCATAACCTGCTCTTTGGATACATTCTTGTAAGTAACCGTCGCCATCACTAAATAGTGTTAAGTTCTGGATTCTGTATTGTTTGATCCCATAGATCAGATGACTCACATAGACTTCATCACTTACCTTGGAACAGTCATGATCTGGTTTCCCCTCTTCGGTGGGGTCAGTGTCCATACTGTTTCAAGAGTGAGCCACAGGTTTTCACAGAGGAGCCCTCGGTATTGTGCTAGCTAAGAATTGGAGAGGAAGCGGTGTTCCTGTGTGTTCATGAGGGACAAAACAGCATGGGGGACTTTGATATTCAGTTCTTGTCCCAGAGTAAGTTTTTCTGCCTCCTTAATGAGTAGAACTGTGGCAGCCAGTGTCCTGAGGCAGGGTGGCCATCCTGCTGCAACTGGATCCAGTTTCTTTGACAGGTATGTGACCGACCACTGCCAGGAGCCAACAGTCTTTATGAGAACCCCAAGGGCCACCTTTTCCTTTTCATGTATGAAGAGATTGAAGGGCTTTTCTATATCTGGCAGGCCTAGGGCTGGTGTCTGTCCTAAAGGAGACTTTATTTCTAGGGAGGTGGCTTTTGCCTCTTCTGTCCAGACAGGATTCTCGGTCTGGCCCCCTTAGGAGGCTGTAGAGAGTTCTTGCCATTGCCAAGAATCCAGGAATCCAGATTCAGAGAACCCTGCAGCCCCCAGGAATTCTCATATGCCCTTCTTTGTCTGGGGCTGAGGTAAGGAAGTAAGACTTCTAAAATTGTCTTTTCCTCTCCAGCCCTAGTGCCCTTTTCCCCTAGGTAAGGAGGAAGCTGAAGTACCAGACTTGTTGCTGGCAGATTTGTGCCTTTTTCCATGAGACTCCATATCCTGAGTCTGACAGGAGTTGCAGGAGGGCCTTCGTGCCCTCTGTACAGTTCTCTTGGGTGTTACTGGCAAGAAGGAGGTCATCTATGTACTGGAGTAGGGTGTAGCATGTGACATCTCTCAGAAAGCTGGCAAGGTCTGTGGCCAATGCCTCTCCAAAGAGAGTGGATGAGTTCTGGAACCCTTGTGGAAGCTGCATCCATGTTAACTGCATCCACCACCCCATATCCGGTTCAGTCCATTCAAAGGCAAACAAGGGCTGGTTCTGGGGGGCAAGCTGGAGGCAAAAAAATAAGGCATCCTTTAAATCTAGGCAAGTGAACCATTTGCCAGACCCCAGGATCTGGCTGAGGAGGGTATACAGGTTTGGGACCACTGGGTGCAAAAAGACAGTCACTTTATTGATGGCTCGCAGGTCTTGAACAGGTCGGCACGCTCCTCCTGGCTTCTTGACTGGTAGGAGCAGGGTGTTCCAGGACAACTGGCACTCGACTACAATGCCTGCTTCTTTGAGTCTGGTCTGGTGTTCTTGGATGCTTGCTTTCACCTTATGTGAAAGGGGGTGCAGCTGCTGTCACTGTGGCTGGGTCCCCAGAGACAATTCTACAATTATAGGGGCTCAGTTATGGGCAAGGCCAGGTGGGTTGACTTCAGCTCATACTGAGAGAAAGGCAGCTGTGAATTCAGGTGGGCTACTTGAGGGGGCCTGGGCACAAAACAGCCTCCATTCCTCTTCCCTGGGTGTGGTTATTGCCACTATGAGGGAACCTGGCTCTTCTTGCTCTGGATTTAGCTTGAAGCTGGTGCATCCAGTTGGTTCAAAAGTTATTTGGGCTCTCAGGGCATATCAAAGTGTGGGCAAAGGGTCTGTTTGTGTTTATACAGAGGATCAAAGCCTAATTTGGCTACCCAGAAAATAAACTAAGATATGATATGAAGAATAACTTCCAACATCAACATACTCTGGAAGAGAGTCATTCCAGAAGATGATCATCAAAAAACTTCAACAAAGATCCTGGTGCTATTGCAGTTGTAGCTGCATTCATCCCACTGGTTCCTGGAATTGCCATTGGAATGAAGAAGGAAATATCTAAGCTGGCCTCTGCATACAGTAAAACAACAAATTTGACTGGATCTATACTGTTAGAACTCAACCAAGAATTAGGAGAAGTGCAAGTTGCAGCGCTCCAAAATCTTGAGACTACAGACTATCTACTGTTAAAAGAACATATGGGATGTGAACAGTTCCCAGGAATGTGTTGTCTTAATTTGTCTGATTTTTCTCATATTATTAAAATTCAGTATCCATCATATCATAGATAAGTTTTCACAAATGCTTAGGGTGCCTAACTGGTTTTCTTGGTTTCACTGGAGATGGCTGGTAATTGTAGGTCTGCTTTGGTTATGTAACTGTATTCCTATTAGGTTAATGTGTGTGCACAATTTAATTAGTAGTTTAAAACCTATACATGCTTACGTTACTCTACAAGAAGATATGTCAAAGAAATAATCTTCCCATGTTTTTTTCTATCTGCTACTCCTATAGTTTTCTTCTTCCTTCCTAATTACAACCCTTAAATAGAATTCATGCCTCATACAGAATTTACCGAGTAGCATAACTCTTCCAAGTGGTAAAGATACCTCAAGACAAATGCTGGGCATAGAAGCCACAGGGCATAAATCTGCAAAGAAGTAAAAAGCTAACCTTTTCAAACAATAATGCTTCTCTCTCACTTACCAACTTTACATTTCCCTGTATGGCCCCGGAAGATGACTGGTTAGCCAGAGACGGGTAAGATTCCTCAAGGGAGGAACAACCTAAGACAGGCACAGTAGCAGGGGGGCCATCAGGTGAGAAATTGGAGATCAACAGAGGTGAGGCTTAAAACCTCACCCCGCCTCCCCCCCCCCATTTTGAGAGAAATCTTCTGCATCCATGGATGTTTTGTTGCCCTTGTCTAGCTTGGATTAATACTTAGTCTATAGGCACACACATGATCATCTACATTTGCTTTCTTACAGCACTAAACTATGTTTTCTACCTTTATCCTGTATCTACCTACCACTTCAGTATTTTATTTAAAAATAATAATAATAATAATAATAATAATAATAAGGGAGAAATGTGGGATTCACATATAAATCAAGTATAAAAATCAAATGAATATTCATATTTGACCTGATTGTTTATAGTTCATAATGCGTAATCAAAACCAAAAGTTTCTGTGATGACTGCCCTTGTACTGTTCACCATGTAAGAACTTATTCACTATGTAAGAATTTGTTCACCATGTAAGAACTTGTTCGTTATGCTTCAGAAGATCGGAGACTGATGAGAATTAGGCTTGGGGTGGATTAGTGATTGTGCATTGAGTCCCCTATACAGAATTTTATTGTTAACAACCATTTGATCAATAAATATGAGAGATGCCCTCTTAAAAAAAATTACCTATACCCTCAGCTGTTTCTTTTGGTTGCAGTGAACTGCAGCATTTTTTTCTGACTTTTGATGCAGATTTTTAAACAATGTATTTGTAATTAATAAATACAATTTCTTATGCACAAAAAAAGCTAAATTACTGAAAATAATTCCTCGAATCCACTGAGGAATTTAGCAATTACTAGTTAAGGTAAATATTCACAAATCATATTTATAGTTGCTAACGGCAAATAATTGGGAAAAAAATTAAAATTCATTTTTAAAAAAACACTGTTATGTAGGACTTTGGCTTCCCTGGCTTCTTATTATATGCTTTTTGAGCCAACTTTTCAGTAGGTTCTAGAGACCTACACCTTTTACTATTATACTACCCTAAATAAATAGTTTTATGACAGCTCTTTTCTCTAGTATCTCAGCAATTTTCATAATTCCAAAGCCCAAATGGCAGAGCGAACCATTTCATTAACACTAGAGGATTATTGAACCATCAGAACGAATCTAGGTTTGTCTGAGTTTTTTTCTCCCTATTTTAAGTCCATTACACCCAATAATTTTGTAGTTTTAGTTCCTGCAACCTTTGCTTCTATAATAGTATTTGTTCAATTATGTCTCTTGCTTTTTTGTGTTCCTTATAATTTCCATTTCTTCAAAAAATGGTCATGTGCTGGTTAGCCAGAGACGGGTAAGATTCCTCAAGGGAGGAACAACCTAAGACAGGCACAGTCGCAGGGGGGCCATCAGGTGAGAATTTGGGGATCAACAGAGGTGAGGCTCAGAACCTCACCCCCCCTGCTTTGAGAGAAATCTTCTGCATCCGTGGATGTCTTGCTGCCCTTGTCTAACCTGGATTAATACTTAGTCCATAGGCACACACCTGATCATCTACATTTGCCCTCTTACAGCACTAAACTATGTTTTCTACCTTTATCTTGCATCTACCTACCACTTCAGCATTTTATTAAAAATAATAATAATAATAATAATAGAGGGAGAAATGTGAGATCAACATATAAATGAAGTAAAAAAATCAAATGAATATTCATATTTGACCTGATTGTTTATAAGTCATAATGCGTGATCAAAACCGAAAGTTTCTGTGATGAATGCCCTTGTACTGTTCACCATGTAAGAATTTATTCACTATGTAAGAATTCGTTCACCATGTAAGAACTTGTTCATTATGCTTCAGAAGATTGGAGACTGACAAGAATTAGGCTTGAGATGGATTAATGATTGTACATTGAGCATTGACCTCCCTATACTGAATTTTATTGTTGTTAACAACCATTTGATCAATAAATATGAGAGATGCCCTCTCAAAAAAAAATGGTCATGTGCAAAATCTATCAAATAATAAATTACTAAATTATCCTTAAAAAAAGTTATTTGGGCTCTGAGTTTTGAGAGTATATCTCAGCTGAGGAGGGGAATGGGGCACTCAGGTAGGTAGAGAGATTCATGTCAGACCTTGTGGCCCCAAGTTCACATTGATGGGCTTGGCAGAAGTGCTGCTGAGCTTCTTTTGTCCTGGTGGCTCTGAGAATAGTTGCAGTCCTTCTGCTGAAGGGGGCTGCAAGGAGGGTGACCACAGAGTGTTCCACCCCTGTGTCGACCATAAGGTCATGTTTCGGCCCCCTACCTTCATTTTGACTGAGGGCTCATGGGGACTGAAAGTGAGAGAGCCCAGTCCTTGTCAATCTGAGTTGTTCCTGCCAGGCCAATGAGCCTCTTCCAGTGAGGCTTTTCCTGGTAGCTACTGGGATTCAGGTCTTTCCCTAGGTTAGGGCATTCCTTCTTCCAATGCCCCTTCTCTTTACAGTAAGCACACTGTTCCCTGGCTAGGGGGGTCCTAGGCCTCCCTCCTCTCAGCATTCGGTTTCTTTCTGCCTTTTGGTCACCCCTTTAGGGTGGCTGCCAGGAGGCTGACCTTTCTCTTAATTCATTTTTCTGTCTCCCTGTTGGCCTGAATTTCTCTGTTCATATATAGTTTGTTGGCAATTTCAGTCAGTTTGGTGATGTTCATCCATGCAAAGCCTTCAAGTTTCTGAAGCTTCTGTCTGATATCTGGGGCAGCATGGGCCATGAATAAGGTGTTGACCATTTGTTGGCTCTCTTGTGACTCGGGTTGAAGGGGGTTTAGATGCGATAAGCTTCACACAGCTTCTTGTAATAGTCCCCAGGAGACTCTCCTGATTGTTGGGTGACTGAACATATTTTGGTCATGTTCATGGACCTTTTGGACCTGGCTTTGATCCCTTGGAGGAGGGCTTCCTGATATTGGCAGATCTGGTGCTGTCCCTCAGTCATGATGAAACCCTACCCAGGGCCCTCCTTGGGGATGGCAATTTCAGCCCATGCATCCCAATCAAGGACCCCGGCTGGTGTGTATTCTTCCAGGTATTGGAAGTCCCCTCTGATAATTTCACCTCCTTTCTTCCATGTTGAATAGGGTGAAGAGAAGCTGTTGGCAGTTTTCCCAGATCAGCTGATGGGTTTGGAAGAGAGATTCCATGAGATCAATCAGGCCTTGTAGCTTTTCTGAGTATTACAGGGTGTTGTGCTTCCAAATGAGGAGGTCAGTCATGGAGAACGGTTGATAATAGAGCATGGACCAACCAGGCTGGATGGTTTTCTTCATTATGCCTCTCAGACTCCTGCATCTCTCGTACTTGTATCTGAAGGGTGCCTGCATCCAGTTGAGGGTGCAGTCTGCCAGACATGGAGGCAGCAGGGAGACTGATGGTGGCAGAGTGTCTGGGATTGGGGGGCTGGGTGCTGATTGCCTTGTGGGTATATAAGGTGGGGGCAATACTGGTTCCTCTCCTGGATCACCAGCAAGGATTTGCAGAGGCTCAGGCTTCTGTCGGTCTTTTGTAGGGTGCTTTGTTGAGGTGACTAAAACACTACCTTGTCCCTGCCTGTTACAAGTGAATCACACGCAAGGGGGAAAGGTCTGGGCAACTCCTAACCAGAAGTCAATATATGGGAAATGATCAGGGTGACCAGGATCTCCAGTGATGACCTGCCAGACTTGGCGAATCACTGGGACATCTAGGGTCACTTTTGGATGCCATCCTACACTAAAAGTGGGCCATTCAGATTCACACAAGGCTTTCAATTTGCCTGGGGTCATTTTTACTCCATAGTCCTGCAGGAATTCCTTCCTGAAATTTCTGATCATGGTTTCGAGAACTGGGCATTTGCTCTGACCATGTGATGTTTCCTTGAGATGGTGCCGTGAAGATAGACAAAGGAGGGGATGCCTCCTCCAGAGAGGAAACTGGTCATATGCCCATCTCTTCACTATCCTCTTGGAGAATTTGGTCAGCCTTGACTAAAGTGCCCCCGCATAAGTCCCAGGCCAGGTCAGCCAAAGCTGAGTCACCATTATGTTGTGGTGGCCTACCGTGAATACAGCAGTGGGCCCACTCAGACTATGTAGCACAGGCCATGGAATCACAGATTCAGTGCAAACTGAATGGTTTCAGTCACTCTGTACAATCATTCACACACTCAGACCAGTTTTTAAACATTCCCTCCCTGGGAATCCCTACCTGTGATACCTCTAAAAGGTCTACAGGAAGTGATCAGGCTCCCCTTCCACCCCAATGGGTGGGTCTGACTGGGACAGGGGCCCCAGGCCTTACCGTAATCTGATGTCAGGACCGGGTCCTCACCTGCCAAGTCTCCTTGAATCCAGCGGGAACAGTGGAGCAGCGCCAGTCCGAGGCGACCAGGCGGGAGACTGCCGAAAGATGAGTCAGGGCATGCCTTCTCCGTTATGATCACCCATTCCGTTACCACCACCACCATTGCCCCAAACTGGTGGCAACAGTAGGCCAGCGCAGTTGGGTTTCCTAGTCAGGGAGCCAAATGTTACAGACCTGGACCAGATTGCCCAACAGAAGAACCAAGAAGTACTTCGAGGTCTTGGAGGGTAGGAGGTTTTTTCACACTGGCAGGCTCAGAGGAGAGCGCTCTCCAAAGGTCTGAGTCCCAAGCACAGGCAAGGAGAGCAATTTATACTTTTCTACTTCTGTATACATGGCAGTTTCGTGCATGCAGCAAGCAGAGTGGAAGAAGAACCCAGGAGGGTCCCAAGTGGGGATGGCTGAGATTCTCCTGTTAGCCCTATCAGTCATGTTGAAAATTTTTATTTTCCTTATCAACAATACACATATGTTGTTTTTCTGTGAGGATGGAACACCAGGAAAAAAAAGTCGATGCAGAAATATAACCTCATAAAACTGAAATTAATCTAAAATTGTCTTTTGACCATGATGAAAGACTGCAATTTTTAGCATAACAATACAATTCCTAGCTCTTTTTCCAATAGTTGAAAGTCTGTGTGTTGAGATTTTATCCAACATTGAAACAGAATTGCAAACATTTATCAGTTTCTTTGTTGTAGCTGTAAACTAGAGGAGGAATTTTGCCAGAAATCCTGCTTTATCCCAAAGCACACCATCTATTAAATCAACATATTGGTCATAGTGTGCCCCCTTTGGTTGAATTACATTTAAAAAGTTATCCTTCAATTTCTTATCCTTTAAGGATGTTAACTCAGCATTAATTTTTTCTCTAAAGTACAATGTGTTTCTGATATGTCTGTTTTCAAAATGTCTTATTTTTATAAATTCCTTTGATATAATCAGGAAAATTCCTTCAATCCTCTCTTTAAAATAAACTTTGCTAATCTATTTTTATTTTGTATGTGAACCAGTGATATTTTCTGTGGCTTTCTGCTTCTTTTCAAATGCATTTCAAGTTGTTATTTTATAAAGTGTGATGTTAATGGAAACTTACTAGGCCAAGAGAATGTCTTCCTTTAATTCATTCAATAACAAAATAATAGAGGGGCGGAGTCAAGATGGCGGCGTGAGTAGAGCAGTGGAAATCTCCTCCCAAAAACACATAGAGCTATGAAAATATAACAAAGAAAAATCTTCCTAAAATAGAGACCACAGGACACAGGACAACATCCAGACCACATCCACACCTGCAAAAACCCAGCGCCTTGTGAAGGGGGTAAGATACAAGCCCCAGCCCGGCGGGACCCGAGCACCCCTCCCCCCGGCTCCCGGCGGGTGGAGAGAAACCGGAGCGGTTTTTTTTTTTTTTTTTGGCGAGCGCTTTTTGGAAGCCTTAGAGGGACGGGCCCCCGTTGCTGGGGAGGCAGGGTGGCGGGACCGGTGAGGAGGTGCCTGGGAACGGCGCCGGAGGACAAAGAATATCCCGCGTTTCTCCCTGCGAGACCTGGGGGCGGGTGCCTGAGACCGGTGCCTGAGGACATAGGAGGTCGCGCGTTTTTCCCCTTTTTTTTTTTTTCTCTTTTTGGCGAGCGCTTTTTGGAAGCCTTGAAGGGACGGGGACCCCAGTGCTAGGGAGGCACGGTGGCGGGACTGGTGAGCGGGTGGCTGGGACCGGCGCCTGAGGACAAAGAATATCCCCCATTTTTCCCTGCGGGACCGGTGGGCGGGTGCCTGACACCGGCACTTGAGGACAGAGGAAATCGCGCGTTTTTCCCCTTTTTTTTTTCTCGTTTCTGCGAGTGCTTTTTGGAAGCCTAAAAGGGACAGGGACCCCGGTGCTAGGGAGGCAGGGCGGCGGGACTGGTGAGCGGGTGCCTGGGACCGGCACCTGAGGACAAAGAATATCCCGCATTTTTCCCTGTGGGACCGGTGGGTGGGTGCCTGAGACCAGCACCTGAGGACGGAAGAAATCGCGCGTTTTTCCCCTTTTTTTTCTCTCTTTTTGCCGAGTGCTTTTTGGAAGCCTTGAAGGGACAGGGACCCCAGTGCTAGGGAGGCAGGGTGGCAGGACTGGTGAGCGGGTGCGTGGGACCAGTGCCTGAGGACAAAGAATATTGAGCGTTCCTTCCCTGCGGGACCGGTGGGTGGGTGCTTTTTGGAAGCCTTGAAAGGACAGGGACCCTGGTGCTAGGGAGACAGGGCAGCAGGACCAGTGAGCGGGTGCCTCGGACTGGCACCTGAGGACAAAAAAAAAAAAAAAAATCGCTTGTTTTTTCCTTTTTTTTCCTTTTTTTTTTCTCTTTCTTTCTGTTCCCTCTCTCATTGTTGTTGTTGTTGTTTTGGTTTGGAGAGTGCTTTTTGGAAATCTTAAAGGGGCAGGACAGGTCACTTAGACCAGAAGCAGGGAATCTGGGGATCTCTGGGCACTCTAACCCCCTGGGCAGCAGGGAGCACAGAGGCCCCTTACGGAGATAAATAGTCTCCTGGCTGCTCCCCCTCCAACGGGGCTCCACCAATTTGGAGGAACAGCCCCAGCCAGGCCAAGCCCACAGCAACAGCGGAGATAAACCCCAAAGCAACTGGGCAGGAAGCAGAAGCCCTGTCTGTGCACAGCTGCCCAGCACAAGCCACTAGAGGTCGCTATTCTCCCAGGAAAAGGCTACAAACCAACAAGAAGGGAAGCTCTTCCAGCGGTCACTTGTACCAGCTCTGCAAACTATCTCTATCACCATGAAAAGGCAAAACTACAGGCAGACAAAGATCACAGAGACAACACCTGAGAGGGAGACAGACCTAAATAGTCCGCCTGAGAAAGAATTCAAAATAAAAATCATGAGCATGCTGACAGAGATGCAGAGAAAAATGCAAGAGCAATGGGATGAGATGCAGAGAAAAATGCAAGAGCAGTGGGATGAAGTCCGGAAGGAGATCACAGATGTCAGGAAAGAGATCACAGAAGTGAAACAATCCCTGGAAGGATTTATAAGCAGAATGGATAAGATGCAAGAGGCCATTGAAGGAATAGAAGCCAGAGAACAGGAACGTATAGAAGCTGACATAGAGAGAGATAAAAGGATCTCCAGGAATGAAACAACACTAAGAGAAATATGTGACCAATACAAAAGGAAAAACATTCGTATTATAGGGATACCAGAAGAGGAAGAAAGAGGAAAAGGGATAGAAAGTGTCTTTGAAGAAATAATTGCTGAAAACTTCCCCAAACTGGGGGAGGAAATAATCGAACAGACCATGGAATTATACAGAACCCCCAACAGAAAGGATCCAAGGAGGACAACACCAAGACACATAATAATTAAAATGGCAAGGATCAAGGACAAGGAAAGAGTTTTAAAGGCAGCTAGAGAGAAAAAGGTCACCTATAAAGGAAAACCAATCAGGCTAACATCAGACTTCTCAACAGAAACCCTACAGGCCAGAAGAGAATGGCATGATATACTTAATGCAATGAAACAGAAGGGCCTTGAACCAAGGATACTGTATCCAGCACGACTATCATTTAAATATGATGGTGGGATTAAACAATTCCCAGACAAGCAAAAGCTGAGGGAATTTGCTTCCCACAAACCACCTCTACAGGGCATCCTACAGGGACTGCTCTAGATGGGAGCACACCTAAAAAGAGCACAGAACAAAACACACAACATATGAAGAATGGAGGAGGAGGAATAAGAAGGGAGAGAAGAAAAGAATCTCCAGACAGTGTATATAACAGCTCAATAAGCGAGCTAAGTTAGGCAGTAAGATATTAAAGAAGCTAACCTTGAACCTTTGGTAACCACGAATCTAAAGCCTGCAATGGCAATAAGTACATATCTCTCAATAGTCACCCTAAATGTAAATGGACTTAATGCACCAATCAAAAGATATAGAGTAATAGAATGGACAAAAAAGCAAGACCCATCTATATGCTGCTTACAAGAAACTCACCTTAAACCCAAAGATAAGCATAGACTAAAAGTCAAGGGATGGAAAAACATATTTCAGGCAAACAACAGTGAGAAGAAAGCAGGGGTTGCAGTACTAATATCAGACAAAATAGACTTCAAAACAAAGAAAGTAACAAGAGATAAAGAAGGCCACTACATAATGATAAAGGGCTCAGTTCAACAAGAGGATATAACCATTCTAAATATATATGCACCCAATACAGGAGCACCAGCATATGTGAAGCAAATACTAACAGAACTAAAGAGGGAAATAGACTGCAATACATTCATTGTAGGAGACTTCAACACACCACTCACCCCAAAGGATAGATCCACCGGGCAGAAAATAAGTAAAGACACACAGGCACTGAACAACACACTAGAACAGATGGACCTAATAGACATCTATAGAACTTTACATCCAAAAGCAACAGGATATACATTCTTCTCAAGTGCACATGGAACATTCTCCAGAAGAGACCACATACTAGCTCACAAAAAGAGCCTCAGTAAATTCCACAATATTGAAATTCTACTAACCAATTTTTCAGACCACAAAGGTATAAAAGTAGAAATAAATTCTACAAAGAAAACAAAAAGGCTCACAAACACATGGAGGCTTAACAACATGCTACTAAATAATCAATGGATCAATGAACAAATCAAAATAGAGATCAAGGAATATATAGAAACGAATGACAACAACAACACTAAGCCCCAACTTCTGTGGGATGCAGCGAAAGCAGTCTTAAGAGGAAAGTATATAGCAATCCAGGCACACTTGAAGAAGGAAGAACAATCCCAAATGAATAGTCTAACATCACTATTATTAAAACTGGAAAAAGAAGAACAAATGAGGCCTAAAGTCAGCAGAAGGAGGGACATAATAAAGATCAGAGAAGAAATAAACAAAATTGAGAAGAATAAAACAATAGCAAAAATCAACGAAACCAAGAGCTGGTTCTTTGAGAAAATAAACAAAATAGATAAGCCTCTAGCCCAACTTATTAAGAGAAAAAGAGAGTCAACACAAATCAACATAATCAGAAATGAGAATGGAAAAATCACGACAGACTCCACAGAAATACAAAGAATTATTAAAGACTACTATGAAAACCTATATGCCAACAAGCTGGAAAACCTAGAAGAAATGGACAACTTCCTAGAAAAATACAACCTCCCAAGACTGACCAAGGAAGAAAGACAAAAGTTAAACAAACCAATTACAAGCAAAGAAATTGAAACAGTAATCAAAAAACTACCCAAGAACAAAACCCCGGGGCCGGACGGATTTACCTCGGAATTTTATCAGACACACAGAGAAGACATAATACCCATTCTCCTTAAAGTGTTCCACAAAATAGAAGAAGAGGGAATACTCCCAAACTCATTCTATGAAGCCAACATCACCCTAATACCAAAACCAGGAAAAGACCCCACCAAAAAAGAAAATTACAGACCAATATCCCTGATGAATGTAGATGAAAAAAATACTCAATAAAATATTAGCAAACAGAATTCAACAGTATATCAAAAGGATCATACACCATGACCAAGTGGGGTTCATCCCAGGGATGCAAGGATGGTACAACATTCGAAAATCCATCAACATCATCCACCACATCAACAAAAAGAAAGACAAAAACCACATGATCATCTCCATAGATGCTGAAAAAGCATTTGACAAAATTCAACATCCATTCATGATAAAAACTCTCAGCAAAATGGGAATAGAGGGCAAGTACCTCAACATAATAAAGGCCATATATGATAAACACACAGCCAGCATTATACTGAACAGCGAGAAGCTGAAAGCATTTCCACTGAGATCGGGAACCAGACAGGGATGCCCACTCTCCCCACTGTTATTTAACATAGTACTGGAGGTCCTAGCCACGGCAATCAGACAAAACAAAGAAATACAAGGAATCCAGATTGGTAAAGAAGAAGTTAAACTGTCACTATTTGCAGATGATATGATACTGTACATAAAAAACCCTAAAGACTCCACTCCAAAACTACTAGAACTGATATCGGAATACAGCAAAGTTGCAGGATACAAAATCAACACACAGAAATCTGTAGCTTTCCTATACACTAACAACGAATCAATAGAAAGAGAAATCAGGAAAACAATTCCATTCACCATTGCATCAAAAAGAATAAAATACCTAGGAATAAACCTAACCAAGGAAGTGAAAGACTTATACTCTGAAAACTACAAGTCACTCTTAAGAGAAATTAAAGGGGACACTAATAAATGGAAACTCATCCCGTGCTCATGGCTAGGAAGAATTAATATCGTCAAAATGGCCATCCTGCCGAAAGCAATATACAAATTTGATGCAATCCCTCTCAAATTACCAGCAACATTCTTCAATGAATTGGAACAAATAATTCAAAAATTCATATGGAAACACCAAAGACCCCGAATAGCCAAAGCAATCCTGAAAAAGAAGAATAAAGTAGGGGGGATCTCACTCCCCAACTTCAAGCTCTACTACAAAGCCATAGTAATCAAGACAATTTGGTACTGGCACAAGAACAGAGCCACAGACCAGTGGAACAGATTAGAGACCCCAGAAATTAACCCAAACATATATGGTCAATTAATATTTGATAAAGGAGCCATGGACATACAATGGCAAAATGACAGTCTCTTCAACAGATGGTGCTGGCAAAACTGGACAGCTACATGTAGGAGAATGAAACTGGACCATTGTCTAACCCCATATACAAAGGTAAACTCAAAATGGATCAAAGACCTGAATGTAAGTCACGAAACCATTAAACTCTTGGAAAAAAACATAGGCAAAAACCTCTTAGACATAAACATGAGTGATCTCTTCTTGAACATATCTCCCCGGGCAAGGAAAACAACAGCAAAAATGAGCAAGTGGGACTACATTAAGCTGAAAAGCTTCTGTACAGCGAAAGACACCATCAATAGAACAAAAAGGAACCCTACAGTATGGGAGAATATATTTGAAAATGACAGATCTGATAAAGGCTTGACGTCCAGAATATATAAAGAGCTCACACGCCTCAACAAACAAAAAACAAATAACCCAATTAAAAAATGGGCAGAGGAACTGAACAGACAGTTCTCCAAAAAAGAAATACAGATGGCCAAGAGACACATGAAAAGATGCTCCACATCGCTAATTATCAGAGAAATGCAAATTAAAACTACAATGAGGTATCACCTCACACCAGTAAGGATAGCTGCCATCCAAAAGACAAACAACAACAAATGTTGGCGAGGCTGTGGAGAAAGGGGAACCCTCCTACACTGCTGGTGGGAATGTAAATTAGTTCAACCATTGTGGAAAGCAGTATGGAGGTGCATCAAAATGCTCAAAACAGACCTACCATTTGACCCAGGAATTCCACTCCTAGGAATTTACCCTAAGAACGCAGCAATCAAGTTTGAGAAAGACAGATGCACTCCTATGTTTATCGCAGCACTATTTACAATAGCCAAGAATTGGAAGCAACCTAAATGTCCATCTGTAGATGAATGGATAAAGAAGATGTGGTACATATACACAATGGAATACTACTCAGCCATAAGAAGTGGAAAAATCCAACCATTTGCAGCAACATGGATGGAGCTGGAGAGTATTATGCTCAGTGAAATAAGCCAAGCGGAGAAAGAGAAATACCAAATGATTTCACTCATCTGAGGAGTATAGGAACAAAGGAAAAACTGAAGGAACAAAACAGCAGCAGAATTACAGAACCCAAAAATGGACTAACAGGTACCAAAGGGAAAGGAACTGGGGAGGATGGGTGGGCAAGGAGGGATAAGGGGGGGGAAGAAGAAGGGGGGTATTAAGATTAGCATGCATGGGGGGGAGGGAGCAAGGAGAGGGTGGGCTGCACAACACAGAGAGGACAAGTAGTGACTCTACCACATTTTGCTATGCTGATGGACAGTAACCGTAATGTGGTTGTTAGGGGGGACCTGATATAGGGGAGAGCATAGTAAACATAGTATTCTTCAGGTAAGTGTAGATTAAAAATTTAAAAAAAAAAAGAAAGAAAGAAAGAAAAGGGGGATTACTCCTTAACAGGATAAAACTATTGGTAAATCAAAGATCAACGCATGCTTTAAATATCCTTAATGTTGATCACTTAAAGGGTGTCAGATGATCAGCTATGGAGGTACTCTTTTCTGATAATATTCCTTTCTCTTAATTAAAAAAAAAAAAAAAAGCAGTTACTGTGTGCTGACCTCCAAGGAGTTCTGCACAGTGGTATAGAGGGCATGTCAAAGTGTGGGCAAAGGGTCTGTTTGTTTCTACGCAGAAGATCAAGGCCTAGCTTGGATACCCAGAAAATGAACTAAGATACGATATGAGGAGGAGCTTCCGGCATCAGCACTCTCTGGAGGACTCGTGCCGGGGGATGATCATCAAAAAGCCTCCACAGGGATCCGGACGATGCTGCGGTTGTGGCTGCATCCAGCCCACCGTCTCCTGGACTTGCCATAAGAAGGAGGAGGGAGATGTCTAGGCTGGCATGTGCATACAGTGAGACAACGAATTTGACTGGATCTGTACTGTTGGAACTCAACCAGGAGTTGGGAGGGGTGCAAGTTGTAGCACCCCAAAATCTCATGACTATAGACTATCTATGGTTAAAAGAACATATGGGATGTGAACAGATCCCAGAAATGGGCTGCTTTAATTTGTCTGATGGTTCAAGTACAGTTGGAAAATATCCATCATATCATAGATAAATTTTCACAAATGCCTAGGGTGCCTAAATGGTTTTCTTGGCTTCACTGGAGATGGCTGGTAATTATAGATTTGCTTTGTTTATGTCACCGTATTCCTATTATGTTAATATGTGTGTGCAAATTAGTTAGTAGTTTAAAACCTATACATACTTAAGGTACTATACAAGAAGATATGTCAAAGAAATAATCAATCCTCCCAAGTTTCCTTCATATGCTACATCTATAGCTTTTCTTCTTCCTTCCTAATTACAAACCTTAAATAGAATTCGTGCCTCATATCGAATTTACCGAGTATCATAATTCCTCCAGGTGGTAAAGATACCTCGAGACAAGTGCTGGGCATAGAAGCCACAGGGCATAAATCTGCAAAGAAGTAAAAAGCTAACCTTTGCAAACAATATGGCTTCTCTCTCACTTACCAACTTTACATTTCCCTGTATGGCCCCGGAAGATGACTGGTTAGCCAGAGACGGGTAAGATTCCTCAAGGGAGGAACAACCTAAGACAGGCACAGTCGTAGGGGGGCCATCAGGTGAGAATTTGGGGATCAACAGAGGTGAGGCTCAGAACCTCACCCCCCCCTGCTTTGAGAGAAATCTTCTGCATCCGTGGATGTCTTGCTGCCCTTGTCTAGCCTGGATTAATACTTAGTCCATAGGCACACACCTGATCATCTGATCATCTACATTTGCCTTCTTACAGCACTAAACTATGTTTTGTACCTTTATCTTGCATCTACCTACCACTTCAGCATTTTATTAAAAATAAAAATAATAATAATAATAGGAGAAATGTGGGATCAACATATAAATCAAGTACAAAAATCAAATGAATATTCATATTTGACCTGATGGTTTATAGGTCATATTGCATGATCAAAACCGAAAGTTTCTGTGATGAATGCCCTTGTACTGTTCACCATGTAAGAATTTATTCACTCTGTAAGAATTCGTTCACCATGTAAGAACTTGTTCGTTATGCTTCAGAAGATTGGAGACTGACGAGAATTAGGCTTGAGATGGATTAATGATTGTACATTGAGCATTGACCCCCCTATACTGAATTTTATTGTTGTTAACAACCATTTGATCAATAAATATGAGAGTTGCCCTCTCAAAAAAAAAAATAATAATAATAATAATAAAGCACTTATTATGTGTCAGGAACTGTAATTAGCAAGCAAAAAGAGACAGTTTCTTACATGTAGCTTGTAGTTAAGTTAGATAGGCTTTTATGAAAGAATCATAAATAAATGTAAAATTTCTATAAGTAGCAAAACTTAGTTCATATTTTGCTTTGAGAGTGAATAACAAGTATCTAGTCTGAGGACTCATGGAAGGCGTTTGAGCTGAGAACTGAAGTATAAGTAGGAGAAAAAGAATATTGGGTGTGTGGAAGTCCAAGAGGGTTTCATGAAGAGAGAATGGCATGAACATAGGTTAAAGGTTGGCCTCTATGGCTTGAACCCAGGGAGTACATGAAAATGTGCCTCAAGCTGTATTAAGGGCTTCTGCCTTTATTCCATGTGTAATGGTACATTAGCTCGGATGGATATTAGCTAAGAATCTTTCAGTTGCAAGTGATGGAAAAGCCAGGGCCACCTGCCATAAACCAAAAAGTAAAATCACTACTTATGTAAAGGTGAGGTTCACAGTTCAGAACCCCTGCAAGCACAGTTTTATCCATAGGAAGATGATTCCTTCATGCCCCAGCTCTGGCTCTCTGGGATCCCTTGACTTTTTTCTCCTTGTGCTAGCTTAATCTTCAGTCTGACTCTCATCATGTTCACAAGAACTAATCAGTCCCTGATTGGATTTGCACATTCCCACCTTGAACTAATTCCTTTGGCTAGGGGATGTAATACATAAGTGGTTAGGTATGGGTTAAGTGTCCATCCCTAATACAATCTCTGGCTAAGGGAGAGTGTACTAATTAGAGTACCCACAACTTGGGGGAGGGGTAGTTTCCTAAAAGAAATTTAGGGTTTTATTTTATGGAGTGTGAAAATTTTCTGGACAGAAATAATCAGATATCCAATATCCTTTGGAAGAATTTTAATTGGGGTAAGAATAGAGGAAGTAACAGAAACTGATGTGCATTTATACACACACACACACACACAAAAAAAAAAAAAAAAAAAAAAAAAAAAAGAGGGCCTTAAAAGTGGAAATGGATTGGAAGGGAGCAACAGTACACACAGGGAAGACCAATTAGTAGTTTAGAATAGTAGTCCAGTATGAGAATAGCTTGGACAGAGGAAGTAGCAGCAGAGTTCGGAATAAGCAGAGACATTCAAAAGACCTTAGAAGTTAAAATAAATACCACTTGGTAATTAAGTATGTATGGAGGAAGTGAAGGTAAAGATGTAATACATGGATTGGATAAATGGTGGTGACATTATATTGATAACAGGTAATTTTTTAAAAGAGCAGCTTTTGAAGATATGGTCTCAGATCAATTTTAGGTCTTTCTGAAACAGGGAAATGGAACTGGCCAAAAGATATGTAGATTATTTTGATTTACTCAGATACATTTGTTAAAGGATTTGTGACAGTAAGAAAAAGATGGCAGTGTGGAAGTGAGGCAGAAACTTCCTCCCAAAACCACATAAAACACAAAAATACAACTAATCCTGAAAGAGCAACCTGAAGACTACAGAACAGACAGCCTAAGTCTGGGAAAAAGAGAATAATTCATGGAAAATGGTAAAGTAGCAAAGCCATGATCTGGTGGGACCCAAGTCCTCCCCCCACCCCAGCCCACAGGTGGAAGGAAGATAAACAGAGAGGGAGGGAGTAGAATCCCAGGACTGCTTAACACCCAGCCCTGGAGACCTGCTCTTGGAGTACAAACCCACATTACATGGTGCTCTGAAGATTATGGGGCTGGAAAGTAAAGACAGGTGGAATACTGGGAGAGACTGAGATTCTAGCCACTTGTGGAGAACAGATATGCACAACTGGCCCCCTGGGACAAAAGAAAGGCAGGTACTTTGAAAGACTTCCCAAAAGTGAAAGGGGTGCTAGAGGAACAAAGATTACACAGAGCTCATTGTTCAGGAGAAAGGGCAGGTGGACAGACTCATCCCACCACACTCAGCCCTGCAAGTTTGGAACTCTCAGGAGCTTCAGATGTTCCATACCCCTGGCTGGCAACTGCAGCCCTGAGGTCCCCGACTGCAGTACACAGCCTGCAGCTTCTTCCTCTCAGCAGGCACCAGTCTCACACGCCTGTTGCCCCCACCATCATGCCAAGCAAGCTAGAGGTGGCCCCACATATGACAGCTACAGGAATATAACACAGAGGCTCCTCCCTGCATGCTTGGCTCACTGGACCTGGTAATGGAGGCAGGTGCTAAAGCCAGGAAGGCAGTAAAGAGCTCTTTCCTCCTGGCAGGTGCTGGATCTTCTCACTTGCACCATTCAACATTGCTACAGGTGCTTAGTAGCTCCAGAGAGTAGAGCTTCTGGTCACTAGAGGACACCACCTACACATTATTATTCCATTGGAAACACTAAAAAATGAAACAGCAAAAAAATTTTGTCCAAATAAAACTACAGGAAAAGATACCTGAAAGAGGGCTAAGTGAAACTGGAATCACCAGTCTTCTTGATTAATATTTCAAAATAAAAATCATAAACATACTCACATAGCTATAGAAAAATATTCAAGATCTCAGAGCAGACTTCAAGAAAGAGATAGGAACTTTGAAAAATACAGTACCTGAAATGAAACATACAATGGAGGGATTTAAAGGTAGATTAGATAAGGCAGAGGACATGGTAAATGAAATAGAAATTAGAAAACAGGAAAACAAAGAAGCTGAGGCAGAGAGAGAAAAAAGGATCTCTAGAAAGAATAACAAGAGAACTGTGCAATCAATCCAAATGCAACAACAGTCACATTCTAGTGGTACCAGAAGAAGAAGAAGAGAGAAAAGCAATAGAAAGTCTCTTTGAGGAAATAATTGCTGAAAACTTCTGCAATCTGGGGAAGGAAATGGACACTCAGGTCATGGAAGTGCAGAGCTCTCCCAACACAAGGGAAGGGAGATAACACCAAGACATATAATAATGAAATAGCAAAGATCATGGACAAGGAAAGAGTATTAAAGGCAGCCAGAGAGAGAAAAAAGATCAAGTATAAATGATAGCCCATCAGATTATCATCAAACTTCTCAGCAGAAAACTTACAGGCCAGAAGGGAGTGGCATGATATAGTCCATGCAATGAAACAGAAGGGCGTCCAACCAAGAATACTCTACCCAGCAAGACTGTCATTTAAATTTGAAGTAGGGGTTAAACAATTTCCAGATAAGCAAAAGTTGAGGGAATTTACCACATACAAACCATCTCTACAGTGTGTTATAAAGGGACTGCTCTAGATGGAAGTGCTCCTTAGGCTAAATATGTGCCACCAGAGAAAATAAAATGACAGTAAAGGAAGAAGACAAATTAATTATTAAGCAAATGCAAAATTAAATCAACTACTCACAAAGTTAGTAAAGGGATACACAAAGAATATATAATACAACAACTAATATATAAGGAGAGAAAGAGTAAGAAGAATGGGGAAAAATGACCCTTTAGATGGCGTTTGAAATAGCCTAATATGTGAGTTAAGACATACTTTTAGATAAGAAGCTTCCCTTGAATCTTTGGTAACCAAAAATGTAAAGCCTACAATGGCAATAAATAGGTATCTATTGAAAATCACCCTAAATGTAAATAGAATGAATGCATCAATAAAATGACATAGAGTTACAGAATGGATTTAAAAAAACCAAGACTGATCTATATGCTGCCTACAAGAGGCCCACTTCAAACCCAGAGACATACAGACTAAAAGTGAAGGGATGGAAAATGATATTTTATGCAAATAATAGGGAGAAAAAAGCATGAGTAGCAGTATTTAGAAAAAGTAGATTTTAAAACAAAGAAACAAAGAAGGACTTTATATAATGTTAAAGGGATCAGTCTAACATGAGGATATAACTATTATAAATATCTATGCAGCCAATATAGGAGCACTGACATATGTGAAACAAATACTAACAGAATTAAAGGGGGAAATAGAATACAATGAATTCATTTTAGAAGACTTCAAAACAACACTCACACCAAAGACAGATCAAACAGACAGAAAATAAGTAAGGTGACAGAGGCACTGAACAATGAATTAGAATAGATGGACCTAACAGACATCTACAGAACACTCTACCCCAGAAGAGCAGGAAACAAAATTCTTCTTAAGTGTAAATGGAACGTTTTCCAAAACAGATCACATACTAGGCCACATAAAGAACCTCAGTATTCAAAAAGACTGAAATTGTGCCAACCAGCTTCTCAGACCACAAAGGTATGAAACTAGAAATAAATTATGCAAAGAGAACAAGAAAGCCCATAAACATATTGAGGCTTAACAGAATAAAGCTGGGAGATTATGCTCCCCAACTTCAAGCTCTACTATAAAGCCACAGTTATCAAAAAAATTTGGTACTGGCACAGAACAGATCCATAGATCAATGGAACAGAATATAGAGCCCAGATATACACCCACATATATATGACCAATTAATATATGAAAAATTCATGGATATAGAATGGGCAAATGACATTCTCTTTAACAAATGGTGTTGGCAAAACTGGACAGATACATGTAAGAGAATGAAATTGGATTATTGTCTAACTCCATACACAAAAGTAAACTCAAAATGGATTAAATAGCTGAATGTAAGTCATGAAACCATAAAACTCTTAGAAGAAAACATAGGCAAAACTCTCTTGAATATAAACATGAGCAACTTTTTCATAAACACATCTCCTCAGGCAAGGGAACAAAAACAAAGCTGAACAAATGGGACTACATCAAACTAAGAAGGTTCTGTACATCAAAGTACACCATCAACAGAGCAAAAAGATATTCTATAACATGGGAGAACATATTCATAAATGACTTATCTGATAAGCAGTTAACATCCAAAATATATAAAGAACTCACATGCCTCAACACCCAAAAAACAAATAACTCTATTAAATAATGGGCAGATGATCTGAAGAAACACTTCTCCAAAGAAGAAATTCGAATGGCCAACAAGCATATTAAAAGATGCTCCACATCACTTATCATCAGGGAAATGCAAATTCAACCAAAATGTGGTTATCACCTCACACCAGTTAGGATGGTCAACATCCAAAAGACAAGAAACAACAAATGCTGGCAAGGATGAAGAGAAAGGGGAACCCTCCTATACTGCTGGTGGGAATGTAAATTAGTTCAACTATTTTGGAAAGCAATATAGAGGTTTCTCGAAAAACTAAAATTAGAAACACTATTTGACCCAGTAAATCCACTTCTAGGAATTTACCTTAAGGAAACAAGATCCCTGATTCAAACAGATATATGAACCCCCTGTGTTTATCACAGCACAATTAACAATAGCCAAGATATGGAAGCAGCCTAAGTGTCCATCAGTAGATGAATGGATAAAGAAGTGATACATATACACAATGGAATATTATTCAGCCATAAGAAAACAAATCCTACCATTTACAATAACTTGGATGGATCTAGAGGGTATTATGCTCAGTGAAATAAGCCAGGCAGAGAAAGACAAGTACCAAATGGTTTCACTCATTTGTGGAGTATAACAAAAAAGGAAATCTGAAGGAAAAAAGTAGTGGCAGACTCAGGGACTCCAAGGGACTAGCGGTTACGAAAGGGAAGGGTTTGGGGAGGGTGGGGTGGGAGGGAGGGAGAAGGGGATTAAGGGGTATTATGATTATCACACACAATGTAAGGGGGTCATGGGGAAGGCAATATAGCATGGAGAAGACTAGTACTGACTTTATAACATCTTACTTCACTGATAGACAGTGACTGCAATGGAGTGGGCGGGGGGGCTTGTTAATATGGGTGAATGTTGAAACCACAATGATGTTCATGTGAAACCTTCATAAGATTATATATCAATGATACCTTAATTTAAAAAAGGCTTTGGGACAAATAATCTTTCACACTTGGTTAAATTCCCTAAACTCCTTCCTATTAGAAGGAAATATAAGGAAAGTTTTCTGCTCCATCTAACCCTCACAAAGAAGTATTAAATTTCCTCCCATAATCTTCCTTTTATTCATTACATAAGAATTTTATCTTTTCTTTCTGAAATTTTCTTCCACTGGATACATCTTAATTTCTATTAAATAATCCCCTGGGGTACAATTGCCTCTGCTGTAGGCTTTCAGACATTTAGCATGCAATGCAATGAAAGACAGAGTTACAGTCTTCTATTGATGTTCTATCATGCTCTCAGGACTAAGGTGCTGGTGGAGTATTTGTGGGGGTACAGATTTAAATTTTAAAATGTATTCTTGTACATGTCTTAGAGTTAGTTTTCCAACTTCCGTGTATATATACTTATAATAATTAATTTGGTTGCAAGTAATAAAAACCCATCTCAAAATAACAATAAGGTTAAGGGTAATTTATTGGCTCTTAGAATTACAAGGTGAAGTTGGCTTGTAGGACTGTGGAGACTCAGACTCTAACATTGCTAAATCTTTCTCTCCCTCTCCATCTCTTTCTCTCTCCTTTGCTCCCTTTCTCCATCTCTCACCCTCTTCCTTTCCCTCTCTCTATCTCCTTCTCTATCAGCTGGATTTCGCTATGTGTTCTAACCACTTCTACTGAAAATGGACTTTCCTTCTTGCAGATTAATGGGAACTGGGTGTGAGGAGTAGGTATAAACAAATTTAGGCTTACATTTCCACAGTTGACAAACTCAGGAGATGAAAAGAGCATCTCTCTCCATAGTCTGTTTATAAAATCCAAGGGTAGAGGGGAGCCAAGATGGTGGCATGAGTAGAGCAGTGGAAATCTCCTCCCAAAACCATATATATTTTTGAAAATTCAGCAAATACAACTATCCTTAAAAGAGAGACCAGAAGATACAGGACAACAGCCAGGCTACATCTACACCTGCGAGAACCCAGAGCCTCGCAAAGGGGGTAAGATACAAACTCTGGCCCGAGTGCCCCCCACCCAGCTCCTGGAGGGAGGAGAGGAGTCAGAGCGGGGAGGGAGAGGGAGCCCAGAACTGTTAAACATGCAGCCCTAGCCATCCACACTGGGAGAGCAGACACACAGTGAGTGGGGTGCTGGATACTAGGGAAATGAGACAGTAAAACCTGCAAGTGGGTCCCTGCAGCTGGCACCCCTGAGACAAAGAAAAGTGAGTGCTCTTTCAAAGGCTTAAAGGGACAGGGACCCCACAGCTGGATGGAAATGTCCTGGGACACTTAGCCCAGCAGCTGGGAATCCTGGGAAACTCCGGGTGCCCTCACCCTCTGGACAGCAGCACAGCTTGGAGGTCCCTCACGGAGATAAACAGCCTCCCGCCCATTTCCCCTCTGACACTGCTCCGCCATGGTGGAGCAGCAGCCTGAGGTAGCAGGGCAGAGCTTCTTTCACATTGGCCAGGCAAGAATTAGAAACCCCATCTGTGCGCAGCAGCCCAGCATGAGTCGCTAGGGGTCGCTGTGCTCCCACGAGAGGAAGGCCACAACTAGCAAGAAGGGACATTCTCCCAGCCAACATACGCGCCAGCTTCCCACAACTACCTCTATCGCCATGAAAAGGCAGAAGAATTTGATACAGACCAGACTAACTCAGACATCCTCCCCTGAGAAGGAATCTGGGGAGACAGACCAAACCAACCTCCCTGAAAAAGAATTTTAAAAAAGGTCATAACCATGCTGACGGAGCTGCAGAGAAATATGCAAGAGCTAAGGGATGACGTCCGGAAGGAGATTACAGAAATGAAACAATCTCTGGAAGAATTTATAAGCAGAATGGATAAGATGCAAGAGCCCATTGATGAAATAGAAACCAGAGAACAGGAATGCATAGAAGCTGATGCAGAGAGAGATAAAAGGATCTCCAGGAATGAATCAATATTAAGAGAACAGTGTGACCAATACAAATGGAACAATATCCACATTATAGAGGTACCAGAAGAAGAAGAGAGAGAAAAAGGGATAGAAAGTTTATTTGAAGAAATAATTGCTGAAAACTTCCCCAAACTGGGGGAGGAAATAATCGTTCAGACCACGGAAGTACACAGAACTCCCAACAGACACATAATAATTAAAATGTCAAAGATCAAGGACAAGGACAGAGTTTTAAAGGAACCGAGAGAGAGGAAAAAGGTCACCTACAAAGGAAAACCCATTAGGTTATCAGATTTCTTAAAAGAAAACTTACAGGCCAGAAGAGAATGGCATGATGTATTTAATGCAATGAAACAGAAGGGCCGTGAACCAAGAATACTGTATCCAGCACGATTATCATTTAAATATGAAGGACAGATTAAACAATTCCCAGCCAAGCAAAAGTTGAGGGAATTTGCCTCCCACAAACCACCTCTACAGGCTATTTTAGAGGGACTTCTCTAGATGGGAGCACTCCTAAGGCTAAACAGATGTTAACAGAGAAAATAAAATCACAGCAAAGAAAGCAGACCAACCAAATACCAAATAAGGCAAAAAATAAAATCAACTCCCCACTAAAGCAGTTAAAGGAAACACAAAAGAGCACAGAATAAAACACCCAACATACAAAGAATGGAGGAGGAGGAATAAGAAGGGAGAGAAATAATCACCAGACAGTGTCTATAATAGCTCAATAAGCGAGTTAAGTTAGGCACTACGATACTAAAGAAGTTAAACTTGAACCTTTGGTAAACATGAATCTAAAGCCTGCAATGGCAATAAGTACATATCTTTTAATAATCACCCTAAATGTAAATGGACTGAATGCACCAATCAAAAGACACAGGGTAATAGAGTGGATAAAAAAGCAAGACCAATCTATATGCTGCTTACAAGAGACCCAACACAAACCCAAAGACATGCACAGACTAAAAGTCAACAGAAGGAAAAAGATATTCCATGCAAACAACAGGGAGAAAAAATTAGGTGTTGCAGTACTAGTGATAGGGAAAATTTACAAAGACAGAAACCTAGTGGGTGCCTCCACTCTGTCTCGCACCGCTCCCTCCTCAACATAAACAACACTACAAAGACAGTAATTTACGAGGTGGCTCCCCTCTGCCTTGCTCCCCTCCTCAACCCAAACAACAAAAACACTCCCTTGGTTTCCCCATGCTGCTGAGCACCGAGTCCCAAGGTTCGCTCCCTAAACACCCTCCCCCTTGCCTGCTAGCTTGCTGTGCATGTAGGAATGTTACAGATAAGGAAGCAGAAAGGTATAAATTGCTCCCTTTTCCTTTCTTCGGGGTTCAGACTTTTTGGGAGATTACTCCCCTGTGAGCCCTCTGGTGTGAAATAAGGCCTCAACACTCCAAGACCTCTGAGTGCCGCTTGTTTTTTTCTGTCGGTGATCCAGTCCAGGCTTTTTAAAAGTACTTTCCGTAACATTTGGTTCCCTGACTAGGAAACCCAACACTACTGACCCTTTGCTGCCACCAGTTGGGGCAACGGCGGGGCGGGGTGGTGATGGAACAGGAGATAGCAAAAGAGAAGGCGCGCCCTGCCTGACCTTTTGGCAGTCTCCCACCCGGTTGCCCTGGGCCAGCCCCGCTATGCTGTTCCTGCCAGACTCAAGGAGGCTTGGCATGTGAGAACCTGGTTCTGATGTCGAATCCCGTAAGGCCCCGGGGCACATGACCCAGCCAGTCCCACCCATTGGGGTGGAAGGGGAGCCTGATCACCTCCCAGGAGGCTTATTAAAAGTCTCACAGGTAGACATCCCCAGGGGGGTAATGTTTAAACTCTGGTCTGCCTGGGTGTGTGTGTGTGTGAGTGAGTGTGCAGGGCAGCTGAAGTCATTCAGTCTGCACTGAATCTGTGATGCTACGGAATCTGCATGGGCCCTCATCTGCTTTCGCGGTCAGCTATCAGGGCATATCGGTGATTCAGCTTCGGCCGACCTGGCCTGGGACTTATACAGGTGCACCTTACCCAAGGCTGACCAAAGTCTCTGTGAGGAGTGCGAACGGATGGGCATCTGACTGGTCTCCTCTCTAGAGGAGGCACCCCTCCCTTGTCTGTTGTCGCAGCACCGTCCACGGATACATCATGGGGTCAGGGCATAGTAAACCCACAGTCCCTGACACTATGATCAAGAATTTCAGAAAGAGATTTTCAGAAAACAACAGAGTAAAATTAACTCCTGGCAGGTTGAAAACCCTGTGTGAATCTGTATTGCCAACCTTTAGTGTAGGGTGGCCTCCAGAAGGAACCCTAGATGTCTCAACAATCTGCTGAGCCTGGTGTGTCATCCCTAGAGATCCAGGTCATCCTAATCAGTTCCCATACTTTAATTCCCAGTTAGCAACTGCCCAGACTCTTCCCCCTTGGGTGCAATTCGCTTGCAACAGGCAAGGATAGAGTAGGGTCTTAGTTGCCTCAACAAAGAAGCCTGCAAAGAAACAACAGAAGCCTGAGCCTCCGCACATTTTTACTGGTGACCCAGAGGAAGAGCTAATATTGCCCCCACCTTATCTGCCTCCAAGGCCGTCAGCACCCAGCCCCTGCTCCCTGATACCCTGCTGCTGTCAGCCTCCCTGCCAACTCCAGAACCAGTGAACCCACTTCCCCCCGGACCAGCAGACTGACTGCACCCTCATGCTGGGAGCAGATGCCCTTCAGATGCCAGCGCAAGAGATGCAGGGCCTGAAAGACATAATAAGTATGAGACCATCCAGCCCAGCCAGTCCATGTTTTACTATCAACCCTTCTCCACAACTGAAACCCCATCAGAAAAGCCATAAGCTCTGGTTGATCTTATGTAATCCGTCTTCCAAATCAATCAGCCAACTTAAAAAAGCTGTCAATAGCTTCTCAGTGTCCTGTTCACAATAGAAGAGAAGAGGCAGCTAGAGTCCTTGGTCAGGGTGCATAGGCTGAAATTGCTGTCTCCGAGGAACACCCCAAGAGGGACTTCACCACCCCTGAGGGACAGCACCAGATCCACCGATATCAGGACGCTCTCCTCCAGGAGATCAAAGCTGGGTCCAAAAAGCCTATGAACATGAGTAAAGTTTTTTCAGTCACTCAACAACCAGAAGAGTCTCCTAGAGACTATTATGAGAGACTGTGTGAAACTTATCACATCTACTCCCCTTTCAACTCTGAGTCACCAAGGAGCCAGCAGATAGTAAACACCACAATCGTAGCCCAAGCTGCCCCAGACATCAGATGAAAGCTCCAAAAGCTTGAGTGTTTCACTGAGATGACTGAAATTGCCAAAAAAATTATCTAAACAGAGAAGTTCAGGCCGACAGAGAGGCTGAAAGAAAAATAAAAAGGCAAGTCTCCTGGCAGCGGCCCTGAAAGAGACAGATGGGCAGAAGACAGAGAGAAGTCAGCCACCTAGAGGGGGGAAGCCCAGGACCCCCCTAGCCAGAGACCAGTGTGCTTACTGTAAAAAAAAAAAAAAAAAAGGGTGGGGGTGGGAAAGCATTAGAAAGATGAATGCCCCAAACGAGGCAAAGCTCCAAAGCCCAGTTGCTGCCGGGAAGAGCCCCGTGAGGAAAGGCTCATTAGCCTGGCAGGAGCAGACTCAGACTGACAAGGACTGGGCTCTCTTGCACTTGGCCATCGTGAGCCCATGGTCAGAATGAAAATGAAAGGCCAAAACATAACTTTTATAATTAACACAGAAGCATAAAACTCTCTGGTCACCCTCCCTGTAGCTCTCTTCAGTGAAAAAAACTGCAACTATTCTCGGTGAAAGAGTATCTTGCCGTGACCCGCCTTACCCAGTAGGATTCAGGAGACACGGGCCCACGCAAGAGATTTTTTTATCTGAAAGAGAAAGTGGGACAGAGAGAGCAGTGGGACAAAGAGAGAGAGAGAGCAGAGAGAGCAGCAGAACAGAGAGAGAGACAGCAGCGGGACAGAGAAAGAGAGAGCAGAGAGAGCAGCAAGACAGAGAGACAGAGAGACTAGAGAGAGCAGCGGGACAGAGAGAGAGAGCAGAAAGAGCAGTGGGACAGAGATACAGAGAGAGCAGAGAGAGCAGTGGGACATAGAGATAGAGAGAGCAGAGGGATCAGCAAGACAGAGAGACAGAGAGAGCAGAGAGAGCAGTGGGACAGAGAGACAAAGAGAGAGAGCAGTGGGACAGAGAGCAGAGAGAGCAGTGGGACAGAGAGACAGAGAAAGAGAGAGCAAGCAGCAGCATGGTGCAGAGAGTTGTGCCTTTTATTGTGGTAGATCCCCTTGGCTTGTTGCCTTGGGGAGGGTCGGGATGTTTAGAGATAAGGTGGGGCAGGCCCAGGAATGATTCTCACCAGCTTATGTGCTTGAGACCATGGAGTAAATGGAGGATAAATTACTATATTCTTACACTTGGAGCTACAAAGACAGCGGCAGTATCCACTCACAAGAGCTGAGAGCAGGCATCCAGGAATGCCTGATCAGACTCAGAGAGGCAGGCATTCTAATCAAGTGTCAGTCACCCTGGACCACCCTGCTTCTGCCAGTCAAAAGGCCAGGAGGAGAGCACCGGCCTGTTCAAGACCTGTGAGCCATTAATAGAGTGACTGTTTCTTTACACCCAGTGGTCCCAAACCCGCACACCGTCCTCAGCCAGATCCCAGAGTCTACCAAATAGTTCACTCGCACAGACATAAAGATACTTTTCTCCATCTCTGGCTGGCCCCCTAAAGCCAGCTCTTATTTGCCTTTGAATGGACTGAGCTGGATAAGGGCGCAGATGCAGTTAACATGGATGCGGCTTCCACAGGAGTTCAAGAACTCACCCACCCTCTTTAGAGAGGTATTGGCTGCAGACCTTGCCAGCTTTCTGAGAGATGCCACATGCTGAGCCCTCCTGTGGTACGTAGATGACCTCCTCCTTGCCAGTGACACCCAGGAAATTTGTGCAAAAGGCACAAAGGCCCTCTTGCAACTCCTGTCAGACTCAAGATGCCGAGCCTCATAAAAAAAATCGCACGAATCTGCAACAGCAACTCTGGTACTCAGGCTTCCTCCTCACCCAGGGAGAAAGGGCACCAAGGCCAGAGAAGAAAAAGGTCGGTAACTCCTTGCCCCAGGATGAGGGGGGGCATGCGAAAGTTCCTAGGGGCCGCCACGTTCTGCAAAAATCTAGATTCCCAGATTCTCAGCAATGGCAAGGCCCCTCTGCAACCTCCTGGGGGGCCAGACTGAAAGCTCCTGCCTGGACAAAAGAGGCAAGAGCCACCTTCCTGGAAATAAAAACTGCTTCAGAACAGGCACCAGCCCTAGGCCTGCCAGATATGAAACAGCCCTTCAATCTCTTCGCTACATAATAAAAGTAGCAATTCTGCATTGCAAAGAATATTTTTTAAAAAACACAACCCTACAGCACAGGGAAATGGGATGGCAGATGAAGTTGCCAAAGCAGCAGCCAGTAAGGAGGCAGGGAGAGCTCCTTCCCTCACTGTGGCCCTAACACCCTGGTAGAGGTCCCTCTACCCAGGTACACTGAAAAGGAGAAAGACTGGAGCCACTTTAACTGACAACGGATGGTAGATGTTACCAGACAGACGTATCTTTGTCCTGACTGCAACCAGAAGGCAACTAGTCAGCAAATACCACGAGCTCACTCACCTGGGAAAAACTGCACTAGAGGCCCTCCTCAAAAAGCAATACTACATCAGCCAGTTGCCAGCGCTATGCCGAGCAGTGAGTAGACAGTGTGTAATTTGTGCCAGAAATAGTACTCAGTCTGCACCACGACTTCCATCTGGTGTCCAAAGTATGGGAGTTGCCCCCTTTGAAGACCTTGAGATAGATTTCACGGACGTCCAGCCAAGCAGGGGACTCAGATACCTCCTAGTAATAGTGTGTATGTACTCTAACTAGGTCGAAGCCTTCCCAACCAGAACAGAATGGAGCTGGGAGGTAGCAAAAGTCCTGAGAGAAATTATGCCCTGGTTTGGCCTACCATCCACAATCCACAGTGACAATGAGTCTGCCTTTGTAGCAGATGTAGTGCAAATGTTAACTAAATTCCTCAATATTACGTAGAAACTTCACAGTGCATACAGGCCACAGAGTTCAGAGAAAGTAGAGCAAATGAACTGCACCCTCAAAAGAACCCCAGCACATTCTTTCCAGGCTAGGGACTCAGTCTGAGTTAAAGATTGGTAAAAAAAAAAAAAAAACCCTCAAACCACAGTAGACTGGCCCCCATATTATTGTTCTAACTACTCCTACTGCCCTCAAAGTTGCAAGCATCACTCCAAGTGTCCGTCATTCCTGAGTAAAAGGAGCCTGACATCCTGACAAGGAAGCACATCAGCAGGAGGCCCAGCCAGACCTGCAGATCCTCTCCGCCTCTGCATCCAATGATTACACTCTGACTACACTGAGCGCCATAGATGCTGGCTCTCGTCGGAGTAGTGTCTTTTATTCTGGGCATTGGACTCTGTGCTGTTGCACCCCTGGACTGTACTATTCCTCAAAAAAGTTACCCTTTCTATTGTCTATTGGGTAATTGTTACGTTGTTTTACTGTGCTTACCTGTCTCTCCTAGCTGGACCCAAGTCTCAGCCTGCATTTCCAAAGTACCTCTCTGTAATTTTAATTGTACAAAAGTTATAAAGTGCATAGTGGCCTAAAGGGAGCTACCTCCTTTTCCCCAGTGAGATTTCCTAGGCAGAACAAGCTGCCCCTTTACTGATTCCTGCACGAGTCGGCCTCAGTAGAGCTGGATCGGCTGCAGTAAACATAGCAGCTCTAATAAAGAGACTTAGGGCTTGCTGCCCTAACAGAGGAAGCTGATCAAGATTTAGAGCAGCTTGAAACCACCATGATTCAGCTGCAAGATCAGATTGATTCCCTGGCTAAAGTAGTGTTGCAAAATTGTAGAAGACTAGACCTCCTGTTTATGCCACAGGGAAGCTTATGTATAGCCCTTAAAGAAGATTGTTGTTTTTATGCAAATAAGTCTGGCATAGTGAAGAGTTATCTAGCCAAAGCAAAAGAAAACATCCAGAATGGGAATAAAATGTTAGAAAATAAAAGGTCTTAGTTCCAGGGATGGTTTGAATAGAATCCATAGCTAACAACTTTTCTAACTGGCCTTGCTGGGCCAGCAATTCTGCCATTCCTTAAACTATTAGTGGAACCCTGTATATTTAACTGGCTCATTAACTTTATTGAGGAATGCATTTCCTCCATACAGCTCATGTATACGTGGAGCCACTATGACCCTGTCATAAGCCAAGGAGATGATGCCCCCTTAATGAAGTGTTGGAAGGGGCATCAGAGGGGGGAATGATAGGGAAAATTTACAAAGACAGAAACCTAGCAGGTGGCTCCACTCTGTCTCAAACCGCTCCCTCCTCAACATAAACAACACTACAAGGACAGTAATTTACGAGGTGGCTGCCCTCCGCCTAGCCCCCCTCCTCAACCCAAACAACAAAAACACTCCCTTGGTTTCCCTGTGCTGCTGAGCACCGAGTCCCAAGGTTCTCTCCCTAAAGTCCCTCCCCCTTGCCTGCTTGCTTGCTGTGCAGGTAGGAATGTTACAGATAACGAAGCAGAAAGCTATAAATAGCTCCCTTCTCCTTTGTTCGGGGCTCAAACTTTTTGGGAGATTACTCCCCTCTGAGCCAGCCAGTGTGAAATAAAGCCTCAACACTCCAAGATCTCCGAGTGCCGCTTGGTTTTTTTCTGTCGGTGATCCAGTCCAGGCTTTTTTCAGTATTTTCCGTAACACTAGTATCAGACAAAATAGACTTCAAAACAAAGAAATAACAAGAGATAAAGAAGGACATTACATAATGATAAAGGGTTCAGTCCAACAAGAGGATATAACCATTACAAATATATATGTAAACAATACAGGAGAACCAGCATATGTGAAACAAATACTAATAGAACTAAAGGAGGAAATAGAATGCAATGCATTCATTTTAGGAGACTTCAACACACCACTCACTCCAAAGAACAGATACACCAGACAGAAAATAAGAAATGACACAGAGGCACTGAAGAACACACTAGAACGGATGGACCTGATAGACCTCTACAGAACTGTACACCCAAAAGCAGCAGGATACACATTCCTCACAAGTGCACATGGAACATTCTCCAGAATAGACCACATACTAGTCCACAAAAAGAGCCTCAGTAAATTCAAAATTATTGAAATCCTACCAACCAACTTTTCAGACCACAAAGGTATAAAACTAGAAATAAATTGTGAAAAGAAAGCAAAAGGCGCACAAACACATGGAGGCTTAACAACATGCTTCTAAATAATCAATGGATCAATGACCAAATCAAAATGGAGATCCAGCAATATATGGAAACAAATTACAACAACAACACAAAGCTCCAACTTCAGTGGGACACAGCAAAAGTAGTCTTAAGAGGAAAGTTTATAGCGATCCAGGCATATTTAAAGAAGGAAAAACAATCCCAAATGAATAGTCTAATGTAACAATTATCAAAATTGGAAAAAGAAGAAGAAATGCGGCCTAAAGTCAGCAGGAGGGACATAATAAAGATCAGAGAAGAAATAAATACAATTGAGAAGAAGAAAATAATAGAAAAAAATCAATGAAACCAAGAGCTGGTTCTTTGAGAAAAAAAAAGTAGATAAGCCTCTAGCCAGACTTATTAAGAGAAAAAGAGAATCAACACACATCAACAGAATCATAAATGAGAAAGGAAAAATCACGACAGACACCAAGGAAATACAAAGAATTATTAGAGGATACTATGAAAACCTATATGCTAACAAGCTGGAAAACTTAGAAGAAGTGGACAACTTCTTAGACAAACACAACCTCCCAAGACTAAACAAGGAAGAAACAGAAAATCTAAACAAACCAATTACCAGCAACGAAATTGAAGCGGTAATCAAAAAACTATCCAGGAACAAAACCCCCGGGCCAGATGGATTTACCTCAGAATTTTATCAGACATACAGAGAAGACATAACACCCATTCTCCTTAAAGTTTTCCAAAAAATAGAAGAGGAGGGAATATTACCATACTCATTGTATGAAGCCAACATTACTCTAATACCAAAACTAGGCAAAGACCCCACCGAAAAAGAAAATTAGAGACCAATATCCCTGATGCATGCAAAAAAACTCAACAAAATAATAGCAAACCGAATTCAAAAATACATCAAAAGGATCATACACGATGACCAAGTGGGATTCATCCCAGGGATGCAAGGATGGTACGACATTTGAAAATCCATCAACATCATCCACCACATCAACAAAAAGGACAAAAACCACATGATCATCTCCATAGATGCTGAAAAAGCATTCGACAAAATTCAACATCCATTCATGGTAAAAACTCTCAGCAAAATGGGTATACAGGGCAAATAACTCAACATAATAAAGGCCATATGTGATAAGCCCACAGACAACATCATACTGAACAGCGAGAAGCAGAAAGCTTTTCCTCTGAGATCAGGAACAATACAGGGATGCCCACTCTCCCCACTCTTACTCAACATAGTACTGGAGGTCATAGCCATGGCAATTAGACAAAACAAAGAAATACAAGGAATCCAGATCAGTAAAGAAGAAGTCAAACTGTCACTATTTGCAGATGACATGATATTGTACATAAAAAACCCTAAAGACTCCACTCCAAAACTACTAGAACTGATATCGGAATACAGCAAAGTTGCAGGATACAAAATTAACACACAGAAATCTGTGGCTTTCTTATACACTAACAATGAACTAAAAGAAAGAGAAATCAGGAAAACAATTCCATTCACAATAGCATCAAAAAGAATAAAATACTTAGGAAGAAACCTAACCAAGGAAGTGAAAGACATATACCCTGAAAACTATAAGACACTCTTAAGAAAAATTAAGGAGGACACTAGCAAATGGAAACTCATCCCATGCTCCTGGCTAGGAAGAATTAATATCACCAAATGGCCATCCTGCCCAAAGCAATAGACAGATTTGATGCAATCCCTATCAAATTACCAACAACATTCTTCAACAAATGGAAAAAATAGTTCAAAAATTCATATGGAAACACCAAAGACCCCAAATAGCCAAAGCAATCCTGATAAGGAAGAATAAAGTGGGAGGGATCTCACTCCCCAATTTCAAGCTCTTCTACAAAGCCACATTAATCAAGACAATTTGGTACTGGCACAAGAACAGAGCCACAGACCAGTGGAACAGAATAGAGACTCCAGACATTAACCCAAACATATATGGTCAATTAATATATGATAAAGGAGCCATGGACATACAATGGGGAAATGACAGTCCCTTCAACAGATGGTGCTCGAAAAATTGGACACCTACATGTAAGAGAATGAAAGTGGATCACTGTCTAATGCCATACACAAAAGTAAATTCGAAATGTATCAAAGACCTGAATGTGAGTCACGAAACCATAAAACTCCTAGAAAAATACATAGGCAAAAATCTCTTCGACATAAATATGAGTGACTTCTTCATGAACATATCTCCCTGAGCATGGGAAACAAAAGCAAAAATGAACAAGTGGGACTATATCAAGCTGAAAAGCTTCTGTACAGCAAAGGACACCATCAATACACAAAAAGGTACCCTACAGTATGGGAGAATATATTCACAAATAACAGATCCGATAAAGAGTTGACATCCAAAATATATAAAGAGCTCATGCACCTCAACAAACAAAAAGCTAATAATGCAATTAAAAATGGGGCTGAACAGATAGGTCTCCAAAGAAGACATTCAGATGGCCAACAGACACATGAAAAGATACTCCACATCACTAGTCATCAGAGAAATGCAAATTAAAAGCACAATGAGATATCACCTCACACCAGTAAGGATGGTCACCATCCAAAAGACAAACAACAACACATGTTGGCAAGGTTGCAGAGAAAGGGGAACCCTCCTACACTGCTGGTGGAAATGTAAATTAGTTCAACCATTGTGGAAAGCAGTATGGAGGTTCCTCAAAAAGCTCAAAATAGACATACCATTTGACCCAGTAATTCCACTTCTAGGAATTTACCCTGAGAATGCAGCTGCCCAGTTTGAAAAAGACAGATGCACCCCTATGTTTATCACAGCACTATTTACAATAGCCAAAGAATGGAAGCAACCTAAGTGTCCATCAGAAGATGTGGTACATATACACAATGGAATATTATTCAGTCATAAGAAGAAAACAAATCCTACCATTTGCAAAAACATGGATGGAGCTAGAGGGTATTATACTCAGTGAAATAAGCCAGGCAGAGAAAGACAAGTAACAAATGATTTTACTCATATGTGGAGTATAGGAATAAAGAAAAACTGAAGGAACAAAACAGCAGCAGAATCACAGAGCCCAAGAATGGACTAACAGTTACCAAAGGGAAAAGGATTAGGGAGCATGGGTGGGATGGGAGGGGTTAGGGTGGGGAGGAAGAAAGGGGGTATTATGATTAGCATGTATAATTAGCATATGGGGGGGCATGGGGAGGGCTGTGCAACACAGTGAAGACAAGTAATGATTCCAGAGCATCTTACTATGCTGATGGACAGTGACTGTAATGGGGTGTATGGGGGGACTTGGTGAAGGGGGGAGCCTAGTAAACTTAATATTCTTCATGTCATTGTAGATTAATGATAACAAAAAAAATCCAAGGGTATAAGTTTTATCTGGCTTAGGTCATAAGCAAAAATCCTGAAATACAGGGGATTCTGATTGACCAGTTGTGGAGTATAATGGCAAGGACAGAACCTCATTAACTGAGGGACAGATGAATGGGTATAAAGGAAATGTGTATATATGTGAGGCAGGAGAGAATACATTACCAGTGAGAATGCTAAATGGTACATCAATTCAGGAAAATAAATTTGGAAATAATTAAATTTAATTTCATTCAGTTTAAAATTAAAATAAATTTAAAGAAAATTTAAAATCATTTTCTATTAAAGTTGAATATTTACTTCTGCAAATGACTCAGCAGTTCCACTTCTAGAGAAATGAAAACTTAAGTTCATATAAAAAGCTATACATGAATGTTTATAGAAGCTCTTTTCATAATCAACAAAGACTGAAAACAACCCAAATGTACTTTTACTGGTGAATGGATAAAATGTTACATGCATACCCTGGACCACTACTCAGCAATAAACAGGAATAAACTATTGATATGTACAAGTTGGATGATTCTCAAAGGCATTATGCTGAGTGAAAAATGTCTATCTCAAAATGTCACATCCTGCATGACTACATTTGTATGACAGTCTTGAGAAGATAAACCTATAGTGACTGATGATAGATCAGTGGTTGCCAAGGGTTAACAGTAGGGAGAAGATGTGACAACAGAGGGGCAGAACAAAGACGTTTTTTGGAGTGGGAGAATTATATCTATTGTATCCTAACTGTGGTGCTGGTTATATGAATATATACATGTGTGAAAATTCATAGAACTGTACATCAAAAAAGAACCTCTAATGTATGCTGATTTTTAAAATAAAATTTATAAGTTGAAAAATATTGGAGGACTTAATAGATTTGTTACCAAAGTATAGAAATTGTTATCCAGTGGTCCTTTAACTTATGACACTACTTATCAAAAACATTTTCAGTAAAGAATGAATCATCAGAAGGAATGTCAGTCTACTTTCTTCCGCATGAGGAGGGTCACTCTTACACTAAGAGATAGTAACATGTAGGCCTGAGAATTCTGGCTTTGCTTTCAAATTCCCCAGGAATATTAAGGGAGAGGGAGTAGGGACTATTGAGGCTTTTATGGATCCTGCTTGGTTTTTCTTTATTCATTTTGTTCACTCTAACCTGTAGTCGATGAGCCATCATTCAGGCCTTCCCTGAATGATTCACACTCATCAGTCTTAAAGATGATTTCTATTGAAGAAACTGTGGAAAATTTGTTTATAGGTGCATTCATGGCTTGTTTTATTACAAAATTCAATAAGCTGAATGAAAATGATTATAGTACCAGGTACTGTTTAACTGTTTATTTTTTAATATGTGCTAGGTGACAATGTTCCAAACACTTTCCAGGGGTTATGTCATTTAGCCATCGTGATAAAACTGAAATAAATAGTATCATCTCCATTTTAGAGATGAGGAAACTGAGCCTCAGTGAGATTAGGCAACTTGACTTAAGTCATATGAAAAATTCCACCAACTATGACTGAAGCTTAGACTGGAGTTGTCCATCCATCTATGCATCCATCCATCCTTTCTATCAAGCTTCACTGAAGGTCTGCTTTGCAAATGCCAGTCACTCTATTGGGAATTGGAAAACCAGTGTGAAAAAGAAAAACAGAATTTGCTTCTGAAAGGCTTACACTCCAGTAGGCAGAGAAACACAATTACAGTTAAAACATATAATTCAGTAGGATTCAATGCTATGGTTAAGGAGATAGATGTGCATTAGAATTACAGGAGAAGGACACCTAACAAGGCCTTAGGGGCTATAGAAGAAGCAGTGTCCAATCTAGAACTTGTAGAGAGAATTTGACATAGATTAAGCATTGTGTGGAAAGTTCCAGAGAGAAATGGGAAGTATGGCTGTATTAGAGATTAGAGGTAGGTAAGTGCCCTCGACCAATTTCAATTGTTGTCTAAGGACAGTGAGTTCAATCAGAGAGTATCATTCAAGGGTCTCATTCATTGAGAATCAGGAGGTTAAAATTCTGATTAGTTGGATACTGATTTCATATTGACAGGGTCCAGTATGAGCTACTGTGATGAGGTTGTTGTCATTAACAGAAAAGGTAACCCTGGATGGAGATAAAAGACTCTGGTTATTACCCACAGATTTTGGTTCAGAAGGTGTGGAGTGTTGCCTGTGAGTTGCTTTTGAAGAATTTCCTTTACAACCATCTGTTTCTCCAAATCAGAAACCCACTCTCTGGGAGCCAACAAGCTATAGTCATCTTCCTTGAGTTTGGCATCATAAATAAGTATTTAGGATGCATCCACATTTCTCTAATACTCTGCTGATGCAAGAGTAGAAACTATTATCGTCTCTCCTGAAGCCTTGTCTCCTTCATACCAATTCACCTTACTGCTACCAGAATGATCTTTCTGAAATTCAAATAAGATTGTCATGTCTCCTGCTTCTCACTGCACTGCCTGCCAGTATCATTAATAGGATGAGATAGATCCTACAAAGGTACTTAACTTTCCAGCCTCTGACCATTTTAATTTCTCACTCTCTTCAGACACACTCAACACCTTCTATTTCCCCAAATGGACCCACTCAGTCACCTCCAAGCCTGTTGTGTTCTTTCTGCTAGGAAAAAAACAATCTTCCCTGAATCCTTAACTCTTCTCCCTAATAAGATCAGAAAAACACCAGTGTAGATAAATGGTGAGTATGACTAAGCTTGAAGATTAGTAAATCTGCTCTTCAGCTTTTCCAATAGACCCAGTGAGTGGGCTTAAGAACTTAACCAGGGCCCTTACAGTGTGGATGTTAAAGAAAAGCACCATCTTTGCACTCTCCTTATACCTTACTAAATCTTGCAGGAGACATTTTTTTCTTCTTTTTCTTTGGAGGGTGCCATCTTCATGTACTCCTGTTGCCATGCTTCAGAGAACCAGTATCCCCTGGAGGTGAGCTTTCACATATGTCTAGTGCCCCAATTTTTGTAGATGTAGACAAAGGGACACCCCTTGATCACCTGGTTCTGAGGGTGAAGGAGGACTGTGTTCCTGGGTCCCATGAGACTATAGCAATCAGACAGTTCTTAGCAGACTGTCACACCAAGGGCAATGTGCAGAGAGTAGACTGAAACATACCCCAGTTATTCTGAGAAAGATGTCTATTTGCTTGTAGAGGAGATTTGTTCTGAGGAGCAGGCTTCAGATGTGGAACACATCTAAAAACCTATGAAAATGCTCTCAACAAATATAGGTTGGGAGATGCCATCTGCCTCACATGCAAATGAAACAAAGCTGAGGTAGCTATACAACATTAAATGAAATAGTCTAAAATGAAGACTAATAAGGGATAAAATAGGGGCATTACATAATGATAAAGGTTTTAATCCAAAAGAGGTTATAACATTTGTAAATATTTATCCACCCAACATAGGAACACCTGAATATATAAAGCAAATATAAACAGACCTAAAGGGAAAAGCTGACAGAAATACAACTTTACTAGGAGACTTTAATATTCCACTTGCATCCATGGATACAGCATCCAGGCAGAAAACCAACACAGAAACATTAGTCTTAAATGACATATTAGACTAGATGAACTTAACAGATATGTATAGAACATTCCATCAAAAAGAATCAGATTACACAATTTTAAGTGGACACTGAATATTCTCCCAGATAGATCACATGTTAGGTCACAAAATAAGATTTTTTTCTTTGAAGTATAGTTCATATACAATATTAGTTTCAAGTATACAAAACAATGATTCAACAGTTACACACATTATTAAATCCTCACCCCAACCAGTGCAGTTACTATCTGTCAACATAAAAAGATGTTACAGAACTATTGACTATATTCTTAATGCTGTACTTCTATCCTCATGACCAGCTAGATTATGATTGAGATTTTTGTGCCATTTTATAACCCCTCACCAGCCCCACAGACTTACCCCAACTCATCTCACATGGTAACCACCAGTCACTTCACAGTATCTATGAGTCTACTGCTGTTTTGTTCATTTTGTTTTGTTTTTAGATTCCACATATAAGTGACATCATATGGTATGTTTCTTTCTTTGCTGGCTTATGTCACTAAGCACAATACCCTCTAGGTCCACCCATGTTGTTGCAAATGACAGGATTTCTTCCTCTTATGGCTGTATAATATTCCACTGTGTATAGGTTACATAACTTCTTTATCCATTCATCTATAGATGAGTGATTTGTTTGATTACATATCTTGACTACTGTAAATAATGCTGCAATAAACTGCACGTCTTTTCAAGTCGGAGATTTTGTTTTCATTGGGTACATTCATGGATGTGGAGGTCCTGAGCCATACAGTATTTCCATTTTTATTGATTGAGGAACCTCCATACTGCTTTCTATAATGACTGCACCAATTTACATTCCCACCAGTAGTGTAGAAAGGTTCCTTCTCTCCTTATGTTCACCAACACTTGTTACTTCTTGTCTTTCAGATAGTGGTCATTCTGATTGGTGTGAGGTGGTATCTCACTATGGTTTTGATATGCATTTCCCTGATAATTACAGATGTGGAGCATTTTTCATTTGCCTGCTTGCTGTCTGTATTTCATTTTTTGGAAAAATGTCTCTCCAGGTCTCCTGCCCATGTTTAAATTGGGTTGTTTGTTTCTTTGGTGTTGAGATGTATGAGTTCTTTATATATTTTGGATGTTAACCCCTTATCATATACATCATTTATTAATACATCCCTGCATACTATATCTTACCTTTTTGCTTTGTGGATAGTGTCCTTTGCTGTACAAAAGCTTTTTAGTTCAATGTATTCCCACTTGTTCATTTTAGCTTTTGTTTCCATTTCCTGAGGAAACATGTTAAGAAAAAATTGCTCATGCGTATGATCGAGACTTTTGACTATTTTCTTCTAAGACTTTTATGGTTTCATGTCATATTTAGGTCTTTAATTATTTTGTTTACTTTTGTGTATGGAGTCATCCAGTTTCATTCACTTGCATGTAGATGTCCAGTTTTCCAAACACAATTTATTAAAGACTGTCTTTTCTCCATTGTCTATTTATAGCTCCTTTATATATTAATTCACCATATATGTATGGATTTATTTATGGACTCTCTATTCTGTTCCCTGATCTATGGGTCTGTTCTTGTGCCAGCACCATGCTGTTTTGATTGCTGTAGCTTTGTAGTACAACTTGAAGTCAGGGAGGATTATATCCCAAACTTTGTTCTCTCTCAATCTTGGTTGTACAGGGTCTTTTGTGGTTCCATGAATTTTAGGATTCTTTGCTCTACTCACTGAAAAATGCCATTCGTATTTTGATAGGGGTTGCATTGAATCTGTAAACTGCTGTGGGCAGGATGGCCACTTGGACAGTACTAATTCTTCCTATCCATCAGTATGGGATAGATTTCCATTTATTTGTGTCTTCTTCAGTTTCTTTCATCAGTGTCTTACAGTTTTTTAAGTACAAGTCTTTCACCTCCTTGGTTAGGTTTATTCCTAAATATTTTATTCTTTTTGATGCAGTTGTAAATAGAATTATTTTTCTGATTTCTCCTTCTTCTGGTTCATTGCTAGTATATGAGAATGCAACAGATTTCTGTATATTTATTTTGAATCCTTCAACAATGCTGAATCCAGTTATTAGTTCTCGTAATTTCTTGGTGGAGTCTTTAGTGTTTTCTGTATAGAGTAGTATATCATCTGCAAATAATGGAAGTTTTCCTTCTTCTTTACCAATTTGAATGCATTTGTCTTTTATTCTTGTCTGATTGCCATGGGAAGGACTTCTAGTATTATGTCAAATAACAGTGGTGAGAGTGGGGATCCTTCTCTTCTTCCCAATTTTACAGGAAAATACTCCACATTTTCACCACTGACCATGAACTTAGCTGTGGGTTTGTCATATGTAGCCTTTATTATGTTGATGTATGTTCAATCTGTACCCATTTTGTTGACAGTTTTTATCATGATGGATGTTGAATTTTGTCAAATGCATTACCAGCATCTATTGAGATAATTACGTGGTTTTTATACTTCTTTTTGTTAATGTGATGTGTGACATCAATTGCTTAACAAATATTATACCATCCTCGCATCCCTGGAATAAATCCCACTTCATCATGATGGATGATCCTTTTGATGTATTTTTTAATTAAGTTTGCTAATATTTTGTTGAGATTTTTGCATCTGTATTCATCAGGGATGTTGGTCTATAGTTTTATTTTTTTGTAGTGTCTTTATAGTTTTGGTATTAGAGTGAATGCTGGCCTCATAGAATGAATTTGGAATCATTACCTCCTCATTTATTTTGGGGAGTAAATTAATCAATAGTTTTGATTACCAGTTCAATTTCATTACTGGTAATCAGTCTGTGCAGATTTTCTGTTTCTTCCTGGCTCCGTCTTCAATGGTTGTACTTTTTTAGGAATTTGTGTCTTTCTTATAGGTTGTCCAAAGTTTTGGAATACAGTCTTTCAGGGAACTAATAATTCTTTGCATATCTATTTTAATTTTGGTATCATTAATCTACAATTACATGAGCAACATTATGTTTACTAGCCTCCACCTATCATCAAGTCCCCCCCACATACTCCATTACAGTCACTGTCCATCAGCATAGTAAGATGCTATAGAATCACTACTTGTCTTCTCTGTGTGGTATAGGCCACCATGTGCACCCCCTACATTATGTCTGCTAAGAGTAATGTCCTCATTTTTCCCCTTATCCCACCATTCCAATCCATCCTTCCCAGACACTTTCCCTTTGGTAACTGTTAGTCCATTCTTGGGTTCTGTGACTCTGCTGCTGTTTTGTTCCTTCTGATTTTTCTTTGTTCTTATACTCCACAGATGAGTGAAATCATTTGAATCTTGTCTTTTCTGCCTGGATTATTTCACTGAGCATAATACCCTCTAGAACCACCTATGTTGTTGCAAATTGTAGTATTTGTTTTCTTCTTATGGCTGAACAATATTCCATTGTGTATATGTACCACATCTTCTTTATCCATTCATCTACTGATGGACACTTAGGTTGCTTCCATTTCTTGGCTATTGTAAACAGTGTTGCAATAAACATAGGGGTGCATATGTCTTTTTCAAACTGGTTTGCTGCATTCTTAGTGTAAATTCCTAGAAGTGGAATTCCTGGGTAAATGGTATATCTATTTTGAGTTTTTTGAAGAACGTCCACACTGCTTTCCACAACAGTTGAACTAATTTACATTCCCACCAGCAGTGTAGGAGGGTTCCCCTTTCTCCACAACCTCACCAACATTTGTTCTTGTTTGTCTTTTGGATGGTGGCCATCCTTACTGGTGTGAGGTGATATCCCATTGTGGTTTTAATTTACATTTCTCTGATGACTGGTGATGTAGAGCATCTTTTCATGTGTCTGTTGGCCATCTGAATTTCTTCTTTGGAGAAGTGTCTGTTCAGCTCCCCTGCCCATTTTTTAACAGGATTATTCGCTTTTTGTTTGTTGAAGTGAGTGAACTCTTTATATATTTTGGATGTCAACCCTTTGTCAGATCTGTCATTTATGAATATATTCTCCCAAACTGTAGGATGCCTTTTTGTTCTGTTGATGGTGTCCTTTGCTGTACAGAAGCTTTTCAGTTTGAAATAGTCCCACTTGTTCATTTTTGCTTTTGTTTCCCTTGCCCAGGGAGGTATGTTCATGAAGAAGTCGCTCATGTTTATGTCCAAGAGATTTTAACCTATGTTTTTTCCTGATTTTTATAGTTTCATGACTTACATTCAGGTCTTTGATCTATTTCGGATTTACTTTTGTGTATGGGGTGAGACAATGATCTAGTTTTATTCTCTTACATGTAGCTGTCCAGTTTTGCCAACACCAGCTGGTGAAGAGGCTGTCATTTCCCCATTGTATGTCCATGGCTCCTTTGTCATATATTAATTGACGATATATGTTTGGGTTAATGTTTGGAGACTCTATTCTCTTCCACTGGTCTGTGGCTCTGTTCTTGTGCCAGTACCAAATTGTCTTGATTAATGTGGCTTTGTAGTAGAGCTTGAAATTGGGGAGCGAGATCCCTCCCACTTTATTCTTCCTTATCAAGATTGCTTTGGCTATTCGGGGTCTTTGGTTGTTCCATATGTATTTTAGAACTATTTCTTCCAGTTCATTGGAGAATGCTGCTGGTAATTTGATAGGGATTGCATTGAATCTGAAGATTGCTTTGGGCAGGATAGCCATTTTGACAATATTAATTCTTCCTAGCCAAGAGCATGGGATGAGTTTCCATTTGTTAGTGTCCTCTTTAATTTCTCTTAAGTGTGTCTCATAGTTTTCAGTGTATACTTCTTACACTTCCTTGGTTAGGTTTATTCCTAGGTATTTTATTCTTTTTGATGTAATTGTGAATGGAATTGTTTCTCTGGTTTCTCTTTCTGTTTGTCATTGTTAGCGTATAGGAAAGCCTCGATTTCTGTGTATTAATTTTGTATCCTGCAACTTTGCTGTATTCTAATATCAGTTATAGTAGTTTTGAAGTGGTGTCTTTAGGGTTTTTTATGTACAATATCATGCCATCTGCAAATAGTGACAGTTTGACTTCTTTACCGATGTGGATTCCTTGTATTTCTTTGTTTTGTCATGGCTAGGACCTCCAGTACTATGTTGAATAACAGCAGGGAGAGTGGGCATCCCTGTCTTTTTCCCGATCTTAGAGGAAATGTTTTCAGCTTCTTGCTGTTAAGTATGATGTTGGCTGTGCGTTTGTCATATATGACCTTTATTATGTTGAGTTACTTGCCCTCTATACCTATTTTGCTGAGAGTCTTTTCATGAATGGATGTTGAATTTTGTCGAATGATTTTTCAGCATCTATGGAGATAATCATGTGGTTTTTGTCCTTCTTTTTGTTGATGTGGTGGATGATGTTGATGGATTTTCGAATGTTGTACCATCCTTGCATCCCTGAGATGAATCCTACTTGATCATGGTGTATGATCCTCTTGCTGTACTTTTGAATTCGGTTTGGTAATATTTTGTTGAGTATTTCTGCATCAATGTTCATCAGGGATATTGGTCTGTAATTTTTTTTTGGTGGGGTCTTTGCCTTGTTTTGGTATTAGGGTGATTCTGGCTTCATAGAATGGGTCTGGAAGTATTCCCTCCTCTTCAGTTTTTTCGAAGACTTTGAGGAGAATGGGTATAATCTCTTCTCTGTATGTATGATAAAACTCCATGGTAAATGCATCTGGCCTGGGAGTTTTGCTCTTGGGTAGTTTTTGATTACTGATTCAATTTCTTTGCTGGTAAATGGTCTGTTTAGATTTTCTGTTTCTTCCTTGGTCTGTCTTGGAAGGTTGTATTTTTCTAGGAAGTTGTCCATTTCTTGTTGTTTCTCCAGTTTTTTAGCATATAGCTTTTTGTAATATTCTCCAATAATTATTTGTATTTCTGTGCAGCCCGTCATGATTTTTCCTTTCCCATTTCTGATTCTGTTTATGTGTGTACATTCTCTTTTTCTTTTTATAAGTCTGGATAGGGATTTATCTATTTTGTTTATTTTCTCAAAGAACCAGCTCTTGGTTTCATTGATTTTTTTCTACTGTTTTATTCTTCTCAATTTTATTTATTTCTTTCCTGATCTTTATTATGTCCCTCCTTCTGTTGACTTTAGGACTCATTTGTTCTTCTTTTTCCAATTTCGATAATTGTGTCATTAGACCATTCATTTGGGATTGTTCTTCCTTCTTTAAATATGCCTAGATTGCTATATACTTTCCTCTTAAAACTGCTTTTGCTGCATTAGAAGTTGGGGCTTTGCATTGTTGTTGTCATTTGTTTCCATATATTGCTTGATCTCTATTTTGATTTGGTCATTGATCCATTGTTTATTTAGGAACATGTTGTTAAGCCTTCATGTGTTTGTGAGCCTTTTTGCTTTCTTTGTACAATTTATTTCTAGTTTTATACCTTCGTAGTCTGAGAAGTTGGTTGGTACGATTTCAATCTTTTGGAATTTACTGAGGCTCTTTTTGTGGCCTAGTATGTGGTCTATTCTGGAGAATGTTCCATGTGCACTTGAGAAGAATATGTATCCTGTTGCTTTTGGGTGTACAGTTCTATAGATGTCTATTAGGTCCATCCGTTCTAGTGTGCTCTTCAGTGCCTCTGTATCCTTACTTATTTTCGGTCTCGTGGATCTGTCCTTTGGAGTGAGTGGTGTTTTGAAGATTCCTAAAATAATTGCATTGCATTCTATTTCCTCCTTGAATTCTATTAGTATTTCTTTCACATATGCTGCTGCTCCTGTGTTGGGTGTATATATATTTATAATCATTATATCCTCTTGTTGGATTGAGCCCTTTATCATTATGTAATGTCCTTCTTTATCTCTTGTTACTTTCTTTGTTTTGAAGTCTATTTTGTCTGATACTAGTACTGCAACACCTGCTTTTCTCTCCTTGTTGTTTGCGTGAAATATCTTTTTCCATCCCTTTTAGTTTGTGCATGTCTTTGGGTTTGAGGTGAGTCTCTTGTAAGCAGCATATAGATGGGTCTTGCTTTTTATCCATTCTATTACTCTGTGTCTTTTGATTGGTGCATTCAGTCCATTTACATTTAGGGTGACTATTGAAAGATATGTACTTATTGCCATTGCAGGCTTTAGATTCTTGGTTACCAAAGGTTCAAGGTTAGCTTCTTTACTATCTTACTGTCTAACTTAACTCGCTTATTGAGCTATTATAAACACAGTCTGATGATTCCTTATTTCTCTCCCTTCTTATTCCTCTTCTTGCATTCTTTGTATGTTAGGTGCTTTATTGTGTGTGTGTGTGTGCTCTTTTGTGTTTCCTTTGACTGCTTCTGTGCATAGTTGATTTTATTTTTGCCTTTAGTTAGTATTTGATTGTTCTGGTTTCTTTGCTGTCATTTTATTTTCTCGGGTGACTTTGTTTAGCCTTAGGAGTGCTTCCATCTAGAGAAGTCTCCCTAAAATACACTGTAGAGGTGGTGTGTGTGAGCCAAGTTTCCTCAACTTTTGCTTGACTGGGAATTGTTTAATCCCTCCTTCATATTTAAATGTAATCATGCTGGATGCAGTATCCTTGGTTCAAGACCCTTCTGTTTCATTGCATTAAATATATCATGCCATTCTCTTCTGGCCTGTAAGGTTTCTGTTGATAAATCTGATGATAACCTGATGGGTTTTCCTTTGTAGGTGACCCTTTTTCTCTCTCTGGCTGCCTTTAATACTCTGTCCTTGTCCTTGATCTTTGCCATTTTAATTATTATGTGTCTTGGTTTGTCCTCCTTTGTTCTCTTGTGTTGGGAGTTTTGTGTGCTTCCATGGTCTGAGAGGCTATTTCCTTCCCCAGTTTTGGGAAGTTTTCAGCAATTTTTTCTTCAAAGACACTTTCTATCCCTTTTTCTTTCTCTTCTTCTTCTGGTACCCCTATACTGTGGATATTGTTCTCTTTCGATTGGTCACACAGTTCTCTTAATATCCTTTCATTCTTGGAGTTCCTTTTATCTCTCTGTCAGCTTCTCTGTGTTCCTGTTCTCTGATTTCTGTTCCATCAATGCACTCTTGTATCTCGTCCTTTCTGCTTTTAAGCCTTCCAGAGATTGTTTTATTTCTTTATTCTCACTCCTTAGCTCTTGCATATTTCTCTGCGAGTCCATCAGCATGGTTATGACTTTTATTTTGAATTCTTTTTCAGGAAAAATGGTTAGGTCTATCTCCTCCGGTTCCCTCTCAGGAAGGATGTCTGTGTGATTCTGGTATGAATTAAATTCTTCTGCTTTTTCATGGCAATAGGCAGATGGTGCCTGTGTCAGCTGGGAGAACAAAATCCCTTCCTGCTTGTTCCTCCCATTCCTCTCCTGGAAGAAAGGTGACCTCTATTGGCTTGTGCTGGGCAGCTGAGTGCAGACAGGTTCTCTGATTCTTGCCCAGGCCACTATGGAGCTCCTCGTTGTCGCTGTGGGCATGGCCTGCCTCAGGCAGCTGCTCCATTATAGAGGATCCACACCAGAGAGGGAATGGGCAGGAGGCTGTTTATCACCGTGAGGAGCCTCCAAGCAGCACTGCCACCCAGGGGATTTGGGAGCCCGGAGTTTCCTGGGATTCCCAGATGCTAGGCTGAGTGCGCTGGTATGCTTCCATCCAGGTGTGAGGCCCCTGTCCCTTTAAGACTTTCAAAGAGCACTCGCTTATCTTTTGTCCCAGGGGTGCCGGCTGTGGGAATCCGCTTGCAGGTTTCACAGTTCTGCTTCCCTAGTATCCAGCACACCACTTACTCTGTATCTGTGCTCCTGGTGCAGATCGCTTGGGCTGGGTATTTAGCAGTCCTGGGCTCCCTCTCCCTCCCCGCTCCAAGTCCTCTCCTCCCAACAGGATCTGGTGTGATGGTCACTCGGGTCCCGCCAGGCAGTGGCTTGTATCATACTCCCTTTGCAAGGTGCTACATTCTCGCAGATGTAGATGTAGCCTAGTTGTTGTCCTGTATCTCCTGGTGTCTCTTTTAGGAATAGTTGTATTTGTTGTATTTTCAAAAAATATGTTTTTGGGAAGGGGTTTCTGCTGTTCTACTTACGCTGCCATCTTGGTTCCTCCTGCATATGTTTTTTTCTAAGAGTTTTTTGGTTTCAGGACTTATATTCAGATCTTTGATCCATTTTGAATTTACTTTTGTGTATGGGGTTAGACAATGATCCAGTTTCATTCTCTTACATGTAGCTCTCCACTTTTGCCAACACCAGCTGGTTAAGAGGCTGTCATTTCCCCATTGTATGTCCATGGCTCCTTTATCATATATTAATTGACCGTATATGTTTTGGTTAATATGTGGACTCTGTATTCTTTTCCACTGGTCTGTAGGTCTGCTCTTGTGCCAATACCAAATTGTCTTGATTACTGTGGCTTTATCATAGAGCTTGAAGTTGGGAATCTAGATCCCCTCTGCTTTATTCTTCCTTTTCAGGATTGCTTTGGCTTTTCAGGATCTTTTGTGGTTCATATGAATTTTAGAACTATTTGTTCCAGTTTGTTGAAGAATGCTGCTGGTATTATGATAGGGATTGCATTGAATCTGTAGATTGCTTTAGGCAGGATGGATATTTTGACAATATTCTTCCTAACCAAGAGCATGGGATGAATTTCCATTTGTTAGTGTCCTCTTTAATTTCTCTTAAGTGTGTCTTGTAGTTTTCAGGATATAGGTCTTTCACTTCCTTGGTTAAGTTTATGCCTAGGTATTTTATTATTTTTGATACAATTGTGAATGGAATTGTTTTCATATGTTCTCTTTCTGCTAGTTCATCATTAGTGAATAGGAAAGGAACAGATTTCTGTGTATTAATTTTGCATCCTGCAACTGTGCTGAATTCAGATATTAGTTCTAGTAGTTTTTGAGTGGAGTCTTTAGGGCTTTTTATGTACAATATCATGTCATCTGCAAATAGTGACAGTTTGACTTCTTTTTTACCAGTCTGAATGACATGTATTTCTTTGCTTTTTCTGATTGCTGTCTCTAGGACCTCCAGTACTATGTTGAATTACAGTGGGGAGAGTGGGCATCCTTGTCTTGTTCCTGTTCTTAGAGGAAAAGCTTTCAGCTTCTTACTGTTAAGTATGATGTTGGCTGTGGGTTTGTCTTATATGGTCTTTATTATGTTGAGGTACTTGGCCTCTATAGCCATTTTGTTGAGAGTTTTTGTCATAAATGGATGTTGAATTTTGTTGAATGCTTTTTCATCATCTATGGAGATGATCATGTGGTTATTGTCCTCCTTTTTGTTGATGTGGTGGATGATGTTGATGGATTTTCGAATGTTGTACCATCCTTGCATTTCTGGGATGAATCCCACTTGGTCATGGTGCATGATCCTCTTGATTTATTTTTGAATTTGCTTTGGTAATATTTTGTTGAGTATTTTTGTATCTATGTTCATCAGGGATATTAGTCTGTAATTTTCTTTTTTTGTGGGGTCTTTGCCTGGCTTTGGTATTAGAGTGATGCTGGCTGCATAGAATGAGCCTAGAAGTATTCCCTCCTATTTTTTGGAAAACTTCAAGGAGTATGGATATTATGTCTTCTCTATATGTCTGATAAAATTTAGTGTAAATCCATCTGGCCCAGGGGTTTGGTTCTTGGGTAGTTCTTTGATTACCAATTCAATTTCATTGCTGGTAATTGGTCTATTTAGATTTTCTCTTTCTTCCTAGGTCAGTCTTGGAAGATTGCATTTTTCTAGGAGATTGTCCGTTTTTTCTTGGTTATCCAGTTTGTTAGCATGTAGACTTTCTTCGTATTCTCTAATCATTATTTGTATTTCCGTGGGGTGTGTCTTGATTTTTCCTATCTGATTTCTGATTCTGTTTATGTGTGTAGATTCCCTTTTTCTCTTAATAAGTCTGGCTAGGTGTTTGTCTATTTTGTTTATTTTCTCAAAGAACCAGCTCTTGGCTTCATTGATTTTTTTCTATTGTTTTATTCTTCTCAATTTTATTTATTTCTTCTCTGATCTTTATTATGTCCCTCATTCTTCTGAATTTGGGCCTCATTTGTTCTTCTTTTTCCAGTTTCAGTAATTGTGAATTTAGACTTTTCATTTGGGATTGTTCTTCCATCTTTAAATAGGGCTGGATTGCTATATACTTCCCTCTTAGAACTGCCTTTCCTGCATCCCACAGAATTTGGGGCTTTGTGCTGCTCTTGTCAGTTGTCTCCATATATTGTTTGATTTCTTTTTAGTTTGGTCATTGATCCATTGATTATTTAGGAGCATGTTGTTAAGCTTGCATGTCTTTGTGAGCCTTTTTGTTTTCTTTGTACAATTTATTTCTAGTTTAATACCTTTGTGATATTTGAAGTTGGTTGGTAGAATTTCAGTGTTTTTGAATTTACTGAGGCTATTTTTGTGGCCTAGTATGTGCTCTATTCTGGAAAATGTTTCATGTGCACTTGAGAAGAATGTGTATCCTGTTGTTTTGGGGTGCAGAGTTCTGTAGATGTCTGTTAGATTCATCTGTTCTAGTGTGTTCTTTAGTGCCTCTGTGTCCTTACTTATTTTCTGTCTGGTGGATGAGTCCTTTGGAGTGAATGGTATGTTGAAGTCTCCTTGAATAAATGCATTGCATTCTATTTCCTCCTTTAATTCTGTCAGTATTTGTTACACAAATGTCGGTGCTCCTGTATTGGGTGCATATACATTTATAATGGTTATATCCTCTTGTTGCACTGTCCCCTTTATCATTATGTATTGTGCTTCTTTATCTCTTGGTACTTTCTTTGTTTTGAAGTCTATTTTGTCTGATACAAGTACTGCAACACCTGCTTTTTTCTCTCTATTGTTTGCGTGAAATAACTTTTTCCATCCCTTCACTTTTAGTCTGTGTCTGTTTTGGGGTTTGAGGTGAGTCTCTTGTAAGCTGCGTTAGATGGGTCTTTTTTTTAATTCATTCTAATACTCTGTGTCTTTTATTTGGTGCATTCAGTCCATTTACTTTTAGGGTGATTATCAGAAGATATGTACTTATTGCCATTGAAGGCTTTGGATTCATGTTTTCCAAAGCTTCAATGGTAGCTTCTTTACTATCTAACCATCTAACTTAACTCTCTTATTATGCTGTTATATCCATTGTCTGATGATTCCATTTCTCTCCCTTCTTATTCTTCCTCCTCCATTCTTTATATGTTAGGTGTTTTAGTCTGTAGTCTTTTGTGTTTCCTTTGACTTCTTTTGGGAAAAGTTAATTTTGTTTTTTTGCCTTTGGTATTTGGTTGGTCTGCTTTCTTTGCTTTGATTTAATTTTCTCTGGTGACATCTATTAAGCCTTAGGAGTGCTTCCATCTAGAGCATTCTCTTTGACATATCCTGCAGAGGTGGTTTGTGGGAGGCAAATTCCCTCAACGTTTGCTTGTCTGGGAATTGTTTAATCCCTCCTAATTTAAATGATAATCATGCTGAATACAGTGTTCTTGGTTCAAGGCCCTTGTGTTTCATTGCATTAAATATATCATGCCATTCTCTTCTGGCCTTTAAGGTTTCTGTTGGGAAGTCTGATGATAGCCTGATGGGTTTTCCTTTGTAGGTGATCTTTTTTCTCTCCCTGTCTGCTTTTAGTACTCTGTCCTTGTCTTTGATCTTTGCCATATTAATTATTATATGTCTTGGTATAGTCCTCCTTGGGTCCCTTGTGTTGGAAGATCTGTGTGCTTCCTTGGTCTGAGAGACTATTTCCTTCCCTAGTTTGTAGACGTTTTCGCAATTATTTCTTCAAAGACACTTTCTATCCCTTTTTTTCTCTTTTCTTCTTCTGTGCAAATATTGCTCCGTTTGGATTGGTCACACAGTTCTCTTAATATTCTTTCATTCCTGGATATCCTTTCATCTCTCTCTGCCTCAGCTTCTCTGTATTCCTGTTCTCTGATTGCTATTCCATTAAGACTGTCTTGCACCTCATCCAGTGTGCTCTTAAGTCCTTCCAGAGACTGTTTCATTTCTGTTATCTCCCTCCAGACTTCATCCCTTAGCTCTTGCATATTTCTCTGCAGGTCCATCAGCATGGTTATGACTTTTATTTTGAATTCTTTTTCAGGAAGATTCATTTTATCTATCTCACTAGGTCCTCTCTCAGGGGTTGTATGAGTGATTTTTGACTGGACCAGATTCTTCTGCCTTTTCATGGCAATAGAAATGGTCATAGGCATGTGGCGCATGTGTCAGCTGGGAGAACAAAGTCCTTTCCTGCTTGTTGGTTTCCTTTCCCTTCTCCACTGCCTGTGTCTATTACCTGCAGACAGGGAGCAGTCTCTGGGATAATCTCCTGAGCTGCCATGGGTGAGGCAGCCCTCAGGATAGCCTAAAGCTCTGAAGGGAGTGGTAGATACATAGGGTGTGTTCCCTGCAAGAACAGTGCCCCTTCGTGCCTTCTGGACCTTGCTCCGGGTTCCTTTCTCTGCGCTGGACAGCTACACAGTGACAGCAGCCTGTGGGTCTGTCCCAGTTAGCTGCATACTGCGGGAATGAATGGCAGGTTTCTTATTGCTGTGAGGGTCTTCAGGGCTGAGTTACCACCCCAGGGGTTTGGGGCACCTGAAGTTCTTAGGATTCTCAACTTGCTGGGCTGAGTGTGCTGGGACGACTTTGTCCATCTGTTAAGCCCTTGTCCATTTTAGACTTTTAAAAAGTGCCCACTTTTCTTTTGTCCCAGGGGAGGTGGCTGTGGGGACCCACTCACAGTCTCCATCTTGGATTTAACATATCCTATAGAGGTGGTACTAATACCTAGTACACCATGCAATGTGTGTCTGTGCTCCTGGTGCAGATTATTAGGGCCGGTTATTTAGCAGTCATGTGCTTCCACTCCCTCCCCACGCTCATTCTTTTCCTTCAGCCAGTGAGCTGGGGTGGGGGGAATGCTCAGGACCCACCAGGTTGCGGCCTTGTATCTTACTCTTAGTTCTTGCAGATGTAGATGCAGCCTAGCTGTTGTACCATATCTTCTGGTCTCTCTTTTAGGCATAGTTGTATTTGTTGTATTTTCAAAAGTATATGTGGTTTTGGGAGGATTATTCTGCCCCCTACTCACACAGCCATCTTGAGCCTCTCTCTTTGCATTTCTTTCATGTAAATTTTAACTTATTTTACATTTCTGATTTTGTTTATTTGTGTCCTCTCTCTTTTCTTTGTAACACTGGCTAGGGGTTTTTCTATGTTATTTATCTTCTGAAAGAACCAGCTTTTAGTTTCATTGACTTTTTCTATTTTCCTATTCTCTGACTTATTTCTGGTCTAATCTTTATTATGTCCCTCCTTTTACAAATTTTGGGTTTCATTTCTTCTTTTTCTAGTTTCTTTAATTGTGAGTTTATACTGTTTATTTTGGATTTTTCTTGCTTATTGAGGTGGCCTGTACTGCTTTGTACTCTTAGATCTATTTTTGTAGCATCTCACATATTTTGAACTGTTGTGTTTCTGTTTTCACTTGTCTCCATGTATTGCTTGATTTCTTCTTTTATTTGTTCATTGATCCATTGATTATTTAGAAGCATGTTGTTTAACATCAATATGTTTGTGGAATTTTTGGTTTCTGTCTTGTTATTGATATCTACTTTCATTTCACTGTGATATGAAATGATGCTTGATACAATTGCAATCTTTTCCAATTTATTTAAGCTCTTTTTGTGACCTAATATGTGATCTACTCTGGGGAATGTTCCATGTGCACTTGAGACAAATGTGTATGCTGCTGCTTTTGGGTAGAGTGTTATGCATATATCTAAGTTAATCTGGTTTAATATATCATTCAATGCCTCTGTTATTTTCTGTCAGGATGATCTGTCCTTTGATGTAAGTGGGGTGTTAAAATCACCTAATATGATTGTATTGCTGTTTATTTCCCCTTTTAGGTCTCTTAGTATTTGTTTGATATATTTAGGTGCTACTATGTTGAGTGCATGGATATTTACTATTGTTATATCCCCTTGTTGGACTGATCCCTTTATCATTATGCAATGTCTTTGCCTTTTGTTATTTTCTTTGTTTTGAAGTTGATTTTGTCTGATATAAGTACTGCTACTTCCACTTTTTCCCACCATATTTGCATGAAATAACTTTTTTCATCTCTTCACTTTCAGTCTCTGTATGTCTTTAGGTCTGAAATGAGTCTCTTTTAGGAAACATTTGGATGGGTCTAGTTTCTTTATCCATTCTGCCAGCCTATGACATTTGACTGGAGCATTTAGTCTGTTTACATTTAAGGTAATTTTTGATAGGTATGTACCTACTGCCATTTTATTAATTGTTTTCTGGTTGTTTTTATAGGTCCTCTCTGTTCCTTTCTTCCTCTCTTATACTCTTCTCTTGTGATTTGATGGTTTTCTTCAGTTTTTGCTTGGATTTATTTTTATTTTTTGTTTATCTATTGTAGGCTTTATGTTTGTGCTCGCCATAAAGTTCATAGTTTCCTAAATATATAGAAATCTATATTAAGTTGACTTTCACTTGATCTTGAACACAATTCAAAAGAATTTTCATTTTTTTCCTTCTCCACACTTTTTGTATAAGAGGTCATAATCTACATAATTTTTATATCCCTTGACTGATTTTGTTTATAGTTGATCTTACTACTTTTGCTTTTCTCACGTCATACTTGCTTAGTAATTGGTCTACTACTTTCTTGGTAGGTTTATTTTCACTGATGAAAAATGTTTAGTGTTAAGAACATTTCCATTTACAGAAGTTCCTTTAACATATCCTGTAAAGCCAGTTTAGTGTTGGTGAATTCTTTTAAATTTCATTTATCTGGGAAAGTTTTAAACGCTTCTTCAATACTGAATGATAACCTTGCTGGGTAGAGAATTCTTGGTTGTAGGTTCTTCCCTTTCAATACATTAAATATTTTATACCACTCCCTTCTGGCCTGTAAAGTATCTCCTGAGAAACCTGCTGATATCCTTGTGGATTTTCCCTTATAGTTAACTGTCTGCCTCTGTTACTGCTTTTAAGATTCTCTCTTCATATTTAATATTTACCATTTTAATGAGTTTATGTCTTGATATTGTCCTGGAACCCTTTTTGTTAAAGGACGTGTGCTTTCAGGACCTGGGTGTTTATTTTCACCCCCACATTGGGAAAGTTTTCACCTATTATATCTTCAAAGATTCTTTCTACTCCTTTGTCTCTCTCTTCTTCTTCTGGGACCCCTACTATGTGAATATTTTTTGATGTTATCACACAGCTGTCTTAGCAACCTCTCATTTTTTAAAATTCTTTTTACTCTGTTCTTCTGTTTGATTGGTTTCCTGTTCTCTTTCCTCCAACACTTATCTTTCCTCTACTTCCAGCAGTCTGTCCTTCATTTCCTCCATTGCATTTTTAATTTCATTTATTGTATTCTTCAGCGCTGAATGGCTCTTTTTCATATTTTCTGTCTTTTTGTGAAGTTTGCATTGACATCACCAATTGTTTTCCTTAGTTAAGTAAGCATCTTTATGGCTGTTAATTTGAAATCTTTATCAATAAGATTGTTAATCTTCACTTCATTCCATCCTTTTTCTGGTGTTGTGTTTGTTCCTTTTTTTGGAACATGCTCCTTCTCATTTTGTCTGGGATGTGTTCCTTCCTTTGTGTTATATCAGCTATGCCTCATGATCCTTCTCAATGTGGTCTTCTCTTTTTCACCAGGAGTATATGTTCTGTTCTGCAGTCTTCATGTCATTTTCAGGATTAATTTGTTCTTTTTGCTTCCTTGGTATGTATGTAGGATGTTTTCACCTTGCCATCCTATTCAGCCATCTTTTCCTCTCCACTGTAATGTTACTTTCAATAGTCAATACATGGAAACAACTTAAGTGTACATTCATGGATTAATGGACAAAGAATATATATATATATATACAGTATGAAACACTATTCATTCATGAAAAGAATGAAATCTTGCCATTTGCAACAATGTGGATGGACTTTGAGATCATTTTGCTAAATGAAATAATTAGAGAAAGACAAATACCATATGATCTTACTTAAATATAGAATTAAAAACAACAATAAGAATAAAAACCAAACTTATAAGTACAGAGAATAGTTTGGTGTTTGTCATAGGTGGGGGTATGAGAAATCGGTGAAGGATGTCCAAAGGTATAAATTTCCATTCATAATATAGTTGTCACAGGATGTAATTTACAGCATTTTCTATAGTTAATACTATAGTGCATATTTAAAAGTTGTCAAGAAACAGGATCTTAAAACTCTTCATCACAGGAAAAATATTTTTATGCATCTATGGTAACAGAGGTTAACTAGACTTATTGTGGTGAGCATTTCACAATATATACAAACATTGAACATTATGATGTACATGTGAAACTAATATAATATTACATGTCAATTATACCTCAATAAAAAAGCTTATCAACATAAAAAAAGAACTGGCCTTGGTAAACATTTCAGAGTCATAAATTACAGAAGTTACACTGTTCATATAGACACTCTTCAGTTGTCCTGATTTCCTCCCCATAACTGTAACTCTACACTTGCTGGTATTATGGATGGGACATATGAACTAGTTGTAAGTACATCTCAGAAAGCCAGAAAGCCATTTCCAAACTGACTGACTCCAGAGTTTGTGAGTACAGGGATACCTATTCAGGATTTACCAGGATAGTCACTATTCCATGAGTTCATTCCTTCTTAATAATATCTATACAGGAAGACCCTGGTCTTCCATGTCTATGTTTTCTATATGACACATGGTGATTATTTATATTTTAAGGTAATGGTCTATATCTTTGCTACAAATTGTAATTACCAGCAGATCTTAAGAAAATACTACTGCTTGGCTTTTACACTCATACATTCTGATTAAAAATCTTTATTAAGGAATAATTAAAAATTATAATTATGTATATTTAAAGTGTACAACTTGATGATATGAACTACATATACATTATGGGATAATTACTAAGATCAAGAAAACACATCTATCACCTCACATAGTTAAATCTTTTTTTGTGATGGGAATGCTTAAGATTTACTCTGTTCAACATTCAAGTATACAGTACAGTATTGCTAACTATAGCAACCATGCTGTACACTATATACCCAAAACTTTTCCTTCTTAAAACTGAAAATTTGTACCCTTTGACCTATGTCACCCCATTTCCCCTCCCTGATCAACTGGCAAGCAGCATTCTATTCTCTCTTTCTATGAAATCAGCTTTCTGAAAAGCTTCTACATATATGTGTCACCATACAGTACTTGTGTTTCTGTTTGACTTATTTCACTTAGCATAATGAATGAATTCAACCATTCATGTTGGTGAAGATGCCAGAATTTCTTTCTCTTACTCCATTGTATGTGTCACACACCACATTTTTACCCATACATCTCTTGACATATATTTCAGTTGTTTCCATATCTTGGCTATTGTGAATGATGCTCTGATAAACATGAGAATGCAGATATCTCTTTGATATCCTGTTTTCATTTTCTTTGGATATACATACCCAGAAGTGGGATTTGTAGATCATATGATAGTTCTGTTTTTAACTTTTGAGAAACATTCATAATGTCTTCCAGAGTGGTTCTACCAATTTATGTTCCCACCAATAGTACACAAAAGTTCTTTCTCCATATCCCCACAGCACGTGTTATTTGTTGTCTTTAAATAGTGGCCATTCTGTCTGGTGTGAGGTAATACCTCATTGTGGTTTTGATTTGCATTTTCCTGTTGATTAAAGACGTTCAGCATCTTTTCATGTGTCTGTTTGCCTATCTGTATGTCTTCGTTAGAAAAATTTTCAGATCCTCTACCTATTTTTTATTTGGGTTATTTGGGGGATTTTGGTGTTGACTTGCATGAGTTCTTTATATATTTTGGATATTAGCACCTTGTTGGATACATCACTTGCAAATATACTCTTGCATATGATAGGTTGCCTTTTTGGTTGATGGTGTCCTTTGTTTTGCAGAAGTTATTAATTTGATGTAGTCCCATTTGGCATTTTTTGCTTTTGTTTCCCTTGAGAGAAATTTCTCATGCTGATGTTCAAGAGATTCTTGCCTGTTTCCTTCTAAGACGTTTATGTTTTTGTGTCTTACATTTAGGTCTTTAATCAATTTAGAGTTTACTTTTGTGTATGGTGTAAGACACTGATCTAATTTCATTCTCTTACATGTAACTGTCATTTTCCCAACACAATTTGTTGAAGAAACTATCTTTTGCCCACTGTATATTCATGACTCCTTTGTCATACATTAATTGACCATACTTATGTGGGTTTATTTCTGGGCTCTCTATTTTGTTCCATTGATCTATGGGTCTATTCTTGTAGCAGTAATATGCTGTTTGATTGCTGTAGATTTGTAGTATAGCTTGAAATCAGGGAGCATGATACTCCCACTTTTGTTTTTCTTTTTCAATATTGCTTTGTTGTCAGGGTCTTTTGGAGTTCCATAAGAATTTTAGAATCCTTTGCTCTGGTTCATTAAAAAATGTCATTGGTATTTTGATAGGGATTGTATTAAATCCCTAAATTGCTTTGGGCAGCGTGGTAATTTGAACAATATCAATTTTTCCTATCCATGAGCATGGGATACATTTGTATATATTTGTGTCTTCTTGAATTTCTTTCATCGGTGTCTTATGCTTTTCAGAGGACAGGTCTTTCACCTTTTTGGTTAGGTTTATTCCTAGATATGTTATTGTTTTTGATGCAGTTGTAAATGGAATTGTTTTCTTGATTTCTCTTTCTGCTAGTTCAATGTTTGTATATGTATGCAACAGATGTCAGTATATTGAGTCTGTGTCCTGTGACTTTACTGAATTCAGTTATTAGTTCTAGTAGTTTTTTGGTGGAATCTTTCGAGTTTTCTTTATATAGTCTATGTATTCTACTAATAGTTACAATTTTACTTCTTCCTTATCAACTTGTATGCCTTTTATCTCTTTCTCTTGTCTGCTTGCTGTGGCTAAGAATTCTATTACTAGTTGAACGGGCATCCTTGTCTTTCTTCTGATTTTAGAATAAAAGCTTTCAGTTTTTCACCATTTGAGTATATGATTTTAGGTATAGGTTTGTTGTTTATATCCCTTATTTTATTGATATATGTTACCTGCATATAATCGTTGTTGAGAATTTTTATCATGAAGGGATGTTGAATTTTGTCAAATGATTTTTCATATCTATTAAGATGATTATATGGTTATTCTCTTTCCGTAGCTTCATGTTATCATATTGATTGACTTGCAGATATTAAACCATTCTTGAATCTGTAGAGTAGATCCCATGTGGTCATGTTGAATGACCGTTTTTTTTTTTTTTTGAGAGGGCATCTCTCATATTTATTGATCAAATGGTTGTTAACAACAATAAAATTCAGTATAGGGGGGTCAATGCTCAATGTACAATCATTAATCCATCTCAAGCCTAATTCTCGTCAGTCTCCAATCTTCTGAAGCATAACAAACAAGTTCTTACATGGTGAACGAATTCTTGCACAGTGAATAAATTCTTACATGGTGAACAGTACAAGGGCATTCATCACAGAAACTTTCGGTTTTGATCATGCATTATGACCTATAAACAATCAGGTCAAATATGAATATTCGTTTGATTTTTGTACTTGATTTATATGTTGATCCCACATTTCTCCTATTATTATTATTATTTTTTTTTTTAATAAAATGCTGAAGTGGTAGGTGGATGCAAGATAAAGGTAGAAAACATAGTTTAGTGCTGTAAGAGGGCAAATGTAGATGATCAGATGATCAGGTGTGTGCCTATGGACCAAGTATTAATCCAGGCTAGACAAGGGCAGCAAGACATCCACGGATGCAGAAGATTTCTCTCAAAGCAGGGGGGGTGAGGTTCTGAGCCTCACCTCTGTTGATCCCCAAATTCTCACCTGATGGCCCCCCTGCGACTGTGCCTGTCTTAGGTTGTTCCTCCCTTGAGGAATCTTACCCGTCTATGGCTAACCAGTCATCTTCCGGGGCCATACAGAGAAATGTAAAGTTGGTAAGTGAGAGAGAAGCCATATTGTTTCCAAAGGTTAGCTTTTTACTTCTTTGCACATTTATGCCCTGTGGCTTCTATGCCCAGCACTTGTCTTGAGATATCTTTACCACCTGGAGGAATTATGATACTCGGTAAATTCGATATGAGGCACGAATTCTATTTAAGGGTTGTAATTAGGAAGGAAGAAGAAAAGCTATAGATGTAGCATATGAAGGAAACATGGGAGGATTGATTATTTCTTTGACATATCTTCTTGGAGAGTACCTTAAGTATGTATAGGTTTTAAACTACTAACTAATTTGCACACACATATTAACACAATAGGAATACGGTGACATAAACAAAGCAAATCTATAATTACCATCCATCTCCAGTGAAGCCAAGAAAATCATTTAGGCACCCTAGGCATTTGTGAAAATTTATCTATGATATGATGGATATTGTCCAACTGTACTTGAACCATCAGACAAATTAAAGCAGCCCATTTCTGGGATCTGTTCACATCCCATATGTTCTTTTAACCATAGATAGTCTATAGTCATGAGATTTTGGAGTGCTACAACTTGCACCCCTCACAACTCCTGATTGAGTTCCAACAGTACAGATCCGGTCAAATTCGTTGTCTCACTGTATGCACATGCCAGCCTAGACATCTCCCTCCTCATTCCTATGGCAAGTCCAGGAGATGGTGGGCTGGATGCAGCCACAACCGCAGCATCGTCCGGATCCCTGTGGAGGCTTTTTGATGATCATCCCCCGGCACAAGTCCCCCAGAGAGTGCTGATGCCGGAAGCTCCTCCTCATATCGTATCTTAGTTCATTTTCTGGGTATCCAAGCTAGGCCTTGATCTTCTGCATAGAAACAAACAGACCCTTTGCCCACACTTTGACATGCCCTCTATACCACTGTGCAGAACTCATTGGAGGTCAGCACATAATAACTGCTTTTTTTTTTTAATTAAGAGAAAGTAATATTATCAGAAAAAAGTACCTCCATAGCTCATCATCTGACACCCTTTAAGTGATCAACATTAAGGATATTTAAAGCATGCGTTGATCTTTGATTTACCAATAGTTTTATCCTGTTAAGGAGTAATACCCCTTTTCTTTCATTCTTTCTTTCTTTTTTTTTTTTTAATTTTTAATCTACACTTACATGAAGAATACTATGTTTACTATGCTCTCCCCTATATCAGGTCCCCCCTAACAACCACATTACGGTTACTGTCCATCAGCTTAGCAAAATGTTGTAGAGTCACTACTTGTCCTCTCTGTGTTGTGCAGCCCACCCTCCCCTTTCTCCCTCCCACCCATGCATGCTAATCTTAATACCCCCCTTCTTCTCCCCCCCTCTTATCCCTCCCTGCCCACCCATCCTCCCCAGTTCCTTTCCCTTTGGTACCTGTTAGTCCATTTTTGGGTTCTGTAATTCCACTGCTGTTTTGTTCCTTCAGTTTTTCCTTTGTTCCTATACACCTCAGATGAGTGAAATCATTTGGTATTACTCTTTCTCCGCTTGGCTTATTTCACTGAGCATAATACTCTCCAGCTCCATCCATGTTGCTGCAAATGGTTGGATTTTTCCACTTCTTATGGCTGAGTAGTATTCCATTGTGTATATGTACCACATCTTCTTTATCCATTCATCTACAGATGGACATTTAGGTTGCTTCCAATTCTTGGCTATTGTAAATAGTGCTGCGATAAACATAGGAGTGCATCTGTCTTTCTCAAACTTGATTGCTGCGTTCTTAGGGTAAATTCCTAGGAGTGGAATTCCTGGGTCAAATGGTAGGTCTGTTTTGAGCATTTTGATGCACCTCCATACTGCTTTCCACAATGGTTGAACTAATTTACATTCCCACCAGCAGTGTAGGAGGGTTCCCCTTTCTCCACAGCCTCGCCAACATTTGTTGTTGTTTGTCTTTTGGATGGCAGCTATCCTTACTGGTGTGAGGTGATACCTCATTGTAGTTTTAATTTGCATTTCTCTGATAATTAGCGATGTGGAGCATCTTTTCATGTGTCTCTTGGCCATCTGTATTTCTTTTTTGGAGAACTGTCTGTTCAGTTCCTCTCCCCATTTTTTAATTGGGTTATTTGTTTTTTGTTTGTTGAGGTGTGTGAGCTCTTTATATATTCTGGACGTCAAGCCTTTATCGGATCTGTCATTTTCAAATATATTCTCCCATACTGTAGGGTTCCTTTTTGTTCTATTGATGGTGTCTTTCGCTGTACAGAAGCTTTTCAGCTTAATGTAGTCCCACTTGCTCATTTTTCCTGCTGTTTTCCTTGCGCGGGGAGATATGTTGAAGAAGAGATCACTCATGTTTATGTCTAAGAGGTTTTTGCCTATGTTTTTTTCCAAAAGTTTAATGGTTTCATGACTTACATTCAGGTCTTTGATCCATTTTGAGTTTACCTCTGTATATGGGGTTAGACAATGGTCCAGTTTCATTCTCCTACATGTAGCTGTCCAGTTTTGCCAGCACCATCTGTTGAAGAGACTGTCATTTTGCCATTGTATGTCCATGGCTCCTTTATCAAATATTAATTGACCATATATGTTTGGGTTAATTTCTGGGGTCTCTAATCTGTTCCACTGGTCTGTGGCTCTGTTCTTGTGCCAGTACCAAATTGTCTTGATTACTATGGCTTTGTAGTAGAGCTTGAAGTTGGGGAGTGAGATCCCCCCTACTTTATTCTTCTTTTTCAGGATTGCTTTGGCTATTCGGGGTCTTTGGTGTTTCCATATGAATTTTTGAATTATTTGTTCCAATTCATTGAAGAATGTTGCTGGTAATTTGAGAGGGATTGCATCAAATCTGTATATTGCTTTGGGCAGGATGGCCATTTTGACGATATTAATTCTTACTAGCCATGAGCATGGGATGAGTTTCCATTTATTAGTGTCCCCTTTAATTTCTCTTAAGAGTGACTTGTAGTTTTCAGAGTATAAGTCTTTCACTTCTTTGGTTAGGTTTATTCCTAGGTATTTTATTCTTTTTGATGCAATGGTGAATGGAATTGTTTTCCTGATTTCTCTTTCTATTGATTCGTTGTTAGTGTATAGGAAAGCTACAGATTTCTGTGTGTTAATTTTGTATCCTGCACTCTGCTGTATTCTGATATCAGTGCTAGTAGTTTTGGAGTGGAGTCTTTAGGGTTTTTTATGTACAGTATCATATCATCTGCAAATAGTGACAGTTTAACTTCTTCTTTATCAATCTGGATTCCTTGTATTTCTTTGTTTTGTCTGATTGCCGTGGCTAGGACCTCCAGTACTATGTTAAATAACAGTGGGGAGAGTGGGCATCCCTGTCTGGTTCCCGATCTCAGAGGAAATGCTTTCAGCTTCTCGCTGTTCAGTATAATAATGGCTGTGGGTTTATCATATATGGCCTTTATTATGTTGAGGTACTTGCCCTCTATTCCCATTTTGCTGAGAGTTTTTATCATGAATGGATGTTGAATTTTGTCAAATGCTTTTTCAGCATCTATGGGGATGATCATGTGGTTTTTGTCTTTCTTTTTGTTGATGTGGTGGATGATGTTGATGGATTTTCGAATGTTGTACCATCCTTGCATCCATGGGATGAACCCCACTTGGTCATGGTGTATGATCCTTTTGATACACTGTTGAATTCTGCTTGCTAATATTTTATTGAGTATTTTTGCATCTACATTCATCAGGGATATTGGTCTGTAATTTTCATTTTTGGTGGGGTCTTTGCCTGGTTTTGGTATTAGGGTGATGCTGGCCTCATAGAATGAGTTTGGGAGTATTCCCTCTTCTTCTATTTTGTGGAACACTTTAAGGAGAATGGGTATTATGTCTTCTCTGTGTGTCTGATAAAATTCCGAGGTAAATCCGTCCGGCCCCGGGGTTTTGTTCTTGGGTAGTTTTTTGATTACCGTTTCAATTTCTTTGCTTGTAATTGGTTTGTTTAACTTTTGTGTTTCTTCCTTGGTCAGTCTTGGGAGGTTGTATTTTTCTAGGAAGTTGTCCATTTCTTCTAGGTTTTCCAGTTTGTTGGCATATAGGTTTTCATAGTAGTCTTTAATAATTCTTTGTATTTCTGTGGAGTCTGTCATGATTTCTCCATTCTCATTTCTGATTATGTTGATTTGTGTTGACTCTCTTTTTCTCTTAATAAGTTGGGCTAGAGGCTTATCTATTTTGTTTATTTTCTCAAGGAACCAGCTCTTGGTTTCGTTGATTTTTGCTATTGTTTTATTCTTCTCAATTTTGCTTATTTCTTCTCTGATCTTTATTATGTCCCTCCTTCTGCTGACTTTAGGCCTCATTTGTTCTTCTTTTTCCAGTTTTAATAATTGTGATGTTAGACTATTCATTTGGGATTGTTCTTCCTTCTTCAAGTGTGCCTGGATTGCTATATACTTTCCTCTTAAGACTGCTTTCGCTGCATCCCACAGAAGTTGGGGCTTAGTATTGTTGTTGTCATTTGTTTCTATATATTCCTTGATCTCTATTTTGATTTGTTCATTGATCCATTGATTATTTAGTAGCATGTTGTTAAGCCTCCATGTGTTTGTGAGCCTTTTTGTTTTCTTTGTAGAATTTATTTCTACTTTCATACCTTTGTGGTCTGAAAAATTGGTTGGTAGAATTACAATATTTTGGAATTTACTGAGGCTTTTTTTGTGAGCTTGTATGTGGTCTATTCTGGAGAATGTTCCATGTGCACTTGAGAAGAATGTATATCCTGTTGCTTTTGGATATAGAGTTCTATAGATGTCTATTAGGTCCATCTGTTCTAGTGTGTTGTTCAGTGCCTGTGTGTCTTTACTTATTTTCTGCCCGGTGGATCTATCCTTTGGGGTGAGTGGTGTGTTGAAGTCTCCTACAATGAATGCATTGGAGTCTATTTCCCTCTTTAGTTCTGTTAGTATTTGCTTCACATATGCTGGTGCTCCTGTATTGGGTGCATATATATTTAGAATGGTTATATCCTCTTGTTGGACTGAGCCCTTTATCATTATGTAGTATCCTTCTTTATCTCTTGTTACTTTCCTTGTTTTGAAGTCTATTTTGTCTGATATTAGTACTGCAACCCCTGCTTTCTTCTCACTGTTGTTTGCCTGAAATATGTTTTTCCATCCCTTGACTTTTAGTCTATTCTTATCTTTGGGTTTTAGGTGAGTTTCTTGTAAGCAGCATATAGATGGGTCTTGCTTTTTTATCCATTCTATTACTCTATGTCTTTTGATTGGTGCATTAAGTCCATTTACATTTAGGGTGACTATTGAGAGATATGAACTTATTGCCATTGCAGGCTTTAGATTCGTGGTTACCAAAGGTTCAAGGTTAGCTTCTTTAGTATCTTACTGCCTAACTTAGCTCGCTTATTGAGCTGTTATATACACTGTCTGTAGATTCTTTTCTTCTCTCCCTTCTTATTCCTCCTCCTCCATTCTTCATATGTTGTGTGTTTTGTTCTATGCTCTTTTTAGGGGTGCTCCCATCTAGAGCAGTCTCTGTAGGATGCCCTGTAGAGGTGGTTTGTGGGAAGCAAATTCCCTCAGCTTTTGCTTGTCTGGGAATTGTTTAATCCCACCATCATATTTAAATGATAGTCGTGCTGGATACAGTATCCTTGGTTCAAGGCCCTTCTGTTTCATTGCATTAAGTATATCATGACATTCTCTTCTGGCCTGTAGGGTTTCTGTTGAGAAGTCTGATGTTAGCCTGATGGGTTTTCCTTTATAGGTGACCTTTTTCTCTCTAGCTGCCTTTAAAACTCTTTCCTTGTCCTTGATCCTTGCCATTTTAATTACTATGTGTCTTGGTGTTGTCCTCCTTGGATCCTTTCTGTTGGGAGTTCTGTGTAATTCCATGGTCTGTTCGATTATTTCCTCTCCCAGTTTAGGGAAGTTTTCAGCAATTATTTCTTCAAAGAGACTTTCTATCCCTTTTCCTCTTTCTTCCTCTTCTGGTATCCCTATAATATGAATATTATTCCTTTTGTATTGGTCACATATTTCTCTTACTGTTGTTTCATTCCTGGAGATCCTTTTATCTCTCTCTATGTCAGCTTCTATACGTTCCTGTTCTCTGGCTTCTATTCCTTCAATGGCCTCTTGCATCTTATCCATTCTGCTTATAAATCCTTCCAGGGATTGTTTCACTTCTGTGATCTCCTTCCTGACATCTGTGATCTCCTTCCGGACTTCATCCCACTGCTCTTGCATTTTTCTCTGCATCTCATCCCATTGCTCTTGCATTTTTCTCTGCATCTCCGTCAGCATGTTCATGACTTTTATTTTGAATTCTTTTTCAGGAGGACTGGTTAGGTCTGTCTCCCTCTCAGGTGTTGTCTCTGTGATCTTTGTCTGCCTGTAGTTTTGCCTTTTCATGGTGATAGAGATAGTTTGCAGATCTGGTACAAGTGACCGCTGGAAGAGCTTCCCTTCTTGTTGGTTTGTGGCCTTCTCCTGGGAGAATAGCGACCTCTAGTGGCTTGTGCTGGGCAGCTGTGCACAGACAGGGCTTCTGCTTCCTGCCCAGTTGCTTTGGGGTTTATATCCGCTGTTGCTGTGGGCTTGGCCTGGCTGGGGCTGTTCCTCCAAATTGGTGGAGCCCCATTGGAGGGGGAGCGGCCGGGAGGCTATTTATCTCCGTAAGGGGCCTCTGTGCTCCCTGCTGCCCAGGGGTTTAGAGTGCCCAGAGATCCCCAGATTCCCTGCCTCTGGTCTAAGTGACCTGTCCTGCCCCTTTAAGACTTCCAAAAAGCACTCTCCAAACCAAAACAACAACAGCAGCAATGAGAGAGGGAACAGAAAGGAAAAAAAAAAGGAAAAAACACGCGATTTTTTTTTTTTTTTTGTCCTCAGGTGCCGGTTCCAGGCACCTGCTCACTCGTCCTGGTGCCCTGTCTACCTAGCACCAGGGTCCCTGTCCTTTCAAGGCTTCCAAAAAGCACCCACCCACCGGTCCCGCAGGGAAGGAACGCTCGATATTCTTTGTCCTGAGGCACTGGTCCCAGGCACCTGCTCACCAGTCCCGCCGCCCTGCCTCCCTAGCACCGGGGTCCCTGTCCCTTTAAGGCTTCCAAAAAGCACTCACCAAAAAGAGAGAAAAAAAGGGGAAAAACGCGCGATTTCCTCAGTCCTCAGGTGCCGGTCTCAGGCACCCGCCCACCAGTCCCACAGGGAAAAACGCGCGATATTCTTTGTCCTCAGGCACCGGTCCCAGGCACCCGCTCACCAGTCCCGCCGCCCTGCCTCCCTAGCACCGGGGTCCCTGTCCCTTTAAGGCTTCCAAAAAGCACTCACAAAAAAAGATTTTAAAAAAAGGGGAAAAACGCGCGATTTCCTCTGTCCTCAAGTGCCGGTCTCAGGCACCCGCCTCCCGGTCCTGCAGGGAAAAACGTGGGATATTCTTTGTCCTCAGGCACGGGTCCCAGGCACCTGCTCACTGGTCCCGCCACCCTGCCTCCCTAGCAACGGGGGCCCATCCCTTTAAGGCTTCCAAAAAGCACTTGCCAAAAAAAAACCGCTCCAGTTTCTTTCCACCCGCCGGGAGCCGGGGGGAGGGGCGCTCGGGTCCCGCCGGGCCGGGGCTTGTATCTTACCCCCTTCGCAAGGCGCTGGGTTCTTGCAGGTGTGGATGTGGTCTGGATGTTGTCCTGTGTCCTGTGGTCTCTATTTTAGGAAGATTTTTCTTTGGTATATTTTCATAGCTCTATGTGTTTTTGGGAGGAGATTTCCACTGCTCTACTCACGCCGCCATCCTCAGCCCTTCTGAATAACCTTTTTAATGTATTTTTAAATTCAACTTACTAATATTTTGTTGAGGATTTTTGCATCTGTGTTCATCAGTGATGTTTGTCTGCAATTTTCTTTTTTGTATTCTCTTACTCTGTTTTTAGTGTCAGATGCTGGCCTCATAGAATTAATTTGGAAATTCTCCTTCCTCTCCATTTTTTTGGAATAGTTTGAGAAGGATAGGTATTAACTCTTCTTTAAATGTTTGGTAGAATTTACCTGGGAAGCCATCTGTTCATGGGATTTTTGTGTGTTGGCATTTTTCTTATCATCAATTCAATTTCATTGCTAGTAATAGGTCTGTTTAGATTTTGTCATTCTTCCTGGTTCAGTCTTGTAAGAGTGCATATTTCTGGGGACATGCGTTTCTTCTAGGTTATCTAATATTTTTTATATATAATTTTCATAGAATTCTCAAAATCATTCATGTTTCTATGGTGTCAGTTATAACTTCTCCTTTTTCATTTCTTACTTTGAGTCCTCTCTTCTTTGTTAATGAATAACAGAATAGAACCAACTCTTAGTTTCATTTATCTTTTATGTATTTTTAGGTCCTTTTCATTTATGTGTGTTCTGATAGTTATTGTTTTCTTCCTTCTATTATCTTTGGATTTGTTCTTTTTCTAGTTCCTTTAGGCATATGGTTAGATTCTTTATTTGATATTTTTCTTTTTTCTCAAAGTAGGCCTATATTACTATTAATTTCCTTCTTAGAACTGCTTTTGCTGCATCCCCAAAATTTTGAACCATTCTATTTTCATTATTATCCAATTTTTTTAAAATTTCCCTTTTGACATATTCTTTGAACTATGGTTGTTTAACAGCATGTTGTTCAACCTCCACATGTTTGTGTGTTTCCTTTCATTCTTGCATTTTATCTCCAATTTCATACATTGTATTTGGAAAGATACTTGGTATGATTTCAATCTTTTTAAATTTATTGAGACATGTTTTGTTGCCTAATGTGATTTATCTTCAAGAATGTTCCATGAGTTCTTGAAAAGAATATGTATTCTGCCATTTTTGGATGTAATGTTCTGTATATATGTATCTATCAAATACTTTTGCTTAATGTGTCATTCAGAAACATTGTTTCCTTATTGATTTCTTTATGGATGATCTATCCATTGATGTAAAAGCGGTGTTCAACTCCCCCATTCTTATTGTATTATTACTGTCAATTTATTCACTAATGTCTTAATATTTGGAATACTTTTTATATATTTATTAATATATTTTATAAATAATTATGTACTTATATATAAAACTATATGCACAATATATTTATATATTATATATTATGTATTTATTTTCATATTAAAATAATTAAATGCTATATAATATTTTATATAAATATTCATATATTTAGGTGCTCCTCAGTTGGGTACAGAGATTTTTGCAATTTTTGTATCTTCTAGCTGGATTGAGCCCTTAATAATTACTTAATATCCTTTTTTTGTCTCTTGTTGCAGTCTTTGTTTTAAAGACTATTTTGTCTTATATGTGTAAAGCTACTCATTTCTATTTGTATGGAATATCTTTGTCCATCTCTTCAGTTTCAGTTTGTGTGTATGTTCTTAGGTGTGATATGAGTCTCTTGTAGACAGCATATAGATGAGTCTTGTTTTTTTCATCCCTTCAGTCTTCTTATGGCTTTTGATTGACACATTTAATCCATTTAAATTTAAAGTAATTATTTATAGGCATGTAGTTATTGACATTTTGTTAAATGTTTTCTGGTTATTTTTGTAGTTCTTCTTTGATCCTTTCTGTCTTACATGCTTTCTTCCCTTCTGCATGGTGGCTTTCTTTAGTGTTGTATTCCTTTCTTTTTATTTTTTGTGTATTATAGACTTTGGTTTGTGGTTGCCATGGGGTTTATATATGATGTTTTACATATATAGTAGCCTGTGTTAAGTTGATGGTCTCAAGTTTGAATGCATTCTAAAAGTCTACATTTTTAACTCTCCCTCCTCTACATTTCATATAAATGATGTCTTCTTTCATGCCTTTTTATTTACTGGTTCCCTTAACTAATTTTTAGAAGCGATTGATTTTACTACTTTTGTCTTTTAAACTTCATACTAGCTTTTAAGTAGCTGAACTATATGTTTGCTTTTACCAGTGAAATTTCTTTTTTCCCCTTATAGCTTTCTTTTTCTCTTAAATATATCCCTCTAATATCTCTTGTAAAAGTACTTTAGTCGTTGTGAACTCCTTTAACTCATTTATCTGGGAAGCTCTTTATCTCTCCTTCATTTCAGGATGGCAAATTTCCTGGGTAAAGTATTCCTCCTAGTACTTTGAATATATCATGCTACTCCCTTCTGGCCTGTAGAGTCTCTGCTGATAAATCAGCTGATAGCTTTATGGGGTTTCCCTTGTATATTACCTGCTACTTTTCTACTGCTGCTTTCAAGATTCTCTTTGTCTTTGATATTCAATACTTTCATTATTATGTGTCTGATGTGGACCTTCTTGGGTTCATCTTGTTTGGAGCTTTCTGTGCTTTCTGGACTTAGATACCTGTTTCTTTCCCTATGTTTGGGAAGATTCCAGCTATCATTTATTCAAATAAGGTTTCCACCCTTTGCTATCTTCTTCTTCTGGGATTCTTATAATGTGCATATTAGACAATTTGATGTTGTTCAGAGGTTCTTTCATCTATGCTCATTTCTTTTTATTCTTTTTTCTTTCTGCTATTCATCTGGAGTGATTTCCAGTACTTTGTCTCTCAAATCTCTGCTTCATATTCTGCATCCTTTAACCTACTGTTGATTCCCTGTATTATTTTTTTCATTTAATTTATTGCATTCCTCATCTCCTATTTTTAACATATATTTTCTATCTCTTTCTTGAGGCGGTCACAGTTCATTTACTGTTCTCTCAAGTCTGGTGAGCATCTTTGTAATCATTAGACTCTTAATCAGGTATATTGCATGACTCTATTTCATTTGGTTCTTTTTTTGAAGTTTTTCTTTTATTTCAAGCATATTCCTATATTTCATCATTTAGTTTGAGTTTCTGTGTTTGTTTCTATAGGCTAAGTGAAAGGTCTAACTTTAACAGTCTTGAAGGCATGGCCTTGTATAGGGATGGTCCCTTGGGTAGACTGTGTGTGCCTGGTAGTTGTGGCTGGCTGGCTGGAGGCTAGGTTGGCATGGGTCTGGTGTCCTGGTGCTGAGGCTCCTAATGGGTCTTCTAGGTGGGTATCAGGTAGGGTCATGCTGGAAGGTGGCCAATATTGGAGGGGCACATTCTGGGGAGCTCCCATGTGGGCAATGAGCTGTGACCTTTCTGGTGGCACTGCAGTAACAGGGTAGCTGGGAATAGAAAGGGTACCAGCAGGGTGAATCTGCATGGATGCTACACTAGTGCCACCTTGGTGGGACTACTGGATCTTTGGAAGATGTGTTTCTGTGCTGCTGGGTCCACAAAACTGCCTTGGTTAAGTCTGGATCTGTTGTGTGTGCCCTGACTCTGGTTCAATGTTGAACCAGTCTTGCACACTTAGAATCAGTCTCACTTGATGATGTATAATTAATTTAATAATTAATTGTTGTATTTGTATTTACTCACTATATTTTATTTAGGATATTTTTACCTATATTCCTGATATAATTTGATCTACACTTTCCCTTTATTATGATGTCTTTGGTTTTCACATTTTGGAAGATAATACTGGCCCCTTACCATGAATTAGGAAGTCTTCCATTTGCTTCTATGTTCTGGAAGTAAGTGTAGAGAATTAATGCTATGTCTTCCTTAAGCGATTGACAGAATTTACCAGGGAAATCATCTGTGCCCAGTGCCTGTTTTTGGAAGGTTATTAATTATTGATTAATTTCCTTAATAGATATAGACATATTCAGATCATCTATTTTTCCTCGTGTGAAATTTTCTAGTTTGTATTTTTCAAGGAGTCAGCATTTTGTTGAAGTTATCAAATACGTAGGCAAGACTCTTTCAGTGTTCTTCTATGTCCATGAGATCAGTAGTGATGACAATTTTTAACATGTATTGTTGCAATTTGTGTGTTCTCTCTTTGTTATTAATGGTTATTCTGGCTAGATCTAGTGATCACTTCAAAGAACTAGCTTTTGGTTTTGTTGATTTTTCTCTACTGTTTTCTCTATTCCCTTTCATTGATTTATGTTCTCATACTTTTTTTCTGCTTGCTTTAGAACTACATTGCTTTTTTTCTCTTTTTTCCTCAGGGGGAAATTTAGGTGATTTTTTACATTTCTTCTGGTTTGGTTGCATCCCACAGCTTTGATAAGTTGCATTTTTATTTATTTATAATATTCTTAAATTATTTTGAGACTTCTTCATAGACTCATGAGTTATTATAAGCATGGTGTTATTTCCAAACACTTAATATTTTCCAGCTATCTTTCTGTTATTTATTTACTGTTTAATTACATTTTAACCTGAGAGCATATTTTGTATGATTTCCTTTCTTTATATTTGTTAAGGTGTAGACAACCCAGCAGTTAACTTTGCTGTAGTTTAGTTTCTGCTTAAGCTTGATTTATAACCAAAACGCATCTAAGAGAAAAGAACAACAAAAAAGTAAACACTGCTAAAGTTTGATTAATAGCCAAAACCAATCTAATAGAAATAACAATATGTATTAATTCCTGGAATCTGGTGTCAGTTATGAACAGTGTGCAACAGGAGCTACAAACAGTTCTTGTGATCTTTCTGAGGCAAACAGACGAAGAAGATGCTGTGAAACTCACATAACAGGATGACTTGACTTAACACAATAGGAACATAAGAAACATATATAGTTCATGGTTGATTCATTGAGAAAGTACATTCAATAATTATTAACCAATGATTGCTTTACTGCTTGCTGTAACCTAATAAAGATGCAGGGGCACACTGACTCATTGCTTAGTCTCCAAGGAAGTCTAAGCCCTCTGCATTAAATGTCATTCTGACTCAGTTTCTCATTTTTGCTGTCCCCGACTGCTACATCTGGTGCCCAGTGTGGGGCTCGAAAGTGACAGGTTTCAATTGACTTTAGGCTGGTCAGAACTGAAAGGGAATTGTACACTCCGAGGTAAGTGAAACTTTCTGAATTATTTTTGCAGAGTCATGGGAAATTCCCAGACCACCCAGCAACAATATGCTGTTTTATTGCATACTTTACTTAAGGCTCTGGGGTTAAAGTTAAAAAATCAACTATGATAGAGTTGTTTGATTTGGTTAATAAGCATTGTTATTGGTTTAATCCACAAGGGAAAGCTGTATTGAATTTAAAAGTCTGGAGACAGGTTTTGAGAGCTCTCCACCAAGCTCATCAGCAGGGGGAGGAAATTCCCTTGTCTGTCTGGTCTCTGTGTAATTTAATTAGTTTTGCCCTAGAACCTTTACAATCTGAATCTGAGGAATCTGTGAGAGCAGACGATGCTGAAGTTAATGATGAAAACGGGAAAAAAGAGGAGACCCAGAAAATACTGGGGGAGCGTCCTCATTCTCATGAATCTCCTGCAGGTCGATATGAAAGTCTTGGGACTTTACATACTGAATCATTATTTTCTGAGGAGGAATCAGATATGGAAAAGGATTCTGAAACAGAAATAAAAAAGGATAGAAAACGTAGCTTTTCTCAGCTGCATTCAGAAACTCCACCTTTAAGTAATGGTTCTAAACATTCTATTGAAAAACAAATAGCTACCTTAACAACATTATTAGAATCACTAACTGCAACACTAACTTCTTTGAAAAATAGAGTTGAATCTCCCTTAGTTAAGGAAGATGATAAACACATTTATCCAGTAAATACTTTTGATAATAAAGAGAGAAAAACATGGCGGTGTGAGAGGACAGACAGAGGTTTCCTCCTAAAACTGGATATAATTAGAAAATTTAACTGATGCAACTAATCCTGAGAGAGGAACAGGAAAGAGGATGGCACCAGACTGCACACACCTGGAGAAAAGAGCAGACCTCACTAAATGTGAGGGGTAATGTACCACAGCTATGGCTCCGTGGGAACCTAGCCCCTCCCCGACCCCAGCTCATAGGCGGGAGGAAGAGAAACAGAGCAGGGAGGGAGTGGAAGGCTTGGGACTGCTGAATACCTAGCTCCGGAGATCTGCTCTGGGAGCACAAACCTACATTTCACGGTGCTGTCATGAGACTCACATGACTACCGGGTTGGAAAGTTAATACAGGCAGAGTTCCTGGGGAGACTGGGATTCTGGCTGCTAGTGGAAAGCAGGGATCCATATCCGGCTGCTCTGGGACAAAAACATACCTGTGTGACCGGCCCATTGGCTCAGGCAGTGGAGACAGGCACAGGAACCAGGAGGTGGGTAACAGCTTTCTCCTCCCACCAGGCAAAAGTACCGCTCCCCTGCAACCCCCAACATTGCTTCAGGGGCTGAGTAGCTCCATAATAGAGCTTCTGGACAATAGAGAGTGCCACATACAAACATGAAATGTCAAAGGAACCTTGTCCAGAGTAAAATTATTAATACAACTCCCGAGAAAGATTTAAATGATATGGACCTCATGACTCTTCCTGAAAGGGAGTTCAAACTGAAAATCATCAACATTCTAATGGAGGTACAGAAAGACATCCAAGAACTCAGGAATGAATTCAGGTTGGATATTCAATCATTGAAGAGAAAGATGGAGGGTATTAAAAGCAGGTTGTATATGGTGGAGGAGACAATAAATGAAATAGAAACTAGATAAGAGGAATACAAAGAAGCTGAGGCACAGAGAGAAAAATGGATCTTTAAAAATGAAAGAATATTGAGATAACTGTGTGACCAATCCAAGTGGAACAATATTCACATTATAGGGATACCAGAAGAAGAAGATAGAGAGAAAAGGATAGAAAGTGTCTTTGAGGATGTAGTGGCTGAAAACTTCCCCAAACTGGGGAAGGAGATAGTCTCTCAGGCCATGGAGATCCACAGATCCCCCTACAAAAGGGACCCAAGGAAGAAAACACCAAGACACACAGTAATTAAAATGGGAAAGATCAAGGATAAGGACAGACTGTTAAAAGCAATCAGAGGCAGAAATAAGATCACATACAAAGGAAAGCCCATCAGGCTAACATCGGACTTCTCAGCAGAAACCTTACCGGCCAGAAGGGAGTGGCATGATGTATTTAATGCCATGAAGCAGAAGGGCCTGGAATCAAGATTGCTTTAACTGGCAAGACTTTCATTAAAATTTGAAGGAGGAATTAAACAATTTCCAGATAAGCAAAAGCTGAAAGAGTTTACCTCCCACAAGCCATCTCTGCAGTCTATTTTGGAGGGACTGTAATAAATGGAAGTGTTCCTAGGGTTGGACAGCTGTCAACAGAGGTAGTAAAACCATGGTAGGCAGAGTGGAACAGCTGATTGTGAGGCAAATGCAAAATTAAATTGACTATCCCCAAAATCAATCAAGGGATAGAGAAAAAGAGCAGAATTTGATACCTAATATATAAATAATGAAGGAGGAAGAAAAAGGAGGAGAAATAGAAAAGAACCTTTAGATTGTGTTTGTAACAGCATAAAAAGTGAGTTAAGTTAGACTCTTAGATAGTAAGGAAAGTAACCTGGAACCTTTGGTAACCACGAATCTGAAGCCTGAAATGGCAATAAGTACATACCTATCGATAATCATGCTAAATGTAAATGGACTGAATGGACTAATCAAAAGATATAGAGTCACTGAATGGATAAAAAAACAAGACCCATCTATAAGAGACTCACCTCAAACCCAAAGACATGTACAGACTAAAAGTCAAGGGATGGAAAAAGATATTTCATGCAAACAATAGGGAGAAAAAAGCAGGTGTTGCAGTACTAGTATCAGACAAAATAGACTTCAAATCAAAGAAAGTAACAAGAGATAAAGAAGGACATTACATAATGATAAAGGGCTCAGTCCAACAAGAGGATATAACCATTATAAATATATATGCACCCAACACAGGAGCACCAGCATATGTGAAACAAATACTAACAGAACTAAAGTAGGAAATAGAATGCAATGCATTCATTTTAGGATACTTCAACACATCATTCACTCCAAAGGACAGATCCACCAGACAGAAAATAAGTAAGGACACAGAGGCACTGAACAGCACACTAGAACAGATGGAACTGATAGACATCTGTAGAACTCTACACCCAAAAGCAACAGGATACACATTCTTCCCAAGTGTATATGGAACATTCAACAGAATAGACCATTTACTAGGCCACAAAAAGAGCCTCAGTAAATTAAAAAAGACTGAAATTCTACCAACCAACTTTTCAGACCACAAAGGTATAAAACTAGAAATAAATTGTACAAAGAAAGCAAAAAAGCTCACAAACACATGGAGGCTTAACAACACGCTTCTAAAGAGTCAATGGATCAATGACCAAATTAAAATGGAGATCCAACAATATATGGAAATAAATGACAAAAACAACACAAAGCCCCAACTTCTGTGGGATGCAGTGAAAGCAGTATTAAGAGGAAAGTATATAGCAATCCAGGAATATTTAAAGAAGGAAGAACAACCCCAGATGAATAGTCTAATGTCACAATTATGAAAATTGGAAAAAGAAGGACAAATGAGGCCTAAAGTCAGCAGAAGGAGGGACATAATAAAGATCAGAGAAGAAATAAACAAAATTAAGAAGAATAAAACAATAGAAAAATCAATGAAACCAAGACCTGGATCTTTGAGAAAATAAACAAAATAGATAAGCCTCTAGCCAGACTTATTAAGAGAAAAAGAGAATCAACACACATCAACAGAATCAGAAATGAGAAAGGAAACATCATGAAAGTCCCCACAGAAATAGAAAGAATTATTAGAGGATACTATGAAAACCTATATGCTAACAAGGTGGAAAACCTAGAAGAAATGGACAACTTCATAGAAAAATACAACCTCCCAAGACTGACGAACGAAGAAACACAAAATCTAAACAGACCAATTACCAGCAAAGAAATTGAAGCGGTAATCAAAAAACTACCCAAGAAAAAAAACCCCGGCCAGATGGATTTACCTCGCAATTTTATCTGACATAGAGAGAAGATATAATACCCATTCTCCTTAAAGTTTTCCAAAAAACAGAAGATGAGGGAATACTCCCAAACTCATTCTATGAAGCCAACATCATCCTAATACCAAAACCAGGCAAAGACGCCACCAAAAAAGAAAATTACAGACCAATATCCCTGATGAACATAGATGCAAAAATACTCAATAAAATATTAGCAAACCTAATTCAAAAATATATCAAAAGGATCATACACCATGACCAAGTGGGATTCATCCCAGGGATGCAAGGATGGCACAACATTCGAAAATCCATCAACATCATCCACCACATCAACAAAAAGAAGGACAAAAACCACATGATCATCTCCATAGATGCTGAAAAAGCATTCGACAAAATTCAACATCCATTCATGATAAAAATTCTCAACAAAATGGGTATAGAGGGCAAGTACCTTAACATAATAAAGGCCATATATGATAAACCCACAGTCAACATCATACTGAACAGCAAGAAGCTGAAAGCTTTTCCTCTGAGATCAGGAACAAGACAGAGATGCCCACTCTCCCCACTCTTATTCAACATAGTACCTGAAGTTCGAGCCATGGAAATCAGACAAAATGAAGAAATACAAGGAATCCAGATTGGTAAAGAAGAAGTTAAATTGTCACTATTTGCAAATGACATGATATTGTACATAAAAAACCCTAAAGACTCCACTCCAAAACTACTAGAACTGACATCGGAATACAGCAAAGTTGCAGGATACAAAATTAACACACAGAAATCTGAGGCATTCCTATACACTAACGATGAACTAATAGAAAGAGAAATCAGGAAAACTATTCCATTCACAATAGCATCAAAATAATAAAATACCTAGGAATAAACCTAACCAAAGAAGTGAAAGACCTATACCCTGTAAACTATAAGACACCCTTAAGAGAAATTAGAGGACACTAACAATGGAAACTCATCCCATGCTCTTGGCTGGGAAGAATTAATATAGTCAAAATGGCCATCCTGCCCGGAGCAATATACAGATTTGATGCAATCCCTATCAAATTAACAACAACATTCTTCAACGAACTGGAATAAATAGTTCAAAAATTCATATGGAAACACCAGAAGTCCCCAAATAGCGAAAGTAATCGTGAGAAAGAAGAATAAAGTGGGGGGGGATCTCACTCCCCAACATCAAGCTCCACTACAAAGCCATAGTAATCAAGACAATTTGGTAGTAGTACAAGAACAGAGCCACAGACCAGTGGAACAGATTAGAGACTCCAGACATTAACCCAAACATATAGTGTCAATTAATATTTGATAAAGGAGCCATGGACATACAATGGGGAAATGACAGTCTCTTCAACAGATGGTGCTGGCAAAACTGGACAGCTACATGTAAGAGAATGAAAGTGGATCACTGTCTAACCCCATACACAAAAGTAAATTCAAAATGGATCAAAGACCTGAATGTAAGTCATGAAACCATAAAACTCTTAGGAAAAAACATAGGCAAAAATCTCTTGTGCATAAACATTATCAAATTCTTCATGAACATATCTCCCTGGGCAAGGAAATCAAAAGGGAAAATGAACAAGTGGGACTATATCAGGCTTAAAAGCTTCTGTATGGCAAAGGACACCATTAATAGAACAAAAAGGTACCCTACAATATGGAAGAATATATTCGGAAATGACAGATCCGATAAAGGGTTGACATCCAAAATATATAAAGAGCTCACGCACCTCAACAAACAAAAAGCAAATAATCCAATTAAAAAATGGGCAGAGGAGCTGAACAGCTCTCCAAAGAAGAAATTCAGATGGCCTACAGACACATGAAAAGATGCTCCACATCACTAGTTATCAGAGAAATGAAAACTAAAACCACAATGAGATATCACCTCACACCAGTAAGGATGGCCACCATCCAAAAGACAAACAACAACAAATGTTGGTGAGGTTGTACAGAAAGGGGAACCCTCTTACACTGCTGGTGGGAATGTAAATTAGTTCAACCATTGTGGAAAGCAGTATGGAGGTTCCACAAAAAGCTCAAAACAGACTTACCATTTGACCCAGGAATTCCACTTCTAGGAATTTACCCTAAGAATGCAGCACTCCAGTTTGAAAAAGACAGATGCACCCCTATGTTTATTGCAGCACTATTTACAATAACCAAGAAATGGAAGCAACCTAAGTGTCCATCAGTAGATGAATGGATAAAGAAGATGTGGTAACTATACACAATGGAATATTATTCAGCTATAAGAAGAAAACAAATCCTACAATTTGCAACAACATGGATGGAGCTAGAGGGTTTTATGCTCAGTGAAATAAGCCAAGCAGACAAAGACAAAAACCAAATGATTTCACTCATCTGTGGAGTATAAGAACAAGGGAAAAACTAAAGGAACAAAACAGCAACAGAATCACAGAACCCAAGAATGGACTAACAGTTACCAAAGGGAAAGTGACTGGGGAGAATGGGAGTGTAAGGGGGTATAAGTGTGGGGAAGAAGAAAGGGAGTATTATGATTAGCATGTGTAATGTGGGGTATGGGGGAAAGGGGAGGGCTGTGCAACACAGAGAAGACAAGTAGTGATTTTACAACATCTTACTATGCTGATGGACTGTGACTGTAATGGGGTTTCTGGGGGGGACTTGGGGTAGGGTAGAGTGTAGTAAACATAATGTTCTTCATGTAATTGTAGATTAATGATAATAAAATAAAATAATAAAATGAAATGAAATAGAAATTTAAAAAAATAAAGGGAACTTGTCCCTACAGCCCCTCCTTTACCTCCATATCAGGAATTTCCACCTAAGTTAATTGTTCCCATTCCTCAAGTTTCAACAGCAGCTCAATCCATTTTAAATGCAAGAAGAGAGGGGGATATTGATGCTTTCTCACTGCCTATTTCAGCTTCTGCGTTTCCTTTCACTGAACAACAAATGCCTGCTAATGACTAATATCCTCAAGAATATCCACAATTTGAATACACTCCCTTACCTTTTAAAGTTATAATAGACTTGAAACAAGCAGTGACTATGTATGGAATGCAATCTAATTATGTTAAAGGACTGTTACAAGGATTAGCATAGGAATACCGCTTAATCTCCTATGACTGGGATATGTTACCTAGAACAGTGGCCTTTAACAAAAGAGAAGTTTCAAGCATTAGAGCAATTAATACAAGAATAGCTGTCTGCTGGACATATAGAAGATTCTGTTAGTCCATGGAATTTTCCTATTTTTGTTAAGAAAAAAATCAGGAAAATAGAGAATGATGACATTTGTATATTTTAAGGAAAATAAACGAAATTCAACCTACAGGTCCTCTACAACCTGGACTGCCACAACCCAGTATGATTCCCCTAGATTAGAATATTAAAATAATTGATTTAAAAGATTGCTTTTTCAGCATTCCATTACAACCTTCTGATTGTGAAAAATTTGATTTTACTATTCCATCTCCCAATAATTATAAACTTACAACTCGATGTCAATGGAAACTTTTACCTCAAGGAATGTTAAATAGCCCTAGATTATGTCAATACTTTGTTACTCAACCTTTAGTAAAATTAAGGAGAAAATTTCCTGATTCCTCAATTATTCATTATATGGATGACATTTTATTTGCTCATAAAAATTTGCTCACTTTACAAACCCTCTTTAAGCAAGCTGTTATAGAATTAACCGTTCTGGTTATTATTGCTTCTGACAAGGTACAGAATAGTACTCCATATAACTATTTAGGAAGTATAATTGAAAGAACAAAGATTCTTCCACAAAAAATTCAAATTAGGAGAGACAGTCTCAGGACTCTCTTAGGTGATATTAATCGGCTTCCCCCTTCATTAGGAATTTCAACCTATTTACTCAAGCATTTATTTAATACTTTAAATGGGAATTCTGAGTTAAATACTCCTAGACAATTGACACCTCAAGCTGAAAAAGAATTAGAATGGATAGAGGAACACATGAGAAATAGCTATTTAGATTATATTGATCCACAATATGATTTTGAATTATTAGTCTTCCCTTCTGAGCATTCCCCTACTGGTATTTTATGGCAAAAAGGAAAAATTCTAGAATGGATATTTTTACCACATCAGGAATCAAAGAAATTACTTACATATATAGATAAAATTTGTCAGTTAACTATTCGTGGGCACTTACGATTGCATGCCTTGATTGCACAAGACCCTTACCAAATCGTTGCTCCCCTTAATAACATCCAAATAGCTGACAACTGGAAATTGAATGATAGCTGGCAAATAGCCTTTGCCAACTATATAGGAAATATTAATAATCATTTCCCAAAAGACAACGTATTCCATTTCTTTAAAAATCTCAATGGATTTGTACTGACATTATTAAAACTCATCATATCCCAAAAGCTGATACTTATTAAACAGATGCTAATAAGGAAGGCAAAGCAGGATATAGTGGAAAAACTACAAAAATTGTTCAAACTTCTTATCTCTCAGTACAAAAAGCTGAATTATATGCTCTTATTATGTTATTACAAAATGTTACAAATCCCCTTAATATTGCTACTGACTCACAATATGTTGAATATATGGCAAAACATATTTACTCTGTTACTCTATTTGGTTATTGCACTGAATTGCATCAATTATTTTGTACTTTGTAACAATTATTGTATGATAGACATCATGATCTTTATATTACTCATATGTGAGCACATATCTCCCTCCCTGGACCAATGACTAAAGCTAATGAACACATTGATAAGTTACATATTGGATCCCTATTGACTGCCAAGGCATGGCATGAACAAACTCATGTTAACAGAAAAGGGTTACAAGTTAAATTCCACCTCACTAAAGAACAGGCTCAAAATATTATTTATCAATGCCCTCAGTGTACTCAAATTCAAAGTAAACCTTACACCCCAGGGGTCAATCCAAGAGGACTGCACCCTAATGAACTGTGGCAAATGGATGTCACCCATATTCCAGAGTTTGGAAAGCTATCTTTTGTTCATTGCTCAGTTGATATGTATTCTAGTTTTAGATGGGCTTCTGCACTATCACTAGAAAAGGCTGATAATGTAATTCAACATTTACTAGAAGCTTTTAATGTTATGGGATTGCCAACTAAAATCAAAACAAATAATGCCCCTAGTTATCTTTCAGCAAAATTACGAAAGTTTCTCTCCCAATGGGATATTAAGTATGTTACTGGAATTCCATATAACCCTCAGGGACAAGCAATTATTGAAAGACATAATCGTACATTAAAAGAGATGTTGCTTAAACAAAAAGGGAGACAATGGTGGCATAGAAACTCCCCATATGAGAATACATAGCACATTATTTACCCTGAATTTTTTTAATTTAAACGATACAGGTTCATCAGCAGTGCACAGATATTGGGTACAGGAAAAGCCTCCTGAAATAAATCAGCCTGCTTTTTACAAAAATGACATGGGAGAATGGGAATCAGGGATGGTTCAAAGGTGGGGCCGAGGATATGCTTGTTTCATTACAGAAACAGGAGAAACTGTGTGGATCCCAGCTAAAAAGATAAAACCCAAAAAATGAACAAAAGGCCTCGATTTGATGTTGAACCTCCAGTTGATGAGATGCAAGCCATGATTATTGGAAGATCCAGAGTTCGAGTTCCATTACCAAGAACTCAAAAAGTGAATCCCCCAACATGGGGACAACTAAAAAAGATAACACAGGAAGCTGAAAAAATTATACAACTGACCGGACAGGCACGCAACGCTTCAAATTTGTTCTTCGCTGTGATTGCTCTGGTCACAATAGAGGTAAGTTCTGCTAATGGCATTAATCATTCATATTGGGCTTACATTCCTAACTCCCCAATCAAGCAAGTTATTCATTCGCTCTCCAAAATGGTCCCAATATACGTTAATGATTCCAATTGGACTCCTGGTGCTTATGATACTCGTAGCCCATTAAGGCCAGAAGAGGGTTTGAAAATTGTAAATTATGCAGTGGGAGTAGAGGGGATACCCATTTGTATTAGGCATGAATACCATTGCTTGAAAATGCAACCAGCTGCATGGCTATCCATTGTCAAAAACGATACCAATAAAATATTATTCCTTCTTCAAGCATTCGGATTCCACAAAAAAAGATAATACAAAAGACACAAAAGATCATACCCCAATTTACCCACCTGCATCTAGCCAATAGCTACGAAAATCAGTGAATGGGTGCATAGGACGAATTGTCGAGGGGAAATAGGTCAGGTTTTATTTAATACTTCCTATGGAAGCGTCATTGATTGGAGCCCTCAAGGTTCCGCCCAGACCAAAGGACAGGGGCATGACCTGAAATGGTGTAAATATATTAATGGCATTAATTACACCATTGTCACGTTTCTAATGAGACCATTTATTGGCATGGAGGTGGAATGTCTCTTCCTGCCCCACATTTACCTTTTGGGTCCCTGCAATATCACTTACGGAAAATTCCCTCAGCTTTATGGGGTCTGATAGCTTGGAAAGACCATATTTGGAATGATAGCATTACAAAAAGTAGTCGATTGAGTTTTACAAAAAATGAGAGTCATTATATTACAGTCTGTGTCAGATTGCCTTATTTAATTATGATTGGTCATACAGTGTGGAATTCGTCCAGATATTCCATCTCCTCTGTAAATTGTTCATTTTATACTTGTATAAATAACTCTGTTCCTTTTTCCACAAAATATGATCTTTATATTCTGAAGGGTAGAACAGGTCTCTGGCTTCCAGTTCAACTACACCGAAAGTGGGAAAATTGTCCAAGCATGATGCTTCTCCAATATACTATTGATAATCTTCTGAAAAGAACTAAATGAATGATTGGATTAATCATTGCAGCTGTCCTGGGGATCATAGCCATAATTGTAACTGCTGCAACCGCTGGGGTTGCACTTCGGCAACGTGTTCAGACGGTTGACTTTGTTAATAACTGGCATTCTAATTCATCAAAATTGTGGACCACTCAAAGACGGATAGTGAAAATAATGCACATTGACTGACTTGCAACAAGCAGTTATTATGCAAGGAGATCAAATTGTTAGTTTGAAACATCAAATTTCTACAAAATGTGATTGGAATACAACTGGATTTTGTGTTACTCCTATACCTTATAATCATACTTACTTTCCCTGAGATAATGTTAAAATACATTTGTTAAATCATGGTAATATGACTCAAGAAATATTAGACCTTCAACAGCACATTACTGATACTTTCCAGAAACAATTACAAGTATTAAGTGGTTCTAATCTATTGGAAAGCATTGCAGATGGAATAAGTAGTCTGGACCCGATAAATCAGTTTAAAAATTATAGTGGTTCCACTGCTCCATTTACAATAATTGTATTGTGTTTGTTATTTGTGTTTTGTATAGTCTGGAGAAGAGCTACCCGAAAACGTCAACGTGCTCAACAGAAATCAGCAGTCTTCTCATTAATGTTACAAAAGATGCAAGCTAAACAAAAAGGGGGAAATGTAGACACCCCAGCAGGTAACTTTGCTGTAGTTTAGTTTCTGCTTAAGCTTGATTTATAACCAAAACGCATCTAAGAGAAAAGAAAAATATGTTTGCTGCTTAAGTTTGATTAATAGCCAAAACCAATCTAATAGAAAGAACAATATGTGTTAATTCCTGGAATCTGGTGTCAGTTATGAACAGTGTGCAACAGGAGCTGCAAACAGTTTTTGTGATCCCTCTGAGGCAAACCCAGACAAGGAACATGCTGTGAAACTCACATAACCAGATGATTTGACTTAACACAATGGAAACAGAAGAAACATATCTAGTTCGCTGTTGGTTGATTCGTTTAAAAAGTACATTTAATAATTATTAACCAATGATTGTTTTACCACTTGCTGTAACCTGATAAAGACGCAGAGGCACACTGACTCGTTGCTTAGTCTCCAAAGGAAGTCTAAGCCCTCTGCATTAAACGTCATTTTGACTCGGTTTCTCATTTTTGCAGTCTCCAATTGCAACATTAAGGTATGCATTTTGGTCAAGACTGTGGTCTATTGCTGTGAATGTTTCATATGAACTTAAGAAGTGCATTTTGTTCTTTGGTACAGAGCATTCTATAAATGTAAATTAAATCGATTTGCTTTACTGTGCTGTTCAGGTCAACTGTATCCCTACTGATTTTCTGTGTGCTTGATCTATCTTACTGACAGAGGGGTATGGAAGTTTCCAACTGCAGTAGACACAGGTAAATTGACAGTCTTGTTACATGCACACACATTAAGGTTTGTCATGCTTTCTTGTAGAGGAGAAATTCCCCTAATAACTTTCCTTGTCTGTAATCTGTGTAGTCTGAAATTAATATAGCTACTCCATCTTTGTTTTGATTGGTGTTAATACAACATGTCTCTCTATTCTTCACTTTTAAGCTTTATAAGTCCTGTTAATTAAATTGGATTTTGTAGACTACATATAGTTTGGACTTATTTGTTCACTTTGACAATGTTTATAATTAATCTCAATCTTTTAATGTTTTTATAGTATTCATATTTAAGTGTTGTTTATATAGTTGGATTTGTATATACTATACTTGTAACTTTTTCTGTACATCACGTTTACTCATTTTCTCCCTTCTCTAGTTTTAATCAAGCATTTTATTTGATTCCATTTTATCTCCTCTCTTAGCATATGATAAAAGCTTCCCTTAAAAAAATTAGTCCTGCCCTAGAGTTTATGAGATACATGTTAAGATAATGTAAGCCCACCAGCAAATAGTAATCTATACTTCATGTATAGTGTAGAAATATAAAAGAATCCCCCTTCCAGTTACTTGTAACATTGCTGTCATGCATTTAACTTATCCCTATTTAATACTTACCAAAATATCACTACTATTATTGCTTCTAACACAGTTATCTTTCCTATCTACTATGAAGTAGAAAAATAAAATGTACTTATTATTTTTATTCCTTTTCAGGTATTTTTGCTGTCTTTAAACTCAACTTTATGAACTGTATCATTTTTCTTCTAAATAATTTAACATTTATTCTAGGACATGTCTGTACGTGATGAATTTCTTCAATTTTGGTTTTCTGAAAAAGTGTTTAGTTTTCTTCACTTTTGAAGGAAAATTTTCCTGGATATAGAATTATAAGTTGGTGTGTTTTTCTTTTCTCCTTTCAAAACTTTACATTTTTTACTACACTCTCTTGAATGTTTACTGATGGATTTTCCAATGAAATTCTCATCCTTTTCATCTATATGGAAGGTGTATTTTTCCCTCTAGCTTCTTTTAAAATTTTTCTCTCTGCCTTGTGTTTTCTGCAATGTGAATATGATATGCCTAGGAGTTTTTTTTGTTTTGTTTTTATTTATTCCTATTTGGTATTTTCTGAGTGTCTTGTAGCTGTGGCTTTGTGTCTGTCATTGATTTTAGAAAATAATCTGCTATTACTTAAATATTTCTTCTGCTCTATTCTATGTTTTTTCTTCTGTTATTCAAATTATGCATATGCTATGACTTTTTATCTCACAATAATAAGATGTTCTGCTCTCTTGGATTTTTCTTTCATTAGTTTTTCTGTTTGACTTTTAGTTTGGGGAGTTTTTATTGACCTTTCCTCAAGTTCACTGATTCTTTCCTTGGCTGTGTCTAGTCTACACATAAGCCCATCAAAGGCATTTTCAATTATCTTAAAGAGTCTTTTTAAATTTCTAGGATTCCTTTATATTCTTTATTAGAGTTTCCATCTCTCTGCCTACATAACCCATCTGTTCTTGCATGTTGTCTACCTTTTCCATAAGAGTCCTTAACATTTTAATCATAGTTATTTATTCATCAGCTGCTATCTGATACTTCTGAAATCTATTTTATATCAGAGTCTGGTTCTGAAGCTTGTTTTGTCTCTTCAGATTGATTTTGCCTGCCTTTTCCATATATTATGTACTCTTTTCCTGAAATGAAGACACTGTATTGGGTAATAAGATCTGAGGTAAAAATAGGCCATTAGTGTGAGGTTTTATATTAATTTGATAAGAAGTTGGTCTGTATTCAATGTTTGCTGTAGCTTTATACATCACAGGCTTCAGTTGCCTCTTATGTTTCTAGTTTTTGTCTTTCCTGTTGTGTTTGGACTTCCTTAATAATTCTTTGTCAGATAGAGCTTGTGTCTTCCAACTCTTCCAGTTGTGGTCCAGTTACTTTACTGTGGTACATTGTTGGTGTGATGGAAAGTTGTGAAGAAAGGAAAGTGTCATATAATCTTATGACTATGTCTTAGGCTTGTAGTGTACCAGTGTCCCTGAGCTCTGGCCTTAACTATTGTTTCTTAGATTTCCCCCTCCTTATGTGAGACAACAAAGCCAAGGCGGCTGGAGTCAGAGAACTTCACTTTCTCCAAGGTGGGATAAGGATCTGGTAAATTGTTTTCCCCTGGCGAGTAGAACTTTTCTATGGACAATACTTTAGGTTTATTTGACATTGTTTACTCTCCCCTTCCCCCTGATAGAATCTTCTCTGTGTGAACCTAGTGGGTTTCCAAAAACTAAAACTCATGGAAGTGTTGGTGCCTTCCTCACCTGAGGCCACCCAGAAATTTCAAGCTCTCATACTAGTCCACACTCAGCTTACAGAAATTCATTCAAATGCCAGTTTATGGCTCCAGTAGCTTCTGCTGCAGATAATCTGACTTTTGTTGTGAATCTGCATTTGCCTCTGTCTCTCCAGATTTCAGGGTGGCAGCTTTTCCTGAAACCTCAGTTCTCTGATGGGTCCAAGAAAATCATTGATTTTCATCTTATTTGTCCTTTTCCTTGTTTTAATGATGGGTGTGAAGACTTCCGAGCTATTTTATGATGGAGCTGAAGTCTGAAGTCTGCAAGTACCCCCTATTTAAGAAATAAATAGAATATGTAATCAAAACCCTCCTTTGAAAGACAACTGAGATCCAGGTGGCTTCACTGCTGACTCCTACGCAATATGTATGGATAAAATAATACCATTCTGACAGAAGCAGCTTCAAAAATAGAGGAAGAGTGAGTATTTTCCAAATTATTTTACAGGGTTAGCATAACTGTAGTTTCAAATTCTGATGCAGATACTAAAATAAGACCAAATTAACCAATATGCCATGAAGTGAAGATATGAATTCTTAAGCAAAATTTTGTTAAGTTGAATACATCAGTAAATGCAAAGGATAACACCTCATGACTAAGTGTGTTTGGCCAAAGATATAGGTTGGTTCAACATAGAAAATCAACTGATATACTTCACATCAGTAATGGAATAAAAGAATAATGATATAATCATCATAAAACAGATGCAGGAAAAAATGAAAAGTTTCAACAAACACTCATTTTTTTAAATGTCAGCCAATAAAGAATAGAACAAAATGCCTTCAATCTGATGAAAGGTGTCTATGAGAATTGTATAGCCAATATTATACTTAATGGTAAAATGTGGAAGGCAAGGATGGCCACTCTTATCACTATTGGAGAGTAGATCTTTCTACTACTATTTATAATATTATGTACTACTATTTGTAATAGTATTTAAATACTATTTCACTTTAGTATTTAAAAACCTAGCTAATTCAATAATGCAAGAAGAAGAAATAAAATGCACAAAGATTGGAAAGAACTAAGAAACAATGTCATTTTTAGATGACATCATTGCATACACTGAAACTGCTATGAACTGAGAAAAATAGATATAATACATGGCTACAGGAGGGCATGGAATACAAGGTCAATAATTTTTTTAATGTACTTCTATATAAAAATTATGATATGAAATAAAAATACCTTTTTAAATTATATTGAGATTTTAAATAATGGGTGTAAAAACAACAACAAATGTGTCAAATCAGGAATTGGTTAGCAAATAAGGAAAATAAGAAATTGCTGGGCCTCTGTGGTTATCCAGCCCATACCCTGTTTTAATTAATAAGCTTTTATTGGAATACAGCCATGTTTATTGGTTTATATATTGCTATGCCTGCTTTCCCATTATAACACTGAGGAGTTCTGGCACAGACTGCTTGGAACAATAATTATGCCTCTTAAAAATTTTACTGACTGCTATGCTAGGCCACTACACTGAAAAGTAAAAAATTATTTCTGAGGTGAGGAAAGCAAACTTACAGCAATGGAAAGATATACTATGCTTATGGCTAAAAAGACTCAAAATTATTGAGATGGACATTTGTCAAATAGGTATATTGATTCAAGAACACCAAAACAAAAATCTCATCAGGATTTTTAAAGGAGTACATGAGTTAGTCATAAAATTTATATAAATATATAAACTTGAGAAGGATGTAGAACACCTGAAAATATACTGAAAAATAAGAATAACATGATAAGATTGAAATGACCAGATATCAAGATTTCTATGAATCTACAGAATTTTAGACAATGTGCTATTGGACAATGGGCAGACAAAGTTGATCAGGGGTTACCAAACTACAACCCATGGATCAAAATTGGCACACTACGTATTTTTGAATATGCTGGGAGCAAAGATTTATTTTTTCATTTTCAGATGCTATAAACAAATAAAAAGAATAATATTCCATGCCACACAATGGTTATAAGAAATGTAAATTTCAGTGTACACAGATAAAGGTTGACTGGGGAATAACCCAACAGAAAATAAGCACTGAAACTCACCACCCTCTGTTTCCACAATCAAATATTTTGGCATTGGAGTATAAACTACTCATCTTACAGGCTGGCAAACCATGTGGGTTTGGTGGGGTACACAGTAGCACAGAGGAATGGATTTCAAACAAATCTCTGATTCTACTGCACTAGATTATGTATGCACAAATTCCATTGTCTGTGTTTCTCTTAGAAGAGATATGGGTCAAGATAATGATGTACTGGCTTTCTCCTTCCCTGCTTTTTTTCCTAGAGTAACCAAGGTACAGTAATCTAGACAGTGTGGTATTGGGATAGGGATAAACCAGTGCTTAATGGGACCGAAATGAGAGTGCAGAAATAGAACCATATGTTATGGTCAGTTCCTTCTACAGTAAGGTGCCAAGGAGTTCGATGAGGAAAGTTGAGTTTCCTTCTACAAATAATGTTAGAATCCACTGAGGAAAAATGAAAACTAAAAATGAAACCAATATCATTGGAAAAACATGCAGAAATAATTTTTTAAATGAATCTAAAACTAAATGTAAAAGTTAGAAACAATTCTTCTGAAGGAAAACTTCAGTGAATATCTCTGAATGAATATCCTTGACCTTTGCCTAGGCCAAGATGTCTTGGACAGGACAACAATGGTACCTATTGAAGAAAGACTCAACAAACTGAACTGTTGAAAATGTATGACATTGTTCTTCCAGTGAAACTATCAACACACCTAATGAACTAAAACTAACAAAAGATTACCATACCAAACCTTGGTGAGGATACGGAGCCATTAAAACACTCATAAATGTGGTCTTTGTCTTTCTCTGTCTTACTTATTTCACTTAGCATAATACCCTCTAGGTGGATCCATAGTGTTGCAAATGGCAACATTTCATTCTTCTTTATGGTTGAATAATATTGCATTGTATATATGTACCACTCCTTCTTTACTCACTCATCTACTGATGGACACTTTGGTTGCTTCCATATCTTGGCTTTTGTAAGTAATGCAGCAAAAAACAAAGGGGTGCGTATAGCTTTTTGAATCACACATTTTGTTTTCTTTGGGTAAATTCCCCGAAGTGGAATTACTGGGTCAAAAGATGTTTCTATTTTTAGTTTTTGAGAAACCTTCATACTGCTTTCCATAGTGGCTGCACCAATTTACACTCCACCAGCAGTGTACGTGGGTGCCTTTTTCTGCACATCCTCAACAACAATTGTTATTTATTTTCTTCTGGGTAGTAACCATTCTGACTGGTGTGAGGTGATATCTCATTGTGGTTTTGATTTGCATTTCCCTGATGATTGATGATACTGAGCATCTTTTTATGTGTCTGTTGGACATTTGTCTATCTTCTTTAGAAAAATGTCTATTCAGGTCCTCAGCCCATTTTTTAGTTAGATTATTATTTTTTGGGGTGTTGAGTTGTATAAGACAAAAACCATATGACTTCACTTATATGTGGAATGTAAAGAAAACAAAGCAAATGAACAGACAAACAAATGAATGAAGCAGAATTAGATTTGTAGGCACAGAGAAGAGATTGATGGTTGCAAGAGTCTGGGGTGGTGGTTGGGAGGGGTGGGTGAGGTAGGTGAAGGTGAAAAAGAGGCACTGAATTTCAGTTACAATATGAATTAGTCACAGGGATGATAGTATGCCATAGGGAATACAGTCAATAATATTGTAATATATTTGTATGTTGACAGATGGTAGCTCCACTTACTTGGGGGAGTATTTAATAATGTAGATAATTGTTGAAACACTATTTTGTACACCTGAAACCAACATAGTATTGTATCAACTGTACCTCAAGAAAATTCATACACTTCTGGTATAGAATCACTTTTGATAGCTGTTTGTAGTATTTTAAAATAGTGAGGCATACACTTATCACCATATGACCTACCTATCTCACCGCTAGGTATTTATCCAAGAGAAATAAAGACATATGCCCATGCAAAGACACAAACGTGAATATTGATGGTGGCTTGATTCATATGACTCCAAAGTGGGAAACAATCCAAAGGGCCATCAATAGATAATGCAAAAAACAAAATGTGGACATCCATACAATAGAATAATGCTCAACAATGAAAGAGAATGAGGTACTGACACATTCAATAACATAGTTGATATTCAAAATTATTATACTGAGTGAAATAAGAACACAAGAGTGATAGTGTATACTTCCATTTATATAAAATTCTAGGTATTTCCAGCAAACCTGTAGTGACAAGAAGCAGGCCAGTGTTTGACTGGGACTAGGGATGTGAAGAGGGACAGACTGCAAAGGGTGCAACAAATCTTTTAAATGAAGTGGAACTTGCCTCAGTATTGATTGTGGCAGTTCCTTTATGTGGTATACACCCAAGATGACAGAGCTGGAGGTAGAGGAGAAGGGCTCTTGGGGAGACAGGTCATTTTTTCCATTGAAACTGTGTCCCTGGATGTGTATTTTTACATGTAGAGGGACTTATTTCTAAAGTGTAGGAAACATCTGTGTATATTCATGTGAGGCAAGGGAAGGAGAAGGAAGAGGAGAGGACCATGATGGGTGGACTCAAGGCTAGTTTGAGTTATAGTCAAACTATCACCGTCCAAAGGGCGAGAGTCAGAAATTTCTCATTGCACTGAAGCCATGGTGGTGGGGGTGGGGTCAATAGGAAGATCCAGCAGTTTCAGAGAAACTATTGAAAGTGGTGCCCATGGGATTATCAGCCACAGATATTGCAGTGGAGCCATCAGGATGTAAGGGAATGTGACCACATCAACCCTGACTTGGTAAAGCTGTCCATGCATGATCCAGGGACCAGGAGGAAGCCAGCTTGACCTCCTGCCACCAGCACAATCAGGTCAAATAAGCTCAGTCCTATACACCTGCTGCCATCTTAGAGGGGAGAAGGGTAAGACAGAATTGGAGACATGGAGAAATAAACACAAGGAGATAAAAGCTGTCTTTATTATGTTCCTTTGAAAATACCATGACCCATACAAACCAAAAGATTCTGTGACGATTTCACATATGTCCATGGATTCTTTGGCAATCTCTTCAAAAGGTACAGTCCAATTCCCCACTCTGAGCATAGGCTATGACGGGTGACTTGCTTCCAATGAATAGAAAGAAGCAGAAGTTCCAGTGTGTCTCTTCCAAGAGTAGGTCATAAAAGATATTGAGGTCCCTGTCTTCATTGGTCTCTCATTTGGATGACTTGCTTTGAGCAAAACCATATGCCATGTCAACACTTGAGTAGCCTATGGTGAGGCTGCATGGGAAGGAACTGCTAATGGACCTCCAGCTAATAGCCATGTGGGTAAATGATCTTCGAGGTGGATCATCCAGCTCCAGTCAAGCCTTCAGATGACTGCTGCTCAGGCCAATATCCTGAATGCAATCTCATAAAAGACCCTGAGCTAGAACCACCCAGCAACTGAGCTGCTACAGAATTCTTGGCTGACAGAAACTGTGAGATAAACATTTATTGCTTTGGGCACTACATTTTGGGGCACTGGTTACAAAGATAGATAACTAATGAAAATACTGACATATTTATTTATAGTATGAACAATATCATTAGGAAAAATACATTGTAATGTCAATATACAAGAACCAACCAGGCTTCCTTAATTTAACATAATCTGAAATAAGTGTGGAGGAAGGCATTCCATGAACTTCCAGGTTTCAGAGAAGGAAGACAGCATCATCATCATTTCTGTATTTTCCACTGTGACTAGCAAAAGTGCCCCTTTGTTTCCAGTAAATGTTCCTTGGTTGGAAGAGATTCTATAGTCTAGACTTATAAGGGAGCATTGAGTTCATGTGCTTCAAATTTTCTTTTTCACCTGTGATAAAAATTAGTTCCATAAATGAGAGGTGACTCTCCCAAGGTTAGGCAATTGGTTAGAAGTACACCAGGAGTAGAATTTTGGTCTCCTGGCTTCTAGTTCACTAGGCTTAAATTATCAATGCATGTTTCTACATTAGAAGATTGTGGGGGATGGTTGCAAACATTTGGGAAGGTCTAGGAGGAAAGAGTGAAGAGAATGCTTTGAAGGGAGGAAACTGGACACCACTGTGACCCCTCAATTCTTCTATATTTTTTAGTGTCTGTGTACACTTGAGGGCAGGAACAGCTCACACAAAATCATTGAATGTTCTATGCTGAGTAGGACTCACTCCCTACAAGCCCTTCTTCCACTGTACTTGGCTCTGCCTTTACTTCATCACCATGGACTGGAACAGAAATGGGATACTATATCAAAGGCAAAGGCTGGGCATTGGGAAGGGTAGCAGCCTCTGAGGGAGATTTACACATAACTCTGCCACACTGCAATTCCTTCATCTTTGATAATTGCAATTTCACTCAATGAAAAGACCCTTCTCTTTGGGGAAATATGAGTGCAGGTTTCATTAGATGGGCTGGGCTCCTCAGGCTATCTCAAGCAATGGTGACCCTTTTTTTTCTGGTTCTCTTGGTGCCTGCTGAACAACCAAGACTTGGAGGCACCAAACAGTATGATATCTATATCAAGGGGGCAGTGAAGAAAGAGCCACTGGCAATGGAGTTGCAGTGAAGACTGTGGCCCTGGAAGAGAGTGGGGAGGGTATGTTAGGAGACAGCAAGGATCTCTTCATTGCCCTCAAATACACTGTTTGTAGTCCACAGTTTGAGCTGTGGCCTCTCATCCCTGGATACCTGGGAGATGTATGTCCCAAAGGCAGGGATTTGCTGGCAAATGGGTTAGTTACCATTCTCCAACAGTTAGGGGATCTCATAGTGTGTCAGTGTAGTGAAAACTGCTGCCACTTGAATCCATAAGTAGACGTGCAGAGGGGAAGGAATGAACCAGAGGCCAGAAGGCCCACCCATAGGTGCCTGGGAAATAGTCCCATGAATGTCACAGCACTTTTTGCTTACAGCCAGTGCCTTCAGATCCTTGAGCCTAGGTAGAGAGTTAAACTCTATTCTCTGTCATCTTCAACTTAAGTGGTAAGACTGTCATTTCACTCCACAGTAGCTGTAGATGTTGAGGAGCACTCTGCAATATGAAAGCCATAAATTCTCAACTCTTACCCTTTCTACACTGTTGTCTTTCAAGAGTAAACTTCTTGGCTTCTGTCTACTTTTGGATGCATTCCAGTACCTTTAAACATTTGTTTTCTTGTACTCTTTTCCAGCTTTCACGATTAAAATCTGTGGGATGGTTCACATGACTTTTTTATTCGTTTAACTCTTCCACCATAACCAGTTCTGGACTATGTCTTAGAACCCAAAAGAGACAGGAAACATAATGAAACTTTTGCAAGAATTTTATTTTTTCTTTATTTTTTATTGAAGTGCAGTTGATACACAATCCATATTGGTTTCAAGTATACAACACAGTGATTACAGAGTTACACACATTATTAAATCCTCACCCCAACCAGTGTCTGTCAACACAGAAAGATGTTACAGAACCATTGACTATATTTTCCATGCTGCACTTCCATCCCCGTGACCAACTTACATTATGACTGAGGTTTAGTGCCTCTTTAACTCCCTCACCCTCACCACTCACCCATCCTAAACCCTCTACCACCAGTCACTTCTCAGTGTCTGCGAGTCTACTGCTGTTTTGTTCATGTTGCTTAGTTTTGTATTTTTTTAGATTCCACATATAAGTGACATCATATGGTCTTTCTCTGCCTGGCTTATTTCACTGAGCATAACACCCTCTAGGTCCATCCATGTTGCCATAAATGGCAGGATTTCTTCATTTTTATGACTGAATAATATTTCATTCTGTATATGCACCCCATCTTCTTTACCCCTTCATCTATTGATGGGCACTTTGGATGCTTCCATATCATGGCTATTGTAAATAATGCAGCAATAAACATAGGGGAGCATATATCCTTTTAAATCAGAGATTTTGTTTTCTTCATTTAAATCCCAAGAAATGGTTTTCCTGGGTCATATGGTATCTCTATTTTTAGTTTTTTGATGAACCTCTGTACTGCTTTCCATAGTGTCCACACCAATTTACATTCCCACTAGCAGTGTAGGAGGGGTTCCTTCTCTCCACATCCATACCAACACTTGTTATGTCTCGTCATTTGGGTAGTGTCCACTCTAACTGGTGTGAGGTGATATCTCATCAAGGTTTTGATTTGTGTTTCCCTAATGATTATCAATGTGGAGCATCTTTTCATGTGCCTGTTGGTCACCTATTTCTTCTTTGGAAAATTATCTGCTCAGGTCCTCTGCCCATTTTTTAAATTGGATTTTTTGTTTGTTTGTTTTTGAGTTTGGGTTTTATTTATTTTTTGGTGTAGTTCTTTATATATTTTGGATATTAACCCCTTCCTGGATAAATCATTTACAAATACATTCTCCCATACTGTAGGTTGGCTTTTGTTTTGTTGATGGTGTCCTTTGTTGTACAGAACTTTTTAGTTTGGTTTAGCATCTTAAAGAGACAGGGAGAGGGAGATTTGGCATACTGTACATGAAAGAGTCCCCCTTTATAATACTCCATTCCATTGAAACTCCTCAATAAGTAACACCAAAACTCATACAGGCTCACATAAACACACATACAATAATGTGTATGTAACATTTAGAGTATTTTTATCCCATTGCAAATAAATATAACTACTCCCCAGAAACATTTTGTCTTTTCCTTTCTATCCCACTTGAGTTTGGTCAGATGAAATGTGTGCTGGGGAAGCAGCAGTGGAAATAAGGAATCTGAAAGATCTTTCTCCTCTCCATGTCCTCAGTAAGTCCAGGAGTGGAGCTGGAGTCCTGGAGCTCCAAGGCTTGCATGTCCCCTGGATGCAGAAATAGTGCCTGCCTTGGAATAATTTTGAAGAGACAGTGGGCCCACCCTTTACGGGGCCCACTGCCCTACACTGGCCATGTCTACTTCTTCCCCACTTCCACATTGGAGGGAAAGAGGGTCTTCTGTAACCATGGTCCTGGCAGCTCTGATATGACCTCCCCAAAGGAAGGACTGAACTGATTACTTTGTGGTTGAGAAGAGAGAGGCATTCAGCTGTGCTAAAGAGCAGGGGAGGGAGGCAGTTCCTGTCTATGGTCCAGTAGGCCCTCCCTGCCTGACCCTGTGCCCACCCCTGGCTGTCTACTTCTTCCAGATCTGACAAGACCTGGTTTGCATGTCTGGTCATGTGGTGTCCAGAACTGGGTTTCCGATTATGGCTCTTCTCTGTGTTCAAAAGAAGGACAAGCCTAGAGCCTAGAGAGATTTCTAGAAAGAGGCTGTAACTGGAGCAGGAGTGTTATGAGGAGGAGGGAAGGGGGCATTCCACAAGGAGGCAAGTAACAGCCAGGGTGTCAGTCGCTTCTCTCTCAAACCCTATCTTTTTTATCTACCCAAGAGGACAATCTATACTAAATATATATGTATGTGTGTGCAGGCACACATACGCACATACACAGCTGCAATTTAGCTCTAGTCATTGTGGGGGTGGGCAGTGGAGTCTGTCTGGCTTTTTCAAACAAATGTCACAGTAGTAGACAAGGTTCTGTCTATTCTCTTTCCTTTTCTCCTCCTCTTGTTCCTTCTTTCCTCCTCCTTTTTCCTCTCTCTCGATCATTCACTTTCCCCTTCTCTCTCTTCCTTCCTTTCTCCTTTGTTCTTTTCATTCTCTAATAGCAGCTTCCAGTTATATATATATATAGGACCTGATCCCACCTTCATATTCAGATAAGCATTTCAGAGTCTTCTGGTCATACCTCCGTTATACTGTTCTCACCATTTCTCTGGCTGACTTTGTCTTAACTCCAAACCCAGCTTGCAAGTGTCCCCCAATCCTACATGTTCCTCATGTAGTTAGCAAAGAAATCCTTGTAAAACCTTCCAGTCCTTTCCACACATCAGCCAAGTCCTTATAGATCCCATTTAATTTCCCATCACCTTTTGTTTTTCATTGTTCCCATGTCAATTCTACCCACAGTCACCATTTTCTCCTGCTGTACTTGTTTTCAAAAACATTAAATATTTAATTTATCTATTTATTGAGGTATAGTTTAATGTTATGCTATATTATATTGGTTTCAAGTCTCCTGCTATACTTTAAAAATCTTCCTCATTATATACATGTAAACTTTTCCCATAGTCAGAGGAGACGGAGGGGCACCAGAGCCCCTTAGGAAAGTGCATGGTGGATACCTATCTTCTATCATGCCCCCTGACACCCAGGTGTGAGCATACTCTCCCCAAACTTTATTTCTAGAGAAGTGCTAGGTGCATAGTAAGTGTTTTCACTGCTGCCTGGCACTCCTGCTAGACCGAGCCCTGGCATGGTCATTGTGAGTCCTGGGATCCACACACAGTAACCTAGAGTCTGATTTGGGGAATGTCATTTTCTCACTCTGGGTATCCTAATTTCCCTATCTGTGCATTGATGGGGGCCCCTTAGACAGCTGGAAATTAGTGTCATGCTCCCATAGGTTATCTCTGCATATCATTTCCAGCTACAGCTCAAGGAAGGGACTATTTCCCAAGAAAGTCTGAGGAATAGACAGGAAGGTGTTTGTCTCCTTTGTTCTTCTTCTTCCCCCTCCCTCTGTTAATGGCACCAGTCCCTTCCCATCACTTAGGTGAGAATCTTTCCCATCCTGGCTTACAAATACTGTAGAATTCCCTGTAAAGTGGTCTCTTCCCTGTTCCCACTGTGCCTGCCCTAATTCTCGAAGCACTCACCATTCACCTGGTCTACATTAAAAAGCCAGAAGAGCTGTGTTCTCATCCTAGAAAGGACCGTGTGCCCCTGTGTGCGTTGACCCCATCTCTGGACTTTGTCTTTGTCTGTAAAATGAGGGATTTGACTATCTTGGTCTCCAAGTGGAGGCTGATTGGGGTCGTGGAGAGAGAGAGCTCTGGCATGGGTCACAAGAGACCTGAACTGCAGTCACGGCTCTGCCACTAACCTAGCATGTGATTCAGTTCCAGTCCCTGCCCACTTCTGAGCTTCAGTTTCCCATCTGAACAGCTGTGACTGACAAATAAGGGCTCTTAGACTTTTGCAAATGAGAACTTGGGTCCCTAATCTGTCTGTGTCTTTCCAAACCCATACCCCAAGATCCTGAGCACATGGAGTGATCTCTTAACCTCTGGATTACTTGATGGAAACGTCTCTAGTAAAGACTTGTTTTCCTCTTGTGTTTGATGTCTTATTTCCCCTGATAAGCCTTCAGCTCCCTCTGCCTTGGGCCCTAGGGGCCCATATTTACAGGCTTTTGATGACAAAAGGCTATCAATTAGTGTAATTAGAGTACTCTCATCTTCAGTCTTGGCCTCCTCCCCATGCTTTCCCCCTCCCACATCAGGTTTCCTCTCATTTTAACTTAGTGAGAAGCGCTCCTGGCTGCATCACCATAGCAACCAGAAGCTAGGGCCAATGACTGAGTCATTAGACCCCTAAGCTGACTATAAAGTCCAGAATACTGGATGGAGGAGAGAGGCTGACAGGAAGGAAAAGAAGGCAGGTCTTAGATAGAGAGGAGTGGGCAAACTGAGTAGTTCAGAGCTGAAAACCATTCCCCACCTCAAGTCTATGGGAGCCTGGGTATGGACAACATGGCATGTGCCCTCAACCACCAGGCCAGAGGGAGGGACAACCAGACATCTTCCCCACTCAAGAAAGTAATTCTTGATACCTCCCTGCCAACATGCCCCAAACACAGGGATCTGTCACTGGATTTTTAAGTAAAATTTAGAGTAACAGGCAGTCAGTTACTAAGTTCACCCTGAGTCCTAGTCTTGTGGTACTTTCCTTATCCTCCAGGTACTCTGTGGAAGTTTCTCTAATGTAAAAAGCATCTTCCTTCCTGTTTGAGGCTCGGTCATTCCAATCAAGGCCCTTGCCACTCTGGCCTCCTTTTATGAGATTTTAATCACAAGAGGCTAACAATTAGTATAATTAGAATATTAATATACAATTCTTCTTCCCTCCCCCATGAGGCTGGCCACCTCCCTTTCCAGCTCTCTTTTTACTTTATTTAGTGAGGAAAGCTCTTGGAAGGATTGCCATAGCAACAAAGCTACCAGGCCTATTAGGCCACTGACACTCAAAGCTGATTATGGGCCTTGAAACTAGAAGGTGGAGAACACTGCTGGAATGAAAACAAAGAGGCTCTCAGCTGGCGAGAAGGGGCAGCTAAGCCCCTCAGGGCTTCAGCCAATCCTCCACCCCTAACATCGTCTTTACCCACTGTATTCTTGAGGGAAGGAAGAGAGAGGCAGGAGTGAGAAGGGGCTGACCCTATTAGGGATGAATGTCTGGGCTTGGACATCAGAGCTTATGCCCTTAGGCTAACCCCTGCCATGAACCCATCCCCACACCTGTAGCACACCCTCCCCATTTGGTATCCTCACTTCTTAATAAGTTACCTGCACACAGTAGGTACTCATAGTGTTTGCTGCCCAGCAGTCTCACTAGATAGAGCACTACAAGATAGAGCACAATGAGAAAACCTTGGAGCATGGGCAAGTAAAGACTTCCTAATGCAGTGGATGTTCCTGGGAAATGACAATAACGAAGAGCCTACACCATCTGGTTTAAGGCTCCCTGTTCACAGTCTGGCCACTCTGCCTTCTGGTGATGGTGGTGGTACTGCTTGGTGGGGGGAGACAGGGAAGGTGGCATGAGGCTGTTAATCTCCACAGGCCCTGAGAGTACTGGATTATTCTCACCTGCAAGAAATTCCTCCTCCTTCTCAATAACCCCTCTACATTCATAGGTCCCCACTCATTTTCATGGAGGGAGCAGAGATCCTGTCTGCATCACCATGGCAGCCAGAAGCCAGACAGTAGGATGGTGAGGCAGTCATTTGACACCAAAGCTTAGTGTAGTACTGTTGGAGAGGGGTTAAATTTGGGAGGAAAATACATTAACTGTTAGCTGGAGAGAAGAAGGCCACTAGGTTCCTCAGTGGTCCACAACACTCCCACCTCATCCTTCATCATTCCTGTGCCTCCAGGTGAGGAGGGGCAGTCAGAGCTGGCTTTGTACCCTGTGGGGCCAAGGCCTGTGTTTGAACAAGAGTATGTGTCCTCTGCCCTGCACCCTGGCAAGGGTACTGAGCACCAGTTACTCCCCACCCCACCTTGTTACTAAACACACATGACTGAATATGTGCATTACCATGACTGCACCTCTTGTGCCTAGATCAGTGTCATAAATACAATACAGGTTCTTGATGCAAAATCGTACACCTCCCCTGTCCGCTCACTCGAACTTTTTTTTTTATTTTGGTACCATTAATCTACAAATACATGAGAAAAATTATGATTACTAGGCTCTCCCCTTCACCAAGTCCCCACAACATACCCTATTAGTCACTGTTCATCAGCATAGTAAGATGCTGTAAAATCGCTACTTCTCTTCTCTGTGTTGTACAGCCCTCCCCGTGCCCCCCCACATTATACATGCTAATCATAACGCCCCCTTTCATCTTACACCCCCTTCTCCCTCCCTTCCCAACCATCCTCCCCAGTATCTATCCCTTTGGTAACTGTTAGTCCTTTCTTGGGTTCTGTGATTCTGCTATTGTTTTGTTCCTTCAGTTTTTCCTTTGTTCTTATATTCCACAGATGAGTGAAATCATTTGGTACTTGTCTTTCTCTGCCTGGCTTATTTCACTGAGCATAACATCCTCCAGCTCCATCCATGTTGTTGCAAATGGTAGGATTTGTTTTCTTCTTATGGCTGAATAATATTCCATTGTGTATATGTACCACATCTTCTTTATGCATTCATCTACTGATGGACACTTAGGTAGCTTCCATTTCTTGGCTATTGTAAATAGTGCTGCAATAAACATAGGGGTGAATCTGTCTTTTTCAAACTGGTTTGCTGCATTCTTAGTGTAAATTCCTAGAAGTGGGATTCTTGGGTCAAATGGTATTTCTATTTTGAGCTTTTTGAGGAACCTCCATACTGCTTTCCACAATGGTTGAACTAATTTACATTCCCACCAGCAGTGTAGGAGGGTTCCCCTTTCTCCACAACCTTGCCAACATTTGTTGTTGTTTGTCTTTTGGATGGTGGCCATCCTTACTGGTGTGAGGTGATATCTCATTGTGGTTGTAATTTGCATTTCTCTGATGACTAGCAATGTGGAGCATCTTTTCATGTGTCTGTAGGCCATCTGAATTTCTTCTTTGGAGAACTGTCTGTTCAGCTCCTCTGCCCAATTTTTAATAGGATTATTTGCTTTTTGTTTGTTGAGGTGCATGAGATCTTTATGTATTTTGGATGTCAACCCTTTATCAGATCTGTCATTTATGAATATATTCTCCCATACTGTAGGATACCTTTTTGTTCTATTGATGGGGTCCTTTGTTGTACAGAAGCTTTTCAGCTTGATATAGTCCCATTTGTTCATTCTTGCTTTTCTTTCCCTTTCCCGGGGAGATACGTTCATGGAGAAGTCACTCATGTTTATATCCAAGAGATTTTTGCCTATGTTTTTTCCTAAGAGTTTTATGGTTACATGGCTTACATTCAGGTCTTTGATCCAATTCTAATTTACTTTTGTGTATGGGGTTAGACAATGATCCAGTTTCATTCTCTTACATGTAGCTGTCCATTTTTGCCAACACCAGCTGTTGAAGAGGCTGTCATTACCCCCATTGCATGCCCATGGCTCCTTTATTGTATATTAGTTGAACGTATATGCTTGGGTTAATGTCTGGAGACTCCCTTCTGTTCCACAGGTCTGTGGCTCTATTCTTCTGCCAGTACCAAATTGTCTTGATTACTGTGTCTTTGCAGTAGAGCTTGAAGTTGGGGAGCGAGATCCCTCCTACTTTATTCTTCCTTCTCAGGATTGTATTGGCTGTTCAGGGTCTTTGGTGGTTCCATATGAATTTTAGAACTATTTTTTCCAGTTTGTTGAAGAATACTGTTGGTAATTTGATAGGGATTGCATTAAATCTGTAGATTACTTTGGGCAGGATGGCCACTTTGACAATATTAAATCTTCCTAGCCAAGAGCATGGGATGAGTTTCCATTTGTTAGTGTCCTCTTTAATTTCTCTGAAGAATGTCTTGTAGTTTTCGGGGTATATGTCTTTCACTTCCTTGGTTAGGTTTATTCCCAGGTATTTTATTCTTTTCGATGCAATTGTGAATGGAATTCTTTCCCTGGTTTCTCTTTCTGTTAGTTCATTGTTAGTGTATAGGAAAGACTCAGATTTCTGTGCATTAATTTTGTATCCTGCAACTTTGCTGTATTCCGATATCAGTTCTAGTAGATTTGGAGTGGAGTCTTTAGGATATTTTATGCACAATATCATGTCATCCGCAAATAGTGACAGTTTCACTTCTTTACTGATCTGGATTCCTTGTATTTCTTGGTTTTGTCTAATTGTGAAGGCTAGGACCTCCAGTACTATGTTGAATAAGAGTGGGGAGAGTGGGCATCCCTGTCTTGTTCCAGATCTTAGAGGAAATGCTTTCAGCTTTCACTGTTCAGTATGATGTTGGCTGTGGGTTTGTCATATATGACCTTTATTATGTTGAGGTACTTGCCCTCTATACCCATTTTGCTGAGTTTTTTTCATGAATGGATGTTGAATTTTGTCAAATGATTTTTCAGCATCTATGGAGATGATTGTGTGGTTTTTCTCCTTTTTGTTTATGCGGTGGATGATGTTGATGGATTTTCAAATGTTGTACCATCCTCGCATCCCTGAGATGAATCCTACTTGATCACGGTGTATGATCCTCTTGCTATATTTTTGAATTCGGTTTGGTAATATTTTGTTAAGTATTTTTGCATCTATGTTCATCAAGGATATTGGTATGTAATTTTGTTTTTTGGTGGGTCTTTGCCTGGTTTTGGTATTAGGGTGATGCTGGCTTCATAGAATGAGTCTGGAAGTATTCCCTCTTCTTATATTTTTTGGAAAACTTTAAGGAGAATGGGTATTATGTCTGCTAAAACTTTGCGGTAAATCCATCTGGCCAGGGGCTTTTGCTCTTGGGTAGTTTTTTGATTACCAATTCAATTTCTTTGCTGGTAATTGGTCTGTTTAGATTTTCTGTTTCTTCCTTGATCAGTCTTGGAAGGTTGTTTTTTTCTAGGAATTTGTCCATTTCTTGTAGTTTTTCCAGCTTTTTAGCATATAGTTTTTTGTAGTATTCTCCAAAAATTATTTGTATTTCTGTGGGGGCCATCATGATTTTTCCTTTCTCATTTCTGTTTCTGTTGATGTATGTACATTGTCTTTTTTTTATACACGTCTGGCTAGGGGTTTATCTATTTTGTTAATTTTCTCAAAGAACCAGCTCTTGGTTTCATTGATTTTTTGTATTGTTTTATTCTTCTCAATTTTATTTATTACTTCTCTGATCTTTATTATGTCCCTCCTTCTGCTGACTTTAGGGTTCATTTGTTCTGGTTTTTCCAATTTCGATAATTGTTTCTTTAGACTATTCATTTGGGATTGTTCTACCTTCTATAAATATGCATGGATTTCTATATACTTTCCTCTTAAAACCGCTTTTGCTGGGTCCCACAGAAGTTGGGGATTTGTGTTGTTGCTGTCATTTGTTTCCATATATTGCTTGATCTCTATTTTGATTTGGTCATTGATCCATTGATTATTTAGGAGCATGTTGTTAAGCCTCCATATGTTCGTGAGCCTTTTTGCTTTCTTTGTACAATTTATTTCTAGTTTTATACCTTTGTGGTCTGAAAAGTTGATTGGTAGGATTTCAATCATTTTGAATTTACTGAAGCTCTTTTTGTGGCCCAGATGTGGTCTATTCTGGAGAATGTTCCATGTGCACTTGAGAAGAATGTGTATCCTGTTGCTTTTGTGTGTAGAGTTCTATAGATGTCTACTAGGTCCATCCGTTCTAGTATGCTGATCAGTGCCTCTGTGTACTTATTTTCTGTCTGGTGGATCTGTTCTTTGGAGTGAGTGGTGTGTTGAAGTCTCCTAAAATGAATGCATTGCATTCTATTTCCTCCTTTAATTCTGTTACTATTTGTTTCACATATGTTGGTGCTCCTGTATTGGGTGCATATCTATTTATAATGATTATATCCTCTTGTTGGTTTGACCTTTTATCATTATGTAATGTCCTTCTTTATCTCTTGTGATTTTCTTTGTTTTGAAGTCTATTTTGTCTGATACTAGTAGTGCAACACCCTCTTTTTTCTCCTTGCTGTTTGCATGAAATATCTTTTTCCATCCCTTGACTTTTAGTCTGTGCATGTCTTTGGGTTTGAGGTGAGTCTCTTGTAAGCAGCGTATAGATGGGTCTTGCTTTTTTTCTACATTCTATTACTCTCTGTCTTTTGATTGCTGTATTCAGTCCATTTATATTTAGGGTGATTATTGAAAGATATGTACTTATTGCCATTGGAGGCTTTAGGTTCATGGTTACCAAAGGTTCAAGGTTAGCTTCTTTACTATCTTATTGTCTAACTTAACTCACTTATTGTGCTATTATAAACACAGTCTGATGATTCTTTATTTCTCTCCCTTCTTATTACTCCCCCTCCATTCTTTGTATGTTCAGTGCTTTTTTTGTGTGTCTGTATGCTCTTTTGTGTTACCTTTGAGAGCTTTTGTGGGTAGTTGATTTTATTTTTTGCCTTTTGTTAGTATTTGTTCAGCTTTCTTTGCTGTGATTTCATTTTCTCTGGTGACATCTGTTTAGCTTTAAGAGTGCTTCCATCTAGAGCAGTCCCTCTAAAATGCCTGTAGTGGTGGTTTGTGGGAGGCAAATTCCCTCAACTTTTGTTTGTCTGGGAATTGTTTAATCCCTCCATATTTAAATGATAATCATGCTGGAATAAGTATCCTTGGTTCAACGCCCTTCTGTTTTATTGCATTAAATATATTATGCCATTGTCTTCTGGCCTGTAAGGTTTCTGTTGAGAAGTCTGATCATAACTTGATGGGTTTTCCTTTGTAAGTGACCTTTTTTCTCTCTCTGGATGCCTTTAATACTCTGTCATTATCTTTGATCTTTGCCATTTTAATTATTATGTGTCTTGGTGCTGTCCTCCTTGGGTTCCTTGTGTTGGGAGTTCTGTGTGCTTCCGTAGTCTGAGAGGCTATTTCCTCCCCAAATTTGGGGAAGTTTTCAGCAATTATTTCCTCAGACACTTTCTATCCCTTTTGCTCTCTCTTCTTCTTCTGGTACCCTTATAATGTGGATATTATTCCGTTTTGATTGGTCACACAGTTCTCTTAATATTCTTTCATTCTTGGAGATCCTTTTATCTCTCTCTGTGTCAGTTTCTCTGCATTCCTGTTGCCTGATTTCTATTCCATCAATGACCCCTTGCATCTCATCCATTCTGCTTTTAAGTCCTCCCAGAGATTGTTTTATTTCTGTATTCTCCCTCCTTAGTTCTTGCATATTTCTCTCCAAGTCCACCAGCATGGTTATGACTTTTGTTTTGAATTCTTTTTCAGGAAGATTGGTTAAATCTATTTCCCCAGATTCCTTCTCAGGAATTCCTTCTCACATTATCATCTCAATAGATGCTGAAAAACCATTCGACAAAATTCAACATCCATTCATGATAAAAACTCTCACCAAAATGGCTATAGAGGGTCAGTACCTCAGCATAATAAAGGCCATATATGATAAATCCACAGCAAACATTATACTTAATAGCAAAATGCTGAAAGTGTTTCCCTTAAGAAAGGGAACAGGCATGTATGCTCACTCTCACTGCTTTTATTCAGCATAGTGTTGTAGGTCCTAGCCACAGCAATCAGACAACACAAAGAGATAAATGGCATACAAATTGATAAGGATGGAATTAAAACTTTCACTAGTTGCAGATGAGTTGATATTATACAGAAAACCCTAAAGCCTACACCAAAAACGTATGAGGACTAATAATTGAATTCAACAAAGCTGTGGGATACAAAATTAATACACAGAAACTTGTTGCATTCCCATATACTAACAACAAATTAGCAGACAGATAAATCAGGAAAACAACTTCATTTAGAACTGCATCAAAAAGGAATAAAATACCCAGGAATAAACCTAACCAAGGAGGTGAAAGACATTTACTCTGAAAACTGTAAGACAACATGAGAGAAATAAAAGACAGTAATAAATGACAATCATCCCATGCTCATGAAGAGGAAGAATTATGGTGGTCAAAATAGCCATCCTGCCTAAAGCAATCTACAGATGCAATGCATTCCCTATCAAAAACCCAACAGCATTCTTCAATGAAGTAGAACAAATAGTTCTAAAATTCATATGGAAACAAAAAGACCCCAAATAGCCAAAGCATTCCTTATAAAGAAGAACAAAGCTGGCTAGATTCCACTCCCTGACTTTAAACTCTACTACAAAGCCACAGTAATCAAAACAATTTGATATTGGCCCAAGAACAGACCCATAGATCAATGGAACAGAAATAGAGCCCAGACATAAACCCATTCATATATGGTCAATTAATATATGATAAAGGAGCCATGAATATATAATGCAGAGAAGACAGCCCCTTCAACAACTGGGAATCCCAGACAAGTACATGTAAGACAATTAACTGGAATTATTGTCTAACTCCATATACAAATGCAAACTCCAAATGGATCAAAGACCTGTGTGTAAGTCATGAAACCATAAAACTCTTTGAAGAAAAAAATCTCTTGAATGTAAACATGAACAACTTTTTCCTGAACACATCTCCTCAGACAAGGGAAACAAAATAAAAATGAACAGGGGGACTACATCAAGCTAAAAAGCTTCTGTGCAGCAAAGGACACCATCAGCAGAACAAAAATGCATCCTACAGTATGGGAGTATACATTCACAATGGATTTATCCATTAAGGGGTTAACATCCAAAATATAGAAAGAACTCATATGCCTCAACACCTAAAAAACAAATAACACTATAAATAAATGGGCAGAGGACCTGAATTGACACTGCCCCAAAAAAAGAAATACAGATGGCCATCAGGCACATGAAAAGATGCTCCACATCGCTAATTATCAGGGAAATGCAAATTAAAACCACAATGATATATCACTTCATGCCCAGGAAGATGGCTAAGATCAACAAGTCAAGGATCCACAAATGTTGGTGAGGATGCTGAGAAAGGGGAACGCCTCTTACACTGCTGGTGGGAATGTAAATTAGTTCAACCATTGTGGAAAACAATGCGGAGGTTCCTCAGAAAACTAAAAATAGAAATAGCACTTGACCTAGGAAATCCACTGCAAGGAATTTACCCTAAGAATGCTAGATCCAAGTTTCAAAAAGACATATACACCCCCATGTTTATCACAGCACTATTTACAATAGCCAAGAAATGGAAGCATCCTAAGTGTCCATCAGTAGATGAGCGGATAAAGAAGATGTTGTACATATACACAGTGGAATATTATTCATTCATAAAAAGAAAACAAATCCTACCATTTGCAACAACATGGATGGAGGTAGAGAGTATTATGCTCAGTGAAATAAGCCAGGCAGAGAAAGACAAGTACCAAATGACTTCACTCATTTGTGGCGTATAAAAACAAAGCAAAAGAGAAGGAACAAAACAGCAGCAGACTCCAGACATGGAGAAGGGACTAAGGGTCACCAAAGAGGAGTGGAAGGGGAAGGTGGGGGAGAAGGGAGAAAGGGATTAAGGGGCAGTGCCATTGGTAATCACAATGTAGGTAGTGATGCCGGGGTTCTTGTTTGCGGAGCCGAAGAATGAGCTCCACAAACAGTCAAGGTAGGAGAGCAAGGTACAGGCTTTTATTTAGAGATACAGTGAAAGGACAGAGCTCCCGGCTCATGCCAGGAGGGAACAAGAGAGTCCCTTGTGATGCATTGTCTAGGGGGTTTTATAGGCAGCTGAGGATTTTTCGAGAACATGAAAAAAACTTAGGGGTGTGGGCTTTTTAAGTGGTCCCTGAATATTAAAAATTGACTTAACTGTAAGGAATTTCCTGCCTTGATTTCTCTCTGGGACACCAGTGCGTTGGTCTGGGAGCACATCAAAAGGCTGCCTGCCCAGCCCCCAGGTGGGCTGAGGTATTGTCTACTTGATAAAGAATCTTGCCTCTTGAACTTCCTGGGGGTTAAAATGCAATCTTATCTTTAAGATGGAATTCTTCTTGCCTTTTACCATGTCATCTACAGCTGGGACTGCATGCTAAGTTAGCTGCTCAGTTTGCAGAATTACCTGGTCAGATCTGAAGGAGGAAAGACAGCACATAGGCCTGGGCCTTTTAGTATGCTAAAGTGAATCTTACACATGGTTACAAATGATTAGCATAATAAAACATGTGCTACTCTTCTTTATCTGGGGAACATTAACTGATTTCACTGAAGAATGATTCTAGAGCTCAATGTTTAACATAGAGTTTTAGCAGGGGGTTTTCCTTGCATGTAGTTAATTGCTCTGACTGCAGATATCCCACCCTGTGCCCTCCAGAGGCCCTCACTCTATTCTGACTACATCTATGGTCCCTGTCTCAGTAGGTCATGGGGATGGTAGAACAGCACAGAGAATATGATTAACGACTCTACAACATCTTACTACATTGATAGACAGCGACCACAATGGATGGGTTGAGGACTTAATATGGGTGAATGTTGAACCACTGTGCTGTTTATGTGACACCATCATAAGATTGCATATCAATAATAAATTAATAAAAAAGACATGGCCAAACACTTCTGGAGGTCCAGAAATGTTGATGTTTCACTATTCCTGAGTAAAAGCCAACAGATAAGGCTGGAGGCTTGAAGGAAGAGGCAAAACTGTGGAAGACTCTTAGTATAGAGTAGGCAGATTGAACAGAACTGCACATTCTACCCCTAGACAGCTCTTAGTGTCTCGCTGGAACTTGAGTGATGGAACAAGGAAGAGTCTGGAGAAACTTTGCCTCACTATTATTCTCCTTCTAAGGGGTATCATCTTACCCCTCCCATCCTGGCATGCAGCCATTCCTTGTATTTCTTGACAGTCAGGAAAGTAAGAGTGAGAAAACAGCACAGACTAGAGGGGCCCTGTGATGCAGTATGCTGGAACCAGTGTGAATCATAACCAATGGCAGCCTTAGACTCCAATCCTAGCTGTCACTGACTGGCTTTGTGACCTTTTGGACATATTAAATAAGCCTCAGTTTCCTATAGTGTTAAATGGGACTATTAAAATATTTCTTGGAGAACTGGTGGGAAGATTGGAGCAAAAGAAGGGAAACAAGCCAACACAGTGCCTGACACAAATGTATTACTACAAAAATTGGTAGCTTTACATTATTGCTAGTCCAGATGCTGTCAAGAAAACATGCTAAAAATGTGCACTGTGAGATGTGCCTGACCATAACACTTCGGTTATCTAAAATAAAGACCTGATTTGTGACATGCAGGGCAGGCATCATACATCTGCTTTGCGTCTGAATAGTTTCATGAAATTACCTTGTGCCCAGGTAATGAAACCTCTCTTCTCCAGAGCACTTTTCATCTCTGAAAGGACTGTGCTTTCCGGGCAGCTGTCCTACACCTGGGCTTAAACAAAACTCTAATAACTCTTTTCTGGAATTTTGCTCTGGGATTTTCTTTTCGTCAACAATGCTACATCTTCCCCTTGGCAGGCTTCTCTCTCTTAGTGGCCCCAGGAGAGCTGATGTGCTAGAGGACCCAGAAACTGCACCACCCAAATAATCAGACCAAAGAAAATTTGACACCTTAATCTGCTTGCTCCACTTCCCCCAAACCACAAACATGTAAAGAGTAAGGGTCCCAGAAGGCTGAAGAATGAGAGGCTCTTAGTTTAGCATGTAGGCAGGATCCTACTTTAAGGTCCCAGATTTTGAATTGGATACTCTCTTACCTCACAACTCCACCCCCATCCCATTTTCCAAAACCCCTTTGGCTCAGGCTCTCCAGTTACTCATTTTCTCATCACTGAAAATCTTGCCCCAAGAGTTCAGTTTTCCTAGAAGTGCTATGATAGGTGAGATTACTGAAACTTGGTGGGGGGTGGTACCTCCCAGGCAACTGCAGAGAGCGCCTGCACAGTGGCTTTTCCAAGCAGACAGCTCTTACTTGGCTTCTGTACAACAGCATGACTTAGGGCGCAAAAGGGTATATCTCCCCTCTTCCTGTCCCCTCAACCCCGGAGAGATGGCTGTGTTGTTTCCTTCCAAGGCTGAAAAAAATGTAAGGAAAGTCTTAAAACTCACTCCCATGTAGGAAGTAGCAGTTAGAGGCAGCCCTTAGTGATTAAATGGATGAAAATGCAGAAAGCTTGTGGGTGCCAGGTGAAGAAACATAAAACCTACACTACTAGTAGGCAGGCCCTCTTCTGCCATATGTAACTTTCCATGTAACATCCAGTACAGAACCAGGTCTCCTTTACAGGAATTGTTATCTGCCTATTCTCTAGGGAAGACCTGGGGAGAGCCATTATTAGGGTTAGAAGCTGGAGAGGGATTCAGAAGAAGACAGCCAAAATAGTAACACTCAGCTGAACAGCTTCAATGCAGAAATAAACTGCACAGGCAGAGGTTGCCTCCAGAGCTCTACTAGGTGGACTGTTTAGTATGACCCAAGATTCAAGACCAGCTTCCTTCAGAACCATTGTTGATTCCCAAGGCCCACTTTCTGAGGACATGGGCCTTTGTTATCTCTTCCACAGGTTTCTCCCTCCCATTTCCCCCATTCTCGCAGCATTACCTTTCTGAGCCTCTGTTTTTCTTTGTTTTTTTTTATTGAAGTATATTTGATATACAATATTATATCTGAGCTACTTTTAAATCCTCTGAGGGCATTTTACGTACTGACTCTGACTTCATGAATCCTCCCTCACCGTCCACAACCTCAGGTTCACAATAGAAGTCACTAAAGGACAGCTTGTCCCCAACCCCTCATACCACCACCCCTGACCACTCTCCCACTCATCCTTTGCTAGACAGCTCTGCCGTTTCTTGTACCCCATTGCCTTTTCCACCATCTTCCCCAAGTACTGAAAGTTTAGTTGCGGGTTGTTCCTGTGGACTCTCATAGCACTCTGAACTTACCCCTATTATACCACTTGCCACAGCAACAATATAATGCTGGTTTACTTCCAAGGCTGCTCTCTCTCAAGTCCTGAGGCTCAGCTGGATTTTCATCTCCCTTTAATTTCCAGCACAAATTACTGTGCTCAGAGCATAGCAGGTACTTAAAAAATATTTGTTGAATAAAAGAGTGCCTAAGAATTAGATCTAATTCATCATATATATATATTTTACAGTCTGGAACAGCAAAGCAAATACAGGTAAATTCCAATCTTTTTTTCCCTGTTTTTACACAACAGTAGACACAAATGGAGGACAACCACAGATCAGTAAGTCTGTGTTTGTTTTTGTTTGTGTGTGTATTATTACTTAAATTTTGTAACAAACTATTTTACTGATTATTTCAAACACTTAAGGAGCAGCTTTATAATATCTTCCACATCAAAGAAAGATAAATATTACCAATACATCTTACACAGCTACCTGAATGTTTATATTGAAACAAGACAGGGATGACAAGCAATTTTATCTATAAACACTGATCATGAACCTAATCCAAAGGTATAGTAAAAAGGAAGGAAAATACTATTAGAATTGGAACACAAATAACAAGCACAATTTGTACTTTCCACGCCAGCCCTGCCTGATTTCTGATTTGGTGTCCCAGTGCCCATTTCCCCAAGGCCTCTTTAGCTGATGCCACCCAGCTGAAGTGATATATTTTCCCAAGACTTCATATGGGCCAAAGAAGAACATGACAGTTGCCTTAGATTTGGCTCTGGCCTCCACATCTTCAACAGCCTTCCCCTATACTGCTCTGGCCAGTCCTGTGGTCTCTTTCTGTAGAGACTGGCCATATACTCCAGAGCCTTCATTTTGGTGTTTTCAAGGTAGGCTCGACGACCCCACAGAAGCTCATATTCAACTGGATTCGAGTAAGACAAAGGCCTGCATTTCAAGTAGCACTGTCTCATTAGCTTGCTCATGATGGCATGTTTTCTCCATACATCCACATCAAATCTCTGAAGATAGTTCCAGACATTGGCCTCTTTAACAGGGTTGCCCATCAAAAAGAGCAAACCCAGGATTGGCATCACATATTCTTGAGTTGGTCTCCACAGGCTCTCTATCATCATTTGCTGTTCTTCTGATTATGGTTGCTGGATAAGGAGGTAGATGTGCTCACTGGTATCAATTTCAATGAGGGAGAACTCATAAAACAAATCAAAGATGAGAGTAGCTCAACTGAGAATGTTTGGATACACTTTCTCAAATTCTCTGCCAGCGTGAGCCAATAGCTCATCCTGATGTATAGGCAGCAACACCTCGGTGACATTAATAGCCAATTGGAGCAAGTCATTTGCCTTATCATTCATAGTGTCCTCTAACTAGAACTCCAAGCCAGCAGCCTGGCTTCTTTCTTTGGCTTTGTCAGCCTCCAGGACCTTGTTATATTCTTCTGGCCAACTCCAGGGTTCTTCAGCATGAGCCTGTGCCACAAACGTCAAGGCTTCCATCTTTGTGATTTCCCTGTGGTCTCTAGAGCCCCACAAAAACTCAAATTCTAGGGGATTAGTACCATACACTGGCCAGTACTCCAAGAACTGCGTGTGCACAAACTCAGTAGTAAGTGGGCTTCTTGTGTTCCCAAAGAGGTTGTTGACTCTCTGAGGCTCATCCAACCTTTAACAGCAGGTCCCAAATGGAGACCTCTCTTGTCCGGTTGCCATTCAGGAGGATGTGGCCTAGAACCAAGGCCAGGAGACCTGTCTTTGACATGTCTAGGGATTCTGCTATATGACCAGTGGTCTGGAGACCTCGTTTGCTGATTAGGCTGTAGATGTTGGCCTGGGAATCAAGACCTCTTAGGTTTGACCCAAAGACCTGATCCAGGTGGGCTGAAGCTCCCCTGAGGATCTCAGGGAACTGATCTGAGTATTCTCTGAGGAACCCCAACATCTCTTTCTGCTGAATAGACCCCTAGTCTGGCTTTTCATTCGCATGAAATTCACCAAAGCAATCGACCTGTCTTCCAAAGGGTTGTGGACCCTGAGCACCCCCAAACGTCGGAACTGCTAGTCAATCAGAGCTTTGAGGTCGTTCGGGTCCTTCTCAACTTTGGAAATGCTGACACCCTGAGGGTCAACTGACGCCTGAGGGTCCTGGGGGTCATCAGGAACTAGCATGGAGGTGGGGGACACAGAGGCGTTAGTATCCTGCATCTCACCCTGGCGGTCGCTATAATCTACAGTGGTCTCTGCGCTGCCGTGGCGTGCATTCTGGCTTACCAAAGACATGGTTCCAAGAGACAGTAGCAGGAACAGGGATATCAGTGATCCGTCGGAGCGAGGATGTTAAGTAATTCGGAGCCTGAACACAAAGCCAAAGCCAGGGACCCGGGACCAAGTGTGAGAGCTGGTAAGAAGAGCAATCTTTCTACACAAACATCAGGTAGCAATGACTGCAACCCTGCACGTTTAGCTTTGCCTCAGCCTACGCAGGCGCAGTCGGGTTCTGTGACCTAATAGCCAGGGACCCGGGACCAAGTGTGAGAGCTGGTAAGAAGAGCAATCTTTCTACACAAACATCAGGTAGCAATGACTGCAACCCTGCACGTTTAGCTTTGCCTCAGCCTACGCAGGCGCAGTCGGGTTCTGTGACCTAATAGCCACGCCCCACTCCCAGTCCCTCACTCCTGCCCACCACTTTTGCTAGGCAGCCAAAGCTGGTTCAAGTGGATGTGCCAGACTCAAACTTGTTAGAGAAGAGAATCTGTGAAAGAGAGAACAAACAGGTGAAGCAAAGGGGACAAGGGATGGAGGATGTTCAATGATGATGGTCCATTTGAAGTTTTTCTGTGAGATATAAAGCACTATGCTAATAGGCAGTGGAGGATTCAGAGAGGAGGAGGATGCTAACATGATAGTTATTTTACAAACTCATTAATTCATCCATCCACTCAACAGATATTTCTTGAGTATGAGCCATATGCCAGGCATGGTGCTGGATACTACGGGTTTGCCAGAGGACAAACATAATGATTATCCCCTTCTGTGTGGGGCGTACATTCTGGGGTACAGTCAAACAGTAATAGTAATGAGAGGTAACCTTTATGGAGCATTTACTGTGTACCAGGTACTGTTTCTGGTTCTCTCACTTTCCCCATAGTAAATCGCTTAATGCTAGCTATAAGGTAGCTGCTCTTAATGGTGTTCGTTTTACAGATGAGGATCAGAAAGGTGAATTTACTTGTCCAAAGTCAGAAAGTAACAAGTGAAAGAGGCCAGGATTTGAACCCAGGTCTGTCAGAGTCTCAAGAATAAGTATTTTCTCTCACACATACACCCTTCAAAGAGTGTTTAGCATTATTTATTAAAAATGACTCATGCAAAGTAGATGGAAATAGGTGTTTTAAAGGAAGGTTAATTAACCTGTATAAATACAGAAAGAGCAAGCAATGAATTATAGCTTAGTCTGAGTTGTCTTGGATTGGGACTACATGCCTCAAGGAGGAAGTAAGCTCTAAGTGATGAACAGGATGGGAAGAATTCATAGGGAAATCTAGACTAAGAGATCAACATCAGAAAAAGCCCAAAGGTATGAAGGTACAAAATAAGTTTGTGTAACAGCCAGTCTCCCAGGATGGCTAGAGCCAAAGTGTACTAAACTGGATGGGAGACGAGGATGAAGGTGGTGAGACAGGAATGACTGGAATTCCTATTTCTTCATTTAGCAGTATGTCAGAACTGGTTAGGACCCCACAAGGTAGGAATGGTCACAAGAGAAAAGGGCCAGAATAGGGCCTAAACAGGGGGTTGGTCATGTGTTTGGAGAGACATAATCCAAACACTTTTACCATGAAAAGGGGCCAGCTGCTTTATTTTCTGGGAGTGCTAACAAAACAATAGTGCTAAATCTTAGTCCTCAACATCAAGATAAATAGTGGAATATTAGAAAGGAAAAAAATTTAATAGGGTTGTTATCTGCAGCCACAACTGAAATACTTCCTTAAATTCTTTATGGTAATAAATACTATTATATTGCATTATCTTATACCCTAGAATTCTTTTAGAGGGCACTGCTTTCACATGTGAGGACCAGGCACCTATCTCTGACATTTTCTACACCCCACGAGTTTTCTTACAGTAGAAAAGCAGCAGTTCATGACCATGGATTTGGCTAAACTAGGCTAAAGAAATCAATGTTTATGCAAGTGAATGTGTGTTCTATAACATAGAAACATGTGGTTTGTGTGCTGATTGTATCTTAGGAGAATCTTGTGGAAAGAAGCACCATCTGCTGAGCTGCTACAAAGGTGTAGTTAAGATAAAATCTGACAAGATCCTTGGTCTTGCTCTTTCCCCTTCACCAAAAAGGACTTCTTGTTTCTTCTTTAGATACGGAATGCCCAGGGGTAGATTTCCAGAGAGGATTTTTAATTCTCCAGTCATAAAATAAAAGATAACATTTTCCCTGAAAATAAGCTCACATTTTGTCATGAGGTGAACCTTCTACCCCTCATCTAATTAAAAAAGGCACTAAATGGCAACATCTTACTTCTGAAATGGCGTCCTGATCCCATTCCACAGCATTCAAGGCCTTCACCAATTGGTTCCTTCCTAGCTCTCCAGCTTCATTTTTTTATCCCCCAGCACATTCTTCCATAAAATCTGCTCCTAGCCACATTGAGCTACATGCCTGGTCACAGCCATTTCTATTCTACTGGTCTCTAAAGAGTTCTAGTTATTGCTAAATGAAAAATGAAGGAGCTGTGCCTACACCTGTGACATATGGCTTATTTTCCAATGTATTTAAGTGGGATTGTAAAAAGATGGCATCATATTCTCCATTCTGAACTCCTTTTGATACTTTCTGACCTCCTTTTTTCACTTTAAAAACATGAGTGTCTTTCCATACAATTGTTAACCTTTAGCATACTTTTGATTATTTTAAAAGTGCTTTTGCTGAGATATAACATGTATAGAGTAAAGTAGAGCTTGATAAATTACAGATTTAACATGTAATATACCACCATTCCAATCAAGAAATAGAACATTACCAGAATCTCTGAAACTCCCATGGCACTCTACACCATCTCTCCCCTCACATTTGTCCAAAGAGGAAACCCTTATTCTAACCTCTAGCATCACAGATTAAGTTTTGCTTGTTTATGATCTCTGTATAATATCAATGGAATTTTACAGTGTGCACTCAGTTGTAGTTTTCTTTTCCCAATAAAATCCAACTATATCTTGTTATTTATCTATGTTGTGTATAGCAGTATTTGTTCATTTTCAGTATTATACACTTTATCTTTGTATGAATGTACTACAACTTATCCTGTCAATTGTTGGTTGACATTTACTTTGTTTCTAGTTTGTGGCTATTACAAATAATGCTGCTATGGACCTTCTTGTACCTGTATTTTGGTTCATGGGTACATTTTTGTTGGAAATAAATCTATGAATGGAATTGCTAGATTTTAAATGTGTGTGTTTTTAGTTTTCATAGATATTTCCTGAGAGATTTTGAAATTGGTGTACCAATTGACACTCCCACCAGTAGTGTATTAGAGTTCCTCTTGCTATATATTCTTGTCTACACTTGGTATCAGTCTGTTTCATTTTAAGCATTCTAGTGGTTGTTCTATGGTAAATCACTGTGGATTATTTTATTTTTCATATTTAACTTTTTAAATTATTTCTCAAACAAGATTTGTTATTTGTCTTCCAAGGTCACTGGGTATATTGGCAGAAAATTAAGGATAGGAGATGCTGGAAGTTAGCTGGAAGACAGCTGCAAGAAGTGATAGTTGGTAGACACTAAAGGGAAGGAGATGAAAACAGTATTCAAAGCTGAAACTAAAATTGAAATACTATAATTGTGTTAGGGCATTCAGGGGAAGGACAGAAACTCTTAGATGTCCAAATTGTCCTCAAATTTCTCACTACATAGTATAATTATTAAATACCTAGACTTATCAAGAAATGTTAAATTCTGCTTAAGAAAACTGATAAATATACAGCCAAGAGTGTTCAAGGTGGTGTTGTAGGAAGATCCTGAGCTCATCTCTTCCCACAGACACAACAAATATACAATTGCATATGGAATGATTTCCTCAGAAGAAAGTCCTGAAAGTGAATGTACAGAGCTTCCACAATGAGGGACAAAGGGGCAGCACTGAGATGGGTAGGACCGGAAGAGACAAGGTCTTGCCAGAAAATGAAAAACCCACTCTAAGCATGGTGATCCACAACTGGGGAAGAATCTCAAAATCATGGAACCTCTCCCTGAGGAGCAAGGGGTTGGAACTCCACATTAGGCACTCCAGCCCTCACATCCTGCACAGGAAAGAAAAGCCCACAAAATCTTGGCTTTGAAAACTAACAGGGATTATGTCCACAAAATCCATAGAGCTATAGGGAATAGAGAATCTGCTTTTCAAAGGCTTTCACAAAGTCTCACTTCCCTAGGACCCAGCAATAAAACATCAGTTGGAAAAACACTTAGAGCATGGGTGAATGGGACCCACTTAGTAGTCCTGGGGCATGTGTTGAGGAGGCAGCAAACTACTGAGACACCCTCTGGGGGCGGAGACACTGCTATGGGACATATTTGAAAACACAATCTACCTTGCTAGTGCTGATGCTTGTGAGTGCCATCTTGGAATGCTCACTTTAACCTGCTAAGTCTGGCAGGTGTTCCCTGCCTACCACCTCAACCACAGCAACAACTATGGCACCCCAGCAGACTGGAAAGTGGAGAGCCCACTCCCCACTGTATCAGCAGCTGCAGTACCCCAACCAGGTCAGCAGTGAGAGAGCACCACCTAATGCTCCAGACTCAGCAACCAGGTTGGGAAGGCAGAGAGCCCTTTCTACCACCATAGCCCCAGCCAGCTTGGCCAGGTAGAGAGTCCCAACCACTGCTGCTGTGGCAACAGAAGCAGCCCCTGTGCCCTGGCCAGTTGGGTTAGGGGAAAACCCAGTCACCACTACAGTGGTAGCTGTGGCAATACAACCACTGGGATGGAGGGAGAGCCTCACCCACCATCTTGTCACAGCCACTGCTCCACAACAACAGGCAGGTACACAGAACTCACATAGGTGATGCCTCTTGAGGACCTGGCTCTGGTGACGAGAGAAGGTTGTTTATTGGCCCCATGGGACATATCCTCTGCAAGGTCACTCTTTCAAGACTAGGAGAGTAGCCAGTTTGCCTAATACATTATAAGAAAACACAGGAAATTAGGCAAAATGAGGATAAAGAGGAATATATTCCAAATGAATGAATAAGACAAAACCTCAGAAAAAGACTTAACAAGATGAAGATAAGTAATCTACCCGATAGCTCTAAATAAAGATTATGTAGATGTTCTCTGTTCTCAGTAGAAGAACTGATGAACATAGAACTACAACAAAGGGAATATAAGAATACCAATTACAGCAGAATAATACAGAATAATACAGAAATGAAAATATATACTAGGGGGAATCAACAGCAGACTAGATAATACAGAAGAACAGAAGAGTGACCAGGAAGATGTGGTAGTAGAAATCACTCAATTGGAACAACAAAAAGAAAAAATAACTTTAAAAATTCAAATAGTTTAAGGGACCTCTGGAATAATATGCATACTAACATTTGCAACATTGGTGTGACACAAAGGGGCAGAAAACTTATTTGGAGAAATAATGGCTGGAAACTTTCTTAATATGGGGAGGAAACAGATATCTAGCTCCAGGAAGCACAGAGAGCACCAAACAAGATGAACCAAGGAGGTCCATACCAAGACACACTATAATTAAACTGAAAATTTAAAGATAAAGAATCTTAAAACCGGCAAGAGTAAAACAACTTATTACATATAAAGGAGTATCCATTAGCCTATCAGATGATTTTTAGCAGAAATTTTGAGAGCAGAAAGGAGTGGCATAATACATTCAAAGTGATGAAAAGAAAAAAATTCACAACCAAGAATACTAAGCCCAGTAATAAATGATTACCAATCAGAATTGAAGGAAAAATAAAAATTTGCCAGACAAGAAAAAGCCAAAGGAGTTTATCACCATTAAATTAGCCTTAAAAGAAACATTAAAGGGACTTCTTTAAGTGGCAGTTAAGTGGAAAGCCGTAACTAGAAATAAGAAGGTAAAAGAAAAAAATCTCACCAGTAAAGGTAATTATATAAGAAAGGGAGTGGCTCAACCATTAATAAAGCTAAAATGAAAGTTAAAAGACAAAATAGTAAAATCAACTATAACTATAATGATTAATTAAAGGATATGAAAAATAAAAAGATGGAAAATATGCCATCAGAAACAAAAAAATGTGGGTGGTGGATAAAAATGTAGTGTTTTTAGAATGCATTCAAACCTAAGAAACCATCAAATTAAAATAAACTGATATATATATATATAAGTTGTTATATATGAATTTCATGGTAAAAAAACAAAAACCTGTAATAGACACAGAAATAAAGAATGAAATAAAAACATAATGCTAAAAGAAAGAATGACAACAAACCACAAAGGAAGAAAGCAAGAGAAGAACAAAGGAACAGAGAACTACAAGAACAACCAGGAAATAATTACCAAATAGAAATAAGTACATACTATCAATAATTACTTTAAATGGACTAAATTATCTAATCAGAAGAAGACATAGGATGACTGAATGGATAAAAAAGACCCAAGTTAATGGTGCCTTCAAGAGACTCATATCAGATATAGAGATACACTCAGACCAAAGTTGAAGGGATGGAAAAAGATATTCCATGAAAATGGAAATGAAAAGAAATCTGGTGTAGCAATACTTGTATCAGACAAAATTAACTTTAAAACATAGATTGTAACAAAATATAAGGGCATTATATAATGATAAAAGGGGTCAATCCAACAAAAAGATGTAATATTTGTAAATATTTATATACCCAACATAAGAACACCTAAATATATAAATCAAATATTAATAGACTTAAAGGGAGAAATTGACACCAATAGTGGGGGGTCTTTAACACTCCACTTACATCAACGGATATATCATCAAGATGGAAAATCAACTAGGAAACATTGGCCTTACACGACACATTAGAACAGATGGACTTAAGAGATATACACAGATCACTCCATCCAAAAATAGCAGAAATACATTCTTTTGAAGGCACATGGAATATTCTCTATGATAAAACATGTTAGGATACAAAACTAGCCAAAAAAATTAAGAAGATTGAAATATCAACCATCTTTCTGAACAGCAGGATGAAACTAGATTTCAATTACAAGAAGAAAACCAGAAAAAACACAAACACATGGAGACTAGACAACATGCTATTAAACAACCAATAGATCAAAGAAATCAGAGGAAATAAAATATCTTGAGACACATAAAAATGGAAACATGATATTCCAAAACCTACAGGACACAGCAAAAGCAGTTCTAAGAGGGAAGTTCATAGTGATGAACCTCAAGCATCAAGAAAATTCTTAAATAAACAAGCTAATTTTATACCTAAAGAAACTAGAAGAAGAATAAACTAAGCCCAAAGTTAGTAGAAGAAAGGAAATAAAGAACAGAAGAAAAGTAAATGAAATAGAGATGAAAAATACAGAAAAGATCAGTGAAACAAAGAATTGGTTCTTTGAAAAAATAAACAAAGTTGATGAACATATAGCTAGACTCATTAAGAAAAAATGGACTTAAACAATCAGAAATGAAAGAGAAGTTAAAGCTGATAGCACAAAAATACAAATAATTATAAGAGATTAGTATGAAAAATTATATGCCAAAAAGTTGGAAAACCGAGAAAAAATAAAAATTCCTAGAAACATGCAATCTCAACCAAGAAATAGAAAATTTGAACAGACCAAACTACAAACAAAATTGAATCAGTAATACAACTTCCAATAAATCTCCAATACAAGATGGCTTCAGAGGAGAATTCCACCACTTAAAAAAATTAATACCTATACTTCTCAAACTATTGCAGAAAAATGAAGGAGGGAATAAATCTTCCAAATTCAGTCTACAAGTCCAAAAACCAAAACAGACAAAGACAACACACACAAAAAAAATTGCAGACCAATATCCCTGATGAACATAGATGCAAAAATCCTCAATAAAATGTTAGCAAACTGAAAGCAACAACGCATTCAAAAGATCATATAACATGGTCAAGTGGGATTTACGTCAGAGACGTCTTCTCATGAATTTTGCATGCATTTCCATTAAGTACCTAGGAATGCCATTGCTGGATCATAGGTTATGTATATGTTCAGCTTCTGACAAAGAGCTTCCTGAAAGAGTTATAACAATTTATACTCCTATGAACAGAGAATTAGTGTTCTGGTTTCTCCACATCTTCACATTTGAGATTCTCTTTCTTTTACATTATAAGTATTTTAGTGGGTTGTACTGTGGTGTGACATTGTGGTTTTAAAATACTTTTCACTGATGACAAATGAAATTCAGCTTCTATTCACATATTAGCCATTTGGATATCCCCTGTTGTGAATTACCTGTTCAAGTGTTTTGCCTATTTTTACTACTGGGCTGCCAGTATTTTCTTGTTGATTTGTAGAGTTTTTATATTTTATAGATGCATGTTTATTATCAAATACAGGTACTGAAAATATCTTCTCTCATGCATGAGTTGCCTTTTCAATATCTTAATGCTCTCTTTCAAAAAACAGAAGTTCTTAATCATCATATTGTCCAGTTTATCAACTAATTTCCTTTCTGGCTAGTGCTTTGACGGCCATGTTGAAGAATTTTTGCCTACTCTGAGGTCACAATGAGATTTTTCTATGCTTTGTTTCCAAAAAGATTTATAGTTTATGATTCATTCTGAGATTTAAAAATTATCTGGAATTTATTTTTGAGTATGGTTTGAGGTAAGAGATCAAAATTCATTTCTTTTTTTTACATTATGGTAAATGGTAAAATACCACACAAATCTTTAATTGATCAAGCACATTATTGAATGAAGTAATTCTTTCATCATGGCACTGTAGTGTCACATTTGCCATAAATCAGGTGATCAAATATGTGTGAATTTATTTCTGGATATGTTCAATTGGTCAGGTTGTTTATCCTTGCAACAATACCACATTGTCTTGTTTTAATTGTAAAATAATATTATTTTCTGGTAATACTGTCAACCAGCTTTGTTCTTTTTCAAAATTGTTTAAATATTCATCTCTACATAATTATATAGAGACCCACTGCATCTCTAAATAATTCTAGAATGACATTTTCAATGTTCACACAAAGCCTTGGAATTTTTACTGTGACTTCTCAATTTGAGTACTATTAATATCTTTGAAGTACTGAATCTTCCAATTCACTAATATAACATATCCCATCATTTATTTTTTTCTTCTCTAATATCTCAATATAGTCCTGAGTATAAAATCCCATGAGCCATAGATCACTAAGACCATAGATACAGTTGAACAAGTTGGGTTTATTTTTCATTAAAGGGATAACACACATCATGGGGAACAGTTTCAGTAAGAGGGTATGAGAAGAACTTATTACAGTATTTATATTTAATTTGTGTAATTTGGGGGAGGATCTAAAGAAAGTGGTGGTGCACTTTACATTGGATGCTGGCAGAAACTGGGGAGAATTCTGTTTGAGTATCCTAATAAACCTTATATGGAAGGAATGGAAGCCTAGAATAAGGCTAAGAATATAATTGTTAAGGAGAAGTAATCATTCACATTATCCAGGATAAGGTGAATCTTTGGTAATTTTTGTGGTTTAGATAATCATCATGCTTATTCTGTACTCAGATCTGATTTTGGAGTGGTCTTGTTTTTGTCTTGATCCATCATGGTCATAGAGTGGTCTTATATGGTACCGATGATCTGTGAAATTATTCACGCTCAACAGGAGAGCACCAAGGCCTATGTGATACTATGACATGTTCTTGTCAGCTCTTGTATGTTGGGGATAATTTTCTCTTTTTCAGTGCTTCCTTTCAGCCAAGGGTAGACAAAGTCAGGCCACAGGAAATTAATCCATGATACCCAGGTTTCATCATTGCTGAGATTTTTCTATCAGAGTTTATTTAAAGGATATCATTTGTAGGTAGACTAAGGTTAGTGTCTCCTGCTGAATTTGTTTCAGAGAGAGTTGAATTATCTGATGTGATAAGGGCTGAGAAGTAGCAAATAAGTAGTAGATCCTGGCTACTGATCTCTGTCCAGGATCCATGGATAACTGTTACACAAGAAATTTTGAGAAATGAATTGATTATTAGTCCTTAAACAATTATTGAAATAATCAAGGACCATTATTACAAAATCCAGGCAATGAATCCAGCTGAGTCTATTGTAGAGGTCCACAAAATCATGATTTTAAATTTGTCTTGAAGAATTATGGTGCGGCAAGTGTTTGCTATAATCTCTCTGTATATATCTATAGATATAGATGATAGATATAAATTTAGATATATCAGCAGGGTCAGGTAAAATATATTTTAGCCATCAGTTAGTTAAATTCAGAGTAGCTATAGTCTCTAAAAACATGCAGGACACTTTTATTTTTCCTTGAGTGACAGAAGACCATATAGGGTCAAGGGTAACAGGATGAAAATGCAGAACAGTGAGATTTGTAGTAAGGAAAAGATTCAGGAGAGTGATAAAAAGTCAACTTTGTTGCATTATTTTCAGCAGAAGCTGTCATCTTCTGTAATCACAAGCCTCTGAAGGGTTCCTAATAATTCTCAGATTAACATCTTCCAGAGAATTGATATTCCAGTACTCAAGAGAAAGTGACATGTTTTTTAAATTGGTAAACATAAATCAAAGTATAAACAGCTTAAATTTTTACTGTTATGCTAGTTGTTAGCAGTATCTGATATGCTCTTTTTTGACTAGGCTCAAATTAAGTTTTTCATCAAAGAGGAGGAGACACTCCCAAACTAATTTTATGAGGCAACACTGAGAGATACTAAACTATAAAAGGATGCTATTAGAAAATAAAACTTCAAACACATGAAAAGGATCACTCATCATGATCAAGTGGGACTTATACCTGGGATGCAAGGTTGGTGCAACATACACAAATCAGTCAATGTGATACATCACGTTAATAGAATGAAATAAGAGTCATGATTATCACAATGGATGCAGAAAAAGCATTTGACAAAATTCCACATTGCTCATGATAAAAAACTCTTTAATAATTAAGCATAGAATGAACAAATATCAACATAATAAAGTCATGCACAACAAGCCCACTTATAACATCATATTAAATGGTCAAAACTTTAAAGTTTTTCCTCTAAATTCAGGAACAAGACAAGGGTAGCCACTCTCACCAGTCCTATTAATCATAGTATTAGAAATCTTAGCTACAGCAATTAGGCAAAAAAAGAAATAAAATGTATCAGAATTGGAAAGGAAGAAAAGTTGATTTTATTTGAAGATGACATGATTTTATATATAGAAAATCCTCAAGAATCAACCAAAACCTGTTAGATCTAATCAATGAATTCAGCAAAGCTGCAGGATACAAAATTAACACATAAAAATCAGTAGTGGCAGGGGTGGAGCCAAGATGGTGGCGTGAGTAGTTCAGTGGAAATCTCCTCCCCAAAACATACATATTTATGAAAATACAATAAATACAACTATTCCTAAAAGGGACACCAGTGGATACAGTACAACAGCCAGGCTACATCTACATCTGCAAGAACCCAACATCACACAAAGGGGGTAAGATACAAGCCGCAGCCCGGCAGGAACCCAAATGCACCCACACCCCAGAAACAGGTGAGAAGAAATAAGTCAGAATGGGGAGGGAATGAAAGCCCAGGACTGCTAAACAACCAGTTCTAGAAATCCATAGCTGTAGCATAGACACATGGTGCACAGGGTACTGGATATTAGAGAAATGGAAAAGAAAAATCTGCAGGCAGGTCCCCACAACCGGTGCCCTTGAGACAAAAGAAAAGTGAGTGCTTTTTGCAAGTCTTAAAGAGACAGGGACCCCACAGCTGGACGAAGTCATCCCGGCACACTTAGCCAGCAGCTGGGAAACCCAGGGAACTTTAGGAGCCCTAACACCCTGGGTGGCAGTGCAGCTCTGAAGCCCCTCACAGCACTAAGCAGCCTGCTAGTCATTCCCCCAACTGGCATGGACCCCAACACACCGGACCAGTAGTGGGAGAACGGCAGTGTGCGCGTGGGGCGGCAGTGCCAGAGGGGACGAGGAGCAGCCCACAAGTACTGGCAGCACCAGAGGGGACCAGGGGTGGCTTTCTGAAAGTCTTAAAGAGGGACCCCATAGCTGGACGAAGTTGTCACAGCACACTCAGCCAGCAGCTGGGAATCCCAGGGAACCTTAGGTGCCCTAAACCCCAGGGAGGCAGTGCAGTTATGAAGCCCCTCAGAACACTAAGAAACCTGCCAGTCGTTCCTCCAACTGGTGCGTACCCCGACACACCTGCCCAGTAGTAGGAGAATGGAAGCGCATACTGGGGATGGCGGCACCGGAAGGGACCTGGAGCAGATCCATGTGACAGCAGCACAAGACAGGACCAAGAGAAGCTTGTGCGAGCCCGCAGTGGTGTGACCAAACAGCCCGGGCATGGCTCGTGTGCACCTGTGGCAGTGATGCCAGAGGAGCCCAGTAGAGGCCTGTGCAGGAGAGCCTTGCACGCACCTGCAGCAGAGCCAGAGGGAGAAGGCATGCTCCCATAGATGACCGGAATCGCAGCCCAATGCAAAGCCGCCCGGGCCAGCTCCAAAGGCTGCTGCTGCCACAGAGCTGACCGGCAGGGGTGCTGCTAGCACAGAGAGTGCACCTGGCATGCCTGCCACTACCCACAGTGCTCCGTGCTGCTCTGACAGAGACCCTGCCCACAGGAGTTTAGGGGACTAACCCGGTGGCTGCTCCAGGAGTGTGGGTAACCGTCACAGACAGCGGAGAAGGGCAAGGCGTCCAGCAAACAGAAAAGGGCTTTCTTCTCCCAGCTGACACACCCACAACCTGCCTACAGCCACCACTATCACCATGAAAAGGCAAAAAAATTTAGTACAGGCCAAGATAGTCCAAACAACACCTGAGAAAGGATATGCAGAAGCAGACCTAACCAGTCTCCCTGCAAAAGAATTCAAAAAAAATAACAAACATGCTGACAGAGCTGCAGAGAAATATGCAAGAGCTAAGGGATGAAGTCCGGAGTGAGATTACAGATGTCCGGAGGGAGATTACAGATATCTGGAGGGAGATTACAGAAGTGAAACAAACTCTGGAAGGATTTACAAGCAGAATGGATAAGATGCAAGAGGCTATTGATGCAGAATGGATAAGATGCAAGAGGCTATTGATGGAATAAAAACCAGAGAACACGAACGCATAGAAGCTGACACAGAGAGATATAAAAGGATCTCCAGGAATGAAACAATATTAAGAGAACTGTGTGACCAATCCAAAAGGAACAATATCTGCATTATAGGGGTACCAGAGGAAGAAGAGAGAGAAAAAGGGATAGAAAGTGTCTTTGAAGAAATAATTCCTAAAAACATCCCCAAACTGGGGGAGGAAATGGTTGCTCAGACTACAGAGGCACACAGAACTCCTGAGAGATGGGACCCAAAGAGGAAAACACAAAGACACATAATAATTAAAATGGCAAAGATCAAGGACAAGGACAAAGTATTAAAGGCAGCCAGAGAGAGAAAAAAGGTCACCTACAAAGGAAAACCCATCAGGCTATCATCAGACTTCTCAACAGAAAACTTACAGGCCAGAAGAGAATGGCATGATATATTTAATGCAATGAAACAGAAGGGCCTTGAACCAAGGATACTGTATCCAGCACGATTATCATTTAAATATGGAGGGATTAAACCATTCCCAGAAAAGCAAAAGTTGAGGGAATTTGCCTACCACAAACCACCTCTACAGGGCATCTTACAGGGACTGCTCTAGATGGGAGCACTCCTAAAAAGAGCACAGGAAAAAACACCCAACATATGAAGAATGGAGGAGGAGTAATAAGAAGGGAGAGTAATAAAGAATCATCAGACAGTGTTTATAATACCTCAATAAGCGAGTTAAGTTCAACAGTAAGACAGTAAAGAAGCTAACCTTGAACCTTTGGTAACCAAAAACTTAAAGCCTGCAATGGCAATAAGTACATATCTTTCAATAATCACCCTAAATGAAAAGGACTGAATGCACAAATCAAAAGACACAGAGTAATACAATGGATAAAAAAGTAAGACCCATCTATATGCTGCTTACAAGAGACTCACCTGAAACACAAAGATATGCACAGATTAAAAGTCAAGGGATGGAAAAAGATATTTCATGTAAACAACAAGAAGAAAAAAGCAGGTGTTGCAGTACTAGTATCAGACAAAATATACTTCAAAACAAGGAAAGTAACAGGAGATAAAGAAGGACATTATATAATGATAAAGGGCTCAGTCCAACAAGAGGATGTAACCATTATAAATATATATGCATCCAATACACAGGCACCAACATATGTGAAACAAGCACTAACAGAATTAAAGGAGGAAATAGAATACAATGCATTCATTTTGGGAGACTTCAACACACCACTCACTCCAAAGGACAGATCCAGCAGACATAAAATAAGCAAGGACACAGAGGCACTGAACAACACACTAGAACAGATGGACCTAATAGACATCTATAGAACTCTATATCCAAAGGCAACAGCATACACATTCTTCTCAAGTGCACAAGGCCACAAAAAGAGCCTCAGTAAATTCAAAAAGATTGAAATTCTACCAACCAAATTTTCAGACCACAAAGGTATAAAACTACAAATAAATTGTACAAAGAAAGCAAAAAGGCTCACAAACACATGGAGGCTTAACAACATGCTCCTAAATAATCAATGGATCAACGACCAAATTAAAATGGAGATCCAGCAATATATGGAAACAAATGACAACAACAACACAAAGGCCCACCTTCTGTGGCATGCAGCAAAATCAGTATTAAGAGGAAAGTATAGAGCAATCCAGGCATATTTAAAGAAGGAAGAACAACCCCAGATGAATAGTCTAATGCCACAATTATCAAAATTGGAAAAAGAAGAACAAATGAGGCCTAAGAACAGCAGAGGGAGGGACATAATAAAGATCAGAGAAGAAATAAACAAAATTGAGAAGAATAAAACAATAGAAAAAATCAATGAAACCAAGAGCTGGTTCTTCAAGAAAATAATCAAAATGGATAAGCGTCTAGCCAAACTTACTAAGAGGAAAAGAGAATCAACACACATCAACAGAATCACAAATGAGAAAGGAAAAATCATGACGGGCCCCAAAGAAATACAAAGAATTATTAGAGAATACTATGAAAACCAGTATGCCAACAAGCCTGAAAACCTAGGATAAATGGACAACTTCCTAGAAAAATAAAACCTTCCAATACTGACCCTGAAAGAAACAGGAAATCTAAACAGATCAATTACCAGCAACGAAATTGAAGTGGTAATTAAAAAACTACCAAAGAAATAAAACCCTGAGCCAGATGGATTTGCCTCGGAATTTTATCAGACATACAGAGAAGACATAATACCCATTCTCCTTAAAGTTTTCCAAAAAAATAGAAGACGAGGGAATACTCCCAAACTCATTCTATGAAGCCAACATCACCCTAATACCAAAACCAGGCAAAGACCCCACCAAAAAAGAAAATTAGAGACCAATAACACTGATGAACATAGATGCAAAAATACTCAACAAAATATTAGCAAGCCGAATTCAAAAATACATCAAAAGGATCATACAGCATGACCAAGTGGGATTCATCCCAGGGATGTAAGATGGTACAACATTCAAAAATCCATTAACATCATTCACCACATCAACAAAAAGAAAGACAAAAACCACATGATCATCTCCATAGATGCTGAAAAAGCATTCGACAAAATTCAACATCCATTCATGATAAAAACTCTCAACAAAATCGGTATAGAGGGCAAGTATCTCAACATAATAAAGGCCATATATGGTAAACCCACAGCCAGCATCATACTGAACAGTGAGAAGCTGAAAGCATTCCCTCTAAGATCTGGAACAAGACAGGGATGCACACTCTCCCCACTGTTATTCAACATAGTACTGGAGGTCGTAGTCACGACAATTAGACAAAACAAAGAAATACAAGGAATCCATATTGGTAAAGAGGAAATCGAACTGTCACTATTTGCAGATGACATGATATTGTACATAAAAAAACCCTAGAACCTCCACTCCAAAACAACTAGAACTAATATAGGAATTCAGCAAAGTTGCAGGATACAAAATTAACACACAGAAATCTGTGGTTTTCCTATACACTAACAATGAACTAACAGAAGGAGAAATCAGGAGAACAATTTCATTCACAATATCATCAAAAAGAATAAAACACCTAGGAATAAACCTAACCAAGGAAGTGAAAGACCTATACCCTGAAAACTACAAGACACTCTTAAGAGAAATTAAAGAGGACACTAACAAATGGAAACTCATCCCATGCTCCTGGCTAGGAAGAATTAATATCATCAAAATAGCCAACCTTCCCCAAGCAATATACAGATTCAATGAAATCCCTCTCAAATTACCAACAGCATTCTTCAATGAGCTGGAACAAATAGTTCAAAAATACATATGGAACCACCAAAGACCCCGAATAGGGAAAGAAATCCTGAGAAGGAAAAATAAAGTTGGGAGATCTCGCTCCCCAACTTCAACCTCTACTGCAAAGCCATAGTAATCAAGACAATTTGGTTCTGGCACAAGAACAGAGCCACAGACCAGTGGAACAGAATAGAGACTCCAAACATTAACCCAAACATATATGGTCAGGTAATATATGATAAAGGAGCCATGGACATACAATGGGGAAATGACAGTCTCTTCAACAGATGGTGCTGGCAAAACTGGACAGCTACATGTAAGAGAATTAAACTGGATCACTGTCTAACACCGTACACAAAAGTAAATTCGAAATGGATCAAAGACCTGAGTGTAAGTCATGAAACCACAAAACTCTTAGAAAAAAACATAGGCAAAAATCTCTTGGACATAATCATGAGCGACTTCTTCATAAGCATATCCCCCCGGCAAGGGAAACAAAAGGAAAAATGAACAGCTGGGACTTAATCTAGCTGAAAAGCTTCTGTACAGCTAAGGACACCATAAATAGAACAAAAAGGTATCCTACATTATGGGAGAATATATTCATAATTGACAGATCCAATAAAGGGTTGACATCCAAAATATATAAAGAGTTCACACACCTCAACAAGCAAAAAGCAAATAATCCAATTAAAAAATGGGCAGAGGAGCTGAATAGACAGTTCTCTAAAGAAGAAATTCAGATGGCCAACAGACACATGAAAAGATGCTTCACATTGCTAGTCATCAGAAAAATGCAAATTAAAACCACAATGAGATACCACCTCACACCAGTAAGGATGGCCACCGTCCAAAAGACAAACAACAACAAATGTTGGCGAGGTTGTGGATAAAGGGGAACCCTCCTACACTGTTGGTGGGAATGCAAATTAGTTCAACCATTGTGGAAAGCAGTATGGAGGTTCCTCAAAATGCTTAAAATAGAAATACCATTTGACCCAGGAATCCCACTCCTAGGAATTTACCCTAAGAATGCAGCAGCCCAGTTTGAAAAAGACAGATGCACCCCTATGTTTATTGCTGCATTATTTACAATAGCCAAGAAATGGAAGCAACCTAAATGTCCATCAGTAGATGAATGGGTAAATATGTGGTACATATACACAATGGAATATTGTTCAGCCATAAGAAGAAAACAAATCCTACCATTTGCAACAACATGCATGAAGCTAGAAGGTATTATGCTCAGTGAAATAAGCCAGGTGGAGAAAAACAAATACCATATGATTTCACTCATATGTGGAGTATAAGAACAAAGAAAAACTGAATGAACAAAACAGCAGCAGAATCACAGAACCCACGAATGAACTAACAGTTACTAAAGAGAAAGGGACTGGGGAGGATGGTTGGGAAGGGAGATATAAGGGTGGGGAAAAAGAAAGGGGGCATTACAGTTACCATGTATAATGTGGGGGTGGGGGTATGGGGTGGGTTCTACAACACAGAGAAGACAAGTAGTGATTTTACAGCATCTTCCTATGCTGATGGACAGTTACTGTGAAGGGATATGTGGGGGGGACTTGGTGAAGGGGGGAGCCTAGTAAGCATAATGTTCTTCATGTAATTGCAGATTAATGATACCAAAAAAAATCAGTAGTGTTTCTATATGTTAACAATGAATTTTCTGAAAAAGAGATAAAGAATTTGATCATATTTACAATAGCATCAAAAACAATAAAATACATAGGAATAAATTAAGGAGGTGAAAAATCACAGAAAGTACAAGATATAAATGAAAGAAAGTGAAGAAGATGTTAAGTAAATGGTACCTCCTATGTTCAAGAATTAATGTTCAAATGTCAGTACTACCAAAAGCCATCCATAGATTCAAGGAAATCCCTTCTGAGGATTCCAATGGAATTTTTACAAAAGTAGAAAAAGAAACTTCTAAAACATATATTGAACCACAAAAGACCCTGAATAATTCTGAGAAAGAACAAAGCAGAAGGCATCACATTTACTGACTTCAAGCTATACTATAAAGTTAGAGCCAACAAAACAGACACATAGATGAATGAAACAGAATCAAGAGCCCAGAAATAAACAAAAGCATATATGGCCAATGAATATTTTACAAGGGAACCAAGACTACTGAATAAAGGAAAGAGGTGTTTCAATAAATGTGATGGAATAATTGGATATTCACATGTAATAAAACTGGATATTCACATGTAATGAAACCCATATTATACACCACAAAAATTAACTAAAAATGGAACAAAGACTTAAATGTAAAAGTTGAAACTATGAAATTCCTAAAGAAAGTGTAGGAAATCTTCTTGACATGAGTTTTGGTAATGATTTTTTTTTGGACATGACACCTAAAGCACAAGCAACAAAATTAAAAATAAATAAGTAGGACTACATAAAACTAACATGTTTCTTCACAGGCAAAGAAACCATCAAAAAGTGGAAAAAACCCTAGAAAATGTATAAAAGCACTGGCTAACCAATATCTGATAAGAGGTTAATATCCTAAATATATAAGGAGCTCACAGAACTCAATACTAAAAAAAAACAGATAACCCAATTAAAAAATGGTTAAAGGAACTTAATAGAAATTTCTCCAAATAAAATATACAAAGCCCAACAGACACATGAAAAGAAGCTCGATGTCACTAGTCATTAGGAAAGTGCAAATTAAAACAAAAATGAGGTATCACCTCACACCTGTCAGAATGCCATCATCTAAAAGACTCAACCAAGGGTACCCACTTGTATGGATGTGGAGAAAAGGGAACCCTTGTGCACTCTTGTTCAGATTGTAAATTGGTAAAGCCAGTAAGGAAAACAGTATCAAGGATCCTCAAAACATTAAAAGTAGAACTACCATATGATGCAGTAATTTCCCTTTTAGGGATATATCCAAAAGAACTAAAACATTAACTTGGAAAGATATTTGCACCCCATGTTCACAGAAGCTTACAATAGCCTAGACATGGAAGCAACCTAGTGCCCACTGACAGATTAATGCATAAAGATATTGTGATATATATTATTCAACCATAAAAAAACAAAGAAATGGTACCATTTGTAACAACATGGATGGACCTTGAATACATTATGCTAAGTGAAATAAGTCAGAGAAGGACATATCCTGTATAATATCACATATATAGAATCTAAAAACAACAACAGAGCAGATGGGAAAAAAGATGGCAGAGTAGAAAGGCAAAGTGTAGACCTCCTCCCACACAAGGAAGCAACTACAGCAAATGCAACTAACTCTGAAAACAACCTGAAGACTGCACAACAGACCACGTACACCTGGTGAAGAAAATAAGACTGCACACAGAAGGACCCAAGCCCTTCCTTCAACCCAGCCCACCAGTGGGAAGGAAAGGAATGGAGCAGGGTAGGGAAAAGTGTTCAGTAACTGTAAACCTGTCTCTGGAGATCTGCTATGTGAACATGAATCCATATCTCATTGTGCTTTGGTGATTAACAGGGCTGGACACCAGGGAGAGTTGGAGCACTCTGGGCGGCTGAGATTCTTGTCACTGGTGGGTGACAGGTACCCTTTGTTGGGTGGCTGAGACCCAACAAAGAGGTGGCAAATTGAAAGACTTACCAGCAGCAAGAAGGGTGCCACAGGGACAAGGGTTGGATCCAGCTCTCTCTGAAGAAGAAAGGGCACGTGGATGATGTTCCCTCAGCCCTTCCTCAACCAACTGGTCAGGCACTCACAGGAAACAGCCCCAAATGCTCCATTCCCTTTCTTGAAGCTCAGCCCCAAGTCACTTCCCTATGTACCCACCCGCCCAATCTGCTTGGCCCAGCAGTGTTCAGACTTTGCTTCCTGGAAGACAATGGGAGGATTTCCCAGCTTTCTTGACCCTCTCTTAGCCCAACTGGGAAGGCACCTGTGACAGCCAGCTCCAAGTTCTCCTTCATACATGTGAGCAGCTAAGCCCTGCACCATGCTTCCCTGTGCAATGCCCCACCAACCTGGTCAGCCCAGCAGTGCAACCATGGCTACACATTGGACAGAGGACAGCCATGCCCACAAAAATTCCAGCAGAAGCACTGCTGCTCTACTCATAAAGGTCTGGCTGAGGTGAGCTAACAGCCAGGGAAGACTGAGATCAGTCACTCTAAACAGAGAGGCAGAAAGGTGTTACACCCACACTCATCAAAAGCAGCTGGGGCTTTACCAAAAAGGAGAACCAGAAACTGGTGAGTAAATAGTTTTGAGATTCTGGGTACCACAGGATGCCTTCTTCATAAAGCTATTACTCTATAGACCAGAAAACATAGGAGATATCTCTAATTAAAAGGGAGAAACACAGAAACCCAAAAAGGAATGAGGAGGCAGAGGAATATGGTCCAAAAAAGTGCAGGATATGACACCAGAAAGAGGACTAAATGAAAAGAGATCAACAATCTTCTTGATAATGATTAAAAAGTAAAAGTCATAAATATGCTCACTGATCTACAGAAAAGTATCAATGGTCTAAGGGAAGACTTCAACAAAGAGACAGAAGTCATTAAAAGAGCCACTCAGAGTTGAGGAATACAGTAACTGAAATGAAAACTACAATGAAGGGAATGAATAATAGACTGCTGCACAGAAAGAAGATAATCAATGAGATGGGAATTAGGGAACAGGAAAACAACAAAGCTGAGGAACACAGAAAAATTTTCTGGAAATGAAAGGATGCTAAGAGAGCTGTGTAACAGCTTCAAACAAAAGAATATTCACATAAGAGGGGTCCCAGAAGAAGAGAAAAAGTGTCACTATGAAGAAACAATAGCCGAAAACTTCCCCAATCTGATGATGAAAATAGACACACAAGCCCTGGAAATGCAGAGACCCGTAACAAAAGGAACCACAGGAAGACAATGAAGGCATATAATAATTAAAATGACAAAGACTAAGAATAAAGAGAGAGTACTGAAAACAGCTAGAGAGAGGCAAAATTTCCTTATGAGAGAAACCCCATCAGGCTATTAGCAGATTTCTGAGCAGAAAATTTACAGGCCAGAAGGGAGTGGCATGAAATATTTAATGTATAGAAACATAAGGATGTTAAAGCAAGAATTCTCTAACCAGCTAAGTTATCATTCAAAATTGAAGGAGAGATTAAAAATTTCCTAGATAAACAAGTTAAAGGAATTCACCATCAGTCAACGAGCATTACAGAATATGTTAAAGGGGTTTCTGTAGATGAAAATGTACTTAACCCTAAATATTTTTCACCAGTAAAAACAAACCCACGGTAAAGATACTGGAACAATTACTTAATAAGCAAGCATGAAGTTAAAAACAAAAGTAGTAAACCAACTATGCACAAAATATTTAAAGGGATACACAATGCAGATTATGACATCTAATACATAAAGTGTGGAAGAGGAAGAATAATAAAAAAAGTACTTTTACATTGTGTTTGAAATAGGGTGACCATCAACTATTAAATTGGTTGATTTAGGACACTATCCACAAACCACAGAGCAAAAGACAATTCTAGATATACAAAAATTTAGGAAGAAAGGTGGAGAAAAAGATGGCAGAGTAGGACAGCAAGGCAGAAAACTGTTCCCCAAAACACAAAAAAACAGCAAATACTACTGAAACTGAAAACAACCTGAAGATTGCATAACTAACTACATCTGTAAAAAAATAGAAGAGCTCACAAAAAAAGGATAAAGTGGCAAAGCTGAGATCCAGTGAGACCCAAGCCATCCCCCAACCCCAGCCTACATGTGGAACAAAGGGAAATGCAGTGGGGAGAGGGTAGGAGCCCAGGATTGCTGAACACTTGGCCTGGAGATCTGCTCTGGGAGCATGAGCTCACATTACATTGTACTCTGGTGATTAGTGGGCTGGACAACAAAGAAAGGTGTAACACTTGGGGAAACTGAGATTCCAGCTGCTTGTGGAGAACAGGTATGCTTTACTTGTCCCCCGAGAAAACAAGTCAGACAGTTTAAAAGATTTCCCAGCAGCAGGGGTGTGCCAGAAGGGTGTGCGTTGGATGGATCTCTCTTCTCAGGAGAAAGAGCATGTGAATGATACCTCCCCAGCCTGCACTCAGCCCAAAAGGCTGGAAACTCTCAGGAGCCCCAGATGTTCCATTCTCCTCTCTGGCAATACAGACATGAGGCTCCTCCTTGTGCCTGTAGCAAGCAGACAACCCACTTGGCCCAGTGGTAGTGTCAGACTTTGCTTCCAGGTAGGCAGAGTAAGGCCCTCCCAGCCTGTTTTGGCCGAGCTATGGAGGTACTTGTGGGAGCCATCCCTGGGAGCCCCTTTATGCCTGTGGGTTCCAGGTACTATACACTTGCAGCCATTTCCATTGCTGCAGGTCAGGCAAAGGGTGACCCCACCCACACTAACACCAGCAAATCAGCTCTGTGGCTCCTTCCTGTTTGTGTGGCCAACAGGCAACCCATTTGGACCAGAAGTAGTGTCAGACTTCACTGCTGGGTAGGTAGAAGGAGACCCTCCCAGCTTTCTCAGCTCCATTTCAGTCCAAGTAGGGAGGTGCCTGTAGGGGCCAGGCACAAGAGCACCTTCCTCTCTGTGGGCCCTGGGTCCTACATGCCTACAGCCCTCTCCATTGCTGCAGGCCAGGCAGAGGGCAGCCAAGCCCACAGCAACACTAGCAGAGACTTCTGCACTAATCATAAAGGCGTGGCTGAAGCAAACTGCCCACCTAGAATCAGAGCACTACAAACCAGACAGAAAGGCACCTTGCACATTGCACACAAATAGCTGGACCTCCCACACTGGAAAGTAAAGAGTGTTGAGCTTCTGAATACTAGAGGGCACCTCCTTCATAAAGCTATTACTACATCGGAAGAAACATAGATACTGGCAAAATGAGGAGGCAGAGACAAGACACCCAAGACTAGACACCAGAAGGCTCAATGACACAGAAATCACCAATCTTCTTGACAAAAACTTCAAAGTAAAAATCATAAACATGCTCACGGATTTACAGAAAAGATTCAAGATATCAGGGAGGGCTTAAAAAAATAAAGACAGGCCTGCAAAAGAGCCACTCAGAGCTGAAAAATACATTATCTGAAGTGCATCATACAATGGAAAAATTTAACCAGTTGAAGAAGCTGTAAATGATACAGAAATCAGGGAACAGGAAAACAATGAAGCTGAAAAACAAAAAGAAAAAATGATCTCCAGGAATGAAAGATTAATAAGAGAACTTTGTGACCAATCCAAATGGAACAGTATGTGGATAATAGGAATGTGAAAAGGAGAAGAGGGAGACAAAGGAAGAGAAAATCTCTTTGAAGAAATAATTATTGAAAACTTCCCCAATCTGGGGAAGGAAATAGACACTCAGATTATGGAAGAACAGAGAGCGCCTACCAAAATAAATCCTGGGAAGACAACACCAAGACATATAATGATTAAAATGGCAAAGATCAAGGATAAGGAGAGAGTAATGAAAGCAGACAGAGAAAAAAGATTACTTATAAAGGAAACCCCATCAGGCTATCAGCAGACTTCTCAGCAGAAACTTTATAGGCCAGAAGGGAGTGGCATGATATAGTTCATGTAATGAAACAGAAGGACCTCCAACCAAAAATCATCTACCTAACAATATTATGATTATCATTTAAATGTCAAGTATGGATTAAACAATTCTCAGAAAAAAAGTTAAAGGAATTCACCACCACTAAGCCAGACTGGAAGGATATGTTAAAGGGACTGCTGTAGATGGAAATGTACCTAAGTCTAAATAGCTTTCACCAGTGAAAATAAACCTATAGTAAGGATAGTAGACCAATTTATTACCAAGCAAGTATGAAATAAAAATAAAAGACAAAACAACTATTCACAAAATCAGTCTAGGGATACACAAGAAGTGCAGATTACAACATCTACTTCATAAAGTGTGGAGGAGGAAGAAGGAGAACAAAAGTAACTTTGGATTGTGTTTGAAATAGAGTGATCAGCAATTTAAGTTTCACTGTTATATAGTAAGAAAGCTATCCTTGAACCCTTGGTAACCACAAAACTAAAGCCTAGAATAGATACACAAGAAAAAAGGAAAGAAAGAGAGGGGGAGAGAGAGAGAGAGAGAGAGAGAGAGAGAGAGAGAGAGAGAGAGAGAGAGAGAGGGAGAGAGGAAGGAAGGAAGGAAGGAAGGAAGGAAGGAAGGAAGGAAGGAAGGAAGGAAGGAAGGAAAGAACGAAGGAAGGAAGGAAGGAAGGAAGGAAAGGAGGGATGGAAGGAGGGAGGGAGGGAGGGAGGGAAAGAGAGAGATAAAGAGATAAAAAGAGAGAGAAAGAGAGAGAGAAAAGGGAAGAAAGAAAAAAGAAAGAAAAGAAAGAAAGAAGGAAAGAAAGAAAAAAAGAAAGAGAAAAGAAAGAGAAAAGAAAGACTCACACTAAAGAAAACCATCCAAAAACAAGAGATGAGTATAAGAGAAGAAAAAAGGAACAGAGAGAAAATATAAAAACAACCAGAAAGCAATTAATAAAATGGCAATAAGTACATATCAATAATCACCTTAGATGTAAATAGACTGAATGCACCAATCAAAAGACATATAATGGCAGAATGGATAGAAAAATGATCTATATGTTGCTTATAAGAGATTCATTTCAGACCCAAAGACATACACGAACTAAAAGTGAAGGAATGGAAAAAGATATTTCATGAAAATAATGGGGAGAGAAAAGCAGGAGTAGCATTACTTATATCAGACAAAATAATCAAAACAAAGAAAGTAACAAGAGACAAAGAGGGACATTACATAATGACATTGTTTCAGTTAAGAGGATCTAACTATCATAAATATCTATGTACCCAACACAAGAGCACCTACATATGTAAAATAAATACTAACAGAATTAAAGGAGGAAATAGACTGCATCACATTCATTTTAGGAGACTTTAACATACCACTCACACCAAGACAGATCATCCAGACAGAAAATAAACAGAGGCCCTGAGCAATACATCAGATCAGATGGACTTAACAGGTATCTACAGAACATTCCACCCCAAACCAGCAGGAAACACATTCTTCTCAAGTGTACATGGAATGTTTTCCAGAATAGATTACATACTACACCACAAAAATAGCCTCAGTAAGTTCAGATAGATTGAAATTACATCAAGCAACTTCTCAGTCCACAATGGTATGAAACTAGAAATAAATTACACAAAGAAAACAAAAAAGCCTACAAACCCATGGAAACTAAAAAAAACATGCTTCTAAATAATCAGTGGATCAATGGCCAAATTAAAACAGAGATCAAGCAATACATGGAGATTAATGAAAACAAAAATACAAAAGTTCAAAATTTGTGTGATGCCAGAAAAGCAGTTCTAAAAGGCAAGTACATAGCAATATAGGCCTACCTAAAGAAACAAGAACAATCCCAATAGTCTGAACTCATAATTTAAAAAATGGAAAAAGAAGAACTAATGAAACCCAAAATTAGTAGAAGGAGGGTTATAATAAAATCAGAGCAGAAATAAATTAGATAAGAATAAAACAGTTGAAAAACATCAATGAAACACAGAGCCGGTCCTCTGAGAATATATAAACATAATGGACAAACCCTTAGCCAAACTTATCAAGAAAAAGAGAGACAGGACACAAATAAACAAAAGCAGAAACAAAAAGAAATAGTTACAAATGAAAACAGAAATAGAAACAATTATAAGAGAATTCTAAGAGATATTATTTGCAAATAAATCAGAGAACTTAGAAGAAATGGACAAATTCCTAGAAAAGTACAACCTTCCAAGATTGACCCAGATAGAAGCAGAAAATCTACACAAATTATCAATATAAAACTGAACTGGTAACAAAAGAAAGCCAAATGAAAGTCCAGGATCACATGGTCCCACAGCTGAAGTCTACCAAACATTTAAAGAAGAGCAAATACCTACCTTTCTTAAAGTGTTCCAATAAGTAGAAGAGGTGGGAATAAGTCCAAACTCATCCTATGGGGTTATAAACACTCTAAAAGCAAAGCCAGACAAAGATACTACAAAAAAGAAAATTGTAGACCAGTATCTCTGATGAACATACATACAAAAATCCTTAAGAAAATGTTAGCAAACTGAATTAAAAAATACATCAAAAGGATCTCATTTATGACCAACTGGAATTTATTCCAGGGATGCAAGGATGGTATGATATTCATAAATCTATCAATGAGATACACCACATTACCAAAAGAAAAGATAAAAACCATATGATAATCTCAATAGATGTTGAAAAAGCCCTTGAAAAAAATCACCATACATTCATGATAGAACCCCTCAACAAAATGGGTACAGAGGGAAGATAATTCAACATAATAAAGGCATATAGGACAAATCCACAAGTAACATCATACTCACTGGTAAAAAGATGAATGCTTTTCCTCTAAGATCAGGAAAAGAACAGGGATGTACATTCTTACCACTTTTATTCAACATAGTACTGAAAGTCTTTACCATTAAAATTGGAGAAGTTAAAGAGTTAGCAAACATCCAAATTGATTAGGATGAAGTAAAACTGTCACTATTTGTCGATGACATGGTAGTATATAGAGAAAGCCCAAAAGATTCCACCAAAAAGTATTAGAACTTACATCTGGATTCAGCAAATTTGCAAGATACATAATGAATACACAAACATCTGTTGCACTTCTATATATGATCAACAAACTAGCAGAAAGAGAAATCAGTAAATCAATTCCATTTACAATTGCATTAAAAAGAATAAAATACCTAAGAATAAACCTAACAAAGTGGGAGAAAGGCCTGTACTCTGAAAGCTATAAGACACTTATGACAGATATTGAGAAAGACACAAATAGATTGAAATCTATCTCATGCTCGTGGATAGGAATAATTAATATTAAAATGCAGATCCTGCCCAAGGCAATTTATAGATTCAATGCAATCTTTAAATCAAAATATCAGTGACATTTTCAATAAGCTGGAGCAAAGAATCCTACAATTCATATGGAACTACAAAGACCCCAAATAGCAAAAGCAATCTTGAGAAAGATGTACAAAGCTAAGAGTATCATGCTCCCTGACTTCAAGCTCTACTACAAAGATACAGTAATCAAAATGATATGGTACTGGCACAAGTATAGCACTATAGATCAATGATACAGAGAGAGCCCAGATATAAACCCATTCACATATGGTCAATTAATATATGATAATGGAGCTATGAATATACAATCTCCTCAATAACTGGTGTTGGGAAAACTGGAGAGCTACATGCAAGATAATGAAACTGGATGACTGTCTAACCTTATACATAAAAGTAAACTTGAAATGGATTAAGGACCTAAATATAAGACATGAAACCATAAAACTCTTAGAAGAAAACATACACAAAAATCTCTTGAACATAAGAATTAGCAACTTTTTTCTGGTCATATTTCCTGAGGCACGGGAAACAAAATAAAAAATGAACAAGTGGGACTATATCAAACCAAAAGCTTCTGTGAAGCAAAGAAGACCATCAAGAGAACAAGAACATAACCTATAGTATGGGAGAATATACTTATAAATGATATACCTGATAAGGGGTTAACATAAAAATATATAAAGAACCCATATGACTCAACACTAAACAAACAATTACCCTGAGGAAAAAATGGATAGAGGACCTAAACAGACATTTCCTAAGGAAGAGATACAGATGGTCAATAGGCACATCAAAATGGGCACCACATCACTAATCATCAGGGAAATGCAAATAAAAACCACAATGAAATATCAGCTCACACCAGTCAGAATGGCCACTATGCAAAAGACAAGAAATAAGTTCTTGGCAAGGATGTGGAGAAAAGGGAACATTCCTATTTTGTTTGGAATATAAATTGGTTCAGCCAATGTAGAATGTATTTTGGATGTTCATAAAAAAACTAAAAAGGGATATACCATACAACCCAGTAACGCAACTTCTAAGAATTTACTTGAAGAAAACAAAATCCCTGATCTGAAAAGATGTATGCAGACCACATCAATTCAAGATGGCAGCATGAGAGGTGAGATAGAACTCCTCCCAAAACCATATACAGTACGAAAATATAGTTAATACAACTAATCCTAAAAGAGCAACAGGAAAGAAGGCTGCACCACACTGCATACACCTGGAGAACAGAAAAGAGCAGACCTCACGAAACTGTGACATACCAAGCCTTGATCTGGTGGGACCCAAGCCCTTCCCCCAACCCAGCTCACTGGCAGGAGGAAGAGAAATGGAGCATGGAGTGGGTGGAAGCCTAGGACTGCTGAACAACCAGCCGTGGAGATCTGCCTTGGGACCACAAACCTACATTGCATGGTACTCTGGAAATCAGTGGGGACAGGCAGAATACTTGAGAGACTGAGATTCCAGCCATTTTTAGAGAACAGTGATCCACATCTGGCCACTGTAGAAAAAAATAAAGGTGGGAAGTCTGAGAGGCTTTCCAGCAGTGAGAGGGCTGCTGAAGGGGCAGGTTTTGCATGGAGATTGTCGCATGGAAGAAGGGATAGGGGGACAAGGTTGTCTGGGTGTGCTCTGCCCAGTAAGTTGGGAAGTTCAGGAGCTTCAGGCACTCCATTCCTCTGACTGGCTTCTCAGCTCTAAGGTGAAGGTGCCCCACTGTGATAGGCAGCTTGCTGCACCTTCCTCCTGGCCTGCGGCACTGGCTCACAAACCGGAAGTCACTGCACTGGCCTCAGGTCAGCCAGAGGGAGGCCCATGCCTATGACAGTTACAGATGCAAAGCACAGATGGTTACACCTGTATGCTCAGGCCACTGGCTCTGATACTGGAGACAGGCACTGCAGCCAGGAAATAAGAAGCAGCTCTTTCTTCCCCAAAGACACCAGCGCCGCTCCCTGGTGACCCCCAACCTCACTCCAGGGGCTGAGCAGCTCCAGAGACTAGCATTTCTGGGCACTAGAAGACACCACAAAGAAATATGAAATGTCAAAGGAACCTGGTTCAGACCAAAATCTCACAAACCCTGAAAAAGGAGCAAATGAAACTGAACTCATCGATCTTCCTGAGAGTTCAAAATAAAAATTATAAACATACTCATGGAGGTACAGAAAAATATTCAATAACTCAGGAATGAATTTAAGATGGAGATACAATCATTAAGAAATTCCATATGTGAAATGCAACAAACAATGGAGGGATTTAAAAGAAGACTAGATGTAGTAGAAGAGAAGGTAAATAGAATAGAAATTAGAGAAGAGGAACACACAGAAGCTGAGGCACAGAGAGAAAAAAGGATCTCTAAGATTGAAAGAATACGGAGAGTGCTGTGTGACCAATCCAAATGGAACAATACTCACATTATAGGAGTACCAGAAGAAGAAGAGAGAGAAAAAGAGATAGAAAGTGTCTTTCAGTAAGTAATTGCTGAAAACTTCCCCAATCTGGGAAAGAGATAGTCTGTCAGGCCATGGAGGTGCACAGATCTCCCAACACAATGGGCGGAAGGAGGACAACACCAAGACATATAATAAGTAAAATGGCAAAAATCAAGGATAAAGTCACACTTGTAAAAGCAGCTATAGAGAGAAAAAAGATCACAGACAAAGGAAAACCCGTCCAGTTATCATCAGGTTTATCAACAGAAACCTTACAGGCCAGAAGGGAGTGGCATGATATAATTAATGCAATGAAACAGAAGGACCTTGAACCGAGAATATTCTACCCAGCAAGGTTGTCATATAAATTTGAAAGAGGGATTAAACAACTTTAAGAAAAGCAAAAGCTGAGAGAATTTACCTCAAACAAACCACCTCCGCACTGCATTTTGGAGGGACTGCTATAGATGGAAGCATTCCTAAGGCTAAATAACTGTCACCAAGGGAAATAAAACCACACCAAAGCAGAACAATTAATTACTACAGAGATTCAAAATCAAATCAACTACCCCCAAAGTCAATCAAGGGATAGACAAAGAGTACAGAATATGATACCTAATATATAAAGAATGGAGGAGGAAGAAAAAGGAGGGGGAAAAAGAGCCTTTACGTTGTGTTTGTAATAGCAGATTAAGTGAGTTAAATTACACTGTTAGATAGTAAGGGAATTACCCTTGAACCTTTGATAAAAATGAATCTAAAGCTTGAAATGGCAATAAGTACATATGTATTGGTAATTGACCTAAATGTAAATGCTCTGAATGCACCAATCAAAAGACAGAGTCACTGAATGGAAAAAAAACAAGACGTCTATATGCTGCCTATAAGAGACTTCAAACCAAGAGACATACACAGACTGAAATTAAAGGAATGGAAAAAGACATTTCATGGAAATAATAGGGAGAAAAGAGCAGGAGGTGCAGTACTTTTATCAGACACAATAAACTTCAAAACAAAGAAAGTCACAAGAGACAAAGAAGGAGGAAGGAGATTACATAAGGATAAAGGGGTCAGTCCAAGAAGAGAATATAACTATTACAAATACCTATGCACCCAACACAGGATCACCTACATATGTGAAACACATACAGAATTAAAACAGGAAATACAATGCAATGCATTCCTTTTAGGAGGCTTCAACACATCACTCAGTACAACAGACAGATCAACCAGACAGAAAATAAGTAAAGAGGCAGAGGCACTGAACAAAGATGAACAAAGATTTAGAACAGATGGACATAACAGACATCTACAGAACACTCCACCCAAAAGCAACAGGATACACATTCTTCTCAAGTGCACATGGAACCTTTTCAAGAATAGATCATATACTAGGCCACTAAAACAGCCTCAGTAAAATAAAAAAGATTGAAGTTGTACCAACCATCTCCTCAAATCACAAAGGTAGGAAACAAGAAATAAATTACACAAAGAAAATGAAAAAGCCCACATGCACATGAAGGCTTAATAACATGCTCTCAAATAATCAATGGATGAATGACCAAATGAAAACAGAGATCAAGCACTATATGGAAACAAATGACAATAATTCAACGCTGCAAAATCTGTGGGATGCAGTGAAGGCTGTACTAAGAGGGAAGTATTCTGCAATACAGGCCGAACTAAGGAAAGAGGAACAATCCCAAGTGAAAAGTCTAAATTCACAATTAATGAAACTAGTAAAAGAATAACAAATGAGGCCCAAAGTCAGTAGAAAGAAGGACATAATAAAGATTAGAGCAGAAATAAATAAAATTGAGAAGAATAAAACTATCGAACAAACCAATGAAAGCAGGAGCTCTTTCTTTGAGAAAATAAACAAAGGGGGTATTGGCCCCCTTACTATTGTCCCATGTTGCTGTGGGACTCAGTGTAAGTGCCTCTTAGAGCACACAAGGCACTCCTGGGCTCTGCTGACTTCTTCAAAGTCAATGGCAAGCCCCAACTATGGGCTACAGCCCACATTCTCTTTTGCTCCATGTGCTACAAACACTGGTGAGGAAATTGGGCCACATCAGAGGCAGGCTTTCCTTCTAGCCAGTGCACCTGGGCCAACATGTCTGCTTCATTATTCCCTGGGGATGCTGAAGGCAAATGGCCAGTCACATACTATATGGTAGGTGTCTGTGCCATACCACTAGATGGCCTTTGGGTCCAGTCTTGTACCCACCCTGCAATGGGATAGGTGGTTATTACCATGGTCGGAGCTGTTCTGGTGATGCAAAATGATTACCATGATTAGGTTGCTCCACATACATCACCTCACATAATTACAATTATAATTAGCCAGCAAGGTGTGGTACAGAGCAGCTACTTGCTTCTCTATCAAAGTGCCCCAGACCTCTGCTCCTTTTCATAGTTCTGACCAGCAGCAGGAACAGCAGGAGTAGTGGAAGCAATAGCTTTAGGCTTGGGCCATCAGCCAGGGTAAGTGTGGCCAGCAATGGTGGTGTTGCCTCCACAACCACACAGGTGTAGACACACATCCCTCGGTGTGAGTGCCACTTCTCCCCATCATTTCTAGGGGTGGCCCTCCCAAAGGTTACACCCATTATGACAGACTTTGGGTTTGGAGGAATCTTGTCATCTACCACCAGATGTAAATCTGGGGAGAGGAAATTCCAGGGCAAAATACCTCTAAAAACTGAAATCAGTCAAAGGGAGAAATAAAGATTAAAACCCGTTTATTGCTTACAAACTGCAGTCCAGGGCCATCTTTCCCCTCTGCTCTGGAAGAAGCCAGCAAGCCAGCCAGCCAGCCCCCTCCCCTTAACCTCCCAGGTTCAGACACGCCCTCGGTTACCCAGGTAATTACCCATTGATATGAAGAAGACCTTCTCTCCACCCCTGAGGATATCCAAATGCACTAAGGCCAGGCGATATATTCTGGAAATGTTACAATTTTACCCACAGCATATGTATGATCAGGCAAGACACATGCACAGAAAAGACCTTAGAAGACCTTCAGGTCTTGGGTTGGCTATCTGGACTCAGAAAAAGCCTAGCTAAATCTTGAAGGAGAGCTCCTGCACAGAGTCAATCTGCAAAGACTTGGTGAACAGCTGGCATTCTAGGAACTCTCTGTCACAACATTAGCTGAAAACTTCATTGGTCACGTATGACAAGGAATACTCTGAAAAAATACTTTGAAAGTCTCAAAACATATAACTGCATCCTTAAACAATAATAAAAAATGTTAAGGAGGAGGAATCTGATTTCCAAAGTTAACATAGCAATCAAATGACCAATTTTCAACTAAAAAAGTCACAAAGCACACACAGAAACAGGACATGGCCCATTCAAAGGGACAACATAAACTGGCAAAAACCATACCTGAGGAAGCCCAGATTTAGGACTTACTAGACATACTTTCATTTTTTCCAGATTTATTAAGATACAACTAATTAGTTCAACCATTGTGGAAAGCAGTATGGAGGTTCCTCAGAATGCTCAAAATAGAAATACCATTTGACCCAGGAATTCCACTTCTAGGAATTTACCCCAAGAATGCAGCACTCCAGTTTGAAAAAGACAGATGCACCCCTATGTTTATCACTGCACTATTTACAATAGCCACGATATGGAAGCAACCTAAATGTCCATCTGTAGATGAATGGATGAAGAAGATGTGGTACATATACACAATGGAATATTACTCAGCCATAAGAAAAATACAGATCCTACCATTCGCAACAACATGGATGGAGCTAGAGGGTATTATGCTCAGTGAAATAAGCCAGGCAGAGAAAGACAAGTACCAAATGATTTCACTCATATGTGGAGTATAAGAACAAAGGAAAACTGAAGGAACAAAACAGCAGCAGAATCACAGAACCCAAGAATGGACTAACAGTTACCGAAGGGAAAGGGACTGGAGAGGATGGGTGGGAAGGGAGGGATAAGGGCAGGGAAAAAGAAAGAGGGCATTATGATTAGCATGTATAGTGCATGGGGGGCACGGGGAGGGCTGTGCAACACAGAGAAGAGAAGTAGTGATTTTACAGCATCTTACTATGCAGATGGACAGTGACTGTGAAGGGGTATGTTAGGGGGGACTTGGTGAAGGGGAAGCCTAATAAACATAATTTTCTTCATGTAATTGTAGATTAATGATACCAAAATAAAAATAAATAAATAAAAGATACAACTGACATGTAACATTGTGAAAGTTTAAGATGATTTGATACACATATATATTGTAAAATGATTACCATGATTAGGTTGCTCCACATACATCACCTCACATAATTACAATATTTTCTGTGGTGAGAGCATTTAAGATTTGCTTTCTTCATAACTTTCAAGCTTATAATATAGCTTTATTACTTATAGTCATCATGCTGAATATTAGAGTCCCCAAAACATTCATCTTAATTAAAAATTTGTACTCTTTAATCAACATTTCTCATTTTCCCCATTCCCTAGCCTCTGGAAACCATCATTCTACTGTCTGTTTCTTTGAATTTGGCTTTTCTTTTTAAGATTCCACAAACAAGTGAGATCACACAGTACATGTCTCTCTCTGCCTGGTATTTCACTTAGTATAATGCCCTCAAGGTCCACCCATGTTGCCACAAATGGCAGGATTTCCTTCTTTTTTGAGACTTAACGATCCCCTGTATATATGCCATATTTTTTAGTCAGTTCATCCATCTTTGGACACTTAGTTTATTCCCATGTAGTGGCTATTATGAATAATGCTGCAATGAATGTGGGGTGTGAATACTGATTCAAAATACTGATTTCATTTCCTTCAGATATATACCCAGAAATTGGATTGGTGGATCATATGGTAGTTCTGTATTTGCTTTCTTATGGAAACCTCCATATTATTTTCAATAGTGGCTGTGCCAATTTACATTGTTACTAATAATGCACAAGGATTTCCTTTTCTCCACATATCTTTTCGATAATAGCCATTTCAACATATGTAGCTTAATATCTCAGTGTGGCTTTGATTTGCATTTCCCTGATAATTAGTGATGTTTAGCATCATTTTATGTACCTGAAGGTTATTCAGACATCTTTGAAAACAATGTCTCTTCATGTCTTCTGCCCATTTCTTAATTGTTTTTTTTTGTCATTTTGCTATTGAGTTGTAGGAGTTCCTTATATATTTTAGATACTAATCCCTTATTTGATAGTGTTTTCATATACGGTTTCCCACACTGTAGGATGCCTCTTCATTTTGTTTGTTTCTTTCACCATGCAGGTTTATACTTTCACCATGCAGGTTTGATTTAGTCAGACTTGATTTTTGCTCTCGTTGCTTGTTCTTTGGTGTCCTATCCAAAAAATTGTCACCAATACCAAGTTTCTTCCTTGTTTTCTTCCAGAAATTTTATGGTTTCAGGCTTTACATTCAATTTTTAATCCATTTTTAGTTAATTTTTATGAGTGGTATAAGATAGGGGTCCATTTTCATTATTGTGTATGTGAATGTGTAGTTTTCCCAAGACCAGTTATTGAAAAAACTACCTTTCCCCCATTGAATATTCTTGAATCCCTTGTCAAATATCAATTGACCATATATATTCATGGCTTTACTTCTGTACTCTCAATTTTATCCAATTGGCTTATACATGACTTTATGTGCTCATACTATACTGTTGATTACTATAGCTTTGTAGAATTATTTGAAATTGGGAAATAAGATACCTCCAGCTTGTTCTTCTTTTTCAATATTGTTTGGTCCATTTAGGGTATTTTGTGATTCCATATGAATTTTAGGATTGTTAGTTTTCTATGAAAATATGGTATTGGGATTTGGTAAGAATTGCTTTGAATCTATAGATGGCTTTGGATAGTATGCACATTGTAACAGCATTAATTTTTCTGACTCATAAACAGAATATCTTTTCTTTATTGCATCTTCTCTCACTTTTTATCAATGTCATAGTTTTCAGATTTTTCACCTCATTGGTTAAATTTATTCCTTTTTTATTGTTTTTGATGTTATCATAAATGGGTTTGTTTCTTTTTCAGATATTTCGTTGAGTACAGAAAAGCAACTGATTTTTGTATGCTGATTTTATATCCTATAATATTACTGAATTCACTTTAATTCTACAAGTTTTTTGGTGCAGTCTTTAGAGTTCTCAGTATGTGAGTGTCATCTGCAGATAAGGAAAATTTGACATTTTCCCTTTGTGATTTGGATGCCTTTTATTTATTTTACTTGCCAAATTTCTCTGATTAGGGCTTCCACTACTATGTTGAATAGGATTGGTGAGAGTGGATGCCCTTGTCTTGTTCCTGATCTTAGAGGACAAGATTTCAACCTTTCTCCATTCAGTATAATGTTAGCTGTGGGTTCGTCATATATGTCATATATGTCATATATGATGAGGTTCTTGAGGATTCTTATCATGACATGTTGAATTCTGTCAAAACACTTTTCTGTACCTATTGAGATTATCAAGTGATTTTTATCTGTCATCTATTAAGGTGATGAACATTTATTGATTGACATATGTTGAATCATCTTTTATCCCAGAGATAAAGAGTCAAGGACAAACATGTAAGGCTTGACTTGTAGTGCAAAAAATGATCATAGAGTAAGTTGCATGTATACCTGAGAAGACTGTATATTCTGGTACTACTGGATGGAATGTTCTCTATATGTCTGTTAGGTCCATTTGGTCTATAATATTGTTCATGTCTGATATTTCCTTATTAACATACTGAGTGATTTATCCCATGTTGAAAGTGAGGTACTGACGTCTCCTATTGTTATCTTATTGCTGTCTATTTCTCCCTTAAGTTCTATTAATATTTTCTTTAAATGTTTACATGAACCAATTTTGGGTACATCTATACTTAGAATTGCCATATTCTTTTGATAAATTAAATTCTATATCTAATAGATGAATTTTTTTGTCTCTAAAACCTGTTTTAGATTCTGGAAAAAAGATAGTAATGTAGGAAGGAAAGGCAAAATGTTCCTCCCTAAATCACATAGAACACAAAAACACAACTAGGCCTGAAAATTACCTTAAGACTTCAGAACTGACTACCTACATCTGGGGAAGAAGAAGAGACCATACAGAAAAGGGTAAAGTGGCAAAGTCATGACCCAGTGAGAACCAAGCCTTCTCCCCACCCCAGTGCACAGATAGGAGGAAGAAGAATGGAAGGGAGAGGGAGTAGAAGCCTAGAACTGCTGAACACCTGGCCCTGGACATTTGCTCCAGGAACATGAGCCTACATTGCATGGTGCCTTGGGGACTGGTGTGGCTGGACAACAGAGATGGGTAGAGCACTTAGGGAGGGTGAGATCACAGAAGCTTTTGGAGAAGAGGCATGCTCTACCATTCCCCCTGATAAAGAAAGCAGAGTAGGCAGTTTAAAAGACTTCCCCACAGTGAAAGTGGCACCAGAGAGGCAAGCTGGCTGTGAAATCAGAATCTGCTCCTGGGTAGGCAGGAGAAGAACCTCCAAGATGGTCAGCCATACTTGTGGACAGCTGGGGAGCTGCATGCAGGAACTAGCCCAGAAGATTTTTCATCTGGACAGGTACTGGTTCTGTCCACCATCAGCCCCTGCCATCATACCAGGCTGGATGGAGGGTGGATCTGCCAATGGAAGCTAGAGGCCCACAGAACTGATGTGCATCTCAATGCATGTAAACATGGCCAATCCCTGAGAGCTCTTTCCTCCTCACAGGCAACAGTCCTATTCATCAGTGATCCCCATCATTGCAGCAGACCAGACTCAGGGTGGCTCTGTCCAGGACAGCTCCAGCCAGGCAGGACTGAAGCTCTTCTCTGTACATATCTGGCTCAGTCCCAGGAGCTCTTTCCTCCCAGCAGGCACTGGCCCAACTTGCTTGTGGCCCCCACCATTGCAACAGACAGGGAGAAGGGTGGCTCCACCCATGGAAGCTCTTCTCCCTGCTCTTACAATCAACTGATGGCCCACACAGGCCACCTGAAATCAGATTACCATGAGCAAGGTAGAAAGGTGCCACATCCAGAGCATGCCAAGAGCTGGGGCTCCTGCACAGTAAATTTATCTTCTGGGCACTAGAGGACACCTTCAGTACAAAGTTATTATCCCATAAGAAACATTAAGAAAAAATTGAGGAGGTAGAGAAATTTGGTCAAAATAAAAATACAAGAAAGAACACCAGAAAGAGGACTAAGTGAAACTGAAATCACCAATATTCTTGATGAAGATTTCAAAATAAAAGTCATAAGCATGATCATGGATTTACAGAAAAGTATTCAAGATATCAGGGAGGACTTCAACAAAGAGATAGAAATCCTGAAAAAAACCCACTCACAGATGAAGAATACATATCTGAAAAGAAACATACAATGGAGGGATGTAAAAGTAAATTAGATGATGTAGAGAAGACAGTAAATGAAACAGAAATTAGAGAACAGGAAAATAAAGAAGATGAAGAACAGAGAGCAAAAAGGATCTTTAGGAATGAAAGAATAATAAGAGAACTGTGTGACCAATCCAAATGGAACAATATGTGCATTATAGAGAAACCAGAAGAAGAAGAGAGAGAAAAAGAGATGAAAGTTTCATTGAGGAAATAATTGTTGAAAACATCCCCAATCGGGGTAAAGAAATAGACACTCAGATCATTAGTGTACAAAGATCCTCCAACAAAAGTAACCCTAGAAGACAAGAAAGAGATATATAATAATCAAAGTGGAAAAGATCAAGGACAAGTAGAGATTACTAAAAGCAGCTAGAAAGAGAGAAAAGATCACTTACAAAAGAAACCCCATCAGGCTATCAGCACACTTCTCAGCAGAAACTTTACAGGCCAGAAGGGAGTGGCATGTTATATTTAATGCAATGAAACAGAAGGGCCTCCAACCAAGAATACTTCTATCTGGCAAGATTATCATTTAACTTTGGAGCAAGGACTAATGAATTTCCAGATAAGCAAAAGTTGAGGGAATTCACCACCATGGTTCACCAAACCATTTCTACAATATCTCTTAAAGAGACTTCTCTAGATGGAAATACTCATAAGGCTAAATAGCTGTCACCAGAGAAAATAAACTGACAGTAGAGGCAGTAGATAAATTAATAACTAAGCAATTACAAAATTAAATCAGCTACTCAAAGTTAGGCTAGGGATACCAAAGAGTGCAGAATATGACAACTAATATACAAAGAGTGGGGAGGAAGAAGAAGAAGGGGACAAAGAAAAGGACATTTATATTGGATTTGAAATAGAGTAATCAACGAATTGGGATATTGGTAAATACTAAAGACACTATACTTGAACCTTTCATAACCACAAATCTAAAGTCTGCAATTTCAATAAGTACTTATCTATCTATAATCACCTTAAATGTAAATGGACTGAATGCATCAATCAAATACTATAGAGTTGTAGTGTGGATAGAAAAAAACAAGACCCATCTATGTGTTGCATGCAGGAGACTCATTCAAAGCCAAAGACATACATAGGTTAAAAGATAAGGGATAGCAAAAGATATTTTAATGCAAATAATATGGAGAGAAAAGCACAAGTAGCAGTATTGATAGTAGACAAAACAGATTACAAAATAAAGTAACAAAAGACAAAGAAGGATATTATATAATGATAAAAGGATCAGTCCAACAAGAGGGTATAGCCATTATAAATATCTATGTACCCAATACAGGAGCACCTAAATATATGACAAATACCAACAGAATTAAAGGGGAAATAGAATGCAATTCAATCATTTTAGAAGACTTCAACACATCACTCACCCCAAAAGACATATCAACCAGACAGAAAACAAGTAAGGAGACAAAGGCACTGAACAATACATTAGAACAGATGGACCTAATAGACATCTACAGAACACTCCATCCAAAAGAAGAAGGATGCACATTCTTCTCAAGAGTCTATGGAACATTTTCCAGAACAGATAACACACTAGGATAAAAAAAGATCCTTAATAAATTCAAAAATATTGAAATTCTACCAACCAGCTTCCCAGACCACAAAGCTATGAAACTAGAAATAAATTATGCACAGAAGACAATAAAGTGCACAGACATATGGGGGCTTAACAACATGCCCCTTAATAAAGAATGGATCAATTTGCAGAGATGGGATTAAAGATGGTGTGAGAGGTGAGACAGAGACCTCCTCCAAAAACCACATATAATATGAAAATATAATTAATACAACTAATCCTTAAACAGCAACAGGAAAGAAGGCTGTGCCAGAAGGCATACACCCAGAGGAAAGAACATACCTCATGGAACAGGGTAACATACCAAAGCTGGGACCCAGTGGTACCCAATCCCTTCCCCCACCCCAGCTCACCTGCAGTAGGAAGAGAAACAGAGTGGGGAGGGAGTGGAGGCCTGGGACTGCTGAACACATAGCCCTGAAGATCTGCTCTGGGAGCACGAACCTACATTGCATGGTGCTCTAGGGATTAGTGGGGTTGGAAAACTAAGATAGGCAGAATTCCTGGAGAGACTGATATTCCAGATGCTTGTGGAAAACAGGGATCCATATCTGGTTGACCTGGGCTGGCAGTGTGAGAGACTTCCTAGAAGCGAGAGGGATGCTAAAGGGGCAAAGATTTCACAGAGCTTACTGATCAGAAGAAAGAACAGGTAAATAAAATTGTCCAGGTGTACTTGCCCAGCAGGTTTGGAACTTTCACAATCTTCAGATGCTCCATCCCCCTTGCTGGTTACACAGCTCCAAGGCCCCCCACCATGATATGCAGCCAGCTGCATCTTCCTGGTGGCCAGCCCTCACATGGCTCACAAACTGGTAGGCCCTGCCCTGACATCAGGCTAGCCAGAGAGAAACCTCACCTACAACAGCTATAAACACAAAGCTTAGAGGGTTATACCTGTGTGTTTGGTCCACTTGTTCTGGCAGTGGAGGCAGGCATAGCAGCCTGGAAGCAGGACACACCTCTTTTCTACCCCCAAGGACCAGCATCACTCCCCTGTGATGCCCAACATGGCTCCAGGGGCTGAGCAGCTTCAGAGACTAGAGCTCCTGGGCACTAGAGGTCACCACATACAAATATGAAACATAAAAGGTATCTAGTTCAAAGCAAAATCTCAACAACAATAGCAAAAGGATTGAGGGAGACTGAACTAATAAATCTTCCTGAAAGAGATTTCAACATAAAAGTCATAAACATGCTCCTGGAGGTAAAGAACAGTATTCAATAACTCATGAATGAATTTAGGACAGAGGTCCAGTCATTGAAGAACACAATGAAAGGTATTAAATCAGATTAGATAGAGTGGAGGAGAAGATAAATGAAATAGAAATTAGAGAAGAGGAATAAGGAAGCTGAAGCACAGAGAGAAAAAAGGGTCTCTAGGAATGAAATAATACTGAGAGAACTGTGTGACCAATCCAAATGGAACAATATTCATATTATAGGGGTACTAGAAGAGGAAGAGGGAGAAAATTTGATAGAAAGTGTCTTTCATGAAGTAATTGCTGAAAACTTCCCCAATATGGGAAAGGAGATAGTCTCTCAGGCCATGGAGATCCACAGATCTCCCGACACAAGGGAGCCAAGGAGGACAACAGCAAGACATATAATAATTAAAATGGCAAAGTTTAAGGATAAGGAAAGACTATTAAAAGCAGCCAGAGAAATAAAAAAGATCACATACAAAGGAAAGTCCATCAGGCTATCATCAGACTTCTCAGTAGAAACATTACAAGCCAGAAGAGAGTGGCATGATATATTTAATGCAATGAAGCAGAAGGGCCTCAAACCAAAGAATACTTTATCCAGCAAGATTATCATTTAAATTTGAAGGAGGGATTAAACAATTTCCAGATAGCAAAAGCTGAGGGAATTTACCTCCCACAAACCATCTCTACATTGTATTTTGGAGGGACTGCTACAGATGGAAGTGTTCCTAAGGTTAAATAGCTGTCACCAGAGGTAATAAAAAGGAATAGACAAAGAGTACAGAATATGATACCTAATATATAAAGAATGGAGGAGGAATAAAAGGAGGTGAATAAACATAACCCATAGATTGTCTTGGTAATAGCATACTAAGTGAGTTAAATTAGACTCTTAGTAAGGAAGTTACGCTTGAACCTTCAGTAACCACAAATCTAAAGCCTGCAATGGCAATAAGTACATACCTATCAATAATCACCCTAAATGTAAATGGTCTGAGTGCACCAATCAAAAGACATAGAGTCACTGAATAGATTAAAAAACAAGACCCAACTGTATGCTGCCTACAAGAGACTCACTTCAAACCCAAAGACATACACAGACTAAAAGTGAAGGAATGGAAAAAGATATTTCATGCAACTAAAAGGGAGAAAGAAGCAGGTTTTACTGTACTTCTTTCAGACAAAATAGATGATAAAACAAAGAAAGTCACAAGAGACAAAGGATATTACATAATGATAAATGGGTCAATCCGACTAGAAATAAACCATTTGCAGTTTTTATAAAAAATCACGCTTTCCAGATTTATAGAGTCAATTTTAAAATCAGATCCTAAAAGTAATTATCAAAATTTTATAATATGTGAAATGTAGAAAATACCCTCTCTAGATTCCATAGTACTTATGAACCCCACTTCAAGAAACTATTGTGTAGGTTGTTTTGACTCTGGTTAAACTTTAGCATTGCTCCACAGTACAAAAATAAAGGTCTGTACTGAATATCATAAATGACAGCTTCTAGAGGGTGGTAAACTTTCCCCATAATATAGACACACTATAGGGAAATCGCTATAGATCTGGATATGAAGCAATAAACTCTCATGAAACATCATTGTTAATTCCTACTGTGTAATTCTGAATTCCCAGTGAAATATCTATACAAAACACATATATTTTCTGAAAAGGGTGGGGGAGAAGGGGTTCTTTGCCTTTTAAAACCTCTCTTCACAGTAGGATACATTCAAAGCACACATGGTAATGTGTTATGCAACAAGAGAGAAACTAACTTTCTATAAAAGTTAACTTGTCATGGAAATTTCCCAACTGGAATTAATGCAAATTACCTTACCAGAGAGAACTATAAATTAATCAGGCCAACTACAAATACAAAAATAAAGTAATAATCAATGGATCAATGACCAAATAAAAACATAAATCAAGCAATATATGGAGACAAACAAAAATAATAACTCAAAAGCCCAAAACCTGTGGGGTACAGCAAATGCAGTTCTAATAGGAAAGTATATAGCAATACAGGCTTGCCTCAAGAAAGAATGGTCCAAAATAAACAGTCTAAACTCACAATTAATAAAACTAGAAAATGAAGAAGAAACAATGCCCAAAGTCAGCAGAAGGAGGGACATAAATAAGATCAGAGTAGAAATAAATAAAATTGAGAAGAATAAGCAATAGAATGAATCAATGAAGCCTGGAGAGTAGAGAAAATAAACGGAATAAATAACCCTTAACCAGACTTATTGAAAAAAAGGGCAGTGTACACACATAAACAGAATCAGATGTGAAAAAGGAAAAATCAAAATGGATACCATGGAAATATGGATTAATAGAGAATACTGTGAAAAATTATATTCCAAAAAATTAAACAAATTAGAAGAAATGGAAAACTTTCTAAGAAAATAAAACTTTCCAAGAGTGACCCAGGAAGAAACAGAAAATCTGAACATATCAATTTCCAGCAATGAAATTGAATTAGTAATCAAAAAACTTTCTAAGAACAAAGGCACTGTCTCAGATGGCTTCATGGCTGAATTTTATCAAACATTTAAAGAACAGCAAATAACCATCATTTATAAAGTATTCCAAAAATTAAAAGATGAAGTTATACTTCCAAACTAATTATATGAGGCTAAGATCACTCTAATACCAAAACCAGACAATGACATCACAAAAAAGACAATTCAGACCACTATCCCTGATGAACATAGATGTACAAATCTGTAACAAAATATTAGCAAACTGAATTCAAAAGTACATCAAAAAGACCATCCATCATGACGAGCTTGGATTTATTCCAGGGATTCAAGGATGTTACTATATTCATAAATCAATCAATACCATACATCACATCAACAAAAGGAGGGGCAAAAATCACATGATTACCTCAATAGATGCTGAAAAAGTATTTGACAAATTTCAACATCCATTCATGTTAAAAGCTCTCAACAAAATAGGTATAGAGGTTAAGTGCCTCAGCATAATAAAGGTTATATACAACAAACCCACAGCCAATATCAAACTTAAAAGTGAAAAACTAAAAGTGTTTCCTCTAAGACAGGGAACAAGCAAGGATGCCCACTCACTGCTTTCATTCAACATAGTACTGGAGGTCCTAGTGATGGCAATAAGACAACAGAAAGAGATAAAGGCTTCCAAATCGGTAAGGACAGAGTTAAACTGTCACTGTTTCCAGATGTCATGATGTTATAAATAGAAAACCCTAAAGACTCCACCAAAAACTATTAGAACTAATAACTGAATTCAGCAAAGCTTCAGGACACAAAATACACAGAAATCTATCACATTTCTACATGCTAACAAAGAACTTGCAGAAAGAGCAATGAGTAAAACAACTTCATTTGCAACTGAATCAAAAAGAATATAAAATAGCGAGGAATACAAAAAGGGACTGAAAGACCTTTACTCTGAAAACTATAAGACACTCATAAGAGTAATTAAAGAAGACACCAAAAAACAGAAATCTATCCTGTGCTAATGTATAAGAAGAATTAATATTGACAAAATAGCCATCCTGCCCAAAGCAATTTAAAGATTCAATGTAATCACTATCAAAATACCAATACAATTCTTCAATAAACTGGAATGAATAGTTCTAAAATTCATATGGAACCAGAAAAGATGCCAAATAGCCAAAGAAATCCTGAGAAATAAGAACAAAGCTGTGGGGGATTATCCACCCTATCTTCAAGCTCTACTACAAAGCAACAGTAATCAAAACGATTTGGTACTGGCACAAGAACAGACCCATAGATTGATGGAACATAATAGAGAGCCCAGATATAACCCCACACATATATAGTCAATTAATACATGATGAAGGAGCCATGAATATACAATGTGGAAAAGACAGCCTCTTCAACAACTAGTGCTGGTAAAACTGGACAGCTACATTTAAGAGAATGACTCTAGAATATTGTCTAACTCCATACACAAAAGTAAACTTGAAATGGATCAAAGACCTGAATGTAAGACATGAAACAATAAAACTCTTAGAAGAAAACCATGGCAAAAATCTCTTGAATATAAATATGATGAACTTTTTCCTGAACACATTTCCTCAGGCAAGAGAAACAAAATAAAAAATGAACAAGTGGGAATACATCAAACTAAAAAGCTTCTGAACAGCAATCGACACAATCAACAGAAAATGCATCCTAAACTATGGCAGAATATATTCATAAATGATTTATCCTAAAAGGGGTTAACATAGAGAATATATAAAGAACTCAGAAGCCTCAACACCCAAAAAAACAAATAACCCAATTTAAATACAGGCAGAGGACCTGAAGAGGCACTTCTCCAAAGAAGAAATACAAATGGCCAACAGGGACATGAAAAGACAGTAATTTTTTATTAGCATTGCTGATAATCAGGGAAATGCACATTAAAACCACAATGAGATATTACCTCACACCACTTAGGATGGCCACTATTCAAAAGACAAGAAACAACACATGCTTTCGAGGATGCAGAGGAAAAGGAACCCTCCTACACTGTTGGTGGGAATGTAAATTGGTTTAACCATTGTGTAAAGCAATATGGAGGTTCCTCAAAAAAACTAAAATTAGAAATACAATTTGACCGAGTAATTTCACTCCTAGGAATTTAACTGAAGAAAATTCCTGATTCAAAAAAGACATATGCAACCCTATACTTATGACTGTGCTATTTACAATAGCCAAGATATGGAAGCAACCAAAGTGTCCATCAGTAGATAGATGGATAAAGAGGTGATACATATACACAGTGGAATATTATTCAGCCATAAAAAGACAAGAAATCTTGCCATTTGTAACAACATGGATGGAGCTAGAGGATGTTATGCTTAGTGAAATAAGCCAGGTGGAGAAAGGCAAATACAAAATGACTTCACTCATTTGTGGAGTATAAAAACAAAGCAAAACTGAAGGAACAAAATAGCAGACTCACAGACTAGGAGAAGAGATTGGTTGCAACAGAAGGGGAAGGGCTTGGGAGGGTGTGGAGGGAGGGAAAAGGGGATTAAAGGAAATTATAATTTGCAATCACAATATACATAGGCCACGGGTAAGGCTGTAAAGCACAGAGAAGTAATGACTCTATAGTATCTTATTATGCTGAAAGGCCATGACCACAATAGAGGCAGTGAGGGCTTGATACGGGTGCATGTTGAAACCACAGGGTTGTTTATGTGAAACCATCATAAGATTGTAATTCAATGATATTTTAATTTTAAAAAACCTGTTTTGACTGCAAGTGACTTTTATCCTGTGTCTTTTATCTGATATAAGTACAAGCACTTCTCACTTTTGGTAACCACTTGCATGAAAAATATTTTTCCATACCTTCAATTTCAACCTGTGTGTCCTCAAAATTAAAGTGAGTCTCTCATAGGAAGAATATGTATGTATGTATAAAATCCCTTCAATCACATTACATCCATTGTTTGGAGAATTTAGTCAACATATGTTTAAAATAAGAATTGATAGGTAATGAATTACTATTGCCACTTTGCCAATTTTTCTCTAATTTTTTTACTTCCTTTCTTCCTCTCTTTCTGTCTTCCCTTGTGATTTACTTTTGTAACAGTATACTTTAATTCCTTCCTATTTACTTTTTGTGTATCTACTATAGGTTTTTCCTTTGTGGTTACTATAAGTCTTATATAAAACGTTAAGCTGATAATAACACACTTGATTGTATGCAAAATTATGTATATCCTATTCACCCACATTTTGTACTACTTATGTTACACTTTACAATTTTTATATCAACATCTATTAATATATATTGCAGGTAAAGTTATTTTTTTAATTTTTATTAAGGTATTATTGATACACTCTTATGGAGGTTTCACATGAAAAAAGAATGTGGTTACTACATTTACCCATATAACCAAGTCCCCACCCATACCCAAATGCAGTCACTGTTCATCAGAGCAGCAAGATGCCACAGATACTCTATTTGCCTTCTCTGTGCTGCACTGATTTCCCCGTGATCTCCCACACCATCTGTACTAGACATAATACCCTTCAATCCCCTTCTCCTTTCCTCCCCACCCACCCTCCCACATCCCTCCCCTTTGTTAACCACTAGCTCCTTCTTGGAGTCTTTGAGTCTGCTGCTATTTTGCTCCTTCAGTTTTGCTTCGTTGTTATACTCCACAAAAGGGGAAATCATTGGGCACTTGTCTTTCTCTGCCTGGCTTATTTCACTGAGCATAACACCCTCTAGCTCCATCCATGTTGTTGCAAATGGTAGGATTTGTTTTCTTCTTATGGCTGAATAATATTCCATTGTGTATATGTACCACCTCTTCTTTATTCATTCATCTACTGAAAGACACTTAGGTTTCTTCCATATCTTGGCTATTGTAAAAAGTGCTGCGATAAACATAGGGGTGCATATGTCTTTTTGAATCTGAGAAGTTGGATTCTTTGGGTAAATTCCAAGGAGTGGGATTCCCGGGTCAAATGGTATTTCTATTTTTAGTTTTTTGAGGAACCTCCATATTGCTTTCCACAATGGTTGAACTAGCTTACATTCCCACCAGCAGTGTAAGAGGGTTCCCCTTTCTCCACATCCTCACCTGCATTTGTTATTCTTAGACTTTGATGGTGGCCATCCTTACTGGTGTGAAGTGATATCTCATTGTGGTTTTAATTTGCATTTCCTGATGATTAGTGATGTGGAGCACCTTTTCACATGTCTGTTGGCCATCTGAATTTCTTCTTTGGAGAACTGACTCTCCAAGTCCTCTGCCCATTTGTTAATTGGGTTATTTGGTTTTGGGGTGTTGAGGCATGTAAGTTCTTTATATATTTTCAATGTTAACCCCTTGTTGGATACATCATTTACAAATATATTCTCCCACACTGTAGGATGCCTTTTTGTTCATTTGATGATGTCCTTTCCATACAGAAACTTTTTAGTTTGATGTAGTTTCATGAGTTCATTTTTGCTTTTGTTTCCCTTGCTCAAAGAGATGTGTTCAGGAAGAAGTTGCTGATGGTTATATTCAGCAGATTTTTGCCTATGTTGTCTTCTAAGAGTTTTATGTTTTCATGACTTACATTAAAGTATTTCAACCATTTTGAGTTTACTTTTGTATATGGGGTTACACAATAATCCACTTTTATTCTCTTACATATAGCATCCAGTTTTGCCAACACCAGCTGTTGAAGAGGCTGTCATTTCCCCATTGTATATACATGCATCCTTTATCATATATCAACTGACCATATATGGTTGGGTTTATATCAGGGCTTTCTAGTCTGTTCCATTGGTCTATGGGCCTCTTCTTGTGCCTGTACCAAATTGTCTTGATTACTGTGGCTTTGCAGTAGAGATTGAAGTGGGAAAGCATAAAGCCTCCAGCTTTATTCTTCCTTCTCAGGATTGTTTTGGCTATTTAGGGTCTTTTGTGGTTCCATATGAATTTTAGAATGATTTTCTCTAGTTTGTTGAAGAATGCTGTTGGTATTTTGATAGGAATTGCATTGAATCTGTAGATTGCTTTAGGTAGGATGGCCATTTTGACAATATTAATTATTCCTATCCATGAGCATGAGATGTGTTTCCATTTATTCGGATCGTCTTTAATTTCTCTCATGTGTGTCTTGTAGTTTTCAGGGTATGGGTCTTTCACTTCCTTGGTTAAGTTTATTCCTAAGTATTTTATTCTTTTTAATACAACCGTGAATGAATTGTTTTCCTGATTTTCTTTCTGATATTTAATTGATAGTGCATAGGAATGCCACAGATTTATGCTTATTAATTTTTCATCCTACAACTTTGCTGAATTCAGATATTAGATCTAGTAGTTTTGGAGTGGATTCTTTGGGTTTTTTTATGTACAATATCATGTCATCTGCAAACTGGGATTGTTTAACTCCTTCCTTCCCAATCTAGATGCCTTATATTTGTTTGTGTTGTCTGACTGCCATGACTAGGACCTCCACTACTATGTTGAATATAAGTGGGGAGAGTGGGCATCTTTGTCATCTTCCTGATCTTAAAGGAAAAGCTTTCAGCTTCTCCTGTTAAGTATAATGTTGTCTGTAAGTTTGTCATATAGGGCCTTTATTGTGTTGAGGTACTTGCCCTCAATACCCATTTTGTGGAAAGTTTCTTCATGAATGGATGTTGAATTTTTTCAAATGGTTTTTCAGCATCTATGGAGATGATCATGTGGTTTTTGTCCTTTTGTTGATGTGGTGGATTATGTTGATGGATTCTCGAATGTTGTACCATCCTTACAACCCTGGATAAATCCTACTTGATCATGATGTATGATCTTTTTTATATAGTTTTGAATTCAGTTTCCTAATATATTGTTTAGTATTTTTGCATCTATGTTCATCAGGGGTATTGGTCTGTAATTTTCTTTTTTGTGGTGTCTTTGCCTGGTTTTGGTATTAGACTGATGCTGGCCTCATAGAATTAGTTTGGATGTATTCCTTCTTCTCTTTGGAAAACTTTAAGGAGGATGGGTATTAGGTCTTCACTAAATGTTTGAAAAAATTCAGCGGAGAAGCCCTCTGGTCCAGTGGTTTTGTTATTAGGTAGGTTTTTGATTACCAGTTAAATTTTGTTGCTGGTAATTGGTCTGCTCAGATTTTCTGTTTCTTTCTGGGTCAGCTTTGGAAGGTTGTATTTTTTTAGAAAGTTCTCCATTTCTTCTAGGTTATGCAGTTTGTTAGCACATACTTTTTCATAGTATTTTCTAATAATTCTTTGTATTTCTGTGATGTCTGTCATAATTTTTCCTTTCTCACTTCTCATTCTGTTTATGTGAATAAACTCTCTTTTTTTCTTGATAAGTCTGGCTAGGGGTTTATCTATTTTGTTTCCTCAAAGAACCAGCTCTTGCTTTCATTGGTTCTTTCTATTGTTTTTTCTTCTTGAGTTTATTTATTTCTGTTCTAATCTTTATAATGTCCCACCTTCTACTGACTTTGGACCTCCTTTGTTCTTATTTTTCTAGTTACATTAATTGTGAGTTTAGACTGCTCATGTGTGATTGTTCTTCTTTCCTGAGGTAGGCCTATATTGCAATATACTTTCCTCTTAGCATGGCCTTCACTGTGTCCCAAGATTTTGGGATACAGTGGCCTTCACTGCAGACCAAGATTTTGCAGTGTTGAATTATTGTTTTCATTTGTCTCCATATATTGCTTGATCTCTGTTTTTATTTGGTCCTTGATCCATTGGTTATTTAGGAGCATGTTGTGAAGCCTCCATGTGCTTGTGGGATTTTTCATTTTCTTTGCATAACTTATTTCTTGTTTCATACCTTTGTGATCTGAGGAACTGGTTGGTACAATTTCAATGTTTTTGAATTTACTGAGGCTCTTTTTGTGACCTAGTATATGATCTATTCTTGAAAATGTTCCATGTGCACTTGAGAAGACTGTGTATTTTGCTGCTTTGAGGTGTAGAGTTGTATAGATGTCTGTTTGGTCCATGTGCTCTAATGTGTTGTTCAGTGCCTCTGTCTCCTTACTTATTTCCTGTCTGGTTGATCTGTCCTTCAGAGTGAGTGGAGTGTTGAAGTCTCCTAGAATGAATGCATTGCCTTCTATTTCCCCGTTTAATTTTGTTAGCATTTGTTTGACATAGGTGCTACTGTTTTGGGTGCATAGATATTTCTAAGTTATATCTTCTTGTTGCATTGACCCTTTTATCATTATGTAATGTCCTTCTTTGTCTCTTGTGACTTTCTTTGTTTTAAAGTCTATTTTGTCTGCTACAAATACTGCAACTCCTGCTTTTTTCTCCCTATTAGTTGCATGAAATATCTTCTTCAATCCCTTCATTTTTAGTCTGTGTATGTCTTTGGGTTTTATGTGAGCCTCTTGTAGGCAGCATATAGATGGTTCTTGTTTTTTATCCATTCAGTGACTCTATGTCTTTTGATTGGTGCATTCAGTCCATTTACATTTAGGGTGATTATCGATATGTATGTACTTATTGCCATTGCATGCTTTAGATTCATTGTTACCAAAGGTTCAATGTTAACTTCCTTCTATCTAAGAGTTTAACTTAACTTACTTAATATGCTATTTCAAACACAATCTAAAGGTTCTTTTCTTTTTCTCCTCCTTTTTCTTCCTCCTCTATTCTTTATATATTAGGTATCATATTCTGTATTTTTCATCTATCCCTTGATTGATTTTAGGGATACTTAATTTAATTTTGCATTTGCTTAGTAATTAGCTGTTCTACTTTCTATTACCTCTGGTGACAGCTATTAAACCTTAGGAACACTTCCGTCTGTAGCAGTTCCTCCAATATACACTGTAGAGATGGTTTGTGGGATGTAAATTCTCTCAGCTTTGCTTATCTGGAAATTGTTTAATCCCTCCTTCAAATTTAAATGATAATCTTGCAATATAAAGTAATCTTGGTTCAATGCCCCTCTGTTTCATTGTATTAAATATATCATGCTCCCCCTTCTGGACTGTAAAGTTTCTGCTGAGAAGTCCGATGTTTGCCTGATGGGCGTTCCTTTGTATGTGTGTGATCATTTTTATCTCTCCAGCTGCTTTTAGTAGTCTGTCCTTATCCTTGATCTTTGCCACTTTAATTACTATATGTCTCAGTATTGTCTTCCTTGGGTCCCTTATGTTGGGAGATCTGTGGATCTCCATGACCTGAGAAATTATCTCCTTCCCCAGATTGGGAAAGTTTTCAGCAATTACCTCCTAAAAGACACTTTCTATCCCTTTTTCTCTCTTCTTCTTCTGGTACACCTTATAATGTGAATATTGTTCCATTTGGATTGGTCACACAGTTCTCTCAATATTCTTTCATTCTTAGAGATCTTTTTTTCCCTCTGTGCCTCAGCTTCTTTGTATTCCTCTTCTTGGGTTTCTATTTCATTTATCGTCTCCTCCACCATATCTAATCTGTTTTTAATACCCTCCATTGTGCTCTTCAATGATTGGATCTCCGACCAGAATTCTTTCCTTAGTTCTTGAATATCTTCCCGTACCTCCATGAGCATGTTAATGATTTTTATTTTGAAGTCCCTTTCAGGAAGATTCATGAGGTCGATGTCATCTTTCTCAGGAGTTGTATTAATAATTTTACTTTGAACCGGGTTCCTTTGGTGTTTCATATTTGTATATGGTGCCCTCTAGTGTCCAGAGGCTCTACTCTCTGGAGCTGTTCAGTCCCTGAAGCAATGTCAGGGATTGCAGGGGTGTGATATTGATGTCTGGTGGGAGGAAAGAGCTGTTTCCTGCTTTTTGGCTGCCATGCCTCTCCACTGCCTGAACCAGTGGGCCAAGCACATAGGTATAAGCCTCTATGCTTTGCATTTGAAGTTGCTGTAGATAGATATTCCCTCTGGCTGGCCTAATGCCTGGGTAGAGTTTGCTGGTTTGTGAGCCAGGCGGGGCTAGCCATTAGTAAGGCACTGTAGGCTTCCTATCATGGAGGGTTCCTTGGAGCTGTGCAGCCATCCAGGGAGCTGGAGCACTTGAAAATCGTGAAAGCTCTCCACCTTCTGGGCAGAGTGAACCCAGAAAATTTTGTCTACCTGTCCTTTCTCCTGAGCAGTAAGCTCTGTGCAATCCTTGACCCTTTAGCAGCCCTCTTGCTAAAGGCTTCCTTGTTGGGAAGCCTCTCAGACAGCCTACCTTTCTTTTGTCCCAGAGCAGCTGGATATGGATCCCTGCTTTTCACAGATGGCTGGAATCTCAGTCTCTCCAGGAATTCTGCCTGTCTTAGCTTTCTAATCCCCTAATCATGAGAGTATCATGAGAGCACCATGAAATGTAGATTTGTGCTCCAAGAGAAGATCTCCAGAGTTAGGTATTCAGCAGTGTCAGGCCTCCACTCCCTCCCTGCTCAGTTTCTCTTCCTCCTGCCAGTGAGCTGGGGTGGTGGCAGGGCTTGGGTCCTGCTGGGCCACAGCTTTGGTATGTTACCCTGTTCCAAGAGGTCTGCTCTTTTCTCCAGGTGTATGCAGTCTGGCGCAGTCCTCTTTCCTGTTGCTGTCTCAGGATTAGTTGTATTAAATATATTTTCATATCATATGTGGTTTTAGGAGGAAGCCTCTGTCTCACCTCTCATGCCCCCATCTTTAATCCCTTTCAAGGTTATTTTTAATAGTACTATTTTTAGTATTGTTATATTTATATTCAGTACACAGTACTATGTATAAAGAATATTATTTAGTATAATAATATATTGAATTTTTCAGTTCTGTGATTGTATTCTTCAGCTCTAGGATTTCTGTTCAGTTCTTTTTTATGGATTCTATTTCTTCATTACACTTATTTTGTTCATGCATTGTTTTCTTCATTTTGTTTAGTGGTTCATGTTCTCTTGCATTTCATTTAGTTACTGTAAGATGATTATTTTGAATTCCTTGTCAGGCAAAACATAAATCTCCATTTCTTTGAGGTTGGCTACTGGAACTTTATCAATTTCCTTTTTGGTGCATAATTGCCTCATTCTTCATGATCTATGTTACTCTGTGTTGGTGTCCTTGCATTTGAAGGAGGAAATACCTCTCCCAGTCTTTACAGACTGGTTTCAGCATATAAAGACCACCTTAATGTTCCGTAGGCTGATGGGATTACCTATGGAATCATAATTGTGCTGAGTTATGAGGCTGTGGATTGGTCCACAATGGAGTCTGCAGCTGATGGATGTTAGCATTAGCATTGGGTTTTTCCTTGGGTGGAAAGACCTCCTCTAACTTGCTCATTAGGGGGCTGCTAGGACAAGGGTCTGCTTCACAGTTCACAGTCAGCTCTTCAGACAGCCAGAGTATTACCAGAGATGTTGATGGTTGTGGCAACTACAAGGTCCCTGAGAGGATCATGCTTAGTCATTGGCTGGATGCCCCAATTAACAAGATGGGCCTTGGATACTGGCTGAGAAGGTTGAAACAGATTTCCTTGGATGTTTTAAGTTCCCCAACTAAGATTAAGGTCCAGAGGGCTGGCTCTGCAAGTATGGCTGGATGTGATTTCTGTCAGATCTCTGTGTGTGCTGGACTGCTCCCTTACCATGGCATGAGGACCTGTAAGTTAATACAAGATGCTTTCAGGATTTCCTTTGGCACAGACATAGGTACTTCTCACCTAATCACTGTGCTGGTTGAACTACTTACAGCCTGGGGCTGGGAGGAGTTAGAAGCAAGATAAGGCCTTTTCAGGATCTCTGGGAAAACAAACAACAGTATCTTCTTCTTGGTTCCTAAGCCACAGGTGACTAACAGACTATGTTTGTGAAGAATTTGGTGCTACATATAGATCTATTTTGTAATCTCCAGGGATGCAGAAAGGAGTTCCTCCTGCTGGAACCCTGTGCCAGTAAACCTGTTTGTGAAACAGTACTGCTTGGAGAGGACTGGAGTTCAGTATAGTGGGTCTTCAGAATTTCTGGATGTATATGGAATTGTTTCTGTCAGAATACTCATTCTAGCAGAACTCTGAACTGTAGCTGGAATAGGCTGGAGCTATTAGAGGACACTTAAAGAATGTAAAGTCTGATTGAATTTTGTTAGATCAACTCCAGTGCTTCCAGACCATGGCTGAGAGGAGCTGGAACAAGCTCATGGACCACTTCAGGGTCTGTGTGCCTATTACTGTGGTATGTATGCTTATTACCCAATGTAGGGTGCACATGACTTCTCCTAGGTCATAATATGCTGGTGTTAAACCCAAAGCCAAATAAGATCATAGTCAAGATATCATGGGTACAGAGCTGTTTATGGGACTGCAACTGGGACCATAGTCAGTGAGTCAGCTGTCTGGATGAGAGCCTGCCTTCTTAAAAAATCTCTCCCTGGCCTTGGATTTCACTAAGTCTCCACAATCTCCTACTTGAATCTCCTAGATCCTACTAGGGCAATTTTTCAAATAGATGGATACAAAATTATTGTTGATGAAGAAGGGATATGTATGAGGGACATCTTATTCAGCCATCTCACTGACATCACTCCAAAGAACTTTTAACAGCTGGCCATGCATATGCTTAAAAGGTACAGGAAAACATACAGAAAGAACTAGAGAAATCAATAAAATGATGTGTGCACAAAATGAGAACATCAACAAGGAAATACTAATTATTAAAAGGGACCAAGCAGAAATTCTGGAGGTGAAAATTATAATAACTGAAATGAAAAATTCACTACCAGGGTTCAACAGCATATTTGAGCAGACAGAAGAAAAGTTCAGTGAACTGGAAGATAGGACAGTTGAAATTTGCAATGTGAGAAACAGACAGAAAAAAAATAAGATAAATATACAGCGCTTAAGGGACTTGTGGGACTCCAGCAAGCAGACCAATATATGCATTATAGATGACCATAAGAAGAGGAGAGAAAGAGGAATGGTAAGAAAAATTATTTGAATAATGGCCAAAGTCTTACCAAACCTGAGGGAAGTTAGAAATTTAAAAATCCAAGAATTTCAAGGAACTCCAAGTAGACTCATCTCAAAGAGACCCATTATAATAAAATTGTTGGAAGTAAAAGATGAAGAGAGAATCTTGAAAATAGCTATAGAAAAAGGTTTATTTGTGCACAAGGATTTTTGAATAATATTATCAGCCAATTTATCAGCAGAAATCTTGGAGGAAAGAAAGAAGTAGCATTGTGTATTTAAAGTGCTAGGACAAAATGTCAACGGAGAATTCTCTATCTGGAAAAACTTTCCTTCAAATCTGAAAGAAAATTTCACACACTCCCAGATAAATGAAAATTAATTGTGTTTATTCCTACCTACAAGCCCTACAAAAGTCTTAAAGTGAGTACTTGAAGTTGAAATGAAAGGTTGCTAGATAATAACTTGAAGCTATATGAAGAAGTAAACATATGTGGTATGGGTAAATATATGGACAAATTTAAATGTCAGTATTCTAAAAATGTTGGTTTGTAACTACACTTTTTATTTTCCACAGTATATAAAAGGCAAATATATAAAAAATAAAATCTGTTATTTGCTATTAGTGGGTAAATATGAAATTTGTGACATCAATAATATAATTGGGAGAAGGAGCTATATAAAATAAGAATTTTAGTATGAAATTGAATTAAATTTATATCATTTCAAATTGGAACTTTATAACTTTATGATGTTATATGTAACTGCCATAGTAACCACTAAGAAAATATTTTAAAAATGAATGAGAGAAGTATCAAATGTGTCGATAAAAAATATCAACTAAACAGAGAGGGGCTCAAGATGGTGGCATGTAGGGTGGCGGAAATCTCCTCCCAAAACCATATATATATTTGAAAATACAACAAACACAACTATTCCTGAAAGAGAGACCAGAAGATATAGTACGACAGCCCGGCTACATCTACATCTGCGAGAACTCAGCATCTCACAAAAAGGGTAAGATACAAAGCCGTGACTCAGCGGGACATGAGCACTCCCTCAACCCCAGCTCACTGGGGAGAGGAAAAGAATCAGAGTGGGGAGGGAGTGGAAGCACAGGACTACTAAGTAACCAGCCCTAATAATCCGCACCAGGAGCACAGACACACATTGCATGGTGTACTGGATATTAGAGAAATGAAAAAGTAAAATCCGAGATGGAGACTGCAGGTGAGTCCCCACAGCTGGCTCCCCTGGGACAAAAGAAAAGCAGGCACTTTTAAAAGTCTTAAAGGGACAAGGGCTCAACAGCTGGACAAAATCATCCCAGCACACTCAGCCCAGAAGGCTGGGAATCTTGAGGAACTGTAGGTTCCCTAAACCCCTGGGGGGTAATGCAGCCCCAAAGCCCCTCACAACAATAAGCAGTGTGCCATTCATTCCCACCAGGGGGCTCTACAAGCAAAATGGCTGACTCACCACAGCTACAGAGCAGCTGGAGAACAGCCCTTCCCACAGCAACTACACAGAGTCTCCACCCAGTGCACAGCTAACTGGATCAGACAGAGGAAGCCAGAGCAAGGTCTGGAAGGCACAAAGGGGTGCCATTCTCACTGGAGAACACACCCGATGCAGCTGCCAACCCCCACAGTGCACTAGGCTATCCCAAGGGCTACCCCACCAATGGCAGCTCAGATTATCCTAGAGACTGCTCCTGGTGTGTGGGTAGACAGCACAGGCAGCAGTAGCTGGTGCAAGGTCTGGAAGGCATGAAGGGGCACCGTTCTCACAGGAGAATACACCTGGTACAGCTGCGACACCCCGCAGTGTGCTACGCTATCCCAAGGGCTCCCCTGCCCATGGCAACTCAGAAGAGTATATCAGAGACTGCTTCCGAAGCAAAAGCCGAAGCAATGACAGGAAGTCACAAAGGGGTGCCATTCTTGCAGGAGAAAACACCCAGTGTGGCTGCAATCTCCGACAGGGCTCTAGGCTATCCCAAGGGCCACCCCACACATGGCAGCTCAGGAGATTATCCCAGAGTGTGGGTAGATGGCACGGGCAGCGTAGAAGTGCAAGGTATCAACAAGCAGAAAGGGACTTTGTTCTCCCAGCTGACACACTCGCCACCTGCCGACAACCACTTCTATGTCCATGAAAAGGCAGAAAAAAATCTGGTCCAGTCAAAAATAGTTCAGACAACCCCAGAGAGAGGGCCTGGTGAGATAGATATAACCAATCTTCCTAAAAAAGAATTTGAAATAAAAGTCATAACTATGCTGATGGACCTGCAGAGAAACATGCAAGAGCTAAGGGCTGAAGTCCGGAGGGAGATAACAGAAATGAAACAATCGATAGAAGGACTTAATTGCAGACTGCATGAGGTGCAAGAGACTGTTAATGGGATAGAAATAAGAGAACAGGAATACAGAGAAACTGAGGTAGAAAGAGACAAAGGGATCTCTAAGAATGAAAGAATATTAAGAGAACTATGTGATGAATCCAAATGGAACAATAGTCACAATATTGGGGTAGAAGAAGAAGAGAGAAAAAGGGATAGAGAGTGTCTTCAAAGAAATGATTGCTGAAAACTTCAACAAGATGGGGAAGGAAATAGTCTCTCAGAGCATGGAAGTTCACAGATCTGCCAAGACAAAGGACCCAAGGAGGAAAACACTAAGACATATAATAATTAAAATGGCAAAGATCAAGGACAAGGACAGAGTATTAAAGGCAGCCAGAGAGATAAAAAAGGTCACCTACAAAGGAAAACCCAACAGGCTATCATCAGACTTCTCAACAGAAACCTTGCAGGCCAGAAAAGAATGGCATGATATATTTAATACAATGAAACAGTAGGACCTTGAACCACGAATACTGTATCCAGCATGATTATCATTTAAATTTGAAGGAAGGATTAAACAATTTTCAGACAAGCAAAACCTGAGAGAATTTGCCTCCCACAAACCACCTCTACAAGGTATTTTAAAAATACTGCTCTAGATGGAGGCACTTCTAAGGCTAAATAGATGTCACCAGAGAAAATAAAATCAGAGCAAAAAGAGCAGACTAAACAAATACTAACTAAAGTCAAAAAATAAAATCAACTATCCACAAAAGCAATCAAAGGAAACAAAAAAGAGTTGAGAATAAAACACCTAACATATAAAGAATGGAGGAGGAAGAATAAGAAGGGAGAGAAATAAAGAATCATCAGACGGTTTATAATAGCATAATAGGAAAGTTAAGTTACACGGTTGTACAGAAAAGAAGCTACCCTTGAACCTGTGGTAACCACAAATCCAAAGTATGTAATGGCAAAAAGTACACCACAAAAACGAAAATTATAGTCCAATATCCTTGATGAACATAGGTGCAAAAATACTCAATGAAATATTAGCAAACCAAATGGAAAAATACATCAAGAGGGTCATACATCATGATAAAGTGGGATTCATCTCAGGGATGCAAGGATGGTACTACATTCAAAAATTCGTCAAAAATTCGTCAACATCATCCTCCACATTAACAAAAAAAAGACAAAAACCACATGATCATCTCACTAGACGCTGAAAAAAAAAGCATTTGACAAAATTCAACATGCATTCATGATAAAAACTCTCAACAAAGTGGGTATAGAGGGCAAGTGCATCAACATAATAAAGGCCATATATGACAAACCCACAGCCAGCATAATACTTAACAGTGAGAAGGAAGCTGAAAGATTTCACCTAAGATTGGGAACAAGACACGGATGCCCCCTCTCCCCACTGTTATTCAACATAGTTCTGGAAGTCCTAGCCACAGCAATCAGACAAAACAAATACAAGGCATCCAGATTGGTAAGGAAGAGGTCAAACGGTGACTATTTGCAGATGACATGATATTGTATATAAGAAAACCTAAAGAATCCACTCCACAACTACTAGAACTAATATCTGAATTCAGCAAAGTTGCAGGATACAAAATTAATACACAGAAATCTGCTGCATTCCTATACACTAATGATGAACTAGCAGAAAGAGAAATCGGGAAAATAATTCCATTCACAATCGCATCAAAAAGAATAAAATACCTAGGAATAAACCTAACCAAGGAAGTGAAAGACCTATACCCTGAAAACGACAAGACACTCTTAAGAGAAATTAAAAAGGACACTAACAAATGGAAATTCATCCCATGATTAGTGTAGGAACAATTAATATTGTCAAAATGCCCATCCTGCCCTAAAGCAATATACAGATTCAATGCAATCCCTATCCAAATATCAACAGCATTCTTCAATGAACTGGAACAAATAGTTCTAAAATTCATATGGAAGCACAAAAGACCCCGAATACCTGAAGCAATCCTGAGAAGGAAGAATAAAGCAGGGGGATCTCACTTCTCAGCTTCAAGCTCTATTACAAAGCCACAATTTGGTACTGGCACAAGAACAGACCCATAGACCAGTAAAACATAATAGAGAGTCCAGATATTAACCCAAACATATATGATCAATTAATATACGATAAAGGAGCCATGTATATACAATGGGGAACTGACAGCCTCTTCAACAGCTGGTGTGGGGAAAATGGACAACTACATGTAAGAGAATGAAACTGGATCATTGTCTAACCCCATAAACAAAAGTAAATTCAAAATGGATCAAAGACCTGAATGTAAGTCATGAAACCATAAAACTAGAAAAAAACAGGCAAAAATCTCTTGGACATAAACATGAGTAACTTCTTCATGATCATATCTCCCCGGGCAAAGGAAACAAAAGCAAAAATGAACAAGTGGATCTATATCAAGCTGAAAAGCTTCTGTACAGCAAAGGAGACCATCAACAGAACAAAAAGACATCCTACAGTATGGGAGAATATATTCATAAATGACATATCAGATAAAGGGTTGACATCCAAAATACATAAAGAGCTCACACACCTCAAAAAAAAAAGCAAATAATCCAATTAAAAAATTGGCAGAGGATCTGAACACACACTTCTCCAAAGAAGGATTTCAGATGGCCAACAGGCACATGAAAAGATGCTCCACATTGCTATTCATCATAGAAATGCAAATTAAAACCACAATGAGATATCACCTCACACCAGTAAGGATGGCCACCATCCAAAGCACAAACAACAACAAATGTTGGCGAGGATGTGGAGAAAGGGGAACCAACCCTCCTACACTGCTGGTGGGAATGTAAATTAGTTCAACCATTGTGGAAAGCAATATGGAATTTCCTCAAAAAACTAAAGATAGAAATGCCATTTCAGCACGTATTTCCACTCCTAGGAATTTACCCGAAGAAAATGAAATCCCTGATTCAAGAAGAGATATAAACCTCTATGTTTATTGCTGCACTATTTGCAACAGCCAAGATAAGGAAGCAACCTAAAAATCCCATCGATAGATGAATGGATATAGATGGAGAAGTACATATACACAATGCAATATTATTCAGCCATAATAAAAAGGTAATCCTGCCATTTGCAACAACATGGATGGGTCTAGTTGGTATTCTGCTCAGTGAAATAAGCCAGGTGGGGAAAGACAAATACCATATGATTTCACTAATTTGTAGAGTATAAAAACAAAACAAAACAGAAGGAACAAATAGCAGAAGACTTACAGACACTGAGAGGGGACTAGTGGTTACCAAGGGGGAGGGTTTGGGGAGAGTAGGGCAGGGGATAAAGAGGCACAGTAATTCACAATTACAATATAAGTTGATCATGGGGATGGTAGTACAGCACAGAAAGTACAGTTAATAATTCTGTAACAGCTTACTACATTGATAATGACCACACTAGAGGGGGTAAGGATTTGATAATAGGGGTAACAACCATGTTGTGTATTTGAAACCAAAAGATTGTATATCAATGATACTTTAGTAAAAAACTAAGAAACAGGGCATATTAATAAGCTAACCACACCTTAAGAAACTAGAAAAGAAGAGCAAAGTATACCCATAGCTACCAAAAAGAAGAAAATAAAAAATATTGGAGCATCAGTACTTAAGTTAGAGGAAACCAATGAAACCAAAAGTTGGTTCTTTGAGAAGGTCAACATAATTGAACCTTAACTATTTTGGTTAAGAATAAAATAGAGGACTCAAATTACAATAACCAGAATGAAAGTAGAAAATATTATTACCAATATTATAGATACAAAAGTTTAAAAAGAGTACTATGAACAGCAGTATGCCAATAAATTGGATAACCTAGGTACAATGGACTAGTGGCTAGACACACATAATTTATCCAATTTTATTCATAAAGAAATAGAAAATTTCAATAGGCTTACCAAAGCCAGAAAAACACAGTACAATAAAAGAAGTCTATAGACTGATATTCCTTATGAATACTCATGTAAATTTCAACAAAATGCTAGCCAAACAATTTCAGCAGCATATTAAGAGTGGTATATATACCATTGCTAATTGAGTTGATTCACGAATGCAAGGATAGTTCTACATGAAATATCAATAGACGAAATATATCACATTAATAATATGAATGAAAAAAACCCACATGGTCATCTAATAGATGAAGAAAAAGCACATGAAAATTCTATATTTCTTGTTATAATTCCATAACAAAACATTCAATAAACTATGAATAGAAGGAAACATTCTCAACATGATAAAGGCCATACATGAAAAACTCACAGCTAACATCATATTCAATGGTGAAAACATTTCCTCTAAATCAGAAACAAAGCACTAATGGCAAATCTCACCATATCTATTCAATATAGTGTTGGAAGTCTTGGCAGAGTAATTAGACAAGAAAAAATAATAAAAGGCATCTAGATTAGAATGGAATAAGTAAAATTACCTCTATTTGCATATAACATGATCTTATTATGTAGAAAACCCCAAATATTTCACACTGAGAAAAATATTAGCCCTAATAAATTCAGCAAAGTTATGGAATACAATATCATCCTGCAAAAATCAACTGAATTGCTTTACACTATCAATGAACAATCTAAAAATGAAATTTAGAAGGAAATTCTATTTTCAATAGCATCCAAAAGAATGAAATACTTGAGAATAAATTTACCTATGTAGGTCACAGACTTCTATGCTGAAAATGAAAGAAAATTGGTAAAAGAATTTGAAGAATATATAAATAAATGGAGAGACATCTCATATTCCTGGATTGAAAGGTACAATATTTTTAACATGTTGATATTACCCAAAGTGGTATACAGATTCAATGAAATTCTTGTCAAAGTTCCAATGACATTTTTTGATGAAATAGTAAAACCCATCATAAAATTCACATGGAAGCTCAAAGGAAAAGGATTCCAAACAATCAAAACTTGAAAAAAACAAAAACAAAATTGGAATAGTCATACTTCCTGATCTCAATACTTACACAAAGCACAAAGTTACAATAATCAAAATAGATTGTTTCTTGCCTAAGGACAGAAGTCTACATAAATGGAATAGAATAGAGAACTCAGAAGTAAACCCTTATATACGTGGTCATCAGTCTTTGACAAGGGTGCTAAGACTATTCATTAAGAGAAAGGATAGCCTTTTCAGTAAAAGGTTCTGGAAAAACTGGGTATCCACATTCAAAAGAATGGATGTGGACTGTTATCATACGCTATATGAGAAAGTCACCTCAAAATGTATCAAAGACTTAAATGTAAGAGCTAAACTATAAAACTCTTAGAAGAAAACAGGATAAAATCTTCATGGAATAGAATTTTGGCAATGATTTCTTAGATATGACATCAAAAGCATGGGCAATAAAGAAAAGATATATAAATGGAACTTCAGAAAAATTTAAAATATTTTTTCTCAAAGTACACTCTTAACAGTAACAGAATAGGAGAAAATATTTGAAAATCATATATATGATAAGGGATTGATATTCAGAATCCATAATTAACTCCTAAAATTCAATAGAAACCTGATTAGTATATGGGCAAAGGACTTGAATGGAAATAATATATGTAAATGTCCAATAAGCACATGAAAGATGTTCATCACTAGTCACTAATGAAATATAAATCAAAGCCACAATTAGATACACATCCCTCCCATTAACATGGCTATTCATTTTTTTTAATAGAAAATAACAAGTGTTGGGAAGGATGTGGAGAATTTGGAACCATGGTGCTCTTCTGGTAGGAATGTCAAATGGAGAAGACAATGTTGAAAACATGGAGCTTCCTCAAGAAGTCAAATGTAGAATTACCATATGATCATCCCACTACTAAACATATATACACAAAGGAATTGAACACAGGAACTCATGCAGATTCCTGCATACCAGTGCCAAAAGGTATAAACAACCCAAATGTCCATCAATAGATGAGTGGGTAAACAAAATTTAGCATATGTATACAGTGGAATACTATTCAACCTGAGAAAGTAATAAAATTCTGATATAGAATACAACCTGAATGAACCTTGAAAATATTATCTGCAGTAAAATAAGACAGGCACAAAAAGACAATTATATTATTCTACTTATATAAAGCAACTGAAATAAACAAATTCATAGAAACAGAAAGAAGAATAGAGGCTGTAGGGTCTAGAAAAGGGGGAAGTGAGGATTTAATGTTTAATGGGTACAAGGTTTGGGGTTATGAAAAGTTCTAGAAATGAATAATGGAAATAGTTGCAGAAAACTGTCAATATATTTAAATTACAAAGCTACTAAATTACACTTGAAATGTTTAAAATGGTAAATTTCATATTCTTTATATTTTGCCACAATAAAAAGAGTAGCGGTATTGGAAGTAAGTGAGTGTGTTTTGGAATAAGAGAAAATTTTGATCAGAAAGCAGAACATTGGAGTTTGACATGTGGAAGTGTTCCAGGCTGTGACATGATACAATATATGGCCCAAAGTATGGACTGGTAAAGTATATTGGAGATGAAGATGACTAGAGGCAAGGAGGATAATGAATAAGAGGACAAGATGTTGGGTGAGTCATTGTTGTAGACACTGAGGTCTCCAAAGATGGTGGGTGTAGAGAGGAATATGATGAACTATTAGGTTCTAAAGTCCTTAATGAATGTTGGACAAAGGACTCTAGATGATAGAAAAGGGGAAAACAGGTTAATGAACAAATGTTATGAGCCTCAAATGAGGTCTAAGAGTAGAGTATAGATTTAATGGTAAAAATTGTCATTGCTTATGCTAGCTCTCCTGAACCTACACAAATTAATTTCAGTGTATGTCACTCCCGTGAGGATGTGAGCAAGGTTTAGGAAAAATTCATGACTTCACCAGCACTGATTATTCAGACTCAAAGTTCCAATGGCAATACACTGATAGTACTAGATATCTGTGACACACTCCTCCATTACTGCAAAGTCCCTTAGTCACCGAATCTGCAAGAAAAAGGTCCTAGAATCCATAGGGAAAGGAGGTCAAAAAGGAAAGGCAGAAGAAATAGGGAAAGAAACTGGGTTTCCCCATCCTACTGACACTTTGGGGTTCTGTAGTAAAAAGACTTAGCCTAAGTGCTCAAGGTCCTAACCTAGCAGCTTTTTGTCTGCTTTCTACTGCCAGAGCTTCCTGATTCTACAAGGCCCTGCATTATTTCATTATGATCCTAATTTTAAGAGTCTAGGAACTACAGAAAAGAGAAATCATTCCATAATTTTATATAGTGTATCTCTCTGACAGTGAAATCTGACACTGTGCAAACATAGTAGGTCCTGATTCTTTTTTTTTCTTTATTAATGTACCATTGATAAGCAATCTTATGCTCAGATTTCACATGAGCAACATGTGGTTACTACATTACTCACTATTAAAAAGTCCCCACAACATACCCCATTTACAGTCATTGTCCATAAACAGAGTAAGTTGCTATAGAGTCAATACTTGTCTTCTCTGTGCTATACGTCCTTCCCTGTGTCCCCCTATATTATACATCCTAATCATAATACCCCTTAATCCCTTTATCCCTCCCTTCCAACCCACCCTCCCCAATCCCTTTCCCTTTGGTAACTGCTAGCCGATTCTTGGGTTCTGTGAGTCTGCTGCTGTTTTGTTCCTTCAGTTTTTGCTTTGTTGTACTCCACAGATGAGTGAAATCATTTGATACTTGTCTTTCTCTGCCTGGTTTATTTCACTGAGCATAATACCCTCTAGCTCCATCCATATTGTTGCAAATGGTAGGATTTGTTTTCTTCTTATGGCTGAATAATATTCCATTGTGTATATGTACCACCTCTTCTTTATTCATTCATCTACTGATTGACACTTAGGTTTTTTCCATTTCTTGCCTATGGTAAATAGTGCTGCAATAAACATAGGGGTGCATGTGTCTTTTTGAATGTGGGATCCTTCTATCTTAGGGTAAATTCCTAGCAGTGGAATTCCTGGATCAAATGGTATTTCTATTTTGAGTTTTTTTTAGGAAACTCCATACTGCTTTCCACAACGGTTGAACTAATTTATATTCCCACCAGCAGTGTAGGAGGGTTCCGCTTTCTCCACATCCTTGCCAGCATTTGTTGTTGCTTGTCTTTTGGATAGTGGCCATTCTTACTGGTGTGAGGTGATATCGCATTGTGGTTTTAATTTGCATTTCTCTGTGGAGCATCTTTTCATGTGCCAGTTGGCCATCGGAATTTCTTCTTTGGAAAAGTGTGTGTTCAGATCCTCTGCCCATTTTTTAATAGGGTTATTTGGTTTTGGGGTGTTGAGGTGCATAAGCTCTTTATATATTTTGGATGTCAACCCCTTATCAGATATGTCATTTATGAACATATTCTCCCATATGGTAGGATGCCTTTTTTTCCTACTGATGGTGTCCTTTGCTGCACAGAAACCTTTTAGTTTGATGTAGTCCCACTTGTTCATTTTTGCTTTTGTTTCCCTTGCCCAAGGAGATATGTTCATGAAAAAGTTGTTCATTTTTATATTCAAGAGAGTTTTGCATATGTTTTCTTCTAAGAGTTTTATGTTTTCATGACTTACATTAAAGTATTTCATCCATTTCGAGTTTACTTTTGTGTATGGAGTTAGAGAGTAATCCAGTTTCATTCTACTACATGTAGCTGTCCAGTTTTGCCAACAAGAGTTGTTGAAGAGGCTTTCATTTCCCCATTGTATATCCATGGCTCCTTCAACATATATCAATTGACCATATATGGTTAGGAAAATATCTGGACTCTCTATTCTGCTCCATTGGTCTTTGGGTCTGTTCTTGTACAAGTACCAAATTGTCTTGATTACTGTGGCTTTGAAGTAGAGCTTGAAGTTGGAGAGCATACTCTCCCCAGCTTTATTCTTCCTTCTCAGGATTGCTTTGGCTATTTGGGGTCTTCTGTGGTTCCATATGAATTTTAGAACTATTTTCTCTAGTTCAGTGAAGAATGCGGTCCATATTTTGATAGGGATAGCATTGGACATGTACATTGCTTTAGGCAGGATGGCCATTTTGACAATATTAATTCTTCCTACCCAAAAGCATTGGATGAATTTCCATTTGTTAGTATCCTCTTTAATTTCTCTTAGGAGTGTCTTGTTTTTTGGGGTATAGATTTTTCACTTCCTTGGTTAGGTTTTTTCCTAGGTATTTTATCCTTTTAGATGCAATTGTGAGTGGAATTGTTTTCCTGATTTCTCTTTCTGCTAGTTCATCATTAGTGTATAGGTAAGCCACAGATTTCTATGTATTAATTTTGTATCCTGAAACTTTGCTGAATTCAGATGTTAGTTCTAGTAGTTTTGGAGTGGAGTCTTCAGGGTTTTTTACGTACAATATCATGTCATTTGCAAACAGGGACAGTTTAACTTCTTCCTTGCCAATCTGGATGCCTTTTATTTCTTTATGTTGTCTGATTGCCATGGGTAGGACCTCCCGTACTATGCTGAATAAAAGCAGGGAGAGTGTGCATCCTTGTCTTGTTCCCGATCTTAGAAGAAATGCTTTCAGTTTTTCACAGTTAAGTGTCATGTTGGCTGTGGGTTTGTTGTATATGGCCTTTATTATGTTGAGGTACTTGCCCTCTATACCCATTTTGTTGAGAGTCTTTATCATGAATGGGTGTTGAATTTTGTCAAATGCTTTTTCAGCATCTATGGAGAATATTATGTGATTTTTGTCCTTTTTGTTTATGTAGTGGATGATGTTGATAAATTTTCGAAATGTTGTACCATCCTTGAATCACGGTAATGAATGCCACTTGATCATGATGTATGGATCTTTTTGACATATTTTTGAATTCAGTTTGCTTATATTTTGTGGAGTATTTTTGCATCTATGTTCATCAGAGATATTGGTCTGTAATTTTCTTTTTTTCTGGTACCTTTGCCTGGTTTGGTTATTACAGTAAAGCTGACTTCATAGAATGACTTTGAAAGTATTCCCTCCTCTTCTTCGTTTTGGAAAACTTTAAGGAGGATGGATATTAGGTCTTCTCAAAATGTCTGATAAAATTCAGTGGTGAAGCCATCTGGTCTGGGAATTTTGTTCTTGGGTAATTTTTTAATTATTGATTCAGTTTCATTGCTGGTAATTGGTCTGTTCAGATTTTCTGTTCCTTCCTGGGTCAGTCTTGGAAAGTTTCATTTTTCTAGAAAGTTGTCCATTTCTTCCAGGTTATCCATTTTCTTAGCATATAATTTTCCATAGTACTCTTTAATAATTCTTTGTACTTCTGTGGTGTCCATAGTGATTTTCCCATTCTCATTTCTGATTCTGTTTATGTGTGTAGACTCTCTTTTTTTCTTGATAAGTCTGGTTAACGGTTGATCTATTTTGTTTATTTTCTCAAAGAACCTGATCTTGGTTTCATTAATTCCTTCTATTTTTTTTTTCTTCTCAATTTTATTCTTCTCTGGTCTTTATTATGTCCATCCTTCTGCTGATTTGGGACCTCATTTGTTCTTCTATTTCCAGCTTCATTAATTCTGAATTTAGACTGTTCATTTGGGATTGTTCTCCCTTCTTGAAATAGACTGGAATTGCTATTTACTTTCCTCTTAGAATTGCCTTCGCTGTGTTCTACAGTATTTGGGGCATTGAGCTGTTGTCTTTGTTTGCATATATTGCTTGATCTTTATTTTAATTTTGTCATTGATCCATTGATTATTCATGATCATGTTGTTAAGTCTCTATGTGTTTATGAGCCTTTTTTTTCTTTGTACAATATATTTCTAGTTTTATAACTTTATGATCTGAGAAGTTCATTGGTACAATTTCAATCTTTTAGAATTTACTGAGCATCTTTTTGTGCCCTAGTATGTAATCTATTCTGGAAAATGTTCCATGTGCACTTGAGAAGAACGTGTATCCTGTTACTTTTGGGTGGAGCTTTCTGTAGATGTCTGCTAGGTGCATCTGTTCTAAAGTGTTGTTCAGTGCCTCTGTCTTGTTACTTTCTGTCTTGCTGATCTGTTCTTCGGAGTGAGTGGTGTGTTGAAGTCTCCTAAAAATGAATGCATTGCGTTCTGTTTTCCCCTTTAAATCAGTTAGTATTTGTTAAACATGTGTAGGTGCTCCTGTGTTCGGTGCATAGATATTTAAAATGGTTATATCTTCTTGTTGGTCTGACCCATTTATCATTATATAATGTCCTTCTTGTCTCTTCTTACTTTCTTTGTTTTGAAGTATGTTTTATCTGATACAAGTATTGCAACTCCTGCTTTTTCGCCCTATTGTTTGCATGAAATATCTTTTTCCATCCCTTCACTTTTTTTTATTTCTCTTAAGGTATTATTGATATACACTCTTACGATGGTTTCATATGAAAAAACAATGTGGTTATTACATTTACCCATATTATCATGTCCCCACCTATACCCCTTTGCAGTCACTGTCCATCAGTGTAGTAAGATGCCACAGAGTCACTACTTGCTTTCTCTGTGTTACACTGTCTTCCGCGTGACCTCTCACACCATGTGTACTAAACACAATATCCCTCAGTGAACATATCCCTCCCCACCCGCACTCCCACATCCCTCCCCTTTGGTAACCTAGTGGCTTCTTGGAGTCTGTGAGTCTCCTGCTGTTTTGTTCTTTCAGTTTTGCTTCATTGTTATACTCCACAAATGAGGGAAATCATTTGGCAGTTTTATTTTATCACCTGGCTTATTTTACTGAGCATAATATCCCCCATCTGCATCCATGTTGTTGCAAATGGTAGGATTTGTTTCTTTCTTATGGCCGAATAGTACTTCATTGTCTACATATACCACCTCTTCCTCACCATTCATTTATGGATGGACACTTAGGTTGCTTCCATATCTTGGCTATTGTAAATAGGGCTGCGATAAACATAGAGGTGCATATGTCTTTAGGAATCTGAGAACTTGTATCCTTTGGGTAAATTCCAATGAGTGGGATTCCTGGGTCAAATGGTATTTCTATTTTTAGTTTTTTGAGGAACCTCCATATTGCTTTCCACAATGGTTGAACTTGCTTACATTCCGAATAGCAGTGTAGGAGGGTTCCCCTTTCTCTGCATCCTCACCAGTTTCAGTTATCTTAGTCTTTTCCATGCTGGCCATTCTTACTGGTGTGAGGTGATATCTCATTGTGGTTTTAATTTGCATTTCCCTGATGAATAGAGATGGGGGGTGTCTTTTCATGAACCTATTAGACATCTGAAATTCTTCTTTGGAGAATTGTCTCTTCATATCCTCTGCCTATTTTTTAATTGGGTTATTTGCTGTTTAGTTGTTGAGGCATGTGAGTTATTTATATATTTTGGATGTTAACTCCTTGTTGGATGTGTCATTTACAAATATATTCTACCATACTGTAGGATGCCTTTTTGTTCTGTTGATTGTGTTCTTTGCTCTACAGAAGGTTTTTAGTTTGATATAGTCCCATGTGTTCATTTTTGCTTTTGTATACCCTGCTGGAGATGTGTTCAGGAAGAAGTTGCTCATACTTATATTCATCATATTTTTATATTTTTGCCTATGTTGTCTTCTAAGAGTTTTATGGTTTTGTGACTTACATTCAGGTCTTTGATCCATTTCAAGTTTACTTTTTTGTATGGGGTTAAACAGTAACCAGCTTCATTCTCTCTCATGTAGCTGTCCAGATCTGCCAACACCAGTTGTTGAAGAGGCTGTCAATTCCCCTTTGTATGTCCATGACTCTTTATTGTATATTAATTGACCATATATGTTTGGGTTTATATCTACACTTTCTAGTCTGTTCCATTGGTCTATTCTGTTCTTGTGTCAGTACCAAATTGTCTTGATTACTGTGGCTTTGTAGTAGAGCTTAAAGTTGGGGAGCATAATACCCCCCTGTTTATTTTTCCTTCTTAAGATTGCTTTGGCTTTTTGGGGTCTTTTGTGGTTCCATATGAATTTTAGAACTATTTGCTCTCGTTCATTAAAGAATGCTGTTGGTATTTTAATGGAAATTGCATTGAATCTGTAGACTACTTTAGGCAGGATGGCCATTTTAACAATATTATTCTTCCTATCCATTAGCATAGTATGTGTTTCCATTTATGGTTACAATCTTTAATTTCTCTCACGAGTATCTTGAAGTTTTCCAACTACATGTCTTTCACTTCCTTGGTTAGGTTTTTTCCTAGGTATTTTATTATTTTTGATGCAATTGTGAATGGAATTGTTTTTATGATTTCTCAGTCTACTAGTTCATCTTTAGTGTATAAGAATGCAACAGATTTCTGTGTATTAATTTTGTATCCTGCAGCTTTGTTGAATTCAGATATTAGATCTAGTAGTTTTAGAGTAGATTCTTTAGGGTTTTTTATGTACAATATTAGGTCATCTGCAAACTGGACAGTTTAACTTCTTCCTTGCCAATCTGGATGCCTTTTATTTCTTTGTCCTGTCTGATTGCTGTGGCTAGGACCTCCAGAACTATGTTGAATAAAAGTGGGAAGAGTGGGCATCCTTATCTTGTTCCCAATCTTTAAGGAAACTCTTTCAGCTTCTTGCTGTTAATTATAATGTTGGCTGTGTATTTGACATATATGGCATTTATTATGTTGAGGTATATGCCCTCTATACCTATTTTGTTGAGAGTTTTTATCATGAATGCATGTTGAATTTTGTCAAATACTTTTTCAATGTCTAAGGAGATGATCATGTGGTTTTTGTGCTTCTTTTTCATGATGTGGTGAATGATGTTGTGTTTTTGAATTTTGTGCCATCCTTGCATCCATGGAATAAATCCTACTTGATCATGATGGATAATCTTTTTGATGTTCCTTTGAAATCGGTTTGCTCACATTTTGTTGAGCATTTTTGCATCTATGTTCAGCAGGGATATTGGTCTGTAATTTTCTTTTTTCATGGTGTCTTTGCCTGCTTTTGTTATGAGAATGATTCAGACCTCATAGAATGAGTTTGGGAGTATTCCCTATTCTACTTTTTGGAAAACTTTAAGGAGGTTGGGTATTAGGTCTTCACTAAATGTTTCATAAAATTCAGCAGTGAAGCCATTTGTCCAGGCATTTTGTTCTTAGGTAGTTTTTGATTACCAATTCAATATCATTGCAGGTAATTTGTCTGTACAGATTTTCTGTTTTTTCTGGGTCAGTCTTGGAAGGTTGTATTTTTCTAGAAAGTTGTCCATTTCTTCTAGGTTATGCAGTTTGTTAGCATATAATTTTTCATAGTATTCTGTAATAGTTCTTTGTATTTCTGTGGTGTCCATCATGATTTTTCCTTTCTCATTTCTGATTCTGTTTATGTGTGTAGAATCTCTTTTTTCCTGATAAGACTGGTTAGGGTTTTGTCTATTTAGTTTATTTTCTCAAAGAATCAGCTCTTGCTTTCATTGGTTCTTTCTATTGTTTTATTCTTCATGATTTTATTTATTTCTGCTCTAATCTTTATTATGCCCCTCCTTCCACAGACTTTGAGCATTTGTTCTTCTTTTTCTAGTTTCGATAATTGTGAGTTTAGACTGTTCATATGGGATTGTTCTTCTTTTCTGAGGCAGGCCTGTATTGCAATATACTTTCCTATTAGCACGCCCTTCACTGTATCCCACAGATTTTACAGTGTTGAATTATTGTTGTCATTTGTCTTCATATATCACTTGGTCTCTCCCTTTATTTGGTCATTGATCCATTGGTGATTTAGGAGTATGTTGTGAAGCCTCCATGTGTTTGTGGGACTTTACATTTTCTTTGCATAATTTATTTCTAGTTTAATACCTTTGTGGTCTGAGAAACTGGTTGGTACAAATTCAATCTTTTTAAATTTACTGAAGCTCTTTTTGTGGCCTAGTATATGATCTATTCTGAAAATGTTCCATGTGCACTTGAGAATAATGCATATTCTGCTGCTCTTGTGTGTAGAGTTTTGTAGATGTCTGTTAGGTCCATCTGTGCTAATGTGTTGTTTGGTACCTCTATATTCTTACTTATTTCCTGTCCAGTTGATCTGTCCTTTGGAGTGAGTGGAGTGTTGAAGTCTCCTAGAATGAATGAATTGCATTCTACTTCCCCTTTCAATTTTGTTAATATTTGTTTCACATAAGTAGGTGCTTCTGTGTTGGGTGCATAGATATTTATAATGGCTATATCCTCTTGTTGGACTGGCCCCTTTGTCATTATGTAATGTCCTTCTTTGTCTCTTGTAACTTTCTTTCTTTTGAAGTCTATTATGTCTGATATAAGTACTGCAACTCCTGCTTTTTTCTCCCTATTAGTTGCATGAAATATCTTTTTCCATCTCTTCACTTTTAGCCAGTGTATGTCTTTGGGTTTTAAGGGAGTCTCTTGTAGACAGCAAATATATGAGTAGGGTGGGGAAATCACCTCCCCAAAGCATATAGACCTTTGAAAATACAGCAAATACAACTATTCCTGAAAGAGAGACCAGAAGATACAGTACAACTACAATAGCCAGGCTACATCTACATCTCTGAGAACTCAGCATCTAATGAAAAGGATAAGATACACAGCCATGACCAGAGCACTCCCCCAACCTCAACTCACCTGTGGGAGGAAAAGAATCAGAGTGGGGAGGGAGTGGAAGCACAAGACTGCTAAATAACCAGACCTTGTAATCTGCACCAGGAACAAAGACACACATCACATGGTGTATTGGATATTAGAGAAATGGAAAAGTAAATTCCAAGACAGAGACTGTGAGCAGGTCTCCACAACTGGCTTCCCTGGCACACAATAAAAGCTGGCACATTAAAAGTCTTAAAGGGACGAGGTGGACAAAATCGTCCCAGCACACTCAGCCCAGCAAGCTGTGAATCTTAGAGAATTTCAGGTGCCCTAAACCCCTGGATGGCAACAAAGCTCCAAAACCCCTCATGGTGATAAACAGCCTGGTGTTTTTCCACCCCAACGGTGCTGGAAGTAAACTGGTCAACCCACCACAGTTGCAGAACAGTGGGGGAGCATCCCTGCCCACAACAACCACACAGAGCCTTCTCCCAGTGCACAGCTAAGCAGGACAGATCCAGAGGCTGCTGCCAGCATGCAGCTGCACAGCACAGGCAGAGGAAGCTGGGGCAAGGTCTGGAAGGCATGAAGGTGTGCTATTCTCACAGAACACATCCAGCATGTCTGGGAACCCCGCAGTGCCCTAGGCTATTCTGACGGCTGCCCCACCAATGGAAGCTCAGGACATTATCCCAGAGACTGCTCCGGGTGTGCAAGTATGCAGCACAGGCAGCAGAGAAGGGCAAGGCGACCAGCAAGTAGAAGGGATTTTGTTCTCCCAGCTGACAAATGTACTGATCCCCTGATGGGGATCACTTCTATCATCATGAAAAGGCAGAGGAATCTGGTCCAGGCAAAAATCACTCAACCCCAGAGAGAGGGCCTGGAGAGATTGATATAACCAACATTCCTGAAAAAGAATTCAAAATAAAAGTCATAACCATGCTTATAGACCTGCAGAGAAATATGCAAGAGCTAAAGGATAAAGTCTGGAGGTAGATAACAGAGATGAAACAATCGATAGAAGGACTTAAGAGCAGACTTGATGAGATGCAAGAGACTGTTAATGGAATAGAAACCAGAGAACAGGACTACAGAGAAGTTGAGGCACAGAGAGATAAAAGGATCTCTAGGAATGAAAGAAAATTAAGAGAACTGTGTGACCAATGCAAACAGAACAATATTTACATTATAAGCATTCCAGAAGAAGAGAAACAAAATGGGATAGAAACTGTCTTTGAAGAAATAATTGCTGAAAACTTCCCCAAGCTGGGGAAGGAAACAGTCTCTCAGACCACGGAAGCCCACAGATCTCCCAACAGAAGGGACCCAAAGAGGACAACACCAAGACATATAATAATTAAAATAGCAAAGATCAAAGACAAGGACATGGTATTAAAGGCAGCCAGAGAGAGAAAAAAGATCATCTACAAAAGAAAACCAATCAGGATATCATCTGACTTCTCAACAGAAACCTTACAGGCCAGAAGAGAATGGCATGATATATTTAATGCAATGAAACAGAAGGGCCTTGAACCAAGACTACTGTATCCAGCATGATTATCATTTAAATAGGATGGAGGGATTAAACAATTTCCAGACAAGCAAAAGTTGAGGGAATTTGCCTCCCGCAAACCACTTCTACACAGTATTTTAAAGGAACTGCTCTAGATGGAAGTCCTCCAAGGCTAAAAAGATGTCACCAGAGAAAATAAAATCACAGCAAAGAAAGCAGATCAAACAAATACTAACTAAAGGCAAAAACTAAAATCAGCTATCCACAAAAGCAATCATAGGAAACACAAAAGAGAACAGAATAAAACATCTAACATATAAAGAGTTGAGGAGGAAGAATAAAAATGGAAAGAAATAAAGAATCATAAGACTCTGTTTATAATAAAGTAATAAGTGGGTTAAAGTTAGACAGTTAGATAGTAAAGAAGCTACCTTGAACCATTGGTAACCATGAATCCAAAGCCTTCAATGGCAATAAGTACATATTTATCAATAATCACCCTAAATGTAAATGGACATGCACCAATCAAAAGACACAGAATAATGGAATGGCTAAAAAAGCAAGACCCATCTATGCGCTGCTTACAAGAGACTCACCTCAAACTCAAAGACATACACGGACTAAAAGGGAAAGGATGGAAAATGATATTTCATGCAAACCATAGGGAGAAAAAGCAGGTGTTTCAGTACTTGTATCAGACAAAACAGACTTCAAAACAAAGAAAGTAACAAGAGATAAAGAAGGATATAACATAATGATAAAGGGTCAGTCCAACATGACGATGTAACATTTATAAATATCTATGGTCTCGACACAGGAGCAATGACATATGTGAAACAAATAGTAACAGAATTAAAGGATGAAATAGAATGCAATGGATTCATTTTAGGAGACTTCAACACACCACTCACTCCAAAGAACACATCAACCAGACAGAAAATAAGTAAGGCACTGAACAACACTAGAAACAGATGGACCTAACAGACATCTACAGAACTCTACCCCCAAAAGCAGAAGGATACACATTCTGCTCAATTGCACATGGGACATTTTCCAGAATAGACCACTGTATTGATAATTAGTTTATCAATTGCTATGCACAGGCTTAAATGCTAATTTAGGCTCGATATGCAAGACACACCACCACAAGCTACACCTGTTTAGTATACTTTCACTTTATTAAAAGAGGAGGAGGGGGATAAGGGAAAAGAGGGAGACACAGAGAAGTTTCGGGAAAACAACAAAAAGGAAGAACAAGAAAGAAAGAAAGAATCGGTCCATCATACCACAAGGACCCCATCATCAGCACCGGGAAACAAATCATCACGGGCAAGTCTCAGTGGAAGAAAACAAAAAGGAAGAACAAGAAAGAAAAAATTAGTCCTTTATACCACTAGGACCCCATCATCAGCAACAGGAAATAAATCATCATGGGCAAGCCTCAGGGGAAGACAACAAGGCAGCAGTACTGCAAAAGCGATTGAGGGAAGTCTGCTTGTGGTTTCTCTAAGCTGATATTTATGCTAGTTTAAACAAAAGAGGCTCAGTGCCAATAGGCACATGCATGAGTGATGTATGGAACCGGGTCTGGCCAAGAGCTGGGGCCAAGCATACAACTTGTTATTATACAATTGTTCTAGGTGCAGTTCCAAGGAGAAATATCTTCAGTAGTTCCCAAGGATAAGTATCCTGGGCATGCAGCCCAGGGTTGTTGTTCCCCTCTGCCTGAGGAGTGGCCTGCTCCTCTGGGAAAGGGGCACATACCTTGAACCTGATAAACTCATATGACCCCAAGCAGGGCTTAACATTATATACTTTACTACAACCACATACTAGGCCACAAAATGAGCCTCAGTAAATTAGAAAGGTATGACATTCTGCCACCAACTTCTCAGATCACAAAGGTATAAATCTAGAAATAAATTGCACAAAGAAAACAAAAAGGCTCACAAACACATGGAGGCTTAATAGCATACTCCTAAATAATCAATGGATCAAAGACCAAATTAAAACAGACATAAAGCAATAAATGGAGACAAATGACAACAGCACAATGCCCCTACTTCTGTGGGATGCAGCGAAAGCAGTTCTAAGAGGAAAGTGTATAGAATGCAGGCGTATTTAAAGAAGGGAAAAAAATCCCAAATGAATAGTCTAAAGTCACAATTATCGAAACTGGAAAAAGAAGAACAAATGAGGCCCAAAGTCGGCAGAAGGCTAGACATAATAAAGATCAGAGAGGAAATAAATAAAATTGAGAAGAATAAAACAATAGAAAAAAATCAATGAAACCAAGAGCTGGTTCTTTGAGTAAATAAACAAAATTGATAAACCCATAGCCAGACTTAGAAAAGAAAAAGAGAATCTACACACACATAAACAGAACCAGAAATGAGAAAGGAGAAATCATGACAGACACCAGAGAAATAAAAATAATTATTAGAGTATGCTATGAAAATATATATGATAACAGGCTGGATAACCTGGAAGAAATGGAAAACTTTCTAGAAAAGTACAACCTTCCTAGAATGACCAAGGAAGAAACATAAAATCTAAACAGACCAATTTCCAGGAATGAAACTGAATCGGTAATCAAAAAACTACCCAAGAACAAAAACCCATGCCACATGGAATCAATGCTGAATTTTACCAGACATATAGAAGATATAATACCCATTCTCCTTAAAGTTTTACAAAAATAGAAGAGAAGGGAATACTTCCAAACTCATTCTATGAAGCCAGCATCACTGTAATACCAAAACCAGGCAAAGACGACACCAAAAAACAAAATTACAGACCAATATCCCTGAAGAACATACATGCAAAAATACTCAACAAAATATTATTGAACCGAATTCTAAAATACATGAAGAGGATCATACACCATGATCAAGTGGGATTCATCTCAGAGGTAGAAAAATGGTACATTAGAAAATCCATCAACATCATCCACCACATCAACAAAAAGAAGGACAACTAGGCCACAAAAAGAGCCTCAGTAAATTAGAAAGGTATGACATTCTGCCAACATGATCATCTCCATAGTTGCTGAAAAGCATTCCACAAAATTCAACATCCATTCATGATGAAAACTCTCAAGAAAATGGATATAGAGGACAAGTACCTCAACATAATAAAGGTCATTTATGACAAACCACAGCAAGCATCATACTTAACAGTGAGAAACTGAAAGCTTTCACCTAAGACCAGGAAAAAGACAGGGATGCTCACTCTCCCCACTTTTATTCAACATAGTACTGGAGGTCCTAGCCACAGCAATCAGACAAAACAAAGAAATACAAGGCATCCATATGGGTAAAGAAGCCAAACTGTCACTATTTACAGATGACATGATATTGTACATAAAAATCCCTTAAGATTCCACTTCAAAACTACTAGAATGAATATCTGAATTCAGCAAAGTTGCAGGATCCAAAATTAATACACTGAAATCTGTTGCTTTTCTATACAATAAAGATGAACTAGCATAAAGAGAAATCAGGCAAACAATTCCATTCACAATAGCAAAAAAAAGAAGAAAATACCTAGGAATAAACCTAATCAAGGAAGTGAAAGACCTACACCCTGAAAACTACAAAACATTCTTAATAGAAATTAAAGACGACACTAACAAAGGGAAACACTTCCCATCCTCTTGGCTAGGAAGACTTAATATTGACAAAATGGGCATCCTGCCTAAAGCAATCTACAGATTCAATGCAATCCCTTTCAAAACACCAAGAGCATTCCTCACTAAACTGGAACAAATCATTCTAAAATTCATATGGAACCATAAAAGACCCTGAATAGCAAAAGCAACACTGAAAAAGGATCTTGCTCTCCAACTTCAATCTCTACTACAAAGCCACAGTAATCAAGACAATGACTCCACATATTAACCCAAACATATATGGTCAATTAATATATGATAAAGGAGCCATAGACTTACAATGGGGAAATGACAGCCTCTTCAACAGCTGGTGTTGGCAAACTGGACAGCTACATGTAAGAGAATGAAACTGGATCATTGTCTAACCTCATACACAAAAGCAAATTCGAAATGGACCAAAGACCTGAATGTAAGTCATGAAACCATAAAACTCTTAGAAAAAAACATAGGCAAAAATCTCTTGGACATAAACGTGAGTGAACATATGTACCGGGGCAAGGAAATCAAAAGCAAAAATGAACAAGTGGGACTATATCAAGCTGAAAAGCTTCTGTACAGCAAATAACACCATCAGTAGAATAAAAAGGCATCCTACAATATGGGAGAATATATTCATAGGTGACATATCTGATAAAGGGTTGGTATCCAAAATATATAAAAAGCTCATGCACCTCCACGAACAAAAAGCAAATAATCCAATTAAAAAATGGGCAGAGGAACACACACTTCTCCAAAGAAGGATTTCAGATGGCCAACAAGCACATGAAAAGATGCTCCACATCGCTAATCATCATAGAAATGCAAATTAAAACCACAATGAGATATCACCTCACACCAGTAAGGATGGCCACCATCCAAAACACAAACAACAACAAATGTTGGTGAGGATGTGGAGAAAGGGGAACCCTCCTACACTGCTGGTGGGAATGTAAATTAGTTCAACCATTGTGGAAAGCAGTATGGAGGTTCCTCAAAAAATTAAAAATAGAAATCCCATTTGACCCAGGAATTCCACTGCTAGGAATTTACCCTAAGAATACAGGAGCCCAGTTTGAAAAAGACATATTGACCCCTTGTTTATCACAGCACTATTTACAATAGCCAAGAAATGGAAGCAACCTAAGTGTCAATCAGTAGATGAATGGATGAAAAAGAGGTGGTATATATACACAATGCAATATTATTCAGCCATAAGAAGAAAGCAAATCCTACCATTTGCAACAACATGGATGGACTTAGAGAGGATTATGCTCAGTGAAATTAGCCAGGTGGAGAAAGACAAGTACCAAATGATTTCACTCTTCTGTGGAGTATAAGAACAAAGAAAAAACTGAAGGAACAAAACAGCAGCAGACTCACAGAACCCATGAATGGATTAACAATTACCAAAGGGAGAGGGACTGGGGTGGATGGGTTGGAAGGGGGATAAGAGGGAAAAAGGAGCATTATGATTAGCATACATAATGTAGAAGGGGGGCACGGGGAAGGCTGTGCAACACAGAGAAGACAAGTAATGATTCTATAGCATCTTAGTACACTGATGGACAGTGACTGTATTAGGGTAGGTAGTGGGGACGTGATAATGGGGGGACTCTAGTAACCATAATGTTGCTCATGTAATTGTTGATTAATGATACAAAAGTAAAAAAATACATCAAGAGGATCGTACATTATTGTCAAGTGGGATTCATCACAGGGATGCAAGGATGGTACAATATTTGAAAATTCATCAACATTATCCACAATATCAATAAAAGGGACAAAACTCAGGTGATCATCTCCATAGACGCTGAAAAAGCATTTGACAAAATTCAACGTTCATTCATGATAAAAACTCTCAACCAAATGGGCATAGAGGACAAGGACCTCAACATAATAAAGGCCATATATGACAAACCCACAGCCAACATCATACTTAGCAGTGAAAAGCTGAAAGTTTTTCCTCTAAGATGGGGAAGAAGACAAGGATGCCCAGTTTCCCCACTTTTATTCAACGTAGTACTGAAGGTCCTAGCCATGGCAATCAGACAATGCAAAGAAATAAAAGGAATCCAGATTGGTAGGGAAGAAGTCAAACTGTCACTGTTTGCAGATGACATGATATTGTACATAAAAACTCTAAAGAACCCACTCAAAAACTGCCAGCGAAGTTGTAGGAAAAAAATTTAATACACAGAAATCTGTTGCATTCCTATACACTAGCAATGACCTAGCAGAAAGAGAAATCAGGAAAATGATTCCAATCACAATTGCATTAAAGTGAATATAATATCTAGGAATAAACGTTAACAAAAGAAGTGAAAGACCTATACCCTAAAAACCACAAGATACTCTTGAGAGAAATTAAAGAGGACACTAATAAATGGAAATCCATCCCATGCTCTTGGGTAGGAAGAATTAATTTTGTCAAAATGCCATCCTGTCTAAAGTAATCTACAGATTTAATGCAATCCCTATCAAAATACTGACAGCATTCTTCAATGAACTGGAACAAATAGTTCTAAGATTCATATGGAATCACAAAAGATCTGAATAGCCAGAGCATCCTGAGAAGGAAGAATAAAGCAGGGAGATTACACTCCCCAACTTCAAGGTCTACTACAAAGCCACAGTAATCAAGACAATTTGATACTTGCACAAGAACAGACCCAAAGACGAATGGAGCAGAATAGAGAGTCCAGATATTTTCCCAAGCATATATGGTCAGTCAATATACAATAAAGGAGCCATGGATATACAATGAGAAAATGAAAGCCTCTTCAGTAGCAGGTGTTGTCAAATCTGGACAGCTACATGTAAGAGAATGAAACTGGATTACTGTCTAACTCCATACACAAAAGTAAACTTGAAATGGATCAAAGACCTGAATTGAAGTTATGAAAAGATTAAACTCTTAGAAGTTTAGGCAAAACTCTCTTGAATATAAACATGAGCAACTTTTTCATGAACACATCTCCCCAGGCAAAGGAAACAAAAGCAAAAATGAACAAGTGAAACTACATCAAGCTGAAAGGCTTCTGTACAGCAAGGACACCATCGGTAGAAAAAAAAGGCATCCTACAGTATGGGGGAATATATTCATAAGTGACATATCCAATAAGGGGTTGACATCAAAGTATATGAAGAGCTCATGCACCTCAACAACCAAAAATCAAATAACCTGATTAAAAAATGGGCAGAGGACCTGAACAAACACTTCAAAGAAGAAATTTAGATGGCCAACAGGCACATGAAAAATGCTCCACATCACTAATCATCAGAAAAATGCAAATTGAAACCACAATTAGATATCACTTCACACCAGTTAGGACGGCCAACAGTGACAAGACAAGGATCAACAAATGCTGGTGATTATGTGGATAAAGGTGAACCCTCCTACACTGCTGGTGGGAATGTAAGTGAGTTCAACCATTGTGAAAAGCAGTATGGAGCTTCCTCAAGAAACTAAGAATGGAAATACAGTTTGACTCAGGAATTGCACTCTTAGGAATTTACCCTAATTATACAGGATTCCAGATTTAAAGAGACATAAGCACCCCTGTGTTTTTTGCAGCACTATTTACAATAGCCAAGAAATGGAAGCAACCTAAGTGTCAATCAGTAGATAAATGGATAAAGAAGATGTGGTACATATACACAATGGAATATTATTCAGCCATAAGAAGAAAATAAACCCTACCATTTGCAACAACATGGATGGGACTAGAGGGTATTATGCTCAGTGAAATAAGCCAGGCAGAGAAAGACAAATACCAAATGATTTCCCTTATTTGTGGCATATAACAACAACACAAAAACTGAAGGAACAAAACAGCAGAAGACTCACAAAACCCAAGAATGGACTAACAGTTACCAAAGGGAAAGGGAGTGAGGATTTGGGGTCTGAACAGAGGGCTAAGAGAATTAAGGGCATTACGATTAGCATACATCATGTAGGGGGAGACACAGGAAAGACAGTATAACACAGAATACAAGTAGTGAGTCTATAGCATCTTACTATGCTGATGGAGAGTGACTGATGGGGTATGTGGTGGGGACTTGGTGATGGGGGAATCTAGCAACCACAATGTTGCCCATGGGATTGTATATTAATGATATCATAATTTAAAAAATAAATAATTAATTGTCAAAACATTTTATAGCTGCTCAATTGTTATGTATGACATTAAATTTTATAGTAAATGGGGAAAATTTTCTAGAAACTGTGTCCTGAAGAGAGGCTCCATGTCTCGGAATATAATCATAGGAACTGATCCATTGAAAGAATAGCATGTTGAAAGCCTCTGCCTGACAGACCCTGGCAGCCTGTTGGTTGCTCTTTCTTTCTGTTTTTTTTCCAACTTCAGCTTTTATGATTGCTTCTTAGACTTTTATGACATATATAAAATTAAGCCCCAATATTATTTGCTGCCTTCACATCTGGTGAAATCAGGTGGATCTCAAATTGCCCAAGTACAAGTTCCACTCTCCCCTTTGTTCTCTGGATAAGCTCCCCTACGTAAAAATCCCTTCTTATGGGACCAGGCACAGTTCCTTCTTATCCCTGAGTAACAGGTTTAGTTCCCTTACAACCCACAGAATTATTCAAATAAGTCAATCAAATCGTTCCACAGGAACCATGTCACCCCCTAACGCTTGATACTACACAGCCTGCCTTCCACAGCTCCTGGTTGTACACTGTGTTTCCAAGTGCATACCTCATGTGGCCCTCCATGGCATGTGGTGTCCATTTTCCTCCAGTATGTGAGTATATGAGACTAACAATTTGCTGTCAGGCTCATCTCTCCAGGAATAGGTGTCATATGTCCAACCATCACCATAACCCTAGGGTAGGAATTCTTTCTTCAACAATGGGGTAAATAAGAGGTGATTAAAACCCGTTTATAGAATGTACTGGGCAAAAAAAGAATGAAAATATTATGCTGGTGAAGCAAAGATGGCTATTCCCAATCAAAAAATATCTGGATTTCAGAAGCTGTAAGAAAAATACCCCAGCAGAACAATAGCAACAGCAGCACAAATCATCTGTAAAACAGCATGGGGCCCAGAGAAATAAGTCAGACCTCAGAGAACCTCAACACCTGTAGCCACATTCCTTCTGTCTCCCTCCCCCTTTTCATCATATACACATAATCCAGATCTCAAGAAGTTTTATAAGGTATACTGTGGTTGATACAGCCCCCATCACTGCTATAGTCATAGATTGCTAAGGATTAGGGGTACTGTTCATCTGCACACTACTCAGGTAGCTGTAGATATTCCTTGAAACCATTTAGAATGGACACCATAGCTCACCCTTTCTCTCTTTCATTTATTTCATGCCCTTCACCAATTACAACAAAAGATATTATCCATAAAATTGTCTCAGTGCTTATGTATGGGGATGCCTAGGGAGTCCTTCTAACATGAATATATGTACCTAGACCCATTCTCTGGTTGCTACTTCATTGAGGCACACCATAAGAGGAACTACACACTATCCCTCCTTTTAATCATCATCCACATATTTCCCAGTCATTCCCTCTTATTCATTAAAGACTTTAGCCTTAGACCTCCAGCCTTTCTCACCACCAGTACTTCTGTCATTAATTTGATGACACCAAAATTCACAAATATAATCTGGGTAACCTCTGTCTTCTTGGTTTTCTGCCCTCACACCCATGATCCTTCACCTTCATCAGTCATTCACACCAATGTAACTGCCACTCTAGCCACCATGTTGTAACCTTCTGACTTATTTATTGTAGCAACCCTCAACTTCAAAAATTGTCACTCCACATCAGGACCTCTGATCCACTGACTCCCACTAATTTATACTATTAATTATTCTTTTTATGTCCTCCTCATTCTCTTCTAGCTTAAATTCCATTGTCCATAATTATAATCATTCCTTGGCAAACAATCTCAACATAATTACCTCTCTTTCTCTACATTATACTACATTTATGACTCATAACCTAAGTCAGTCTTAACAGTCTGCCTTCTCCAGGTATATACCCAAACATTGCTGATGAGAATCAGACAATTCTACTGATTTTTCACACTTCAAATTCATGTTCACAAATTTCAAATAGGTATACCCTGGCAATAATAATACATCACCTTAGGAATGCAGGGGATAAAGGGGATGGCATTTTGGGAGCACCTAAGAGTAGCAGGGGTTGCCTGCAAAGGTGTCATGGCTGCTGTCACTGAGCTTAAACTCCCAAGCATCTGTGACAGTAGCCTGGAGTGGAGCTGCAGCCCCAACATCTCCCAAGAGGTGCTCTGTAAAATCTCTTGCTCCCTGCATACCCTGGCCGAACAATTTCTGGTTTGCCCCTTTGAAGCTTAACCTCAGAGATGATGTGGTGAAAATTACAATCAATTGTAACAAGCTCCAGAGCCTCTTGGCATTCCATCCCTCTTTGCTCTTTAGAGCACTTGAGTAACACATTTTATATTTACAGCCTTTTTTAGCATAACTTCAGCCTCTAATTAAAGAGAGGAATACAAGTATTGTTGAAAAGATAGGGAAAATAGAAACAGGAGACAAGAACGAAGTAATTGACAAATTTCCCATTGGTGACCAGAAAGAGGAAGAAAAGCATGATAATTGTGATTTAGGAGATGTGAAAAAGGCACAGATCCATTTTGATCCAGAAATAGCTCAATAAAGGCTGGAAAAGCAGAAATTGACAGATGAATACCTGCACTAATTGAAAGAAAGTAATCTGAAATTAATGAAAACAATGTCATAGAATTTTGTAATGTTATTGATTGTAACCAAGAAAATAGTTGTGCAAGAACAGATGCCATTTTTACCCCTTACCCTGAATTTAAAAGTCGTGTAAGTTTCCAGAGTTGTGAATACATACAGACCACAGATTAGACCAGGAAGAATTCAAGGGTCAAGTCACAACCCTAACAGCATCCTCTGAGATTGTGGGAATCAAGCTGTAGAAGAACGACTGCAAAATATTGAGGCTAGCTTGAAATTACAGACAGGTGGTCCAGGGCCAAGAAATATTTATAAGAGAATTTAAAAACTTGAGGATAAAATCCTTGAACTGGAAGGCATCTCTCCAGAATATGTTCACTTTCTAAACATTTGTGGGAAAAGAAGAAAAGTTCAACCACTTCAACAGAACTATTCAACTGGCTAAACTTGAGAAAATTAGTGCCCTCAAACAAGCCCTGCTCAGAAATTCAAGAGAAGCAGGATCCAGAGCAACACATCACCTGCCATGAAAAACTCCTCTGATCCCTGTCATTTTAGTTTTTTATGTACATGTGTAACTACACTGAAAACAATTAAATGGATATGTATTTATCCACACTGACTTTGAAAGCAAGGTTTATTTTCATGTGAGTCCACTTTACAGCAAGTATTCTTCAAATATTACAGTGAATTTTGAAATACTTAATGCATTAGAAATAGCATTATCATAATTTATTCTGCTTTTTAAATAAGGTATTCTGAAAATGAAAAACAATTTGAAAGTACATCTTTGTGTGTGTGTGTGTACCACAGAAAGGAAGATATATTTTAAATAGTGATATTTAAAGGACTTTATATCTGTAATATCATTGTAAACCAGTTTGTTAGTTTAAATCAATGCTTTTTACATAATAGGTATTCAATAATTTCTTGACTGAAATGAATTTTAAAAATTAGTGCATATAATTTTTAATGTCAGTTTTAATAAAAAAAAGATCCCATCTTTATCCTCTAAAAATATACATCATCTTAATAAATCTTTTGTTTCCCACTCTCTAAGAAGGCTATTTCATATTTCTCCTCAAACTTAATATCCTTCGATCCTGGCCCTCGCTTTCAACTGGTGATGTTAATACTTATTTTACTGAGAAAAATAGAACTGATAAGAATATAATATATAATTTTCCTACCACCAAAGCTTCCTTCATTATTACCCATTTAATATTCTTCCTATCCTGTCCCAATAGATAAGTTGTTTCATCCCTACTTCTTTCTAAGGTAATTAGTGACTTCAATGTTGCAAAATCCAATTGTCATCAACTGTAGAATATTACTGGAAATGATGGAGCAGGGAATTGCCAAACTCCATCTCTCAAATAGAGCAGCAATCAACCATGCAAAAACTGTTAGAATCAACATTTTTAAGAACTCTGAAAATGACTCAAAAACTTAACAACAACCAGGATAATGTTTAATGAAGAAAGACGCTACTGAATTTCAGTAAGAAAACATTGTGGCATTTTAACTTACCTGAATATCATACCCTATTCGTCAAGCTTGGCAGCAGCCATGAAAACAATGGACTGCACACTGGTGCAGATTTCTGGTGCCAAGGAGGGAAACATGTACCTTGTTCTCAAAGAATTGTGATTGTGTATTTTGACCTGTCTGGAGGCTCCATGAGGGACTGGCTCAGGGGCTTGCTTTGTTTTATATCCACCTCAAAGCTGTCTCAGCTCACAGGTGGCATTTGTCTAAAGCATTAACAGACAAATACACTGGCCACAGCAACCATGGACAAGGAATAAGACTAAGCAGTATACAGACCAAAAAGCCTGAGGAAGAAAGTGAGGGGAGGAGATACATTAGGAAATAAGGGCTTTGTAAAGCTTCCGTGTCTACTGGTGTATCTAGAAGTCTAAACACAAGCCCAGGACTACATTCATGGTTTTTGGTTTTTTTTAAGCTTAAAAGAGCAAGTTCCAGGAGTATTTTATTGTTTGACTAGCAGAACACACAAACCAGGCACAGCTGCTGCCAAGGAAATGGTCATGTTTCACTGCGGTTTGCCCTTTGGTCCTTCATCTTCTGAGTACTCGTAATATTAGAGACATTTATTTTCATCACAAATGCAATCCCAGTGTGAATAAATAAATGTATTATTTTTTATATCCCATCCCCCCATGTTCCTTTAAATAGAAAAGTGTTAAATGTCTCTTCATTGCCTATTTGACCATAGTTTTCCCATCTATAGTTTTGAAAACAGACTGTAACCTGATCTTTTGACATCCTTTCTTGAACTACAGCTCGTTCTGTTGAAGAAATCCTGGGAAAGAAGTCCTATTGATATTGTCGATAGTCTCCAAAAGGTGAGGATGGTAACTGGCTTGAAGGCAACTGGGAGGGGTCTTCAGCAAACTGTGGACCATTGGGAAATTGTGCAGATGCGAATCTTGTCAACAAGATACCAGCTCCTTCAATTAAAGCTAGGAGAATGCCACCCATCGCTGCTGACCCAACCATGGCCACTGGTCCATTTCTTGCTGCCAGTATGGCTCCTGTTAAGACACCACTGGTGATGGAGTTCCAGGGATCTTCCTTCCCTCTGACCTGAACCATACTGCAGTCAATCATAGAAAACAGACCTCCCCAAACTGCAAAACTACCTCCCAACTGTGGAGCTCTGGTTTTAATAGCTGTCAAACTCCCTCGTAGTCTGTGGTTTACTCCCACTAGAGTTTCGAAAACCTTTGATTGCTTGAAAGATCCCACCACCTATGGTACCCATCATAAAGGCCCCACCACAGTCATCCACAATTCGCCAGGGGCACGGCTCCCGTGCGTACTCCTCCATCTTGACTTCACCAGCACAGGGCATGCCAGGCCTACATTCATGTTTTTTAAAGAATTCATAGGACATAAAATTTTCACCTGTGGCTGAACTTTATGCTCCATGCAAGCAAGAAGTGAAGTCAAATGTAGAGTGCTAAAGAGCCTGGCTAACCATTGAAGGAATGCTGCAACACAGAACTAATATGCAAAGACTGGGGAGTTTTTTGCTACAGGCATTTAAGGAAACATCTTATGTCATGAGCTGACCATTAACCTAATGAAATAGATGCCTCAATGAGTATACCTGACAAATAATACAGTCTTTACCAAAAAAAATTAGAAAAATAACTAAAAAATGAACATTTATAATCTACAGCAGGAAAGGGAAAAACACAAAGGCAAGGGAGACTAATTTCAGAGTGACGACATACGATGGTTAATTTAATGTATCCAGTTGACTTAGCTAACAAATGCCTAATCAGCTGGTAAAATATTATTCTGGATGTGTTTGTGAGGGTATTTCTTGGAGAGAGTAATATTTGAATCAATAGAGTAAAAAAGATTGCCCTTACCAATGCAAGTGGGTATCATGCAATATGTTGAGAATAGAACCAAAAGGTAGAGGAAGAATAAATTTGCTCTTTTTGCTTGAGTTGGTAAATCCATATTCTCATGCCGTTGGACACCAGTGCTCATGGTCTTTGGGCAGTTTGATGTGGACAGGGATCTACACCATTGGCTCTTCTGGTTCTCAGGCTTTCAGACACATATGGACATATCACCAGCATTCCTAGTTTTTCAGTTCGAGGATGCCAGATCATAGGAATTTCAGGCTCCATAATTACATGAGCCTTTTCCTATTAAAAAAATCATATACATCCCCTATTGGTCCTGTTTCTCTGCATAACCCTTACTAATACACAATATAATATTCAAAATGTCCTTTTTTGACAAAAATTTTGAAGTGTACAAAGAAACAAGAAAATGTCTCATTTATAAGAAAATATAAATTAATAGAAATTGTCCCTTAGGAAACACAGACATGGGACTTATTAAACAAAGAATTTAAATCAAGTATCATAAATATGCTCAAAGAGCTAGATGAAACCATGGACAAAGAACTAAAGGGAATCAGGAGAATGACATCTTACCAAATAGAGAATATCAATAAATAGAGAGACTTATAAAAGAAAACCAAATATAAATGTACAGCTGAAAAATACAATGACTGAAATGAAAGACAAAAATCACTACAGGGGTTAAACATCAGATTTCAGCAGGCAGAATAAGTGAATTTGAAGCTAGGTTATTTGAGATTATGCAGTTTACAATAGAACAAAAAAAGGAAGAAAAAAAAGTAACAGCCTATGAGGCCTGTGGAACACCATCAAACATACCAACATAGGCAGAATTGGAGTCCTGAAGGAGAGGGAGTAAGGAGCACAAATATTTGAAGAAATAATGGCCAAAAAATTTGATGAAATACATGAATCCACATGTCCAAGAAGCTCAATGAATTCCAAGGAAGATAAACTCAAATAAGTCCACTCCAAAACACAGTATAATCAAATTGTCAAAAGTCAACATAAAAGAGAATCTACAAAGCATCAAGATAAAAAGGATTTATTACCATGTAAGAACTTATTCACTATGTAAGAACTTGTTCGTTATGCTTCAGAAGATTGAAGACTGTTGAGAATTAGGCGTCAGGTTGATTAATGATTGTGCATTGACCCCCCTATACAGATTTTTATTGTTGTTAACAACCATTTGATCAATAAATATGAGAGATGCCCTCTCAAAAAAAAAAAGGACTCATTACACATAATAGAACTTCATTAAGATTAACAGGCAGCTTCTCCTCAGAAGCCATGGAGGGTAGAAGGCAGTGGGATGGGATGGCATGTTTAAAATGCTGAAAGAAAAAAACTTTTCAACCAAGAATTATGTATCAGAAGTTATTTTTCAAAAGTGAAGAATAAATTAAGAAATTCCAAAAAGAGCAATAATTGAACAAATCATTGACAGTAGGCCAGCCCTATAAATGATAGTTATTTAGGTGCAAAAGAAAAAGCAAGAGAAAAACTGAAGCCATATGAAGAAATAAAGAAAACTGGTAAAGGTAACTATATAGTTAAATACAAAACTCTGTATTTTTTTATTTTTGTTCTCCAACTCATTTTCCCCCATACAATTTAAAATAACACACATAAAATAATAATTAGAAATCTATATTAATAGGCATAGAATGTATAAACATTTTATTTTTAGCAATAACAACATAAATAGGAGGCAGAGCTGTATACTAGCAGAGTTTTTATGTATTACTGCATCCAATAGAATATCTGGATAGGGCAGGTCAGACTCCTAAACACATTTCCAGATTTCAGTCTGCTACTAGGCCCTTGGTTCAATATGCTTTTGCTACTATAACTTTCTTTCTGTTTCTTGGGAATATGTCAAAATGGCTTCCATTGAAAAGCTTTTACAATTGCTGTACCTTCTGCCTGGAATGCTCTGCCCTTGGATCTTTGCATAACTTGTTCCCTCTTGTCATTCAGATCTCAGTTTAAATATCACCTTCTCAGTGAAGCCTATGTAGAAGAATTACCCTCTCACATAGTTATCTGTGTGTTGTGAAATTATATATTATTTTTCATATGTTTCTCTCCTTGGGCAAACTGTACTCAGATCCTCTGAATGGTCTTTTCTGCTAAACTGCAACATTGGCCACAGTCCTGTCTTTGGCCTGCCCAGATCTGTCTTAGCAAACAACCCAGCTCAGTCAGTTTAGCAAAAATCCCCAACCCTTCATTTCTGATCACCCCTAATATCTGATTACGTTTCTCACCTCCCAGCTTTGATGTATAAACCCTTTGCCTGCCTTTACAAATAATCCTGTTAGGCCAATTTAGCAATAATCCCCTACCCTTGAAGTCTTTTCAATAATTTCCCATCTATTGACCAGATCACTCTGCTCATTGGCTATAAATACCCAGCTGTCTTTGCTTATTTAGACTTGGGCCCAATCTCTCTTCCTTATCATATAGTCTTGAATAAAGTCTTCCTTACCATTTTACCAAGTGTCAGAATAATTTTAATACCTCATCACACTTCACATATTACCCCTATTTATTTTCTTCAAACACTTATTATTTGAAATTATGTAGTTTCTCAAATAGAATTCAATTACCATGACAAATGCACCTTGTCTGTCATATTCATTACTTACTTTCCTGTACCCAAAACAGTGCCTGATATATAATATACAATATGCTCAACATTTACTGGTTGAATGAATGCCTTACCTGCGTTATTTCTTTGGTTCCAGGGATGTTGGAATACTAATGGAATGGGTATAAAGAACCACTTTTCCTCCCTTTCATTCAGCCTTCTTAGGTTTCTTAGCATATGTTTCAATGGTGTAAAAGTACAAAATCATCTTGCATACAATGCCTTTTTATGTTCCTGTCAGGATCAACATTTAGGGGCTGTGTTGCTCCATGGAAGTGCTACAATCTGCTCTTCCCTTGCCTTTGTTCTTAAAAAAAATATATTAATTTAGCACAAGTTGAAGAAAAGTCTTGTTTCACAGATGCTTTGGAATTTAGAGCCATCTTCTTATTAGCCTTCTTTTGCAAAGCCAACTGAAGAATAATGATATATAGTTTTAAACATGCTTTCTTTAATTTCAACTAAGACCAATTCTTCACAGTTGTCTTAGATAATATTATTTCTTCTCTAAGTTATATTTTCATTCCATTTAATGTTGATGGTAGTGGATTATAATTATTTGTATTGTCATTCAACACTAATATACATTAATTTTATAAAATTTGGAAAATGAAAACCTGTTAAAACTATCCCCAATCTTGTGATATTCAAGGTATTCAATAAATTTTTCTTATTTAATTATAAACATAGCATATATTTTGCAGGATTTTTATTTTTTGCATGTACACCCATATATTTCCACAGAACTGTAATCATACTTAACAGTAGTTAGCTGTATGCCTTTCAAATTTAGCACACTGTAAGCATTCTCCTATGTTATTAATGATTTTATTTAGAATTTCTTCTTAAATAGCTTTGATATTTTGTGATTTGAAAAATTCATGAGCATGGTTGAAAACGTGGCAAGCCTTGAACACTATAACTAATATGAAAAATAATATGTAATTTCACAACACACAGGTAACTACTGTTTATTTGGCTTATTATTTCTAAATATGATCTATACAAATATTTCATATATAAAAACACATTTGGTGTAATTAAGTTCACACTATATTTAATATGGACTTTTTAAATGATCCTATACAACTTAATTAAAACCTTTATTTGAGCAGTTTGAGCCTTTATTTCACTATTTTTTTTCTGTTGGACATTTAGTTTTGTGTTATTATGTCCTATGATTTAAATTTTGATGAAAATTTTAGTGCAAAATATTTGATGATTGAGGAGTTCACTTACAGGATACCAGTATGAAAAACTCAGAATATCCTTCCCAGTGAAGCAAGTACACTACTGAGTTTAAAAAACAAATAAATATTTAGAGTATCTGGAAATTGTGTCAAATACATAGAGCAAATGAAGAAGCATCTATTCAATAAAATTTACTAAATTGTGGAAAGAAATGAGATCCTCTGGTATTTGAGCCACCACCTGCTCCCTCCCTCTCCACAGGTCTTTTTGCCAGAAGCTCTATTCCAGGTGGGTATGGTTCGCAAGAAATGGATAAGGCTTCTTAATGGGACAGGCAGGTTGCCAGTATTTCCAATCTGCCTTAACCCAGAATTACAGTTTAAAATCCAGCTGGAGGTGACCAAGAGTTAGGGAACTCCCGTTCTTCATGATACCCCCACTAAAAGGTTAGAGTCTCTACCTCAAAGGTTGAAGGAAAGAATATTGGGGCATCTATCACAGAAGCAGCAACTTTAACACAGGTGTAACTATGAGGGGGAAATACCAGGGCAAAATACCTTTGAAATTGAAATCAGTCAAAGGGAGAAATAAAATGGGAGAAATCCAATTATTTCTATTTATTTTATTATATTATTTATTTATTTAGTTTTTTGATTTTGGTATCATTAATCAACAATTACAGAAACAACATTATGTTTACTACATTCTCCCCTTCACCAAGTCCCCCCCACATACTCCTTCACAGTCACTGTCCATCTGCGTAGTAAGATGCTGAAAATCACTTTTTCTCTTCTCTGTGTTGCACAGATGTCCCCGTGCCCCCCACACACTATACATGCTAATCGTAATGCCCTCTTTCTTTCTCCCTGCCCTTATCCCTCCCTTCCCACCCATCCTCCCCAGTCCCTTTCCCTTTGGTAACTATAATTCCATTCTTGGGTTCTGTGAGTCTACTGCTGTTTTGTTCCTTCAGTTTTCCTTTGTTCTTATACTCCACATACGAGTGAAATAATTTGGTACTTGTCTTTCTCCACCAGGCTTATCTCACTGAGCATAATACCCTCTAGCTGCGTAATATTCCATTGTGTATATGTACCACTTCTTCTTTATCCATTCATCTACTGATGGACATTTAGGTTGCTTCCATCTCTTCGCTATTGTAAATTGTGCAGCAATAAACAGGGGTGCATCTGTCTTTTTCAAACTGGAGTGCTGCATTCTTAGGGTAAATTCCTAGAAGTGGAATTCCTAGGTCAAATGGTATTTCTATTTTGAGTATTCTGAGGAACCTCCATACTGCTTTCCACAATGGTTGAACTAATTCACATTCCCACCAGCAGTGAAGGAGGGTTCACCTTTATCCACGCCCTCTCCATCATTTGTTGTTGTTTCTCTTTTCGATGATAGCGATCCTAACTGGTGTGAGGTGATATCTCATTGAGGTTTTAATTTGCATTTCTCTGATGACTAGCGATGTAGAGCATCTTTTCATGTGCCTGTTGGCCATCTGGATTTCTTCTTTAGAGAACTGTCTATTCAGCTCCTCTGCCCATTTTTTAATCGGATTATTTGCTTTTTGTTTGTTGAGGTGTATGAGCTCTTTATATATTTTGGATTTCAATCCTTTATTGGATCTGTCATTTATGAATATGTTCTCCCATACTGTAGGATACCTTTTGGTTCTATTGATGGTGTCGTTTGCTGTACAGAAGCTTTTTAGCTTGATATAGTCCCACTTGCTCATTTTTGCCTTTGTTTCCCTTTCCCAGGAAGATATGTTCATGAAGAAGTCACTCATGTTTATGTCCATGAGATTTTTGCCGATGTTTTTTTCTAAGAGTTTTACGGTTTCATGACTTACATTCAGGTCTTAGATCCATTTGGAGTTTACTTTTGTGTATGGGGTTAGACAGTGATCCAGTTTCATTCTCTTACATGTAGCTGTCCAGTTTTGCCAGCACCATCTATTGAAGAAACTGTCATTTCCCCATTGTATGTCCATGGCTCCTTTATCGTATATTAATTGGCCATATATGTTTGGGTTAATATCTGGACTCTCTATTCTGTTCCACTGGTCTGTGGCTCTGTTCTTGTGCCAGTACCAAATTGTCTTGATTACTGTGGCTATGTAGTAGAGCTTGAAGTTGGGAAGCAAAATGCCCCCTGCTTTATTCTTCCTTCTCGGGATTGCATTGGCTATTCGGGGTCTTTGGTGGTTCCATATGAATTTTTGAACTCTTTCTTCCAGTTCATTGAAGAATGCTGAAGGTAATTTGATAGGGATTGCATCAAATCTGTATATTGCTTTGGGCAGGATGGACATTTTGACGATATTGATTCTTCCCAGCCAGGAGCATGGGATGAGTTTCCATTTGTTAGTGACCTCTTTAATTTCTCTTAAGAGTGTCTTGTAGTTTTCAGGGTATAGGTCTTTCATTTACTTGGTTAGGTTTATTCCTAGGTATTTTATTCTTTTTGATGCTATTGTGAATGGAATTGTCTTCCTGATTTCTCTTTCTATTATTTTATTGTTAGTGTATAGGAAAGCCACAGATTTCTGTGTGTTAATTTTGTATTCTGCAACTTTGCTGAATTCCGATATCAGCTCTAGTAGTTTCGGAGTGGAGTCTTTAGGGTTTTTTATGTCCAATATCATGTCATCTGCAAATAGTGACAGTTTAACTTCTTCTTTACCAATCTGGATTCCTTGTATTTCTTTGTTTTGTATAATTGCTGTGGCTAGGACCTCCACTACCACGTTGAATAACAGTGGGGAGAGTGGGCCTCCCTGTCTTATTCCCGATTTCAGAGGAAAAGTTTTCAGCCTCTCACTGTTCAGTATGATGTTAGCTGTGGGTTTATCATGTATGGCCTTTATTATGTTGAGTTACTTTCCCTCTATGCCCATTTTGTTGAGAGTTTTTATCATGAATGGTTGTTGAATTTTGTCGAATGCTTTTTCAGCATCTATGGAAATGACCATGTGGTTTTTGTCCTTTTTGTTGATGTGGTGGATGGTGTTCATGGATTTTCGAATGTTGTACCATCCTTGCATCCGTGGGAATAATCCCACTTCGTCATGGTGTATGATCCTCTTGATGTATTTTTGAATTCTGTTTGCTAATATTTTGTTGAGTATTTTGCATCTATGTTCATCAGGGATATACATCTGCAGTTTTCTTTTTTGGTGGGGTCTTTGCCTGGTTTTGGTATTAGGTTGATGTTGGCTTCATAGAAGGAGTTTCGGAGAATTCCCTACTCTTCTATTTTTTTGAAAACGTTAAGGAGAATGGGTATTATGACTTCTCTGTATGTCTGATAAAATTCTGAGTTAAATCCATCTGGCCCGGGTGTTTTGTTCTTGGGTAGGTTTTGATTACCAATTCAATTTCACTGCTGGTAATTGGTCTGTTTAGATTTTCAGTTTCTTTCTGGGTCAGTCTTGGAAGGTTGTATTTTTCTAGGAAGTTGTCCATTTCTCCTAGGTTTCCCAGCTTGTTAGCATATAGGTTTTCATAGTATTCTCTAATAATTCTTTTTATATCTGTGGGGTCCGTCGTGATTTTTCCTTTCTTGTTTCTGATTCTGTTGATGTGTGTCAACTCCCTTTTTCTCTTAATAAGTCTGGCTAGAGGCTTATCTATTTTGTTTATTTTCTCAAAGAAGCAGCTCTTGGTTTCATTGATTTTTTTCTATTGTTTTATTCTTTTCAATTTTATTTATATCTTCTCTGATCTTTATTATATCCCTATGTCTGCTGACCATAGGCCTCATTTGTTCTTCTTTCTCCAATTTCGATAATTGTGACATTAGACTATTCATTTGGGATTGCTCGTCCTTCTTTAAATATGCCTGGGTTGCTATAAACTTTCCTCTTAAGACTGCTTTTGCTGCGTTCCACAGAAGTTGGGGCTTTGTGTTGTTGTTGTCATTTGTTTCCATATATTGCTGGATCTCCATTTTAATTTGGTCGTTGATCCATTGATCATTTAGGAGCATGTTCTTAAACATTCGTGTGTTTGTGAGCCTTTTTGCTTTCTTTGTACAATTTATTTCTAGTTTTATACCTTTGTGGTCTGAAAAGTTGGCTGGTAAGATTTCAATCTTTTTTAATTTACTGAGAATCTTTTTGTGGTCTAGTATATGGTCTATTCTGGAGAATGTTCCATGAGCACTTGAGAAGAATGTGTATCCTGTTGCTTTTGGATGTAGAGTTATATAGATGTCTATTAGGTCCATCTGTTCTAGTGTGTTGTTCAGTGCCTCTGTGTCCTTACTTATTTTCTGTCTGGCGGATCTGTCCTTTGGAGTGAGTGGTGTGTTAAAGTCTCCCAAAATGAATGCATTGCATTCTATTTCCTCCTTTAATTGTGTTAGTATTTGTTTCACATATATTGGTGCTCCTGTATTGGGTGCATATATGTTTATAATGGTTATATCCTCTTGTTGGACTGAGCCCTTTATCATTATGTAATGTCCTTCTTTATCTCTTGTTACTTTCTTTATTTTGAAGTCTATTTTGTCTGGTACTAGTATTGAAACACCTGCTTTTTTCTCTCTGTCGTTTGCATGGAATATCTTTCCCATCTCTTGACTTTTAATTTGTGCATGTCTTTGGGTTTGAGGTGAGTCTCTTGTAAGCAGCATATAGATGGGTCTTGCTTTTTTATCCATTCTATTACTATGTGTCTTTTGATTGGTGCATTCAGTCCATTTATATTTAGGGTGATTATTGAAGGACATGTACTTATTGCCATTGCAGGCTTTAAGTTTTTGGTTACCAAAGGTTCAAGGTTAGCATCTTTACTGTCTTACTGTCGAACTTAACTCACTTATTGAGCTATTATAAACACTGTCTGATGATTCTTTATTACTCTCCCTTCTTATTACTCCTCCTCCATTCTTCATATGTTGGGTGTTTTTTCCTGTGCTCTTTTTAGGAGTGCTCCCATCTAGAGCAGTCCCTCTAAGATACCCTGTAGAGGTGGTTTGTGGGAGGCAAATTACCTCAACTTTTCTTTTCTGGGAATGGTTTAATCCCTCCTTCATATTTAAATGATAATCGTGCTGGATACAGTATCCTTGGTTCAAGGCCCTTCTGTTTCATTGCATTAAATATATCATGCCATTCTCTTCTGGCCTGTAAGTTTTCTGTTGAGAAGTCTGATGATAGCCTGATGGGTTTTCCTTTGTAGGTGACCTTTTTTCTCTCTCTGGCTGCCTTTAATACTCTGTCCTTGTCCTTGACATTTGCCATTTTAATTATTATGTGTCTTGGTGTTGTCCTCTTTGGGTCCCATCTCTCAGGAGTTCTGTGTGCCTCTGTAGTCTCAGCAACTATTTCCTCCCCCAGTTTGGGGGTGTTCTTCGGAATTATTTCTTCAAAGACACTTTCTATCCCTTTTTCTCTCTCTTCTTCCTCTGCTACCCCTATAATGCAGATATTGTTCCTTTTGGATTGGTCACACAGTTCTCTTAATATTGTTTCATTCCTGGAGATCCTTTTATATCTCTCTGCATCAGCTTCTATGTGTTCCTGTTCTCTGGTTTTTATTCCATCAATAGCCTCTTGCATCTTATCCATTCTGCTTATAAATCCTTCCAGAGTTCATTTCACTTCCGTAATCTCCCTCTGAACATCTGTAATCTCCCTCCGGACATCTGTAATCTCGCTCTGGACTTCATCCCTTAGCTCTTGCATATTTCTCTGCTGCTCTGTCAGCATGTTTGATTTTCATTTTGAATTCTTTTGCAGGGAGACTGGTTAGGTCTGCCTCTGCAGATCCTTTCTCAGGTGTTGTTTGAACTATCTTGGCCTGTACTAAATTTTTTTGCCATTTCATGGTGATAGTGGTGGCTGTAGGCAGGTTGTGGGTGTGTCAGCTGGGAGAAGAAAGCCCTTTCCTGCTTGCTGGACGCCTTGCCCTTCTCCGCTGTCTGTGACGGTTACCCGAACTCCTGGAGGAGCCACCAGGTTAGTCCCCTAAGCTGCTGTGGGCAGGGTTCTCCGTCAGAGCAGTATGGAGCACTGCAGGGAGTGGCAGGCATGCCAGGTGTGCTCTCTGTGCTAACAGCACCCCTGCCGGGAAGCTCTGTGACAACAGCAGCCTTTGGAGTTGGCCCGGGCGGCTGTGCGTTGGGCTGCGATTCCAGTCATCTGCTGGGAGCATGCCTTCTCCCTCTGGCTCTGCTGCAGGTGCACACAGGGCTCTCCTGCACAGGCCTCTACCAGGCTCCTCTGGCATCACTGCCGCTGGTGCGCATGAGCCACGCCCGGGCTGTTTGTTCACACGGCTGCGGGCTCGCACAAGCCTCTCTTGGTCCTGTCTTGTGCTGCTGTCACACGGATCTGCTCCTGGTCCCTTCCGGTGCCGCCATCCCCAGTATGCGCTTCCACTCTCCCGCTACTGGGCAGGTGTGTCGGAGTATGCACCAGTTGGAGGAACGACTGGCAGGCTTCTTAGTGCTGTGAGGGGCTTCATACCTGCACTGCCTCCCTGGGATTTAGGGAGCCTAAGGTTCCCTGGGACTCCCAGCTGCTAGCTGAGTGTGCTGTGACAACTTCGTCCAGCTATGGGGTCTCTGTCTCTTTAAGACTTTCAGAAAGCACTCACTTTTCTTTTGTCTCAGGGGCACCAGTTGTGGGGACCTGCCCACAGGTTTTGCTTTTCCTTTTCTCTAATATCCAGCACCCCATGCACCTTGTGTCTGTGTTCCGGGTGTGGATTTCTAGAGCTGGTTGTTTAGCAGACCTGGGTTTCCCTCCCTCCCCATTCCGACTCCTTTCTTCCTGGCGGTTTTTTGGGTGGGGGAGCGTTCGGGTCCCGCCTGGCTGCAGCTTGTATTTTACCCCCTTCATGTGATGTTGAGTTCTCACAGATGTAGATGTATCCTGGCTGTTGTACTGCATCCACTGGTGTCTCTTTTAGGAATAGTTGTATTTATTGTATTTTGATAAATATATATATATTGGGGAGGAGATTTCCTCTGAATTACTCACGCCGCCATCTTCCCATGATTCCAATTTTTTCTTACAAGCAGTCATCCCACATCTCTCTTGACCAGGCTGCAGCAGAAGAGAGAGCTTAACCTAACCTCTCTGGTCCAGATAAGCCCTTGCTTTCCCATGTGTTTGCCTATTGATATGGAGATGGCTTCCTCTCTCCTACCCTTGGAAACACCTACTGATATGCAGATGCACTAAAGCCAGGTGAGAGATTCTGGAAATACTGCAATTTTACCAATAGCCCTTCTGTCCATAAATCTCATCTCACAATCTACACTCCCCATCTTCCACAATGACCCCTGTGTGAGAAAACTGGAGCATTGTAACCAGACTAATATGATCCTCAAGTAGGAGGATTCACTTAAATTCAAAGTCCTATGTAGATTAAGTCCATAGGTCACCCATTTCACAGGTAGTCAATAGCTGAACAGGTAGGGAGTCCAAAGCAATTATCACATGGCAGCTGCATTCAGGGAGCACATCTAGGCCACAAGGACTATAGACAAAAATAACCTTAAGGGCAATAAGACACATGTTTTAATGACACCAGCATAGGCAAATCTTGTCCATCAGTAGCATACATGCAAGAGAGTGGTCCTGTGATAGAACAGTGACAGGAATGGGATCTTGTCCTGGTCTAGTATAATAGACTTTCACCCCCCTCCCTGTGGGAGTAACAGTTGGGTCAATATATAGGGCTACAGGAGGTATATGGACTGACCATAAAGCAAAAACAAAAGTTCCCCATAAGATCCTCTTACCTCCCAGACGTTTTGGGTACCTACCATGATCTCTGGGGGCTACTCAGCTGTTACTCCAGGAATACATATGAGGCCAACTTCCAGGCCTTTTCCCCAAGGTGCCATAATGGCTAGCCATCACTGGTCCATGTGTCAAAATGTCCAGGGCCACATCCATTCAACAGTGACCCCAAGGTTTAATGCAGTTGAGGCTGGCAGCAGGATCTTCCTCTGCTTCCTTTGCATATCCACAGGGCTGAAGGCTCCTTTTGAGGGGTTCTCATTCAAATGCCATAGCACTCTCCACAAGTGAACTGACCAGCACCATAGACTACTGGTGTCCAACTTCAAGCCAGATGTCAACAAACCATTGTACCTCTCTGTCATGCCTACCCCAGTAGAGTTATATGGTACATGAAACTTCTACTTTATTCCTGATTGCTGTACCCATTCTTGTAACATATGTCCAGTGAAGTGGGTGCCTTGATCACTCTCAATCACATATGGCCAGACATAGGCTGTGAAGAGATGCTCTAGGCCCCTTTTGGTGGTTTGCTGATCTGTATAACTTGCAGGAAAACAAACCAACAGGCCAATAGCTGTGTCCACATAAGTCATGGCCTAATGAAAACTTTCTGATATGGGCATAGGACCAATATAGTATATCTGCCACTTGACAAGAGTATAGACTCCTTTATTATTGTCCCATGTTGCTGGAGGACTCACTGTAAGTCCCTCTTAGAGAGCACACAAGGCATTCCTTCCGTTTTCTGCTGACTTCTTCAAAGGTCAATGGCAAGCCCAACCAATGGGCTACAGCCCACATTTTCTTTTGACCCACATGCAACAAATGCTGATGTAACCATTGGGATACATAAGAGGCAGGCTTTCCTTCTAGCCAACACACCTGGGCTAATGTGTCTGCTTCATCATTCCTGGAGGATGCTAAAGGCAAATGGACAGTCACATGATATAGAGTAACAATCTTAGTCTGACTAGAGGCCCATAGTGCTTGCCACAGCCCTTGTCCCCAAAGGGGTAGTTGACCAGCCATCCAGTTGGCATGGTACCATGCTGGTAGCCCTAGGTCACACCCCAATAGACAGCTCAGCTGTCAGTGAAGACAGCTATAGGGAAGGCTCCTGGGTGATCATGAGCCATATTGCCTGCAGCTCAGCTCATTGGCTGTTCTTCCCCTCTCCATCATCCATCCATATTGTCTGTTTTAGGATGTAAAGCCACAGCCCTCCACTTCAGGGGCTGCCCATGACTGGAACCACCTTTATACCAAGCATCTTCAGATATAGGAGCTTTTCCCTCCTGACAAGGACTCTCAGTTACCAATCTCTCAAAAGCAAGTTCTTTCTGCTTTCAACTGTATAGGTCAGTGGCCCCATTAAGTGTTGGAGTTCTCCACTTATGGGGCTAGTAGAGAGCTCACTATGCTGCTGCAAATATGCTCCCCACTTGGCTTGTGTAGGTGACTGTGCCACGCCACTTTCTGGCCTTTGGGTCCAGTCACACACCTACCCCATGATGGGATAGGTTGTTATTACCTTAGTCAGAGCTGTTCCAGTGATGGGCTCCATTGCCAGCAAGGTGTGGTACACAGCAGCCAGTTGCTTCTCTATCAAGGTGTACCGGAGCTCTGCTCCTTTCCATAGTTGTGAACAGAATCCAGTGGGTTGGCATGTCCATTCAAGCCACTGCCAAAAACCTCATCTATAATCATTTGTAGTTATGTGAACATCTAGTGCACAGGGCCTTGATAAGACCATTACACTCAAGGACTGTATGGCCTTGACTGCTCGCTTAGCTGCAGTAAAAGGAGCTTCACATGTTTCATCCCAGTCTCACCTGATGCCCTTTCATCAACCAGTATAAGGTGTTCAGAATTTGTACCAAGTGCAGGATAAACACTCTCCAGTAACCCAAAAGACTCAAAAACTCTTGTAATACTGCCACAGTGGTAGGGGTAAGGAAAGCCTGGACCTTCTCTATGAGTGCTTCAGGAATAACTTTAGATTTACCTGACCAGACAACCCCCAAGAATTTTATAGAAAAATCTGGTCCCTGAACCTTGGTGCTGTTCACAGCCCATCCTTTCTCCTGTAGATGTTGCATTAATCTAGAAACTGCCCCTTCTAAATCTGCAAGAGAATCTGACATAAGCATAATATCATCAAGGTAGTGATACAGCCACAACGTTTGCAGTTTCTTCAATGTGGCCAAGTCCTGGACTACAAGTCCATGACAAATGGTGGGACTGTGGAGGTATCCCTGTGGAAGAACAGTGAATGTCCCCTGCTGATCTAGGTCAATAGAGAACAAAGCATTAGCAAGGTCAACAACACAGTGATACATCCCTAGTTAATGACTTAGCATGTTCATAATGGCTGCTATAGAGGGGACAGCAGCATGCAAAATAGGTGTGACTTTATTCACTTTCCTGTAGTCCACGGTCATATGCCAGAAGCCATCTAGCTTATTCACTGGCCACACTGGGGAATTAAAAGGACTATGAATGGACTTTATGATGCCGACCTTCTCCAACTCCTGTATAGTTTCTCCAATTTCCTTGTGCCCCCCCTCAGGAAATTTATACTACTTAGTATTTGTCCTTCACTGAGGTATACATAGAGCTAGAGGTGGGTGCTTAGCATGTCCCCTCAGAACTGCCTTTACCACACATACCTTCAGTCTGAACTCACGTGCACTGGTCTGTAACCACAGATCCTGCAGGATATCTACCCCCAAAATATATATTTCAGGATGGGAGAAATTGTGTACATTTTTCCATGACAAATGTTGGGACTGTGAAGGTATCCCTGTCGAAGAACAGTGAATGTCCCCTGATGACTTTCCCATGTGAAGGCAAACTGTTCCTGACTTTCCTGTTCTAGGTTAATAGAGAAGCCCTATCCCCAAGAAATTGGGCTTTCACTCTAATTGCCTTACCCCCATAGCCGTCTGTCACAGCAGGGGTCCCAGGAAAATGCTCAGGGTTGCAATAATTCAGAGAACATTCAGCTCCTGTATCCACCAGCACCAGGGCACGTTGTACATTCATAGGGGACTGACGAATTGCTTATTCCACATGTGGCTACTAGTCCCCACCACTTCCCCCAAGATGGGGCCTTGACCCTCCCCTCAGTTGATCTGTTATGCCCAATCACCATCCTGTGGGTGTGAGGGCCAAGGTGGAACCTGAGTACTCTCCCCCAGGAAGTCTTCCAGGGACACAGCCATACATGGGGCTTGGCCTCCAGCTTCTATGTCCCGGACCTCAGAGGCTGAACTATTGCTCTGGCTTTAATTGGTGCCACGCTTCTAACAAGATATTATTGGGCTGTTCATCAAGTTTTTCTTTCACTACACCTGCCTTTATTAAGTCAATGCACATCTGGGTCCTCTAGACTTTCACGGGGCCCTTTGCATTTCTCCTTTCAGTCCTAGCCCATACTTCCTTTTGTGCTTTTATTGTTTTAACCTCCCCAAGATCTGCTAAAGTACAAGTAGCCTCACTTATGGGTTGCCCTATGTGGGGGCAAGAATAAGTCACTAGGAACTCAAAGAGAGAAGGGCCAGGTGTATGGAGCACCAGATTTCTCATTTCTACACTAAACACCTCCTCTTCAGGCCCTGGAGGTCCATATTATAGATGGTATTTTTCATGCCCAGCTCCTGTAACACCTGCTGGAGCTCTGCATATGTTTCCCAGGTAGTGGGTAAATATAGTAAATCACACTGATTAGTCCAAGCTGCCCTGATGGCTGCTGTCAACCAATCCAGAAGCACCCAATTCCCTGAGGTGTGACGGGCACATTGCAACCACTGCTGGAGAGAAGGGTGAGTTGTCAGGGAAGCCAGTCTACTCACTTCAGAACCCGACATAACAATGTCTTCCACCCCCATATCCCAGAGACCCAAAAGCCATGTAGGCAGAGGTTCCAATGGCTTCTGGCAATACTAGATGCTCATGTGCACCATCTCATCCTGGGCATAAGGTTGGAGCATGGAGTGCTCCACAAACTGGGGAGGGGGCGGCTCCTCCCCCTGAAGAGCACGTTGTGGTTGCGTTTTTACTTTCTGAATTACAACCGGGATGGCCTTTAATACCGGAGAGGCTGGCACCTCCAGCAGTGGCCTTGGCAACAGATTGGCCCTCAGCCCCACCCCCATCCTCTCCTAACACCTTCTCCACCATTTCTGGGGTGGAAAACACCACACTTTCCTCCTCCTACCCCACAATCTCCTGCAATGCAGACTCTCCTGCTGCCTCCCTCCTCACTGCTGCTAAGGAATTTTCCAGGAGCGCAACCCGTCTTCTCAATAACTGTCTATCTTCCTTAAGGGCCCTACCAATGGGTATTCATCCAGCTCTTCCAAGCAATGCTGAAATGTTTCTCTCTCCTGCTGAAGTCTCTCTCTCTCCTTGATAACCCTCTCTCCAACCTCAGTAACACTTTCCACTATCTCAACGCAAAGAGATCCTACAATCCCAGCTGCTACACAGCCATTCAGGGCCTCTAAGCACTCTTCTATCTGATGGAGGGCTAATTCTGCAGCTTCCAGTGTCTCCACCCTTCTCCAATTCTGGGGAAGGCCCCAGGTCTCTAGGAGGTGCTTTACCCTAGACCAATTTCCCACCAGGGGCTCTCCAATTGGAAGCCCCACATATACAGCATTCCTGAGTGAAACCACCCTCTACTGCTGCAGTCACTGGGGCCTCCCCACCATTCCTAGAGACAGCCTTCCCCAGAGTTGCACCCATGTAGAAAGATTTGGGGTTCAGAGGTCCTGCCAACTACTGCCAGATATGACTGCAAGGGAAAATCCTGGGGCAAAATACTTTTGAAACCAAAATCAGTCAAAGGGAGAAATAAAGTGGGAGAAACCCATTTATTTATTACAAGCAGTCATCCCACATCTCTCTTGACCAGGCTACAGCAGAAGAGAGAGCTCCACCCTACCTCTCTGGTCTAGATAAGCCCTCACTCACCCATGTAATTGCCTATTGATATGGAGATGGACTCCTTCTCTCCACCCCTTGGAAACACCTATTGATATGCAGATGCAGTAAAGCCAGGTGAGAGATTCTGGAAATATTGCAATTTTACCCACAACAGGACAGAGTTCCCCCCAAATGAGACGCAAGCCAAGGAGAATAGGAACTATTGACCCCTGCCCAGAGCCCAAAGCAGTGCTGTAACTCCAAGGGGGAAATAAGTTCCCAGCCTGGAGAAAACTACCTTTGAATCTGAAATCAGTTAAAGGAAGAAATAAAGTGGGAGAAACTCATTTATTGGTAACAAGCAGTCATCTACTTCTGCTCACCCATGACTCTCGTGACCCAGCTGTAAAAAGAGACCCCACCAAACCTCTCTGGCCCAGATATACCCTCACTCCCTCCATGCTTGTAATCACCTATTGATATGGAGATGGATTCCTTCTCTCCCCCTCTTGGAAATACCTATTACTATGGAGATTCACTAAGGCCAGGCAAGAGATTCTGGAAATATTACAATTTTACCCACAAGTGCTCATGATTTTCTACAGAGGAAAGACAGCCCAGAAAAACTGATCTTTGAAGATCACCAAAAAGAAACTGAATATATTGAAACAGAACATTGGGGATTTCAAACCATTAGGCAGAAAGACAGACATGTGCAGGATTGAAAAGAGGGTGGCATCCACCAAGAACTCAGAGAGTTAATCAGATAAAGCCATACAGCCAGAGGTAAGTGACAGTATTAAGTGAAGCTACAGGGACCAAGACTGACTTGAAGGGCACAGACACTCCCCAGATAAAAAACTTCAGCATACAGGCAATCCACAGATGACAAAAATTCCCCAGATAAAAAATATCAGAGAACAACATGTCTTCAATCATCCAATCAAGTCAAGTCCCGAATGCCAAAAAATATAAGCCAAGGACTTCTCTGCTCTGCAATAAGCTCCATAAATGAAACCTCACAATAAGCAGTCTGCCTTTGACTACCTTGCATCTGGCCCACTCCCCGCTTGGAATGAATTTAAATAAAATTTTAATTCTGCTTCACTACTGTCTCTGCCTTTCAATTCTTTGTTGGAACAGGGACAAGAACAAATGAAAATGAACTCAACCCAGATGAAAACCTAAAGGCATTCTTGAAAAGAGTGGAGATTTTGGTGGTAAGCAAAAGAAGAAGGCTGGTAGCTCCATGAAAGCTGCAAACTAAACATTACGCCAGCTACCTTGCGAAAGAGAACCAGGAAAAAAAACAACTAAGAAAAGTCAATCTACACATGAAAAGATGCTCCACATCGCTAATTATCAGAGAAATGCAAATTAAAACCACAATAAGGTATCACCTCACACCAGTAAGGATGGCTACCATCCAAAACACAAACAACAACAAATGTTGGCAAGGTTGTGGAGAAAGGGGAACCCTCCTACAGTGCTGGTGGGAATGTAAATTACTTCAACCATTGTAGAAAGCAGTATGGAGGTTCTTCAAAATGCTCAAAATAGACTTACCATTTGACCCAGGAATTCCACTCCTAGGAATTTACCATAAGAATTCAGCACTCCAGTTTGAAAAAGACAGATGCACCCCTATGTTTATCGCAGCACTATTTACAATAGCCAAGAATTGGAAGCAACCTAAGTGTCCATCAGTAGATGAATGGATAAAGAAGATGTGGTACATATACACAATGGAATATTATTCAGCCATAAGAAGAAAACAAATCCTACCATTAGCAACAACATGGATAGAGCTAGAAGGTATTATGCTCAGTGAAATAAGCCAAGCAGAGAAAGAGAAATACCAAATGACTTCACTCATCTGTGGAGTATCAGAACAAAGGAAAAACTGAAGGAACAAAACAGCAGCAGAATCACAGAACCCAAGAATGAACTAACAGGTACCAAAGGGAAAGGGACTGGGGAGGATGGGTGGGTAGGGAGGGATAAGGGGGGGGAGAAGAAAGGGGGTATTATGATTAGCATGCATAATGGGGGGGTGGGAGAAAGGGGAGGGCAGTAAAACACAGAGAAGTCAAGTAGTGATTCTACAACATTTTGCTATGCTGATGGACAGTGACCATAAGGGGGTTAGTGGGGGGGACCTGGTATACGGGAGAGCCTAGTAAACATAATGTTCTTCATCTAATTTTAGATTAATGATAACAAAAAAAAAAGAAAGAAAGAAAAGGAGGATTAGGATAAAACTAACTGCAAATCACCGATTAATGCATGCTTTAAATATCCTTAATTTCGATCATTTAAAGGGTGTCAGATGATCAGCTATCGAAGTACATTTTTCTGATAATATTCCTTTCTCTTAAAAATAAAAAAAAGGAGGTGGAGCCAAGATGGCAGCATGAGTAGGACAGTGGGAATCTCCTCCCAAAAACATATATATTTTTGAAAATACAACAAATAAAACTAATCCTAAAAGAGAGACCAGAAGACACAGGACAACAGCCTGACTACATTGACACGTGCGAGAGCCCAGCGCCTGGTGAAAGGGGTAAGATACAAGCCCTGGCCAGCGGGACCCCAGCACACCTCCCCCCAGCTCCCGGAGGGAGGGAGAGGGAGCCCAGGACTGCTAAACACCCAGGCCCAGCCACCCACACCAGAGCGCAGACACAGTGCATGCATGGAGGGCTGGAAACCAGGGAAATAGGGCAGCAAGACCTCTGAGTGGGTGCCGAAGCTGATGCCCCAGTGACAAAGAAAAGCCAGTGCTCTTTGAAAGTCTTAAAGGGACAGGGATTTAACAGCTAGATGGAAACAACACAGGTCACAGCCCAGTGGCTGGAAATTACAGGGAAAACTGGGCGCACTAACCCCCTGGGCAACAACTCTGAGACCCCTCATGGAGGTAAACAGCCAAACAGCCCCCCCCCCCAGTCCATTACCCCTCCAGGCACTGCGAAAGCAGAGAAACAGCCTAAGGCAAAATACTCACACAGAAAGGCAGAAAGGAAAATTCCTACACTTTGGCCTGGCAGGACACAAAAGACCCAGCCTACATGCAATTACACAACACAAGCCACTAGGGGTCGGAGTTGTCCCAGTAAAGAAAGGCCAGTAGCAAGTGAAAACTTTCACCCTCCCAGATGATAGTCAATAGCACCTGTCAACATGAAAAGGCAAAAAAAATATGATCCAGACAAGACTAACCCAGACAGCTTCGGCATCTGCTACATCTTCCCCTGAGAAGGAACCTGGGGAGATAGATTTAGCCAGTCTTCCTGAAAAAGAATTCAAAACAAAAGTTATAACCATGCTGATGGACTTGCAGAGAAATATGCAAGAACTAAGGAAGGAGAATACAGAAATAAAACAAGCTCTGGAAGGACTTCAAAAGAGAATGGACAAGATGCAAGAGACCATTAATGAACTAAAAAACAGAGAACAGGAACGCAGAGAAGCTGATGCAGAGAGAGATAAAAGGATCTCCAGGAATGAAAGAATTCTAAGAGAGCTGAGTGACCAAACAAAAAGGAACAATATACACATTATAGGAACACCAGAAGAAGAAGAGAGAGAAAAAGGGATAGAGAGTGTCCTTGAAGAAATAAATGCTGAAAACTTTCCCAAACTAGGGGAAGAAATGGCCTCTCAGACCACAGACGTACACAGAACTCCCATGACAAGGGATCCAAGGAGGGGAACACCAAGACACATAATAATTAAAATGGCAAAGATCAAAGACAAGGACAAAGTATTAAAGGCAGCCAGAGAGAAAGAAAAGGTTACCTACAAAGGAAAACCCATCAGGCGATCATCAGACTTCTCAACAGAAACCCTACAGGCCAGAAGAGAATGGCATGATATACTTAATGCAATGAAACACAAGGGCCTCGAACCAAGACTACTGTATCCAGCATGAATATCATTTAAATATGAAGGAGGGATTAAACAATTCCCAGACAAGCAAAAGGTGAGGGAATTTGCCTCCCACAAACCACCTCTACACGGCATCTTGCAGGGACTGCTCTAGATGGGAGCACTCCTAAAAAGAGCACAGAACAAAACACCCAACATATGAAGAAGGGAGGAGGAGGAATAAGAAGGGAGAGAAATAAAGAATCATCAGACCGTGTGCATAATACCTCAACAAGCGAGTTAAGTTAGACAGTAAGATAGTAAAGCAGCGAATGCTGAACCTTTGGTAACCATAAACTTAAAGCCTGCAATGGCAATAAGTACATACGTTTCAATAATCACCCTAAATATAAATGGACTGAATGCACCAATCAAAAGACAGAGAGTAATAGAATGGATAAAAAATCAACACCCATCCATATGCTGCTAACAAGAGACTCACCTCAAACCCAAAGACATGCACAGACTTAAAGTCAAGGGATGGAAAAAGATATTTCATGTAAACAACAGAGAGAAAAAAGCAGACGTTGCAATACTGGTATCAGACAAAATAGACTTCAAAATAAAGAAAATAACAAAAGATAAAGAAGTACATTACAGAATGATAAAGGGCTCAGTCCAACAAGAGGATATAACCATTAAATATATATGCACCCAATACAGGAGCACCAAAATATCTGAAACAAATACTACCAGAATTAAAGGAGGAAATAGAATGCAATGCATTTATTCTGGGAGACTTCAACACACCACTCACTACAAAGGACAGATCCACCAGACAGAAAATAAGTAAGGACACAGAGGCACTGAACAACACACTAGAACAGATGGACCTAATAGACATCTGTAGAACTCTACATCCAAAAGCAACAGGATACACGTTCTTCTCAAGTACACATGGAACATTCTACAGAATAGACCACATATTAGGCCACAAAAAGAGCCTCAGTAAATTCCAAAAGATTGAAATCCTACCAAACAACTTTTCAGACCACAAAGGTATAAAACTAGAAATAAACTGTACAAAGATAGTAAAAAGGCTCACAAACACACTGAGGCTTAACAACACACTCTTAAATAATCAATGGATCAATGACCAAATCAAAATGGAGATCCAGCAATATATGGAAACAAATGACAACAACAACACTAAGCCCCAACTTCTGTGGGACACAGCAAAAGCAGTCTTAAAAGGAAAGTATATAGCAATCCAGGCATATTTAAAAAAGAAAGAACAATCCCAAATGAAAGGTCGACTGTCACAATTATCGAAATTGGAAAAAGAAGAACAAATGAGGCCTAAGGTCAGCAGAAGGAGGGACATAATAAAGATCAGAGAAGAAATAAATAAAATTGAGAAGAATAAAACAATAGCAAAAATCAATGAAACCAAGAGCTGGTTCTTCGAGAAAATAAACAAAATAGATAAGCCTCTAGCCAGATTTATTCAGGGGAAAAGAGAGTCAACACAAATCAACAGTATCAGAAACAAGGAAGGAAAAATCACGACGGACCCCACAGAAATACAAAGAATTATTAGAGAATACTATGAAAACCTATATGCTAACAAGCTAGGAAACCTAGGAGAAATGGACAACTTCCTAGAAAAATACAACCTTCCAAGACTGACCCAGAAAGAAATAGAAAATCTAAACAGACCAATTATGAAATTGAAGCAGTAAAAAAAAACTACCAAAGAACAAAACCCCCAGGCCAGATGGATTTACCTCAGAATTTTATCAGTCATAAGGGAAGACATAATACCCATTCTCCTAAAAGTTTTCCAAAAAATAGAAGAGGAGGGGATACTCCCAAACTCCTTCTATGAACCTAACATCACCCTAATACCAAAACCAAGCAAAGACCCCACCAAAACAGAAAACTACAGACCAATATCCCTGATGAATGTAGACGCAAAAATACTCAAGAAAATATTAGCATACGGAACTCAAAAATACATCAAAAGGATTGTACACCATGACCAAGTGGTATTCATCCCAGGGATGCAAGGATGGCACAATATTCGAAAGTCTATCAACACCATCCACCACATCAACAAAATGAAAGACAAAAACCACATGATCATCTCCAAAGATGCTGAAAAAGCATTTGACAAAGTTCAACATCCATTCATGATAAAAACTCTCAGCAAAATGGGAATAGAGGGCAAGTACCTCAACATAATTAAGGCCATCTATGAAAAACCACAGCCAACATTATACTGAACAGCGAGAAGCTGAAAGCTTTTCCTCTGAGATCGGGAACAAGACAGGGATGACCACTCTCCCCACTGTTATTTAACATAGTACTGGAGGTCCTAGTCACGGCAATCAGACAAAACAAAAAAATACAAGGAATCCAGATTGGTAAAGAAGAAGTTAAACTGTCACTATTTGCAGATGACATGATACTGTACATAAAATACCCTAAAGACTCCACCCCAAAAATAATAGAACTGATATTGGAATACAGAAAAGTTGCAGGATACAAAATAAACACACAGAAATCTGTGGCTTTCCTATACACTAACAATGAACCAACAGAAAAAGAAATCAGGAAAACAACTCCATTCACAATTGCATCAAAAAAAAATAAAATACCTAGGAATAAACCTAACCAAAGATGTGAAAGACTTATACTCTGAAAACTACAAGTCACTCATAAGAGAAATTAAAGGGGACACGAACAGATGGAAACGCATCCCATGCTCGTGGCTAGGAAGAATTAATATTGTCAAAATGGCCATCCTCCCCAAATCAATATACAGATTTGATGCAGTCCCTATGAAACTACCAGCAACATTCTTCAATGAACTGGAACAAATAATTCAAAAATTCATATGGAACCACCAAAGACCCCGAATAGCCAAAGCAATCCTCAGAAAGAAGAATAAAGTAGGGGGGATCTCACTCCCCAACTTCAAGCTCTATTATAAAGCCATAGTAATCAAGACAATTTGGTACTGGCACAAGAACAGAGCCACAGACCAATGGAACAGACAAGAGAATCCAGACATTAACCCAGACATATATGGTCAATTAATATTTGATAAAGTAGCCATGGACATACAATGGCAAAATGACAGTCTCTTCAACAGATGGTGCTGGCAAAACTGGACAGCTACATGTAGGAGAATGAAACTGGACCATTGTCTAACCCCATATACAAAAGTAAACTCAAAATGGATCAAAGACCTGAATGTAAGTCATGAAACCATTAAACTCTTGGAAAAAAACATAGGCAAAAAACTCTTAGACATAAACATGAGTGACCTCTTCTTGAACATATCTGCCCGGTAAAGGAAAACAACAGCAAAAATGAACAAGTGGGACTATATTCAGCTGAAAAGCTTCTGTACAACAAAAGACACCATCAATAGAACAAAAAGGAACCCTACAGTATGGGGGAATATGTTTGAAAATGACACATCCGATAAAGGCTTGACGTCCAGAATATATAAAGAGCTCACACACCTCAACAAACAAAAAACAAATAACTCAATTAAAAAACGGGCAGAGGAACTGAACAGACGGTTCTCCAAAAAAGAAATACAGATGGCCAACAGACACATGAAATATGCTCCACATCGCTAATTATCAGAGAAATGCAAATTAAAATTACAATGAGGTATCACCTCACACCAGTAAGGATGGCTATCATCCAAAAGACAAACAACAACAAATGTTGGCGAGGCTGTGGAGAAAGGGTAATCCTCCTACACTGCTGGTGGGAATGTAAATTAGTTCAACCATTGTGGAAAACAGTATGGAGGTACATCAAAATGCTCAAAATAGACTTACCATTTGATCCAGGAATTGCACTCCTAGGAATTTACCCTAAGAATGCAGCAATCAAGTTTGAGAAAGACAGATGCACCCCTATGTTTATTGCAGCACTATTTACAATAGCCAAGAATTGGAAGCAACCTAAATGTCCATCGATAGATGAATGGATAAAGAAGATGTGGTACATATACACAATGGAATACTACTCAGCCATAAGAAAAGGGCAAATCCTACCATTTGCAGCAACATGGATGGAGCTGGAGGGTATTATGCTCAGTGCAACAAGCCAAGCAGAGAAAGAGAAATACCAAATGATTTCACTCATCTGTGGAGTATAAGAACAAAGGAAAAACTGAAGGAACAAAATAGCAGCAGAGTCACAGAACACAAGAATGGACTAACAGGTACCAAAGGGAAAGGGACTGGGGAGGATGGGCGGGTAGGGAGGGATAAGGGAGGGAGAGAAAAAGAGGGGTATTAAGATTAGCATGCATGGAGGTATGGGAGAAAGGGGAGGGCTGCACAACATACAGAAGACAAGTAGTGATTCTACAACATTTTGCTATGCTGATGGACAGTGACTGTAAAGGGGTATATAGGGGGCACCTGGTATAGGGGAGAGCCTAGTAAACAAAATATTCATCATGTAAGTGTAGATTAATGATAGAAAAAAAAGCAATTCCTGTGTGGTGACCTCCAATGAGTTCTACACAATGATATAAAGGGCATATAAAAGTGTAGACATAGGGTCTGTTTGTGTTTATACAGAGGATCAAAGCCTAATTTGGCTACCCTGAAAATGAACTAAAATACGATATGAAAAAGAAGTTCCAACATCAGCACTCCCGGGAAGACTCATGCCAGAAGATGACCACCAAAAAACCCTAACAAAGATCCATGCACTGCTACAGGTGTAGATGCACTCATCCCACCAGTTCCTGGACTTGCCATGGGAATGAAGAAGGAGATATCTAAGCTGGCCTGTGCATACAGCAAAACAACAAATTTTACTGGATCTAAACTGTTGGAACTCAACCAAGAATTAGGAGAAGTGCAAATTGTAGCGCTCCAAAATCTTATAACTACAGACTATTTACTGTTAAAAGAACATATGGGATGTGAACAGTCCCCAGGAATGGGTTGTTTTAATTTGTCTGATTTCTCTCAGACTGTTCAAGTTCAGTTGGACAATATTCACCATATTATAGATAAGTTTTCACAAATGCCTAAGGTGCCTAACTGGTTTTCCTGGTTTCACTGGAGATGGCTGGTAATTACAGGTATGCTTTGGTTATGTAACTGTACTCCTATTATGTTAATGTATGTGTGCAATTTAATTAGTAGTTTAAAACCTATACATGCTGAAGTTACTCTACAAGAAGGTATGTCAAGAAATAATCAATCTTCCCAGGTTTTCTTCCACCTGCTACTTCTATAGCTTTTCTTCTTCCTTTCTAATTATAACCCTTAAGTAGAATTCATGCCTCATATCAAATTTACTGAGTATCATAATTCTTCCAAGTGGTAAAGATGCCTCAAGACAAATGCTGGGCATAGAAGCCACAGGGCATAAAATATGCAAAGAAGTAAAAAGCTAACCTTTTCAAACAATATTGCTTCTCTCTCACTTACCAACTTTACATTTCCCTGTATGGCCCCGGAAGATGACTGGTTAGCCAGAGACGGGTAAGATTCCTCAAGGGAGGAACAATCTAAGACAGGCACAGTCGCAGGGGGGCCATCAGGTGAGAAAATGAGGATCAACAGAGGTGAGGCTTAGAACCTTCCCTCCCCCCCGTTCTGAGAGAAATCTTCTGCATACGTGGACGTTTTATTGCCCTTGTCTAGCTTGGATAAACACATAGTCTACAGGCACACACCTGAACATCTACATTTGCTCTCTTACAACACTGAACTATGTTTTCTACCTTTATCTTGTATCTACCTACCACTTCAGCATTTTATTAAAAATAATAATACTAAAGAGAGAAATGTGGTATCCACATATAAATCAAGTACAAACATCAAATGAATATTCATATTTGAACTGACTGTCTATAGTTCATAATGCATGATAAAAACCAAAAGCCTCTGTGATGACTGCCCTTGTAATGTTCACCATGTAACTTATTCACTATGTAAGAATTTGTTCTCCATGTAAGAAATTGTTCATTATGCTTCAGAAGATTGGAGTCTGACAAAAATTAGGCTTGGGGTGGATTAATGATTGTGCATTGAGCATTGATCGCCCTGTACAGAATTTTATTGTGGTTAACAACCATTTGATCAATAAATATGAGAGATGCCCTCAGAAAAAAAAAAAGTACACACTTCCAATTGTAAAATAAATAAGTAACCAGGATGTAATGTATAGCATAAGGAATATAGTCAAAATATTGTAACAACTTGGTATGGTGATAGCTGGTACCTAGAATTATCATGTATATAAATGTTAAATCACTGTGTTGTACACCTGAAACTAATGTAATACTGTGTGTCAACTACCCTTCAATAAAAAAGAAAAAAAGAAAAAGAAAAAAAAGAAAGAAAAAGCAGTTCCTGTGTGGTGATCTCCAATAAGTTCTTCACAATGGTATAAAGGGCATATCAAAGTGGGTCAAAGGGTTTGTTTGTGTTTATACAGAGGATCAAAGGCTAATTTGGCTACCCAGAAAACAAATTAAGATATGATATGAAGAAGAACTTCCAACATCAACATACTCTGGAAGAGTCATTCCAGAAAATGATCATCAAAAAACTTTAACAAAGATCCTGGTGCTGTTGCAGTTGTAGCTGCATTCATCCCACCGGTTCCTGAACTTGCCAATGGAATGAAGAAGGAGATATCTAAGCTGGCCTGTGCATACAGTAAAACAACAAATTTGACTGGATCTATACTGTTGGAACTCAACCAAGAATTAGGAGACGTGCAAGTTGCAGTGCTCCAAAATCTTGTGACTATAGACTATCTACTGTTAAAAGAACATAGGGGATGTGAACAGTTCCCAGGAATGTGTTGTTTTAATTTGTCTGATTTTTCTCAAAATATTCAAATTCAGTTAGACAATATCCATCATATCACTGATAAGTTTTCACAAATGCCTAGGGTGCCTAACTGTTTTTCTTGGTTTCACTGGATATGGCTGGTAATTGTAGGTCTGCTTTGGTTATGTAGCTGTATTCCTATTATATTAATGTGTACATGCAATTTAATCAGTAATTTAAAACCTATACACGCTTATGTTACACTACAAGAAGATATGTCAAAGAAATAATCAATCTTCCCATGTTTTCTTCTGTCTGCTACTTCTATAGCTTCTCTTCTTTCTTCATAATTACAACCCCTAAGTAGAATTCGTACCTCATATCGAAATTACCGAGTATCATAATTCTTCCAAGTGGTAAAGATACCTCAAGACAAATGCTGGGCATAGAAGCCACAGGGCATAAATCTGCAAATAAGTAAAAAGCTAACCTTTTCAAACAATATTGCTTCTCTCTCACTTACCAACTTTACATTTCCTGTATGGCCCCAGAAGATGACTGTTTAGCCAGAGAAGGGTAAGATTCCTCAAAGGAGGAACAACCTAAGACAGGCACAGTCTCAGGAGGGCCATCAGGTGAAAAATCAGGGATCAACAGAGGTGAGGCTTAGAACCTCACCCCCCATTTTGAGAGAAATCTTCTGCATACATGGACGTTTTATTGCCCTTGTCTAGCTTGGATTAATACTTAGTCTATAGGTACAGACCTGATCATCTACATTTGCCCTCTTACAGCACTAAACTATGTTTTCTACCTTTATCTTACATCTACCTACCACTTCAGCATTTTGTTTAAAATAATAATAATAATAATAAGGGAGAAATATGGGATTCACATATAAATCAAGTATAAAAATCAAACAAATAATCATAATTGACCTGATTGTTTATAGTTCATGATCAAAACCGAAAATTTCTGTGATGACTGCCCTTGCACTGTTCACCATGTAAGAACTTATTCACTATGTAAGAACTTGTTCACCATGTAAAAACTTGTTTGTTATGTTTCAGAAGATTGGAAACTGTTGAGAATTAGGCTTGGGGTTGATTAATGATTGTGCATTGAGTCCCCTATACAGAATTTTATTGTTGTTAACAACCATATGATCAATAAATATGAGATGCCCTCTCAAAAATAAAAGGAAAGAAAAGTCAGTCTAGGGTGAGAGCTGAGAAAGGGGAGAGTGGATACAGTATCCAGAGTTGCAACAATATATTACCTAAAATGCCCAGATTTCAACAAAAACTAGAGGCATGAAAGGAAGCAAGGCTGTGACCCATACACAAAAGACATAAAGCAGGCAACAAAAACTGTGTGTGTAAGGGCTGTGATGTTGCACTTAACAGACTTCAAAGTAGTCATTATATGGTAAAAGAATTAAAGAAAAATCCAGGACCAGATGTGTAACTTCAGGGAGAAAATCCCAGGGCAAATTACATTTGTAACTGAAATCAGTCAAAAGGAGAAATAAAGTGGGAGAAACCCGTTTATTTCTTATTAGCAGCCCACTTCTGCTGTCCTGTGTCTGTGATCCAGCTGCACAAATAGAGATGCCCACCCAGTCTCTCTATTCCAGATAAGCCCTCAGTTGCCCTTGTGATTAGCTATTGATATGGAGATGGACTACTTCTCTCCACCCCCTTGGAAACACCTATTGTATGGAGATGCACTAAGTTAGGTTAAGGATTCTAGAAATATTGCAATTTTACCCACAAGATGGCTTCAGCAATGAATTCTACCAAACATTTAATGAAGATTTAATATTTATCCTTCTCAAACTCTTCAAAAATATTGAAAAAGGTAAAATGTTTCCAAACTCATTTTATGAGGCCAATACTACTCTGATACCAAAAACAGACAACATCACACACAAAAGAGAAAATTGCAGGCCAATATTCTTATTGGGCATTGATGGAAAATTCCTCAACCAAATATTAACAAAACAAATTAAACAATATATTAAATGGATCATACACCATGTTTGAGTAGGATTTATTCCAGGTATGGAAGACTGCCTCAACATCCACAAATCAATCAACATGATACACCACATTAATAAAATGAAGGAAAAAATCATTGCTCCTTTAGCAACCCTCTTGCTGTTGGGAAGTCTCAGAGTGCCCACCTTTCTTTTTTTTTTCAGAGCAGCCAGTTGTGAGTACCTGTTCTCCACAAGCAGCTGGAATCTGTGTCTCTCCAAGTATTCCACCTGTCTTAGCTTTCCAACCCCACTAATTTCCAGAGCAACATATAATGTAAGTTCATGTTCCCAGAGCAGATCTCCAGGGCTGGGTGTTCAGCAGTCCTCGGCCTCCACCCCCTCCCTGCTCCGTTTCTTTTCCTCCCTCTGGTGAGCTGGGGTGGGGAAAGGGCTTGGGTCCTGCTGGATCACGACTTTGGTACTTTACCATTTTACATGAGGTCTTCTCTTTTCCCCAGATGTAGGCAGTCTATCACATCCTTCTTCGTGTTGCTCTTTCAGGATTAGTTGCATTTGCTATATTTTCATATTATATGTGGTTTGGGGAGTAAGTTTCTGTCTCACCTTTCATACCACCATCTTTAAGCCAATCCAGAAAATCAATTTTTAAAAACTAGTTCTTAGAGGAGATAATCTAAATGTATAAACCTATAGCAAAATTGACAAAAATAAAGAGAGGAGATGTAAATTACCATTATCAGATATAAACCAGGAGTATCATTGCAGATACTACAACTATTAAAAATAAAATAAAGGGAATAGTATTGACAGAGTCTCTCCCTCACCAAATATTAGTCATGTTCCTCTGAATCCTCTTCTCAACCAGACCTTGACCTTCAGGCTTCTGTGTCTGCCTTTGCATCATCGAGTTTTAGTAAGAATCCTTTTAAAGACAGTTTATCAAAAATCTCCATTCTCTGTGTCTTATAACTCTCAATATCTGATTAATTTCATCATCCCTCACCTTCTCCAGGTGATATCTGATCTGATCACCCTAGTCTGCCTTCAGCAGGAATCCTGTGAAGTCACTTTAGTCTTAATCACCCCTTATCTCTGGAGTTTCCACTTAGTAATTTTCTACCCACTGATTCCTCTACCCTGATCCTTAGCTATAAACACCCACTTTTCCTTGCTATATTCATAACTGAGCCCACTTCTATACTGAGGTCTCTTCCCCAACAGCAGTAGTTCCTGATTATAATCTGCTTTCACTGCTTTTACTACTACCAGGCTTTGGTTTTCTTTGACTTTATGAATAATTTTATAATCAAAACTTGATGATTTAGAAGAAATGGTCTAATTCCTTAAAACACAAACTATCAAAACTCAATCAGCATGAAATAAACAATTTGATTAGTTCAAAGAGCTAAAGGAAACTATATCTAAAGGAAAGTGTGACAACCACATTTCACTAAATAAAGATTGTCTATTAATAAAGAGATAGAAATTATCAAAAAGAACAAAAATTAATTACGGAATTTAAAAGTATAGTTACTGATGTGAAAATTTTACTAGAAGTGCTCAACAACTGATTAGAGCTGCTGTAACATGAATTAATCTTGAAACATCTAATGCAAATTGAAAGAGACCAGACATAAAAGATCACATATTATTTTATTCCATTTATATGAGATTTCCAGCATAAATAAATCCCCAGATGCAGAAAGAAGATTAGTGATTGCCAGCATTTGGGGAGAGGAGGAAATGGGGACTGACTGCTAATGGATACTAGGGTTTTTTTTGTATGATGAAAATGTTCTGAAATTAAATAGTGATAATGGGTATACACCCTGTGAGTGCACTAAAAACTACAGAATTGTATACATGAAAATGGTAATTCTATGGCATATGAATTAGGTATCAAAAAAGAGATGTCACTATTAGAATGGCTAACATAAAAAGACAGTTATAATACCAAATACTGGTTAGGATGATAAGAACTGGATCACTGATACATTGCTGATGGGAATGCAAAATATCATTCTAGAAATTATTTACTCGTTTCTTAGAAAAGTAAATGTGATAACTGTATGACCCAGCAATCACACTCCTGGTGATCTATCCCATAGATATGAAAACTTATGTCTACATTCATAGCAGCACTACTCCTAAGAGCCTCAAACTGGAAACCAGCCAGATTACTTCAATGGGTGAATGGTTATAAAACTCTGTGATATATCCATATCATGGAAATCTACTCAGTAATAAAAAGAAATGAACTATCAATACACACAAGCTGGATGCTTCTCAAGGGCATTATGCTGATTGAAAGAGTTAACCCCCAAAGGTTACATACTGTATAATTCCATTTTTATACCATTTTTAAAATGACAAAATTGTAGAGATGAGAAGAGACTTCTGGCTGCCAGTTGTTATTGATGGGGCAAGAGAGAAAAGGAAGTGAAGGTGAGTATGGTTATGAAAAGTCAGCACTCAAAGGATCATTGTGGTGATGAGAGACTGTTGTAGAACTTGATTGTAGTGGTTGATTCACAAACTGACCCAGGTGATAAAATTGCATAAAATGAAATACATGCAAACACACAAATGAGAATATGCATAGCTAGAGAAATCTGAGTAAGATTTGTGGATTGTATTAATGAAAATTTTCTGCTTGTGATATTGTAATATAATTTTGGAAGATGTTATGCTACCATTGAGGGAAAATGGGGAAAGGATACATATGATGTTTGTATATAGATTGTATGCAGATTCAATGGATGCAAATTCACAACTGCATGTGAATCTACAATTATCTCCAGATAAAAAATTTAATTAAAAACTGCAGAAAATGGAAAATAATGCATAATTTAGGGGGTCACAGAGACTCTAGAGCAAGACAAAGGATCTAGCATTCATTAGAGAAAAAAATGATATATTCAACTACATAAAATCATTTATTAAAAATGGTAAAAGATAGCATACACAAAGTCAAAAGTTAAATTATTAATTAATAAAAGTATTGGTAGATTCTTTAGCAGATAAAGGTATAATTTGTATACTAGACAAGGAGTTCTTATGAACTGATTCTTTAAAAAGCCAATCCAATTTAAAAAACGTACAAAGGGTATGAATTGTCCACTTCAGGTTAACAAATTCAAAATGCCTGGAGCATACAAAAAGGCGCTCATTTTAACTAATAGAAGAAAGCAAAATAAAGCTAAGCACAATATCCTTTTTTTTCTTAAGATTATCACATACTTCCAAGTATGAAAAGATTTAGCTCTAAAGAGGATGTGGGGCTTGGTAGAAGTGGGTATTGTTACATCTCTTTGGGTGTTAGAGAAGTAATCTAGTAATGTACACAATAAAACTAAGGATACTCTCTTCAACACAGCCTATGACTGGGGATTTATCTGAAAGCATTAAGAATGTTTACTGTAACATTGTGAGTAGTGCCAAAAAAATGTGGAAACACAGTAAATGTTCATAAATAGGGAAATGGTTGAATTAAATTGATATCCATTCCATGGAATATTTTGTGGCTATTAAATAGTGAGCACTCTATCTTCAAGGAATTGCCAAGATTCCACTAACTAGGAGGAATAGCCAAGAAAGAAAAGCAAGTTGCAGATACAACCCAGGTTATAACAATGGTTACCTGGGATTTCTTGAAGACAGGAACAGCAGTAGCAAAAAATTTGTAAAGTTTCCTCTTGGCTCCTAGACAAAATGAGAGGCTTTACATATAGCAAAGACTTAGGTTGCACAGGCTAGATTAAAAGCATATGCTCATATTCCCACTTTCCTAGAAAATGATCCTTGAACCCAGGTAACTATAAGACATAATTGAGCATATTTAGCCGACAAGCCATACTAATGGTGCCCTTCCTGGGGTAGACCTGGGGAAATCCACATACTAGCTAGGTGATCCTCAAACACATGGTTTAACCTCTCCTTGTCTTAGTTTCTTTACATGTAAAATGGGGACATAACAGTACATGTCATGTAGGATTTTCTGCTGATTAATTCTTTTTGCTTTTTTAAAATTGAAGTATCATCAATATACAATCCAATACTGGTTTCAAATACACAACAAAGTGGTTCAACAGTTACCCATATTATTAAGTCCTCAACACCCTGTAGTGCAATTACTGTCTGTCAAAATAGAAAGATGTTAGACAATAATTGACTATATTCTCCATGTTGTATCCATGACCAACTTATATTAGGATTGAGAATTTTTGTGCCCCTTATCTGCCTCACCTTCCTTCCATCCCCTGCCCCATGGTAACCACTAGTCAATTCTCAGTGCCTATGAGTTTACTGCTGTTTGTTCATTTGGTTTTCTTTTGTTTTACAGTCCACAAATTAGTGAAATCATACAGAATTTATCTTTGCCTGGCTTATTTCACTGAACATAATACCCTATAGGGCCGTCCATGTTGTTTCAAATAGCAGGATTTCTTTTTTATGGCTGAAAAATATTCCATTGTGTATATGTACCACATCGTCCTTATTTATTCATCAATTGATGGACACTTAGGTTGCTTCAGTATCTTGGCTATTGTAAATACCATGGTGATAAACATAGGGGTGTATATATCTTTTAGAATCAGTCATTGTGATTTCTTTGGGTATATTCCTATAAGTGGAATTTCTGGGTTGAATGGTATATCTATTTTTAGTTTTTTGAAGAACTTCCACACTACCCACAGCAGTTGTACCAATTTACATTCCCACCAACAGTGTAGGAGGGTTCCCCTTTCTCCACATCCTCACCAGCATTTGTTGTTCCTAGTCTTTTCGAGGTTTTCTTTGGGTAAATTCCTAGCAGTGGAATTCCTGGGTCAAATGGTATTCCTATTTTGAGTTTTTTGAGGAACCTCCATACTGCTTTCCACAATGGTTGAACTAATTTACATTCCCACCAACACTGTACGCGGGTTCCCCTTTCTCCACATCCTTGGCAGCATTTGTTGTTTGTCTTTTGGATATTGGCCATTCTAACTGATGTGAGGTGATATCTCATTGTGGTTTTAATTTGCATTTCTCTGATGATTAGCGATGTGGAGCATCTCTTCATATGCATGTAAGCCATTTGTATTTATTGTCTGGAGAAATACCTGTTCGGGTACTCTGCCCATTTTTTAATTGGGTTATTTATTTATTTATTTATGGTATTGAGGCATATGAGTTCTTTACACATCTTGGATATTAACCCATTTTCAGATAAGTCACTTATGAATATATTCTCCCATACTCTGGGCTCCCTTTTTGTTTTGCTGATGGGTGTTCTTTGTTGTACAGAAGCTTTTTCGTTTGATGTACTACCTCTTCTTCAGTTTTGGTTTTGATGTTATTGACCAAGATGTATCCAGGAAAATAATTGCTCATACATATGTTCAAGATTTTTTGGCCAATGTTTTCTTTGAAGAGGTGTATGATTCATGTTTCACATTAAGGTCTTTGATCCATTTCGAGTTTACTTTTGTGTATGGGGTTAGGCAGGAATCCAGATTCATTCTCTTGCATGTAACTGTCCACTTTTTCCAGTACCAGTTGTTGAAGAGGTTGTCTTTTCCCCATTGTATATTCATGGATCATTTATCATGTATTAATTGGCCATATATGAGTGGCTTTTATCTGGGCACACCATTCTGTTCCACTTATCTATGGCTCTCTTCTTATGTCAGTACCAAGCTGTTTTGATTACTGTAGCTTTTAAGTAGAGCTTGAAATCAGATTTGTTCTTCTTTCTCAGGAATACTTTGGGGTCTTTTGTGATTCCATATGAATATTAGAAATATTTCTTCTAGTTCATTGAAGAATGTTGTTGGTATTTTTTTGGTATCATTAATTGACAATTACATGAGGAACATTATGTTTACCAGACTCCCCAGATCACCAAGGCCCTACAACATACCCCATTACAGTCACTGTCCATAAGTGTAGTAAGATGCTATAGAATCATTACTTGTCTTCTCTGTGTTGTACACCCCTCCCCATGCGTCCACCACACATTATACTTGGTAATCATAATGCCCCCTTCCTTTTCTCCCCCCATGTATAACTCCCTTCCCACCCATCCTCCCCAGTCCATTTCCCTTTGGTAACTGTTCCTTCATTCTTGGGTTCTGTGAGTCTGCTGCTGTTTTGCTCCTTCAGTTTTTTCTTTGTTCTTATACTCCACAGATGAGTGAAATCATGTGATACTTGTCTTTCTCCACCTGGCTTATATAAATGAGTATAATAACCTCTAGCTCCATCCATGTTGTTGCAAATGGAAAGATTTGTTTCCTTCTTATGACTGAATAATACTGCATTGTGTATATGTACCACCTCTTCTTTATCCATTCATCTACTGATGGACACTTAGGTTGCTTCAATTTCATGACTATTGTAAATAGTGCTGTGATAAACATAGGGGTGCATATGTTTTCTTCAAACTGGGCTGATACATTCTTAGGGTAAATTCCAAGGGTGGAATTCCTGGGTCAAATGGTATTTCTATTTTGAGCTTTATGAGGAACCTCCATACTGCTTTCCACAGTGGTTGAACTAGCTTACATTACCAACAGCAGTATAGGAGGGTTCCCCTTTCTCCACATCCTTGCCAGCATTTGTTGTTCTTAGTCTTTTAGATGCTGGCTATCCTTACTGGTGTGAGGTGATATCTCATTGTGGTTTTTAATTTGCATTTCTCTGAGGACAAGCAATGTAGAGAGTCTTTTCATGTGTCTGTTGGACATCTGAATTTCTTCTTTGGAGAAGTGTCTGTACAGCTCCTCTGACCATTTTTTAATTGGATTATTTGCTTTTTGTTTGTTGAGGTGCATGAGCTCTTTATACATTTTAGATGTCAACCCTTTATCAGATCTGTCATTTATGAATATATTCTCCCATACTGTAGGAGGCCTTTTTGTTCTATTGGAGGTGTCCTTTGCTGTACAGAAGATTTTCAGCTTGATATAGTCCCACTTGTTCATTTTTGCTTTTGTTTTCCTTGCCCGGGTACATATGTTCATGAAGTTGCTCATGTTTATGTCCAAGAGATTTTTCCCTGTTTTTTTCTAAGAGTTTTATACTTTCAGGACTTACATTCAAGTCGTTAATCCATTTCAAATTTACGCTTGTGTATGGGGTTAAATGATCTAGTTTCATTCTCTTACATGTAGTTGTCCAGTTTTGCCAACACCAGCTGTTGAAGAGGCTGTCGTTTCCCCATAGTACATCCATGGCTCCTTTATCATATATTAATTGACCATATTTGTTTGGGACAATATCTGACTCTATTCTGTTCCACTGGTCTATGGATCTGTTCTTGTGCCAGTACCAAATTGTCTTGATTACTGTGGATTTGTAGTAGAGCTTGAAGTTGCAAAGCGAGATCCTTCCTGCTTTATTCTTCCTTCTCAGGATTTCTTTGCTATTTGCGATCTTCTGTGGTTCCATATGAATTTAGAAACTATTTGTTTCAGGTCATTGAAGAATGCTGTCTGAATTTTGATAGGGATTGTATTGAATCTGTAGATTGCTACAGGCAGGATGGCCATTCTGGCAATATTAATTCTTCCTAGCCAAGAGCATGGGATGAGTTTCCAATTGTTAATGTCCTCTTTAATTTCTATTAAGAGTGTTTTTTAGTTTTCAGGGTATAGGTCTTTCACTTCCTTAGTTAGATTTATTCCTAGATATTTTATCCTTTTTGATGCAATTGTGAATGGAATTGTTTCCTGATTTTCCTTTCTGATAGTTCATTGTTAATGTAAAGAAATGCAACAGATTTGTGTATTAATTTTGTATTCTGCAACTTTGCCAAATTCAGATATTAGTTGTACTAATTTTGGACTGGATTCTTTAGGGATTTTTATGTACAATATCATGTCATCTGCAAATAGTTACAGTTTGACTTCTTCCTTACCAATCTGGATGCCTTGTATTTCTTTGTTTTGTCTGATTGCTGTGGCTAGGAACTACAGTACTATGTTGAATAACAGTGGGGAGAGTGGGCATCCCTGTCTTGTTCCTGATCTTAGAGTAAAAGCTTTCAGCTTCTCGCTGTTAAGTACGATGTTGGCTGTGGGTTTGTCATATACGGCCTTTATTATGTTGAGGTACTTGTCCTCTATACCCATTTTGTTGAGAGTTTTTATCATGAGTGGATGTTGAATTTTGTGGAATGCTTTTCAGCATCTATGGAGATGATCATGTGGTTTTTGTCCATCTTGTTGTTGATGTGGTGGATGATGTTGATGTATTTTCTAATGTTGTACCATCTTTCTATCCCTGAGATGAATCCCACTTGATCATGGTGTATGATTCTCTTCATGTATTTTAGAATTTGGTTCTATAATATTTTGTTGAGTATTTTTGCATGTATGTTCTTCAGGGATATTGGTCTGTAATTTTGTTTTTTTGTGTCATCTTTACAGTGATGCTGGCTTCATAGAATGAGTTTGGAAGTATTCCCTCCTCTTCTATTTTTTGGAAAACTTTAAGGAGAATGGGTATTATGTCTTCTCTATATGTCTGGTAAAATTCAGCATTGATTCCATGTGGCATGGGGTTTTGTTCTTGGGTAGTTTTTTGATTACCGATTCAGTTTCGTTCCTGGAAATTGGTCTGTTTAGATTTTCTGTTTCTTCCTTGGTCATTCTAGGAAGGTTGTATTTTTCTAGAAAGTTTTCCATTTCTTCCAGGTTATCCAGGCTGTTATCATATATATTTTCATAGCACACTCTAGTAATTATTTTTATTTCTGTGCTGTCTGTTCTGATTTTTCCTTTCCCATTTCTGATTCTGTTTATGTGTGTAGATTCTTTTTTCTCTTAATAAGTCTGGCTAGGGGCTTATCTATTTTGTTTATTTTCACAAAGAACCAGCTCTTGGGTTCTTTGCCTTTTTCTATTGTTTTATTCTTCTCAGTTTTATTTATTTCTTCTCTGATCTTTATTATGTCCCTCCTTCTGCTGAATTTTGGTGTCATTTGTTCTACTTTTTCCAGCTTCAATAATTCTGACTTTAGACTATTCATTAGGGATTGTTCTTCCTTCTTTAAATAGGCCTGCATTGCTATATACTTTCCTCTTAAAACTGCCTTCACTGTGTCCTACAGAAGTTGGGGCTTTGTGATGCTGTTGTCATTTATTGCCATTTACTGCTTGATCTCTATTTTAATTTAAAAAGTCATTGATCCATTGACTATTTAGGAGCATGTTGTTAAGCCTCCATGTAATTTGAGACTTTTTGTTTTTCTTGTACAATTTATTTCCAGTTTTATACCTTTGTGGTCTGAGAAGTTAGTTTGTAGAATTTCAACCTTTTTGAACTTACTGAGGCTCTTTTTGTGGCCTAGTATTTGGTCTATTCTGGAAAATATTCCATGTGCACTTGAGAAGATTGTGTACCCTCCTGCTTTTGGGTGTAGAGTTCTGTAGATGTCTTTTAGGTCCATCTGTTCTACTGTGTTGTTCAGTGCACCTGTGTCCTTACTTATTTTCTGTCTGGTGTATCTGTCCTTTGGAGTGAGTGGTGTGTTGAAGTCTCCTAGAATGAATGCATTGCATTCTATTTCCTCCTTTAATTCTCTTAGTATTTGTTTCACATATGTTGGTGCTACTGTATTGAGTGCATATATATTTATTATGGTTATATCCTCTGGTTGGACTTTCCCCATTGACATTATGTAATGTCCTTCTTTATCTCATGTTACTTTCTTTGTTTTAATGTCTATTTTGTCTGATACAAGCACTGTAACACCTGCTTTTTTCTCCCATTGTTTTCATGAAATATATTTTTCCATCCCTTCATGTTTAGTCTGTGTATATCTTTGTGTTTGAGGTGAGTCTCTTGTAAGCAGCATATAGATGGGTCTTGCTTTTTTATCCATTCTATTACTCTGTGTCTTTTGATTGGTGCATTCAGTCCATTTATATTTAGGGTGATTATTGAAAGATATGTACTCACTGCCATTGCAGGCTTTAGATTCGTGGTTACCAAAGGTTCAAGGGTAGCTTCTTTGCTATCTAACCATCCAACTTAACGCACTTATTAAGCTATTATAAACACATTCTAATGATTCTTTGTTTCTCTCTCTTCTTATTCCTCCTCCTGCATTCTTTATATGTTACTTGTTTTTTTCTGTAGTCTTTTGTGTTTCCTTTGACTGCTTTTGTGAATAGTTGATTTTATTTTTTGCCTTTAGTTAGTTTTTTTTTTTTGTCTGCTTTCTTTGCTGTGATTTTATTTTCTCTGGTGATATCTATTTAGCCTTAGGAGTGCTTCCATCTGGAGCAATCCCTTTAAAATATCCTGTAGAGGTGCTTTGTGGGAGGCAAATTCCCTCAACTTTTGCTTGTCTGGGAATTGTTTAAACCCTCCTTCATATTTAAATGTTAATCATGCTAGATACAGTGTTCTTGGTTCAATGCCATTCTGTTTCATTGCATTAAATATATCATGCCATTCTCTTCTGGCCTGTAACATTTCTGTTGAGAAGTCTGATGATAGCCTGATGGGTTTTCCTTTGTAGGTGATCCTTTTGCTCTCTCTGGCTGCATTTAATACTATATCCTTTTCTTTGATCTTTGCCATTTTAATTATGTCTTGGTGTTGTCCTCTTTGGGTCCCTTGTGTTGGAAGATCTGTGTGCTTCCATGGTCTGAGAGAATATTTCCTTCCCCAGTTTGGGGAAGTCTTCAGCAATTATTTCTTCAAAGACACTTTCTATCCATTTTTCTCTCTCTTCTTCTTCTGATACCCCTATAATGCGAATATTGTTCCGTTTGGATTGGTCACACAGTTCTCTTAATATTCTTTCATTCCTGGTGATCATTTTTATCTGTATCTGCCTCAGCTTCTCTGTATTCCTGTTCTCTGATTTCTATTCCATTAACAGTCTCTTGCACCTCATCCCATCTGCTCTTAAGTCCTTCCAGAGATTGTTTTATTTCTCTATTCTCCCTCCTGACTTGATCCCTTAGCTCTTGCATATTTATCTGCAGATCCATCACCATGGTTATGACCTTTATTTTGAATTCTTTTTCAGGAAGATTGGTTATATCTATCTCCCTACGCCCTCTCTTGGGGGTTGTCTGGGTAATTCTAGACTGGGCCAAATTCTTCTGCCTTTTCATGGCCATAGAGGTAGTCGCAGGCAGGTGCTGCATGTGTCAGCTGGGAGAAAAAAGTCCCTTCCTGCTTGCTGGTCACCTTGCTGTTCTCCATGTCCTGTGTCAGTTACCCGCATACTTCGAGCAATCTCCGGGTTAATCCCCTGAGCCACTGCAGGCAGGGCAGCCGTAGGGGTAGCCCCGATCCCTGAATGGAGGGGCAGGTGCACCAGGTCTGCTCTCCTGTGAGAACAGCACCCCTTCGTGCTTTGACCCAGCCTCCTCTGCCTGGATCAGGCAGGCACATGCCAGCAGTGGCCTCTGGGTCTGGCCCAGGCAGCTGCATTCTGGGGGAGGCTCTGGGCAGGTGCTCTCCAGCTGCTCGACCACTGTAGCGGGGCCATGCCAGAGGGGGAATGAATGGCAAGCTGCTTATTGCCATGAGGGGCTTCAGGACCCGTTACCACCCAGGAGGCTGGGATGCCTGAAGTTCCTCAGGATTACCAACCTGCTGGGCTGTGTGTGCCGGGATGATTCCGCCCAGCTGTGAGGCCCTTGTCCCTTTAAGACTTTCAGAAAGCACTCTCTTTTCTTTTGTCCTAGATATTACTTTTCTGTTTCCCTAATATCCAGCACACCATGCAATGTGTGTCTTCACTCCCGGTGCAGATTACCAGGAATGGTTATTTAGCAGTTCTGCCCTTCCACTCCCTCCCCACTCCAACTCCTTTCCTCCTGCCAGTGAGCTGGGGTGGGGGGAGCACTCAGGACCCACCAGGCCGTGGCTTGTATCTTACCCACTTCATGAGATGCTGAGTTCTCAGATATGTATAGATGTAGCCTGGCTGTTGTACTGTATCCTCTGGTCTCTCTTTTAGGAATAGTTGTATTTGTTGTATTTTCAAAAATATATATGGTTTTGGGGGGAGATTTCCACTACCCTACTCATTCCACCATCTTGTGTCCTCCTGCTGTTGGTGTTTTGATTGGGATTGCATTGAATCTTTAAATTGCTATGGGCAAGATGGCCATTCAGACAATACTCTTTCTACCCATGAGCACAGGATAGATTCCATTTATATGTGTCTTCTCTAATTTATTTCATGAATGTTTTATAGTTATCAGAGTACAGGCCCTTCACCTTGGTTAGGTTTATTCCTAGGTATTTCATGCATTTTAATTCAATTGTAAATGGAGTTGTTTTCCTGTTGCTGAATCCACTAATTAGTTTCAATAATGTCATATGCAAATAGAGACAGCCTAATTTATTCCTTACCAATTTGGATGACTTTTATTCTCTTCAACTTGTCTGATTGCCATGGTTATGACCCCCAGTACTCTGTTGAATAAAAGTGGTGAGAGAGGACATCCATGTCTTGTTCCTCGTCTTAGAGGAAAACCTTTTATCCTAGAGCCAGTATGATGTTTAATGTGGGTTTGTCATATTATGGCCTTCATTATGTTGAGATATTATACCCTCTAAACCCATTTGTTGAGAGTTTTTACCATGAATGGGTGTTGAACTTTGTCAAAAAAGTTTTTCAGGATCTATTGAGATGACCATGTGCTTTTTACCCTTCTTTTTGTTAATGCGGTATATGATATTGATTGATTTATGAGTATTATACCATCCTTGCACCCCCTGGAATACTACTTTGTTGTGATGGATGACCCCTTTGATGTATTTTTAATTCTGTTTGTTAATATTTTGATGAGGATTTTTGGGATCTATATTCATCAGACATATTGTATATAATTTCCTTTTTTGTGGTGTCTTTGCCTGCTTTTGGTATTAGAGTGATGCTGGCCTCCTAGAATGAGTTTGGAAGTATTCCCTCCTTTTCTACATTTTGGAATACTTTAAGAAGGATGGGTATTAGCTCTTCTTTAAATATTTGTTAGAATTCAGCTGTGAAGCCATCTTGGCCTGCACTTTTGGTTTCTTGACTACCAGTTCAATTTCATTTCTGGTAATTCATCTGTATAGATTTTCTGTTTCTTCCTGGGTAAATCTCGGAAGGCTGTATTTTTCTACATAGTTGTCCATTTCTTCTAGGTTTTCCAATTTATTGGAATATAATTTTTATAGTATGCTTGATAATTCTTTGTATTTCTGTGGTATCTATTTTGATTAGTCCTTCTTCATTTCTGATTTTGTTTATGTGTGTACTCTCTCTTTTTTTCTTTGTAAGTCTGGCTAGTGGGTTATCTATTTTGTTTATTTTCTCAAAGAACCAGCTCCTGTTTTCATTGACTTATTGTATTGTTTTATTCTTCTCTATTTTACTTATTTCTGCTCTGTTCTTTAATATGTCTCTCCTTCTACTAACTTTAGGATTCATTTGTCCTTCTCTCATTAGTTTCTTAATTGTGAGTTTATATTGTTTATTTGGGATTGTTCTTTTGATTGAGATAGGCTTATATTGCTATGTACTTCCCTATGAGATCTGCCATTGCTACCTCCCAGATTTCAGGCTGTTGAATTTTTGTTTTTATTTTTTTCCCTGTATTGCTTGATCAATGGACATTGATCCATTGATTATTTAGTAGCATGTTGTTTAGCCTCTGTGTGTTTGTAGTGTTTTGTTTTCTTTGTGTAATTTATTTCTAGTTTCATACCATTGTAGTCTGAGAACCTGCTTGATACAATTTCAATCTTTTTAAATTTATTGACGCTCTTTTTGTGGTTTAGTATGTGATCTATTCTGGAGAATGTTCTATGTACACATAAGAAGATGTGTATCCTTCTGCTTTGGGATGGAATGTTCTGTATCTTTTAAGTCCATTTGATCTAATGTACTATTCAATGCCTCTGTTTCCTTATTTATTTTCTGTCTGGTTGATCTCTCTATTGATGTATGTGGTGTGTTAAAGACTTTTAAAATGTATGTGTTACAATCTATTTCCCCCTTTAAGCTGGTTGGTACAATTTCACTCCTTTTGAATTTACTAAGGTTCTTTTTGTGGCCTAGTGTATGATCTATTCTTGAAAATGTTCCATGTGCACTTGAGAAGAATGTGTATTCTGCTGCTTTTGGGTGTAGAGTTCCGTAGATGTCTGTTAGGTCCATCTGTTCTAATGTGTTGTTCAATGCCTCTGTCCCCTTACTTATTTTCTGTCTGGTTGATCTGTCCTTTGGAGTGAGAGGAGTATTGAAGTCTCCTAGAATTAATCCATTGCATTCTATTTCCCCTTTTAATTCTGTTAGTATTTGTTTCACATATGTAGGTGCTCCTGTGTTGGGTGCACAGATATTTATAATGGTTATGTCCTCTTGTTGGACTAACTTCTGTATCATTACATAATGTCCTTCTTTGTCTCTTATCACTTTCTTTGTTTTGAAATATATTTTGTCTGATATAAGTAGTGCTATTCATGATTTTTTCTCCCTATTATTTGCATGGAATTTTTTTTTCATGTCTTCACTTTTAGTCTGTGTACATGTATAGGTCTGAAATGAGTTTCTTGTAGGCAGCATATAGATGGTTCCTGTTTCTTTAACTATTCTGCCACTCTATGTCCTTGGATTGGTGTATTTAGTCCATTTACATTGAAAGTAATTATTGATAGGTGTATACTTATTGTAATTTTATTATTTTCTGCCTGTTTTTTATAGCTCCTCTCTATTCCATTTTTTCTCTCTTATACTCTTCTCCTGTGTTTGATGTTTTCCTATAGTGTTGTGATTGGATATGTATTTACTTTTTTGTTTGTTTTGGGTGTGTGTGTCTGTATATTTATCATAGGCTTTATTTTTCTGGTTACTGAAGTTTCCTTACTATAAAATAGTCTACATTAAATTGCTGATTACTCTACTTCAAACACAATTTAAATGTTTTTTTTTCTTCCTTGTCCACATTTTTTGTATGAGATGTCATAATCTGAACTTTTTGTATATCCCTTGACTGATTTTGTGTATAGTTAATTTTCTTAAAGAGACTTTTTAACCTTTTGTCTTTCTCTTCTCCTTCTGATGCCCCTGTTATGTGAATATTGTTTTGTTTGGATTGGTCACATAGCTCTCATCATTTTTTCATTCCTAGGGATCCTTTCTAATGTCTGTTCCTCAGCTTCTTTTTTTCCCCTGTTCTCTAATTTCCATCTCATTTACTGTCTCCTTTACATGTTCTAATCTGCTCTTAAATCCACCCATTGTATGTTTCATTTCATGTATTATATTCTTCAGCTCTGAGTGGCTCTTTTCAGATTTTCTATCTCTTTGTTGAAGTCCTCCCTGAGATCTGAATACTTTTCTGTAAATCCATGAGCATGTTTATGACTTTATTTTGAAGTCTTTATCAGGAATATTGGTGATCTCCATTTCATTTAGCCCACTTTCCAGATTTCTGCCCCCAGTTTTGTTTGGCTCATATTCCTCTACCTACTCATTTTATCAGTTTGTGCTTTTTCCTTTGTATTAGAGGTCTCTGCTATGCTTCCAAGCCTAGAGTAATAGCTTTATAAATTAGGCATCTTATGGTACCCAGAAGCTCAAGATTCTCTACTTGCTAGTTACCTGTCCTATTTTGTGGGGTCCACAGGTGTTGGCATGGAGTGAGCAGGGCATCTTTCTCTCTGTGCTGGCAATTTGCTTCAGATTACAGCTTTGTGATCAGTTCAGGGGTCTCTGTTGTGCTTGCTGTTGGTGGGGGCAGCCCTCTTCCTGGCTTTCAGCAATGGTGGAACCAAAGGGATAAGGGGTGGGGAAGCCTACCTCCCCAGATGGGCTGCAATGGAGCCAAGGAAGCCGGGAGAGTCTCCTTCTTCCTGCCAGGCAGCAATATCTGATGCTGAAGCTGGGCCAAGTGGGTTGGTTCCTGACAGCATGGACAAGAAGAGGCCTAGGGAATGAATTGACAGCAAGGGGGATGAAGTATCTGGGACTCCTGAGATTTGCCAATCTGTAGGGCCAAGGAAGGTCTAGGGGGGTATCCTCCACCTGCCATATCTCCGAGGGGTATATTTCCATTCAACCCTTGCCCCTCTGGCCCCCTGACTACTGCTGGAAAGTCTTTCAAACTGTAGCCTCTGCTATGGATCTCAGTATTGGTGGAGTGTGCCTGTCCTCCACATTGGAGTCTCAGGCTCCCCAAATGTTCCTCCTGCCCCTGGTTTCCAGCCCTGCTAATCACCAGAAAAGAAAGTATTGTGGATTCATGCTCCCAGAGACATCCAGGGCCAATTATGTAGCACTCCTGGGTATCTACCTACACCCTGCTCTGTTCCACTTTATCCTGCCAATTGGCTGGGGTGGCAGTTCTGCTCCACATTAGCTCTTCCAATTTAACCTATTCTATGTGGTCCTCTTTTCTTCCTCAGGTGGAGGTAGCCTGTTCTGCAATATCCAGGTCATTTTCAGGTTTAATTGTATTTTTTATATTTTCTTCTTTTATGTGTTTTTGGGATGAGGAGACCTCCTTGCCTTTCTACTCTGCTATCTTTATTCAGAAGTCATGATGATTTTCTTTACTGTTATGATTAGATTTCTCTTTTTAAATTTTGTGTGTATCTATTATAGGCTTCATGTCTGTAGTTACCCTAAGGTTCAAAATAACTTCCTGTCTATATACCACTCTATATTAAGTTACTGATTGCACTATTTCCTTTTTTCTTCAATTTTTTTTAATTTTTTCATTTTGGTATCATTGATATACAATTACAGAAAGAACATTATGTTTACTAGGTTCTCCCCTTCACCAAGTCCCCCCCACATACCCATTCACAGTCACTGTCCATAAGCATAGTCAGATGCTATAAAACCACTACTTGTCATCTCTGTGTTGCACAGCCCTCCCCGTGACCCCCACACACTACACATGCTAATCGTAATGCCCTCTTTCTTTTTCCCTGCCCTTATCTCTCCCTTCCCACCCATTGTCCCCAGAACTTTTCCCTTTGGTAACTATCAGTCCATTCTTTGGTTCCGTCATCCTACTGCTGTTTTGTTCCTTCAGTTTTCCTTTATTCTTAAGCTCCACATATGAATGAAATCATGTGGTACTTGTCCTTCTCTGCATGACTTATTACACTGAGCATAATACCCTCTAGGTCCATCAATGTTGTTGCGAATGGTAGGATATGTTTTTTTCATATGGCTGCATAATATTCCATTGTGTATATGTACAACATCTGCTTTATCCATTCATCTACTGATACACATTTAGGTTGTTTCCATATCTTGGCAATTTTAAACAGTGCAGTGATAAACATAGGGGTGCATCTGTCTTTTTCAAACTGTAGTGCTGCATTCTTAGGGTAAATTCCTAGAAGTGGAATTCCTGGGTTGATTGGTATTTCTATTTTGAGCATTCTGAGGAACCTCCATACTGCTTTCCACAATGGTTGAACTAATTTACATTCCCACCAGCAGTGTAGGAGGGTTCTCCTTTCTGCACAACCTTGCCAACATTTGTTGTTGTTTGTCTTTTCAATGATGGCGATCCTTACTGGTGTAGGTGATATCTCATTGTGGTTTTAATTTGCATTTCTCTGACGATTAGCAATGTGGAGCATCTTTTCATGTGCCTGTTGGCCATCTGGATTTCTTCTTTAGAGAACTGTCTATTCAACTCCTCTGCACATTATTTAATTGGATAATTTACTTTTTGTTTGTTGAGGTGCACGAGCTCTTTATATATTTTGGATGTCAGTCCTATATCGTATCTGTCATTTACGAATGCTCTCCCATACTGTAGGATACCTTTTTGTTCTATTGATGGTGTCCTTTGCTGTGCAGAAGCTTTTTAGCTTGATATAGTCCCATTTGTTCATTTTTGCCTTTGTTTCCCTTGCCCAGAAAGATATGTTCATGAAGAAGTCACTCACGTTTATGTCCATGAGATTTTTGCCTATGTTTTCTCTAAGAGTTTTATGGTTTCATGACTTACATTCAGGTCTTTGATTCATTTGGAGTTTACTTTTGTGTAAGGGGTTAGACAGTGATCCAGTTTCATTCTCTTACATGTAGCTGTCCAGTTTTGCAGCACCATCTGTTGAAGAGACTGTCATTTCCCCATTGTATGTCCATGGCTCCTTTATCATATATTAATTTGCCATATATGTTTTGGTTAATGTCTGGAGTCTCTATTCTGTTCCACTGGTCTGTGGCTCTGTTCTTGTGCCAGTACCAAATTGTCTTGATTACTGTGGCTTTGTAGTAGAGCTTGAAGTTGGGGGGCAAGATTCCCCCTCCAGTTTATGCTTCCTTCTCAGGACTGCTTTGGCTATTCGGGGTCTTTGATGGTTCCATATGAATTTTTGAACTATTTGCTCCAGTTCATTGAAGAATGCTGTTGGAAATTTGATAGGGAATGCATCGAATCTGTATATTGCTTTGGGCAGGATGGCCATTTTGACAATATTAATTCTTCCTAGCCAGGAGCATGGGATGAGTTTCCATTTGTTAGTGTCCTCTTTAATTTCTCTTAAGAGTGCCTTGTAGTTTTGAGGGTATAGGTCTTTCACTTACTTGGTTAGGTTTATTCCTAGGTATTTTATTCTTTTTGATGCTACTGTGAATGGAATTGTTTTCCTGATTTCTCTATTAGTTCATTATTAGTGTATAGGAAAGCCACAGACTTCTGAGTGTTAATTTTGTATCCGGCAACTTTGCTGAATTCCGATATTAGTTCTAGTAGTTTTGCAGTGGAGTCTTTAGGGTTTTTTATGTACAATATCATGTCATCTGCAAATAGTGACAGTTTCACTTCTTCTTTACCAATCTGGATTCCTTGTATTTCTTTGTTTTGTCTGATTGCCGTGGCTAGGACCTCCAGTAGTTTATTGAATAACAGTGGGGAGAGTGGGCATCCCTGTCTTGTTCCTAATCTCAGAGGAAAAATTTTCAGCCTCTCGCTGTTCAGTATTATGTTAGCTGTGGGTTTATCACATATGGCCTTTATTATGTTGAGGTACTTGCCCTCTATGTCCATTTTGATTATAGAGTTTTTATCATGAATGGATGCTGAATTTTGTCGAATGCTTCTTCAGCATCTATGGAGATGATCATGTCGCTTTTGTCCTTCTTTTTGTTGATGTGGTGGATGATGTTGATAGATTTTCGAATGTTGTACCATCCTTGCATCCCTGGGATGAATCCCACTTGGTCATAGTGTAAGATCATCTTGGTGTATTTTTGAATTCGGTTTGCTAATATTTTGTTGAGTATTTTTGCATCTACGTTCATCAGGAACACTGGTCTGTAGTTTTCTTTTTTTTTTGTGGGGTCTTTGCGTGGTTTTGGTATTAGGCTGATGTTGGCTTCATAGAATGAGTTTGGGAGTATTCCCTCCTCTTCTATTTTTTGGAAACTATTAAGGAGAATGGGTGTTATGTCTTCTCTGTATGTCTGATAAAATTTTGAGGTAAATCCACCTGGCCCGCGCATTTTGTCCTTGGGTAGTTTTTTGATTAACAATTCAATTTTGTTGCTCGTAATTGGTCTGTTTAGATTTTCAGTTTCTTTCTGGGTCAGTCATGGAAGGTTTCGTTTTTCTAGGAAGTTGTCCATTTCTTCTAGGTTTTCCAGCTTGTTAGCATATAGATTTTCATAGTATTCCCTAATAATTTTTTGTATTTCTGTGGGGTCCATCGTGATATTTCCTTTCTCATTTCTGATTCTGTTGATGTGTGCTGATTCTCTTTTTCTCTTAATAAGTCTGTCTAGAGGCTTATCTATTTTGTTTATAATCTCGAAGAACCAGCACTTGGTTTCATTGATATTTTCTATTGTTTTATTCTACTCAATTTTATTTATTTCTTCTCTGATCTTTATTATGTCCCTCCTTCTGCTGACCTTAGGCCTCATTTGTTCTTCTTTTTCCGATTTCAATAATTGTGACATTAGACTATTCATTTGGGATTGTTCTTCCTTCTTTAAATATGCCTGGGTTGCTATATACTTTCCACTTAAGACTGCTTTCGCTGCGTTCCACAGTAGTTGGGGCTTTGTGTTCTTGTTGTCATTTGTTTCCATGTATTGCTGGATCTCCATTTTAACTTGGTCATTGATACATTGATTATTTAGGAGCATGTTGTTAAGCCTCCATGTGTTTGGGAGCCTTTTTGTTTTCTTTGTACAATTTATTTCTAGTTTTATATCTTTGTGGTCTGAAAAGTTGGCTGGTAGGATTTCAATATTTTTTAATTTACTGAGGTTCTTTTTGTGGCCAGTATGTGGTCTATTCTGGAGAATGTTCCATGTGCATTTGAGAAGAATGTGTATCCTGTTGCTTTTGTATGTAGAGTTCTACAGATGTCTATTAGGTCCATCTGTTTTAGTGTGTTGTTCAGTGCCTCTGTGTCCTTACTTATTTTCTGTCTGGTGGATCTGTCCTTTGGAGTGAGTGGTGTGTTAAAGTCTCCCAAAATGAATGCATCGCATTCTATTTCCTCCTTTAATTCTGTTAGTATTTGTTTCACATATATTGGTGCTCCTGTATTGGGTGCATATATGTTTATAATGGTTATATCCTCTAGTTGGACTGAGCCCTTTATCATTATGTAATGTCCTTCTTTATCTCTTGTTACTTTCTTCATTTCGAAGTCTATTTTTTCTGATACTAGTACAACAACACCTGCTTTTTTCCCTCAGTTGTTTGCATGAAATATCTTTCTTCATCCCTTGACTTTTAATCTGTGCATGTCTTTGGGTTTGAGGTGAGTCTCTTGTAAGCAGCATATAGATGAGTCTTGCTTTTTTATCCATTATATTACTCTGTGTCTTTTGATTGGTGCATTCAGTCCATTTACATTTATGGTGATTATTGAAAGATACGTACTTATTGCCATTCCAGGCTTTAGAATTGTGGTTACCAAAGGTTCAAGGTTAGCTTCTTTAATACCTTACTGTCTGACCTCACTCACTTATTGTTATAAAAACAGTCTGATGATTATTTCTTTCCCTTCTTTTTCCTCCTCCTCCATTCTTCATATGTTGGGTGTTTTGTTCTGTGCTCTTTTTAGCTCCCCTCTAGAGCAGTCCCTCTAAGATACCCTGTAGAGTTGGTTTATGGGAGGCAAATTTCCCCAACTTTTGCTTTTCTGGGAATGGTTTAATCCCTCCTTCATATTTAAATGATAATCGTGCTGGATACAGTATCCTTGGTTCAAGGCCCTTTTGTGTCATTGCATTAAATATATCATTCCATTCTCTTCTGGCCTGTATGGTTTCTGTTGAGAAGTCTGATGATAGCCTGATGGGTTTTCCTCTGTAGGTGACCTTTTTGCTCTCTCTGGCTGCCTTTAATACTCTGTCCCTGTCTTTGATCTTTGCATTTTACTTATTATGTGTCTTGGTGTTGACCTCTTTGGATCCCGTCTCTTGGGAGTTCTGTGTGCCTCCATAGTCTGAGCAGCTATTTCCTCCCCCAGTTTGGGGAAGTTCTCAGCAATTATTTCTTCAAAGACACTTTCTATCCCTTCTTCTCTCTCTTCTTCCTCTTGTACCCCTATAATGTGGATATTGTTCCTTTTGGATTGGTCACACAGTTCTCTTAATATTGTTTCATTCCTGAAGATCCTTTTATCTCTCTCTGCATCAGCTTCTATGCATTCCTGTTCTCTGGTTTCTATTCCATCAATGGCCTCTTGCATCTTATCCATTTTGTTTATAAATCCTTCCAGAGTTTGTTTCACTTCTGTAATCTCCCTCCAGACAACTGTACTCTCCCTCCGGACTTCATCCCTTAGCTCTTGCATATTTATCTGCAGCTCTGTAAGCATGTTTATGATTTTTATTTTGAATTCTTTTTCAGGGAGACTGTTTAGGTCTGCCTCTGCGGATCCTTTCTCAGGTGTAACTATCTTGGACTGGACCAGATTTTTTTGCCTTTTCATGGTGGTAGCAGTGGCTGTAGGCAGGTTGTGGGTGTTAGCTGGGAGAATAACATCCTTTCCTGCTTGCTGGATGCCTTGCCCTGCTCCACTGCCTGTGATGGTTACCCGCACTCCTGGAGCAGCCACTGGGTTAGTCCCCTAAGCTGCTGTGGGTGGGGTGTCCATCAGAGCAGCACAGAGCCCTGCGGGGTATGGCAGACATGCCAGGTGCACTCCTCCGTGCTAGCGGTCACCCTGCCGGGCAGCTCTGTGGCAGCAGCGGCCTTTGGGTCTGGCCCAGGCAGCTGTGCATTGGGCTGGGATTCTGGTCGGCTGCTGGGAGCATGCCTGTTCCCTCTGGCTGCGCTGTAGGTGTGTGTGTGGCTCTTCTGTGCAGGCTTCTCCCAGGCTCCTCTGGCTTCACTGCTGCCAGTGTGCACGAACCCTCGCTCGGGCTGTTCGGTTGCACTGCTGTGGGCTAGCACCTGCCTCTCCTGTGGTGCATGGATCTGCTCTCGGTCCCTTCTGGCACTGCCATCCCCGGCATGTGTTGCCACTCTCCTGCTACTGGGCCAGTGTATTGGGGTCCCCGCCAGTTGGAGGAACAACTGGCAGGCTGCTTATTGCCGTGAGGGGCTTCAGAGCTGCACTGCCTCCCCGGGGTTTAGGGCGCCTAAGTTTCCCCGGTATTCCCAGCTGCCGGGACAACTTCATCCAGCTATGGGTTCCCTGTCTCTTTAAGACTTGCAGAAAGCACTCACTTTTCTTTTTGTCTCAGGGGCGCCAGTTGCAGCGACCTGCCCAAAGCTTTTGCTTTTCCATTTCTCTAATATCCAGCACCCCATGCACCTTGTGTCTGCATTCCGGGTGCAGATTTCTAGAGGTGGTTGTTTAGCAATTCTGGGCTTTCACTCCCTCCCCGTTCTGACTCCTTTCTTCCCGCCAGGTTCTGGGGTGGGGAAGCATTCGGGTCCCGCCTGGGTGCAGCTTGTATCTTACCCCCTTGGTGTGATGTTGAGTTCTCACAGATGTAGACGTATGCTGGCTGTTGTACTGCATCCACTGGTGTCTCTTTTAGGAATTGCTCTATTTATTGTATTTTCATAAATATATATATTTTGGGGAGGAGATTTCCTCTGAATTACTCATGCCACCATCTTCCCTTCTCTTTGCACTATTTCTAATACAATCTAAAGGTACTTCTTTTCTTTCTCCTCCACACTTCATGTATTAATGTCATAATATGCACTTTTTGTGTATCCCTTGATTGATTTTATGTGTAGTTTGTATTCCTACTTTTGTTTTCTTTTAGTTTTGTACTTGGTTGGTAATTAATTGGTCTACTATATTTACTGTGGGTTTATTTTCACATGTGAAAACTATTTAGTCTTAGGAATATTTCCATCTACAAAAGTCCTTTAACATATCCTGTAATGCTGTTTTAGTTGCTATAAATTCCCTGAGCCTCATTTATCAAGGAATTGTTTAATTTCTGCTTCAAATTTGAATGACATTCTTGCTGGTTAGAGGATTATTGGTTGAAGGACCTTCTGAAGTCTCCATACATTAAATATTTAATGTCATTTCCTTCTGGTCTACAAAGTTCATACTAAGAAGTCTGCTGATAGCCTGATAGGGTTTCTCTTTTAAGTAATTTTTTTCTCTCTCTGGCTGCTATCAAAACTCTCTCCTTATCCTTGGTCTTTGCCATTTTAATTACTATATGTCTTCGTGGTGTCCTCCTGGGGTTCCTTTTGTTAGGGGCTCTCTGTGCTTCCATGAACTTCATGTTTATTTCCATCCCCATATTGGGGAATTTCTCAACAATTGTTTCCTCCTAGAGACTTTCTATCCCTTTGTCTTTTTCTTCTCCTTCTGGTAACCCTATTAAGTGAATATTGTTTCGTTTTACTGGTCACAGAGCTCTTCCCATTTTTTCATTCTGAGAAATCCTTTTTTTCTTTCAGTTTCTCACCTTCATTGTGTTCCTGTTCTCTAATTTTCATCTCCTTCATTGTCTCTTCTACTTGTAGCAATCGATTATTCATTCCCTCCATTGTTTATTTCATTTCAATTACTGTATTCTTCATCTCTGAGTGGCTCTTTATCAGCTCTTATACCTCTTTGTTGAATTCCTCCCTCATTACTTGTCTGCTGATCGGTTGAGCATATTGACTGTGACTTTGAAATTTAATCAAGAGGACTAGTGATCTGTATTTCATTTAGCCCTCTTTCTGGTGTCTTATCCTGTAGTTTTGTTTGGGACATATTTCTCTGACTTAATTTCATCAGGATTTCTGTGTTTCTTCTGTATTACATGGCTCTGCAATGCTTCCTGGGCTAGGTGCCCATTGGTGCCCCGAAGATCAAGACTCTTTGTAGTTCAGTGCCTGTTTCTCCTTTGCAAAAGAGCCCCAGTTACTGTTGGTAGACAATGGGCAGGGCCACCTTTCTGTCTGTTTGCTGGCAGTGGTCTCATTTCATTTCACCTTGTAGTTTGCCTCAGCTGGCCCTTTGTGATCAGAGCAGTAGCTTCTGCTGGGATTATTGTGGGCCATTCCATTCTCTATGTGCCCTGCAACGATGGTGGGGATACAGGGTTAATAGGGTGGGCAGGACAGTTATGCAGTTATGGGGAAGGCCAGGGCAACCTGGCATCTGTGAGGAGCAGAGCATGAGGCTTGGCTGCCCACAAGAAGGGATGAGCTCTAGGAGCTGTCTCCTGCAATTGCCACTCCAGTTGTGATGAGACAGGGCCAAGAAAGCTGGGTGCACCTCCCTGTGCCTGTCAGGCATCAAAGTCTAATGTTTCTGGGATGAGGGGTTTAGCCCTACAGTGGTGTGCAGAGAGGCTCTTTGGGGATGAGACCCTATCAAGAGGTATGCAGTGCCTCGGTCTCCCAAAACTGCCTGACTTGTTGCGCTGTGGGAGGACTGAGAAGGTATGCCCACTTGCCCATTCTCCTGCAGAGAGAGCTTTGTGCAACCCTCACCCCTCTGACACCCTTGTCATTGCAAACAAATCTATCAAACTAAAATCTCTCCTTTGGGTCTCAATGGGAACAGCAGAGCATGCAAGTTTCTGTACTACCTTATTGACTGGTATTTCCCAACATGAACAATATTTTAACCTAACAAAATACTTAAATCCTTGATTACAGAATTAAAATTTGATTTCTTAAGTAGATTCTCTGTTGTTTTTGTTATTGGCTAGCTCAGGCCAAAATGGTTATTCATTCCCAGTGAGGCACAAATGAGACACAGTAGATGCCCAAAAGTCACAAAGTATTGTCACAAAGTTTAATTATACAAAAGAAATACATTCAGCAGAGGCAATTTTCCAAAGATCAGTTAACATCCTGTTAAGAATTAAGTTTACATTCTTCATAAACCAAAGGCCTACTCTTAGGAAAGAAATTTTTCCAAGTTTAAGAGTTTTAGTGCTCCGTAAAAACTACAAGATAATCAAGTATGCAATGCAAAGCATAAGTTTTCTAATATCCAAGGCTTGTGATAATGTGAACTTAAATCCAAAGAACAAACATTTCCCTTTATTGTTTGCCAATCTTCCATACAAGCCTTCTGGCTAAACTACTCACATAGTAAATTTATTCCTCCTCCCCTGAAAGGGCTGGGTAAGTAGGGGTGAAATGTCCAAGTCAAAAAGGAAATAGAGTCAATGGACATAAAAAACCCATAAACCAGGAAAACATTCATTTAATAACTGACTTATTAGTTGATTATAACTACATAAAAGCCCTGATTCTTTATGCATTTTCTTTAAAACAAACCACAAGAGATCTAAATGTATAAAAATGTACTCCCAAATCAATAATTGTTGGTCAGATGCTAGGCAATATTTGAGAGAGAGAATTCTTACCTCTTTAGCTGCCTCTGATTTGAGCTCTTCTGGGTCCAAAACATCTACCCTGAGTCTCTCAAAATTTTCCCGAAACTCAGAGTAGATTTGGTCATCCACTTTGGTGAGTTTCAGGAACTGTGGGTCAACTGATGAAATCAGCTGCCAAATTAATAAGACAACATATAGATGCTAGTCTCTAATTTACTACACTTCTATCCCCACTCCCCCAGAAAACCCTTATGGTTCTTAGGGTAGAAGAGTTCATTAGGAAGTATAGGGAGCCTAGGCTCCAGATGAAATCATGACAGTCTGAAAGGGCCATAATACACTATAGTCTGTTCCACCAATTCAAACCCTTTTGACCCTCATACTGCCTGGCTACTGCTGTCTATGGATTATTCGTTCAGTCAACAAACATTTCTTAGGTGCCCACTAATGGGCCAGGCACCCTTTTGCCAGTTAGCCGAACACTGGGCAAAAAGCACAGCTCATTGCCAAAACAAAATTCATTTTCACCACCCTGTTCTCTATGGATAAGATCTTACAGTAATAAAATTTATCTCCAAAACACAACTGTTTGACTTCCTGAGAATAGTGATTAGCAGAGCACCATATACTACAATTATATATTTAATCCTGCTTAATAATGAAAACAACCAGCTCACTTTGTAGTAGACTTCGGCATGCTGCATTGCTCTCATGGCCCAAGCCATCTCAATATCAGGCTGCAAAGGAGTGAAGAAAGCCAGGTCAGAAATCTCCCAATCCTGCTACCAGAGGACAAATTAAGGAAGTCTGTGGATGTCTAGTTAATGCTTAAGAGGGCTACCAAACTTGGTGTTACTGTCAAAGGATAAAAACTGGACTAATGGGTTTGGACATTATAATACTTTTGTCCTTATGACAATCAAAAGAAGCTACCTACACAGTCTAACAAACAGAATGAGCCACAGGCTATCTTTTCCCATAAGCTAGTGAAAGTGTGGGAGACTACACATTAAGTGGTAGATATACTGCCTTCTCAGAACTGAGTCAAATCATTGTAAAACTGTAATAATATACCCATATGTATCACTGAGTTGTTGAGAGGACAAAATAAAATAATGGAACTGAAATTACTATTCACTTTTTATATTAAAATCATCAATTGTGTTTATCAGACAGCCAATTCCACATCCTATAACACGTAAAAATGAATCGGTATCAGGAAGAAGGCGAGGTTATAAATAAGCCTTACCAAGTACTCACCACCCCCTTCCATTAGAATCGATTACACAGATATATTTCACTGACCCCAGAAAAAGCCATTTGCATTTTTTACGTCCATGCTTCAGACCAGGCCATTTTCCTGACTGCCAGTCCATGCCATTTCTCCACCCACATTTTGAAGATCCACTTCTAGATCTACTTCCTCAATGAAGTCTTCCTCTACTGTCTGGTTCTTAGGGATTTCTTCTTCAGCTAAACTTTGAATCTTACGCCCTGATCCACTCATGTAGCATACAGTACATTTTTATTTGGGTATTATTACTATTCCTATGTCCCTGTCCTGTATCTCAAAACACAACATGTTTTCTCCTTCAGGATCTATACCGGGCACGCCATAAGCCAGCAGAACTTCTTTACTGCACAAGTGTAATCATTTCGGGACCTTTAAAAACATACTGATTCCTCACTTCCATTCCCCAGATATTCTGGCTTAATTGGTACGAACTGTGTACTGGACATCAGGATATTTAAAAGCTTCCCAGGTGGTTCTAAAGTGCAGCAAAGTTTGGGGACTACTTCCATTGGCTTTAGTCTTGTGTTTGTAGACCAAAAAGATTAGAGTAAATTAAAGGCATAGTTTCTGACGTACGTGGAGAGACTCTACAGATGATAACAGGGCTGGCGGTTACAATTTCGTGACAGGCCTGTGCAGACACCCCAGGCTAGCTAGGTGAGGGGAAGCTATGGGAAAGTCTTACTCACATCGTTGCCATAAGATTCGGCTGGGAGAGAAAGTGCATGTGCCACAGACACCAGTTCCCCGGAAACCTGGGAAGAGAAAAGTGGAGGGGAGGGAGAGTTCAAGGCTCTAACCGGCTCGTCTTCCCCGCTTACCCGGCTCCAGGGCAGCGTCTCACCGGCTCATTAGTTCCACTAGTCGCCTCCATGTTGCAACCCATAAACGTGGCCCCACTTTCCCGGAAATGCCTTTTTTGTGCTCCTGCTGCAGTTGATTGGAAAGGAGGGCTGCGTAAGAGTGCCTCTCGTCCGGCTGCGCTTGCGCACACCCTCCTAGCCGGAAGGCGGTGCTCCTGGGCCCCGCCTCACCCGCGCTGTGCGGGGCTAAAGTGTTTCCTTGCAAGGTCTGGGCTGCTAGTGTAATCTGAAGTAAATGAATACTCAAAAATATCGGGTGATCATGGGAAGCATAAATTAGAGCAGCTAACGCATCTCCACTGCACACAGTGCCTGGCAGAGATTGGAATTCACGCTCTTCATTTGAATATGTGGGAGCTCACGCGCGCGCGCGCACACACACACACACACACACACACACACACACACTTCTCCCTTAGGAATTTCTCAATACGCTATTATGAGCTCTATTGAACAAGAAAGTCTGGCTAGAAGACCTAGAGTGACTTACTTCCCGAAGGCCGTAAGAGGGAGGAATGAAGTTCAAACACAGGCTTGCAGCACTCCAACCTGGAACTCTTCTCAATGCACCACATGCTTTGTCCCTTTTACATTCTTACTCCTGGTTGAGGAAAAACATAACTGTACTGATTAAAAAAAATGTGCCAAGTCATTCAAATTTTATGAGTACTGATCTCTGAAGTATTTCAAAATGCTTTCCTTTTATTTCTTCCCAGCTGTAACTACCCATCTACATCCAAACAGAAGTTAGAACTTGGAACCTCAAAATACACGTGCAAGATGGGAGGCTGGATGAAGGCAGACAATAGTGATGCAACTGACAGTGAGTGGCCCATTGCATCCTGGAAGCTGAGGAAGATTATCCAATATAATAATGATAGTTAACATTAATTGAGCTTTCAGAGTGGGCCAGGGAATTTACTGGGCATTCTCTAGGCAGTAGATCATTGCAACAGTTTGGTAGGTTTGGAACTGTTATTATTCCCTTATGATAGATGAAGAAACTGAAGCTTGAGGACGTTAAATTACTTCTCGTGATCATTTAAATATGGATGGCGCTTGGACATTTTGTAAAAAGAACTTTGCTTTGAAAGTCATGAGATGTCTGTGATGATACTGCTCATTTGTGTTATTGTACAAGCAGCTGCTCTTTTTCCAGCTTCAGCCTCCCAATCTACAAATCACTTTTTTTCTGTGACTTCAAAGATACTGAGGTCACTGGGGGTAAAATTCAAGAATTGGAGGGGCAGTCAACATGAATAAGATTGGAATGAAATACAAAATTTATTTGCCTCAGATACACCTCAATCCATTGGCCTGGCTTCAAACCTTTCACATGATCTCCTGCTCATGACATTGACTATTCTTCCTTCTGGACTGGAAGTACTGATTTATGTTCCATAGGATACAGGCAACTAAGTCAATAAAGAAAAATCAAAGGAGATGCTACTTTTTGGACCACTGACTAAGCTCTTTTGTGCTCCTGCCATCTGTCACAGTTTGAGAGTTGGGGAGAGCCTTCCACAATTGCTAGAGGCTGAAAAGGGAAGTATTATTCTGGGAAGATGCTGAGTTTATCATTAGGGATTGCTTTTCTTTGATTGGTGCATAGAAAAACTTCCCAAAATATTAGCCCCCTTGGATCGTAGGCTTAGAAATAGCCATGATTTTAAGAAGGGGGTGAGAAGTGCTTTGTATGCTCACTATGAGAGAGTTGAGGCTTTACCCTAAAAGCAATGGTAAGCTATTGAAGGCTTCTAAGTAGACCAGCCTCATGATCAACCTTAAGTTTTAAGAAGGTCACTAAAACACAACGTGGGAGATAAATTTGGGGAAGGCAAAACTGGAGGCAGAGAGACCAACTTGAAGGCACTGGGTGATGAAAATCTAAGCCAAGGCACTGACAGTTTAGATGGATTTTGAGAATTAACCAGGGAAATAGAATCAATAGGACTTTTTGACTAATTGTATATGGAGAATAAAGAAGAATGAGGATTCTGGTATGACTCTCAGGCTTGAGAATAGGATTTGGGGATGCAAGTTTTTGAGCTAGAAAACAGAGGAGGAAGGATGATGAGTTTAATTTGAGGAGTTGAGTTTGAAGAGCCCATGGGGCATTCAGATAGAGTGTACTAAGTCAGAGGGAGATCTGGTCAGAGACATAAATCTGATAGCTGATACTCTGGTTTTAATTGAGCTGTCCCCAGAAAACTATGAAGAACTATGAAGACGCAAGGAGCAGCAGGCCAAGGACAGAACTATTTATGAAGAAGAAAAGGCAGCAAAATAAAATAATAAAATAAAAAGAGTTGTCAGTGAGACATCAGCAAACAACCAAGGGAGAGTCTCACAGAAGCCGAAGGATAAGAGAACTTCCGGGAACAAGTGGTGAGCCGCGTCCAGTATCCTGGGTTGAGCACACTCAGCCCAGAAATATTGAGAGGTCATTGACAGTCTTAGCAGGAGCAGTTTTAGTGGAATGGTGAGGGCGGAAGTCAGACGGCAGAGGGTTGAGAAGCAAGTGGAAGTTAAAGAAGAGATGACGGATGACCATAGAAAGTCCTCCCAAAGACACACGAGGCCCAGGGCCTTTTAAAAATTGTAATAAAATACCCATAATTTAAACATTTACCATTGTAAACATTTGTTTAGTACAGTTTGATAGCATTAAGTGTATCCACGTTGCTGTGCAACAGGTCTCCAGAACTTGTTCATACCGCAAAACAGAAATTCTACACCCATTAAACAACAACCCCCCATTTTCCCCTCCCGCCAGCCCCTGGCAACCACTGTACTACTTTCTGTATGAAAATTTGACTACTTTAGATACTGCATTTAAGTGGAGTCGTATAGTATTTGTTTTTTTGTGATTGGCTTATTTCATTTAGTGTAATGTCCTCAAGGTTCATCCATGCTGTTGTCATGTGACAGTGTTTCCTTTCTTTTTAAGACTGAATAATATTCCATTGTATGTATATAACACATTTTGTTTATCCATTCATCTATCAGTGAATATTTGGGTTTCCTCTACCTTTTGGCTATTGTGAATGATGTTGCTATGAATACGGGTGTGCAAATATCACTTTGAGACCTTGCTTTCAGTTCTTCTGGATATATATACCCAGAAGTGGGATTGCTGGGTCATAGGGTAATTATATTTTTTAATTTTTGAGGAAGCCAGGGCCTTTTTAAATTACTATTTTAGATTTAGAGAAACTTAAGTGTACTGGGGAATTGGCCTTATGCAAAAGACTACTCTTGAGGTTGAGCTAGGTGAATCCCCAGAGAAATTGGATGCACAGAGGCAGCAGAAACAGGAAATTGAGATGCTCTCTGTTTCCTCTGTGAAGCATGAGAGGGCAGCTGAGAGCAAGAGGGAATGTGTCAAATTCTTGTCTTGAGAAATCCTGCATAGCAGTTCAGAGGAGAAGGAGAACCAATCTGACAAGCAGATGGAGGGAAGTTTCCAGGGAACAGCTGAAAATAAAGGACATCATTCCACAAGGGTAGCGGTCCGTATGTAACCCAGAAGTCTGAATGTAAGATGGGTCATCCACATGGATGCTGAATGAATGCTAATGAATGTGGAGGCCTGACCAGGGGGTCAATGGGCAACAGTAAAATGGGGGCACGGGGCGGGAGGGGGGATGGCGTGTAGACTCGAGATGATGGCCAAGTCGGTGCCTGACAAGTGAATATGAGTTAGAATTCCAAGAAACACAACTGGACCTCTACGTGAGGAAGCACTTAGGTAATTTGCTTTACCTAATGTTTTGGACATATTTGTTGCCTTTAAGTTTTAAAGAAACCTATTAAGATGTATAGTATGCACGTGGTTTGTTTGCTAGGATTCTTTTCTTTTAAATAAAGGCACTTATCACTACTCAAGTACTCACAGCCTTGGATACTTGCAGAGACCAGGAATTGGGTCCTCAAAATATTGGAAAAGCCAACTGCTTCTGTACCCCCAAACAGGAGGAGATAAAACCGTCACCCAGAGCCTTTCCCATCGCCAGGCAAGGGAACCCGCGTAGGCAGAGGTATCGGAATAAGTGTTGGCCTTTGCACCCACACCTATTGTTTCAGATGGACTCCAAGTGGCTGGCTATTAAAACAAGGAAAAGAGGAATGCACCAGGAATAAAAGGCAGTACATAAAAGGGGAGAGTCAGTGGATGTTAAGAACTATATGGAGGAAAGACCTTTCGGTGTGGGATAAGACAACTGTAGGTGGAGGTCCTCTGTGATGATTCCCTCTCTTTCCTGGAAGCGCTGCTGAGTTGACCTTCAGCTTCCATACTCTAAGACAGGTAATGTGGACATGCCATGGGCAGAGCTGAAGGTCTCGACAGGTGCTGAGGTATCTGTAATGCCAGAGATAATAGGGGTGTGGTGAAGATGAAAGCTGCAATTGTTGGAGCTAGGGTGTCATACGATAGAGGAAGGCATCTTACATTATTGAATATGTTTGTCAGTGGCAAGGCAGTTGAGTGCATACTGCTACTTGCAGGTGGCGAAGCCATGTAGATACTCCCTAAAAGTATGGATCACATGGTTTGGGTGGCTGTCAGACTATATAAGGAAGGCAAACTTGAAGGTCTTTGAAACTGGTCACTAAAAGCTGGGAGGAAAAAAATAGGGCTATGGTCAGAAACCATGTAAGTTGATCTACAAAAACAGAAGGTCTGGATAATAAAAGAGTTTGCCATGACAGGTCATTGCCTACAGGGGTTGTCTTGTGTCATCTGATAAGGATGTTTCATGGGAAGACAGGGTGTTAGAGGAGACATCTCAAATGATTGTGTCCACGGGGTGAGTTCTATGGTCAGGAGGGAGCACAGCCGTGACCTCGGGATGCCTTCACAGATTGGAGCTTGTCCCAGAAACCTCGTAGTAACATAGCCTCAAAATACATAACGCAAAAATTGGAAGAATTACAAGCAGAAATGGATTAGAACAAATCCGTTAAAATAGTGGGATATTTTAACACATCTCTCAGCAATTGGCAGCTCAAACAGCCAACAACTTAATAAGAATTCAGAAGCTTTGGACAACATATGAACAAACTTGACTTAATGACTTAATGACTTAATGGATAAGTCCAGAACCCCGAACCCAAAATTATTATAATACACATTATTGTCAAGCATCCATGCAACATGTATAATAAGTCCATTATAGTGTGTGACAAAGTACATCTCAAAAACATAACAAAAAGTCCAATTTATGGAACCATAATTGTTATGAAGTAGGGTGTTCTGGGATAATGAGGTCAGGGTGATATTAGACCCAAATTGAGTAGCAAAATAGGCAGATAGTCTTCAGAAACATGGCTCTGATGGACTGTTTGGCTATTGGACTTTAGACAGGAGAGCAAACTCAGTTGGTCTTGAAACTTGTAACCAGAAGCTGGGAGAAAAAAGAAAATCTGAGACTGTGGTAGGAAATCACGTGAGAGAGCATTCTGTGAAAGCAGAAAACCCGATTTACAAAATGCAACGGGGGCAAACGGAAGAGATGGCCAGTGCCGTCTTGCTGACGCTGTTGCATGTGAGCACGGTGCTCATATTCCAGGACAGTTTTGTGGTCAGGAGGAAGTACGATAGTTGCTTAAGATGCCATCCTGGACAACCTGGCACAGTTGTTACAGGAGGTGACACAATGCACGGTGTCCCTTTTGACATGGGGACTCACAAATCCCTGAAAATCTTTCTCTGTCGTGGGGTGCAGTGACCAGCAGGAGTTGATATCAAGACACTGATGCCACCAATACCTCTCTCTTACTAAAAGGTACAGTTACTCACTAGTCGCCATATGTTTCCCTCTCAGTTTTGTGTTATGTCCACAAATCCCACCTCCATCCTGTCTCCTTACATAAAAAGTAGCTTTAGTGTTCCCACGGGCTGTGATAAGATAGTGCTGTCATTCTGGCCATGGACTGCTTTTTGCTCTTTTGCAGCTGATGAACAGATTTGCTTCTTAGGCACGAAAACTCAAGAAACACCATTCAATATCCATTACCAGCTAGTGATGAACTCAGACCTTGAATTCAAGGCTTAATTCCTCCATCTACACAGGGTCTCTCTCTTGTTCTCTTTCCAAATAGTAAATGGGAAGAAAAATACCTAACTTGTGGAGTTTTTCTGATATTACTGAGGTAGTGTGGAACATAGCCTAATTTAGGAGAGCTCCTCAATGTATGGAAACTATACTTTTATTTGCTATTAATAAGCAGCTATATAAAGAAATAATGGGCTGCACTCTGTGCCAGGGGCCAGGAGACCATTCAGTTTCCTTGTTCAGGAAAAAAAAAAGTGACAAATTGAAAGCAGCGATGTCACATAAATGAATGGAACCTACAGAATATGGGATGGGCCCCACCAACAGAGTTCACAGGTGAAATCTGCTATCTTTAGGGGAACTGGCAGGCAAAGTTAGCCCTTCAACCCCAAGCATATTTAGGACGCATGTAGGTCTGAAAGTAGCAGCACTTTTCCTGTGTAGGTTTTGGGGATTCAGAATTTCTAATACTCTGAGAAACAGGCAACACAGTCCAGTGAGTCAGAGTAGAAGGTATCTATTCCTCGAAGGACGGGCTTCCATATTCACACTCTTTCACTTCTCATTTCTGCTGTCCCTGGTGTGCCAGGGGATTGTGTTATAGAAGGCATTATAGAAAGACTGGGCCCCACAAAGCAGACCTGAGAATGATAAGAAAGGACTACCATAATAGCGCTGGATGTCATTTTGCCATCCTAATTAAGACATATTCTTATGTGAGTGTAGACACTCTGGTTTATTTCACAAAGGGGTGTTAAAAGAGCTTCCCTTTTAGGAATCCCACCTTTAACATGGCACCATCTCTTTACCCTTAGTGGGGTTTGCATTCCATTTAGTTTACATTTTATTTCCCCCTTGCGTTCCTGATGTCTCATACGCAGCATATACCTCATGACATTTTTCATTCAATCCCCAGTATTCGTTGACAGCCTACTCAGAGGTATGCCCACATGTGGCTAACCCCTAGGTATATAATAATGAATAACGCATGGTACCATCTTACAAGGCATTCATCCTAGTGAGAGATATTGCTACATTAAAACCGATTATTTAAAAATCAGGCAGTAGTAATTGGAATGACAGAGATTCCAAGGAATAATACAGAGGCTGACATAAATTAGAGGTGTTCCACGATTCTTTTGTTGGATGAATGGGTTGATGACAGTACATCCAGGGCATTATTATGAGGAGACAGAGAAGCTATCCTTGGGGCATGGTGGAGTCGGCACAACTCCTGAGGTGAACACACTTTGGGCCTAGGTTGAAAGCTTCTGACACATTAAGTTCCCAGGAAAATCCTGGGAATTTTGATTAAATATTGATTTAATATCGCTTACGAGTAAAGGTAAGGAAATAATCATTCTGTTAACTGCTGAGTCTGGATCACATGGGACTCGGACTGTCCCATACCAGTCAGTGTGGGGTGTGTGTGTGTGTGTGTGTGTGTGTGTGTGTGTGTGTGTGCATACGCCTGTGTGAGTAAGTATATGTTTAAGAGAGAGAATGCCTCCCCAGGCACACCAGGGGTAGTTCAAGTGATCTGAAATTAGGCCAGATTTAAAATCACCTCCTCCTTGGAAATTACCGACCTTACTCTCCCATTCAGTCTCAGGGCCATGACAGTCTCTGTTTAAAATATGTCATCTTTTCCTTCAGGGGGCACCCTGGGTTTTACTATCCATGTGACTTTAGCTTAGGCAGGTTTCTGAACCTCACTGAGCCTTGGTTTCCTCATTTCAAAAGTGGAAGTTTGGGGTCGGGAGGTGCGGATAAAGAGGCAGAAAAATCTCAATCATAATATAAGTTGGCCATGGGGATGGAAGTGCAGCATGGAGAATATAGTCAATGGATCCGTAACATCTTTCTATGTTCACAGAGAGTAACTGCACCAGTTGGGGTGAGGATTTCATAATGTGTGTGTAGCTGTTGAACCACTGTGTTGTATACTTGAAACCAATATAACATTGTATATCAATTATAATTTTTTAAAGTCACCAAAATAAAAAAAAGGTGGAGGTTATAGTCACACTCGCCTCACTTGGGTGTTTTAATGATGGAATTGTATAATAAGTGAACATATGAGCTCTTAGCACAGGGCCTGGAACCTAGTAAGTGCTCAGTAGATTCTGGATCATCCAGAATGCTATGGACTTTCATAGCTCAGACTTTCATAGCTCAGACTGAGGCTGTGAGATTATTTTCTGCAAAGGTGCCTTTGCCCCACATCCGCTAAGGGTGGGAAGCCTGGGGCAAGGGAAGGGGAGAAATAGGCATAAGTTAGCTCTGGTACTTGTGGGTCCAGCTGCAATTTCCTGGTGCTGTGGTGAGCTAGGGCTGCCACATTGGTGGAGCATAGACCCCAGTCATGCCTGTCTTGCTGCAGTGTATCATAACCATTCCTCAAGGGAAGCTCTGAAAGCTCCACTAAGCAAGCACAATACCAGGATGTCAATAGCCAAGACTTCGGGCTTTGGAGGCAGCAGCCCTGGGTTTCAAGAAGAAAAATGAACCAAACCCATGACTGGTCTCTCTATATAGACACTCTTCTTCCCTTCTTTCCTTCCCTTGTCTTTATTTACTTCCACTCTCTACTACCCCTCTCTTCCTTCTTTCCTGTTTTGCTTCCTTATAACCACACGGCAATTTTTCATAGAAACACAAAACCCCTTTCAATGTTATTAACACTTGCTAATCCAAACCCCTTCTCTAAATGTTCTCAGCTAGAAATGTGGAGAAATTTTGCCTCGGTTGTGCTTTTCTTTAACTGATTGGAACAATTTGGTCATTTAGGACTTGTATCAAATTTTCACTCAGAGCCCCCTGAAGCCTTCCCCACGCCCATATTTCAGATTTCCTTTATCTTTGCATTCCATTCAATTCCAGTTCATTCCATTCTTGGGTGACGATGTGGAATTGTATGTCAGAATATGCCACCAAGCCGTCCCCTGCCTGAGCCTGGCGATAATCTTTGCGACCATCACACCCTGGCTGGCGCTGCTGAGTATGTTGATGCAGAGCTTGTTAGGAGTTCTGGAGAAGCCAGAGAAGAGGCAGGGACGAGACTGGTGGTGAGCTTGTTCTGCTAACATGGTGTTTACCCTGTTCTGATTCAGCCATGTCTGTAGATTTCAGGGCTCACCAGTATCCAGGGATCACCAGTAGATTTCTCTGAGAGTGGCTGCTGTGGTGCTTGGTGACACACGGGCATCCTTTGTTCTGACCACAGGCCCACCAGTTGCACTGATCACCTGCCATGAGAGGGAGCTGTTTGGGCTGCGGCAAGTGACTTGTACTGCTCCACCAGCCTTATGGACAACAACTCTTCCAGGTTTTACTCTCAACCCCTCATTGGCTTCATATTCGATCCCAAGGGAACGGGGCCACGAGACAAACCTGAGTAAGGGATATAGTGCTATCTTCAGAACCGCCACATCCCTCGACAGCTGCAGTGCTGTTAGTGGGCCAAGTTGGGCTTCCTGGATCTTTCTTCCTTAGGACGTCATTTCCTAGTATCCTTTTCAATCCCTAAATTGAATAGTCCCCTGATAGGAAAGAAATGGTATCTCGCTGTGACTATAACTTTTTATTGCCTGGCTAATTTTGAAGTTAACCATCTTTTCCCATGAAGGATGGGGCACGTGGGCAGGGGGGGGGGTCGTGAGGTCCATTTCTGCAGGTCACCACACATGCTCAGCAATGCCTGGAATGCAGCAAGGGATGCCATTTAATGTCATGGTAGTAGGATACGTGCTACATTATCTGACTCCCACAGAAAAGAGACTGCTGGGAGGTAAATTAAGTACTAAGAGTGATCATACATTGGTTGTGGAATTATGGGTGATTTTTTAATTCATTCTGGTAACTTTCCTCTACTTTCTGAGTCTTCTCTAGTGAGGGTGTCAAGACCATATAGTGGGTTAAATACAAGAATGAGTTCTGGAATGAAGGGCTGGCAGTGCTGGTCAGAGAAGACAGAGTGAACTGCCTCTGCAGGCATTGCTTGTGGCCTTTCCCTGAGGTACAAGGAAGCAAGAGAGAGAATCCTTCTGGGCCTTGACCCTGAATTGTCAGGCATTAATTCATGACCCTCAAATGATTTTTGCCAACCCCCCTCCCCCGCCCCCCGGCTTCCCTGTGCACCTCCAAACTGATGAAACCCCATAGCATGGATACCAGGGGCCTGGATTTCCCAGAACTCACTCATTAAAATGATTTGACCTGACCAGGGCATTTTCCACGTGGTTCTGGGGATCAGTCCGTCTAGGTGATGAAGGCTTAGAGATACCACAGTGCCATTGAAAGTCTAGTCTCTCCTGTATTTCGTGCTTTACTTCCCCATCCCTGG